>NC_038050.1:37472867-38672867 GCF_002211085.1 Panicum hallii | reverse complement strand
CGGCCATATATCAATTGTAAAGTTTCAAGGATTAATGAAGATTATAAGGCCGCTGATCTTAACGATCGGCCAAAACTCTTTTCATCACATTCTTTGTCCATTTGCAGCATTGACTCGATAGATGATGGAAAGCTAGGGTACGGGTTTACATCGGCTGACGAGCTCGAAGAAGTCGACATTGGTCCTGGGGATAAGCCACGACCAACATTCATCAGCAAAAAGTTAAGCCCGTGTCTACGAGAGCTGATGATAGCTTTGCTGAAGGAGTACGCAGATTGTTTCGCCTGGGATTACACGGAGATGCCTGGGTTGGACAGGAGCATCGTCGAGCATCGGCTCCCTCTCAAGAAGGGATTTCGGCCATTTCAGTAGTGAGCACGACAAATGAAGGCTGAAGTTCTAGAAGAAGTCAAGAAAGAGGTGGAGAAAATGCTAGAAGCAGGATTCATCAGGCCGTACAGGTATGCCAAGTGGATTTCAAGTGTTGTACATGTGCAAAAGAAGGATGGCCGATGGTGAGTCTGCATGGACTTTAGAGACCTCAACAGAGCTACGCCAAAGGATGAATACCCGATGCCTGTCGCGGAGACATTGATCAACACGGCTGCTGGTCACAAGATTTTGAGTTTCATGGACGGCAACGCCGGCTATAACCAGATTTTCATGGCTCCGGAGGATATACACAAGACCACGTTCAGAGTACCCGGGGTAGTAGGATTGTTCGAGTATGTGGTCATGACCTTCGGGTTGAAGAATGCCGGCGCCACGTATCGACGTGCCATAAATTACATCTTTCACGATCTGATCGGCAAGTTGGTGGAGATATAAGTTGACGACGTCGTGGTTAAATCTGCATCAGTTGAGGGACATTTAGGAGACGTACGGCAAGTTCTAGAATAAACCAGAAGGTTCGGGCTTAAGATGAATCCGAAGTAGTGCGCTTTCGGCGTATCGGCCGGTCAGTTCCTTGTTTCTTGGTTCATGAAAGAGGAATTGAGATCGGCCTAAAGAGTTAGGAAGCTGTAAAAACAATGGTGCCACCTACTACAAAGAACGAGCTCCAGCAGCTCATTGGCAAGATCAACTTTGTCAGAAGGTTTATTTCCAATCTCTCCGGGCGGATTGAGCCTTTTATGGAGTTGGTGAAGATTAAGGCCAATGATGAGTTTCGCTAGGGGGCAGAGCAACAACAGGCATTTGAAGAGATCAAAGAATATTTGTCAAAAGCACCTATATTAGTTCCACCCTAGCAGGATAAGCCATTCTACATTTATTTATCCGTAGGCGACACCTCCATCGCTTCGGTGGTGATATAAGTGCATGACGGCAAGGAGAGGGTTGTGTTCTACCTCAGCAGAAGGATGCTAGATGCAGAGACCAGGTACCATGAGATTGAAAAGTTATGCCTTTGTTTGTTCTTTACTTGTACAACGCTTTGTCATATCTTACTATCTGCCGAAACAATTGTCATATGCAAATCGGATGTTATCAAGCACATGCTATCGGCTCTTGTGTTGCAAGGCCGACTCAGAAAGTTGATGTTTGCACTGTCAGAGTTTGATATCCGGTACCAACCCGCGAAGGCAGTCAAAGGGCAAGCACTGGCAGATCTTATTGCAGAAAGGATCAATACTGACATAGCAGCACTCTCCGTGCGCGCATGGGCCATGTATTTCGACGGATCGGCTTGTGGGGACGGATGTGCTATAGGTATCCTGCTCGTGTCACCTCGGGGGTTAGCATATTCTTTTTCAATCAGGTTGCCTACCCTTGCACCAACAATTTAGCAGAATATGAAGCAGTACGTAAGGGTATGGAATTGCTTCTTGAGGCTAGAGCGGAAGCAGTAGAAATTTTTGAGGATTCAAAGCTGGTGATTTCTCAGCTTACAGAAGAATACATGTGCGAGAGCGACTCGCTTTTCCCTTTATGGGAACAATGTCAGGAGCTGATGGCCTAATTTAGGTACATAAATTTCTATTGGATAAATTTCTATTGGATACCAAGGATACAAATTTCAGAGGCCAATGATCTTGCACAGACGGCTTTGGGATACAAGACTGTGGCAGACGGAGCCGATCTTTAGGTACACCTGCTGGAACAAGGAGACTGGAGAGCCGATATCTTCAATTACTTAAAGGGTCTGACTCGGGGGGCACCTAAGAGGATACGTTACAAGGCAATGAAGTACGTCCTGATAGGGGACGACATGTTCTACAGGACTTTAGAAGGATTGTTGCTCAAATGCTTGGGGCCGATTGAATCGAATCGGCTCTTACACGAGGTCCACGAAGGCACTTGTGGGACTCACCAATCGGCTCATAAGATGAAGTGGCTGATTAGGCGATCGGGGTATTATTGTCCCACCATGCTTGAAGATTGTTTCAAATATTATAAAGGATGCCAGGCATGTCAGAGGTTTGGGAAGATATAGATAGTACCAGTGTCAGTAATGAACCCTATCATCAAACCCTGGTCATTCAGAGGTTAGGGTATGGACATGATCGGCAAAATTTGTCCTCCATCTAGCAAAGGCCACCAGTTCATTTTGGCCATCATGGACTATTTTACCAAGTGAGTGGAGGCCATCCCTATGAAGTTAGTGGCGCCGAAGGACGTCATCAATTTTGTTAAAGAACATGTCATTCATAGGTTTAGGATTGCTCGGACCATCACAACAGATGGAGGGTCGGTCTTCATATCAGAGGAATTCAGAAAATTCGCTACTGACATGGGCATCAAGCTGATCAGGTCATCCCCATACTATGCTCAAGCAAATGGACAAGCTGAGGCGTCCAATCAGAGCCTTATCAAGTTGATCAAGAGAAAGATCGATGAGCATCCTAGGTGTTGGCATGAAGTCTTATCAGAGGCATTGTGGGCATACCGTGTTTCATGCCACGGAGCAACAAAAACTTCACCTTATCACCTGGTGTATGGACAGGAGGCTGTATTACCGTGGGAGATTACGGCCGGCTCGAGACGCGTAGAGTTCCAAAATGACCTAACAGATGGAGAATTGTTGCTCTGATGAAAGACAACATTGAGGACCTTGCGGAGCTCAGACTTTGGTCACTTGAGAAGATCAAAGAAAATAAGGCCAAGGTAGCCCACACGTACAACAAGAAAGTCAAGCCAAAAAATTCCAAGTCGGAGATCTGGTTTGGGAAGCGGTGTTACCATTGGGGACTAAGGATGCAGCGTATGGCAAATGGTCTCCAAATTGGCATGGGCCTTATAGAGTTGACCAAGTCCTACCTCGGAACGCATATATGCTTAAGGAGTTAGATGGCGTCAAGTTTTCGGTGGCTGTCAATTGTCAACATCTCAAGAAATACTTCCCAAGTATGTGCGATGATGGGCAATAAAGCCGATGCTATGCAGCAGGCTGTGAGCTGATATGTTCAGTTGGCCTGTACAAGTGAAAGCCGATGTTACGCATCGGGCTACACACAAGAAAAGGGGCCAATACGTTCAATCGGTAAGACAAATGGTCTCCAAATTTGCATGGGCCTTATAGAGTTGACCAAATCCTACCTGGGAACGCATATATGCTTGAGGAGTTAGATGGCGTCAAGTTTCTGGTGGCTGTCAATTGTCAACATCTCAAGAAATACTTCCCAAGTATGTCGGATGATGGGCCAAGTTTCTGGTGGCTGTCAATTGTCAACATCTCAAGAAATACTTCCCAAGTGAAAGCCGATGTTACACATCGGGCTGCACACAAGAAAAGGGGCCGATACGTTCAGTTGGCCCGTAAAAAAAATTGTGCCCAATACACTGAGTTGGTTAAATAGCCGATGTATAACCATCAACTTTAGAAGTGTAATTGGAATACAAGCAAGTTCTGGGCGACAGCGGGATACATGAGATGAGTACAAAGCATTCTACCAAAGAAATTCATCAATGGCCGCGATAGCTTCAAGACAGATGCGATCGGCTTCTGCGATCACTACCTCATCATCCTTGTCCTCGCCTGATTCTATCTGCCAACTCAAAACACTCAACTCTATGAGCTCTGTTTTCAGCTGGGCAGTCAGATTCCCTGCTTCTTGTTTGGAGCGGGCTATGAGGTCCTTCTCATCCTGGATACACTGCTCGGTTGCCCGGACTTTTGCCTTGAGGTCTTCCAACTCCCTCTCCAAAGATTGAAGTTTTTGGGAATGTGCAGAAGTGTTAGCTTTAGCATCTAGAGCCGCCTTCTTCTTGTTGAGCAGTCGACACCTCTCGGCAATATCAGCTTTTAAGGGGGCTTGTGAGCGACGGGCTCCAATCCTTTGTCGAGCCTTTTCTACCTTCGCCCGAAAGAAGGGAAGATGTCCGGTTGGCTAGAGTTTGAGTTGAAGAATTTCCGAGAGTTGGGGCTTGATCTCCTCAAGAATTTGGCTCACTTCGTCGGAGTCTTGGACCAAAGTACCGATTGGAGCTGAGAGCAGGCCCTTTATGCGGAGAAGCTGGCTAGCGACACCAGTCGTCTGTGGTTGATGATCATCTACTTTGAGTATGGCCGAGCCAACGGATGCAGGGTCAAACGAGAGCAGCTCCGAGAGGTTCAAGCCCTGAAAGAAGGCAGAAAATTAGTACGATACAGGGAAAGGAAGATGCAAACGGCTCAGAGATATAACACACCTTTTCTTGAGAAGGATTGATAGCCGATGAGGTGACAATCAGCTCCTGCAGATCCTGAAGGTTGAGCAAAGTGTCAACTGTCGTTGCAAGATTCTCTGGAGTTTCCAAGATCGGATCCTGGAGGTTGGCCAAGGTGTCGACTGTCGTCGCAGGATTCTCCGAAGCCTCTGGGGTTGGATTTTCTTGGCGCGCTTGCTCTTCCCCGGAGGAAATATCCACGATATCAGCCTGCAAGTGAGGAAAGAGCAATTGAGATGGAGTATTCCTGTTTAGAGGACCAATTCTAAAGGGACAATCCGAACCTGGTTGACGTTGGGAGCTTCTTGATCTGTAGAAGATGGTCCGGCCTCCTTCCGAATCTTCCTAACAATCATCTTCTTCGCCTTAATCTGGGCTCGGGGGGCAGCAACGTCGGAGACTCGTTTCCGCTTGGAGGCCCATTTTGTAGAATCAGACTGGATCTGCATTATGACCTTCGACAGGGGAGGTGCGTTCTTGCCAAAGAGGACTACGGGAGCAACCGGTGAGAAATTGAAAGTGGAGCCATCATCGTTCTTGGGCTCCGGACCATCCTCCTGCTACAGAGAAAATAAACAGAATTAGAGAAGGGGTCAAGTAGAATCATGAATAAGTACTAAAGTGATGGTGATACCTCTTCCTCAGGTGCTTCATACTCAGCGCTAATCTGCTGCAACATTGGCCCCAAGGCTTTCCGAAAGATGTGAGTCTTCCACATTGACCACCAATCCTCGAAGCCAATGGCCGAGAAGGTAAATGATATGTTGACAGGGATTGGAATGTCAAGATCAGTGAACATGCTATAGCATCTGTGGCTGGTGAGGGTGTCGGGCAGATCAGCTCTACTTACTGTCAGATGATGAAGGAAGAAGTGGGGAGGAATTTGCCCAAGACCAAATTGCCGGGCTGCTACGACCGGCTGGTAGGATTCATAGCCTGGTTTGATAATTCTGTTGGAGGTGCTCATACTGACAGGAAGAAAGCAAGGACGAATCATGATGGAGTATAGATGTCGAGTGCTTTCATCATCGGCAAAGTCATCCAATCTAAAGGCGCTTGGATTTTCAAAGATTTCAGAATTTGTGTAAGGAAGGTAGATTGGATTGGCCAAACCTTGGTAGAATACTCTAAACCAGCTTGAGGCATCTTTAGGGTTCAACTTGCTACCGGGAAGACTGTACAAAGCTTGGCCAAAGCTGGTACATCTAATGCGTCTATCACTCTGATCGGGGAAGGAGTTATCAGCCAGAATAGGGAAGTTTGGTATGTGGTTCTGAAAATACAAGTGAGCCCATAACTGAATGAACCACCAGGGACCAACAGTTCTAAGTTTCTTTTGGGAGAGCAAGCTCAAAGACATCAGGTGAAGATATCTATAAACTTCCCCAAGAAACAGTTTGCCAAGGCCAATAGTATTACCTTTGGCCAGTTCACATGCTAGAGAAAGGTAGTTTTTGGTTGGAGCAAGGGAAGGACCGCAAGATATGAAGTGTTCCAACCAGAGGTTCAGAAAGGCCGTTTGTTCTTTCTCAGTTATAAGGCCTTTGGTTTTGATGTACTGGTTCAGGTAGGCACCCCAATTTGTGCATTCTGTTTTGGAGGACAACTTAAAGGGGACCTCAGGCATTATGTAAGCAGAGGAGCTGGGCGATGCAATATCCAAACCAGTAATCATCACCACATCCATAAGGGTTGGAGTCATTAGCCCATGGCCAAATAAAAATCAGTTCAGGGCATCAAACCAAAAATACCGATGGTTTTTAGAAGGTTTTCATTCTTCTCGAGGGGGGATAATGATAGAGATAGAGCGTCGGCTATTCCTATGGTCCCATGTGGGCTGGTAGGCTTTTTCTACTCTGTTATACCAAGATATCCAGCCCTTGGAAGGATTTGGCCAGGCACGCAGGCTGTCGGCCCAGGAATCTAAGTCTACATCTTGGCTTATGAATGGGATTCGATTGGCCTCACAAGAAATCAAATCTATTGGACGCTCATAAGAACGAGGCCCAAGACAAAAGGAATTGGGGAAAGAAGGATGCGGCCAAAGAATGTCTGAAACCTGAAGAATCGATAAGAGCCAAATAACAGGAAATGATCATATAATGTTTCAAGGGTTCGAATAATTACTTCATTAAATTAGTGAAAGGTCAGAGTTTTATCTTCAGATCAAGGATGCCTGCATCGGCATTCAAGGGTTCCACCATCTGAAGATCCAATGGTGATCGAAGGCTCGAGATTGGATCTAGGGTTTGCTTCATGAGTTTCGAGTTCGCGCTCTAAGGCTTTGAAATGGGTTTTGCAATTGGATTTGTGAGCAGGGGTTTTGGAGCGCAACTTGGATTTTGGGAACCTGTGGCAGAACCGCCTGAATTATTCCGGCTCAAGTGCGCTAGTCATCGCTATACAGCCGATAATAACTCAACGCACTTCAAATGGAACAACCCATTTTTCTGTCGGGTCTTCGCCCGATACAACCACGGTTCAACAGGATCGAAGCAGGTTTACCTCGCATGAAGGCGAGTTCACAATCGCAGCACAGCTCATCAACTTTTAATTTACAGAAACCCAAATATTATTGCAAACCTTTTTCAAACTTAATGTAAAATTATACAAACAGTGTTTAAAATGACAAGCTAAACAGCTTGTCCAGGTTCGCAGCGGAAGAAAGATAAACTCGCGACTACACACGTCGCGAAGGTTGACACCATGCTCAGCCCAAAGCTTGGTGTCACTCAGGAGGGTCACTGCCAGCCGGGGACAGTTCCCATTCCACAGACCAGCCAAACGGAACAGAAGTTGGCCATGCAGAGTTATCCGTGGGGTTCTCGAAGATTATTCCTGAAAGATAGACTAGCAAGACTGAGTATACTAATACTCAGCAAGTCTTACCCTCTTCGTGGTATACTTAGCCAGGTAACTAGACTCATGAAGGCATTAAACAGGTTCTGGGTTTAATTTCAGCTGAAAAGCAACAAAGAGTATGATCTACTTTCAAATTCTACTTGATTAGCTATTCTAGGTAAGCACCTACACTAGACAAGCAAGGTAGAGATTAACATTCATCAAGATTATTCCATCAATAGTTACACTTCTTACTCTATGTGGCAGAAGGAATAAGCAGTCTCAATCTCTGTGAGAAACGGATGATTCTGAATCGAATTTTCAAACCTTGCAAGGGTAAACCTAACTCACACGCTTGGAACATCCAAAGATCGTTCCGAAGCAACCGTTTCCCTCATATTCCGGGTTATGGATCAGGGCCACCACAAGCGACTGCAGGACCGTACGCACACCAATTGTGCAGGACATACGTCTGTAGCGCGACTACATGATCGTACTCCTGTCTGCTATGCAGAACATACTCCCACACGTCGGTGCGTGTATACAACAGAAATTAAAATAATCTAGTGGTGGAGACATGTCCATTTGCCGGGCCATTCAGGTACTAGGCTTACCGCTTTACCATATTTCGCGGCGTGTGGCTAGTACTTTCAAACGCTTAGCCACCACTACCACACACTGTGATCTTATCAACTTTTATCAACACAGACGGGGTAACCTTTTCGAATCATGATATTGCACATGACTCCGTCCATGATCCTTATAGTGGTTGCAGAATAGTAAACATTCAACTCCTATATCGCGCGAGCGACAGGAAATCACCCGACTTCTGCCGGTCCTATTAGCAGAGCATCTATGCGATAAGGACTCAGGCACAATACATAGGTTCCTAGGATTTATGCATCTAGGGTTTTATTTTCAACTCCTAGACTTAATGCAAGATATAATATATAAGTATAAAATTGTAGTAAATTGAAATACTGGGTTATGCAACGGGGCTTGCCTTCTTGAGTGGGGTTGGGGGCAGGAGTGTCAAAGTTTTCTGAACTTTGGTTCGGAGCTTCAGTTAGAGTCTCGGCGACGTTTATCGGGTCTTCAGAAAACCCTTGGTCTTGTTCCAGGACTAGCTCGTAGTCTCCGTCGTCGAGCGTTGCTGACTATACATGATATGCAATGATTTCAGTGAGATGGCTCTTAAGTTAAGGATTTCATTTCACGATAAAGTTGCAATCCAACAAATTAATCAATATAGACTCCTGAAGTAAGGGGGGGGGTTGATCCCAAACTACTAGGTATACTTAAGTCATGGAATTAATTTGAAGTAATTGACAAGTTTAATTTTTATTTTGGAAAACCATAAAGATTCTAGCCATGGATTTTTGTGGTTAAGTTTATTTCCAATAAATAAGCTTATGGTGAATTTCTCATAATTTTCTGAAAACAGAAACTAAAACATTTGAATTTTAAATTCAACCTTCAAGTTTAAATTCAAATCCTGAGTAAACAAAACTATAAATTCTTGAAAAAATTTAATTGTGAGCTAATTATCATCAAATTAGGCTATGGTAAAAAGATCTAAACAAATAAGAATCAGGATCATGCTTAATTAGATTCAAACCCTTTTAAATTTGATTTGCACAAGTTCAAAAGAACTTAAACTACAAAACAGTACTAAGCTTGAAATTTTAACACAAGCTCACTTATGATCTAAACAAGTTACATACTAAATTTCACGAGAAAGTAAGCTAGTATGCAAGAGTTATGCATAAAATACCTCTTTTACTTAGGTTTAAAATAGATTCAAAAGTATTTAGTTTCAAACCAGACTTCATTAACAAAAGTTGTAGAGCTTGACTTCTAGTTTCCAACAAAACTGGATTGGTAATTTTTGGAATTTCCTACAATTTCTTATCGATTTTACAACTTGGCAGCTTGCCCACATGAAATAACAAGGGAGTTTACACTAGGGTCCTCGGTTACTTGCACAGAGACCCCTAGAACAGAAAAAGAAATCACAGATACGCCCTTGCCGGCTCTCAACGGCGACCGGCAGCTCTGTCCACGGCGTTCTCGCCGGCGGTGAGGGTTTGGCCGGGGAAGAACAGGTGCTACGTGGCCTACAGGAGCTACTGGTCACGATGGTGGGTGATGTGCTCGACGAGCAACGGTGGAGCAAGGTCGGCGATGAGAGATGGCGGTGGCCGTGGCGGCGCGTCATCATTCCCGGCGAGGGGCCGGCGAACGTGGGTAGATAGGGTGTGCATGAGCTTTGCGGGAGTGCGGGGATGCTTATCCCATACCCAATTTGGTCGGAGACGGGGCAGAAGGTAGTTGTCGACGGTGAGGTGGACTTCGGGCTCTTAACGGCGGCGATGGTGGCACGGTGTTCTGCGAGCTGGGGCGACGGAGGGTGGTGAAGGAGGGACGGAATCGCTTCAGGGAGATGACGCGGTGCTGTTGGTGCCCTTGGTCGGGGTGAAGAGGCCCTGTACTGGCGGGTTGACGGGAGGCCGAGCGGCGGCGGAGCTCGGAGCTCACCGACGCCGTGGTGGGTGATGGTTGGGCGGGGGAAAATGAAATTGGTTGGGCTTGAGAGCACCAGTGAGTCACTGTGGTGCTCTGGTAGCACTGGATTGAAGCTCGGAGGCAGCAAGGGTGGCTGACGATGGTGGGCAGTGGTGGCGGCGGGGGTCCGATGAGGCACGGGGTCAGGAGAAAAGAATGCCGGTGAAATTGTGGTTGCAGGAACAGAAGAGAAGATGCAGTGGGGGCTCAAGACATGCTTTAAGTTGCTAAAGGGAACACAGTGGGCGAGAGGCAGTGTTAGGGATCGACGGCGTGCGTGGCAACCGCGGCGGAGCTCGGGAAGCGACGGGGTTGGCGTGGCGCGCGCGGAGGGCGGTAGCGGGGAGAGATAAGGCGGCGGTCGGCCAGGGAGTGACGCGTGGGATCTGCAGGGAGCAGGAGGTGGCACTGATCGGGTCGCAGCGACGGCGAGCGGCGGCGAAGAGCGGCTCGGGCAGACGACAGGCGGCGTGGCACAGCGGGAAGAGGCCAGCGCGGCTCGGGGGGGGGGGGGGGGCGGTGGCGCTCGGCGGGGGCGGCACGTGGCTCGGCCCAGAGCAGCGCAGGGTCAGCAGGGGAGCAGCACATGGCCAGCAGAGCGGCGGCGGCGCGCGAGCAAGGAAACAGAGGAGGTGGGAGGGAGGTAGACGAAGGAGGACTGAAAAGCAAAATCCTAAAAACATAGGGGCTCCACTGTAATGTTCAAGTAACTTTTAAACCAGGGCTCAAATGAAGATGGGCCCAAAAGCAAAAGTGTAGAGTTTTTCAAAATATACAACTTTGCTTTAAGGTACATTTGCAGAAGAGCAATAAATTTGAAACTACTATAAAACTTAGCAAAGTTTCTAAACTTTATATAAATCCTATTTAAAAACTACACTACATATACATCCTATGTGTAGTTTCACCTATATTTGCGATTTAAACACAAGTTTTTGACTTTTGCCAAAACAACCTTTATGTATTTGAATTCCACTTCCCATTCTCATCTATTTAACACTAAAGGACCTTCATTAATTTTATAATTATATAAACAACCCTTTTTTTCCTTATCATTTGAATTTTTAAACATACTTTCTCCACATTTTGCACACAATTCCACACTAAAATCTAGTGTGTGACAATACTGTTACAGAACCTGTGCAGATCTGTTTCAAGAAAGTTCCAGATTTAAGCAGAAGATGGAATTGGTTCAGGGATCGACTCAAATCTGGATCGGCACTTTGAGGGAAAGGACCGATGCGTTGCCATCGGCTCCCGGTAAATCGGCTTCTCAACAGTTGGTGACTAAAATGAAAGATTTCATTCATAGGGAAAATCATTACAAAAGGGGAGCCGATTGCTCCTAAAGCCGATCTATCAGCTTAGTACATGGCAGTTAATGCCAATCTATGATCTACCACCAGTAGGTGCCTAAAACCTTGCGGCACTTGATCGAAGGGGCTGCACCAATGTCACTGTCATCGTCACTGCTGTCGTCATCGCTGCTGCCATCGTCTCTACCGCCGTCGCTGCTGTGGCCGCTACCACCTTCGGTCTCTTCATAATCATCATCTTCGTCGTCCTCCGATGACCCGCCACGCAGGAAGCCTCCTGCTGCCGAGTCTTCTTCGCTCGACGTGCCATCGATTTCTTTCTCCGAGGAGGAGAAATCCCCCTCCTACGACAGGTCATCATCGTCGTGTTTCTCCAGTTCACCATCAAGGAGGAACTGGAGGTCTTCTCCGTCGGTTAGGGATTCATCATCCTCTGACCAGGCTTGGAAATCCCACTCCTCTGCATCCCAGTGCAGAGGAGCGCAGGCTTCATAGGCAGCTGTGGGATCAAACTCCGGGGTCATCTCTCGAGTTATTTCGTATTCAATGGAGATGACGAAGAAAGCAGAGGATGAGGAAGCCATTGCGGGAGAAAGAGGGGCGTACTAGTGCGGTTGCTAATGGCTGAAGGAAGAAGATGAGTGAAAAAGAAATCTACCGGGGCAAGCTTATAAAGGCAGGAGTGGAATATGAATCGGCACCATGACGGTTTCCGAGGAGTTAGATGCAGAGTAGTTACATTCTGCAGCAGTGGGAGTGGCACGCGTGTATGGATTTTGGAAGTCGAAGAGGCGAGGCGATGGAAAGGAAAAAAATGGTTTCGAAATCATTATTGCCGAAACCAGGGGGGCATGTGTTATTGCCATAATTTGGCTGGGCCAGAAGGTGGGCCATGAGCAAGATGGGCTCAAAGGATAATTGTAATGGGCTTGCGAATCGGCTCCTGCGCGGGCGGTTTAAGGCCAGATTGGCCATGTATCTAGTTTAAGTTAGTTTAGATATAGATAGTCAGGATTCGTATCGTAGTTGATCAAGATTGGTTAGGAGAGGCAAGTCTCCAGACTATAAATATGTACCCTAGACTACGAATGAAAACAACAACAAGCATTCTCAAACAACTCTCCGCGCATGGCCACCCCTGTTTTAGGGTTTTCTTCGGGTAAGTGCTATGCGGCCCCGATCATGCCTCGCGTGATCGGGGCAGCATCGTTCCTACCTATTTATCTTTGTGTTTCTCGTGCTGAAGCATTGTTGATGGTGAGTGACACTACTTATCTTAACATTTATAGGGATGCATCTGCATTTTATACTATATCCATGCATTTTTCATCACATGTAAACGTTTAGCTGTCTTTGTGCCCGATTCCGGGTGTAAGGGCAGCACCTTACTCTGTTTCGATTAGTAGATCCAATCTGTTATGGTTAGTCTTTGTTCATCAAAGATTTGGCTTAATATCCGCATGGTTAGGCCCTTCAAACGGGTTGAATGTTCCGGCAATACGTTTGATGCTTTATATTAATCTAAAGAGGGATTGTTCTGGGAATCGGCTTTCTATTGGTTTTTAAGCCTCTGTTTAGGTTGCTATTTTGTTATCTTTTGTATTTGTTAGGCTTAACTATGCGTAGGATGTTCCGGTTATGTGGTACAAGTTTTAACCGTTGTAGATTGAATTAGCTTATTGATTACAGAGCAAGTTTATATTAGTGTGACATTCAGGTATTAAGATTATAAACATATTAAATTTTAGTATAAAATGTGCATGTTTGATTTTGTGTATGTGTGTTCAAATTGAATGCAAAAAGGGAAAAGGACATTTATGTAATTCTAAAAAACATAGGTCCTTTAGTGATAAATGGGTGAGAATGGGAGGTGAAATCAAAAATATATGAAGGTAGAAGTGTAAAAAGCAAGAACTTACTTTTAAACCCAAGTGGATGTGAAACTATACCTAGGATGTAAGTGTGGTTTAGAAATTTAAAGGGGATTTACTTAAAGTTTAAAGCTCCGCCAAGTTTTATTTTAGTTTCAAATCCTTAGCTCTTTTGCAATTGGGCCTTAAAAAAAGTTGTAGATCTTGATGAACTCTACACTTTTGCTTTTGGGCACATTTTCATTTGAGCTATGGTTTCAAAGCTAGCTAGACATTACAGTGGAGTCCCTGTATTTTTGGAAAATTCCGAGTCAGTCCTTCGTCTACCTCCAGCTCTCTGCTCTGCTCTGCTCTGATTTCCCTCTGCCCGACGCGCCACCGCCACTTCGCCGGTCATGTGCCGAGCACCGGCCACCCCGCGCCGCTCTAAACCGTGCCACGTGCCGCCCTGGTGCCCGCGCCGCCGCTTCCCCGGCTTGCGCTGGCCGCTCCTGCCCTCTCCACGTCGCGCCGCCGTCGCCCAAGCCGCCACGACTCCCGCGCGGCCGCCAGCTCCTGCTCCTGCGTGACCACGCCTTCTTCTGGACCCCGAGCACCTCCTGGAGCTACCCACGCATCCCTTCTTGCCTTCACGCGACTACATTTCCACGACCTTTTCCTCTCCCGAGCACCACCCCTCGCCGGACCTCCACCATAGCCTCGGGTCACCGTCGTCAGCCGCCCACACCGCCTCCGAGCCCCGATCCAGCGCTGTTGGAGCATTGCCACGACCCACTGGTGCTCCCCAGCCCAACCAATTTTATGCTCCCGCACCCAAACATCGTCTCCCGCAGCCGGTGAGCTCAAAGTTCCGCCGCCGCTCGGCCTCGCCGTCGACCCGCCGATACAGAGCCTCTTCACCCCAGTCAAGGGCACCAGCAGCACCACATCAACCCGTAGAAGCTTCCTAGCAGCTTCTTCACTGCCCTCCGACACCCCAGCCAGCAGAACGCCGTGCTGCCATCGCCGCCGGTGAAAACCCGAGCCGCCCCACCATCGACGACCCCCTTCCGCCCCACCTCCGGCCAATTTAGGTACGGTAATCACACCCCCACACCTCCACGGTGCTCATGCGCGTCCCAGCCACTCACGTTCGCCGGCCCCTCGCCGGGAACATGAGCACGCCACCATGGCCGCCGCCATTCCTCACCGCCGGCCATGCTCCCCCACTGTTTCTTGTGCACATCACCCACCATTGTGATCAGCAGGTCCTGTAGGTCATGTGGGGCCTGTTCTCCCTGCCCAGGACCTCGCCGCCGGCGAGAACACACCGGACCAACACGCCGGCCATCGTCGTGGGCTATCGAGGACCCAATTGCGAATTAACTTTCTGTTTCAAGGTCCCATGTGCAAGAAACTGAGGGCCTCTCTGCAAGACTCTTAATTAGTGTTAGCTGTCAACTTGTAAAATCCATAGGAATGTGTAGAAAAATCCAAAAATTACCAAACTAGTTTTGTTGCGATCTAAAAATATAAATCTACAACTTTTGTTAATAGAGTATGGTTTGAAACCAAATACTTTTAAAGTTATTTTAGAGTTTAATGAAAAGGATATCTTGTGTATAACCTTTGCATACAAGCTTATTTTCTTGTAATTTTTGGTGTGTAGCCTGTTTAGGTGGTGAGTGAGCTTGTGTGAAAGTTCCATACTCAGTACTACTCTATAGTTTAAGTTCTTTTAAACTTTTGCAAATCAAATTTGAAGTGGTTTGAATTTTTTTAAGCATGTTCCTAAGGCTTTTCTATTTAGATCTTTTTATCATAACCTAATTTGTTGATAATTAGTTCATAATTAAATTTTCAAGAATTTATAGTTCTGTTTACTCAGGGTTTGAATTTAAACTTGAAATTTGAATTCAAATTCAAATGCTTTAGTTTCTGTTTTCGGAAAATTATGAAAAATTCACCATAATTTTATTGTTAGAAATAAGCTTATCCACCGAAAATTCAAAGTGAGAACCTTGATGATTTTTAAAATAAAAATCAAACTTGTCAAATTACTTCAAAGTAATTCCATTATTATGACAATAAATTAAATACAAATAATAGAATTGGATCCACCCCCCTTGT
The DNA here is from genome assembly GCF_002211085.1 of Panicum hallii. Taxonomy (NCBI): domain Eukaryota; kingdom Viridiplantae; phylum Streptophyta; class Magnoliopsida; order Poales; family Poaceae; genus Panicum; species Panicum hallii. Next base: position 38,657,518 of record NC_038050.1, on the reverse strand, counting down.
TTCATGAGTTTATGTTTGTTAATTTATTGGATTGCAACTTTATTGTGAAGTAAAATCCTTAACTCAAGAACCAACTAATCAAATCCTTGCATATCATGTAGAGTCAATGACACTCGACGACGGACACTACGAGCTAGTCCTGGAAAACAAGCGAGGATTTTCTGAAGATCCTACGAACGTCGTCGAGATTATAACTGAAGCCCCAAACCAAAGTTCGGAAGTCTCTGACACCCCTGACCCTAGCCCCGCTCAAGAAGGCAAGCTCCGGTGCATAACCCAGTATTTCAATTTACTACAATTTTATACTTATATATTATATCTTGCATTAAGTCTAGAAATTGAAATGGAACCCTAGATGCATTGATACTAGGAACCTATGTATTGTTCCTGAGTCTTTATCGCATAGATGCTCTGCTAATAGGACCAGCAGAAGTCGGGTGATTTCCTATCACTCGCGCGATATAGGAGTTGAATGCTTACTATTCTGCAATCACTATAAGGATGATGGACGGGGTCATGTACAGTATCATGACTCGGAAGGTTACCCCGTCTGTGTTGATAAAAGTTTATAAGGTCGCAGTGTGTGGTAGTGGTGGTTAAGCGTTTGAAAGTACTAGCCACATGCCGTGAAATATGGTAAAGCGGTAAGCCTAGTACCTGATTGGCCCGGCAAATGGACATGTCTCCACCACTCGATTATTTGGTTTCTGTTGTACACACGCACCGACGTGTGGGAGTACCTTCTGCATAGCAGACAGGAGTACGATCATGTAGTCACGCTACAGACATATGTCCTGCACAATTGGTGTGCATACGGTCCTACAGTCGCTTGTGGTGGCCCTGATCCATAACCCGGAATATGAGGGAAATGGTTGCTACAGAATGATCTTGGATGTTCCAAGCGTGTGAGTTAGGTTTACCCTTGCAAGGTTTGGAAATTCGATTCAGAATCGTCCGTTTCTCGTGAAGATTGAGACTGCTTATTCCTTCTCCACATAGAGTAAGAACAGTAACCATTATGAAATAATTTGGATGGATGTTAATCTCTACCTAGAATGGTTAAGGAAACTAGAATCTGAAAACTAAAATATGAAAGTTAGTTCATACTCTTTGTTGCTTTTCAGCTTAAATTAAACCCAGAACCATTTCAATCTTTCATGAGCCTAGTTATGGGCAAAGTATAACCCAATTCCGGGTAAGCCTTGTTGAGTATTAGTATACTCAGTCTTGCTAGTGAATTTTTCAGGTATAACCCTCGAGAACCCCACGGATAGTTCTCCATGGCCAACTTCTGTTCTGTTTGGCTGGTCCGTGGAGTGGGATCCGTCCCCGGCTGGCAGTGACCCTCCTGAATGACGCCATACTTCGGGCTGAGTGTGGTGTCAATCTTCGCGATGTGTGTAGTCGCATGTTAATTTTCTTCCGCTGTGAACTTGACAGGCATGTTTAGCTTGTCGCTTTTAACAATGTTTGTTTATTACCTTAAATTTGAAACGGTTTGTAATAATGTTTAATATGCTGTGAATTAAAGGTTGATGAGCTGTTGTGCGACTGTAAACTCACCTTCGTGCGAGGTAAACCTGCTTCGATCCTGTTGAACCGTGGTTGCATCAGGCGGAGACCCGACAGACCAATGGGTTATTCCGTTTGAAGTGCGTTGAGTTAGAATCGTCTGTATAGCGATGACTAGCGCACTTGAATCGGAATAATTCAGGCGGTTCTGCCACAATTAGTATCAGATATATGCACTTTGTTTAGATATACAGATCCGGTCTGATACTGGGAGACAATCGACTCTTTACAGCTGATATCGGGGATCACCCGATGAGCCGATCGCGGCTCGGACTAACATTTAAATGTGTCTGTGCATGCAGAAAACTAACTGAAACCACATCTACACCTTCCTGATCAGGTACAAGGTCAGGTGGCACGCCTAGCAAACCCAGACGCTTGGTCATGTGCCAGATCTTGGGCCGTTGACCGAGGGACCGAGGCCCACCAGCAGTCCTGGGAGCCTCCCGGCTCCTCTTGTTGCCTGTCGCTGCTCGCCGGTGGGTTTCGACCGACAACAGATAGGAAGAGTACATCGGAGACTTGTCAATTCCTTATTCAGTCCCTTGTGTCTTGGAGCTCTAAGAAACAAAATTCCGTTGCTCTATCCACTGCTGAAGCCGAGTATGTTGCTGCAGGTGCTTGTTGTGTGCAACTACTTTGGATGAGATTTACTTTGAGCGACTTTGCTTGCAAGTTTAGAAAGATTCCACTCTTGTGTGACAACGAGAGTGCCATCAAGATAGCAAACAAACCAGTAAACCACTCAAGAACCAAATATATTGATATAAGATATCATTTCTTGAGAGACCATGAGACCAAAGGAAATATCATTTTAAGTCATATGAGCACCGATAAACAACTAGCCGATATCTTCACCAAACCACTTGATGAGCAAAGGTTTTGTACTTTGAGGAGTGAGCTAAATATCTTGGGCTCTCGTAACTTAGTTTGAGATCGTGCACATGTTTGATTGCTAGTGTAATTCCTTTTGAAAAACTTACTAGAATTGTTAGGAGTGAGATTTTCAAGAAAATTTGAATCTTTTCTTGCTTACTTGAGACTATTGTTCCCATTGTTGATTGTTGGCTAGTCTCAAGCTAGTGAGCTCCTCACATCACTAGATCTCTCTATCGAAATTCAGTCCTGTCCTCCATTGAAATTCCGCTCAATTTGAGGGGGAGCCGGATACTCTGGAAACTAGTCCGGACACTCCGGGCCGGCCGGATACTCCGGACATTTGTCCAGATACTTCGGACAGTAAATCCATCCCATATCTACCGAGGGGGAGGGGGGTCGGGTAAACCTATTCATTCTTCAAAACACTCACCACCGATAGTGCCCTCATGCCCTCTCACGCCATTGAGGTGATTTTCACCTTCTCACCATCAAGAATCCTTCCAATCTTCAAGGAAGACTCCTCTCCTCTCTGAAAACTCTGAGGATTCACCGGATTCAAAGGTCCCCGCTTGTTCAACGTCTCTTAAGGTATTCAAACTTCAAATTGCCCGATCTCTCAATGTGGTTGGAGTTAGTAGATGTGCCTTAGGGGGTAGTCTCTACAGATGTCTAGCATCCTATGGTTCAAGTTTGATTCAATTCCCATGGCTAAATCTTCAAATCTTTGAACTTAGGGTTTTTGTGGCATGACATCCGGATACTCCGGATATAGGCCTGGATACTCCGACCCTGGTGTCCGGAGTATCCGAACATATACCCGGAGTCTCCGAACTCCGTGGGACTGGCCCTATTCTTTTCAATCAAAATCTATCTAGACTCGTTCTTAATCATACCACATCTCATGCCCAGGAAATAGGGAGAACAAGTGAACCATCTGGTCAGCATCGGCAAAAGTGCCATCATGATCCGCAAATTCAAGAGGAACTCTTCCTAGTCCACCTCCAAAAGAATTGTGACCCTATCGCCGTCCTGGCAAAGAACACGCAGGCAGCAGTTCGCAAGCCCATCTGCCACATCAAGACCCCTACATGATGGCAAGCATGCCAAATCCTCCATCCAGGACTAATCCTTCCGAAAGGGGCATCGTAGCGGATATTTGCCCATAGACTCCGCCTCGCTTGGAGCTCATCTTCTCAGCAGATCAGACTCGATATCCAATCTATCCCAAGCTTGCTCTCCCTTAGATTCCAGATGGGTATGCTGTTCAAATGGGCAGAGATTATTTCAAGCAAGCTGTGGCCCTTGCAAATGCTTAGACAGAAGATGTGTATAGGTATGAGAAGGCAGAAAATTTGGAAAGAAAGTTTTGGTGTCAGTTGCATCAGGATTTCTATTCCTCTGTGGTTTTGCGCATGGGTAAGGCACCAATTGTCCCTTGCAAGTATGTGGATTGGGCTTACTTTGAAAGACTCAATGATCCATTCTTCAATGAAGCGATTGCAAAGTGCCGAGAGTTTGGTCTCTATGATATCATGGGTTTTCAGTATGATTGGAATGAAGAGATCCTTGCCCAATTCCATTCTTCTTTATATTATGATGCAAGGAAAGTTGCTTTCTTTTGGACAACAAAGGGCGTGAAATATGGAGTGGACTACATGACTTTCTCACGGCTTCTTGGACTTGGCTCTAATGAGAAGTGTGACCCCATTCATGTTGTGATTCAGTTGAAGCCAAGTCAATTGCCCTCACTTTTCTACAACCCCATCCTTGCCGAAGCCGGAAATGCTAGCACCCTTCAACCATTTTACTACACTATGAATTCATTTTTCCATGCCACTATTGATGCTAAGGATGGAGATTCCGTGGCACTCCGCTACTTTGCATGCAATCTTCATGCTCGTACAATGCCTAGAGGAAAACCCTTTTGCATCATGGACTTCATTTGGAATGAGCTAAGGAGAACCATGAATGATCCCAAGAAATTCTTACCTTCAGCTCCTTATATTATGTATATGATTGAGAGGGTCACCATGATCACATTTCAAATGGACTGCAAGCATGAGGCTCTTCGTATTCATCTACGCTTCGGTGATGCACCATGAGCACCTCCTCTTCTTGTCGGAGCCACAAGAAATCCGAGGTTTGACCCAGATCCATCTTATTTCGGGTCCATCATCTTCTCGTTAGGGTCACAGCAGCTCATTCATCAAAAGGGCGCTTAAGAGCATTTTCTGCATGTGCAAGTCCGTGGCTAATGAAGTTAATCAGAACCGCAAGGATATCATAGAGATCAAGAATCACCTAGGCCTTCCCACGGACCCATATCATGAGTTGCCTGAGTTTGATGACCCTTTTGCTGAGTGGGATGCCGCGGATGAGGCTGCTATCACTGTTGCTCATGCTCCGCTTCCTCGCCCACATCGTCATACATGTCCTCCTACCCGCTCACATCGCTCTCCTCCCCGTGGTCAAGAAATTTTTGATGAAGATCAGGAGAACGAAGAAGAAGAGCCCCGTGACTACCGCGAGCACCCCGACTCCGATAAGGACAAGGATACCTCCAATGAGGATGCCCAAGATGATGATAAGTAGAAGACTTCTATGCTCTTTTCATTCCCTTTTTGGCACTTGATGACAAAGGGGGAGTGAAAATGACCATTTATGTACTCATTTGGGGCTTGTATCAAATTGAAAAATGTCACTTTATGGCTCGCTTGAACTCATTCATGTAAGGACTATGTGGTGTGAAAACAAGTTGTAATGTGTTCTACTTTGTGCCTTAATCTGCTTAGTTGTTCAGTTTGAAGCTGTTCTAAGGCTTAAATGAAAGTGTGATGCTTATTTGAATTATGATGACTTGGTGTTTTCTGTGTTCTGTGCAGGAGGTCCGGATACTCCGGACACATTGTTCGGAGTCTTCGAACATATACCCGGAGTCTCTGGGTTTTGCTGCCAACACTAATTTTTTTGAATGCATAACCTATCATTTGCATCACACATTGTCCTAGCACACACTTGCTCACCCCACTGTAGATTGTATAAAAAGCTTTCATGTTTTCTTCATAATGTGCCAACTTTGACTTTTGAGAAGTCAATTTGAAATTCAAATTCATGGCATACATTAAGGGGGAGCTCTTTATATGCTTAAGTTTACATCTTTATGATTATCAAATGAGATACATGTGGGTTGTCATCAATCACAAAAAAGGGGGAGATTGAAAGATATCTAGGCCCTTAGTGGGTTTTGGTGTTAGATGACAAAGCACATGTATATTTAATCGTGTTATCTAGCATGGTATGCAGGTGCTAAGGGTGAATAAGCAAAGCGTATTATGAAGCATGACCCCTCAAAAAGGAAATGAAAAGTGGTGTTTCAAATTTACTTGAAGATTAGATTTTATTTTGAAATTGAGTATAGGAACGCCGTACTATCAAGAGAGACTTTGATCTACAGGTGTTGACGTGGTAGTTGTGCTCAAGAGAACCTACAAAAACCATAAGAATCAAACCTACCACTATAAACAGCCTTCTTGTGAAATCTCCTGCTAAACCCGGAGTGTCCACGTCCTGGCCCAGTGTCCGGACAAACATGTTCGGAGTATCCGGACATATACCCGGAGTCTCTGGGTAACTGTTTCCCGTCCGTAAAATTCTTTGAGTCCGGAATGTCCGGAGTATCCGGACATATACACGGAGTATCCGGGTACCCTTTAGCCAACGGCTAGTTTTCTATGAGAGGGGGTATAAATACCTCCCATACCCCTTCACTCACACTCTCTCTTGCTCATTTCGACCAGAAACGCCCACAAGCTAAAGAAGAACTCTTCACTCCCCTTTTCTTCGTTCTTGAGTGATTTCCTTTGGGGATTCAAGTGAGATTGTTACAAGAGCAAAGATTTGTGCTAGTGAGCTTCCATTCCATCTCTTGAGCACTTCATCCTTGTCTAGCCGGTGGATTCAAGTTTATTACTCTTGGAGCTTCAAGCTCCTAGACGGCTAGGCGTCGCTCGTGAGTGCTCAAGCAAGTTGTGAGCACCACGGGAAGTTTGTAATCGTCATTTCCCTCGGAGGAACATATAGTAAGTGACCTTGGGGTTTAAGCGTTGGTCTCACCCTTGGGAGAGGAGCATAGGGGTTCTTGAGCACCATCTCTTGAATCCTTCCTCAACAGAGATGTAGCTTCTTTGGGAGTGAACTTCAGGAAACAAATTTTGTCTCTCTCTTGTGCTCCTTACTTGTTTCATTGATTATTTGCTTGTGAGACTAACTTTCCAAGGTCGATCTAGTATTATACAAGTCTCTAGAGCAAGATAATTGATGAGAAACACTCCAAAGGTACCACTAGCTCTTCTAAATTTACTCGATCTAATTTACAGTATCAGTATCTTTATTTTTGTGTAGATTGTTTCATACTCAGATAGTCCAGATATTATCTCCGGAAACTCCGGACACAAAGTTCGGAGTACCCGGACATATATCCGAAGTATCCGGACATCTGTGTTACTGATAGTGTTCAAAGTGTTTTAAGTTTCAGATTAGCCCATTCACCCCCTCCCCCTCTTGGCATCTTGAGGTCCTTTCAGTCAAGCAAGGAGAAGGAAGGAATAGATCAAGCTTGGAATTGCTTTAACGGATTACTCGAACAAGGGGCAAAGCTAGGGCTCTGTAGTGATGTATTGTTGTGTGGCAGAACCAACCTGAATTACACTGGCTCAAGTACACAAGTCCTCTTTCAAGAGCTCCAATCGTACCTCAAACAGTGTAGCTCCTTGGCCTGTTGGGTAACGTCCTGATAAACCACCGAAAGCAGGATCAAACAAGGTACCTCGCACGAAGGCGAGTCCAGAGATACAATCGCCATCAAATTTTACATCACAGGCACTTATATTACAAGAGTTTCCAGAAGTAGCGTAGGTTTCAAACCGATAGAAATTATTACAAACCAGTTTAGAGATTCAAGTTCACGGCAGCGGAATTTAAAATATGACAACTATACACGTCACCATTACGGACATCATGTTAAGCCCTGACATGACATCACTCGGTATATTCAGTGTTGGTCGGGGATGGGTCCCACTCCATGAACCAACCATCAGGCAAAGCATAGGGCCAAGGCATGGGAAGGGTAGAGTCTTCAGGGACATGACCTGAAATAAGATCATATTGCAAGGCTGAGTACTCTAATACTCAGCAAGGCTTATCCGGAATTAGGTATACTTAGTCCATAACTAGACCATGAAGGTTTTGCAAAAGTTCTGGGTTTAGCTTTTGCTGAAAAGCAACAAAGAGTAGGTCCTTAATTTCATAATTTACCTTACAAATTCTGGTTTCATTAACCATTCTAGGTAAGCACCTATAACTACTCAAGCAAGGTAGAGCCTTTTTAAAGCATACCTCAGTATTACTCATCATAAGATTGTGCTTGTTACTCTATGTGGTAGAAGTATTAAGCAGTCTCAATCTCCGCGAGAAACGGACGATTCTGAATCGAATTTCAACCCTTGCAAGGTAAACCTAACTCACATGCTTGGAACACCGACAGGTCGTTCCGAAGCAACCGTTTGCCTTTCATTCCGGGTCGTGGAACAATGCCACCACAAGCGACTGCAGGACCATACGCACATCCAATGTGCAGGACATACGTCTACAGCGTGACTGTATGATCGTATTCCCGTCTGCTCTGCAGAACGTACTCCCACACGTCGGTGCGTGTAAACATAAAATAAAAGTCGAGTGGTGGGGGACGAGTCCACTTCCCGGGCCGATTGCTTACTAGGCTTACCGCTTACCATATTTCACGGCATGTGGCTAGTACTTTCAAACGCTTAACTGTCACTACCACACACTGCGATCTTAACCAAATTCATCAACACAGATGGGGTATTATTCCTTTCCATGATACTGCACGTAACCCCGTCCCTCATCCTTATAGTGATTGCAGTATTGTAAGTAACCAATTCCTATATCGCGCGAGTGATAGGAAATCACTCGACTTCTACCGGTCTTATTAGCATAGCACTAGTCGGACTCAAGTTCTAGTATTCAGTACATCGGTTCCTAGGAATATGCAACTAAGGTTTCCAGACAATTCCTAAGAATTTAATGCACAAGTATATATATATATATAAATGTAGATTGCAGTGTAAATAAAGTAGTGGGTTTATGTCCAGGGCTTGCCTTCACTGGCGAGGCTGGAGTCAGAGACATTAATAAATTCTTCCGAACTGGGGTTTGGGGCTTTAGTTAAATCTCCGATGACGTTTCCGGGTTCTTCAGAGATTTCCACTTCGGATTCTAGGAGAATATGATAGTCTCCGTCGGCGAGAAGCGTCGAGTCTACATGTGATGTAAATGATGCAGTTTAGAAAATGCATAGACTTCTATTCTGTTTCACGATAAAGTTGCAATCCAACGAAATTAACATTACATACTAGCAAACAACACAATTCCCCTTTACTGGGCAGTCATTTATCGAGTATTAATTAAACTACTTAGTTACATTAAGTAACACGGTTGGTTACCCTAAACATTCAACTAACTGCATGAGGTAGCATGTTTGGTTATCTTAAACAATTAAACTAATTACATTTAATAACTTTATTTATTTGACTAGCTAATCACCTTTAATAACCCTAGGTTATTATTTAATTATGGACCTACTTTGATTAATTAGGAATATAGCATTATTATATCATGTTCTATTTATTCTAGTTGTTCTACACCTGATCATAGGTTGAGAATTTGTGAACATATTACACTACTCAAGAACAACACCTCAAAATATTTCCATAATTTTTCATGAACTAGAGCGATTGTTCATGAATTTTCTTTAAATCTAAGCTTAAATTCATTACTGAAGTTACACTAGGGTTGTGACTCCTAAACTTTTATCTTGGATCATATATACTAAAACAAAGCTAAGGTGAAATTTTCAGCTATAAACATGAAGAAATGCATCTGGAATTAAATCATGAAACTTTTATCAACATGAAGCAAAGATATCTAAATATCATAGCTAGAGGACTGTGCTGAGTCTCCAAATTTTACACAGCTCTGCTTATAGCACACACATTTCATGTTTCAAATTTGAGCCTCAGCACTGCTATGGATCAAAAGATCTAATTAAAGTACCCATTATCTACTAATTTAAACACAGCACAAAATACACATATTCATCTCATGATCATAATACAATAGTTGTAGTATTTAACACAAGGATTCAAACCCAACTGGTTTGACATTTTTCTGAATTTTCTATACATTTTTGAAGTTCACAGCTTTTGAATTGGGGGGGGGCTCTAGAATCTTGCATGGAGACCCTTAGAACTTTTGAAATCCTTTCAAATTGGCCCTTGGCTCGTCAGGGAAGAAGGGCAGGGGCATTGCTGGCCAAATTCCGGTGAGGGGGGCAGCGGGGGGTGGAGAAGGAGTGGTCAATGAGCATCAGGAGCTCAAGGCGCACCTGCTGGGGGTCTTGGGAAGGGAAGGGGATGACCGGAGGTGGGGTTCCCACGGCGGCCGAGGCAGCGGCGGAGGGGAGCTCGTCGACGAGAGGGTTTCGGTGAGGAAGTGGGGCAATGCTCCGGTCCAGAAGCTGCAACAAGAGGAGAGGAAGCTATTGGTGCAGTTGAATTGAACGGAGAAGGAGCGAAGGGAGGGGTTCGACGGTGATAGGAGCTCACCGGCGAGACGGTAACGGCGGTGGGGTGGTTCCGGTGGAAGTCCGGCCACGGGGAGTGGCTTGGGAGCGTCAGTGAGGTGAGGGGAAGCTTCCCAGGGGGTCGTAGTGGTGCGGGGAGGACTGGGGTGGGCTGCCCATGGTGCACAGGAGGTCGCCGGGGTTGAAGAAGGTGGCGGTGGTGGTGTTTGGGGCTCCGGGTGCGCACGGTAACGGAAAGGGAGGGAAATGGGTTTAGTGCCGTCTGCTAGTGCTACTGGGCAGAAGAGGAAGGGGAGAGGAGCAGGCACGAGCGCGGGACACGGCGGCGACGAGGTGGCAGCCGGGCGGCGCTTGGGTTGGCGTGGCACACGCGGGAAAGGCTAGCGGGGGAGGAAAGCAGGGCCGGGAAATGGGGAGAGCGACGCGTGGGGCTTGCCCGAGCAGGAGGTGGCGCAGGGGAGGGATTGGAGTGGCGGTGAGCGGCGCTGATGGCCGGCGGCAGAGGGGCAGAGGGCAGAGCAGGGGAGCAGAGCAGGTGCCAGAGGAAGAAGAAGAGGGAAATGGGTCCGAGGGACCTTCTTGGAATTTGCAAAAACCTCAAGGATCTCACTATAAACTGAATTTTCCCACTGATCCAAAGCTCTAATGAGGAAATTGTGACAGTTCGTGTACTTGCAATGCTAGAAATATATTTTGTTAGTGTGAACTATGTGTTTTTTAGTATAAAGCTCATGTGTGTTTGTGTGAAGCTTTTGAAAATTTAAAGTGCAAGTAAAACGGGTATTTTTGTAATTACAGAAAAACCTAGGGTTGTTTTTGCAAAATGTATTTGGATGGGAGGTAATCTCAAATTAAGTGAAGGGTAGTTTTGCAAATATATTTTTCTTACCTTATGTCTTGTAAAAATATATATATTTATTCAAAAGTTTCATTTGAAATGTATGTGTTGAAGTGTGTAAAAATTTTCGGTAAAGTGATGAAAATAAGGGTATTTATGTAATTTTATAAAAGTACAAGTCCTTTTATGCAAGTATTTGATTTACAAAAGTAAATCTCAAAGTTACTTAGGACTAAAGTGTAAAAGGTGCAAGTCATCATGACATATCTATCCAATCATTATGACGAGTCTATCCCGTCATCATGACGTGTCATAAATGCTTGCATTTAGGTCCTGAATTTTATAAAGTTACACTCTTTAGGACTAAAGTAATTCAAATCTAACTTTTATTCAAAATTTCACGTGTAAAGATATAAGTTTTGAGTTTTTGAACTTGGGCCCTAAAGCAATGTTGTAGAGTTTGAAAAACTCTCCAACTTTCATTTTGGGCATTTCTTCATTAGAGTTTTAGAGTAATGGGAAATTTATGTTTTACAGAAAGGTCCCTGCAGTTTTCTAAAATTGCGCATAAGTCCTTGGGGAATTCCATTCCTCTTTCTCCTATGTTTTTCTTCTCACTGGCGCCTTTCCTTTTCTCCACACCGGCGGCATGTCTCTGGCTCCAACCTTATCCACCCAGTCATCCCTCTCTCTCCACTCCACGGGCACTGGCGCAGGCGGAGCAAGCTCGGGCCGAGCAGGCGCGGGCGGCTGCGGCTCGACCGTGCGCGGCAGCGGGTGCGGTTGCCGCGCGGGTGGAGCGAGCTGGCAGAGGAGCGCGCGGCTGGGGCTCGGCGCGTGCGTAAGGTGGCGGCGCGGCTCGGGCGCAGGCGCGCAAGCAGATCGGGCGGCCGGCGGTGCGGAAGCCGGAGCGGCGCAAGCGTGGGCGGCTCCAGGCGGTGCGGGCCACGGTGGCGTGGCTCGGGCGTGAGCGGCGCGCAGGCAGGTGGAGCGCGCGCGGGAGGTGCTGGAGGCGAGCGCTGGGGCGAGCGGCTCGCAGGAGCAGGTGCGGCGTGGGCTCAGGCGCGGGCGAGCCCGAGGCAGGGCGGCGCCAGAGTGTGGCAGGCGTGGGCGCGCGCGGTCTGGCCGGCGCGGGGCGGCTCGGCTTGGGCGCGATCCAGGTGCTGGCGGCACGCAGCACGGAGCGCAGAGGTGGAGCAACAGCACTGGGCTGGTGCGGCGTGCGGGAGCTAGACTTGGCGCAGGCGAGTGGTGCGGCATCAGGCGTTGGAGCGACGGCTCGGGGCGCGTGGTTGGAGGCAGCGGCTGGCGTTGGAGAGCTGGACTGGCGGCTGCGGCGAGCGAAGCGATGCAGGAGCGGTTGAGGGCGTCGTTCCATGGCTGGAGTGGCCAGAATGCTGCCCTTGCCGTGGTTGTCGCCACAGACACGAGATGTGGCAATGGGGAACCCAGCTCCAGTAGGTTCTAGTCGAGGGAAAAGTTTTGGAACGGGTTTGGAACCGGCGGAGCGTGCAGGGCTGGGGCGTGCAGGTGGAGCTCCAGCGCGGCAGTTTGGCATGGACTAGCATGAGAACAGCAAGACCCTGCGCGTGGAGAACCTGGTGGTGGTCTGGCGTAGGCGACCGCAGCAGGTGTAGTGCGGGCCAAGAACGCACGTGGTTCGGGCGTGCGCGGAAGCGATGCGGCAAGACCGGGGTGAGCGTAGGTTCAGCAACAGGAGGAGGAGAAATTGCTGCGCAGGACGACTACGTGCAGGACGACGGCGTGCAACGCATAGCGGTATCTCCGCTGGATGAGCTCAGGCCGCGACCGAGTTGATGTGCAGGAAGGTCGCGCGCGGTGCGGGAGGAGCTGCAGTGCGACGGTTGCGGGCGGTTTCGCACGGGAGCAGCAGGGCTGCGCATGGAGAATGTCGGAGGCCATCGAGGAGAAGGCAACGGAAGGCACGGCCCTAATGCAGACAGACCTCGGTCCTCGTGGAGGCGGAAGAACGGTTATGGCACGGCGAGCCGGAAAGAAAGGCAGCGAAGCGGAGGTGGCGACCGGATGCAACGAGCACGGAGGAGCCACGCACGACGAGCTCCCTTCATCCATGCGGAGGTCGAGGCAGGAGTAACGCGGCGTGGGTTCGACGCGTAGCGCAAGACCAGCGGCAGTGGTAGACCAGTCCTGATGGCGTCACAGCAGATGGAGAGGGCGGCGGAGTTACAGAATCCGGAGGTCCGAGCGGAATTGAACCGATGCGTTCGCAAGTGCGAGCGAAAGTGTTTTGCCAGTGGCCGGCTCGGCTCGATTCCGCAGGCATGTGCACGTGCAAGGCAACAGGCCACGCGCGAGCAGGTTAAGGGCCAGTGGTGTGAGAGCAGTACGGGAATAGTGTGCAAGAGATGCGACCGGGCGCGGCGATCCTGCAAGAGGCTACGCGGGTGTGCCGGCCCTGCCTCAGCGGCACACGTGCGTGAGCAGAGAAGGCTTAGCCGTGAGCCGGAAAACCCTGAGGTTCGCAAAGGAGTCGGCATAGCGAACCAATCCAGCTCTTTTGTCTCGTCCCAGGGGTCCACGACATCCAGCAGCTCCTATTCCTCGTCGATCGCCGAGCAAGACCCCAAATCACCGTGGGGATTATCTCTTCGGCCATTTTCTACCCACTACAATTCCCGGCAAACTTCTTCGTCACCCACGGAATCTCGTCACCGTCAAGTACTTCTCATCGCCGATTCTGTTCATCGTGGGAATTCACTTTCCGTCTGTTCTTCTCCATAACCAAGGTTTGCCCTGATTCACTGAATCTTCTTAATGCCGGCGACTCCTTTGCCGGAATATCGTCGTTATCTTTCCGTTCTCTGTTTTCCCCCAACCAGGGACTTAATTGCTTCAATTTAGAAAGTTCTAGGGTGTTTTCTGTAAGATTTCCAGAGTCTTCTTTATTTCAAATCCGTGAACTTCTACATTTCATAGAATTTCGTAAGAAGTTCATAAATATGCAAAATCAGTTTTGTTTGAATCCTTAGGTCAAAATCTACAAGTTTATGTTGTGATTTTGAGTTGAAAGTCTTTAATTTGTGATCTAGGCTAAATGTTAGAGAATGAATGCTTTATTTGTACCTTGTGTTATATGCATGTGATATAGCTGAAAAGTAATCATAGGATGTATGTTTTAAATAGAGATGTGTGACAGTTAGTTAATCCTATTACCCGAGTGCTCGTATCTCTGCCCTCAAGACATTGTCCTTGTCTTGATTGTTGTTTCCTTAATGTCCTTTCCGTATAAAGATCCTTGTTAATTCAGGTGTATTTGCTGCTTAGCTAATACATCTCTGTAGCTATGCTTTAGTGGCGGCTATTAGCTTAGCCGCTAAGCATCCGTTTCCTTGAGTCTATGATGTTCCTGTGTAACAGCTGTCAGTCGATGCTTTTACCATCGGCTGGTTAGCTGATACGGTTGTTACCTTTCTAGTATCGGCTACTGCTGATACAATTCTGTTATTCTGTCCTACATCGACTACACATAGTCGATGTATCGGAGTTGCACGCACGACCTTAAGATTCTTGCTATCGGCCGATCCAAGCCGATTCTAGTTGTCTTTCATATCAATCTAATATAGCCGATCAATCCTTAGTTTTCCCATCTTTAACCACACACTTCTATCAGCCGATTTATCAATTCAGAGATCGGCTATCTATATCTATCGGTCATATACCCTCAACCACACTCCAATCAGCTGTACGTCACTCAATTATCGTGCTGACATAATTGAGCCGATGCAACCACACCTAGTTACCTAGAATAACACTTAAGCACATCTCAGTTAAGACACAGCTGCTTTAGGAAATATCCCTCTGCTGAAGTAATCGATGCTTTCATCGATCATCTAGGAACCCGATGCACTCATCAATCGGCTAAACCCCTGTTGTTCCCATCGGCTCTGTTGTAATCTTCAACAAGTAGCCGATGTCCTCTTGAAGCTCTATCTAAGTTTAGTTTCAGATCTTTTTGGGTTGTGATGTGAATAGTGTGTTATATGAGTGCTGGATTGCAACTGTATTGTGAAGTAAGGTAGTTTTATGTGCACATTTTGAATGTAATGTTGCATTGCATGTAGATACGGCTACTTCCACAAACGGTACCTACGAGATCTCCCAGAAGTCTGCGGAGGATATTTCTGAAGACCAAGTGAACGTCACCAAGGGATTATCGGAAGCCCCAAACCAAAGTTCGGAAGATAACAATACTAACATCCCTGACTTCAGTCCCACCAGTAAAGGCAAGCCCCGGACATATCCCACTACTTTATTTACACTGCAATCTATGCCTATTTATATTATATCTTGCATTAAGTCTAGGAGTTGTAATGAAACCCTAGATGCATGAATCTTAGGAATCCAATGTATTGTACCCGAGTCCTTATCGCTTAGATGCTCTGCTAAATAGGACCGGTAAAAGTCGGGAGATTTCCTATCACTCGCGCGATATAGGAGTTGCTTGTTTACAATTCTGCAACCACTATAAGGATAATGGACAGGGTCATGTGCTATATCATGATCTGAAAGTTTGCCCTGTCTGTTTTGATAAAAGTTTTAAGGTCGAAATGTGTGGTAGTGGTGGCTAAGCGTTTGAAAGTACTAACCACATACCGCGAAATATGGTAAGTGGTAAGCCTCGTAACCAATCGGCCCGAGGAGTGGACATACCTCCCACCACTCGTCTTGCTTCTTCTGGTTACTTAAGTTCGACGTGTGGGAATACGTGTTGCAAAGGCAACCAGGAGTACGGGTTTTATAGTCGCGCTACAGACGTACGTCCTGCACTTTGGAAGTGCGTATGGTCCTGCAGTCGCTTGTGGTGGATCTGATCCACGAGTCAGAATGAAAGGCAAACGGTTGCTTCGGAACGACCCTTTGGTGTTCCAAGCGTGTGAGTTAGGTTTACCTTGCAAGGTTGAATTTCGATTCAGGAATCGTCCGCCTCTCACGATGAATGAGACTGCTTATCCCTTTTACCACATAGAGTAAGAAGTGTAACTAATGATGGAACAATCTTGATGGATGATAATCTCTACCTTGCTTGCTTAGTGTAGGTGCTAACCTAGAATGGATAATCAACTAGAACCTGAAAGCTAAAAGTTGAAATTAAGGATCTACTCTTTGTTGCTTTTCAGCTGAAAATAAACCCAGAACCCTTGAAATGCCTTCATGAGTCTAGTTATGGGCTAAAGTATACCCAAACTCGGGTAAGCCTTGCTGAGTATTAGTATACTCAGCCTTGCTAGTTTTATGTTTTCTAGGTAAAGCCTTTGAAGACCCTTCTCTTCCCCTGTTTTGGCCCTGTGCTCTTCCAGAAGGTTGGTCCATGGATTGGGATCCGTCCCCGACCAACACTGATGACCCTGAGTGATGTCGTGCCTGGGCTTAGCATGACATCCGTCTCAACGACGTGTTGTGAATCGTCACGTGTGTTTTCCGCTGCTAAAAACCACAACTTTAACAGTTTGTAATAATTTCTCTAAGTTTGAAATTTCGTACTTCTTTTGGAAACTCTTGTAATGTAATTCTCTATGATGTAAAATGTGATGGTGATTGTATCTCTGGACTCACCTTCGTGTGAGGTAACCTTATTTGATCCTGTGTATCGGTGGTTTATCGGGACGTTACCCGACAGGCCAAGGGATTATACCGTTTGAAGCACGTTGGAGCCCTCGGGAGTGGACTCGCGTACTTGAGCCAGTATAATTCAGGTTGGTTCTGCCACAGCAATGACCAAAATAGATGTTGTAGAGTTTTTCAAATCCTACAACTTTGCTTTACGATTCAAATTCAAAAACCTAAAGCACAATGCTTTATTTTACCATTTTGCACTCAAATCAAACTTAAATAAGTTTTGTCCTTATTAAGGTAAATTTCTTATAACTTTGGACCTAATTGCAAGTATCTATAACATGTCATGATGACTTGCACCTTTTTATATTTTGACCCTTTGTAAATTTGGATGTTACTTTTGTACTTCAACTAATTTACATAAAAGGACTTGTACTTTCATAAAATTACATAAATACCCTTATTTTTGTAACTTTACTAAATTTTCACACAATTCAATCCACACCAAATATTCTTCCTATTGGCTTGCTCTATTTAACACCTAGGGTGTCACAACCTTCCCCCCTAAAAGGAATCTCGTCCCAAGATTACAGGAATGATATAATAAGAGCGTAGATACCTAAGAAATCTTGAGAAAGTCTGGGAAATTCTTCAGAAGATAGTCTTCGGTTTCCCAGGTAGCTTCTTCTTCCGTATGATGATTCCACTGGATCTTAAACATCTTGACTGTTGCTCTTCTGATACTTCTTTCCTTGGTATCTAAGATTCTGATTGGGTGCTCCTTATAGGAAAGATCGGGTTCGATGTCGATGCTTTGTGTATCAATGATTTCGGTAGGAACACTGATACACTTCTTCAGTTGAGATACATGAAAGACATTATGAATGGCTGCTAGCTGAGGAGGAAGTTGAAGTCGATAGGCTACGGGTCCACAAATTTCAAGGATTTTAAAAGGACCAACGTAGCGAGGAGCGAGTTTGCCTTTGATACCAAATCATTGAACACCTCGAGTAGGAGATACTCGTAGGTATACAAAATCACCTACTTCAAACTGTATTGGTTTCCTCCTTTTGTCTGCGTAGCTCTTTTGTCTTGATTGAGCTGCTTTTAGATTGTTCCGAATGATCTTTACCTTTTCTTCTGCCTCGTTGACGAGATCAGGCCCAAAGATTTCGCGTTCACCAGTCTAAGACCAATTTAAAGGAGTTTTGCATTGGCGACCATATAAGGCTTCAAAAGGAGCCATTTTGAGACTCGTCTGATAACTGTAATTATAGGAGAATTCTGTCAGAGCTAAGCATTTGTCCCAATGCTTGTCGTACTAGATCACACAGACTCGAAGCATATCTTCTAGGATTTGGTTTATCCTCTCTGTTTGCCCATCTGTCTGCGGATGATATGCGAAACTTCGGATTAACTTGGTTCCAAGAGCTTGTTGAAATTGCTCCCAGAAATGAGCAACAAACTGCGCTCCACGATCAGAGATGATCGTTTTAGGTATCCCATGGAGACAAACGATCTGATCTAGATAGATTTCAGCATACTTCTTAGCATTGTAAGTGGTATGTACCAGAAGAAAATGAGCGGTCTTGGTTAATCTATCCACAATTACCCAAATGGAATCATGACTCTGGGAAGTGTTGGGTAAACCTACGATAAAATCCATACTGATATCTTCCTATTTCCAAGAAGGAATAGGTAAAGGTTGCAGCGTACCAGAAATCCTTAAATGACTAGCCTTAACCCTCTGGCAAACATCACATTCTGAGACGTACTTCGCTATTTCTCTTCTCATATGAGTCCACCAGAAATTCTGTTTTAAATCCTGGTACATCTTTGTACTGCCAGGATGCATAGCAAACTTAGATAAATGTGCTTCATCCATTATCTGCTTGCGAAGCTGATGGTTTTTGGGTACAACCATACGTCCCTTAAACCGTAGAATCCCTTTAGGATCCTCTTGGAAATATTTATACTTTTGTTCTCCTTGGGCTAATTGTTGCTTGATAATTTTGACTCCCTTATCTTGTAGTTGTGCCATAATGATACTATCCTGGAGTATAGGCTCAACTGTTATATGATTCAGACTGCCTTGAGGAACGATCTCCAGATTAAGCTTTCTCATTTCCCAGCAGAGAGTGTTGCTGAAAACTTCTACTGATAAGCAATGACAATGTGACTTACGGCTAAGTGCATCCGCAACCACATTGGCTTTGCCTGGATGGTAGTGTACTTCAAGATCGTAATCCTTTATAAGCTCTAGCCAACATCTTTGCCTCATATTCAAGTCCGCTTGCATGAAGATGTACTTTAGACTCTTATGATCTGTGTAAATGTTGCACTTGGTACCCATAAGATGGTGTCTCCAAAGTTTAAGTGCATGTATAACGGCTACAAGTTCAAGATCATGAGTAGGATAATTCTGCTCATGTGTCCGAAGTGCTCTAGACGCATATGCAATCATGCGGTTATCCTGCATAAGTACACACCCAAGTCCGATGCCTGATGCATCACAATAGACATCAAAAGGTCTGGATGTGTCTGGCTGAGCCAAAACTGGAGCAGTGGTAAGATGTGCTCTTAAAGTGTGGAAAGCTTCTTCACATTTCTCATTCTAGGAGAATTTAACTCCTTTCTTCAACAGTTCTGTCATGGGCTTGGCTATCCGGGAGAAATCTGGAATGAAATGATGGTAGTAGCTAGCAAGACCAAGAAAACTGCGAATCTAATGGACCGAAGTAGGGGGCTTCCAATCCATCACTTCCTAAACTTTACTTGGATCAATAGATATACCGTCCTTAGAGATGGTATGACCCAAAAATTTAACGGTATCAAGCCAGAATTCACATTTAGAGAATTTTGCATACAGATGGTGATCTCGTAAACGCTGAAGAACAACATGAAGATGTCTAGCATGATCTTCAAGATTTTTGGAATAGATTAGAATATCGTCGATAAAAACCACGATGAATTTATCGAGTTCCGGCATGAAGACAGAGTTCATAAGATACATGAAATATGCCGGTGCATTGGTAAGACCAAAGGACATAACCAGATATTCATAGAGTCCATATCTGGTGGAGAAAGCTATTTTTGGAATGTCACTTGGCCTAATCTTTATCTGATGATACCCAGAGGGAAGGTCAATTTTGGAGAATATCTTGGCTGCGGCTAACTGATCAAACAGGATATCAATGCGGGGAAGAGCGTACTTATTCTTAATAGTAACCGCATTGAGGGGGCGATAGTCAACACATAGTCTAAGACTGTTATCCTTTTTCTTAACAAACAAAGCAGGGCATCCCCAAGGTGAAGCACTTGGGCGGATATAACCTTTGTCAAGGAGTTCCTGAAGTTGAAGTTTTAACTCTGCCAGTTCATTGGGCGGCATACGATAGGGTCTCTTAGAAATGGGGGCTGTGCCAGGTTGTAACTCTATAACAAACTCAACATCTCTATCTGGAGGCATTCCGGGCAAATCGTCCGGAAACACATCGGGGTACTCACACACAACAGGGATGTCCTCTAACTTGATCCCTTTTATGGCATATACACCAGAGCTGACATATTCTTGCTGTGGAAAATGAACGATGGTATGTCCATATTCCGGGGAGTTTATCTCAACTATTCGAGAAAAGATATCTAGAGATACCCGATGTCTGGTCATCCAATCCATACCTAGGAGAATATCCATTCCTTCTAGGTTTAATGAAATTAAGGCTGTTCTTATTAGAGTGCTACCCAATTGGATTGGTACACCTCTACAAATTTGATTTGATGCAATTCTACCTCCAGGGGTTGTTATCATATATGTTCCATTAGTAGCGTAGAAATCCAAACCTATTTTGGTCCCAAATCTTGTACTGATAAAACTATGGGTTGCACCAGAATCAAAAAGTATAATAGCAGGGTGATGGTGTAGAGTAAATGTACCCGTCATTACTGGTGCACCTTCCGGAAGTTCTGACATCGTAGTGAAATTTACTCTTCCTTGATGGACTTGCATAACCTACCTCTTGCCTTTGTTCTTGGGGTTGGAGTTGGAGGCCTGTCTGGGGAATGGTTTCCTTGGTTGTGGGCAGTCTTTAACAAAATGCGTCGGACTACCACAATTGAAACCAATGTTTTCCTAGACGTAAAACGGTAGACGAACGGCGAGGTGCCGTTTAGAGTTTAAACGTGTTTAGACGGAATTAAACAGCCTAAACAGTTTTATACTGTAGCACAATTTTCAGCAAGATTAAGTAGATTTGTACTAACCTTTTGTGAAGTAAACATGAACCTTTTGATATCCTCCCAACTTGAGACATGTACCTGGAAAAAAAAGGGAGAATTGTTAGTAAGTGGCATGTATACTTGTACATTTCATCAAGATAAAACAATATCAAATATGCTCACTTCAATGATGACAAACAGAAAATAACATAGAAAATGAATGAGGGACACATCAAACATCATCCACAATGCACAAACGTAGATAGTTCTTAGTTCATAATTCTTACAAACCAAACACCACATTGAATATAGCACATCATGGTTCTTAGAAACAAAGCAATAGTTCTTAATAAACGATAAAGATAAATAGATAGTGCTAAAGCTTAAAGCTTAGCCCATCAACCATCACTGTCTTCCTCCCCCTCTTGCTGATATCCAGTTGTGACCACATTATCTTGATCAGACTCAAACTCAATATCTTCCTCATTTATCGGTTGTTCATCACTATCGGACTTGGGTTCTTCTTCAACCTCTTTTGCATGAGCCAATCTTGCACTCTTACGGAGTTTTGTGACCTCCTCAGCACCACATGTGTCAGCAATTAATTTCCATGTCAGACCTGTAACAGGCTCAACATCAGTCCCTTCTTCATCTGCACCTTGAACCATCCATCCTTGAGCAAAGGTTGCATCGGTTTCTACAAGAGGGTCTGTCTTTTTATTCTTTTTGGCTTTATTTTTCCTCTTTGCATGAAGATGATTGAATCTAACAAAGACAAGTTGTTCAACTCTCTCACATGTGAGCCTATTCCTTTTCTTTGTATGGATCTACAATATATCAAATTCATTAGAGTGGCTGAAAAAACATGACACATGCTGAATTAGTGAATTGAACATGCAGACTTACCCCTTCAAAGCAGCTCCAATTTCTTTCACAACCTGAAGCACTTGATGTCAAAGAGAGGATTCTAATAGCAAACTTCTGCAGTGTTGGAACTTGTGTTCCATAATTGGCCACCACTTAGCTGCACAAGAACAAATGTTAAGATTTTATAGTTTATACAACAGCCAACAATCAAATTTGATGCAAATAACTTAAATACCTGGACTGAAATCATAATTCTTGCATCCAGCCTGAGCTACCTTTTTTCCAAAATGTCCAACTTTATCTTTAAACTTGTGAAAGTCATCATTGAGCATTTGATTCTGCTTGTCATAATCACCATGGTAGAATGTTTCAACAGCTACAATAAAGCCATCCATGACATCCTCACTATCAAAGATGGAGGGCTTGTTGTAGCTATAATAGGGATGTAAGCAATATGCAGCCATGTGAATAGGACAATCCAACCGATTCTTCATTTTTCCCTCCACAACTTCTATGATACCCTACAGCCATCCTCATTTCTTCCTTAGCCTTAAGAATTTCACCATATAGCCAAGCCATTGATGGTTTAATGTCCCCATCAACCATGTGAAGAACTTTAACTAATGGCTCAAATACTCTCAAGCAAAGACTAACACCATTCCAGAAAGTAGGCTTCACCAATGTGGCTGTGGCTAGTACACCTTTAGTGCTTTTCTTGACATGGCTAATTTTCTCCCATTCCTCACTTTGAGACATCATCCTTAGCTGATCTTTCTTCTCATACAAGCTTTGCAAAGTTAGAAAGGCTGAGGCAAATCTGGTCACACCTGGCCTAATTATGTCTCTCTTCTTTGTGAATTTCCTCATCAAAGACAACGTATTGTGGTGAGCATAAATAAATATGGTTAGATCTTTTGCTGAATCAAGTATGGTCTTGAACTTTTTCATCTTCCCAATTCCTTCAAGCATCAAGTTTATAGTGTGGTTGGCACATGAACTCCAAAATATATGGGGTCTCTTGATATAAAGCAGATCCTTGGCTGCCATATTATTTGAAGCATTATCTGTGACCACTTGCACAACGTGTTCCGCCCCAGCCCCAAGCTTCTCAATAAAGCTGTCCACAAACTCAAAATTGAATTCCCCTGTGTGTGACTCAGCTGAGACTTCCCTTGACTCAACAAAAGATATTCCAATGCACGAATTAACACACAAGTTCATGATGCTCCTCTTTTGATCTGTCCAGGTATCAGTCATAATAGAGCGCCCAGTTCTTTTCCATTCTTGTGCATGATCTGCAACCATCTTCTTTGTATCGTCCACTTCCTCATGCAGTAGTTTCTCCCGCAGCTCATGTTGATAAGGCTTCTTTGCACCTGGCCCAAAGCGGCTAGCAGCTTCCAACACTTGGTCAAACTCATCACAATTTATCGCATTGAAAGGTATTCCTGAAATTAAAGTAGAAGGTTAGTCCCTTTAAAATTCAGCAAACACATCAATAAGATATAACAAGATCCAACAAAAATTTATCCATTCACCTTGCACATACATCCATCTTGCAATATATCTCTTCAACTTGTGCAATCTTTCTTTCATTAGATGTTCAGAAATTTTTTGCTGGTGAAGGTTTCTTTGTGTGGAACCCAAAGAAATAGAGTCAAGAGGCATTGTGAACTTGTCCATAGGACCCACTGCCCGTGGTTCAGAGCTGCCAAGGTCATCAAGGCCTGTGCCATCATCTGTGTCTATATCATCCGCAACGGCATCTCTAACCTCTTGTTTATCTGATAGCCTAGCCATTTTAGCTTTCCTGGAATCTTCAATTGCTTTCTTGCACTTCTCTCTATCCTCTGGAGTCGCATTGGGGCATGTCCGGACTTGCCCTTTTATGCCAGCAATATGTAGCTTGAGCCTATAAATCCCAGCCTTCACAACCATACTACATAGATTGCATTTTATCACATTCAAGTCAGCTGGATTCACAAGAATTCCATACTCCCAGCCTATGTCATCGGAATTCCTCTTAAGTGGTGGCTTGTCCACTGGCGTAGAGGATGGATTGGAGGCAGCGGATGACATCCTGCAGGTGAGCATGCAAGCAATAACACATCAATAATCAGGAGCAAGAACATCAGAGGCAAGAACTACAATCAGACCTACAACCCTACACTAATATATGCTGGATCATCAAACTGGACTGTCAAGGTGTGTAGATTCCAACCATTTTCCTTCCATATGGCTGCCTAACTTCTTTGCTTGTTAGAAAACAACAGTCAGAATACAACTGCAATGGGATACCTTGTTTTGCAGGTGGTGATAGCATCTCTCTAACATACATTGCGTCGGAAAGGGCAATTCCTGGGTAATTATTCTTTTGAGATTTACATGAACAAGCTAATTGTTGAGCTGAGATTACTTTCTAGTGGCTGTACTGATTATTACCTTCTCCTTTCCTTATAGATATGGTGGTGGCATGAGTTCTGCCAAAGCAGCTCTTGAGAGTGATACACGGGTGGTATGGTCTTGTACAAGAAATAGCCCGCTGAACGAGCAAGGGAGAGGAGCTGTACCTGGCAATGGAGGATCCCCTGCCTCCTCCGCGGCGAGCCCCTGCCTCCTATGCGCCACGCCCCTTCCTCCTCCTACGTCCTCCTCCTGCCGGGCGAGCCTCTGCCTCCTCTGGCGGGCGAGCCCCTACCTCTGGCCGGTGAACGGCACGACGGAGAATGGAGCGAGACGAGCCCCTGCCTCTGGCCGGCGAGCTGGGCGACGGAGAAGGGAGCGAGACGAGCGGCGGCTGGGAGAAGGGAGCGAGACGAGCATCGGCTGGGAGAAGGGAAAAGGGAGGGCGTGCGTGCTAGCTTTTGGGCTAGCCCGCCAAAGACCGTTGCTTGTCTGTGACTTTCCCGCGCCCCGGTCCAACTCCTAAACGGAGCCCGAAACGGCCAAAACGCCATTTAAAAACATACTGCAACCGTTCCGTTTCGGCCGTTTGGGCCGTTTAACCCCCGTTGACCGTTTAAACAGGTCAACCGTTTTTTTCTGCCCAGGCCCTAAACAGAACGTTAAGGCCGCATTTACCATTTAGACCCGTCTAAATGGCCGTTTAGTTCCGTTTAGGATAACAAAGATTGAAACACCGATTGAAATTATTCCCTTGATTAACCTGCGAAAGGTTTTGCCTTGGACCGAATTGTCGTTGCTGCTGCAAAGGTTGAGGCACTGGTGGTCTGTTGAATCGGGGTTGCTGAGGAGGTCTAGCTACCCATTTGCCTGCTGGAATATTTCTGGGCGGAGCTTGGGGAACTAGGTTCTGGATCAACTAATACCTCGAAGGTTGTGATTTCGAGGGTCCAGGCGATACTTTCTGCCTTTTCTCAGCACGATGGGCTGAAATACAATCTTCTTGGGTAATGGCCATGTTGACCAATTCATTGAAGTTGTCAGCCCTAACCAGGTTCAAGCGTTCCTTTAACTTGGTGTTCAGTCCGCGGCGGAATCAATCTCTTTTCTTGGCATCCGTGTCAGCATGATAGCCTGCATACTGGCACAGGTGATTAAAAGCCTGTGCGTATTGAAGTACAGTGCGGTTTTCTTGGGTAAGTGCCAAAAATTCATTGAGCTTTCGCTCAATGAGTCCTTCCGGGATATGGTGTGCCCTAAAGGCGGCCTTGAATTCTTCCCAAGTGACAACATGTCCCTCCGGTTGCATAGCATAGTAATTGTCCCACCAAATGCGAGCAGTACCACGAAGCTGTTGGGCTGCGAAGAGAGTTTTGTTTGCTTCGGAGCATGAGATGGAGAGTAATGCAAACTTGGACTCGATGGTACGGAGCCATGCATCTGCATCAAGGGGTTCTTCAGTCTTATAGAAGAGCGGAGGCTGCGTACTGAAGAAATCCTGATAACCAGCCGATGGATGTTCTTCACATCCATGTTGAGGAGGACGGAACTGATGTTGCTGGGCCTGCACTAGCATGTCCAAGAGTTCGATCTGATGAGCCATCACTTCCGCTAGATTTGGCGGTGGCGGAGGTGGTTGTTGTGAACCACTAGCCTGGTCTGGTCTGAATCGCTCCGGGGTTCCGCGCGTAGTGCCAACCATATGAAATATAGAAGTTGTCCATTAGCATTCACCAATACTTGCTTCTAATTTCAAAAATCATATGGTACCCAAAATAACACATACTGAAACAGTGCCGGGGAATAAATCCAAATCACAAAGTATTAACTCAACAATCCAAACAGCAACTCAAATTTACATTACCAACTGAAACTTTTTCCATCTTACATCACGTCGTTTCTTACTCAAACCAGACCGTACACAGGTTTGCCATATATACTACAACAAGTGGCTCGTAGGTCATCTAACTACTCACTTCCATGTCTCACTATATTACATTATCTACCCTAGATGTCGTTAACTCAAACGAATTAAAGATCATCGAGGTTGCCCACGGATGACTGACTGCCGGAAGAGGAATGATGGGGACTAAGATCAGGATCTCCATGCTCAGAGTCGATCTTGGAGACTTCTTCGATTTCTTCAGGGTCTTCTTCTTCTTCTTCACTCTCAAACTCATCAACAACGGGCTGCACTGGTTGCTCATGAAGCATGTTGATATGGTCAATAGCTTGGCCAAGATTAAGGTTGAGCTCGTGAACTTGTTCCTGGAGGAAGTCAATGACAGTGTCGCGCTGGACAATGAGAGCATCACTCTCAACAATCTGTTCCTCTCGATGCTGAATGGTTTCTTCCCGCTGAGTAATAACCTCTTCCTTGGACGTGACAGTGGCTTGGAGTTCCTCAATCTGCGTATTCTGCCGGCCAACCTGATTACGATACCCTTGGGCCATGTTGGTCAGTCAATATATACCGTGCTGCTGAAGTGTCTGGTAGAGGTACTGTGCATTCATAAATCTGACTGCAATGCGTAGAGTCTCTCCGGCCAGATTTCCCAGTAAGTGGTCACAGTATGTTACCCTGAAAGTCCATTCTGGGTCACGAGAATTGGTTGCAGGGAATAAGCCAATAGGATGTCCTGCAACTTCCTCAGGATGTTGATCGCAGAAGATGTGGATAGCTTCCATAGCTGCCGCTTCAAAAGTATCAGCGAGGCGATGTCCAATCACATTAACTTCAATGGGTTGCCACAGAGATAAAGTAGGGTGCGGAGGAACAGTCATCTTCACCCTGCAACGAGGAACGCCTTCTTCATCATACTCTATTCCATCATAAGGTGGAGGCTCGGTGTAACCAAACATCTGAAGGGACTCCCACAAAAGATGAGGAAAACCCTCCCAATGCAAGGCATTGGTATGAGCGTGTCCTGCAGAATCCCAAAAGAACCTTGGAAGCTCTGCCATCTGAAACAAGGATTCAAATGGTGAGATTACAAGCTTTAAACCATACACCATTGTCTCACAAGCTTTCAACCATACACCATTGAGAAGACTGCGGGAAAATGTGAGTTAGACTTATGGAATGACTGGAATGCAGCTATCCGGCTAAGAACTCACAAGGTAAAAGAAACAAGATGACCTGTTCTGATAACAACAGAATCTGAAAATCAGAGGATTGTTCTAGATCTTGAGAAGAAAATGATAAAGGTCGAAACACTATAACCCAAGGCTGTTGGTATGACTATTTCAAGGCTGCACTAGTGACTAACAACACTCTAGACATCCATAAAACAACAAACCATGCCACTCATTCAATCAAATCAAGGAACATGCATGCATGTGCGACACATCCTCACAACTCAAAATAATTGCCAAATATGTTTGGACTTACAGAGCCGAATGAGTCATGTCAAGTAGTGCGCATCGCCCAGCCCCTGAGCCTGGGAACTAGCGAAACTGCGATGGCACGCCGCGCTGCCTGGAGGGTTGTTGCTGAAGCTTGACCTGAAAAA
Organism: Panicum hallii; assembly: GCF_002211085.1. NCBI lineage: Eukaryota > Viridiplantae > Streptophyta > Magnoliopsida > Poales > Poaceae > Panicum > Panicum hallii. Next base: position 38,629,977 of record NC_038050.1, on the reverse strand, counting down.
AGATTCGCCTTCTCTTGGTTTCCCAACCTGTTGCTTCTAAAGGCTGCCCTCTCTCGGCTGGATTTTGGTCCAGCCTACTACGAGGATCCCGTATCCCGTACATCGTCTTTCTATGAATTGAATGTGTAAAAGAAACAGTATATTGATAAAGAGACTGTATTCCAAAGTCAAAAGTGCGATTGGCCTGCAAAAATAAAAGATTTGTTCTTGTTTGTTTTGTAATTAGAACAAACATAAACTAATTGGATAGAAAAGGAGCGGAAAAAGATCTATGGATTAGACTCCCTTTCTTGGCACACATTATGTAGCATAATGCGAGGATACCGAGTAGTACTCAGTAATAATATAAATACACCAAAATTTATTCGGTTTAAAAATTTCGCGTCTTGCTCTTGCTAGGCCATGTAATTTCCCCGGGCAGTTAGCCTGTTACGTTTAAGCACCTGATCCCTGATGGCCGTAGATCATAGCGTAGGGAGCTTAGCCGCATGCACGCGTAGGAGCATAGGCTTACAGAAGAGTCGAGGTTTCACGGATTAAGGCGTGTGCTACCCGAGTACTTTAGCAACCGTTAAGAGAAGACAAAGAAGTCGTCATGCGACAAAGAGGATACGCAGTGCGCAAACATAGTCGGCGAAGTGTAGCTCTGGAGGGTTTCATGCCCATCGAAAGTCGTACACGGACAAGTAATCGATCATGGTGCAACCCCCGAGGGTTTCATGCCCGTCGAGAGGCGTACCTAAAAAGGTAGCCGATCTTGTGAAGAACAAGTCGGAAAAGGTATAAATCACTTAGCTTGATTCGTGGATGAATGTCGGCGAAGCCGTGGAGCTCGTTGATGAAGCTGCGACGATATGTTGATGAAGCTCGACTAGTCGGAACCGATTCCGACTAGTTTTCAAGTCGAGACGAGTAGTTGATGTAGTCGTCGGCGAGCTGCCGATCGTCCTCGCGAAGTCGAAGTAGTCGAACACGTTGCTGCCGCGCGCGGATATTGCGGCACAAGCCGAAGTTGAGCCGGGTCGTCGAGGTCGACGGCCGCGGTGCATCGACGTTGCAGCGCAAGGTGAAGTCGAGCCGAGTAGTCGAGATCGATGTAGCCGTTCGCTGAAGGATCCGATCTCGAACTCGATGAATCGATCCATCGATGCACATGCGTGAAGGTAGCAATCCACCACCTGGTGAACTAGAAAGATGCCATTGAATTCGCCGGTGGATCTTCGACGCGCTCCCCTATCTGGCGCGCCAGCTGTCGGTGTTTAACTGGCTGCCCACCGAGGGATATACCCAAGGTGGTAAGTTTTGAGTGAGGAGACGCCGAGATCAGGAACTCGAAGGTGCAAGGAACATAAGACTTAGACAGGTTCGGGCCGCACGGAGCGTAACACCCTACGTCCTGTATGGTGGTTTGTATTCCCTTTGGTGTAGAATGACCTAGAGATCTCCTCGTGTCTTAAGAGGGGTCCCTGTCCTCCCTTATATATCCGAGAGGCCAGGGTTACAAAGATAGCAACCAACACCAGCTAAGGAATCATACCAGAACATATCTCGAGTAGATTCCCTCTGTATCGGTTAGCTCTATCTCCTATTTAAACGGAATAAATAAGAGATAAACAAGATGAATAAGAGATAAGACGGACTTAATCTCTTAAACTACGCTATGTACACAGTCCCGTGGCCCCGGGTCTGACATTACGTGATTAGTTATGGTGGCACAATATGTTCGTCTCTCCCTATAATAGCTAGTCGAATATCCTTATTCGTCTTAACCTATTTAACCGTGGTTAGCGTACCTGCAGAAAACCACAATATATATGAACCTTCCATGCCAGCACTCATGGAAGCGCCCTCAAATATTATTGTTCACTATAGAAACAGCATCTGTACGATTACCGCCGTACAAACAACGTTTACATACGTTATCGAAACAACGTATTCACGGAATACCGCAAAATGCGGGGGTATTGCTGTTCATACCCTGCGCCTAACCATATACTCCCAATATAGTCAACCGAAGTTAGTACATTGGCAGCATCTCAAGTAGGCCACTGCTTGAGAAACAGCGTTCGGTTCGCATCACCGATGGAAAGGCTAACTCCCCAGTTAGCTGAGGATCCTTACCTTCTTACCTCATCGTCGAAGGTGTCGTTACAGAAAGTAAAGTTGGTTTTGCATGAATTTAAGTTTGGACAGAATAGTAATGCTGGTAGTTAGAGTTTTTTATATATATTATAGCCACCTCTAATTCCCTTAAATATCACCCTAGGGCTTTACGTACTAAGCACAATCCTTAACGGCACCAATGTGGTTTTGTAAAATACTTTGTTGATCTAATTTTATACTCAAAGACATTTTTAAGGCTAATTACATCTCCAGGGTACACTTGTTAGCTCTGATACCATGCGTAGCAGAACCAACCTGAATTATACTGGCTCAAGTACGCAAGTCCTCTTTCAAGGGCTCCAATGGTACCTCAAACAGTGTAACTCCTTGGCCTGTCGGGTAACATCCTGATAAACCACCAAAAGCAGGATCAAACAAGGTACCTCGCACGAAGGCGAGTCCAGAGATACAATCGCCATCAAATTTTACATCACAGGCACTTATATTACAAGAGTTTCCAGAAGTAGTGTAGGTTTCAAACCGATAGAAATTATTACAAACTAGTTTAGAGATTCAAGTTCACGGCAGCGGAATTTAAAATACGACAACTATACATGTCACCTTACGGACATCATGTTGAGCCCTGACATGACATCACTCGGTATGTTCAGTGTTGGTCGGGGACGGGTCCCACTCTACGGACCAACCATCAGGCAAAGCATAGGGCCAAGGCATGGGAAGGGTAGAGTCTTCAGGGACATGACCTGAAATAAGATCATATTGCAAGGCTGAGTACTCTAATACTCAGCAAGGCTTACCCGGAATTAGGTGTACTTAGTCCATAACTAGACCATGAAGGTTTTGCAAAGATTCTGGGTTTAGCTTTTGCTGAAAAGCAACAAAGAGTAGGTCCTTAATTTTATAATTTAGCTTACAAATTCTAGTTTCATTAACCATTCTAGGTAAGCACTTATAACTACTCAAGCAAGGTAGAGCCTTTTTAAAGCATACCTCAGTATTACTCATCATAAGATTGCGCTTGTTACTCTATGTGGTAGAAGTATTAAGCAGTCTCAATCTCCACGAGAAACGGACGATTCTGAATCGAATTTCAACCCTTGCAAGGTAAACCTAACTCACACGCTTGGAACACCGATAGGTCGTTCCGAAGCAACCGTTTGCCTTTCATTCCGGGTCGTGGAACAATACCACCACAAGCGACTGCAGGACCATACGCACATCCAATATGCAGGACATACGTCTACAGCGCGACTGTATGATCGTATTCCTATCTGCTCTGCCGAACGTACTCCCACACGTTGGTGCGTGTAAACATAAAATAAAAGTCGAGTGGTGGGGGACGAGTCCACTTCCCGGGCCGATTGCTTATTAGGCTTACCGCTTACCATATTTCACGGCATGTGGCTAGTACTTTCAAACGCTTAACTGCCACTACCACACTGTGCGACCTTAACCAAATTCATCAACACAGACGGGGTATTATTCCTTTCCATGATACTGCACGTAACCCCGTCTGTCATCCTTATAGTGATTGCAGTATTGTAAGTAACCAATTCCTATATCGCGCGAGTGACAGGAAATCACTCGACTTCTATCAGTCTTATTAGCATAGCACTAGTCGGACTCAGGTTCTAGTATTTAGTACATCGGTTCCTAGGAATATGCAACTAGGGTTTCCAGACAATTCCTAAGAACTTAATGCACAAGTATATATATATATATAAATGTAGATTGCAGTGTAAATAAAGTAGTGGGTTTATGTTCGGGGCTTGCCTTCACTAGCGAGGCTGGAGTCAGAGACGTTAATAAATTCTTCCGAACGCAGGTTCGAGGCTTCAGTTAAATCTCCGATGACGTTTCCAGGTTCTTCAGAGATTTCCACTTTGGATTCCGAGAGAATCTGATAGTCTCCGTTGGCGAGAAGCATCGAGTCTACATGTGATGTAAATGATGCAATTTAGAAAATGCATAGGCTTCTATTCTGTTTCACGATAAAGTTGCAATCCAACGAAATTAACATTACATACTAGCAAACAACACAATTCCCCTTTACTGGGCAGTCATTTATCGAGTATTAATTAAACTACTTAGTTACATTAAGTAACACGGTTGGTTACCCTGAACATTCAACTAACTGCATGAGGTAGCATGTTTGGTTATCTTGAACAATTAAACTAATTACATTTAATAACTTTATTTATTTGACTAGCTAATCACCTTTAATAACCCTAGGTTATTATTTAATTATGGAGCTACTTTGATTAATTAGGAATATATCATTATTATATCATGTTCTATTTATTCTAGTTGTTTTACACCTGATCATAGGTTGAGAATTTGTGAACATATTACACTACTCAAGAACAACACCTCAAAATATTTTCATAATTTTTCATGAACTAGAGCTATTGTTCATGAATTTTCTTTAAATCTAAGCTTAAATTCATTACTGAAGTTACACTAGGGTTGTTACTCCTAAACTTTTATCTTGGATCATATATACTAAAACAAAGCCAAGGTGAAATTTTCAGCTATAAACATGAAGAAATGCATCTGGAATTAAATCATGAAACTTTTATCAACATGAAGCAAAGATATCTAAATATCATAGCTAGAGGACTATGCTGAGTCTCCAAATTTTACACAGCTCTGCTTATAGCACACACATTTCATGTTTCAAATTTGAGCCTCAGCACTGCTATGGATCATAAGATCTAATTAAAGTACCCGTTATCTACTAATTTAGACACAGCACAAAATACACATATTCATCTCATGACCATAATACAATAGTTGTAGTATTTAACACAAAGATTCAAACCCAACTGGTTTGATGTTTTTCTGAATTTTCTACAATTTTCTACATATTTTTGAAGTTCACAGCTTTTGAATTGGGGGGCTCTAGAATCTTGCGGGGAGACCCTTAGAACTTTTGAAATCCTTTCAAATTGGCCCTTGGCTCATCGGGGAAGAAGGGCAGGGGCATTGCCGGCCAAATTCTGGCGAGGCGGCGGCGGGGGGTGGAGAAGGAGTGGTCAGTGAGCATCAGGATCTCAAGGCGCACCTGCTGGGGGTCTTGGGAAGGAAAGGGGATGACCGGAGGTGGGGTTCCCACAGCGGCCGAGGCGGCGGCGGAGGGGAGCTCGTCGGTGAGAGGGTTCCGGCGAGGAAGTGGGGCAATGCTCCGGTCCAGAAGCTGCAACAAGAGGAGAGGAAGCTATTGGTGCAGTTGAATTGAACGGAGAAGGAGCGAAGGGAGGGGTTCGACGGTGACATGGGCTCACCGGTGAGACGGTAACGGCGGCGGGGTGGTTCCGGTGGAAGTCCGGCCACTGGGAGTGGCTTGGGAGCATCAGTGAGGTGAGGGGAAGCTTCCTCGGGGGTTGTAGTGGTGCGGGGAGGACTGGGGTGGGCTGCCCAGGTCGCCGGGGTTGTAGAAGGTGGCGGCGGTGGTGTTTGGGGCTCTGGGTGTGCACGGCAACGGAAAGGGAGGGAAATGGGTTTAGTGCCGTCTGCTGGTGCTACTGGGCAGAAGAGGAAGGGTTGAGGAGCAGGCACGAGCGCGGGACACGGCAGCGATGAGGTGGCGGCTGGGCGGCGCTCGGGTTGGCGTGGCACGTGCGGGAAAGGCTAGCGGGGGAGGAAAGCCGGGCCGGGAAAGGGGGAGAGCGACGCATGGGGCTTGCCCGAGCAGGAGGTGGCGCCGGGGAGGGATTGGTGTGGCGGTGAGCAGCACTTACGGTCGCGGCGGAGGGGTAGAGGGCAGAGCAGGGGAGCAGAGCAGGTGCCAGAGGAAGAAGAAGAGGGAAAGGGGTCCGAGGGACCTTCTTGGAATTTGCAAAAACCTTAGGGATCTCACTGTAAACTGAATTTTCCCACTGATCCAAAGCTCTAATGAGGAAATAACCAAAATAGAAGTTGTAGAGTTTTTCAAATCCTACAACTTTGCTTTAGGGTTCAAATTCAAAAACCTAAAGCACAATGCTTTATTTTACCATTTTGCACTCAATCAAACTTAAATAAGTTTTGTCCTTATTAAGGTAAATTTCTTATAACTTTGGACCTAATTGCAAGTATTTATGACCCTTTGTAATTTTGGATGTTACTTTTGTACTTCAACTAATTTACATAAAAGGACTTGTACTTTCATAAAATTACATAAATACCCTTATTTTCATAACTTTACTAAATTTTCACACAATTCAATCCACACCAAACATTCTTCCTATTGGCTTGCTCTATTTAAAACCTAGGGTCTCACATGTTGCACATATTTTATTTTTCACTAACCCCTTACTCTGTCAAGCATTTTAGTGTGTTTGCAGGAGGAAATTTGATGGAAAAGTTGCTCTCCGAGGCTGTGTAAATCCTACAAAAGATAAGCAATAGGGTGGCAGTACACATATTGGGAGAAACATTTTCTGAAGAGCTGAAAGAGGAAAACAAATTGGAAAGCTTGCTGAACTTTTTAGAAAACAAGTGCCATAAGATGAGGAGGCCAAATTGGTTGCACCAAAAATTGAAGAAGTTTACCCAAGGTAAATGAGTTCATTCCACCTAATGAAATTGATGAAACTAACCTGATGGCATGCTGAAGCTTGACGAATGCGCCATTGATGTATTTGAAAACTAGCTACTCCTATGATACCTCCCGAACATGGTGGACTACAAGGAACGGATAAAGCTATCACCACCTATTGCCTACCACACAGTTCCGTGGGGTAGAACACAACCCAAGATAACTATCAAGCCTATACACCATGCCTATACAATCTAGTCACTTAATCCTACCATGATCTTAGATAGAGAACATTTGCAAAAAAATAGAACTTGCTACCTACATCAACAAGGGATCACCGACCACTACTACCATGATCTTAGGTACAAAGTCAAAGAGGGCTCGATCACTACTATAGATATGGTCATCCCCAACACCCCATCACCGCCTTTTGAACTCAAACCGGTGGAGATAGACTTTCACCACCAGTTCATGAGTAAGTGCCATAGTGGCCATTGGAACCGGTGGTGAGAATCCGTATACCTACCGGTTTGAGTTCAAAAGGTGGTGTAAATAACCATCACCGCCAGTTCGTGTTCATATACAAATTAGCGGTGATGAACAAATAGTAAAACCACCACCCTTTTCTAAATTGAAAACCTACTTCGCATGAAAAAATTTATAACCATTTCATACAAAATCGGATGAAGATAAACTTTATATCAAAATTATAGAACTCATCGAGATCTAAAAGTTTGTAGTTGACAACTTTTTCATTTGAAATTATTCATATATGCCAACATTTGACATAAATTATTTGACCAATCAAACAACCTTGATGGAAACAATATCAACATCAAAGTTGGTTGTAGTACTCGATGAGATCTAAAACTTTGTTGTTGACAATATTTTTATTTGAGATTATCTTAGCTTCTAAATATTTTAATATAAGACGTAAAAAGTTAGCGTGAATAATATCCGATCACTTGTCAAAAGTGACTGTGCAGCGTAGTGGTATGGATGGATCGCGTGATGCATGAATTTGTGGATTCAAATCATCGGTGATGTATATTTCTCATATTATGCGTAAAAAATTGTGGATGTTGGATGTTGAGATAGTTGATCGTGCAGTGGTTGCTTGGGGATTAAAAAATATTTTTTTCTACCATTTTAATTTTTTACGGAGTTTTTAAAAAGTTCATTACCGCCGGTTCATAGCTCAAACCGGCGGTGAGAACCGAACCTCATCACCTCCGACTGTAATCCAACACTGCCTTCCCTCCCCTCCACCCCCCCCCCCCAAACCAACGGTGAAGGGGGTTTGGAACAGGTACTGATGGAGGTGGTTGTAGTAGTGGACACTCTGGTTCCTCTCCAGACTCTCACTCGCCTCTCTCCCTATTTTCTAAGTGTATGTGGGCAGCACGATGCTTTACCTTGGCCTTGCTTCAAATCTCTGTATTTCCAAATGGATTGACCCCTCATATTTATTAGCCAACGTAGTGAGGAGGCACTTGTAGGCGAAAGGCAAGGCGGATGGCAACAAAGTGGGGCCACCCGATCCACTGACCTTTGATCGGGCGCCCATGATTTTTCCTTGCAACATCGGTTGGAGTAACCGCCAAGTTGATTTAGTCTGAACGGCCGAATAGTTGGACCAGCCAACCTAGGTGAGGCCAGTTAGCCTGAGAATTCTTCTCCAAGCATTGGATCCACCACCATTGTGTGGTTGACATCTTGGATTAACTCTCCCAGGTCGGTTTGGACATTATCCATGCTGAAGGTGGGACCTTTGATCCTTGCGACAAGCTCATCCATCCTTCCACTTGTCTTAACCTCCATCCAATGGTTGGTATTGATCTCTTTTATGTTTTATTTGCATGTAGGTGCAAACCCAACCTTGTATGATAAGGTCAACTTCGTATGGCCAGTTCGGGAGCCCACTTGAGGAGCATTGGTGGGTCCCCATAGTTTTGATGACAACTGGAGAAGAATTCTAGGGGTGCAGGCCCCGCCGGCCTAGGTCAGGTCGGCTGGCCACGCAAGGCCATGTTGGTGATCTTTCTAGGGAGCATAACATTTTTGTTCGAACTCCAAATTGGGTGATCCAAGTGTCCATTTCAATAATCATGAGGAGCTCTTCAACATGTTGTAATCAAATATGTGATTTGAGTACCTTTAAAGCATGTCCAAGTGCTTCTTTGTTTCTTGCTTGGAATTATGTTGGAATGTCTAAATGAACCTTCATATGTATGGCCTCAACTGCTCTTCGCTAATAATGGTATTTGTGTACCATATTACCTATATAACTTGCGAAACATGTTGGGACATAAAACTTGTGGACCTCATTAGTTTTGTAAGAAACATGGCTCCATTAGACCATTATTGTGATTTTGGTGATTATGTGACAACATAGTCAATGAGACTAACAAGTTTGTGAGCTCAAGATTGTAGGATTTCTAGGTCCCATGGTTGTAGTCCAATCCATAGTCAAGGTGTCCATGTTATAGTGAAAAACCAGAGATGAATTGGACAAGTGCAGCATGATTACATGCACCGGTTAAACCGTCGATCTTAGAATACAAAGGGTCGGTGCATTAGGAAATTGCAATGACGATCAAGTGCAGAAAAGTCAGTAGCACTGGTTGAACTAACGCCTATGACCAGTTTAACCGACAGTACTATCAGAGATGTTGATTCTTTGGTCATTTAATGTGCCAGAAGGTTTCTTAAAGTTGGAGATGGCTGCCTCAGCAAAGTGTTCAACACCGGTTAAACTGACACCCATTAGTGCAAGGCGTCGGTGCAATGACGTCAGCATAAGGGGACATTGGAATCCAACGGCTAGCATGCAGGCTTAGTATGACCGGTTAAACTGACGGTGGCGACCGATTTAACCAATGCTTTAGGCTTTTTGGCTGAAAAGCAGGTAACGGCTATGAGTAGATCTCTAGGCTATATAAGGAGTTCCCTGGGTCATTTGCGATTGCTGGAGTTCAGGGAGAACCACATAGACACTGAAGAAAACCTCCAAGCCATCCATAGAGCTAATTGATCACATCCATAGGCTTTAGCACATGCTTTGAGAATGTTAGTGCTAGGTTAGGCCTAGAGAGAGTGAGAGAGCAAGGTGTTGATGCCTTGTGCATGGTTCTAGAGTGAACAACCACTATAATCTTGATGTGCAGGTCCCTTGGAGTCTTGGTGGCTCGCCAGCAAGTCTTCGACCCTCCGGCTTGGTGTGAAGCGGTGATGACGGCTTTGTGCGGGGAACGAGGAGACTCCTCTTTCGTGGAAAGTTCTATATTGAAGGCGGCATCAAGATGATCGGGAAACTTGGCGTGAGCCTTTATGGCAAGTCAAGAGGTGTCCTAGAAGAGACTTGGTGACCAGGAAGTAATACTCTTTGTGAGTGTTTCAACAACGTGGACTAGGGGTGGCTTAGTTATAGTGAAAAACTAGAGACTTGGGGTATCCAATTGACCACAGTGACAAATTGGAAGCATGATTACAAGCGTCAGTTAAACCGACGGCATGGAATTTGAACTGATCGGTGCATTGGAAATTGCAACGGCAATCAAGTGCAGGAAAACTCAGTACCACCGGTTAAACTGACGCTATGGATAGTAAGCGTCGGTGCAGTGTCAGATTGCTCTGGTGATGTGCACAGAAGCTCTAGAAGGGTTTGGGCAAAGTGCCTTCAGCACCGGTTGGACCAACAGTCAAAAAAGAAGGCGTCGGTGCATTGGTACTTTATTGCTGCACAACAATTTTTGGAGTTGAAGATGGCTGCTTCAGTAAAAGTCATCAGCACGGTTGAACCAACGGTGCATCCGTTGAAGGCGTCGGTGCAATGACGCAAGCAAAAGAAGAGGTGGCAGAAAGAAGATCAATGGCTAGCATGCAACTTCAAAGTGACCGATTAAACCGACGCATGTGACCGTTTAACCGACGCTTTAAGCTTTTTAGGGAAAATGCATGCAGCGGCTAGGAGTGGATCTCTAGCCTATATAAGGCCTCACCCTGGATCATTTGAGGCTGCTGGAGTTTGTGAGAAGCAACTAGACTTTGAAGAAGTTCTCGAAGCCACCCAAGTGCTTATTGATCACGTCCATAGACTTTAGCACATGCTATGAGAGCGTTAGTGCTAGGTTAGCTCTAGAGAGAGTGAGAGAGCAAGGTGTTGCTGCCTTGTGTATGGTTCTAGAGTAAACCACCACTATAAATCTTGGTGTGACAACCCCTTGAAATCTTTGTGGCTCATCGGAAAATATTTGATCCTCCGGTTTGGTGTGGAGTGGCTACGACAGCTTTGTATGGGGGACAAGGAGACCCCTCCTTCATGGAAAGCTCTGTAATGAAAGCGGCATCAAGGTGACCGGGGGATTTGACGTAAGCCTCAGTAGGTGAGCCTTTGTGGCAAGTCAAGGGGAGTTCCGGAAGAGACTTGATGACCGGGAAACAATACTCTTTGTGAGTGCTTCAACAACATGGACTAGGGGTGGCTTAGTGCTACCGACACCACGGGATAAATCGTTGTGTACAGAGGTTGCTTCCCCTCATCCTTTCCTTTACATTTCCGTATTGCTCTTGCAATTTGTGTGCCTTTACTTTCTTAGTATAATATCTTACTAGGATTGGCTATAAGTTGTAAAAAAAAATTTAGAATGAGGATTTCACACTAGATGAACCGTAGTTCCACATCTAGATAGCAAGTTCTAGATTACGCTTTGTGCAATTTAGTTGGAGCCATAGGTTAAGATTCTTTTAGTTTGACTAATTCACTCCCTCCCCCTCTTAGGCTGCAAGCACCGTTTACTTTCAATTGGTACCAGGGTTGGGGCTCATATCTTTCACAAAGATTTGCCAATTCCACATTACTTCAAATTCCATCATTATTTGCAATGGTTGACGGTCAGAATAGTGTATAATGGTCGTCAATAGCCACCGATCCAGTCGGTGGTACTGGCAAAGGAAAAGATCACCGATAGAATGCCCGACTCATTCGGTCATGTCCAAGAATGCCACCACAAAATGAGTCGATTGATGTTGGGAAGGATAAGAATGGCTCTGGAATGATTGACCCATTCAGTCATGTTCATTATTAGTGTCACCAGATAAATCAGTGATGCAAAGGGGGCCCACAAGTTAGTGGCCCAATAGCTAATCGATATAAGATAGTACCGACCCGTCCGGTGCTACCACCTTTGCATCGCAAGATCAGTCATTGATATGCAGAATTGCAGCCATGAGTTGCAATTAGTTTCTTGGTTGTGGCTATATACACCACATGCCTAGCTATTAGAAGTTGGTAGAGCTTGGAGAGGTTTTAGGCTTAGTTTCCACACATATTCAACTTCTCTGTCCATCAAAGTGCTTAAGAAAGGATTAAGGCAATTAGCAAAAGTTTTAAGGCTGGATTAGTGCTAGTTTATGCCTCTTAGAGCTTTATGAAGGTTGACAAGAAGAAGAGTACACTCTGCCTTCTCAAGAAGAAAGATATAAAGGTGGTGGCTCACTTGATTGATCAATAAGCAAAGCACAGGGTGGAATCAACCTATTTGTACCCGACGAAATCATCATTACCATGAATGACTCTAAGAAGGTTTGGATACTAAAAGCAACTTAGTGTCCATATTGGGGAGAATTTGGAATTTAGCTACAAGAGAAGAGCATTCGAGAGCCCATGCTAAGGCTTAAGTACCTAATTCTTATTTACTTTATTTTCTATGAACATAAAATTATTGTTTCTTTAGACTTTTAGTGATATGATTTTTTTTATTTATTAGAATTTAAATCACGTGCGGCTATTTTAACGATGTCATGGTGCGCACTAGCTAAACACTAATGGCAATAGCAAGTAGGGGATGGAAAATTATTTTTAGTGATAATGAAGAGATCGTCTAAATTTGATGGCATGGAAGTGATGAGTTAAATTTTCAATAGCATAGTGAGAATTTTTGTTCTATACATCCCGTCTATACAAAACATACGTCCCGTGAAGTGAGCGTATCTCAACTCGTAAGGTTCCTTGTGGTTGAACCTACACATTGGGGTTTGAGTCCTTGACTCAGCACGGATGATCGTATTTTTCTGAATTTAATCCAGAATTTAACCGGCGCTATTCTTTCAGTAGTAGACGACGTACCCGTCGACAGCGAGACGCCTGTGGTGAGTTCGTCAAACTTGAAGATCAGCCGGTTCAGCGTAGGTACCTATTTACGCTGCGTTTGCGTGAGCACTACGTCCAAAACATAGATCACATGGCCCAACCCTATGGACGCAGACGACGTGGCCTCTCCCTCGCCGCAACTGGCACCCACTCCTGCTCCACTTGCCAAGACGCGGTCTATGCACCACCATCCCCTCCATCGAACAGCCGTCGCGTAAAGCAGCCTCCAGCCTTCCAACACCGCGCCCACCTCCCAAATCACGCGTCCCTTCCTCCTCCACGCCGCCGCGATGCCGCCGGCCACCGCACCGGCGAGCTCCACCCGGGTACACCCATCCCGCGTGCGGGTCCTCCACCCGGGAGGGGGCCGTACGACGGGGCCAGTGGTGTACTGGATGCTGCGGGACCAGCGTCTCGCGGACAACTGGGCCCTCCTCCACGCGGCCGGCCTTGCCGCTGCGTCCGCCCCCGCGGCTCCGATCGCCATCGCATTCGCTCTATTCCCGCGCCCCTTCCTCCTCGGCGCGCGCCGCCGCCAGCTGGGGTTCCTCCTCCGCGGCCTCCGGCGCCTCGCCGCCGACGCGCGCGCCCGCGGCCTCCCGTTCTTTCTCCTCGAGGGCGGGCCTGCGGAAGTGCCGGTGCTCGTGCGGCGGCTCGGAGCATCTGCTCTCGTCGCCGACTTCTCGCCGCTGAGGCCAGTGCGTGAGGCACTGGACGCCGTCCTCGGCGAGTTGCGGCGCGACGTCGCCGACATGGCCGTGCACCAGGTGAGTGCACTGGAATCCCTCGAAAGTTAGAATGGATTGAGTTCGGTGGATACGTGGTCAGAACGCTGTGGCGGTCACGCAGGTGGACGCACACAACGTGGTACCCGTCTGGGCGGCGTCGGGGAAGCTGGAGTACTCGGCCAAAACCTTCAGAGGCAAGGTGAGCAAGGTGATGGACGAGTACCTGGTGGAGTACCCCGAGTTGCCGGCGTTGATGCCATGGGATGGGGAGCAACCCGAGGATGTTGACTGGGACGCGCTGATCAACAGGATTTGCAGGTGTGGCAGGGTTTTCGCAGTGAATTGGGTGACAGTTTCATCTGGAGCGTATGCATAGCATTGTTAATGAGGGTTATATGATTCTGCATTCATGGAACAGGGACGCGGAGAATGTGCCGGAGATTGATTGGTGCGAGCCGGGGGAGGCTGCAGCGATGGAGGTGCTTCTGGGGAGTAAGGATGGGTTCTTGACGAAGAGGATCAAGAACTATGACATGGGCCGGAATGATCCTACAAAGCCACGTGCATTGTCTTGCCTTTCTCCATACTTGCACTTCGGGCACATTTCAGCGCAGCGTTGTGCTCTGGAGGCAAAAAAATGCCACCATCTTAGTCCAAAGGTGCACTTGCTTAATTTCATGTTACTCTCTTAGAAGATTAAGAGCCATACCATATTAAATGGCTAACAGTATCTTGCAAACAACAAACTAGAACATCAGTGTTAGGGCTGAATCCATCTGTTTGACAGTGAACTAATAGCATTATGGAATACCTCATCTTTGGATGCAGTCTGTGGATGCATTCTTGGAGGAACTGATAATAAGGAGGGAACTAGCTGAAAACTTCTGCTATTACCAGCCTCACTATGATTCACTGGCTGGTGCATGGGAGTGGGCTAGAAAAACATTGATGGATCACGCTGGTGATAAAAGAGAGCATATCTATACGTGAGTAAGTCGTACGAGCTAATTTCATTTATCTGCTTGCATGACTAAGGCACAAGGCTCATGCTTGACATGGTTATTTGTTAACTGGCATTTTGTTTTGCCTTACAGGAGGGAGCTGCTCGAGAATGCAAAAACATCTGATCCTGTATGTATTAGCATTTTTTTTTGTACTGTACTACATATGTTGAAGTCATTCTGATTTACCTCCTGATTGGGTTATGTGTTCTTCATCTTCCATCTTTATCAGCTGTGGAATGCATCGCAGTTGGAGATGGTGCACCTTGGAAAAATGCATGGGTTCATGCGGTACATAATTCATACGTACTTTAATATGTCATGGTTTTTAGCCCATTTATGTGTTTTTTTTATTATTTTTGCTGATAGGATGCTATTGGAATTGTCTGACTGTCATGCCATCTTGCTGTACAAATAAAGAACTGAGCATTATTTGGGCTTTGTTTATCTACTTCGTAGTGGAGTTAGCACATAATACAGTAAAATATCCATGTCCAGGCCACCAACAGCTCATAGGCCTTACAGAAATAGCTGAATTGGTGTCAATTGCATGTGTTAAGATTTCTCATTTTGTATTCATAGCGCTTGTTTAGTTCGAAGACAACTGAATAAATCAAGGTTCTTGTTCCTATTTCAACAATATAGTCCTTCAATTATAGTTGGTTTTAAGTGTGGGTTAGCTTAAAATGATCTTTGTAATACTTGGTTTGTACCAAGTAATTCTCCATAATTTGTGTTGATTTGAATGTTGGAATTAACTACCAATTACCCACATTTTGTGTACATGTTCTTTATAACAGTAAGCAGTCCACATTGTTTATGTGTCACTTTTTCCCCAGCTAAGCTTTGTTTCTGTATCATTGATGCTTTATTTCTTCATTGATATTTCTGTATATGAGATTACTTTGTGTTGATACTGTATTAGTCTGCAGAATGTATTGGGCCAAAAAGATTCTAGAATGGACCACTGGACCTGAAGAAGCACTTTCAGTAGCAATATATTTGAATGACAAGGTAAATTTATAAGAATGTTGGAGATGCCCAATAGAGATGTACTGTTTTATCTCAAATTGCAGGTGGGGCGGATTGCAGCTGGCCGCAAACCCACAAAGCTTGCCACCAAACTAATCTTGCGGGTTTGCGGCTGCCCACAAATTTAAGGATGCCGCTGATACATATTTCGTGGGTATGGTGGCAGAACACAGAATCCCGCATGACCCGCAAATCTAGCTTGCTTGCCCACTGCTTATTCATTTGCTTGTCCGGCGTTGATACAAAGAGCTCAGCATTATTGCTGAAAAGGTAAAAGATTCTAAAAAAACAACTGATCTAAAAAGGCATTAACATTCAGAATCCTCAAATGGTTCTATTCGATTGAATCAAAGCAATAACTTAGAATAAATTACATTATCTGAGATGAACATCTCATTAGCTTCTTTCAGCAAGGCAACTTTGTATCTCATAAGTACCCTATGCTCTCAAAGAAATGTACAATTACATTATCTGAGATGAACACACATGCTATTAAGTACAATTAACAAAAATGTACCATCTGCTCTCTCTCTTCTTTTTTTTTTGGCGAGTAAGTACCATCTGCTCTCAACCAATCCTTGACAGAGGGAAGTATGGAACAAGAAAAAGCAAACATCAACGGCATACTGGAAACAACAAGATAAGGAAAAAGAAATTGAATCAGGAAACAAGATCTAACCTTGTAGGTAGTAGCTTCCTCGATCATCTTAGGAGCTTGGAATCACTGGCGCTCAAGGTGCGGTGAGAAGCTACGGGGTGAGAAGTAGCACCACGGCGGCGGCGGCAGAGGAACGAAGAGGTCGGAGGGTTGCTTGGGTGGCCACGCGTGGTTACTTTTATGCAGAGCTATTGGACAGCAAGCTGCAAGCATTGCGGTGTGGCTGAATTGAACTGGATTCCTGCAGACAGGGATGGCCTGCTGCAGCCGATCTCCTCTTCCACCACACGAAATCAGACGAAACGCTGAAATCCCCTAAATCTCAAAATCCGAAACCATGACCCGCACCAGATTTCCCACAACCAGACGGTCACGCCCTCATGGAAGAGAGGACGTCAAGCTCACCAGGACTATGGTCGGAGGACGAGGCGGCGGCCGTCGTCGAGCTCGAGGGGCCGGCGGCCTCTTTTCCCCACTTCATCGCTAGCGACGACAGAGGGTGACGATGGCGGTGTCCCTTCCTAGCTCCGCCTCGTGAGGAGATGTGGACTAAGGGAGATGATGGCGGCGCTTCTCCCGTCCTTTCACTGTGTGAGGAGGAGATGCTGATGGAGGACGGCGGCGGCGGCGGAGTAGCGCTAAATTTCTTGCGGGTTCTCGCTGATTTTTGCGGATTGGTGTTCCTGTTCACCGGGCTTAGTAATGTGGACAATACAAACCCCCAAAAGTATTGCAGCTTCGCCGCATCGGCCACGAAAGCTGTTTTTGCGGGCCTGCAACCTGAGTTTTATCTTATTTTGTTGTTCATGGAAACTTGTTTTTATTCACCAATGCAAGAAATTTTAGGGGGAACTGAAACTTGCTGTACTTGTGTGTAGGGTTATTAAGGTTACAGATGGCATTGCTGCAAAACTTGAAATTGGCAAAATCTGTTATATTGTAATAATTCCTATATGATATCAGTTACATTCACTTATGATTTGACTGTTTTAGCATGCCAAAACCACAAGAGCTATAGTCTCGAATGTTGCTAAGATTAGTTACTTTTATTACTATTTCATATACTAAAAGAAAAGACGATAACAGTTTTAGTGATGAATAGAGTCAGCATTCTTTACGAAGTAAGGTGCGTCTGACCTTCCATCAATCTTAGTTCTATCCACCTATCTTCTATTTTAATTATTGTGCAATAGTCCTCTGGGGGCAAAAGATGTTAAGGTTGCGTGTGATAAGCATTAGCTTCGTTAAATTGGTTATTTATTTTATTTATACTTTGATTTAGAAGTAAGATATGCAACTGCAAGTGCTGAAGTATGTTTTGAGTTGCCCCAAAAAAAAGTATGTTTTGGGTATGTAAATAGCTTGAAGATATATGCTTTGTATACTTTACTGCCATACCCATATTGTGCATACCTGCTGTTCTGTTCATTTCCGTGGTGAATAGATTTGGTTTTATTTTTTGAGGGGTAATAGATTTGGTTTTGTAATAGCAGTTTGTCTTAAGGTATTCAAGTTGGTTTTTTTATTAAGTATGTTATGTAATAAGCTAACAAGTCAATCTTTTGCAGTATCATATAGATGGCAGGGACCCCAATGGCTATGTTGGTTGCATGTGGTCTATATGTGGCCTCCATGATCAGGTTGGTGAACTTGGGTGGGTCACTTCATAAGATAGACTGCAAAATCTCTGAGTTGCTTTTCACAAGCACAGAATATATGATTTATGTAATTCCATATTACTCACGTTCTTAAAGCTTACAAGTTATTATGTGTTCTTAATTTTTCAGGGTTGGAAGGAGCGTCCGGTATTTGGAAAGATACGTTACATGAATTATGCTGGTTGCAAGAGAAAATTTGATGTGGATGCTTACATTTCGTATGTTAAAAGATTGGTTGCGCAGGCCAAGAAGAGGAAAGCTGAGGAAGCTCGGGATACAGGGCCAAAGCATCCAAAGTCTGAGGCCATTCAGCAGTTGAACATGTCTAAAACTTTGATATAATTCGAATTTGCAGCTGGTGGACATTGACATGGCAAACGGAAGAATCGCCAAATAGTGATGGACATTTTATGAAGGTTTATGCTCACTGATATTGTTATAAATTCTGATGATTGAAACTTAATTAAAATTAACTTAGATTGGTCGAATTCAAGTTTATTCATTGATTGTTAATGCTGTACTGGTTTGAGTTTTAACTAGCATCATTGTACCTTTGGACAATATGTGACACTGCTTAATTGATATGGATACATTACGGAAGACTCTGTAACGCGATGTGCTTATACCTAGGGAACTCGTAGAGATATCGTCATTTAGTACAATTTTCTTGGAACTTGTATCGATATCCTCAGTCTGCAGATTTTTTAGTTCTGGCTTAACTTCCAAGCTCAATCCTATTTGCACCTTGTAAACCTGAGAAAAAGGAAGGGATTTTTGCCTCTGTTTAGCTAGGCAAGGAGATTTTGATCACTTATGTTTGTAGCTACTCTCCCTCATTCCAAATTGTAGACTATTTTAGTTTCTTTAATACATACTTCTTCGGTTTCAAATTATAGGTCGTTTTGATATTTTTAGGTGCATAGGTTTTGTTATATATGGATCTAGAAATATCAAAACGACCTATAATTTAGGATGGAGGGAGTAGTTTTTACTATACATGTACTCCTTCCGTTCCAAATTATAGGTTATTTTGATATTTTTAGATGTATAGAATTTACATAGTAAAATCTATGCACCTAGAAATATTAAAATAATATATAATTTAAAATGGAAGTAGTAGTTTTTACTATGCATCTAGGTATATAAAAAGAACTATATAGATCGCCAAAAGGAACGAATGGAGTACTTCGCAAATTGAATCACATGCAGCTATACACGATTGTCACCAGTCCTATCACATCCTCACGCCCTCGTCCTAGCCTGCACAGATTGAATCATCCTCGAGACCTTAACGTCCACGGACCTGACGTTAGATCGAGTACCTAGAATCCCATCGGCCAGAGTAATAAAAGACAACTGAGTTGGTTAGGTTTGCTAAGAACTTGTGATGGAATATATCCAATAGACTTTTAGTGCTCTGTATCAATCTAAAGAATTATTGGCTTAATCCTTGAAGGTGCTTATATAGGTGAGTAGTGTGTGTGTATGCGAGTGTCCACACTCCAAAAAGAATACTGATATGACTCTTTTATGTTCCAAGAACATCGCATTCACATTAGCCGACATTTTTATTAAAAGTGTGTCCTACGCTGGAGCCCTCAAACTAACTTTGTATAAATTTCACATGCACAGCAAAACAAAACAAGATTGCTAAAAGTCAAGGCCGCACCAAAATAAAAACAAGTACACCATCCTAAACAGCTATTGACGGCCTCCTGCCAAACCTTCGAATGTTAGGATAACCCAAGTTATGCTTTTCCAACCTAAATTATGTTTCCCTCTCGTCTCAACTACTATTGAAGTCATCCTAGCTGTCCCGACGCTAGGACAACCTAATGTGCACGTTTCTAACGCTAAATTCTGTTCTTCTCTCATCCCAACTATTGAAGGCATCGTAGCTAGTCTCAACAACTGTTGAAGGCATCGTAGCTAAACTGCCGACTACAGCAGCCCAAAGTCCCTTTGCTCCAACACGATCCCCGCTCGCTTGATTTCCATCGGAACGCAAACCGAAGGGCCTGTCGTTGATCCGGTGAAGTTTTTTGGGCTCGTGGGAACACAAACCGATTCTTTTTAGAATAACACCGGACATAACATACAACACCAGGTCCTACGGCCAGGTTAGGCACATTATCTGCTTGGCGGCTCCCACACGGTATGTGGTTTAGCTCAACGGAACCCTCGTGCAGTTGGTAAGCCGTAACCGTACATACAAAAACTAGCAAAATCAGCTACAATGCTATTGCTATCTACACAATCGCAGCAAAAGTTTCTAAACCATTTCCTAGTGCAGGGGAGAAAACATTCCTCAGCCAGCAAACCGGTGTGCACTTCTTTATCGTCGATTTTCTTTCAGCAAAATAGGAAGGTGCAAAGAGTTCTTATTTCTGTTAACAACATTATGTCTTGAACTTCTATGGGAAGCATCTAAATATATACACTGGAATGAACTCAGATCCTCGTTATCATGGGATCAAATGGAAGCACGGAGCTGAGCAGCTGACACTTGATTTTAGTTAGTAATCTCCTCTTCGAGGTATGTATGAACCATTCCCTAGGTAATAAGATGCACTAGGAGGGGGGGGGGGGGGGCGGGTATACATATGTATATCCAGCCTGCAAGGACAACAAAGATTAACTGAGAGAAAGCACAGGTAACTGCAAATTTCAGAAAGATGCACAAGTTGTAAACATCAGAAATATAATATATAGGGATTACTATAAAGCGGTTATATAAACAAGATGTGCCCATTTGGGTGCCTAGGCTCTACATGGGTACAGACCCAAAAAAAAATCAGCAGGTTTTGTGCCCAAAAAGAGGGGCAAGGTTCAGCCCAGTTCCCAGAATACTGGGGACATCTGCCCTGATGATATATGAAATATAGCTATCATGTATTATATTGAGATATTAAGTTTACATTTGACAATTATGCCAGTTTTGCAATTTTACCACATACATAGAGTGGCCAAGCATACTTCAAAACAGTTAGCAAACGAGCAATTATATGCACTCTTGTGATAGTTTATATTGACTTGAAAAATACAAACTGGAAATATGTATAGCAATCAAACAACGCATTGTCATGAGTTACCTCATAGTCAGCATGGCTTGTATGACCACAGTAGGCTGCTCGTGAAGCTGCAGTTTCTGCCCAAAAGAAAAGAAAATTTTAGATTACATACTAAAATGTTTGGCCAAATAAAAAAAGAGGAAGCAAAGAGTAACCTCAGTACATGAGATTACCACAAGTTTGCAGGGTAAAAGAAATAACGGTCACCACAAAAAAATATATCCAACAAATCAAATTCTCAAATTAAGTGTTAGTTGGCTGAACAGTGAAGACAAAGGAGCTCATGAGAATATTGCTATAATGGTATTTCAGTGGCTCAGTAATTAGTACAGTATTAAAGGATCAGCAAAAACAATACTAGCTTTCTTTTACTATTATTGATATTACAATGCAGCAGCAACAACAACAACTTAGCCTTTTGTCCCAAGCAAGTTGGGGTAGACTAGAGATGAAATCCATAAAAAACAAGAATAAGAAACACAAAAAGGGCACAAGACAAAGGAAGAGTTAGGGGTTAAACAAAAATTAAAAAAAAAGATCACGGTTTAGGTACTTTAATTGCTAATCTCCAAGCGCTCCTATCCATAGCTAATTTCTTAGCGATATTCCACTCCTTAAGGTCTCTCTTAACCGTCTCGTCCCAAGTTAGTCTAGATCTACCTCTACCTCTCTTTACATTATCGCCCCGCTTTAAAACTCCACTACGCACCGGCGCCTCGGGAGGCCTCCGTTGTACATGTCCAAACCATCTCAACCGATGTTGAATCAACTTCTCCTCGATAGGTGCCACCCGACCCTATCTCGAATCTCTTCGTTCCGGACTCTATCCCTTCTTGTATGCCCGCAGAACCAACGCAGCATACGCATCTCTGCTACAGTTGCTGGACATGTCGCCTTTTTGTAGGCCAACATTCAGCACCGTATAGCATCGCCGGACGAATCGCCGTCCTATAGAACTTACCTTTTAGCCTCTGTGGCACCTTCTTATCACAGAGGACACTAGAAGCTTGCCGCCACTTCAACCAACCGGCTGAAATTCTATGCCTAACATCTTCATCAATGTCTCCTTTTTTCTGAAGCATTGATCCTAGATACCGAAAAGTATTCTTCTTGGCCACCACTTGACCTTCGAGGCTAACGTCCCTATTCTCATGTCTAGTCGGGCTAAAGTCGCACATCATATACTCGGTCTTGATCCTACTCAGTCTGAACCCCCTCGACTCTAACGTGTGTCTCCACAGCTCTAACTTCAAATTAACCCCTGCCCTACTCTCGTCAACTAGCACCACATCATCAGCAAAGAGCATACTCCAAGGGATATCACCCTGTATGTCCCTTGTGACCTCATCCATCACCAAAGCAAATAGATAAGGGCTCAATGCTGACCCCTGATGTAGTCCTATTTTAATTGGAAAGTCACTGGTATCGCCATCACATGTTCGAACACAAGTCATCGCATCCTTGTACATATCCTTGATGAGGGTAATATACTTAGTTGGAACATTGTGTTTTTCCAAGGCCCACCACGTGACGTCTCTCGGTACTTTGTCATGCGCCTTCTCTAGATCAATAAAGACCATGTGTAAGTCCTTCTTCTCCTCTCTATATCTCCCCATCAACTGTCGTACTAAGAAAATCGCCTCCATGGTCGACCTCCCAGGCATGAACCCAAACTGGTTTTTGGTCACCCTTGTCAATCTTCTTAGGCGATGCTCGATAACCCTCTCCCAAAGCTTCATCGTATGGCTTATCAGCTTAATCCCCCGGTAGTTAGTACAACTTTGAACATCTCCCTTGTTCTTGAAGATCGGTACTAATATACTTCTCCTCCATTCCTCCGGCATCTTGTTTGACCGGAAAATTAGGTTAAAAAGCTTAGTTAACCATACTACCGCCCTCTCGCCCAGGCATCTCCACACCTCAATGGGGATGCCATCAGGACCCATCGCTTTACCTCCCTTCATCCTCTTCAAAGCCTCCCGGATCTCTACCTCCTGAATCCTCCTCACAAAGCGTCTGTTGGTATCATCAAATGAGTCGTCCAACTCAAAGGTAGGACCCTCATTTTCCCCATTAAACAACTTATCGAAGTATTCTCGCCATCTGTCTTTGATCTCCTCATCCTTTACCAGAAGTCGATCTGTCCCATCCTTGATGCATTTGATTTGGTTTATGTCCCTTGTCTTCCTCTCGCGGATCCTAGCGATCCTATAAATGTCCTTCTCTCCTTCCTTCGTACCTAGCCATTGATAAAGGTCATCAAAAGCCTGACCTTTCGCTACACTTATAGCTCGCTTTGCAGACCTCTTCGCTAATCTATAGCCCTCGATGTTGGTTGCGCTCTTGTCAAGGTGAAGGAGTTTGAAACACTCCTCCTTTATAGCCCTTTGCACCTCGTCAATCCACCACCAAGTCTCTTTCACTTCCTGCTTGCCTCCCCTACTCACACCAAACACTTCTGAGGCCACCTTCCGAACACATGTCGCCATCTTTAGCCACATATCATCTACATCTGCTCCTTCTTCCCAAGGCCCCTCGCCTAGCATCCTCTCCTTAAACGTTTGTGCCTCTTCCCCTCTAAGCTTCCACCACTTCGTTCTCGCAATCTTAGCACATTTGTCCCGGTGGGCACGTACCCGAAAACCAAAATCCGCCACCACAAGCTTGTGTTAGGGAACAACACACTCCCCAGGTATCACCTTACAATCTAAGTAGGAACGTCTATCCTCTCTCCTAGCAAGGATAAAGTCGATTTGGCTCGAATATTGTCCACTATGGAAGGTCACTAGATGGGACTCCCTCTTTCTAAAGAGGGTATTCGCTAACAGCAGGTCATAGGCCAACGCAAAATTCAAAACATCCTCCCCCCTCGTTCCTACTACCATACCCGAAACCCCCGTGTACTCGCTCAGATCCTACATTAGTCGCACCCACATGGCCATTGAAGTCTCCTCCTATGAAGAGCTTCTCACTGATAGGCACGATACTAACCATGCTATCAAGATCTACCCAAAACTGACTCTAGGAGCTCTCACTAAGACCTAACATCTACAACTCCATCCTTAAGGCTCTTATCGATCAAGATGCCTATACCATTCCTACCCGAAGTTGTCCCCGTGTACCAAAGCTTGAAGCCAGAACCCTCTACCTCCTTCGCCTTCTGGCCCTTCCATTTAGTCTCCTGCACGCATAGAATATTTACACGCCTCCTAATTGCTACATCGACTAGTTCTCTTAACTTACCTGTTAGAGACCCTACGTTCCAACTACCTAGACGAATCCTAGTTGGCTCGGCTAGCTTCCTTACCGTAGAGAGATAGAATGGGAAAACACACCACACCCAATGGGGGGGTGACATTTCATATATAAAGCCAAGGGGCTTAGTGTACAAGGATACAATCTCCTAGACTAGGAATGTTATCAATCACCTATATAAGGCAATGTACAGCCGGCTATACATATATATCTAACACCCGCCCGCAGTCGTAGCGGGAGAGTCTCGGACGCAAAGACTGGACTTAAACTCAGTGAACAACTGTACAGGTAAGCCTTTGGTCATGATGTCCGCGAACTGGTGAGAGGAGGGGACATGTAGTACCCGAACGTGTCCCAAAGCCACCTTCTCGCGGACGAAGTGTATGTCAATCTCAATATGCTTCGTGCGGCGATGATGGACTGGGTTGGCTGCCATGTAGACAGCACTGACGTTGTCACAATAGACAACTGTCGCCGAAGCAATCGAGACGTGAAGCTCCTGAAGAAACTGCCACAGCCAGCAGCACTCGGCGACGACATGAGCCACAGCTCGGTACTCCGCCTCCGCACTGGAGCGGGAGACGGTGGTCTGTCGCTTGGAAGACCAAGAGATGAGATTGTCGCCGAGGTAGACGCAGAAGCCGGAGGTGGAGCGTCGAGAGTCGGGGCAGCCAGCCCAATCCGCATCCAAGTATGCAGTGAGGGACTGGACAGGGCCGACGCCTAGGTGAAGACCGAAGGAGAGTGTGCCCTTCACGTAACGAAGGATCCTCTTGAGCAGTGCTAGGTGAGGCTCACGAGGATCATGCATGAATAGGCACACCTGCTGTACTGCATACACCAAGTTAGGACGAGTCAGCGTGAGGTACTAAAGGGCGCCGGCGATGCTCCTGTACTCGGAAGGATCAGCAACGGGAGCACCATCAGTCGCAGAGAGCTTTGTCCGAGTGTCAGCAGGGGTCGCCGTAGAGTGACACTCGGACATGCCAGCCCGCTGAAGAAGCTCGACTGCGTACTGTCGCTGGTACAGGAACAGCCCGTCGGATGAGCGCTCGACGGAGATGTTGAGGAAGTGATGGAGATCCCCAAGATCTGTCATGGCGAACTCGGAGTGGAACCGATCGATGATGCGCTGAAGGAGGGCCGGCGAGGAGGCGGTGAGGATGATGTCGTCGACGTACAGCAGCAGGCAGGCAAGACAACCACCCTCTTAGTACACAAAGAGGGAGACGTCGGAGGCCGACGGAGTGAACCCAAGCTGGCGGATGTACGTGGCAAAACGCTGGTACCACGCCCGCGGAGCCTGCTTCAGACCATAGAGTGAGCGCTGTAGAAGACAAACATGGTCAGGGGCGGCAGGATCGACGAAGCCAGGTGGCTGCTGGCAGTAGACAGTCTCCTCAAGATGGCTGTGAAGAAACGCGTTCTTCACGTCCAGCTGGCGAATAGGCCACGAGCGGGAAGCAGCGATGCTCAGAACAGCCCGAATTGTCGGCGGTTTGACAACTGGGCTGAATCTCTCGTAGTCGATGCCGTGCTGCTGGGATAAGCCGCGGATGACCCAACATGCCTTGTGGCGAGCGAGAGTGCCATCGGAGTGGTACTTGTGCTTAAAGATCCACTTGCCCGATACGACGTTGGCAGCGGGCGGACGTGGAACTGGTCGCCAGGTGCCGTTGTCCATCAGGGACTTGTACTCATCGGCCATGGCCGCACGCCAGTTTGGGTCGGCCAGCCCACTGCGGTAGTTAGCCGGAATGGGCAACGGAGTCGTGGCGGTGAGTCCCCTGTACTGCACACGCGGAATCGCCCCGGACTATGTACGAGTGACAGGCCGGGAGGACTCAGAGGTGGCGGCAGGTACAGGGACCGACGGAGAAGTCAGCGCTGGTGGGCGACGCACGTAGACGTGCGGTAGGGCAGGGATGAGGCCAGCGGCATCCCGTGGAGCCGCTGGGCGCGCCTGCTGAAGTCCTGGCAGGGGCGCAAGACCACGCCCGCCCAGAGACGGAGATGCTGCGGGACCTGGCGGGGGCACGGGACCACGCCCGCCCGGTCCAGCATGCAGTGGAGGAGGGGGCGGCTGCTCAACGTCCTCTGGGAACGGAGCGGCCGCTGGAGCCGCCGGAGAAGGCCCAGTCGGTGGCGAGGAAGCTGCAGAGTTAGTAGAGCAAGGCATAGTATCCACAGTGTCATCAACCAGGAAATCAAGGAGGGAAGAATCGGGAGCGGGTGAGCCGTCTGCAAAGGGAAACCGAGACTCGTCAAAAATGACGTGTCAAGAGATGATTATGCGCCGAGTGGACAAGTCAAGGCAGCGATAACCTTTGTGAGAGGAAGAGTACCCAAGAAATACGCCGTGGAGCGAGAAGCGAGCTTATGTGCAGACGTGGCCTGGAGGTTAGGGTAGCATAAGCACCCAAAGACCCGAAGGTGATCATAAGTAGGCTGCTCACGAAAGAGGCGTGTGCAGGGAACTTCATTGCGAATAGATGAGGAGGGGCGCCTATTCAGCAGGTAACAGGCAGCCGCAAGTGCCTCTGCCCAATACGATGGTGGCATGGACGCATGAAGGAGGAGTGTCCGTACAGAATTGTTGAGTGTACGAAGGGTGCGCTCGGCCTTGCCGTTCTGTGCTGAGGTGTATGGGCATGAAAGACGCAACAGAATGCCATGGGCCGCCAGGAAGGTGGAGTTGGCATTGTTAACGAACTCCGTGCCGTTGGCAGCTTGGAGACACTTCACAGGAAGACCGAACTGGGTGCGTGCATAGGCCACAAACTCAACTATGTGCTGATGGACCTCAGACTTGCGTCGGAGGGGAAGGTCCAGCGAAAGTGTGAGTAGTCATCCAAAATCATAAGATAGTAGGAGAAACCAGAGATGCTAGTGATAGGTGAGGTCCAAACATCACAGTGAAGTAACTCAAAAGGTGCAGCAGTTTGAGTAGTGGATGAACTAAAAGGAAGACGTGTATGCTTGCCTAGTTGACAGGCATGACAAATGCAATCTGCTACTTTATTACAGGAAATAGAATTGTTTTTTTTCAAGTAATCTAAAGCTGCAGGTGCTGGATGTCCAAGACGTTGGTGCCACAGGGAGGAAGAGGCAGCCAGAAGTGCAGACGGGCTGGTGTTGGACTGTGGCAAGGTGTAGAGATCTCCAGTGCTATTGCAGCGAAGCATCACGCGCCCCGTCGAAAGGTCCTTGACAGAAAAACCGA
This sequence comes from Panicum hallii, assembly GCF_002211085.1. Lineage (NCBI taxonomy): Eukaryota > Viridiplantae > Streptophyta > Magnoliopsida > Poales > Poaceae > Panicum > Panicum hallii. The sequence goes on along the minus strand of NC_038050.1, from coordinate 38,602,557 downwards.
GAGCGTCAAACTCTATAGAGCAATGATTGTCGCGGGTGAATTGACGAACAGAAAGTAGATTCTGAACTATGGAAGGGACGACAAGGACATTGTTGATAGCAAAATTGGACGTTTCAGTGGACAAAATGGAGTGGCCGTGACAAACTACTGGGATACTAGAACCATTGCCTACTAAAACTGAAGAAATAGATGTAGGAAAGCGTTGGAGCAATATACCATCCGATGAAGACATGTGGGAGGAAGCTCCGGAGTCCACCACCCATGGAGAGCCGCCTTGCATCGACATCTGCTGGAGGGCGGCGATCAGCCCGGCCTGATCCCAAGAGGGAGTTGGCGACGGGTTGTGCTGTGGCGGAGGCGAGACGTGCAGCGGGGCGAAGGCGGTGTGGGCCTGCTGCGGAGGAGCTGAGCCCAGGATGCCTTGCTGGGAGCGCCAGGGGTGCCCGCCGCCAGTGTTACCGCCGGGGGAGATGTTCCAGAACTGCCCGCCCGGGGACATGCAAATCCAAGGCGCGGGCGGAGGTGTGGGGCCGTGCTGCTGCTGGCCGCCGCCGCCGCCGTAGTGGTTGTTGCCGCCGGAGCCGCTGCCACCGCCGTAGCCGCCGCCGGATTTCTTGCCGCCCTTCCTGTTGTTCCGTGGGCGCTGTGGCTGCTGCTGTCCGCCACTCGAGGAGGAGGAGCGGCAGCCGGAGGCGCCACAGGAGGGAGCAGAGCCAGCGACCAGGGCCGTGGCCACCGCAACCTTGATCTCGTTCGCGAGGCGCAGTTCCTTGAGGAGGAGCAAGTCGCGAGTGTAGGAGAAGGAGAGGTTGTTGGCGGCGATGTTGTCGACGGTGTTGGAGAATTCCTTGTTCAATCCGCGGAGCAGATTGAAGACAAGGGTCGACTCGGAGACGGGCTGGTCGACGTCGCGCAGCTTGTCGGCGGCGGTCTTCACGCGGTGGCAGTAGTCGTTGATTGTGGAGTCCCCCTGAGTCAACGAATGGAATTCGTGACTCAGGAAGATGGCCCGTGGTGCCTTGTTCGCCTGGAACAGAGCGACGATGGCGGTCCACAGCGCGCGGGCCGTCTGGGTGGTGCCGTCCATGGTCATGTCGAGGACGTCCTCCGCGACGGATCCGTAGATCCAGCTACGGACGCAGCAATCCACCTCAGCCCACGCGGGATCGACGGCCTGACCGGCAACGGGGAAGGGGCCGTCGAGGTGCCGCAGAAGACCAAATTTCCCGCACATGTCGCGGAAATAGGCGGACCACCTGGTGAAGTTGGGGTTCTTCAACTCAAGGGTGATCGGCACGTGGGCTTTGACGGAGATGGTGGCGTAGGGGTTGATGAAGATGGCGCCGCCAGTCGCGCCGCCAGAAGCAGGGGAGGACGCGCCGATGGGAGGAGAGGTTGTCGAGGGCTGGGTTGAATCCGTCGACATGATGGTGCGGGAGGGAAGGAATGCGCGGCCAGGGGGATGGTGGCGCCGGTGGGTGGACGCCTGTGCGGGGAACGCACGGCGAGTGAGGTGCGGCCAGAGGGATGGCGGCGCCGGTGGGTGGACGCCTGTGCGGGGAACGCACGGCGCAGATCAGAATGAAGAGGTTGAAGGCAGCGGAAAAGGAAGGTGATTAGGAATTTCTAACTGGTCTCCTGATACCATGTAGAGAGATAGAATGGGAAAACACACCACACCCAATGGGGGGGGGGTGTGACCTTTCATATATAAAGCCAAGGGGCTTAGTGTACAAGGATACAATCTCCTAGACTGGAATGTTATCAATCACCTATATAAGGCAATGTACAGCCGGCTATACATATATATCTAACACTTACCCTTCGCACCTGTCGAGAGAAATGCGAAGACCCTTGCTCATTTTTCACTACACCCGGGCGCAGATGTAGGGCGCCACAGAGGCTGCGACAACCCGACCCTTGCTCACTGATCATCGTACCCGGATCACGATACGACGCGCCCCTGAGGGGATGACGACCCGGCCCTTGCCCATTTAACACCACACCCGGGTTCCGATGTAGCGTGTCGCTAAGAGGGTTACGCCCCAACGAATTTCTTATGGGTTTCATTTCCATTAGAGTGGCTGATTTTTTACGCTGGTTCGCCAAACCTAACACAACCCTCCACATTTTCTCATCGCGGGCTTGGGACTGGCAAAGGCAGTGTTTGATATTACAATGCAATTTTACAATTAATTTATATAGCATCATCCTTTTGAGGCATTGTTGGGTTTTCATCTCTAGGCTAAAATGAATGGTTATTGGTTACACACTTACCCTAACATATAGTTCTGAAACAACTACCAAATGTGCAAAACTGCCATATTTACATGGCATTAAATACACGATACATAAAAACACTGACATTGGTCTTAAATACTGTAACACCCAAACAGTCACAAGAGGAATTCAACATACATAAAATAGGATGCCAGGAAAATGATATTGCTTGTTAATGTATCATTATTACGAATAGTAGCAAATGCCTAGTTAATAAATACGTAATTCGCAAGATCATACCTCTAGCATAAGGATGACGATCTATTGGCTGGATACCGTATTCTCCATTTCTGTGAGAGCATAAAATAGAACTAAAATTAGGTACAACCTAAGCTAAACCTCAACAGTACCAAATAAGTTTTATAAAGGTCATGGTCTGAATAGGGATGAAGTCAGAAACTTTCCCAAGGGGGACAGATAGTAACAAATAAGTTTTTTTGCGAGTATAGTAACAAATAAGTTATAGGTGGGTATACAAAATTTAAATTTTCCTTCAGTTTTGTATGGTAAATATTTTGCAAATAGATATGCGGTGCATCTAGCATAGGGGGGCCTGCACCCCAACCCCCCCCCCCCCCCACCCCCGCGTCATTGCCCCCATGGAATTCACTCGCAATGTACCGTGTGAACAGTAACCACAGGTGCGCTATTGCAACAGGTTGAATCTCACAACAATGCCATGTTGGTTTGTTCATTGTTACGAGAATCATGGTTAAATAGGATTTGTCGTACAGGTTTGTGGTTCACAGTTTGCCATTTATTTTGAAGTATGAATGGCTAGGGGGTATACCTCTTGGGTCCACTAATCAGAAATGGGTTCCTGAATCAATGATTGGGTCGTGATTCAGAATAGTATTACAAAGAGGAAAATAAGGAGGAAATGCAAAGACAAGGATCTTGCACTGGTTAATAGGCCTAGCCCAACAATTAATCATCCTGCCCTAGCATCACAACCTCCCACACCAAGCTAGCATTAATTAGTCCATCTAGCTCACCTTCTTACATTGCACCCAAACCTGCAGCATCCACCGCTCAGCTCGCCTCTTTCCTCGCTTTCTTTTTCTTTCCACAAATGCAGCTTTGCCACCACCATGAATCCCTCACTGCTGGCCATCATCTCTCGCAAATGATTAGTAAAATGGATAACCTGCACCAGCCTCATCTCTCTGGTACCCTTGGTTTCCCTTGGGATAGCAGACTGAGCTGCCACGGCATGCTCTTTTCCAATGCCAGCAACACCTCAACTCTCGCATCCACGCAGCATACCCAACAGCGACTCTTATGTATCACAGCCTCCATGCTGCTGCCCTCCCCGATCTCCTAAGCCCCTCACTCTTCGTCCATTGGGGTTTGCCTAGGCCCCTCATACCGACCACCGTTTAGGAGCAATTCAGTTCGCGCGAATTGAATGGTGATCAAGGCCTCCCTGCGCAGTTCCGGTAACTATAGTTTTGCTTGCCTAGCTATTATTCCCTCCATTTCTTTTTGTACGACGTATTTTTGTTTATTAGGACAGGACTTTGACCCACAATTACTCAATTAATATATCATTAATGTGATATAAAATCATAATACAAATCTAATAACATCAATTTTGCGTCACAAAAACTAATTACAATAGAATGACTGTTGGTCAAAGGGTTGTCCTAATGAAAAAAAATACACCTTAGAGCAACTCCAAGAGTCTAATCCTAGCCAAAATTTAGAGTTTTAGGAGGACTCTAAAAAAATAGAAAACTTCCAAAACGGTTGGGAAACCAACAGACTCTCCAAACCAAACTCTCCATATTCAAAACGGGTCCACGTCTGTTCCTTCCCTGGCAATTTTTTTTTCTCGCACGGTCCTTCCGACGCCGTCGAGCGTAGGGTAGCGCCACCTGCTGGACGCCGCCGCGACCTGCGCCTGGACACGTGGGCGCTAGGGCCCTGGAGCCGCTATGTGAAGAGGATGGAGGAAGCAGATGGGTAACAGATCATGAACGCGAACTAAGCTGTGCAAGCTACTTTAAACTCAATTTTTCCCCAAGAACCGTGCGTAGAACAGATCGATTCGAGCTCGAATCCAACCAATTCGATTCGCAGCAGACCCAAAATCGATTAGTTAAAAATAGCTGGGAGTTTGGCTAATAATAAAAATAGCTGGGAGCTAGGACTACTAGTACTCCACTGAGCACCGAGCATTCCCTTGCTTCTTGCACTGCGCAAGTGCAATCTCTCCGGCCTCGATCCTCCGCCGCGTCGTCACTCCACGCGCCGATGGCGCCGTCGTGGTTGGAGCTCCTAGGCGTGGTCTTCCTCCACCTGCGTTGCCTCGCCGACCACGTCTACTTCGCAGCCGCGTCGACACTCCGCGCGTCGATGGCGCCGTTGTGGTCGGAGCTCCTGGGCGTGGTCTTCCTCCACCTGCGGTGCCTCGCCGACCGCGTCTACTTCGCCGCCGCATGCCGCCCAGGCCCGCACACCGCCGCCTTCGCAGCTCCTCCTTCTCCCATCCGGCGGCGTGCCCTACTTCGTCAGCCCCCTCGCCGGCTGCTGAGCGGCAGCCGCGTGGTGGTTCCTCGTCGCCATCGCCCGAGCAGGCAGGAGCGGGACAAGGGGGCGGCGCCGGCACGACCTGGCGGGACCTGCGCGAAGGGGCGGTGACGGCGCGAGCGGCTCGTTTAGCGCCAGGGGGCTGGATTTGGCGTGGGAGCAGCAGAATTTGGTGCGGGATTGGGAGCGCACGCAGGAGGGAGCAGGATGGCGAGGCGCCGAAGCTTGGGAAAAAAAGCGAGCGGAGGGGGAGAGATGCCGAGCAAGATAGCAAGGAGAGGAAAAAGGAGGGTCTGTTGGATGAGGTTTTCACCACAGATTATCCAAATTTACCCAGGCAAATCAATTTACCTAGGCTGTTGGGAGTTGCTCCTAGACATTGAAATGGAGGGAGTATGAGATAGGCTCAGGGATGCTATCTTTAAGATTGAATTGTATTAGACATAATCTCTTAGATACTTGGCTATATAGCAATTCTCTCCATAAAAAGAGAGGAAGGCCATCAATAAAGAGGCAAGCAGGATTAAGAAGGAAAAGCCTTTGCGTTCAGGGCTCTCTTCCCTGGCCAGCCACTATCATCTCTTTCTCCCTCTCAAATCCTCAAAACTCAGACACATAAGACTAATAGTAAGCAAGAAATTGAAAAGGAAAGAAACCTTTGCCGATCATATGCATGGGTGCTGTGAACTCGACTTGCAGGAGGGATGAATCCAGCATGAGGTTCCTAAATGGCTCATACAAGAGTAACTTATAAATAAAAATTATGAGAAATTTGATGGAGTAAGAATGTCAGGATCTAAAATTTTCAAGTACCAGATCAGAGGCATATGCTTTAGATCTCGAACTTCCATCCATATTACCTGCATGTTCAGGTATAAGAACCAGTTTTGGCTCATCAAATGTTGGATCAATGAATTTGAGTTACAAAAAGAACATACTATTGTTGTGTGCTCTCTTCAATGGTCTTTCATTTCTATAGATGTTTTTGTTCTTGCCAGGTTTCCTTTTCCTTCTGGAACTGTTAGATGTTTTCAATACAGCACGTTGAGAGGTTCCTTGGCTCCCATCAACATTACCTGCACAATCATTAGTATAAGAAATAGTTTTCATTCACCAAATAATTGTTCAATGAGTTATGAGAGAGAACATACGATTATTTTCCTGTTTCTTTGATGGTTTTTGGTTTACAGAGGCATTTTTGTAATTCCCAACTTTCCTCTTCCCTTTAGAAGGATTGGATATTTGCAGTGCAGCATCTTGTGAGGTTAGGTTTACATCATAATCATTTGGTAATTTACTTGGTGAATTCGTCTTCACAAGGATCTCCTTTGGGAGACAGGTAAGCTTCTTCTTATTGCCTTTTGACAATTTGTGTGGTGAATCCTTATTTACAATAACCTTCCCTGTGTGGGCTTTTTCCTTCTTAGATGTAGTAGCACCTTCTGAAGCTGCACCACTATTGACCTTTAAACCACTTTTAGGCCGAGCAAGACATGCAGACAACTAGGTCAAAAAAAAACATGTAAGAAAGTTATCCAAAGCAACTGAAAGGCATAAGAAAACAGGATATATGATACCTTGAAGCCTCCATCAACAATATTCACATTGTTTATTCCTTCCACACAAGCTAATGCACTCTTGCTAGATGAGAATTCAACAAAAGAAAAGGTTTCAATATCCATGTTCTTTGATATCTGGAGAAGGTCAACTTTCAGAATTTTCCCATATTGTTGACAGCATTCTTTAATTTTATCCTCATCCCAAGAAAGAGGGACATGTTCCAGGTATACTTTTTTAGCCTACAAAAATACCAGTTAGTTATGAAGAAATGACAAATTGTTAACATCCGATGATGACAGATTAACTTCGTGTACAAATTATTGAAAGATTAAGTATATCTGGTTTTTTAGTTGGTAATCTGCATACAGAACATAGTCCATAACTTGTCTGGGGTTGCAAAAGACAGAAGTTGCCTACTGATTTGAAATAACCTTTTGGATTACACAGAAAAATATACAAAACTTCTCGCTTTGTTTGGTTAAAAGGTTATATGGCTAGCTAGCTGATCATAAATCTAATAATGCTTCAAAATATTTTTAGTACCCAATAACCAGTCCAAAAACATAGTTACCATGCTCGCTACAACAACGCTCACACCAAGTGCTGGAGTAACAGGTCTGGATTGAGCACTGAATATGTAGATTATCCTAACACCTTAGAAGCAGGATGAGAAACAAACAGATATTTCCGCGGATTATAGAAGTAAGATTCTAACACTATCCAGTACTTGAGTTTAAACATGGCAATGAAGGGCTAAAGTTTTTCTGTTGATCTTTTGTATGCTTGGCTACTGGATAATTTAGCTTCTGCAACTCATAGGAATGCTACAGAATAAGCTTCACCTTTTTCCAGTACAAGTTTAAAATTATCAACGAAAAGATACATAGCCAACTACTGGTGTTTTGTGTAAACTTGCTGTGCTCAAGTTTGTACACAATTCATTCTCAGCAAGGAAATGAACCACCTGACATGCTATAGTCCCCTATACTCTTATAAAGAAAACAGTGGGAACCAGGAGGTGCACACCATACAGAAAACAGTAGCTTTCATAAAATCTAGTTCATTAGCAATATGGTATAGTATTTAATAAGGAAAAATGACACAAAAGGTGTCTGAATACTAAACCAACAATGAAGGCTTACCTCTGTAAGATTCTCACTTGGTTTTATGAGGGGTTGATAAAAAGATACTTTAGGACTTCTATCAGTGCCAAAAATAGCATCTGGTTTAATTAACCGTCGAAATGCTGCTCTGGCATAGTAATGCGAGGCAAATTTAAGAAAAGCAAACCCTCTGCTTCCTCTCTTGGAAGTGGGAAAACTTATCTCGCAGTCTTGAATTCCTATACTTTTTAAGGTGGTCAGCACCTAAAAAGAGTTAAACAAATATGAAGTAAATGATAACAGTTCCACAGCAAGTGATGATTTGCAGAATTCTGCAGTCTTATTTCAGAGAGAACACAATGAGTTAAATAAAAATGAGTAGTGAATATTTAATTGATAAGAATAAAGAATTAAATGCTTCCAGCATCTGAAAATAGAATTTGGGGTAGAAAAAATATTTTGTATTAAAAAAGATCATTTTTTCAGTGGTACAAAGTAAAATGAGCCTAGACACCAACATTTTATCTCATCAATTTTCAAATGTTCTTGATTTGACGACAGATGACATTTTTGCCATGATGCAATCACACATTTTGCTTCTAATTAAGTTCATCTACATTTCTGAACCTCACATTACTTATCATTTTATCAACAACGGCTATATTATCAACGTAAGTTACCATTGTATCATGCTAGAATACACATAAACTTTAGCACTTTCAACCTTCTCATGGTAGCTTTTTCAGCATTCCAGTGTCTGCATCAAACAATTATTATTCAGTTCTATTTATTTGTTCCAGCAAGATAAATCATTAAAAAAATCAGCAGCAGCTCATGGTGGTCCGACTCAGCACCTAGCTAGAGTCTAATTTTGGTTAATTCTTATAAATTTAAATAAATTGGACAATTCAGACTACCATCCACATATAAATTGTAGCTATTTTTATCCCTTCAACAAAACTGAACAGTTTAACAAATTTATATTTGGAAAATAATCTTCTTGCAAAATGATAAGATGACATGGTTTTCGGAAATTAGTTAAAGTATGTAATATCATGCCTGATCTTTGGTCCAGCCCTTACATATGTTTCCCAGGTAAAGGGCATTATTATCTTGACAAGCAGATACCCTGACCTTTTCTCCTTTAACCTGATGAAAACAACATAAAAAACAGAATATATGACCAAAATGCATTAAGCTTTGACACATTAAAATAACTATGTAAAGGGCTGAAGGGTTCATTGTCAGATCCGAAACCTCAATTCCCTCCTTAAATTCAACGAGAGCCTTCTTTGCAGCTTCAATGCTCGCATAACAGACAAATGCAATATCTTTGTTCTTTTCGGATGATGAATTTTTAATTATCCTAACAGATTTGACATCCCCACATTGAGAAAAGACCATTGCGATGTCTTCCTCAACACAATCTTTAGGCAATTGGTCAACAAATATTTCAAGACCTCCAGCAAGTTCAGAGTTCTGTGCATCATTACTTTTACTTCCACAGCTATCACTGACTTTGCTGAATTCATCAGCAACTTTATCCTTATTTGTGTTGCCACATTTACCATGTTCCTGTTTGGATACTTCATTCGTATCTGCAGTAAATAGAAGGAAAATGTCTCTTTTACTACTACTGAGAGGTTTGACTATTAATGTAGGACACAGAATGACAGAAATATTCTACAGATGATTGGAACTGCCAAAGATTTACCAGGTGGGAGCATCTATCACTGAGTATAAAGAAAACTTCGATAACAGGCTACTTCTCTAAAGAGATTATCTTAATTCTTACACGCAAATTACAATAGAAAGTTCTACAGTTGTGACCTTCTTTGCTTGGGCAAAAAGGCTTCGGTTGCCATTGTATCATCTTTTCTCCTGATAATTTATCATGTGATTCTGACAGAGACGAAAACCAGAATGAAAATTAACATTGAAGGGACATGATTTTAGACAGCACTCTGTCGCAAAGGTTAACCAACATAATTTGGAGAAGATAAACCATTGTGCTGCCATTTTGGTGTCCAAAACACTGAAGAATCCTAACCATGCAACAACCAAGCATGAACAATATTATAACAAAGGCTTGGAACTCTTGAGTTTCTTATACAGTGTTCAATGTACATTAATTTGACTGCCCCACCTCCCACACAGCACCTGAACACTAGCACGTCAAACCATATACACATCGCGCATCTACAAGAACAAAAAGACTGCCACCAACATAACAATTATAAAAGTTAATATGGATATCATGTCATAGCCTCTACGTACCGTTCGCCGCAGATCGACACACTAAGCCTTTCTCCTCAACATCGTCGTATTCCTCCTTGCCCTCTTCCACCTCCTCGGGCTCCTCTTCCGAAGGCGTAGCCTCCTCGGATTCCTCATCCAGCTCTTCGGGTTCGTCCTCCTCCCCGGGCTTCAACGCCACCAGGGGCTCGATCAACGCCGCCCCCATCACATCCCCACCCTCCACCTCCCCTGCATCCCCTTGCACTTCCTCCTCATCCTCCACCTGCTCGTCAGGATCCTCCTCAAGCTCCACCTGACCATGCTCCTCATCTGCAGCCGCGGCCCCCACATTCATCTCCTCACCCTCTTCGACCGCTGCCCCAACATCCGCCGCTGCTGGGGTTTCTCCCTCCGTCACGGTCCGCACCGGAGACGTCGCATCGGCGGTGGCGGATGTGGTCATCCCGGCGTGGTGAAGCTAGGGTTTCTGATTCGACGGGAAGGATGGGGAAATTGGACAGAGGACAAAAGGTTTGAGCCTTGAAGAAGGCTGAATATTTTACGTCTAAGGCTGAATATCCGTATATATTTTCTACAGTACATACATAGGAATATTTATGAGACATCGTGATAGAATTTTAGTCTATTATGATTCGGAAAATCAAATTTTATAAGCTTTAATCGACAATGAAACAAATTATACGCAGTACTCTTCTAGTAATAAACCATTTTTATTAATAAGGTGATACTTTCGAATATAAATCAAATAATACCAATTTAGTGCTATAAAAGTTGCATACTCCCTCTGTACGATAAAAAGTACAATTCTGCATTTGATAAAAATTTTAAACTAAAAATTGAATCTCAACTATCTGTCTAATTAAATGATCAGATTTGATTTGTATGTCAAAAATAACCACATATGATAAACAAATGAGGTTATGAAAGTCTTTTCTGAAAAAAATAGAATTACCCTGTTCATGGGATGCGGGGAGTACCTTCCTTCCATCTAAAATTATAATTTATTTTGGCTTTTGTAAGTATATAGTTTATATGTTATTTCCAGGCAGATACATTTACTGTGCACGTGAAACAATCTCTAATTTAGAATGAATTGAGTAATATATTAACTTTTATCAAAAGGTTATCCTAATAAAATAAAATATACTTTTGGGTAAAAGAATAAAAGACACATCACAATCTTATTTTAGAGAAGTAGGTGAAGAATCGTCCAAATCGCATAAGCTAAACAAAATTATCAACTCAACCAATCCAGCTTAACTCACTTACCGGCTTAACCCTGTTAACCCGGTAATCCTCGGAGCACAATATAGTCATGTTCCACGTGCAAACTATAAACAAGTATCAACATCACAACATTACATAAACAAGGTTGAACTAAGGTACGTCATCACATGCAGCGGAAAAGTTGCATCATGCGACTCAGAATCCTACATAGACTATTGTTCATGTCATGCCATTATTAACTTAGTTTAGAAGAGAAGATCATCACTCTTTGGCCCACTTCCCTCGGTGGCTAGAAGTAGCCATACACCATATTAACATTACATGAAGGAGTTACATGAAGGAGGTACCTACCTCACGACGGCCACAAGGGGAGTATGGACAAGCAGTCCTCTAACAGCAACCAACGAACGACCTGGCCTAGCTCGAACGAGCCGGATCTGAGCCCTGGGAGGCCTGAACCTACTATTCAACATTAGAGGCTAAGGGGCTATTTGGAGTACCGCCTAACCCGCCACGGCGCGCCACACTTTCTCCGCCGCAGGTGTGGCGGCCGTTTTGAGCGCCACAAGTTAGGCACGTTGTGGCGGGTTAAGCGGCACTCCAAACAGCCCCTAAAGCTCGCAAAGCTCGATGAGCGAATAAGAGCCTGGTGCCACTATTTATAGCCGCAGCTAAGCAGAACGCGCCGACGTGAGGGGCCAGGCCACGACCAACGACTGGCCTTAAGGCGCCCAACTGCCCCCCGCCCGAGCATAGCAACAGCTAGCTCGACGGAACAGCACCAAACAGGCCGACACAGAGGCCAGCCGAGGCAGAGCCATGCGGCAGGAGTCGCGCGAGCCTTGGAGCAAGCGAGGACGAGCGCAGGCGGCGAATCCACGCCAAGAATCCCGACGTCAACAAAGCTGCCCCCGACTGTGACCGGTGATGACAAGACCCGACGAGGAGCGCTTGGGCCAAGGCACCACGCCAAGAAAACCCGCCAGCTACACCAGTTAACTCTCTGCAGGAGTATCTGACTCACCCAGTGGCTTGGGGGCTACATTCAGTGGGTGCGCTGCATCCACGTGAGTCTGACCGGAGGAAATCGCTCCCAGTCATGTCAGCTCGAATACGGGACCAAGAACCCGCTATCTAACTCCCCGCACAAGTCCCCGGTGTGACATTCAGGTACTTAGGATTTAAAACACCCCAAATTCTAGTATAAGTTTGTGTGTTTGATCTTTTGTTTGTGTGTTTAAAAACTTTAATGCAAATACAAAAGGATCTTTTTGTAATTCTAGAAAATTTAGATCCTTTGGTGCAAAATGTGTGAGAATGGTAGGTAAAATCAAATTATGTAAAGGGTTGTTTTGCAAGAAGCAAGTACTTACTTTTAAACCACAAATAGAGGTGAAACTAACCTAACGATTCATTTGGAGTGTAGATTTTAAATAGAATTTCTCTAAAGTTTAAACTTTTACCAAGTTTTAAATTAGATTCAAATTTTTAACACTTTTGAAATTGAACCTTAAGGCAAAGTTGTAGATCTTTCTAAGCTCTACACTTTTGCTTTTGGGCACATTTTCATTTGAGCTATGGTTTGAAAGTTAACCTGGCTTTACAGTGGAGTCCCTGCCTTTTTGGAAAATCGCAGATCAGTCCTTGTCTTCAACCTCCAGCCCCTCCTCTCTCTGTTCTTCTCTGCGCCCCTCCGCCGGCCATTTTCCGAGCTTCCAGCTGACCCCGCGCCGCTCTCCTCCACACCACGTGGCTCCTAGCTAGCCCGCCAGCCGCCCGCGCAGCCCCTGCTGGCTCTCCCCCGCCCGCCACGTCGAGCCGCCAGTACCGAGGCCGCCACGCGGCCGAGGATGCCCGACAGGGCACGGCGACGACGCCGTTGGTCTGTGCCAGGCTGCGCACCTACTCCCTCCCTTCTGCCGCACAACACCCCTCTACAAAATATCGACCCAAAGCTTCCCTCGCTCACCTTCCTTTCTTCTTCCTCACGAGCGTCAAGCCGAGCGCCGAGCCGTCCGCCGGACCTCCTCGCAGCCCCGCCCTACCCCTTCCCAATTCCAGCGCCCAAAAGCTTCCTCCCACCCCCGCTTGCCCCTCGACCCACCCTAGCCGAGCTTTTCCTCTCCTCGGTCAGAATCGAGGTGAATCCCGTGCCGCCCCTGCCACCGGAGAAGCCCAAGGCCCCCTCAACGCCGATGATCCCCTTCCGCCCCACCTCCGGCCGAAATAGGTACCGATACCACATCCCCACAACTCCACGATGCTCGTGCGCGCTCCATCCTTCCACGTTCGCCGGCCCCTCCCGGGAACACGAGCGCGCCGCCACGGCCGCCGCCACTCGTTGCTGTTGACCCTGCTCCGCCGCCCTTCTTTGTGCCCATCACCCACCAACGTGTGCACCTCGTCCTATAGATCGTGTTGGACCCATTTCCTCTCGCCAAAACCTCGCCGCCGGCGAGAACATGCCGGTCAGGCCTGCCGACCACCATCTTGGCCTGGCAGGGGTCACATTGCAATTTAGGTTTTTGTTTTAGGGTCCCATATGCAAAACCCGAGAGCCTCTCTGCAATTTCCTCTTTCAATCTTGTTTACAAAAGCTGTCAACTTGTAAAATTGATAAAAATTTGTAGAAAAATCCAAAAATTGTCAAGCTAGTCTTGTTATACTCTTGAAGTTTAGCTCTACAACTTTGGTTAATAGAGTATGGTTTGAAACCAAATGCTTTTTAAGTTATTCTAAAGTTTAGCAAAAGGATATCTTGTGTGTAACTTTTGTATTTTAGCTTCTTTTCATGTGATTTTTGGTGTGCAGCATGTTTAAAGTGTATGCAAGTTTGTGTAAAAATTTCACCTTAATTTCTGCTCTCTAGCTTGAACTAATTTGAACTTATGCAAATCAAGCTTGAAATGGTTTAAATTTATTAAAACATGTTCCTAAAGTTTCATGCTTAGATCTTTTTACCATGTGTTAATCTGTTGATAACTAGTTCATAGTTAAAATTTTCAAGGTTTATAGCACTGTTTTGCCTAAGTTTTGAATTTAAACTTGAATTTTGAATTTAATTCAAATAATTTAGTTTCTGTTTTCAAAAATTTATGAAACTTTTACAGTAAGCTTATTTGATAGAAGTAAGCTTACCCACAAAAATTCAAAACCAGATCCTGTGTGAATTTCAAAATAAAAATCAAACTTATTAACTTAATTTAATTAAATCAATTAATTTGATAATTGAATTAAAGTACACATAGTAGGTTTGAATTCAAACTTCCTGCTTTATGAAATTGCATTTATTAATTTGTTAGATTGAAACTTTATTGTGAAATAAAATTCTTAACTCAAGAACCACCTAATTCAAACCATTGCATATCTTGTAGAGTCAACGACACTCGACGACGGAGTCTACAAGCTGATTCCGGAGCCCAAGCAAGGGTTTTTTGAAGATCCTGCGAACGTCGTCGAGGTTATAACTAAAGCTCCGAACTAAAGTTTGGAAGTCTTTGACATCCCTGACTCTAGCCCCACTCAAGAAGGCAAGCCCCAGTGCATAACCCTGTATTTCAAATTATTGCACTTATAAAGTTATATATATCTATATTGTGCATTAAAATCTAGGAGTTGTAATGAAACCCTAGATGCATGAATCCTAGGAACCTTGGTAATGTTCCTGAGTCTTTATCGAATAGATGCTTTGCTAATAGGACCGGCAGAAGTCGAGTGATTTCCTGTCACTCGCACTATACAGGAATTGAATGTTTACTACTCTTCAATCACTATAAGGATGATGGACGGGGTTATGTGCAGTATCATGACTTGGAAGGTTACCCCGTCTGTGTTGATAAAAGTTGATAAGGTCGCAGTATGTGGTAGCTGTGGTTAAGCGTTTGAAAGTATTAGCCATATGCCGCGAAATATGGAAAGCGGTAAACCTAGTAACCAATCGGCCCGAGGAGTGGACATACCTCCCACCACTCGTAATTTGGTTTTTCGCACACGCACCAACGTGCGGGAGTACGTTCCGCACAGCGGATAGGAGTACAGTCATTAGTCGCGCTACAGACGTACGTCCTGCACATTGGATGTGCGTATGGTCCTACAGTCGCTTGTGGCGGCCCTGATCCACGAGTCGGAATGAAAGGCAAACGGTTGCTTCGGAATGATCATTGGATGTTCCAAGCATGTGAGTTAGGTTTACCCTTGCAAGGTTATAAAATTCAATTCAGAATCGTCTGTTTCTCACGGAGATTGAGACTGTTTATTCCTTCTGCCACATAGAGTAAGAACAGTAACTATCGTTGAAACAATCTTGATTGATGCTAATCTCTACCTTGCTTGTCTAGAATAGGTGGTTAATGCAACTAGAAGCTGAAAGCTAAAACATGAAAGTTAGATCATATTTTTTGTTGCTTTTCAGCTGAAATTAAATCCAGAACCATTACAAGCCTTCATAAGTCTAGTTACATGGCAAAGTATACCACGAAACGGGTAAGTCTTGCTGAGTTTAGCGTACTCAGTCTTGCTAGTCTGTTTTTCAGGTATGGACTATGAGAACCAAACGGATAGTCCAGCCTGGCCGTTCTCTGTTCCGTTTGGCTGGTCTATGGAGTGGGATCCGACCCCGGCCGGCAATGACCCTCCGGAATGACGCCATGTTTAGGGCGGAGCATGGTGCCAACTTCTGCGACATGTAATCGCGATGTTAATAACTTTCTTCTGCTGTGACTCTGAACAAGCTGTTTAGCTTGTTGTTTTAAATAATGTTTGTATAAGTTTACGTTAAGTTTGAAATAGACTGTAATAATATTTAATAATTCTGTGAATTAAAAGTTGATGAGCTATTGGGTGTGATTGTAAACTCGCCTTCGTGCGAGGTAAACTACCTCGATCCTGAGTAACTGTGGTTGAATCGGACGGTGACCCGACAGACCAATGGGTTGTTCCGTTTGAAGTGCGTTGAGTTAATATCACCTGCATAGTGATGACTAGCGCACTTGAGCCGGAATAATTTAGGCGGTTCTGCCACAGCTGGTATCAGAACTGTAGGTTTACTCTTACGATCGGCGTTACATCTGCAGCAGCTCTTAAAAATATCTTCAGGATAAAATTGGCTTAACAAAAGAATTCGCAAAGTGCGTTGGATTCGTTAAGATTGGTGCTTAGATCGTAAAGCTCTAGAGATTTGTATGGGAGTAATGAGGTGGCTACTAGTATATATATGTATATAGTTCAGCTCTAACTTGCAGCACTACTTTCTGTCAAAACTTACTTTCGAGCATAACCCACCCTAAATATCTATTTGTACTGTCTGTTCCTCAACGTTGAGACAAGAAGCTAAGAAGGTAAGGATCCTCAGCTAACTGAGGGAGATTGGCCTTTCTGTTGGTGATGCGAACCGATGCTGTTTCTCAAGCAGTGGCATACTTGAGATGCTGCCAATATATCAATGATTAATTGATCATATTAGGAGCATATGGTTTGGCACAGGGTATGGTGATCGCTGTTCATACTCCCGTTTTATACGGTACCCCGTGAATACGTTGCAAATGTAACGTATGCTAACATCATCCGTACGGTGGAAATTGTACGGATACTATTTCTATATTGAACAGTACTGTTTGGGGACGCTTTCATATTCAAGCTGCCATGAAAGGTTCATGTTATACAAATATGGTCTTCTGCAGGTACACTAACCACGATTAAAAGGTTAAAACGGATAGGACTTATCGACTAGTTATTAAGAGAGAGACGTAAATATTGTGCCACCGAAATTAACCACGTAAGTCCAAAAATATTTAGCAATTGTTTTTGGTTGTGAGGTCGAGTAGTACGTGTCAGACCCGGGGCCACCGGGCTGGGCACGTAACGTAGTTTAAAGAGGTCTAAGAGATTAAGTTCATCTTATCTCTTATTCATTTGGTTTATCTCTTGTTTATCCCGTTTAAATAGGAGATAGAGCTAACCAACACGGAGGGGATCTACTCGAGATATGTTCTGGTATGATTCCTCAGCGGAGGTTGGTTAGTATCTTTGTAACTCTGGCCTCTCGAGTATATAAGGGAGGTCAGGGACCTCTCTCAAAATAGAAGATCACTAGGTCATTCTACACCAAAGGCAATACAAATCACCATACAGGACGTAGGGTATTACGCATCTTGCGGCCCGAACCTGTCTAAGCTTTGTGTTCCTTGCACCTTCGAGTTCCTGATCTCGGTGTTCCTTCACCCAAAACTTACCACCTTGGGTATATCCCACGGTGGGCAGTCGGTTAAACACCGACAGCTGGCGCGCCAGGTAGGGGAGCGCGTTGAAGATCCACCGGCGAGCTCGATGGCGTCTTTCAATTTCATCAGGTCAGTTCCCTCTCAGGGTACGACATTCGTTTTTGGCTCGTGGGTCTGCATTGCAGATGGTGCGGATAACTTTCGGCGATTCCTCGTCGACATGAGGCCAAAAACCCTCACTACGGATCCTCGCAGCGGCCTCAACAAGTTCGTCGACGAGCTCGACAACTTGCCGCTCCATACTTCCGCAGCACAGGTCGGGATGGAGTCTGCTCCAGGCTCGACTTCTTCTGGTGTTGCGACAACTTCCCCTGGTTTGGACTTGTTCCAATCTAGGGATCCGCATGGTCGATCTCAACTCGGCTCATGCAAACCGGCCACTGATCTTCAGGAGGCCAACGTCGCTGGGTCCCTCTCCATGTTAGAGAAGGATCTGGACTTGCTGCTCCAGGACGGAAAGCCTGAAGCCACCGCGTGTTGGGGGGCTTCGGGTTGTTCCGGTCCCGGTAATCTGGTGATCACCTCTCTGCCAAAGGGGCGCATTGTGCGTTGGAGGGGCATGATGCTCTCCGATCTACTCGAGGCGGAGGGTCGACTCGTGGCTCACCTCAAGCCATTGCCCTTCCAAGAGGGCAGGCCATTGGCCACCGCGGTGGAGGGGTCGACTGAACTAGTCGACGAAAGCTCTCACGGCTTTTCCTCCCGCCAGGTGCTGATGGCCGAAGAAGGCGAGGACGATGGGGATCTTCCCATCGTCAACTTTGAAGCGATCTCCGAAGATGAGATCTCGGCCAACACTGGCAATGAGAACGACGCCGATCAAGAGGCGCGGAGGGCCAGGAATAGGGCCCGCACAATCCGGCGAAGGAGGGCCAACGAGCGTAGGCGATCTATGCATCGCGAGCTTGACCCTGAGTTCGCCGCCGTAAGCGAGCGGGGTTTCAGGACTCCGGTGGCCAACATCGCTAGGGTGACGGCCATCCTCGAGCGCAGCCACGATCCGGAGGTACGTCAAGCACTCCTCTACGCGCAGAGGGCTTGGATCCAGCTGGATCAATACAACCCGGCGCCCACCATCCGGGAGGAGCGCATGGGCGAGAGTCGAAGTCAGGCTCACAGCCGAATGGCTGGTGGCCATCGTCGATACCAGATCAGCAACGACAATGCGCGTGGGAGCCAGGCCCCTGGTGAGAGGCAACAGCCACCGCAAGGGGGTCACCCGCGACAGGCTAATCATCGACCTCCTTCGGAGGACCTGCGCTAGCACATCAATGAAGGTCGCGACCCGCGGACCGTGATCTCCTCCAGGCGCAAGGTCCGCGAAGAAGTCGAGACTGAAGGTACTGACTGTAGCGATCGATTCCCTGCTTTTTCTGCTCGTTTCAGCAGCTACAAGTACCGAGAGGGCTTCAAGCCGATCGGCATCACCAAGTACGACGGCAAGCAAGCCCCTCAGCAGTGGCTACATTGCTACTCCACGGCCATTGAGGTCGCGGGGGTTCAAACATCACCAAAGTCGTCTACTTCCCGATGGCTTTGGACCCTGCACCGCTCACTTGGCTGGAAAGCCTCGGCAGCAACTCCATCGACTCCTGGGAACGACTTAAGAAGGTCTTCATTGACAATTTCCAGGGAGCGATTGCCCGTGCAGGTACTCGACACGATCTTGCCCAGTGCAAGCAAGAAGTAACAAGCTCCTGCGGTCCTACACGCGTCGCTTCTTCAACGTTCGCGCTACTATCGCGAACATTTCGGAGGACGACATCATCGATTGCTTCTACAACGGCATCACCGACCCGGGCATCTACAGGGATTTCGGGCGGAACAGGCCAAAGACTGTTGCGGGCCTTCGTGATATGATGCACGATTGGTTCGAACAGGAGGAGAAGATGCGGGAGCGGTTCCCGCGACGTCAGGACAACAACCTGAGGCGTCCAAACGATAACCGCAACGACAAAGGCCAGCGGGACTTTTCGGGGCCACCCCAGAAGTGAAAACCAGATGATGTCATCGCGGCTATCGATCGTCCTTCGCGGGGCAAGAAGTCGACGACACAGGAGGAGTTCGAGAAGCTCTTGCAGAAGAAGTGCCCATGGCATCCGGGCGCCAGCCACGCCGCCATCGACTGCTATCACCTTCGGGGGACGTTCAGCAACTCCGGTGGCGGAAAGAAGAACAAGAAGCCTGCTGACAAAGAACCCGAGGATGATGATCAAGAGGACCACGGGCGCAACCCGAAGTTTCAAGACGCGTCAAAAGTTGTCAACGTCATCTTTGGGGGAGACGAGGATTTTTGCTCCAGGCGGGATCAGAAGCTGCTCCTCCGGGAGATTTTGTCCATCGAGCCGGCGGTACCATGACCACTCCGTTGGTCGGAGGTCCCCATCTCGTTCTCCCGCGACGACCAGTGGACGAGCTTTTCGGAGCCCGGTAAGTTCCCTTTGGTCCTAGACCCTGTGGTGGCGGAGGTCAAGCTCACCAAGGTCCTCATCGATGGCGGGAGCGGGCTCAATCTCATCTTCATCAGCACTTTGAAGAAAATGGGCCTGGATTTCAAGGACATGCTGGTTCCCAGTAAGTCTCCCTTCTACGGCATCGTCCCAGGTAATGCGGCGCACCCGCTGGGTACGGTGGTCCTCCCAGTCACCTTCGGCACGCGGGAGAACTACCGTACCGAGTTCATCAAGTTCGAGGTGGCTAACTTCGAATCTTCGTACCATGCTATATTGGGCCGATCGGCACTCGCCAAGTTTATGGCAGTGCCACATTACGTCTATTTGCTTCTTAAGATGCCAGGACTCAGTGGGGTACTCACCCTCCGTGGCGACCTGAAGAAGTCATATGACTGTAATCAGGAGGCGATCCAATATGCTTCGACTACTTGCGTGCCAGGTGCTTTGGGAGAAGTACTCGCGGCCGCACAGCAGCTTTCCCAATCCGGGCTGGAGATTCCTCCCAAGAAGGCCAGCATGTCGAGCATCCAGTCGACTGATGACGTGGCCCTCAAGTCGATCCAGCTTCAGGAGGGAGATTCATCTAAGACCGCTATCATCGGTGCCGGCTTAGGTGACAAATAGGAATTCGCGCTCGTCAGCTTACTTCGGGCTAACCGAGACATATTCGCATGGAAACCAGCGGATATGCCAGGGGTGCCCAGGGAGTTGATCGAGCATGCTTTGAATGTACATCCGAAGGCTACGCCTAAAAAGCAACGCCTGCGGAGGTTTTCCCACGACAAGCGTGAGGCCATTAAACGGGAGATCGCTAAACTTCTCGCGGCTGGATTCATTAAAGAAGTAATCCATCCAGAGTGGGTCGCGAATCCTGTTCTTGTAAAGAAAAAGAACAATGAATGGAGAATGTGTGTCGACTACACTGATCTCAACAAGCATTGCCCAAAAGACCATTTTGGGCTGCCGCGCATTGACCAAGTTGTCGATTCGACGGCTGGTTGTGTCCTTCTTTGTTTTCTTGATTGTTACTCAGGTTATCATGAGATCGCGCTCAAGGAGGAGGACCAAATCAAGACTGCCTTCATCACCCCGTACGGGACTTACGCTTACAAAACAATGTCCTTCGGGTTGAAGAATGCAGGAGCAACCTATCAGCGTGCGATCCAGATGTGTTTCGCGGATCAGCTGCACCGGAATGTTGAGGCTTATGTGGACGACGTCGTCATTAAGACCAAGGCATCCAGCGACTTAATTGCAGATTTGGAGGAAACATTCAGCAGTTTGCGCAGATTTCGGTGGAAACTCAATCCCACCAAGTGCGTCTTTGGAGTGCCTTCAGGGAAATTGCTCGGGTTCATCGTCAGCAATTGGGGCATTGAAGCCAACCCTGTAAAGATCACGGCCATCACTGATATGGAGGCTCCTGCCACAATCAAGGATGTGCAGAAGTTAACAGGTTGTATGGTGGCCCTGAACAGGTTCATCTCCCGTCTCGGGGAGAGAGGACTACCTTTCTTCAAGCTCCTGAAACGCCAGGATAAGTTCCAATGGACGGAGGAGGCTGAGCGGGCCTTGCAGGATCTGAAACATCATCTTCAGTCTCCTCCGATCCTTACAGCACCGTTGCCAGGGGAGGATCTACTACTTTACATCGCGGCAACAACTCATGTTGTCAGCAGTGCTATGGTAGTCGAGCGAGGCAAAGATGGCCATGCGTTTGGAGTGTAGAGGCCTGTCTACTTCGTCAGCGAAGTCCTCTCCGAATCCAAGGTACGGTATCCAGCGGTTCAAAAGCTCTTGTATGTAATCTTAATCACATCCAGAAAGCTACGCCATTACTTCGACGAGTACAAGATCACTGTGATCACGGACTTCCCGCTGGCGGATATTCTTCATAATCAAGATGCCACGGGGCGCATATCCAAGTGGGCAGTGGAACTGGGGGCTTTGTCAATCGACTTCAAGCCACGCACTGGAATCAAGTCACAGGCTCTAGTCGACTTCATGGCTGAATGGAGGGAGAATCAAGTCCCAACCCTAGTGGACAAGCCAGAGCACTGGACCATGTATTTTGATGCGTCCCTCAAGCTCGACGGCGGCGGCGCTGGTGTTCTGCTTATTTCTCCACGAGGTGAACAGTTGAAATATGTCCTTCAGATCCTGTGGGCGGTATCCAACAACGAAGCCGAGTATGAAGCTCTGCTTCACGGGCTCCGTTTGGCGATATCACTAGGGATCAAGCGACTACTTGTATATGCCGACTCTCTCCTTGTCGTTCAGCAGGTCAACAAGGAATGGGACTGCAACAAGGAGACAATGGATGCTTATGTACAGGAAGTGCGCAAATTGGAAAGCAAATTCTCCGGCCCGGAGGTTCATCATGTATTGCGGGAGCACAACATTGGCGCGGACACCTTGTCCAAACTGGGGTCCACGCGTGCCCAGGTCCCGTCGGGAGTCTTCATCCAGGAGCTCAAACAGCCATCCATCAAGTCTTCTGTGCAGGTAACCATCGATGTGGGTCCCCAACAACCCGATCGAGAGGTTATGGTGTTGCAGGAGGACTGGCGAGAGGTTTTTGTCGACTTCATTCGAGACCAACGGCTACCAGCGGGAATTGACGCCGAGAGCGCAGAAGCTGCACGCGTCTTACGACGCAGCAAGGGCTTCGTCCTGGTCGACGGCAAGCTCTATCGGCGTGGCGCTCGGTCAGGAGTTCTCATGAAGTGCGTCACAAAGGAAGATGGTTACGACATATTGCAGGAGATCCACGAGGGCGTCTGCGGCAACCATGCGGCTTCAAGAATCTGGTGGGGAAAGCATACAGGGCCGGTTTCTAGTGGCCCACCGCAATGACTGACGCGGAGGATCTCGTGCGGAGGTGCCAAAAGTGTCAATTCTTCGGCAAACAGACTCATGTTCCCGCCCATAGCCTCATCACTATACCGCCATCTTGGCCCTTCGCTTGTTGGAGTCTCGACATGATCGGGCCCTTCATGACGGCGCCGGGCGGCTTTACCCATGTGCTGGTGGCTATCGACAAGTTCACCAAGTGGATCGAGTACAAGCCGATAGCCAAGCTCACGCCAGATCGGGTCGTCGACTTCATCTCAGATATTTTGCATCGTTTCGGCTTCCCCAACACCATCATCACGGACTTGGGATCAAACTTCACGGCAAACCAGTTCTGGGAGTTCTGCGAGAATGCTTGCATCGCAGTTAAATATGTCTCAGTTGCACACCCAAGGGCCAATGGACAAGTCGAAAGGGCGAACGGCCTGATCATTGACGGCCTCAAGAAGAGACTTTATGATAAGAACAGCAAGAAGGGAGGCAAATGGGTGCACGAGCTATCACACATCGTCTGGGGGCTTCAGACTCAGCCGTCCAAAGCCACAGGCCAAACACCTTTCTTCCTTGTGTATGGATCTGAAGCCATTCTACCAGCCGATATCATGTGGAGGTCTCCAAGGGTCGAAATGTACAACGAAGGCGAGGCGGACGAGGCGCGGCAGTTAGAGCTCGATTCTGTGGAAGAAGCTCGTTGCACCGCTCTTGTCCAGTCAGCTCGGTACCTGCAGGGGATCCGGCGATATCATGATCGCAACGTCAGGGAGCGGTCATTCAATGTTGGTGAATTGGTCTTGCGTAGTATTCAAGACGAATCTGGCCTACACAAGCTAAACTCAAGGTGGGAGGGCCCGTTCATCGTCAAGTAGGTTACAAGGCCAGGGTCTTATCAACTACAATTTCCTGAGGGTCACGATGTCCCGAACTCCTGGAACGTTCAGAACCTGCGCAAATTCTACCCTTAAGTCGAGGCCCGGCGATCGCTGAATCCCCGAGGGCTCAGAAGGCCTCCTTTCTCCGAATCAATGTGGAGGCTATGAGCCACACGACCCGGGTTGTACATTCCTTTTTACTTCCATGATGGCCATGGTCGCGTGCAGACACAACTATAAATCGACTTCTTGTCGTGAATGATGCGGGGGCTACGGCCACGATCATCTCCTTTTGACTCCCGTTCCTGACGGAACCCTCAGCTCCGGCCAACCCCCCTACATATCGAGTTCCGCCGTGACCTTGGATGGTCGCACGCGACAGCAGTCGCATTTCTCCGACACAGTCGATCCGCTCGACTGGCTTACACCCAGTACACTGGAAAGGCTCGCATAAAGAGCTATCTCGACTACATCTTGAGTGGCCGCACTCAGAACAGTCTTATTTCTGCCAAAAAGAATGGCAAACCCGCGGCACCGCCCGCACCTGCTCCTAGCAAGCTCGATCCGTCCGTTCGGGTCCTGCCTAGCTTACGGAGCACGCTCACAGCAGGAGCGACTTTCGACTACACTCAGAGTCGCCGCACTCGGGGTAGTCCTGTTTTTCTGCCCTACGCACGGCAACCTCGCGACGATGCTCGCGTTCTTTCCTAACAAGTTTGGACCCGCTCGATCGAGTTGTGGTTAATCTGTTAGACGAATATTAGCTACCCTTCGGGTCGTTGCACCTAAGGAGCATCTACTACTTAAGTCTTGTAAGCCTGGACCCCAATTCAGCTAAGCACGCAAACAAGTAGAGATATCGAGTGAAGTATTTACATAAGGGAATGATTACTTGTTTCTCACACCCTAATCCTGCAGTACATTATGTACAATTCGCTCTGCTACAGGTTGAGCCTCTCGCAGGTACTCGTCGAATTGTTCGTCCGTGCAGTCTGCTGCCATTCCCTGCGCAAAAATGTCCAGCTGCGCGTTCGGCAAGAAGGATTTTACATACGCAAGGGCGTTGCTAACGCATGCGACCGGAGCCTCAGACAAGTATTTGAGCACTTTCTTCGGGGTTTCGCGGAGTCGCTCGAGCAGGGGCTGCGGGCTTGCCTCACCTTCTTCTGGGGGATTCACCATATCCACCTGCTCCTGGGCGGCCCCCCTGAGGTCCCCTAGCTCCTTCTGCTGCCGTTCATCCTTCTCGCCCAGCGTTTTGATCTGCTGAAGGCAGTCGATGAACTGCCGTTCAGTGTCGTCGATTACCTTCTGCAGCCTTTCAACATCATCTGTACGGTGATACAACATATTCTTCACGTCAGTAAGCAGCTCCTCTTTGTATTTTATTATTTTCCTAAGCTCTGCGGCGAGGATATTTCAGCAACCAAGGGAAATCACTAAAGAAAAAGTACTCGAGGGAAGCGGGGGCCTACCTTGGTCCTTCTTGAGCAGCCGAACCTCTCGAGTTCTTTCCTGCTTCAGTATATCAAGCTCTCGCTGCAGATAGCAATTTTTCGTCTTCTCCTCGGAGATGCGCTTGTCCAGGGCAGCTAACTCCTTCGCATCATTCACAACTGCGCCGAGCCTCTCCGATTTCTTCTGGGATTTGGTGATTACATGCTGCGCAACGGGCGGAAATCGGGTCAAAACAGCCCATCAATGTGCACAACCGGAATATCACTCAAGTCTTACCATGGAGAAATCGTATAGTTCCTTGAAGGTGCTCTTGAAGGTCCTCAAATTTTCAGCCGACAGCAAGGTGTCGTCTACCAGGTTGGTGGTGATGACGTTCTTGTACCCCGGCCCAGCCCTCAATACCTCACGGGGGTTCCTCGAAGACCCTGCAATGTCTTCGGGCGGTGGTTGCCGGACACCTGCAAGTACAAAAGTGGTCAATACACTGTGCCCAGGCCCCGGCAGCAGGCCATGGGCGGGTAAACGCTTGCCTGTGCCATCAGTAGGAGCGGCATCAGGGGCTTCGACTTGTTCTCCGCCACCGGTTTCGGCTTCGTCATGTCGGAGCTCGGGAGGCGGCAAGTCGAGGAGCGTCGCATCCGCTTCGGGGGCCAGCTCCGGGGGTGTCGGCTCTCCGGGCGCCGAGGGCTCGGAGGCCGCAGCAGCGGGGGCCGGCTCCGCACTGGAAGGATCAGCCCGGGTTGACGGCTCCGGGGTTGCAGTAGTCGTGCCCGGGCCCAGCTGAAGCTGCACCGCGCTCGCAGCCCTGATGACGTCGAAGTCGTCGTTATCCAAGCTGGCAAGAGCAAGATTTTCAAGCGACGGAGGAAAACTCACAGTGTCGACTTCTTTTTGGCGGCCTTTTTCACCCGCAAGGCCCGTCGCGGAGCCTCTGTCACCGGCGGCGAGGCTTGAACGGCCGATTGAGTGGTCCCCGCCACGACGATGGTCACCGCAGCGACGGCGGATGGGCCTATTTCCATCCCGTCGGGTTCGGTCCCGGGGGGCAGAGCAGGAAGACTACAAGTGGACACTGTCAGTATTCAGTGCTATTGGTACTTAGCAACTCGTCAAAGCTGCAAATCAGTACCTAGAGGACTCGACTTCTTGCGCCTTGCGTTTGCGCACCGGTCGATGGCCCTTTGGCA
Organism: Panicum hallii; assembly: GCF_002211085.1. NCBI lineage: Eukaryota > Viridiplantae > Streptophyta > Magnoliopsida > Poales > Poaceae > Panicum > Panicum hallii. The sequence goes on along the minus strand of NC_038050.1, from coordinate 38,576,498 downwards.
CCAGTGGTAAAGCGCCGGTCAACTCCACGCTCTGGTCGGAGGAGTTGTCCCGGCGCGATTCTCCTTCGGCTCCCTCTCCCGCCTGTGAACCTGCGCCTCCGGTGGAGTCGCTGCTGCGTTGAGCTGCAGCAAGGCGAGCCTTCTTGGCTGCAGTGGCTGCAGAGGGGAGGAGGTGATCTAGTCGGGGGATGTCAGGCTGCGGCGGGTAGCTGCTGTACAGCTCCGTGTGTCCCTGCAGAAAGTTCTTCACTTAAGTAACGGTGCAAAAGCGTCCATCTTCAGCAAAAGAAGTCGAATTCTTACTGGTTTGGGCGGATTTCGTGCGGAAAACAATGTGGGCACGTACGGCACGGCGTCCACGTCTAGCAGCACCCGCTGAACCAGCTGGAGCGTGACATCGTCGGGCAAATCCTCTGCGCACATGCGAGAAGGATCAGCGGGGCCTGTGTACTCGAAGCCCAGGTGATGGCGCTACTGGATGGGTTGGACGCGGTGTTTGTAAAATGTGAACATGACGGAGGCGCCGGTCACTCCCTTCTTCTTCTGTGCCTCAATGACGTCCAGTAGCTCTCTGACTTGATCCATTTCTCCACCGGAGGGTTCAAGGTTCCATTCTCCCCTCACTACCGGGGGTCTGTTCGACTTCGTCGGAAGATGGGGAGCATGGTTTTCGATGTAAAACCAATGGTTTTTCCATTCAGGAAGATTTGAGGGGAATTTGTATGAAAGGTATTTTTCGCCGGCCTGCTATCGCAGTTGGATGACGGCGCCCCCTACTACAGACAGTTTCTTCGTGGTAGGCTGGGGTTTGACGCGGAAGAGATAGCGGAATAGATCCCAGTGGGGTTCGATTCCGAGAAAGGCTTCGCAGAAATGGATGAAAATGGAAATGTGGCAAATGGAGTTAGGGTTGAGGTGATGGAGCTCAAGCCTGTAATAATAAAGAAGGCCACGAAAGAAGGAACAAGTGGGGAGGGCCAATCCCCGTTCGGCAAAATGGAGGAATGTGACGATTTCGTCGACATTCTCCATGGGGAAAGGTTCACGGTATGAGGGGCGCCAGTTGACAAGGTTCTTCTCTTGCAGCAACCCCTCGGAAACTAGTTTGTTCAGATTGTTGAGGGGGCACTTACTGTGTGTCCATTCCGCGGTTGATGGCTCCGCCTCTTTCCTCTTTTCCTCGATCTCTGACTTCTTGGATGCCATCTCCGATGCGCTGGCCACGAGATGCTCGGGGGCTGCAGGGAGAGGGGCGGGGAGGTTGGAGTGGGAGAATCTCCTAGGGGGGATGGCAGCGGCACTTGGCTCAGATTGGGGATTTTGGTGGCTTTTGGCGGAATGCGGGTTGAAAGCACGGTTTTTTCCTGCTGTTATCGCGGGGTTAAATAACCAACGGGGTGGGGAAAAGTTACTGTTCTGAAGTTCAGGAGTCACTTCCGAGAATATTCCGAATCTGAGGGGTCATTGGATGGAATGTTTGGATTAAAATATTCGATTAACCATTTTTTCAGGGTTAGTTGGCCCGAAAAAGGGGTTTCTTGAAATAATAATCTAATATCCGTCACCTGTGCCATCATTTTTGTAATTTCGCAGGTTGTCATTTTTTGCGTGCATGCCACGGTTGTTGGATCCTTATCTCCAAATTTTGTGGGACTTGGATTCAAGGCTTGGGGGCTGCGGGATACGTGGCATCGACTACTTATTTTTCAAATTTTTTGAAGTATAAGCGAGATTACGGGCAAATGGGACCCTCAGCCTGATTCTCCGATTCAACCTAAGGCTCGAGAGCTACTCCATATGGAGTGCGATTTTTAAATCGCACACCATAACAAAAATTCGGGGCATGAGCACCTCATAGCTTCGATGCAGTCAAGCAAGTACTCGAAGAAGGTTTTCAAGATGAAGCCCCAGAAGAAGTCGAAGACTGCTTTGAAAGTACTCGATAATCCTGCAGTACTCAGCTACGAAGAGCTCGGGGGTTTGTCAGACCCGGGGCCACCGGGCTGGGCACGTAACGTAGTTTAAAGAGGTCTAAGAGATTAAGTTCGTCTTATCTCTTATTCATTTGGTTTATCTCTTGTTTATCCCATTTAAATAGGAGATAGAGCTAACCAACATGGAGGGGATCTACTCGAGATATGTTCTGGTATGATTCCTCAGCGGAGGTTGGTTAGCATCTTTGTAACTCTGGCCTCTCGGGTATATAAGGGAGGTCAGGGACCCCTCTCAAAATAGAAGATCACTAGGTCATTCTACACCAAAGGCAATACAAATCACCATATAGGACGTAGGGTATTACGCATCTTGCGGCCCGAACCTGTCTATGCTTTGTGTTCCTTGCACCTTCGAGTTCCTGATCTCGGCGTTCCTTCACCCAAAACTTACCACCTTGGGTATATCCCACGGTGGGCAGCCGGTTAAACACCGACAGTACGTGCATGCATAATCCATCATCAAGCAAAGTGAGTGTATTGAATGTATTGTTCTTTAAGGACATATAGAGTGTTGTCTATCTCCAGTGTAATTTCAATAGGATTTTTGTGGCAGCCTTAGTTGAGTTCTCGGTATCCTTCAAATCTCACCATTTGAATTCTTGCTTCAGATGGCGGCTCCTTCAAACTTCTTTTGGGATCATGCAGGGCATTTCCACACCAATGCCTTGCACTGGGAGGGTTTTCCCCGTCTCTTGTGGGAATCACTTAGGTTATTCTTCTACACCGAGCCCCCACAGTATGATGGAGTGGAATATAGGGAGGAAGGTGTTCCTTGGTGCAGAGTTAAGATGACCATTTCTCAGCACCCTTTCCGTTCTCACTGGCAGCCTATCAAGGTTGATGTGGATGGCTATCGTCTTGTCAACACCATTGAGACTGCAGCTCTTGAGGCCATCCACATTTTCTACGTCCAGCATCCCGCAGAAGTTGCCGAGCATCCTATCGGCTTATTTCCTGCAATAGATTCCAGTGATCCCAAGTGGAATTTTCGGATAGCTCACTATGGTCACATGCTGGGAGATTTAGCTGAAGAGACGCTCCGTGGTACCATCAGGTTCATGAATGCCCAACATCACTATCAGATTGTGCTGCGCCACGGTATGAGTCTGTTGACCGGTGTAGCTTAAGGTCACTGTAGAAATGCTGATCGACAGGTCACTCAGATAGAAGAGCTTCAAGCATTGGTCACAGAAAAAGAGGAAATTATCGCAGAGCGAAACGAGACTATTGTCCATCGGGAGGATCAAATCAATGAGAGTGATGCAATAATCACTCAAGGTAACACGATTATCGAGTTTCTCCAGGAGCAAGTCCACGACCTCATCCTTGAGGTTGACGACGCCGTTGCGCACATCAACAAACTTCAGCAGCAGCCAACACCTCCTGCTGTACCTGAAGCACCTGAAGGTGAAGAAGAAGAACTAGAGTAAATTGAGGGAGTTTCTGATCTCGACTCCGAGCACGGAAACCCAGAGCCTAACCCTCAGCCAGATCACTCCTCTTCCGGCAGCCAGTCCTCCGTAGGCGACCTCGACGATTTCTAGGCCATCCAAATCGTCGATCTTTCAGATGTAATTAGTGTAGAATGATGTGACCTAAATAGTGAATAGTTACCTGGACCCAGGGCCATTTGCTGTAATATAGATGGCATGTGTACATATGACTTGACCCGTAGCAATCGGACCACCCTGATGTAATATGTCAAGGACAACCAGTGTCTGCTTTGTAATCCAAGCCTTGTGTTTCATTGTCTTGTTTCAATATCTTTGCACCTTGAATGAGTTGGTTAAACAGAGTATGTAAATTACATATCTGTTTAGCAGTGGTGTATCTTCTGAAAATGGGAGCAAGAATATGTTGATAATAATGGACATCTCCTTTGTTTCAGATGGTTGGAGCTACACGTGGAACTCCGGAAGGTTTCCGTCTAGACCAAGCTAGCGATTCTCAACAACCGCCACCGGCACCTCCAAATCTAGCGAAAGTAATGGCACGACAGATGAAACTCCTTAACCAGCTAGTACAGGCCCAGATGAACCAGTTTCATCACCCGTCCCGAGGCCGTGATGAACATCCATCGGCTGGTTACCAAGACTTTCTCAGCACCCAGCCCCCATCTCTAAGAGGCCCTATCGTATGCCACTCAATGAGCTGGCAGAGTTAAAAATCCAACTCCAGGACCTCCTTGATAAGGGCTTCATTCGTCCGAGTGCTTCACCATGGGGTTGTCCAGCCCTATTCGTGAAGAAAAAGGACAATAGCTTAAGGCTATGCGTAGACTATCTTCCCCTCAATGCGGTAACCATCAAAAATAAATATCCTTTGCCCTGCATTGACATTTTGTTTGATCAGTTAGCCGGAGCTCGGGTATTCTCTAAGATTGACCTTCACTCCGGATATCATCAAATTAAGATCAGGCCAAGTGACATTCCAAAAACAGCCTTCTCCACCAGATATGGACTCTATGAATATCTGGTCATGTCGTTTGGTCTTACCAATGCACCAGCATACTTCATGTATCTCATGAACTCTGTCTTCATGCAAGAACTTGATAAATTCGTAGTGGTCTTTATTGATGACATTCTGATTTATTCCAAAAATCCGGAAGATCATACGAACCATCTCCATATTGTTCTTCAAAGATTGAGAGACCACCACTTGTACGCCAAATTCTCCAAATGCGAGTTTTGGCTGGATACTGTTAAATTTCTAGGACATACTATCTCCAGTGACGGTATATCCGTTGATCCAAGTAAAGTCCAAGAAGTGCCAGATTGGAAACCTCCTACATCAGTCCATCAGATCTGTAGTTTTCTTGGTTTAGCTGGCTATTATCGTCGTTTCATTTCTGACTTCTCAAGAATAGCCAAGCCTATGACTGAATTACTAAAGAAAGAAATTAAATTCTCCTAGGATCAGAAATGTGAGGATGCATTTCACACCCTCAGAGCACATCTCACTACTGCCCCAGTTCTGGCTCAACCAGATGTTTCCAAACCTTTTGACATCTATTGTGATGCTTCAGGAATCGGACTTGGTTGTGTGCTTATGCAAGACAACCGAGTGATTGCTTATGGGTCGCGAGCACTCAGAACTCATGAACAGAACTATCCTACTCATGATCTTGAACTCGCAGCTGTCATCCATGCACTTAAAATTTGGAGACATCATTTGATGGGTACAAAGTGTCATATCTATACTAACCATAAAAGCCTCAAGTACATCTTCACGCAAGCAGATCTAAATATGAGGCAAAGACGCTGGCTAGAGCTTATCAAGGATTCCAGGCAAGGCCAACGTCATTGCGGATGCACTTAGCCGCAAGGCATATTGCTCTTGCTTGTCAATAGAGGCTTTCAATGAGACACTTTGTTGGGAGATGAGGAAGCTCAATCTAGAGATCATTTCTCAAGGTAGCTTGAACCATCTCTCAGTTGAAGCTACGCTTAGGAATAATATTGTCCTGGCACAACAGTATGACAAAGGAGTCAGAATCATCAAACAGAAGTTAGCACAAGGAGAAGAAAAATATAAGTGCTTTCAAGTAGATCACGAAGGGGTTCTATGGTTCAACGAGCGTATCGTTGTACCCAAGGACTATAAGCTTTGTAAGTAGATATTGGACGAGGGCCATCTGCCCAAATTCTCTATGCACCCCGGCAGTACTAAGATGTACCAAAGATTCGAAACAGAACTTTTGGTGGTCTCGTATGAAGCGAGAAATTGCAAAGTATGTCTCGGAGTGTAACTTTTGCCAAAGAGTTAAGGCCAGTCATTTAAAAACTGCTGGTATTCTTCAACCTTTACCCATTCCGTATTGGAAGTGGGAAGATATCAGTATGGATTTTATCGTTGGATTACCTAACACCTCCCAAAGTCATGATTCTATTTGGGTAATCGTTGATCGATTAACAAAGACCGCCCATTTTCTTCCCGTGCATACTACTTACAATGTCAAAAAGTATGCGGAGATTTATCTAGATCAAATCGTTCGTCTCCATGGAGTACCTAAGACGATCATTTCTGATCGTGGAGCACAATTCATTGCTCGTTTCTGGGAACAACTTTAATATGCTCTTGGAACTAAGTTAATCCGAAGCTCCGCATATCATCCTCAAACAGACGGGCAAATGGAAAGGATAAATCAGATTCTAGAAGATATGCTTAGAGCCTGCGTACTTTAGTACGACAAAACTTAGGATAAATGCTTGTCACTGGCAGAATTTTCCTACAACAATAGTTATCAAACAAGTCTTAAGATGTCTCCGTTCGAAGCATTATACGGTCGCCGATGCCGAACTCCTTTGAGTTGGTCACAAACCGGCGAGCGTAAAATCTTTGGACCTGACCTTGTCACTGAAGCAGAGGAAAAGGTGAAGACTATTCAGAATAATCTAAAAGCAGCTCAATCTCGATAGAAAAGCTACACTGACATATGAAGGAGACCATTATAGTTTCAGATTGGAGGCTTTATATATCTTCGAGTATCTCCTACTTGAGGTATTCAACGGTTCGGCGTAAAAGGCAAACTTGCCCCTCGATATGTTGGACCCTTTGAGATTATCGAAATCTGTGGACCCGTAGCATATCGTCTTCAACTTCCTCCTCAACTAGTGGCCATTCATGATATTTTCCATGTATCTCCACTTAGGAAGTGCGTCAAAATTCCTACCGAGATCATCGATCCCCAAGCCATCGAAATCGAATCTGATCTAACTTATACCGAGCATCCGATCAAAGTACTAGACACCAAAGAGAGAAGTACTAGAAGAGAAACCATCAGGATGTTCAAAATTTTGTGGGACCATCACACGGAAGAAGAAGCGACTTGGGAAACCGAGTCATATCTTCAGCGAAATTTTCCAGACTTCCTTCAAGCCAACTTCCAAATCTGATCGTCCGATTCCATCCTGTTCCGGAATCTCGGGACGAGATTCTTTTTAGGGGGAAGGCTGTGACATTTAGGTACTTAGGATTTAAAACACCCCAAATTCTAGTATAAGTTTGTGTGTTTGATCTTTTTTTGTGTGTTTAAAAACTTTAATGCAAAAATAAACGGATCTTTTTGTAATTCTAGAAAATTTAGGTCCTTTGGTGCAAAATGTGTGAGAATGGTAGGTAAAATCAAATTATGTAAAGGGTTGTTTTGCAAGAAGCAAGTACTTACTTTTAAACCACAAATAGAGGTGAAACTACCCTAAGGATTCATTTGGAGTGTAGATTTTAAATAGGATTTCTCTGAAGTTTAAACTTTTGCCAAGTTTTAAATTAGCCTCAAATTCTTAACTCTTTTGAAACTAAACCTTAAAGAAAAGTTGTAGGTCTTGCTAAGCTCTACACTTTTGCTTTTGGGCACATTTTCATTTGAGCTATGGTTTCAAAGTTAACCTGGCTTTACAGTGGAGTCCCTGCTTTTTTGGAAAATCGCAGATCAATCCTTGTCTTCAACCTCCAGCCCCTCCTCTCTCTGTTCTTCTCTGCGCCCGTCCGCCGGCCGTTTTCTGAGCTTCTAGCTGACCCCGCGCCGCTCTCCTCCACACCATGTGGCTCCTAACTAGCCTGCTCGCCACCCGCGCAGCCCCTGCTGGTTCTCCCCCGCCCCGCCACGTAGAGCCGCCGGTACCGAGGCCGCCATGCGGCTGAGGATGCCCGACGGGGCACGGCGATGACGCTGTCAGTCTGTGCCCGGCTGCACGCCTACTCCCTCCCTTCTGCCGCACGACACCCCTCTACAAAATATCGACCCGAAGCTTCCCTCGCTCACCTTTCTTTCTTCTTCCTCACGAGTGTCAAGCCGAGCGCCGAGCCGTCCGCCGGACCTCCTCGCAGCCCCTTCCTACCCCTTCCCAATTTCAGCGCCCAAAAGCTTCCTCCCCACCCCCGCTTGCCCCTCGACCCACCTAGCTGAGCTATTTCCTCTCCTCGGTCGGAATCGAGGTGAATCTCGTGCCGCCCCTGCCACCGGAGAAGCCCGAGGCCCCCTCAACGCCGACGATCCCCTTCTGCCCCACCTCCGGCCGAAATAGGTACCGAAACCGCATCCCCACAACTCCATGATGCTTGTGCATGCTCCATCCTTCCACGTTCGCTGGCCCCTCACCAGGAACACGAGCGCGCCGCCACGGTCGCCGCCACTCCTTGCCCTCAACCATGCTCCGTCGCCCTTCTTTGTGCCCATCACCCACCAACGTGTGCACCTCGTCCTATAGATCGTGTAGGACCTGTTTCCCCTCGCCAAAACCTCACCGCCAGCGAGAAGACGCCGATCAGGCCGGCCGGCCGCCATCTTGGCCTGGCAGGGGTCACATTGCAATTTAGGTTTTTGTTTTAGGGTCCCATATGCAAAACCCGAGAGCCTCTCTGCAATTTCCTCTTTCAGTCTTGTTTGCAAAAGCTGTCAACTTGTAAAATTGATAGAAATTTGTAGAAAAATCCAAAAATTTTCAACCAGTTTTGTTATACTCTTGAAGTTTAGCTCTACAACTTTGGTTAATAGAGTATGGTTTGAAACCAAATGCTTTTTAAGTTATTCTAAAGTTTAGCAAAAGGGTATCTTGTGTGTAACTTTTGCATTTTAGCTTCTTTTCATGTGATTTTAGGTGTGCAGCATGTTTAAAGTGTATGCAAGTTTGTGTAAAAATTTCACCTTAATTTCTGCACTCTAGCTTGAACTAATTTGAACTTATGCAAATCAAGCTTGAAATGGTTTAAATTTATTAAAACATGTTTCTAAGGTTTTCATGCTTAGATCTTTTTACCATGTGTTAATCTGTTGATAACTAGTTCATAGTTAAAATTTTCAAGATTTATAGCACTGTTTTGCCTAAGTTTTGAATTTAAACTTGAATTTTGAATTTAATTCAAATAATTTAGTTTCTGTTTTCAAAAATTTATGAAACTTTTACAGTAAGCTTATTTGATAGAAGTAAGCTTACCCACAAAAATTCAAAACCAGATCCTGTGTGAATTTCAAAATAAAAATCAAACTTGTTAACTTAATTCAATTAAATCAATTAATTTGATAATTGAATTAAAGTACACATAGTAGGTTTGAATTCAAACTTCCTGCTTTATAAAATTGCATTTATTAATTTTTTAGATTGTAACTTTATTGTGAAATAAAATTCTTAACTCAAGAACCACCTAATTCAAACCATTGCATATCTTGTAGAGTCAACGACACTCGACGACGGAGTCTACGAGCTGATTCCGGAGCCCGAGCAAGGGTTTTCTGAAGATCCTGCGAACGTCACCGAGGTTATAACTGAAGCCCCGAACCAAAGTTCGGAAGTTTTTGACATCCCTGACCCTATCCTCGCTCAAGAAGGCGAGCCTCGGTGCATAACCCAGTATTTCAAATTATTGCACTTATAAAGTTATATATATCTATATTGTGCATTAAAGTCTAGAAGTTGTAATGAAACCCTAGATGCATGAATCCTTGGAACCTTGGTAATGTTCCTGAGTCTTTATCGAATAGATGCTTTGCTAATAGGACCGGCAGAAGTCGAGTGATTTCCTGTCACTCGCGCGATATAGGAATTGAATGTTTACTACTCTGCAATCACTATAAGGATGATGGACGGGGTCATGTGCAGTATCATGACTTGGAAGGTTACCCCGTCTATGTTGATAAAAGTTGATAAGGTTGCAGTGTGTGGTAGCTGTGGTTAAGCGTTTGAAAGTATTAGCCACATGCCGCGAATATGGAAAGCGGTAAACCTAGTAACCAATCGGCCCGAGGAGTGGACATACCTCCCACCACTCGTAATTTGGTTTTTTGCACACGCACCTACGTGCGGGAGTATGTTCCGCACAGCGGATAGGAGTACGGTCATGTAGTCGCGCTACAGACGTACGTCCTGCACATTGGATGTGCGTATGGTCCTACAGTCGCTTGTGGTGGCCCTGATCCACGAGTCGGAATGAAAGGCAAACGGTTGCTTCGGAATGATCATTGGATGTTCCAAGCGTGTGAGTTAGGTTTACCCTTGCAAGGTTATAAAATTCGATTCAGAATCGTCCGTTTCTCATGGAGATTGGGACTGTTTATTCCTTCCGCCACATAGAGTAAGAACAGTAACTATCATTGAAACAATCTTGATGGATGCTAATCTCTACCTTGCTTGTCTAGAATAGGTCTTACCTAGAATGGTTAATGCAACTAGAAGCTGAAAGCTAAAATATGAAAGTTAGATCATACTCTTTGTTGCTTTTCAGCTGAAATTAAATCCAGAACTATTACAAACCTTCATAAGTCTAGTTACATGGCAAAGTATATCATGAAACGGGTAAGTCTTGCTGAGTATTAGCGTACTCAGTCTTGCTAGTCTGTTTTTCAGTATGGCCTATGAGAACCAAACGGATAGTCCAGCCTCGACGTTCTCCGTTCCGTTTGGCTGGTCCGTGGAGTGGGATCCGTCCCCAGCCGGCAATGACCCTCCGGAATGACGCCATGTTTAGGGTGGAGCATGGTGCCACCAGAGACGGAGTTGGAGGGTGATGCGGTGGCAGAGGCGCAGAGAGAAGCAACGCATGGGGTGAAGGCGCGGAGAGGAGGAAGAAGAGCTCGTGAGGAAGAAGAACGCTCGTGGGCCATTATGGGGTGTCTTCAGGCGATAGGTGATGCATTCATCACCTCTAGTGATGGATAGCCTCACCCAACTGCGTATGCCTCCTGTCTCCATTGTCTGCCTCCTGCGGCAAAACTCATCAACTACACAAGCCGACGTGCAGAGCGCACTAACTACATGCAAGAAAAGAATAGCAACCACGCGCCGCCCATATCGGATATTACAAGAGGCTGGGCCATACTAGTAAAGAGGCCCAGTTTAGGTGGAGGCCATAAAAACTTGGATTGGACTGCAACTACAACGCCGGCATCATTTCCAGTAGCTGCGGTGGCACTGACTCCACATCTAGTCATGAATCAAGATGAAAAATAGATCAAAGAAGGTAGAGAAGTAAGAGAGGAGAAAATGGAGATCCAAACATCAACACTGGGGAACAAGTAGTAGGTCTACAAATCCTTTCTCAACCAGCACAAACAGCCCCTTAGGGTCTATTTGGTTGAGCTTTTCAACCTGCTTTTATTTTTTTAAAAAGCCAAAATCTAACCAAGGAGGTTAGCTTTCATCCAAAATCAGAGGCAAAAGCAGCTTTTGGCCAAAATATAACAGCACCATGCCCCTTGCTTTTTTTAATCTCACCCTTTGCTTTTAACTGCTGTGGTTTCCAATTTTTCACAAAAATTACCGACCTACCACCGGTTACGTAACATATTGGTTGTTTCTTTGTTTCTTTCCTCCGATTCCCTCCCCCGTCATGACGGACGCATCTCAGCGCGCCGCCGCCACCGCCGCCGTAGTTGATGGCCTCGCGCGTGGCTTTGATGCACGGCGGTGACCCCAGGCTCCTGATTCTGACTAATCTCTGGCTCTTCATCTGTCAAAATGAGATTGGCTAGCAAACAACAATAAACAAACATGGAGGCTGCTCCCGCTGTCGCGGCTGCAGCTCCGGCGGATGGTGGTGGTGGTGGTGCTGCCACCTCCTGTGCGCCGACGAGGATGGCGACCTCGCGCACCCGCTCACGGCACTGCCACCGCCCTTGGGCTTGCTTTCCCGCTCCTCCGACTCAAATGGATGCGCCATGGCATGGGAATTCGATTCCCCTGCTTCCCAGCCACAATCTCCCCTTCTCCCCATGCCGATTTGAGCTTCAAAGGTCACCCATGGTGGCTGGATGGGAGGGGAACCACGTTGAAAGAAGCTTTTGCAAAAAGGCTCTTACAGATTTAAACAGATTTGGTCCAGATCTAACAAATTTAACTAGTGCATTCAATAGAGGATGAGTATTTCATTTTCTACAGATATTACTTATAAACCACTATTTAGATATGTTATTTTCTCCCCCAAACACCTTGATTATCAACTTGGGGCATATGCTGTGCCTTCCCCATTCTCTCCACCCCTAGAAAGCTACTTCTCCTAGGCATCAGTTTTTATTCTTGGCTTGAAAAAAAAGATAGAGAAAAAAGAAATAGTTAGAAAACCCATTTCATGAGTTTGCTAGTCAGTTTGAAGGGATAAAAAGAAAACGAAACGTAACTTGCATCGTGTAAGGTACCTGGCATGTTCAACGGTGTGTTTTTGAAAAAAAGAAGAAACTAGCTGTATATAAAAAGGTTACAACACCTCATTCCATATCCTGTAGGATACTTCCATATAGCCTCTAAGGCTAGCCAGACCATGGGTTCATGCATTTTCGTGGAAAATTGTGATAGTGGCCCGCTAGGCCATTTCGTTCCATAAATAAAAATAGTATTACCTTTAGTAATGGATCACTTCCTCCGGGGTAATGGAAGGCCTTCTTCAAGAAAGAGCTGCTGCTGGTTACTCTAAGAGCTATGCTTAGAATTTGATTGAGTAATTTCTAGATTTATATATCTTTTTGACATTTGGATAGGTCATGTATGTTAGAAATATGCCCTAGAGCTAATCATAGAGATGATCATATTTCGTTGTATCCATGATGTATTATGTGTTTATTGAATATCCATGAAAGGCAACTTGTATTGTTTGGCAATTATGTGAATTGTTTGTGAGACTTTTTACTTGTATGCTTATTCTAAAGTTGTTCCTAGTCGGAGTTCATGTATGGACACACATGAATATTAGACTAGCACATGTATTAGTTGATGACTGTGTTTCACAAGTCATATACATGAAGATGTCAAACTAATAATGTGGGTGCATGTATGATATGAGGCTGGACCATCCCAACTCAAGAAATAGTGATTTCTCATTACATAATATGTACGCTGTATCCTTAGACCTGAGATTGTTACATGTACTCAAGATGTAAACCGACCTAGTTAGGAGCCATCAAATGCCACTCCGTAACTGGGTAGTCATAAAGGTGGTTCTCGGGTTTATCAAGAAGCATGTTGTGAGATAAGGTCAGTCAAGATGGGATTTGTCCCTCTCTGCTTGAGAGAGATATCTCTGGACCCCTCGAGTGATCGGATCAAGAAATGCATGGCCATGCTAGGGTTAAGTGTTAACCAAGGATACCGGATCACGGCATCGAGAGAGGTCAGCTTGGAACTAGACCAAATATCATGAGGCAAAGGGAATAACATGTATATGAGATTGTGACAGCTCATCTGATATGATATTTGCGCGCGCATAGGAGTTGACACGTCTTACTAGAGGCCGTTGACAACTATTGGTCGAGTAGGAGTACTCGAGCCATGTCTGTTCGCGCGTGAGCCCATAGGGTCACATACTTAAGGGGCTGGAAGCCTAATGAGGATATTGTCAGACTCGGACCACGGGACTGCACACATAGCATATATTTACTAGGATAAGGGATGGAACATGGCCCATGCCCTACATGTGTTGTAACGTAGCGTAGTAGGACTACTCATATAGTAATAAAACTAGTCGGGGATGATAGAAAACTATCTGAAAAGTACTTGGGTAGGACTCTTGGGCTTGTATTCGACTAGAACTTCCATGTAACCCTATCCCCAAGACTATATAAGAGCAGACAGGGACCCCCTCCAAACAGTAGATCACCTGATCACCACCTAAGGCAATACAAACCACACAGGACGTAGGGTATTACGCTCTCGGCGGCTCGAACCTGTCTAAACTTTGTGTTCCTTGCACCTTCGAGTTCCTGATCTCGGTGATACCCTATCTACAAACTCATCACCTCGGGGTTATCTCTCGGTGGGCGTGGCGGTAAAATATCGACAGTTGGCGCACCAGGTAGGGGTGTTCATCGAGCATCCACCGGAGAACTCGACGGCTTCTTTCAACTTCACTAGCGCCGTGCTCGATGAGGGCACAACTTTTATCTTCGGCTCCTGGATCTGCGTCGCCAACGGCTTAGGTGACTTCAACAGCCACCTAGTCGACTCCGGGAAGCCGGAGGCCTCTACACCAACTCGACATAGCGACCTCGATGAGTTCATCGACAACCTCGACGAGTTGCTGCTCCCTGATCTAGTCCTGCAGATCGAAAAGATAACCGTTTTTGATGCGACTTCCAACCGGGAAGTAGAGAGCTTTGGTGGAGTTGGATCCCCCTGAAACTTCAATAGCAACAGAGTAGCATCGAATCCACTAGCGCGGGTCCTGCCTACCATCATACTTGGGGATTCCGACTGGTTTAAAGTCCTTTGGATAGGACTTGTCGGTGATGCTGGTGGTGAAGGCGGGAAAGCGGTCACTATCGTGTCGTCGTGGTGCCTGCCGGTACGGTCCCTTCTCCTTGCTTCAATGACAAGCCGCGCGTCATGGCCTTCATTGATCTTCTGCCTGAGGTCGATCGTGGGGGGCGTCGTGAAGGTTGGCCTCGAGTGGATCTTGGCCGTGATGCCTTGCCCCACGCTGATTACGAGTGGGTTGTTGTACTTCTTGTTCATTGTTGCCACGCGCGGACGGGTTGCCCCTTGTTGCGCTGGCGGTTGTTGTTCCTCCGGCCCCTGGAGCCTCCTCCAAGGGTGCTATCGGTGTTTTACAGCCACACCCACCGAGGGATACCCCTGAGGTGGTGAGTCTGTAGGTAGGGTATCACCGAGATCAGGAACTCAAAGGTGCAAAGGAATGCAAGGTTTTAGACAGGTTCGGGCCGCTGAGAGCGTAATACCCTATGTCCTGTATGGTTTGTATTGCCTTTGATGATGATTGTCCCTGAAAGGATCCCTGTCTGCCCTTATATAGTCTGGGAGGATAGGTTTACATGGAATTCCTAGTCGGGTATAAGTCCAGGAGTCCTAACCGGGTACTTCTCGGGTAGTTTCCTACCGTGTCCGACTAGTCTAACTACTGTACGAGTAATCCTATTGCATTACGAGTAGTTACAAAAGATGTAGGGCATGGGCCATGCCCCGTCCCGTATCATAGGAGAAGTGTGCCACGTGTATAGTCCCGTGCACCCAGGTCTGACAAGCCCCTGAGCTCTTCATGGCCAAGTTGGTCAGCTTCTGCAGATGGCTCTGGCATGTGTGAAGTCGTGGCATATTCAATCGTCTCCTGGTTGCAGTCGTACAACTGAAAGTACGCCTAGAGGGGGGTGAATAGGTGTTCGTCGCTTAAAACCTGCACACAGAAAACTCAGCCCGAGGCTGCCTGGCGGACTATCCGCTGGGAGTGTCCGCTGGGCACTTCCAATGTCCGCTGGGAGGTCTCAGGAATGGAATGCAATCTTTCGAAGAATAAAACTTGTATACCAAAATTCACTTGAATAGAAAGATTCTAAAACAAGTTAGGAACACTAAATGCGGAAGCAATCTAGTTCAAAGTAAGTACACAAGTAGATCGGGCAAGAATACTAAACGAAGGTAGGAATAACAAAAACACTAGAATGAAATAAGATAATCAAGCACAAGAGACACAAGATTTTCACCCGAGGTTCGAATCCACTCAAGGATTCTACATCCCCGTTGAGGAGTCCACAAAGGACCGGGTTCCTCTCAACCCTTTCCTCTCTCAAGCAACCACAAAGGTCAAACTTGAGCTTTTCACTAGCAACAAAGGTAATACAAACTTCTCAATCCAACCACACCACGAGTTGGTTGTTCTTGAGCACCTCTAACCGTTTAGGAGCCAAGCTCCAAGAGTAATAGATGTGTTAAGCGATGGAGAGAGCCAAGAGATGCCCAAGAGAGGTGAATCTCTTGGGGAGAACACGAATCTTGCTTGGATCTTGCTCAAACTCAACCCTAGACCAAAGATTTGGAGTGGGGAAGCTAGGGTTTCACTTTGGGGAGCTTTGGAGTGCTTAGAATGTGCTTGAGACTCAGTTTCACAGGTTAGGCAAGAGTATTTTACGTTTGGGGGTCGTGGGGTATTTATTTGGTCTCACTGGAAACTAGCCGTTAGGCAGTTTCCAGTGACCTGGCGGACTGTCCGCTAGGAGCTCTCGGACATGGGCTGTTTTAGCGTCCTGGCGGACGGTCCGCCAGGCCTGGCGGACTGTCCGCCAGGAGCTCTCGAATTTGCATAAATTCTACAAGGCTTACACTGCAGATTTGATTTATTGGTGATCTTCCACACACTTTCCACATCCCCCTTGATAGTACGGTATACCTAAACTCAAGAAAACATAAAACAAATAAATTTCTCCGCTTGCAACTCTTTTCTTGATCCGGTATCATTCTCCAATTTTGAATAGTCGTCAAGATTCACTCTTTTTCTTTTCTCCTTTTTGGTTTCTTTGACCCCTACTCATTATACTCAATTGAAACATTAGATACTCATTTAGGTTGTTATTAATCACCAAAATAGGTCATTAGGCCTAGATGCACTTTCAACAACTTCTTCAGGTCGCCATGGAGTGTGAGTACGCCTGTCTTGCCTGGCATCTTGAGTTGCAGGTAGACGTAGTGGGGCACTGTGGCAGAACCGCTTGAATTATTCCGGCTCAGGTGCGCTAGTCATCGCTAAGCAGCCGATACTAACTCAACGCACTTCAGACGGAACAACCCATTGGTCTGTCGGGTCTCCGCCCGATACAACCACGGTTCAACAGGATCGAAGTAGGTTTATCTTGCTCGAAGGCGAGTATACAATCACATCACAGCTCACCAACTTTTAATTTACAGGAGCTTAAACATTATTACAAACTGTTTCAAACTTTAAGTAAACTTATACAAATATTGTTTAAAGTGACAAGCTAAACAGCTTATCCATGTTCATAATGGAAGGAAAATAAACACGCGACTACACACATCACGACGGTTGACACCATGCTCAGCCCAAGCCTGGTGTCACTCAGGAGGGTCGCTGCCAGCCGGGGACGAATCCCACTCCACGGACCAGCCATACGGAACAGAAGTTGGCCATGCAGAGCTATCCGTGGGGTTCTCGAAGGTCGTACCTGAAAGTTTTACTAGCAAGACTGAGTATTCTAATACTCAGCAAGGCTTACCCGAGATTAGGGTATTGTAAGCATCTAGGCCCTCAAGGTATGTTTCGGTGATTAATGACAACCATTATTGTGACTAATGAGTTTGTGCAGCTTTATAGATCATTATCGCTCATTTGGTCATATGTCAAAAGAGGCCCCTAATTTTCAAAAAAGGCGATCTCGGCATTCAACTCAATAATATGTCAAGACTAGTCCTAAGTGTCATAAGGTTGAGAAGGACACTTAGGTTAGTATAGGTTTTATAGTTTTGTAGTGATCGCACTATTAAGAGGGGTTTAGGCTAAGTAACTTGAGCATGGACATGGTCATTTGAAAATGGATGCACACAATGGTCACTCAGGTTTCTAGAAGCTCAAATAAGTGGTTCTCAACTTATATCTCAAGAATAATTGGATTTCATTCAAGACTCAAATCAGAAAAGGCAAAATCAGGAAAAATCCTTAACACCGGTTTAACCGATGCTTCAACTTTTCTATACGTCGGTTAAACGATGTCAGCAGAGTCTGGACAAGTCAATACACCGGTTAAACCGACGTATTTGAAATGGGACGTCGGTGCAGTTGTCCAGAGACTTGGTTTTTCAGTTGATCAGTGGACAACTACACTCATCGGTTAAACCGATGATACGTCGGTTAATCTGCCCAAGCTGTAACGGCTAGTTTTCAGAAGGGGTAGTTTACATTCACCGGTTAAACCGACGATGACTATTGGAGGTACGTCGGATTAACCGGCGCTACGCAGTTTTCTAGCAGCTTTTTCTCCAACGGCTCTATTCGTGTGAGCTGCCTATATATACCCCTCCAATGGGTCATTTTACTACTCTTGACACCAGGCAACATCCAAACACTCATACTATAGTCAAGAGCCACCTTGAGCTTCATCATTTCACATACTTGTTCATTCAATCATTCAAGAAGCAAGATTAAGGACTTGAGTAGAGAGAAGCTTGTGTGCATCCGTTCTTGGTGATCGGTTCTTGCTCAAGTGAAGGCCTTAGCTTGTTACTCTTGGTGATTGGCATCACCTAGGCGATCTTGGTGATCGAGGTGATTCTCGCGGAGCTTGCCAAGGATTGTGGGAGCCCGGAGAAGAAGATTGTACGTGGCTTGATCTCCACCACACCGGGATGGTGAACGGAGATTCTTAGTGAGCGCCCTCGTCTTGGTGACTTGGGAGGTGACAAAACTCTTTGTGAGTGTCACAACATGGATTAGGGGTGTGTGCCAACACATCGATACCACGGGAAAAAATCCGGTTGTCTCTTGTCCACTTTACTTATTCAAGCATTATCTTTCATGCAATTTATTCATGTGCTTGATTTAGGGATCATTACTTTGCTCTACCTTGCTAGGCTTTACCTCTTTTTATCTTTTCTAGCTTGCGTAGGTAGTTTAGTTACCTGGTTGGTGAATTGGTGCCTTTCTAGCTTTGCATAGGTTAAGGTTGCTTTACCTTGTTTTAGAAATTGAAAAAGGCCCAATTCACCCCCTCTCTTGGTCCATCGATCCTTTCATTTGGTATCAGAGCAAGGTTGCTCATTTGGATCTTTAGGCTTCACCGCCTAGAGCTATGGCCAAGATGGGTGGTTCGCCGCCTCACTTTGAGGGCAAGAACTTTGCTTATTGGAAAGTTCGCATGGCCGCATACCTTGATGCGATTGCCCCCAAAGTGTGGTCGACAACTAAGGTCGGGTTCACCGGAACTCCCACCACCGAACAATTAAAATGGAATGATGAAGCTAGAAATGCAATTTTCGAAGCTATTAGTGAGGAAGTCTTTGCTAGAGTTAATGGCATGGACTTAGCAAGTGATATTTGGAAGGAGCTCATTGAAATTCATGAAGGTTCCACTAAAGTTCGTGAGCAAAAATATCACTTGTTTAGAGCTAAGTATGATTCCTTTAAAATGCTAGCTCATGAAAATTGCAATGATATGTATTCTCGCTTGAATGTCATTGTCAAGGATATTAATGCACTTGAAATATTCAAAATTGACAGTGCCTCCATCAATCGCAAGATTCTCATGCTCCTCCCGAAGCCCAAGTATAACATCATCAATGCTATGCTTCAAAAGGAGGATCTTGACGCAATGGAAGTAGGAGAACTTGTGGGGGAAATTCGCGCTCATGAAATGAGCATTCTTGGTATGTCCGAAGAGCCAACTTCAAGCAAATCAATTGCTCTAAAGACCAAGACAAACAAATCCCGCAAGCTCAAGATGATCAAGCAAGATTCAAGCTCAAGCAATGAAGAAGATGATCATCATGAAAGCTCATCCGATGTTGAAGATGATGGAGAACTTGCTCTCATGATGAGAAAGTTCACACGCTTGAATGAAAAGATCAATAAGAAGGGTTTCAACTTTGACTCCAAAAAGGGAATGTTCCGGCCAATGGATGTCAAGAACAAGATTTGCTACAATTGTGGCGAAAAAGGTCACATCCGTCCAAATTGCCCCAAGCCGGATAAAAGGAACAAGGACAACAAGAACAAGCATCGCCATGATTCAAGCGATGATGAAGAAGAGGAGAGGAAGAACAAAAATAAGAGATTTGGGAAGAAGAAGACCCGTGACAAGAAGACCAAGCTCTTCCCAAAGAAGAAAGGGCACACCAAGAAAAGTTTCTTGGTGGAAAAACAAGAGTGGCTGACCGATGTCTCATCAAGCGAAGACTCAAGTGATGAAGAAGACATCGTCACCATCGCCCTCACCAATGAAGAACCACCACTACCTCCGCCTCCTATGTGCCTCATGGCAAAAGGTAACACCAAGGTATGTGAGGTAGATAGTGAAGATGATAGTGATGAAGAGCTTGATCCTAATGAATTCACTAACCTCATCAATGAGTATACATCCGTCATCAAGAGGGAAAAGGGCAAAGTCAAAATTCTTGAGAGCACTCATGCCAAGTTAGAGCTTACCCACTCCAACTTACTTGGTAAGTACAATGACTTGCTCAAAAAGCACAATGAGTCACTTGTACTTGCTAAGCAAGTTGAAGAAAGCCACAAAAAGCTCAAACAAGAGCATAGGGAGTTGGCTCACAAATATCAAGAACTTGAATTTGCCTATGAAGTTATTGACCCAAGTCTTGAGAAATTTGCTCATGAAAAGGTCAATGCTTCTACTTCATGTGATGACCTACTCATTGACGCATATGCCACTAATGTTGTGCCCAAGCTTGCTCCTTCTAGGGAAAAGGATTTGATGGATCAAGTGGCAAGCCTCAAGAGTAGTGTGGAGAAACTCTCAAGAGGAGAATACATCCACAAGGAGATTCTCTTCAACAATGGCCGTGACTATGGCAAGAGAGGTCTTGGTTCATTTCCGGAGCCAAACATGGCTACAACTCCTTCTCCGGAGATCAAGACAAGCTTCATCAAGGAAGTTGGTTCATATTGCCAACATTGCCAAGTCACCGGGCACCACACTAGGGAGTGCACTTTTTACCATCACGTCCTCTTCCTAACTTACCCAAGAATTACTCATCAATGTTCCAAAATAACCATTTTCTCTTGAGTAAAGTGAAGGGGAAGGTGAAGGCCAAGTTCATTGGCAAAATTGCTAAGGAGTCGAAGAAGAAGCTCCCCAAGCAACTTTGGGTCCCAAAAGCTCTTGTCACACATGTGCAAGGCCCAAAGCTTGTTTGGGTTCCTAAAACTCAAAAATAAATTCTCATGTGTGTAGGTGAACTACAAAGCCGGTGGAAAACATTGGGTACTTGATAGCGGTTGCTCTCAACACATGACCGGCAATGATAGCATGTTCACCTCTCTTGAAGACCCCGGCGATCATGAACATGTCACCTATGGTGATAACTCAAGGGGGAAAGTCTTAGGTTTGGGTAGAATTGCAATTTCAAAAGATTTATCTATTTCAAATGTCTTGTTTGTAGAAACACTTAGTTTTAATCTTATTTCTATTGCTCAATTATGTGATCTTGGACTAACATGTGTCTTTGACAAGAATGGTGTTGTAGTAACCCATGAAAAAGACAAGTCATTGGTATTCACGGGGTTTAGGCATGGCAACATCTATTTGGTGGATTTCTCTTCAAAGCAAACAAGCACCATGACTTGCCTCTTCACCAAGTCGTCTCTTGGGTGGCTTTGGCATAGAAGAATTGCTCATATTGGCATGAGCAACCTCAAGAAAGCCCATAAGAGAGGGATGATCACCGGCGTAAAGGACGTCACTTTTGACAAGAACAAGCTATGCAAAGCATGTCAAGCCGGGAAGCAAGTTGCAACACATCATCCTATCAAGACGATGTTGTCTACCTCCAAGCCGCTCGAGCTACTACACATGGATCTCTTTGGTCCAACTTCATACAAGAGCATTGGTGGTAACCTCTATTGCCTAGTAATCGTTGATGATTTTTCACGCTACACTTGGGTCATGTTTCTAGGCGATAAGGGTGAAACTCCGGAGATCTTCAAGACATTTGCAAGAAAAGCTCAAAGGGAATACAATTCCCCAATTGTGAAGATCCGGAGTGACAACGGCACCGAGTTCAAGAATACAAAGATTGAAGAATGGTGCGATGAAGAGGGAGTCAAACATGAGTTTTCCGCCACCTACACGCCTCAACAAAATGGAGTGGTGGAAAGAAAGAACAAGACACTCATCACCCTAGCAAGAGCAATGTTGGATGATTATGGTACGTCCGAGAAGTTTTGGGCGGAAGCAATCAACACGGCATGTCATGCATCCAACCGAGTGTATCCTCACCGACTCCTCGAGAAAACTCCATATGAGCTCATCACCGGGAGGAAACCAAATATATCATACTTTCGAGTCTTTGGTTGCAAATGCTTCATCTATAAGAAGAAAAGGCTCGGTAAGTTTGAGAGTAGATGTGATGAAGGTTTCTTTCTTGATTATGCATCAAACTCCAAAGCATATAGAGTATTCAATCAAACCTCCGGGTTAGTTGAAGAAACATGTGATGTGGAGTTTGATGAATCTAATGGCTCCCAAGAGGAGGTTGTTGGCTATGAAAATGTAGGGGATGAAGAGATTGAAGAAGCCTTGAAGAAGATGTCCATTGGGAATATCAAGCCGGAAGAGGTGCATGAAGGCAATGATCAAGGGGGAGGAACTTCCTCATCTTTACCAAACACCTCCACGGCACCCCAAGTGGATGAAGATCAAGATAAAGTTGATCCACTACCTCAAGAAAATATGTCAACGCCAACACCCCAAGTCCAAGAACAAGAAGAGCAAAATGTTCCACCACAAGCACAAGTCACCCATGATCCACCCCAACAAGCATCCACGCAAATACCGCTAGTGAAGCATGGTCGCATCTCCAAGGATCATCCAATTGGTCAAATCATTGGTAGTCCTACCAAAGGAGTAAGAACTCGCTCTAAGCATGCTTCATTTTGCGAACATCATTCGTTTGTCTCTTGTGTTGAACCCACTAGCATAGAGGAAGCGCTTGAGGACTCGGATTGGGTGATGGCCATGCAAGAAGAATTGAACAATTTCACCCGCAATGAAGTTTGGGTCCTCGAAGCTCCTCCGAAAGACAAGAACATCATCGGCACAAAGTGGGTCTTTCGAAACAAGCAAGATGAACATGGGGTGGTGGTACGCAACAAAGCAAGACTTGTGGCAAAAGGGTTTTCTCAAGTCGAAGGTTTGGATTTTGGTGAAACTTTTGCTCCCGTCGCAAGACTTGAAGCTATTCGCATCCTTCTTGCTTACTCTTCACATCATAATATTAAGTTATATCAAATGGATGTGAAAAGTGCATTCTTAAATGGCTTTATTAACGAACATGTTTATGTTGAGCAACCTCCCGGATTTGAAGATCCGAGGAATCCTAATCATGTTTATAGGTTGCACAAGGCACTCTAGGGGCTCAAACAAGCTCCAAGGGCTTGGTATGAGAGGCTTCGTGACTTCCTAATCATGCAAGGCTTCAAGATCGGGAGGGTGGACACCACTTTGTTCACAAAAGACGTCAACGGGGATCTTTTCATTTGTCAAATTTATGTTGACGATATTATCTTTGGCTCAACTAATGATTTGCTAAGCCATGAGTTTGCTACCATGATGTCTAGGGAATTCGAGATGTCCATGATTGGCGAATTAACCTTCTTCCTTGGTTTTCAAGTCAAACAAATGAAGGAAGGGACATTCATCTATCAAGAAAAATATACTAAAGATATCTTGAAGAAGTTCAAGATGGATGAATGCAAGCCAATCAAGACACCCATGGCAACAAATGGGCATCTCGACTTGGATGTGGACGGTAAACCGGTTGATCAATCTCTCTATCGTTCTATGATAGGGTCTTTGCTTTACCTTACCGCATCTAGGCCCGATATAATGTTTAGTGTGTGCTTGTGTGCCCGTTTTCAAGCTAACCCAAAGGAATCACACCTTTCGGCTGTGAATAGGATCCTTCGATATCTCAAGCACACCCCTAGCATAGGCTTGTGGTACCCCAAAGGCGCTAACTTAGATCTCTTGGGATACTCGGATTCGGATTTTGCCGAAAGCCGTGTGGATCGCAAGAGTACCTCCGGGGGTTGCCACTTGCTTAGGCGTTCTCTAGTTTCTTGGTCGAGTAAGAAGGTGGCTTTGTGCACCACGGAAGCGGAATATATAGCGGCCGGTGCATGTTGTGCCCAAATTCTATATATGAAGCAAACCCTTTTGGACTTTGGTGTGAAACTTGACAGGATACCACTCCTTTGTGACAATGAAAGTGCCGTAAAAATTGCCAAGAATCCGGTTCAACACTCTCGCACAAAGCACATTGATATTCGCCATCACTTCTTGCGTGATCACGAAGCCAAGGGGGACATTTCCCTTCAAGGTGTGAGATCCGAGGAGCAATTGGCGGATATTTTCACAAAACCTTTAGACGAGAGTACTTTTGTTAGGCTAAGGAATGAGCTTAACGTGTTAGATGCGGCAAACGTCATGTAAGTTGCCAAGTCATATAGAAAAATGCATACATATAGAACACTTGTCTAACCATGGTAAGATAGTGATGAGCAAGGGTTTAGCTAGAGGTGGTGGTCCACTTGTTTTCCTCTAGGCTTATAGAAAGGCTCATCATGAAGAAGCTTCCCGTGGGATAAAACTTGACAAGTAGAATTTAAATTCTCGCTATGCATTTCTTGTCATATAGATGTGCACTTCATGGTTATCTTACTTTCGCATGTGGTTGTAGCTTGCATTATCATTGCATGCGTAAGGGTCACAAAAGAGATCACTTGATGAAAATGAGACTTGTTTTATATACAAGATCTCAATTCATGAAAAGTGAAAAGAGTAAAGTGTTAGGTGCGTTATTGCCTAGTGAGCAATGTTGTGATGAGTATGAAGCTTTCCTTCTTCAATATTCCTACGACATGGCTCATACATTTTATTTGGCGCTTTGTCTCTCTTGCGGCTTTTCGGTGTGTTTGAAAAGAAAAATTATTTAAGCTAATAAGCTATCCTATTTGTTTTGAGGGGTAAAGTCGCCTATGCAAGTCCATGAGCTTGAGTTTATTTGAATTTTATAAGTTCATTGGACCTAGCATAGAAGAGTGAGCTGAGAGAGGGTTTTTGGCTTCACCGGTTAAACCGACGCTCAACGGATCTTTACCCATCGGTTTAACCGGTGTTACTAAGTTTCTGCTACAGCTCAGTCATTTCAAGCGTTCAACCGGTGTAAACAAAGTTCGCAGCATCGGATCAACCGGTGAACATATCACAAATGTGACCTGAAAAATCAGCTGTTGTTTGCGTCGTTCAACCGACGAGTTCATTTATTGGAGCATCAGTTCAACCGGTGTACAGATGCGGATTTGGCAAAGTCTCTGGTAAACTACACCGACGCAATCAACCGGTGTTCGAACCCTAAGCGTCGGATCAACCGGCGATAAGAAAATCCGCGGGGTCCACTTGTCATATTACTCTCTTGCCCGCTCGCTGCCGCCCGCTCGTCTTTGGTTTTTGCCGCCCCCTCGCCTTCACCGTCACCTCCGTCACCGCTCCGCCTTGTGCAGCCCGTACGCGCCGCCGTCCGCCACCACGCCGCCTTGCACCGCAACCGTGCACCACCGCCGTCTGCCGCCCGCGCGCAACCGCGCCGCCGCCCGTGCGCATTGCAGCTCCCTTGCCGTCGCCGTCCGCGCGATTTCTGCACCTCCACCGCACCGCCGCCGCCTGTGCTAGCACGTCTTCCTCGCCGCCATCGCCATCGCCTTGCGCCGCCCGCGTGCAGCCACCGCCATTGCCGTTGTTTTGCGCCGCCCGCGTGTCACTGCGCCGCCCGCACGTCAACGCGCCGCCGCATTCTTGCCACTCCCAGTGTCGTGATGGGCCGTGAGAAGAGAAAGGGGAAGGAGATTGTGGTCGAGGAGCCCGCTCGCAAGAGGACCCGTGCAGCGAGAGAGGCCGAGAGGGCCGAGATGGTGGCTAAGGCTGCCGAGGAGCAGGCATCAGGCCGTGCTCGCCCATTCACGATTAGGGATCCGTCAGCCAGGGGCAGAGGCAGAGGTAGAGGTATGGGTAGAGTCAGAGGTGCCAGGGCCACCAGAGCCACGACAGCAGCAACAGCAGCAGAGTCAGATCAGTCACCTTCAGCTGCAGAGACAGATTCAGATACAGAGGGAGAGCAGTCTGAGCAGTCACAGGGGCAGAGCACACAGTCACCGACTCTACGACGTTCTGGCCGCACCCGGCAGACGTCCCCCGCAGGTGACACTTCGCCAGCGACCGAGCGTCGCACCGGACCGAGACGCGAGGAGGTCACCAGCCTCAGGAGCCTCGCAGGTCCGCAGCAGCAGCAGCAGCAGCAGCTCGTCGAGCCGAGGCCCTAGCGGCCGAGCGCGCAGTGTTCCGCATGGACACTGTCGTGCGTCTGGAGCCAGGTGTGCTGCTCCAGAACTTGACCAAGGCCAATGCGGCGAAGGTCAAGAGGCTCAGGTGGAGTGTTCAGGAGGAGGAGTGGTTCCCAGTGACACGTGATAGCAGGGTCGACCGTAGATTCTGGACACTTCTTCAGGCCAGTTTCTACGAGACCTACCAGAGGCGGGGCCACCGGATCTTCCTGCACAGGGTGCTTGACTGGGTGTCTTTGAGGACAGCCGCAGGGGGAGCCGATGTCAGAGAGCACTTCGCTCACTTCAGGGGCCTGACCAGGTTGCTTTCGATTGAGCGGAACAGATACATTGAGGACTGGGTTCGAGTCTTTTATGCCACAGCTTGGATAGCCCCAGAGCGCAGAGCAGTACACTTCATGTTTGGAGGCCAGGTCTTTGGTCTGTCCAGGGCTACACTTGCAGGGATTCTTGGAGTTGACTTGGTTGACGTCTCCCTGCACGAGATGGTTTATGGTGATGCAGATCCTCCGTGCAGAGCCATGATTGGCAGGATTGCACCTTCTCACGAGGCGATCTCTCAGTGCTTCCGCCAGCCATTCCCTACCTCCTACGCCAGAGTTCCCAGCCTGCTGACCCCAGAGGCATACGCAGTTCACATGGCACTCCGGAGGACTTTGCTCCCGAGGAGTGGCTATCCAGAGGGGTTCACAGGTCTGCAGCAGTTACTGCTTCTACACATACTCACTCATGAGCCGTTTGACATAGTTGACTTTATCTTGGCTGAGATTGAGGATGTCATCACTGATGGGATGGGTGTCGTGCGTCAGTTTCCATATGCTCACTGGATCAGCTTTATTTGCTCTATGATCGTACCAGCTGAATCACCCGTCAGTGCAGTCTACCGACAGGACGAGGTTCCATGGTTCCCAGTCTACCGTCCGACAGCACCTTCGGACCGGAGGAGAGGCAGGCAGGCTGATAGAGCTGCCATGGCACGGTTGTCACCTGAGGCACAGGCTCATGTGGCACAGGAGGATGAGACACTGCTCGCCGCAGAGGCACAGCTTCCCGGAGGAGACGATGAGATACACTGGTCCGACCTTGAGTCTGACTCCTCCGAGGACGAGGAGTACTTCCATGCACCAGCTCCAGCTAGTCGCGACCACGAGCCAGGGGGGTCCGGAGAGCCAGCCCTAGTGTCAGCTGCTGCCGCTACAGTTTCAGAGTCACAGGTGTCTCAGCCGTCTGAGCTCACCGCACTTCTACAGTAGCTGGTGACACAGCAGAGAGAGGACCGCCTTGCTCAGGAGGAGGCCAGGAGAGCCCATGAGGCCCAGCTTGCAGCCATACAGAGAGAGGCCGCCCGATAGCGAGCTGCTACCGAGGAGCGCTTTGTCGGACTTATTGATAGAGTATCTCAGAGGACAGACGCTCAGTTCCAGCAGATGCAGCAGGGCATGGTGGCGATGTTCGGGATGATCTCACAGCTTTACTCTCACACCGGACTCGCCCCGCAGCAGCCAGGTCAGACAGGCCTTCAGGGCGTTGGAGCACCTCCACTTGCTGTTATACTTGCTCCAGCCTCTACTGCTCCAGCTACTTCAGCGACCCCGGAGACCATGTTCTCGATGTCAGCACTACTTGGGTCTGCGGGTCGTCCTTTCTTCTCTCCACTGCCAGCGACTTCACTCTTCTAGGAGTCTCCTTCAGCGGTATAGACAGTCGCCCTCCCAGTAGTACCACAGCCTTTGCGTTCAGGGGGAGGTGGAGAGGGTTCCTTGCTTCAGCAGTCGACACAGCCGGCAGCTTCAGCACTTACCACTTCAGATGTTTACACATCTTCTGCTGAGCCGGTTACTACTTCTACGGACCCTCTTCCAGGCAGTGCCAGCACGTGAGCCTCCACGACGGCCACTCCTCCAGTCAGCTCAGCTCCAGCGGGCAGTTCTGACCAGCAGCTCCCGTCCGTCACTGAGGATCCACCGTCTGACGACGACGACGACGATGACCCGGATCGCTTTCTTGCCGTACCACGTCAGCCGGATCAGTAGCTCGCTCCTTTTTGTGCTTTGATGCCAAAGGGGGAGAGGGAGTGAGAGTCATGGGGAGGGTAGAGTTAGAGAGAGCTCGTGATCAGGACTTTGATGTTTCATATTGTATCACAATTGGTGTTAGTTCATGGATATGTACATTTGTCGTTTGAGTATGCTGCGTTTTGATACATATCTATGGATTTCGTTTGAGCCGTTGAGTTCTTTGATTCTCTCTTTCCGAGTTTGCTTGTGTTTATTCTTGCCTTATCTTTCTCGCTCTCTCGTTATTTATGTTTGTGTTGTCATCAATCACCAAAAAGGGGGAGATTGTAAGCATCTAGGCCCTCAAGGTATGTTTCGGTGATTAATGACAACCATTATTGTGACTAATGAGTTTGTGCAGCTTTATAGATCATTATCGCTCATTTGGTCATATGTCAAAAGAGGCCCCTAATTTTCAAAAAAGGCGATCTCGGCATTCAACTCAATAATATGTCAAGACTAGTCCTAAGTGTCATAAGGTTGAGAAGGACACTTAGGTTAGTATAGGTTTTATAGTTTTGTAGTGATCGCACTATTAAGAGGGGTTTAGGCTAAGTAACTTGAGCATGGACATGGTCATTTGAAAATGGATGCACACAATGGTCACTCAGGTTTCTAGAAGCTCAAATAAGTGGTTCTCAACTTATATCTCAAGAATAATTGGATTTCATTCAAGACTCAAATCAGAAAAGGCAAAATCAGGAAAAATCCTTAACACCGGTTTAACCGACGCTTCAACTTTTCTATACGTCGGTTAAACGATGTCAGCAGAGTCTGGACAAGTCAATACACCGGTTAAACCGACGTATTTGAAATGGGACGTCGGTGCAGTTGTCCAGAGACTTGGTTTTTCAGTTGATCAGTGGACAACTACACTCATCGGTTAAACCGATGATACGTCGGTTAATCTGCCCAAGCTGTAACGGCTAGTTTTCAGAAGGGGTAGTTTACATTCACCGGTTAAACCGACGATGACTATTGGAGGTACGTCGGATTAACCGGTGCTACGCAGTTTTCTGGCAGCTTTTTCTCCAACGGCTCTATTCGTGTGAGCTGCCTATATATACCCCTCCAATGGGTCATTTTACTACTCTTGACACCAGGCAACATCCAAACACTCATACTATAGTCAAGAGCCACCTTGAGCTTCATCATTTCACATACTTGTTCATTCAATCATTCAAGAAGCAAGATTAAGGACTTGAGTAGAGAGAAGCTTGTGTGCATCCGTTCTTGGTGATCGGTTCTTGCTCAAGTGAAGGCCTTAGCTTGTTACTCTTGGTGATTGGCATCAACTAGGCGATCTTGGTGATCGAGGTGATTCTCGCGGAGCTTGCCAAGGATTGTGGGAGCCCGAAGAAGAAGATTGTACGTGGCTTGATCTCCACCACACCGGGATGGTGAACGGAGATTCTTAGTGAGCGCCCTCGTCTTGGTGACTTGGGAGGTGACAAAACTCTTTGTGAGTGTCACAACGTGGATTAGGGGTGTGTGCCAACACATCGATACCACGGGAAAAAATCCGGTTGTCTCTTGTCCACTTTACTTATTGAAGCATTATCTTTCATGCAATTTATTCATGTGCTTGATTTAGGGATCATTACTTTGCTCTACCTTGCTAGGCTTTACCTCTTTTTATCTTTCCTAGCTTGCGTAGGTAGTTTAGTTACCCGGTTGGTGAATTGGTGCCTTTCTAGCTTTGCATAGGTTAAGGTTGCTTTACCTTGTTTTAGAAATTGAAAAAGGCCCAATTCACCCCCCCTCTTGGTCCATCGATCCTTTCAGGTATACTTTGGCCATAACTAAGCTCATGAAGGCTTGAAATGGTTCTAGGTTTAATTTCAGCGGAAAAGCAACAAAGAATAGGAACTAATTTTTCATATTTCAGCTGTTAGGTTCTAGTTTCATTAATCATTCTAGGTTAGCACCTATACTAGACAATCAATGTAGAGATTATTATCCATCTAGATTATTCCATAATAATTACTGTTCTTACTCTATGTGGCAGAGGGAATAAGCATTCTCAATTTCCACGAGAGACGGACGATTCTGAATCGAATTTCCAAACCTTGCAAGGGTAAACCTAACTCACACACTTGGAACATCCAAAGATCGTTTCGAAGCAACCATTTCCCTCATATTTCGGGTTATGGATCAGGGCCACCACAAGCGACTGCAGGACCGTACGCACACCAATTGTGCAGGACATATGTCTGTAGCGCGACTACATGATCGTACTCCTGTCTGCTATGCAGAACGTACTCCCACACGTCGGTGCGTGTGTACAACAGAAATTAAAATAATCGAGTGGTGGAGACATGTCCATTTGCCAGGCCATTCAGGTACTAGGCTTACCGCTTTACCATATTTCGCGGCATGTGGCTAGTAGTTTCAAACACTTAGCCACCACTACCACACATTTCGATCTTATCAATATTTATTAACACAGACGGGGTAACCTTTCGAGTCATGATATTGCACATGACCCCATCCATCATCCTTATAGTGATTGCAGAATAGTAAACATTCAACTCCTGTATCGCGCGAGTGACAGGAAATCACCCGACTTCTACCGGTCCTATTAGTAGAGCATCTATGCGATAAAGACTCGGGTACAATACATTGGATTCCTAGGATTTATGCATCTAGGTTTTCATTTCAACTCCTAGACATAATGCAAGATATATAATACGTAAGTGTAAAATTGTAGTAAAATTGAAATACTGGGTTATGCATCGGGGCTTGCCTTCTTGAGTGGGGTTGGGGGCAGGAGTGTCAAGGATTTCTGAACTTTGGTTCGGAGCTTCAGTTAGAGTCTCGATGATGTTCACCGAGTCTTCAGAAAACCCTTGATCTTGTTCCAGGACTAGCTCGTAGTCTCCGTCGTTGAGCGTTGCTGACTCTACATGATATGCAACGATTTAAGTGAGATGATTCTCAAGTTAAGGATTTCACTTCACGATAAAGTTGCAATCCAATAAATTAATGAACATAAACTCATGTAACAAGGGGGTGGGGTTCCAAACTACTATCTATACTTAGGTTATGTCATTTTAATGGAATTACTTTGAAGTAATTCGACCAGTTTGATTTTTATTTTGAAAACCATAAAGATTCTAACCTTGAATTTTTGTGTATAAGTTTATTTTCAATAAATAAGCTTATGGTGAATTTTTCAAAATTTTCTGGAAACAGAAACTAAAACATTTTAATTTGAATTCAAACTTTAAGTTTAAATTCAAATGCTGAGTAAACAGAACTTTAAATTCTTGAAAATTTAATTATGAACCAATTATCATCAAATTAGGTTATGGTAAAAATATCTAAACAGAAAAGCCTTAGGAACATGCTTAAATAAATTCAAACTACTTCAAATTGGAATTGCAAGAATTTAAAGGAACTTAAACTAAAACATAGTACCAAGCATGAATTTTTTACACTAGCTCACACATGACCTAAAGAAGCCACATACCAAAAATCACAATAACATAAGCTAGTATGCAAAAGTTATGTATAAGATACCCTTTTACCTTAAGTTTAAAATAAATCAAAAAGTATTTAGTTTCAAACCAAACTTTATTAACAAAAGTTATAGATTTATATTTCTAGATTCCAACAAAACTGGTTTGGTAATTTTTGGATTTTTCTACACATTCCTATAAATATTACAAGTTGACAGCTAACACTAGCTAAGGGTTTTACAGGAAGGTCCTTGGTTTCTTGCACAGGGGACCCTAGAATAGAAAAGGTATTTGCAAAAGGGCCCTTGACAGCTTGCGACAGCGGCCGGCGGGTCTGGCCGACGTGTTCTCGCCGGCGGTGAGGGTTTGGCCGGGGAAGAACAGGTGCTATGTGGCCTACAGGAGCTACTGGTCACGATGGTGGGTGATGTGCTCGACGAGCAACGGCGGAGCATGGCCGGCGACGATGGATGGCGGCGGCCGTGACGGCGTGCTCGTGTTCCCGGCGAGGGGCCGGTGAACATGGATGGGTAAGGCGTGCATAAGTATCGCGAGAGTGTGGGGATGCGTTTCCCGTACCCAATTGGGCCGGAGACAAGGCGGAAAGTGGTCGTCGATGGTGAGGTAGACCTTGGGCTTTCACCGGCGGCGATGGCGGCCGGTGTTCTGTTCGCCGGGGTGCCTGAGGGCAGTGGAGAAGCGTTTAGGTAGCTTCTATGGGTCAGTGCGGTGCTGCTGGTGCCCTTGGTTGGAGTGAAGCGGCTCTGCAATGGCGGGGCGACGGCGAGGCCGAGCGGCGGCGGAACAGAAGCTTCACCGGCGCCGCGGGGGATGGTGCTACGGTGCGGAAAAACGAAATTGGACGGGTTGAGGAGTACCAGCGAGTCACGATGATGCTCTGGTAACACCGGATTGGGGCTCGGAGGTGGGTGGGTGGCTGACGACGGTGAGCAGTGGTGGTGGCGGAGGTCCGGCAAGGCGCAGGGTCGGGAAAGAGGAATGGCGGTGAAATTGGGGTTGCAGGAGCAGAAGAGAGGATGTATTGGGAGCTCAAGACGTGCTTTAAGTCACTAAAGAGAACACAGCGGGTGAGAGGCAAAGTTAGGGATCGATGGCGTGCGTGGCGACCGCGGCGGAGCTCGGGTAGTGGCGGGGTTAGCGTGGCGCGCGCAGAGGACGGCAGCGGGGAGAAATAAGGCGGCGGTCGGCCAGGGAGTGACGCGTGGGGTTTGTAGGGAGCAGGAGGTGGCACTGATCGGGTTGCAGCGACGGTGAGCGGCGGCGAAGAGCGGCTTGGGCAGACGGCCGGGAGGCGTGGAACGGCGGGGAGAGGCGAGCGTGGCTCGAGGAAACGGTGGCGCTGGGCTGAGGCGGCACGTGGCTCGGCTCTGAGCAGCGCGGGGGCGGCGGTGCACGGCACATGGCCGACAGGAGCGGTGGCGGCGCGTCGAGCAGAGGAGTAGAGGAGGGAGAGGGAAGGTAGACGAAGGAGGACCGGGTTGTAAATGTCAGAAAGGACAGGGACCCCACTGTAATGTCTTTGTAACTTTCAAACCATAGCTCAAATGGAAATGGACCCAAAAGCAAAAGTGTAGGGTTTATTTAAATCTACAACTTTGCTTTAAGGTTCATTGGTATAAGAGTTAAGGATTTGGAATGAATATAAAACTTAGCAAAGTTTCTAAACTTTATATAAATCCTATTTAAAAACTACACTACATTTACATCCTAGGTGTAGTTTCACCTATATTTACGATTTAAATGCAAGTTTTTGACTTTTGCAAAACAACCCTCATACATTTAAATTCTACCTTCCATACTTACCCATTTAACACTAAAGGACCTTTATTAATTTATAATTATATAAACAACCTTTTTTCTTATCATTTAAATTTTTAAACACACTTTCACCACATTTTGCACACAATTTCATACTAAAATCTAGTATGTAACAATACTAAGTACCTGAGTGTCACAGGCACGACCATGAATTTGGCCAATGCCGGTCTGCCAAGGATGGCATGGTTCGACGAGTCGAAATCTGCCACCTCGAACTTGATGTACTCGGTGCGGTAGTTGTCTTTTATCTCGAAGGTGACTGGCAGGACCACTGACCCTAGTTGTGTAGCCGCATTACCGGGGACGATGTCGTAGAAAGGAGCTTTGCTGGGAGTGAGCATCTTGGAGATGTCCAATCCCATATTCTTGAGAGTTCTCACGAAAAGCAGGTTGAGGCCGCTCCCACCGTCGATGACTACTTGGGTAATTTGTTAGCCCGCCATGACAGTGTCTAGGACGAGCGGGAATTTTCCTAGCTTAAAGAAGCTGGTCCATTGATCGTCCCTGGAAAAGGAGATCGGGACCTCGCTGTATCTCAGAGGCCTTGTTGTGGCTGGGTCCATGGAGAGTATTTCGCGTAGGGTTAGCTTCTGCACGCTTGGAAGGGAATCCGCCGTCTCCGCTGAAGATGATGTTGACGACATTTTTTGGATCCTGGAAGTCTTGAGCCCCCAACTTGTAACCTCCTTCTTCATCATCCTCCTTTTCCTTTCGCTTTCTTTCTTGGGGGAGGGGTGGTGCATTGAGTGATTTTCGGATGGTGATGCACTCCAAGAGCCCGTGGCGCGACTTCGGGTGTATCGGGCATTGTTTATGCATGAGTTGCTCGTTGTCCGAGTGGTTGTTCCCCAACTTCTTGCCACATGGATTGAGCTTGACAGCCGCAACTTCGTAGTCTGGCTTGCGCTTTTGGGTGTTCCTTGAGTGGTTCCGCTAGCTTTTGTCATAGTGGCCATTGCCATTGCCTTGCTTGTCGTGGTTGCGCTTGGGGAAGTGATCGTTTTCCTCATCCTCCTGATCAACCCACCTTACCATCATGTCACGCAGCTCCACGACAGTAGTCATGGTACGTGTTCTTCGAGAAGAGGCCATGTTGGAAGCAATGGATGACTTCCTCATCGGTGATGTTGGCAATGGTGGTGCGCGTCTCAAAGAAACACCATGTGTAAGACCACAGGGTCTCATTCATCTCCTGCTTCACCTGGGACAAGTCGTGGCGAGTGCCCGCCCTGATCATGGATCCCTGGAAGTTGTCGATGAAGGCCCGCTTGAGGTCCTTCCACGAGTCGATGGAGTTTGGCTTGATGCTTTCAATCTATGTGAGGGGCGCTAGCTCCAGAGGCACTGGGAAGTAGAGAGCTTTCATAGAGTTGAATCCCCCTGAAACTTCAATGGCGATGGAGTAGCAACGAAGCCACTGGCGTGGGTCCTGCTTACCATCATACTTTGGGATTCCGACTGGTTTGAAGTCCTTGGGGGTAGGACTTGTCAGTGATGCTAGTCGTGAGGTCTTTTTAGATCAGTTTGAATCCAACCCGAATAGATGTGGTGCGTCACGAGTGGAAGTCACGTTGAAAACGGACATCTTTTCGATCTGCTGGGCCAGATCGGGAAGTAGCATGTTGTCGAAGTTGTCGATGAAGTCGTCTAGATTACTGCTTGAAATTGATGAGGAAGCCTCCCAAACTATTGGCGACGCCGAACCAGGAGCCGAAGATGAAAGTCATGCCCTTGTCGAGCACGGCACTAGTGAAGTTGAAAGATGCCAACGAATTCTCCGGTGGATGCTCGATGAACACCCCTACATGGCGCGCTATCTGTCGGTGTTTTACCGCCACGCCCACCGAGGGATACCCCCAGGGTGGTGAGTTTTTAGGTAGGGTGTCGCTGAGATTAGGAACTCGAAGGTGCAAAGGAACGCAAGGTTTTAGACAGGTTCGGGCCGCTAAGAGCGTAATACCCTACAACCTGTGTGGTTTGTATGGCCTTTGATGATGATTGTCCCTGAGGGGATCCCTGTCCGCCCTTATATAGTCTGGGATGATAGGTTTACATGGAAGTCCTTGTCGGGTACAAGCCCAGGAGTCCTATCTAAGTACTTCTTGGGTAGTTTCCTACCGTGTCCGACTAGTCTAACTACTGTACAAGTAATCCTACTGCATTAAGAGTAGTTACAATGGATGTAGAGCATGGGCCATGCCCCCTCCCGTATCCTAGGAGAACTGTGCCACGTGTGCAGTCCCATGCACCCGAGTCTGACAAGTGCGACTGACTAGCGCGGTATCACCTGGCGCTCAGACCTTGAGGGCTGATTTCAAGTGCAAGACACTGGATGTTGCATGTCGAGTTGCACGAGAGCGCACTGGGTCAAGTACTGCAGCCTTTGTATCTGAGGATTGGGTGGGAGCTGTTGAGCTAGGAGTGCAACTTCTGCGATGGCGCCAATCAGCTTACGGTACTCGTGATCCGCAACTGCTGCAAAAGCGTTGTTGAGATCCCTTGGTTCGCGGGCACGATTCTTCGCATGGCGCCTGCGTTGAGCGCGCATGGTGTTCTTTACTTGCCGGATCCTTCGGTGCTCCTCGTTTTCATC
This sequence comes from Panicum hallii, assembly GCF_002211085.1. NCBI lineage: Eukaryota > Viridiplantae > Streptophyta > Magnoliopsida > Poales > Poaceae > Panicum > Panicum hallii. The sequence goes on along the minus strand of NC_038050.1, from coordinate 38,540,758 downwards.
TTGGGGAGTGTCAGCTGTGGGCTCGTTGGCTGAGACATCCACAAGTTGTTCATTGTCGTACTGGAGGTCCAGCTCGTCATCCTCCGCGTTGCGAAGGGAGGCCATGCAGACTTGACGATCTGGCGAGTGGTTAGCCAAAAAGGCTGTACTTGAGTAGCTCTGTGCTACTTTCTCCTTCTTCCGTGATAGGAGAGAGAGGTCTACCCTCTTGGAAGGGTAGTTCCTGCATGAAGGCCACAAGGTGGGATTCGTAATTGAGTAGTTCGGAGGGCTCAAAGCCCTTCCAGTACAGGAAATGTCATTGCGGTGTCGATGTGATGGTTAAACCCAGAAGGCTGCCCGACAACGATTCGGTGTGGCCATCAGGTTGCGAGTGGTTTTCAAGGGTGGGGCCGCCTGACAAGCGGTGACTCCCTAATCTCCGGGTCCTTTTCGAAATCGGTTTGAAGATTTAGTATTGCGCTGGGAGTACTCTTCGTTGGAATCCGAGTAGATATCAAAAATTGGGGCCTCCCGACAAGCGGTGGCGCTCGCGTCCTCGATCTTGAGCAGCAGATCCAAATCCTCCTCCATGTCGGAGAGAGATTTAGATCGTAAGGTCTTTTGAGATCGGTTTGAATCCGACCCGAGTAGATCTAGCGCGTCATGAGTGGAAGTTGCATTGAAAATGGACATCTTTTTTATCCGGTGGGCCAGATCGGGAAGCAACATGTTGTCGAGGTTGTCGATGAAGTCATCTAAATCGCTGCTTGGAGTCCATGAAGTGGCCTCCAGCTCCTTGGAGTTGGCCCGGTGGCTGTTGAAGCCACCCAAACCTTCAGCGATGCAGATCTAGGAGCCGAAGATGAAGGTTGTGCCCTCGTCGAGCACAACGCTGGTATAATTAAAGGATGCCATCGAATTCTACGGTGAATGCTCGATGAACACCCCTACCTGGCATGCTAGCTGTCGGCATTTTATCGCCACGCCCATCGAGGGATACCCCAGAGGTGGTGAGCTTGTAGGTAGGGTGTCGCCAAGATCAGGAACTCAAAGGTGCAAAGGAACGCAAGCTTTTAGACAGATTCGGGCCGCTGAGAGCATAATACCCTACGTCCTGTGAGGTTTTTATTGCCTTTGATGATGATTGTCCTCGAGGGGGTCCCTATCCGCCCTTATATAGTTTGGGGGGACAGGTTTACGTGGAAGTCCTATTCGGGTACAAGCCGAGGAGTCCTACCCATGTACTTCTTGGGTAGTTTCCTGCCGTTTCCGACTAGTTTAACTACTGTACGAGTAATCCTACTGCATTCCGAGTAGTTACAATAGATGTAGGGTGTGGGCCATGTCCCATCCTATATCCTAGGAGAAGTGTGCCACGTGGACAGTCCCATGTGCCCGAGTCTGACAGTCGGATCGGACTCAAACCGATGTGAGGGGACCACACAATCCAAGTCCCTCTCCGACTTGGAGGAGGATTTAGATTTTCTGCTCAAGCTCAAGGATGTGGGAGCCACAGCCTGTCGCCCCCCCCCCCCATTTTCAACAACTACTCAGACTCCAACGAAGAGTACTCGTCGTTTAGTACTACACCTTCAAGCCGGAGCCGAGGAGGACTTGGAGACGAGGGAGCCACAGCTTGTCGGGTGGCCCCCGCTCTTGAAAACCACTAGCAACCCGATGACTACCCCGAACCGTTTTTGGCCAATCATGTTGGTTTAACCATAACATCTACACCGCAAGGCAGTTTCGTGTACTAGAAGGGCTTAGAGCCCTCTGAACTACTCGACTACGACTTCCGCCTTGTGGCCTTCACGCAGAAACTGCCCTTCCAGGCGGGCAAGCCTCTCTCTCCCATCGTAGAAGAGGAAGACGGTAGCACAGAGCTACTCGAGTACAGCCATACGGCTGACAACTTGCCAGATCGTCAAGTCTACATGGCCTCCCTTCACAACGCGGATGACGACGAGGCGGGTCCCGAGTACGACGACGAACTACTCGAGGATGTGTCTGCCGACGAGCCTACGGCGGACGCCCCCAAGGATGAGAACGAGGAGCACAGAAGGATCCAGCGGTTGAAGAACGCCAAGCGCGCCCAGCGTAGAAGGAACACAGAAAATCGTGCTTGCAATCCAATGTACCAAAGAAACCTCAACAACGCTTTTGCAGCAGCAGTAGATCGGGAGTATCATACACCGATTGGCTCCATTGTAGAAGAAGCACTCCTAGCCAAACAACTACCAACTAACCCCTAGATACAAACTGCAGTATCTAACCCAGCGCGCGCTTGTGCAACATCCAGTGTCTTCCACTCGGAACTTGCACTTGAGGTCTGAGTGCCATGGTGACACTGCGCTGATCAGCCACACCCTCGTAGGAGGCCCCGGGAATCGGAGGAACAACAATCGCCAGCACGACGAGGGCTACTAGTCCGCGCGTGGCAACGCTAAACAATAAGTACAACAATCTACTCGCCTACCTCGCAACCAGCGTGACACAAGGCCTCAAGGCCAAGCTCCACCTGGGGCCAGCCTTCACGATGCTCCCATGATTGATCTCAGGCAGAAGATCGATGATGGCCGCGACGCATGAGGCATCATTGTGGCAAGAAGAAGGGACCATACCAACAGGTACCACGGCGATGACGACAACGACCGCTTCCCCGCCTTTACCTCCAACAACACTAAAAAATCCTATCCCAAGGATTTTAGACCAGTCGGCATCCCCAAGTATGATGGCAAGCAGGACCCGCGCCAGTGGATCCGATGCTACTCCGTTGCCATTGAGGTCTTAGGGGGATCCAACTCCACCAAAGCACTCTACTTCCCAGTAGCTTTGGAATCCGCGCCCTCACTTGGCTTGAAAGTCTCAAGCCAAACTCCATTGACTCCTGGGAGGACCTCAAGCGGGCCTTCATTGACAACTTCCCGGGATCCATGATCAGAGCAGGCACTCACCATGATCTGTCCCAGGTCAAGCAGGAGATGAACGAGACCCTAAGGTCCTACACCCGGCGTTTCTTCGAGATGTGCTCCATCATCACCAACATCACCGATGAGGACGTCATTCGCTGCTTCTAGAATGTACTCTTCTCGAAGCACACATACCACGACTTTGGATGCAACCGCCTGACTACTACCGTGGAGCTACGTGACAATATTGCACGGTGGGCTGACCAGGAGGACGAGGAGAACGACCACTTCCCCAAGTGCAACAACGAAAAGCAGGGCAACAGCAACAACCACTTCGACAAGGGCCAGCGAAACCACTCGGGTAACCCCCGAAAGTGCAAGCCAGACCAAGAAGTTGCGGATGTCGAGCGCAACCCGCGTGGCAAGAAGTCGAGGAGCAATGACGCATAGTTTGAGAAAGTCCTGCACAAACAATGTCCGATGCACCTGAAGTCTCGACATACACTCTTCGAGTGCGTCAGCCTCCTCAAGTCACTCAACGCTCCACCCCTTCCCCAAGCTGGAAAGAGAAAGGACTAGGAGGATGACGATGAGTGTGACAAGTCGGGGGCTCAAGATTTCCAGGATCCGAAGAATGTCGTCAACGTCATCTTCCCCTCCAAGCGCGCACAGAAGTTGACCCTGCGCGAAATCCTCTTTGTAAAGCCTGCCACACAAAAGCCTCTGAGATACAGCGAGGTCCCAATTTCCTTCTCTAGGGATGATCAATGGACCAGCTTCTCCAAGCTGAAAAAATTCCCGCTCGTCTTAGATCCTGTCGTGGCAGGCTCACAGCTGACCCGAGTACTCATCAATGGTGGGAGCAGCCTCAACCTGCTATTTGCGAGTACTCTAAAGAAGATGGGTTTGGACATCTCCAAGATGCTCACCCCTAGTAGTGCTCCATTCTATGGCACCATCCCGGAAAACGTGGTACACCACTCGGTTCAGTGGTCCTGCCAGTTACCTTTGGGACGAAGGACAACTACCGCACTGAGTACATCAAGTTCGAGGTGGCTGACTTCGAATTGTCATACCATGCCATCCTCGGTAGACCAGCACTGGCCAAGTTCATTGCCGTGCCCCACTACGTCTACCTGCTACTCAAGATGCTAGGCAAGACAAGCGTACTCACGTTCTGCGGTGACCTAAAGAAGTCATACGACGACTAGGAGGCGATTGAGTACGCCATGGCATCACGCATGCTAGAGCCTTCTGCGGAAGTACTCACGGCTGCGCAAAAGCTCACTGACTCAGAGATGGAGATCTCCAGGTAGAGGCCTAGCCAGTTGAGGTTTAAACCCAACCCCAACGACGTCAGCATCAAGGCCATCCAGCTGCTAGAGGGCGACCCGTCCAAGACTGCTTTGATCAGAGGTGGCTTGAGTGACAAATAGGAAAGCGCACTCGTTAGCTTCCTTAGGGCTAACCAAGACATATTCGAGTGAAAAGCAGCGGATTTGCCAGGGGTGCCCAAGGAGTTGATCGAGCATTGCCTAAAAGTTAACCCTAAAGCCACTCTGAAGAAGCAACGACTATGACACTTTGCTCCCGCCAAGTGGGAGGCCGTCAAGAAAGAGCTAGCAAAACTACTCGCAGTTGGTTTTATTAAAGAAATATACCACCACGAGTGGTTAGCTAACCCTGTACAAGTCTTGAAAAAGAATAATAATGAATGGAGGATGTGTGTAGATTATACTGATCTCAACAAACACTGCTCGAAGGATCCCTTCGCGCTCCCATGCATCGACCAGGTCATCGACTCTACGGCTGGCTGCGTCCTGCTCTCCTTCCTTCACTGCTACTCGGGTTACCACCAGATCGCTCTCAAGGAAGAAGATCAGATCAAAACGGTATTCATCACCCCCTTTGGAGCATGTGCATACACAACCATGTCCTTTGGGTTGAAGAAAGCAGGAGCCACCTATCAGCGGGCCATCCAACTATGCCTTGCTGATCAACTACATCGTAACATTGAAACCTATGTGGATGACGTGCTCATCAAGACCAGATCCCACGATGAGTTCATCCCTGATCTCGAGGAAACCTTCAACAGCTTACACAAGTTTTGATGAAAGCTTAATCCAACCAAGTGCGTCTTCGGCGTGCTACAAGGAAAACTACACGGTTTCATCATTAGTCACCGAGGAGTTCAAGCAAACCCGGAGAAGATCACTGCCATCACAGCCATGGATGCTCCACGGACGATCAAGAATGTCTAGTAGCTCACAGGTTGTATGGCGGCCTTGAACAAATTTATCTCACGCGTAGTACTGAAGGGGCCTCGTTCCCATAATTCCAGTAATACTCCATTTAACTAGTTCTCGACTAGTATTGTGCGTAGTTTACTGAAGGGGCCTTGTCGGTGTTTTACCGCCATGCCCATCGAGGGATACCCCTAAGGTGGTGAGTTTGTAGGTCGGGTGTCGCCGAGATCAGCAACTCGAAGGTGCAAGGAACACAAGGTTTAAATAGGTTCGAGCCGTAGAGAGCGTAATACCCTATGTCCTGTGTGGTTTTTATTGCCTGTTATGGTGATTGTCCCTTAGGGGGTCCCTGTCCGCCCTTATATAGTGTCGGGGGACAGGTTTACATGGAAGTCCTAGTCAAGTACAAACCCAGGAGTCCTACCCAAGTACTTCTCGAGTAGTTTCCTACTGTGTCCAACTAGTTTCACTACTGTACTACGAGTAGTTACAACAGATGTAGGGCGTGGGCCATGCCCCTTCCCGTATCTTAGGAGAAGTACGCCATGTGCACAGTCCCGTATGCTCGGGTCTGACAAGCCCCTGAGCTCTTCATAGTCGAGTACTGCAGGCATCCAAGTACTTCCAAAGGCGTCTTCAAGTTCTCCCGAACTTCATCTTGAAGGTGTCCTCCGAGTACTTCCTTGGCTGCGTCGAGGCTGTGAGGTGCTTATGCCCTGAGTAGTTGTCAAGTCTTCTTTTATATGATGTGCGATTAAACTCGCACTCCATATGGAATAGCCCCCGAGCCTTAGGTTGACTCGTAGAATCAGGCTGAGGGTCAATTTAATCTTGAGTCTTCTGTCCTTATCTTCCAGCAAATGTGAAAAATAAGTCACTGATGACATGTGTCCCGCAGCCCCCGAGCCTTGAATCCAAATCTCTAAAGTAGTGAATAAAGGATCCAAAGAACCATGGCATGCAATATATGACAGTAATGATGTGATAGTGAACATGGGCAAATCGGTTTAGTAAATTTGAAAATCTCTTTTTTCGGGATGAATTCCCTAAGAAAATGGTTAAACAAATAACATCTCTAACAAACACATGAAATTACCTCCCAAATCAATATTTGTTCCCTGAATCAATGACTAAATAAGACCTTTGGGTAATAATCTGAACAAACCCCTTATTTTGGAATAAAATCCCTAAAATAATGGTTAACAAACATCTGCCAAAGATAAACCTTAAAAAGCCTCTTGGATCGGGTACTATGGAGTAGTTTTACAGCGTCTAGTGTTTAAGAATAAGAGCTGTCCCTTGAAGCATGCTGAGTGCCTATGCGTGGGCTCGGTGGCGTCAACCCCCGAACCAAGAATAGAGTACAAGTAGCCGCTTAATCTTGAACAGTCGATGAAGCCATCTAGTCAGAGTCGATCCTGACAAGGGTTGTAGTTAGGACGAGTAGTTGAAGTAGTCGAACAGGTATAGAACTAGTCGTAAACTAGTAAAACTCCTTGCCATGGGAGCGAGGCCCCTTCCGTAAAATAGTGTACGAGTCAAAAACTAGTAATATGTAACTGGAAATAAGGGAGTGAGGCCCCTTCAGCAAACTTGCATGTAGTACCAATCATAAACTAGTAAAACAGAGTTGAACTGGAAGTATGAGCGCAAGGCCCCTTTGGTAACCCAAGATACTAGTCAGAAACAAGTAATTAGTTAATGGAAATATGGGAGCGAGGCCCCTTCAGCAAACTTGCGTGTAATACCAGTCGTAAAACAGTAAAACGGAGGTATACAGGAAGTATGAGCACAAGGCCCCTTCAGTAACCCAAGATACTAGTCAAAAACTAGTAATTAGTTACTGGAAGTGTCGGAGCAAGGCCCCTTCAGCAAACTTGCATGTAGTACCAGTCGTGAACCAGTAAAACGGACTTGTACTGGAAGTATTAATCTCCATGCACCAATAGAAGATGTCCCAGTTGATCAAGGATGAAAACGGTGTAGATGCTCGATATTCCAAGAATTAGAAACCTACTGGCCATCAGGGTATTGTAAGCAATAAGATCCTGTCGGTGTTTTACCGGCTGCCCACTGAGGGGTATACCCGAGGTGGTAAGTTTAGGTGAGGAGACGCCGAGATCAGGAACTCAAAGGTGCAAGGAACACAAGACTTAGACAGGTTTGGGCCGCAAGGTGCGTAATACCCTATGTCTTGTATGGTGGTTTGTATTGCCTTGGGTGTTGATGTCGTGTTTTGAATGGGTCCCTGCCTCCCCTTATATATCCGGAAGGACAGGGTTACATGAATCCTAGACAATACTAGCCAAGGAATCGTACCCGAATATAACTCAAGTACCTTCCTTCTGTATCGACTAGCTTTATCTCTTACTCATACGAGTAGAGAACAACATAAATAAGAGATAAGACAAGCTTTATCTCCTAGTCCTGCTTAAACTACGTTATGTACACAGTCCCGTAGCCCCGGGTCTGACAAGCCCCCGAGCTCTTCGTAGCTGAGTTCTGCAGCTTCTCGAGTACTTTTGAAGTAGTCTTCGGCTTCTTCTGAAGCTCCGTCCTGAAGTTCTTCTTTGAGTACTTTCTTGGCTGCATCGAAGCTATGAGGTGCTCATGCCCCGAATTACTCCTTTGGTATGGTGTGCGATTAAAAAATCGCACTCCATATGGAGTAGCCCCCGAGCCTTAGGTTGAATCGGAGAATCAGGCTGAGGGTCACATTAGTCTTGAATCTTCCTTACTTACTTTTCAAATAAATTCGAAAAAAGAAGTAGCCGATGCCACGTATCCCGCAGCTCCCGAGCCTTGAATCCAAATCTCTCAGGTTTGAAAATAAGGATCCAAAAGTCATGGCATGCAGTGAGAAAATGTTCTTATGGTAAATAACTGGTGTGATGGTACGAATGATGAAAGTTAGATCCCGAATTCGAGAAACCCCTTTTTTCGGGACAATGAACCTTGAAAAAATGGTTAATCAAATATTTTATCTAAATAATCCACCAAATGACCCCTATCTTCCGAATATTCGCTAAAACGACTCTTCAACTTTGAGACAGTAAAACTGTATCCAGCCGCTGGTTATTTAACCCCGCGGTAACGCCAAGTAAAATCTGTGCTTCCAATCTACAATCCGCCAAGAACTTTCCAAATCCACCAACCAAAGTCGCACTCCGCCTTCACCCCCTTAGAGAACCCCAATCCAACCAAATCTCTCCGCCCCTTTCTCTGCAGCCCCCGAGCAACTCGTGGCGAGTGGATCCAGAAATGGCACCCAAGAGATCCAACGAGAAGGATGGGAAGAAGAAGGAGTCGCAGCCGCCGTCTGGAGAGTGGACTCACAGTAAGTGCTCTAACAACGATCTCAAAAAACTTATTTCTGAGGGTTTGCTTCAAGACAAGAGTCTTGTCAACTGGCGTCTCTCTTTTCGCAAACCTTTTCCCATGGAAAATGTAGACGATATCGTCACATTTTACCATTTTGCCGAACGGGGTCTGGCCCTCCCCTCTTGCTCTTTCTTCCGAGGCCTTCTTTATTTCTACGAGCTTGAGCTCCTTCACCTCAACCCGAATTCCATTTGCCATATTGCCATCTTCATCCATTTCTGCGAAGCTTTCCTCGGAATCGAACCCTATTGGGATCTTTTCCGCTTCCTTTTCTGGGTAAAGCCACAACCCACAGCCAAAAACCTATCCATTGTAGGGGGCGCCGGCATCCAGCTTAGACAGCAAGCCAGCGATAGGTACCTTTCCTATAAATTCCCCTCCAACATTCCTGGACGGAAGAACCACTGGTTCTACATTGAAAACCATGCCCCCCAGCTTCCTGAAAAATCCGGCAAACCTCCTGTCATGAGGCCAGAGTGGAACACCGAGCTCTCCATAGAAGACTTGGACCAAGTCGACGAGTTGCTAGCCATCATAGTAGCTCACAAAGAAATAGGAGTGACCGGAGCATCCGTAATGTTTTCTTTCTTCAAGCGTCGGATCCAGCCAATCAACAATGCCACACTTTAGGCTTCGAGTACATAGGCGCTGAAGATCCCTCTCGGATGTGCGCAGAAGAATTACCGACGATGCCGCACTCATCCGGGTCAGGCGAGTGCTGCTGGACGTAGATGCAGTTCCCTACGTCCCGCAGCTGTTTTCTGCGCAAAATCCTCCGAAACCGGTAAGTGTTCGACTACTTTTTGTTTAAAACAAGTTCTGCTGTTCTGCCACTACTAACTGAAAATCTTCTACAGGGACACATAGAGTTGTACCGGAGCTATCCTCCACAACCCGACATCCCTCGACTGGACCACCTTCTCCCCAGCGCCGCAGCCGAAGCGAAGAGAGCTCAAGCAGCTGAGGCTCTGCCCGGCAGCGAAACCACGGAAAGTGGGAGCCCCCTGGCGGAAAGGGAAGCCGAGGGGGAGGCGAGAAGGAACAACTCCCCTGGACCATTCGTGGAGTTGACCGAAACGCTGCCTTCGGTCCCGCAGGGTCGTTGGGTTGTGCGTAAACGCAAAGCACATGTAGTCGAATCCTCCAGGTATGAAGTTGCTGCCTTGTTGAATTGTCACATATTGGTATTGTTGCGTGCTAACACTGTCTTTTTGCAGTCTGTCTGCTTCTCCTCCCGACCCCAAGCGCTAAGAGGTGGGAACAGACCCATCGACTACATCGCCAAGAACGGTTACCATTGCCGTGGCGGGTTCCGTGCCACCAGCTGATGTGACCCCGCCACCAGCAACGAGTACCTTGGTTGAGACACCACGGACTCTAAGAGTAAAGAAAGCTGTCATGAAGAAGTCTTTGCTATAAGAATAGATCTTTTCTTGCATAATGAACATTCTGTTCTGCTCGATTTGTGTAACAATATAACTGATTTTGCTTCATTAGGTCTGCAAGCAACATGAGGCGCAAGCCAAAGCCTGCCGCAGCTACCCCAGCCCCCCGAGCCACCAACCCTAGAGGAGCCTGCGCCCAAGGAACCAGCTCCCGAGGCGGACATAGCACTGCCCGACCTGCCACCCCCCGAGCCCCAGCAAGCCGAAGCCAGAGCTGGTGGTGAGGAACAAGTTGAGGCCCCTGATGCCACTCCTGCAGATGGCACAGGTAAGTGTCTGACCATCCACGGCTAGCTGTTTAGACCACAGATATTATGTACTAATTGCATCTTGACTTGCAGGTGCCCAACAATCATCTTCTGAAGAAGCCGCAGGGACCTCAATGAGCCTTGGAGATCTGCTGCTGACCGAACGCGGATACCAGAACGTCATCACCATAGATCTGGTGGATGATCCGATTCTGATGGACAACAACATCCGGTACTTCAAGAAGATCTCCAAAGAGATGTACAACTTTACCCTGGTAAGGCGTGATTACTCTTCTGCTAGTATACATTGTAGAGTTGCTTGTCTTAATCTTCCCCCTTATGCAGGATGTGATCAAGCACTCACAAAAGAAGACTGAAAAACTGAAGGCAGTCGTGAATGGCCACCAGGAGCTCGCTGCAAAAGAAACACTCATATCCGAAGAGAAGACAAAGAACATTTATCTTCAAAGAGAGCTTGACAAGCTGAAGCTGGAGCGGATGCGAGAGACGTGGCTTCTGAAGAACGATCTGCACAATCTCGAGAAGGCCAACTCCGAGCTCTAGGAACAACTTAAACAATAGAAGAAGGCACACCAAGGCAAGCCCTTTCTTCCCTCGAGTACTTTTACTTAACAATTTGTCTTGAATTCTGAAAATATCTTCACCGCAGAGCTTAGGAAAATCTTAACATATAAAGAAGAGCTGCTTACTAACATGAAGAATATGTTGCATCGCCGCACAGATGATGTCGAGAGGCTACAGAAGGTGATCGCCTACACCGAGCAACAGTTCGCCGGCTGCCTTCAGCAGATCAAGACGCTGGGCGAAGAGAAGGAGCAGCAGCAAAAAGAGCTGGAGGACCTCAGGGGGGCTGCCCAGAAGCTTGTGGACATGGTGGACCCATAAGAAGATCGCGAAGCAGGCGAGCGGCCCTTGCTGGAGCGACTTCTCGGAGCACCGCAGAAGGTCGTCAATTTCCTCACTGAAGCCCCGGTCGCGTGTGTCAGCCACACTCTTTCCTTTGTAAAATCCTTTTGGCCGGAGGCTCGACTAGAGGCGTTTGCGCAGGGTGTGGCTCCAAGAAGCCCAACCTGTAGCGGAACAGATAGTAAAAAGTGTACTACAGGATTAAGATGTAAAAATAAGTACTGGTTTCCTTGTATATATATTTTTATTTGTTGTCTCCACTTGTATGTGTCTTAACTGAATTGTCCTCCAAGTTTAAAAGCTAAGTAGTAGACACTGGCCCGGGTGCAGTGACCCTGGAAGTAGTCATAGTAGCTCCACGTAGGAACCCATCCAACAAGTTAGACGTAACCCGATCGAGCAGGTCTAACCAGTTAGGAAAGAACGCGAGCATTGTCGCGAGACTGCTGTGATTATGGCAAGAAAAACGAAACTACCCCGAGTGCAACGACTCTGGGCGTAGTTGAAATTGTTCCTCATGTGAGCCCGTCAATCAAGTTAGGTATAAACCAATCGAACGAATCGAACTTGTTGGGAAAAATGCAATCATCATCGCAAACGACCATCAAAGGTCATGGCGAAAGTCGATTCTATAAAGCATGAACGTGGCCGTGGCCTCCGTCAAAACTTATGACAAGAAGTCGATAAAACATGAACGTGGCCGTAGCCTCCATCAAAACTCATGACAAGTAGTCGATAAAATATGCACGTGGCCGTAGCCTCCGTCTGTTAACAGAAAAATTTACATTCCGAATTTTGTGACACGTAGCCTCCAAATTGATTTGGAAGAAAAAAGGCCGCCTGGGCGCCCGGAGATCAGCTGTCCCCACACATATCCTCAAGGGTAGAACTTGCACAGATTCTGAACGTTCCAAGAATTCAGGACATCTTGGCCCTCGGGGTATTGTAGTCGATACGACCCCAGTCTTGTATCCTGCTTGACGATGAAAGGCCCTTCCCACCGTGAATTGAGCTTGTTTAGACCGGTCTCGTCTTGGATGCGGCGTAGGACCAAATCGCCTATGCTGAACGACCGTTCCCTCACGTTGCGATCATGATATCGCCGAATCCCCTGCAGGTATCGTGCTGAATGAACAAGAGCAGTGCAGCGAGCCTCTTTTACAGAATTGAGCTCTAACTGCCTTGCTTCGTCCGCCTCGCCTTCATTGTACATTTCAACCCTTGGAGATTTCCACATGATGTCGGCCGGTAAGATAGCTTCGGAGCCGTAGACAAGGAAGAATGGTGTTTGTCCTGTGCCTTTGGACGGCTGAGTCCTGAGCCCCCAGATGACATGTGGCAACTCGTGTATCTACTTTCCTCCTTTGTTGCTATTTTCATCATAAAGTCTCTTCTTGAGGCCATCAATTATCATGCCGTTTGCCCTCTCGACTTGACCATTGGCCCTTGGGTGTGCAACGGAGACATACTTGACTTCGATGCACGTATTTTCAATGAACTCGCAAAACTGGTTGGCCGTGAAATTTGAACCCAGGTCTGTGATGATTGTATTCGGGAAGCCAAAGCGGTGCAAGATATCGGAGATGAAATCAACAATTCAATCTGGTGTGAGCTTGGCTATCGACTTGTACTCGATCCACTTGGTAAACTTGTCGATATCCATCAATACATGGGTAAAACCGCCTAGCGCCATTGTGAAGGGCCCAATCATATCAAGGCTCCAGCAAGCAAACGGCCAGGATGGCGGTATGGTGATGAGACTGTGAGCTGGGACGTGAGATTGCTTGCCAAAGAATTGGCAGTTTTAGCATCTCCGCACAAGGTCCTCAGCAACGGATACTGCGGTGGGCCACCAGAAACCAGCTCTGTATGCTTTTCCCACCAGCGTTCTTGAAGCTGCATGGTTGCCGCAAACGCCCTCATGTATCTCCCGCAATATGTCGTAGCCGTCTTCTTTCATGACGCACTTCATGAGCACACCTGATCGTGCGCCGCGCCGATAAAGCTTACTGTCGACTAGGACGAACCCCTTACTTCTGTGCATGACATGAGCTGCCTCTGCGCTTCTTGCGTCCATCCCCGCTGGCAGTCTTTGATCCCAGATGAAGTCGATATAAGCCTCTCTCCAATCTTCTCCAAGCGTCATGACCTCCCGATTAGGCTGATGAAGGCCAGCTTCAGTGGTTACCTGAGGTGAGGACTTGATGGATGGCTATTTCAGCTCCTGGATGAAGACTCCTGCTGGGACCTGTGCGCGGGTGGATCCTAGCTTGGACAGTATATCTGCACCAACATTATGCTCCCGTACCACATGATGAACCTCCAGGCCAGAAAACTTGTTTTCCAGCTTGCACACTTCTTGTACATAGGCGTCCATCGTCTCCTTGTTGCAGTCCCACTCTTTGTTGGCTTACTGAACGACAAGAAGTGAATCGCCATACACAAGTAGTCCCTTGATGCCTAGTGATATCGCCAAACGTAGCCCGTGAAGCAATGCTTCATACTCGGCTTCATTATTGGATACCTCCCAAAGGATCTGGAGGACATACTTCAGTTGTTCGCCTCTTGGAGAAATAAATAGGACCCCAGCGCCGCCGCCATCGAGCTTGAGAGATCCATCGAAGTACATGGTCCAATGCTCTGGCTTGTCGACTGGAGTTGGAATTTGATTCTCTCTCCACTCAGCCATAAAATCAACTAGAGCTTGAGACTTGATTGCAGTGCGTGGCTTGAAGTCGATTGACAAAGCCCCCAGCTCCACTGCCCACTTTGATATACGCGCTGTGGCATCTTGATTGTGAAGAATATCCGCCAACAGAAAATCTGTAATCACGGTGATCTTGTACTCGTCGAAGTAATAGCGCAACTTTCTTGATGTAATCAGAATTGTATATAAGAGTTTCTGAACTGCGGGGTATCGTACCTTGGATTTGGAGAGTACCTCGCTGATAAAGTAAACGGGCCTCTGCACTCCAAACACATGGCCCTCCTCGCTGCGCTCGACTACAATAGCACTGCTGACAACATGAGTTGTCGCTGCAATGTAGAGTAGTAGATCTTCTCCCAGCAACGGTGCTATAAGGACCGGAGGAGACTGAAGATGATGTTTCAGGTCTTGCAAGGCACTCTCGGCCTCCTCCATCCACTAAAACTTGTCTTGGCACTTCAGGAGCTTGAAGAAGGGTAGTCTTCTCTCCCCGAGCCGAGAGATGAACCTGTTCAGGGCTGCCATATAGCCTGTTAGCTTCTGCACATCTTTGATTGTGGCCGGAGCCCCCATATCAGTGATGGCCATAATCTTCATAGGATTGGCTTTAATTCCCCAGTTGCTGACGATGAACCCGAGCAATTTCCCTGATGGTACTCCAAAAACACATTTAGTTGGGTTGAGCTTCCACCGAAACCTGTATAGGCTGCTAAACGTCTCTTCCAAGTCTGCAATCAGACCATCGGGATTCCTGGTCTTGATGACCACGTTGTCATAGGTCTTCTGGAGGGGGTCGATGATTGGCCTGTCGCGAGTTACCCCCTGGAGGTGGCTGCTGCCTCCCGCCAGGGGCCTGACTCCCGCGAGCGTTGTCGTTGTTGTTGCTGCGCTGAGGTCGAGGATGGCCACCTGCCGTGCGACTGTGAGCCTGGCTTCGGCTTTCGCCCACGTGCTCCTCCCTGAGGGTAGACGTTGGGTTTTGTTGATCAAGCTGAATCCAAGCCCTCTGTGCATAACGAAGTGCTTGATGCACATTTGGATCGTTACTGCGCTCTAGTATAGCCGTAACCCTAGCGATGTTGGCCACTGGAGTCCTAAAGCCCCGCTCGCTTACGGCAGCGAATTCAGCATCAAGCTCGCGATGCATAGATCGCATGCACTCATTGACCCTCTTTCGGCGGGCTGCGCGAGCTCTGTTCCTGATACTCCGTGCCTCACGATCGGCGTCATTCTCGTCGCCTGTGTTGGCTGTGGCCTCATCTTCAGATACCGCATCAAATTCGACGATGCGCAAGTCACCATCGTCCTCGCCTTCTTCCGCCATCAGCACCTGGCATGAGATGAGCTCATCAGAGCTCACGTCGACTAGCTCGGTCGACTCCTCCGCCACGGTGGCTAACGGCCTACCCTCCTGAAAAGGCAAAGGCTCGAGGTGTGCCACAAGTCGGTCTTCGGCCTCGAGTAGATCAGAAAGTTTTATGCCCTTCCAATGCATGAAATGCCCCTCCGGAGTAGAGGTGATCGTCAGACCGTTGGCACCAAAACAACTCGATTCGGGCTTTCTGAGTTGGAGTAGAAAGTCCAAGTCCTCCTCCATTCTGGAGAGGGACTCGGAGATGTTGGCCTCCTGGAGATCAGTGGCCAAATTGCATAGACCGAGTCGTGATTGGCTACGCGAATCCTCAGATTGGAACGAGTCCTCCTCGATCATCGTAGTGGATCCATGAATTGACAAGTCGTCAAGATCATCAAAGAACTTGTCCAGGTCGCTATAAGAACCCGCCGCAGGAGTTTTCGGCTTCATGTTGACGAGGCATCGACGAAAACTGCCCGCACCATCTGCGATGCAGAACCACGAGCCAAAAACAAACATCGTGCCCTAAGAGGGTACTGACCTGGTGAACTGGAAAGATGCCATCGAGTTCGCTAGTGGATCTTCGATGCGCTCCCCTATCTGGCGCACCAGCTGTTGGTGTTTTACCGGCTGACCACCGAGGGGTATACCTGAGGTGGTAAGTTTAGGTGAGGAGACGTCGAGATCAGGAACTCGAAGGTGCAAGGAACACAAGACTTAGACAGGTTCGGGCTGCAAGGTGCATAATACCCTACGTCCTGTATGGTGGTTTGTATTGTCTTGGGTGTTGATGTTGTGTTTTGAATGGGTCCCTGCCCCCCTTATATATCCGGGAGGATAGGTGTGATACTCAGATAATTAGTATTATCACACCCTAAATTTTAGAATAATGTTGTATGTAAAATATGGTGAAAGTATGTTTAAAAATTTAAATGCTAAGAAAAAGGGTTGGTTTTATATAATTATAATTTAATAAAGGTCCTTAGTGTTAAATAGATGAGAATGGGAAGTGGAATGCAAATACATAAAGGTTCTTTTGGCAAAAGTCAAAAACTTGTGTTTAAATCACAAATATAGGTGAAACTACACATTGGATGTATATGTAGTGTAGTTTTTAAATAGGATTTGTATAAAGTTTGGAAACTTTGCTAAGTTTTATACTAACTCCAAATCCTTAGCCCTTCGGTGGATGAACCTTAAAGCAAAGTTGTACATTTTGAAAAACCTTACATTTTTTCTTTTGGACCCATCTTCATTTGAGCTCTAGTTTGAAAGTTACTTGAGCATTACAGTGAGGTCCCTGTATTTTCTGCAATTTGCAACTGGGTCCTCCTTCGTCTACCTCTCTCCCCCTCTCCTCTATTTCTCTGCCGCGCGCCAACGCCGCTCTGCCGGCCATGTGCCGTGCACCTCCCCGCTCCAGAGCCGCCCTGAGGCAGGCCACGTGCCGCCCCAGCACCTGCCCCGCCGCTCCCTGGCCTCGCGCTGGCTTCTTCCCGTCCGGCCACGCCGCCCGACTACCCGCCTGAGCCGCCCCTCGCCTCTGCTCGCCGTCGTAGCAACCCCGCACCACCTCCTGCTTCCCGGTGACCCTACGTGTCGCTCACCGACCGGTCGCCGCCGTAGCCTTTCCCAGCTGCCGTCCTTCGCGCGCGCCACGCCAATCCCATCGCTTCCATGGCTTCGCCGTGCCGCCACGCGCGCCGCTGGCGTGCCAGCTCTTGCTTGTGCGTAGCCACATCCTTTTCTGGACCCCGAGCACCTCTTCCAGCTTCTCTAGCACTCGCCCTTGCATTTGCACACCTCCATTTCGCTTAATTTATCCTACTCCGATCACCTCCCTTCACCCGTGTCGGTGTTTAACCGGCTGCCCACCGAGGGGTATACCCAAGGTGGTAGATTTTGGGTGAGGGAACGCCGAGATCAGGAACTTGAAGGTACAAGGAACACAAAGCTTAGACAGGTTCGGGCCGCTAGGTGCGTAATACC
The DNA here is from genome assembly GCF_002211085.1 of Panicum hallii. Taxonomy (NCBI): domain Eukaryota; kingdom Viridiplantae; phylum Streptophyta; class Magnoliopsida; order Poales; family Poaceae; genus Panicum; species Panicum hallii. The sequence goes on along the minus strand of NC_038050.1, from coordinate 38,523,570 downwards.
CTACGTCCTGTAGTGGTTTGTATTGCCTTAGGTGTAGAATGATCCAGAGCTCGTGTTTTGAGAGGGGTCCCTGTCCTCCCTTATATATCCGAGAGGGCAGGGTTACAAAGATACTAACCAACACCAGCCAAGGAATCATACCAGAACATACCTCGAGTAGATTCCTCTGTATCGGTTAGCTCTATCTCCTATTTAAACGGAATAAATAAGAGATAAACAAGATGAATAAGAGATAAGACGGACTTAATCTCTTAGACCTCTTTAAACTATGTTATGTACCCAGTCCCGTGGCCCCGGGTCTGACAAGCCCCCGAGCTATTCGTAGCTGAGTACTGCAGGCTTATCGAGTACTTCCGAAGCAGTCTTCGACTTCTTCTGAAGCTTCGTCTTGAAGTCCTTCTTCGAGTACTTGCTTGTCTGCATCGAAGCTATGAGGTGCTCATGCCCCGAATTTTATTTTTAACATGGTGTGCGATTTGAAAAATTGCACTCCATATGGAGTAGCCCCCGAGCCTTAGGTTGAATCGGAGAATCAGGCTGAGGGTCCCATTAGTCTGTAATCCTCCTTATCCTTCAAAGAAATTTGAAAAATAAGTAGTCGATGCCACGTATCCCGCAGCACCCGAGCCTTGAATCCAAATCCCACAAATTTGGAGATAAGGATCCGAAAACCGTGGCATGCAGGCTAAAAAATGACAACTTGAGAAATTACCAAAATGATAATACAAATGATGGAAATTAGATCATGAATCCGGAAAACCCCTTTTTTCGGGCTAATTAGCCCTGAAAAAATGATTAATCGAATATTTAATCCAAACAGTCCACAAAATGACCCCTCATCTTCGGAATATTCCCAAAAAACGACTCTTGAACTTCGGAACAGTATCTTTCCCCACCCCGCTGGTTATTTAACCCCGCAGCAACAGTGAGAAAAACTGTGCTTTCAATCTGCATTTTGCCAAGAGCCACCAAAATCCCCAATCAGAGCCAAGCACCGCCGCCATCCCCCCAAAGAAATCCCCCCGCTCCGATCTCCCCGCCCCTCTCCCCGCAGCCCCCGAGCATCTCGTGGCAAGCGAATCGGAGATGGCGCCCAAGAAGTCAGAGATCGAAGGGAAGAAGAAGGAAGCGCAGCCATCGACCGCGGAGTGGACACACAGTAAGTGTTCCCTCAATGATCTAAACGAGCTAGTTTTTGAGGCGTTGCTGCAAGAGAAGAACCTTGTCAACTGGCGCCTCTCTTACCGTGAACCTTTCCCCATGGAAAATGTTGACAAAATCGCACATTTCTCCATTTTGCCGAACGGGGATTGGCCCTCCCCTCTTGTTCTTTCTTCCGCGGCCTTCTGTATTACTACGGGCTTGAGCTCCATCACCTCAACCCAAATTCCATCTGCCACATTTCGATTTTTATCTATTTCTGTGAAGCTTTCCTCGGAATCGAACCCCACTGGGATCTTTTCCGCTTCCTCTTCCGTATCAAACCATAGCCAACATCAAAAAACCTTTCCGCTGCAGGGGGCACCGGCATCCAACTGCGTCAGCAGGCCAGCGACAAATATCTATCATACAAATTCCCCTCCAACCTTCCTGGGTAGAAAAATCACTGGTTTTATATCAAGAACCATGCTCCCCAACTCCCAGCGAAATCAAACAGACCGCCTGTAGTGAGGCCGGAGTGGAATCTTGAACCTTCCAGTGGAGACATGGATCAAGTCAGGGAATTGCTAGACATCATAGAGGCACAGAAGATGAAGGGAGTGACCAGTGCTTCCGTCATGTTCTCCTTTTTCAAACGCCGTGTCCAGCCAATCCAACAACGCCACCGACATGGATTCAAGTACACAGGCTCCGCTAATCCTTCTCGCATGTGCGCAGAGGAACTATGAGACGAAGACGCACTCCAGCGTGTCCAGCGGGTGTTGCTGGACGTGGACGCCATGCCGTATGTGCCAACGTTGTTTTCCGCGCGAAATCCGCCCGAACCAGTGAGTATTCGACTACTTTTTGTTGAAATCAACCTCTGTTAATCCATTACTGACTGAAGAAACTTCTGCAGGGACACACAGAGCTGTACCGCAGCTATCCGCTGCGACCCGACATCCCCCAGCTGGACCACCTCCTCCCCAGTGCCGCTGTTGAGGCAAAGAGGGCTCGCATTGCCGCAGCTCAGCGCAGCAGTGGGTCCACCGAGGACGTGAGCTCCCAGGCGGAGGAGGGAGCTGTAGAAGAAGCGCGTCGGGACAACTCCTCCAAGCCAGTCGTGGAGTTGACCGGCGCTTTGCCGCTGGTGCCGCAAGGTTGTCGGATAGTGCGGAAGCGGAAGGCGCAAGAAGTCGAGTCTTCCGGGTACTTGTTGTTGCCCTATTGTATTGCCATTTGTTGATATTATGTCGTGCTTACAGTGTCCGCCTGTAGTCCTTCCGCCTCCTCCTCCCGGGCCGAGCCCGAAGAAGAAGAAACAGCCCCATCGGCCGCCGCAGCCATCACCATCGCACGTGGCGGGGACCGTGCCACAAGCTGGTGAAACCCCGCCGCCAGCAACGGGGACGCCGCGACAGGCCATACGGGTGAAAAGAGCCATCAAGAAGAAGTCTATACTGTAAGTTTGCCTCTGGTTACACAATAAATTTTGGATCTGTCGACTTGTGTGTTGTCTGACTTCGGCTGCATTAGAGCTGCAAGTGCCGTGGACCTCCAGCTAGCACCGGCTTCGACTACCCTAGCCCCCGGGTCATCAACACGAGAAGAGTCTTCAAGCGCAGGGGCAGTCATGTAACACCCTAATGTAATTTTCCCAAATTTTTAATGAATTTATCTTGGCTCAAATAAAATTTCCAGGGCTTTCTCTAATTTATCTTGCATTTAAAGTAATTTTATAATGCAGGAAAATAAAATTTATTATAGGATCAACTTGTTTGTGCATTCATGCTGGAGCATTGTTTTCCTTGTGTTGAGTTTATAGGGTTTGAATTTGAAATTATTTAAATTCAAATAGAATTGTTTGAATAGTTTGAGTGTAGGAAAGAAAAGGGAAAGGGCAGCCCAAAACTCCTCTCAGCCCGGCCCTCTTTCCCCTCCCCTCTCCTCTCCACGTGGCCCAGCAGTCAGCCTAGCCCCCGCCCAAGCGCCGCGCTCTCCCTCCTTTCTCTCTCTGACTCAGCGGCCCCATGCGTCAGCACCTTCCTTCCCCCTTTTCTGTTCTTCCTCCCTGAGCTTCAACCGGTCCCGAGATCCCCGACGATCTACTCACTCCCGGGCCCGCACGCCACCCTACAAAAGGAGACTCCGGAGCCCCAGGACCCTAACCCTAGCCCTGCGTCGCCCTGAAGACCTCCAGCACCGCCGCCCCCTTTCTTCCTCCGCTCCGGTCACCTCGGCCTCACCGTGGTCAAGCCGCTCCACCGCGCCCCAGGCCACCACAGCCCCCACAAGAGCTCCGCCTCGCCCCCCAGAAGCCTCCCGAGCCGTGCATTGGAGCTCTAGACCCCGGCATCACCGGAATCGAGCCACGACGCCGCCGCCGGTGATCTGCTCCGCCGCCTCAATTCTTCGCCGTCGTTGCGTCCCGGGCCCTCTTAACCCCTTGGTCACCTGCGCAGGAGCTTCCCGAGGCGACCCAGGGTGATCAGAGCCCCGGAGTCTGCCTGTAGCCGTCGGACCGCGAGCACCCGATCTTATCCGCCGCCGGTCGTCGTCGACTTCCACCGTCCATCGCAGCTCCGGCCTCCACAACCCCTTGGTGAGCCCCTCCTCCTTTCCCTGGTCCTGTTACGCCAGATGTCATGGTAGAAGGCTGCCCGTAGCGCCTGGAACACCGCTCGCCGGCGAGTCCGTCGCCCCGAGCCGCCCCTCACCGTCGTATCATCGCTAGAGTAGTTTTGGCCGCTTCTGTTTCCCCTAGATGTGTTTCCCAGGCCGTGGTGATGCCTTCCAGCCTGGAGTCGTGAAGAATGGCCCACCGGAGCGGCGGGAACGCCGAGCTCCGGCGAGCCGAGCCGCGCGCCGCCGCGGAGCTTAGTCTCCGGTGAGTCCCGCCGCCGCTGGCGCCTGCGTGGATTCTGGGCCGTAGAGATTAGATCCAGTGGCCCAGAACAGCGCGTACCGGTTCGGCCTACCGAATTTGCTAAAGAGCCCCTGCGCTTTTCGAGAATCAACCCACAGTACACCATTAGTTCAAAATTATTCGCAGATAGGTCCTGTTTTATTCTTTTACCCCCCCCCCCCTGAGCTTTCAGGTTTTAGTGCCCACCGTCTAAGCCCTGTGTTTTTGTGGGATAGACCTCAGATCTACCCTTTATTTATGTTTAGGTCCTTAGTTTTTGCACAGAACCCCCTGGTTTTCCTGTTTTCTTACAGAAAAGCCCCTGGACCTTGTTTTAACCCTAGATTTCGCGTCGTAGCTCCGTTTTAGGCGGTTTTCGCGCTCATGCGATCGTTGTAATGCATAGAATAGTTCTAGGCTAGTTTTGTGTGCTGTTCTATTGTATTGGTGTATTGTTTTCTTATAGTTTGCTATTGTTGTGCATGTGTGTATGTGTGGACCATGCTTGATGAACGCGAGTAGACGTCGAGCCTTCGGAGCAGTACCAGGAGCAGCCATCTTCCGAGCAGTTTGAGCAGTAGCAGGAGAATTTCAAGGAAGGCAAGTATAACATGAATATCCTATCACTTTTAAATACAATTTCATATTGCATTTTAATTCTGTATGCCTATAAGGATTTCCTAGCCACCTTTATCCTTTATATATATATACCTTGGGTTGCATTGTGGTTAGTTGTGCTAGGTGCTGCGCTCTCACACACTTCGGTCCTTTTTAATTAAATTTGATTAATGGTTATATGCAACTTAATTCTGAGAGTGGCTCTCTGTGCTGTGTGCTTGAGCGGCTTACGTCTCCTTAAAATATGTTTTTCTTAGAAATGTGGTTTAGGGGGCCAGCACGGTGCTTAGTGCTTGGTTGGCCACTCTCCATAAGGACCGGTTCATAGAGCGACAACCTGGGACAACCGCGCAACCACAAGACTGGAATGGGACGGTCTTGACTTACTAATTAGGTCATTTTGGTTTGGGAGTAACTTACCTGCGTGGGCAAGAGGGGTGGTAAGCTTCAATGGTCCCTGCTCCTCCGGCTTGGTCTGTGCTGTGTGCTTGTACCCCCGTGAGGTGGGCCCCATCGTCGCTGATCCAGAATCCTTAGCGGTTACACCTTACTAACGTGATCCTTTGTAACGGTCTCGTAGTGTGCTTGCTAGCCATCTCACCCAAGGAAGTGTGATGAACAACTAGCGTAGCTCACAACTTGTGGGTAAAGTTGTGCAACCTTTCAATAGTGTAAAACTGATATATCAGCTGTGCTCACAGTCATGAGCGGCCCAGATCCTCCGTCTGATTAGTGGGGTTTATCTTTATGGTTTGGTTTGGTTCTCAGTAGATTCATGGTTAATCTTGATTAATTATTATGTAACTTGGGTTGTGGTAATTCATTCACTTGTAGTAATTAGTTTTAATAAAATTTGCCAAGATTAAAAGCTAATGCAGTTGAGTCAGCTAACCCTAGAGCCTCATAATTTGTGTTATACTTGTTGAGTACAAGTTGTGTACTCATACTTGCCTTCTCTACTCTTCTGTTCTCTCTGGGGTATCTTCGACTGCTGCTCAGTACCCGGCGACGTGGAGAACTACATCAGCGGACTTGACGATTTCTAGGCGTTGTCTCCCAGTTGACGTCCCTGTGGCACCCTACCTTTCATGTATTTATTTTACGCTTCCGCATTCCTTGAACTGATTCTTGACTCAGTTGTAATAAAGATATTCATTTATAATTTATACGCTTTTGTTTCGAGATACGTGTTGTGATATCTTGATGATTCTGTTGTATATATGCGTGACTTGATCCTGGCGCATATATGATTGCTCGATTTATGTTCTTATAAATCGGGTGTGACAAGTCACGGCTGCGCCAGCCCCGGACCCGTCAGCCCGGAAGGGTCAGCGCCCGCGGAGCCAGCCCCCGAGGCAGACGCGACGCTGCCCGACCTGCCGCCTCCCGAGCTCCAACTATTCGAAGCCAGAGCCGGTGGCGAGGAGCAAGTCGAGGCCCCTGGTGCCGCTCCTACAGATGGCACAGGTAAGCATCTGACCGCCCCGGCTAGCTGTCGGGATCCGCATGCTGTATGCTGAGAATATTTGTGATTGCAGGTGCTCAGCAGTCGGCTTCTGAAGAAGCCGCGGGAACCTCCAGGAGACCCGTTGAGCTGCTCCTGACTGGGTCAAGTTATCAAGATGCCGTCGCCGCCGACCTGGCAGATGACCCGTTGCTGACAGACGGCAACATAGAAAACTTCAAGAAGGCGTGTGACTTTGTCATGGTAAGACCTGAGCACATTCCTGCTGGTGACCATGGCGAGTTGCTTATCTGGATTTCCCTCCTTATGCAGAATGTGATCACTGACTCCCAGAGAATGTCAGAAAAACTGCGGGGAGTTGTGAGTGACCACAAAGAACTTGCTGCGCTGAAGAGACGCGTTGACAATGAGAAGACGGAGAACTTGCATCTCGAGAAAGTCAACGTTGAGCTCTAGAGACAACTTGAGGAACAGAAGAAGGAGCTCAAGGCACAAAAGCACCCGCACCAGGAGCAGCTCAAGGAGCAAAAGAAAGCGCACCAAGGTAAGCCATTGCTTCCCTCGAGTACTTGCACTGTACGACTCATCCTGGATTCTGAAAAGCTTTCCACCACAGAGCTTAGGAGAATCTTAATGAGTAAAGAAGAGCTACTTACTGATGTGAAGAACCTGCTCTATCGCCGTACAGATGACGTTGAGAGGCTGCAGAAGGTGATCGGCGACACTGAGCGACAGTTCGTCGACGGCCTTCAGCGAATCAAGATGCTGGGCGAAGAACTCGAAGACCTCAGGGGGGCCCCTCGGGAGCTAGTGGACATGGTGGATCCACCGGAGGAAGGCGAAGCAAACCCTCGGCCCTTGCTAGAGTGGCTCCGCGAGGCCCCGAAGAAAATATTCAAATTCCTCTTCGAGGCTCCTGTCACATACGTCAACAATGCCCTCATGATTGTGAAGTCCTTCCTGCCAAACGTGCAGCTGGAAATATTTGCTCAAGGAATGGCGGCGGACTGCACCGAGGATCAGTTTGACAGATACCTCCTAGAAGCCCAACCTGTATCAGAACGTATAGTTCAAAGTGTAATGCAGGATTAGGGTACTAAAAACAAGTATTCACTTCCTTGTGTATATACTGCATTGATGTCTCTACTTGTTTGTGTGCCTTAGCTGAATTGGAATCCAAGCTTAGAAGGCTAAGTGGTAGACACTACCCAGGGTGCAACGACCCTGAAGGTAGCCATGGCTCCCAGTAGGAACTCATCTAACAAGTTATCCACAACCCGATCAGGCGGGTCTAAAACTGTTAGATAAGAATGCGAGCATAGTCGCGCAGTTGCCGTGCATAAGGCAATACTACCCCGAGTGCATCGACTCTGGATGTAGTCGGGGTCATTCCTCATACAAGGGCACTCCACAAGTTAGGTAGGACCCGGACGGACGGATCGAACTTGTTGGGAGCAGGTGCGGGCGTCGCCGCTGGTCTGCCGTGCTTTTGGCAAAAATGAAACTACCTTGAGTGCAACCACTCAGGATGTAGTCGTGGTAGCTCTTTATACGAGCCCTTCCAACAAACTGGGTGTAAACCAGTTGAGCGGATCGATTTTGTTGGGGTAAATGCGACTACTGTCACGTGCGACCATCCAAGGCTGCGGCGGAGATCGATTCGTGAAGATGGAGGACGGAGCCTAGTCGTCCGTCAAAACACGAAGTCGAGGAGATCTAACCGTGGCCGTAGCCCCAGTGAAATTTGTGATAGGAAGTCGATTCATGTAAGTGGTGCTCGTGGCCGGAGCCTCCGTGTGTTTGTAGAGAAATTTACAACTGGAATCTTTGTGGCACACAGCCTCCAAGTTGATTCCAGGAAGAAAAAACTGCCTAAGCCCCCGGAGATTCAGCTATCTCCGGACGTCTTCTCATGGATAGAACTTGCACAGATTCTGAATGTTCCAAGAGTTCGGAACATCTTGATCCTCGGGATATTGTAGTCGATACGACCCTGGTCTTGTGACCTGCTTGACGACAAACGGTCCTTCCCACCTTGAGTTGAGCTTGTGCAAGCCGGACTCGTCTTGGATGCGACGCAAGACCAAGTCACCGATGCTGAATGACCGCTCCCTCACGTTGCGATCATGATATCGCCGAATCCCCTGCAGGTATCGGGCTGACTAAACAAGAGCAGTGCAGCGAGCCTCTTCAACAGAATCGAGCTCTAACTGCCTCGCCTCGTCCGCCTCGCCTTCGTTGTACATTTCAACCCTTGGGGACTTCCACATGATGTCAGCCGGTAAAATAGCTTCAGATCTGTATACGAGGAAGAAAGGCGTTCGTCCTGTGGCTTTGGATGGCTAAGTCCGAAGCCCCCAGACGATATGTGGTAGCTTATGCACCCATTTGCCTCCCTTCTTGCTATTTTTATCATAAAGTCTCTTCTTGAGGCCGTCTATTATCAAACCGTTCGCCTTTTCGACTTGTCCATTGGCCCTTGGGTGTGCGACCGAGACATATTTAACTTCGATGCAAGCGTTCTCGCAAAATTCCCAGAACTGGTTGACCGTGAAATTGGATCCCAGATCTATGATGATGGTATTGGGGAAGCCGAAACGGTGCAAGATATCCGAGATGAAGTCAACAACCCGATCTGGTGTCAGCTTGGCTATCAGCTTGTACTCAATCCACTTGGTAAACTTGTCGATAGCCACCAGAACATGGGTGAAACCGCCTGGCGCCGTTGTGAAGGGCCCAATCATGTCGAGGCTCCAACAAGCAAAAGGCCAGGATGGCGGTATAGTGATGAGGCTATGGGCTGGAACATGAGTCTGTTTGCCGAAGAATTGACAATTTTGGCACCTGCGCACGAGATCCTCCGCGTCGGTCACTGCAGTGGGCTACCAGAAACTGGCCCTGTATGCTTTCCCCACCAGCGTTCTTGAAGCTGCGTGGTTCCCGCAGACACCCTCGTGGATCTCGCGCAGTATGTTGTAACCATCTTCCTTTGAGACGCACTTCATGAGAACTCCTGACCGAGCGCCGCGCCGATAGAGCTTGCCGTTGACCAGGACAAAACCCTTGCTTCTGCGCAGGACGCGTGCCGCCTCAGTGCTCCTAGCGTCAATTCCCGCTGGTAGCCTTTGATCTCGGATGAAGTCAATAAAAGCCTCTCGCCAGTCCTCCCCCAGCACCATAACCTCTTGATCGGGTTGTTGGGGACCCACGTCGATGGTTACCTGCGGAGAAGACTTGATGGATGGCTGCTTGAGCTCCTGGATGAAAACTCCCGGCGGGACCTGAGCACGTGTTGACCCCAATTTGGACAGGATATCCGCGCCAACATTGTGCTCCCGCAACACATGGTGAACCTCCAAGCCAGAAAATTTGCTTTCCAACTTGCGCACTTCCTGGACATAAGCATCCATCGTCTCCTTGTTGTAGTCCCACTCTTTGTTGACTTATTGAATGACAAGAAGAGAATTGCCATACACAAGTAGTCGCTTGATCCCTAGTGATATCGCCAAACGAAGCCCGTGAAGCAAGGCTTCATACTTGGCTTCATTGTTGGATACCGCCCACAGGATCTGAAGGACATACTTCAATTGTTCACCTCATGGAGAAATAAACAGAACACCAGCGCCGCCGCCGTCGAGCTTGAGGGACCCATCAAAGTACATGGTCCAGTGCTCTAGCTTGTCGACTGGGGTTGGGCCTTGATTCTCCCTCCATTCAGCCATGAAATCGACTAGAGCTTGTGACTTGATTGTAGTGTGTGGCTTGAAGACGATTGACAAAGCCCCCAGTTCCACTGCCCACTTGGATATACGCCCCGTGGCATCTAGATTATGAAGAATATCCGCCAACGGGAAATCCGTAATCACAGTGATCTTGTACTCGTCGAAGTAATGGCGTAGCTTTCTTGATGTGATTAAAATTGCGTATAAAAGCTTTTGAACAGTTGGATACCGTACCTTGGATTCGGAGAGGACCTCGCTGATGAAGTAGATAGGCCTCTGCACTCCAAACACATGGCCTTCCTCGCCTCGCTCAACTACAATAGCACTGCTGACAACATGGGTTGTTGCCGCGATGTAAAGTAGCAGATCCTCCTCCGGCAATGGTGCTGTAAGGATTGGAGGAGACTGAAGGTGATTTTTCAGATCTTGTAGAGCCCGCTCGGCCTCCTCCGTCCATTGGAACTTATCTTGGCACTTCAGGAGCTTGAAGAAGGGTAGTCCTCTCTCCCCGAGTCGAGAGATGAACCTGTTCAGGGCCGCCAAACATCCTGTTAACTTCTGCACATCCTTGATTGTGGTCGGAGCCCCCATATCAGAGATGGCCGTGATCTTTATAGGGTTGGCTTCAATGCCCCAGTTGCTAACAATGAACCCGAGCAATTTCCCTGAAGGTACTCTAAAAACGCATTTGGTAGGATTGAGTTTCCACCGAAATCTACGCAGACTGCTAAATGTTTCCTCCAAATCTGCAATCAAGTTATCGGAATTTCTGGTCTTGATGACCACATCATCCACATAGGCCTCGACATTCCGGTGCAGCTGATCCGCGAAGCACATCTGGATCGCACGCTGATATATTGCTCCTGCATTCTTCAACCCGAAGGACATGGTTTTATAGGCATATGTCCCATACGGGGTGATGAATGCAGTCTTGATTTGGTCCTCCTCCTTGAGCGCTATCTGATGATATCCTGAATAACAATCAAGAAAACAAAGAAGGACACAACCAGCCGTCGAATCGACAACTTGGTCAATGCGCGGCAGCCCAAAGTGGTCCTTTGGGCAGTGCTTGTTGAGATCAGTGTAGTCAACGCACATTCTCCATTCATTGTTCTTTTTCTTTACAAGAACGGGATTAGCTACCCACTCTGGATGGATTACTTCTTTAATGAATCCAGCCGCGAGAAGTTTAGCTATCTCCCGTTTGATGGCCTCACGCTTATCATGAGTAAACCTGCGCAGGCGTTGCTTCTTAGGCACAGCCTTTGGGTGTACATTCAAAGCATGCTCGATCAACTCCCTGGGCACCCCTGGCATATCCGCTGGTTTCCACGCGAAGATGTCTCGGCTAGCCCGAAGGAAGCTGACGAGCGCGAATTCCTATTTGTCACCTAAGCCCGTGCCGATGACAGCGGTCTTAGATGAATCTCCCCCCTAGAGCTGGATCATCTTGAGGGCCACGTCATCAGTTGATTGGATGCTCGACTTGCTGGCCTTCTTGGATGGAATCTCCAGCCCGGTCTGGGAAAGCTGCTGCGCGGCCGTGAGTATTTCTCCCGAAGCATCTGGCACACGAGTAGTCGAAGCGTACTGGATTGCCTCCTGATTACAGTCATACGACTTCTTCAAGTCGCCACGGAGAGTGAGTACTCCACTGAGTCCTAGCATTTTAAGAAGCAGATAGACGTAATGCGGCACTGCCATGAACTTGGCGAGTGCTGGACGACCCAATATTGCATGGTAAGAAGATTCAAAGTTAGCCACTTCGAATTTGATGAACTCAGTACAATAGTTCTCCCGCGTGCCGAAGGTGACTTGGAGGACTACCGTACCAATCGGGTGTGCCGCGTTACCTGGGACAATGCCGTAGAAGGGGGACTTGCTGGGAACCAGCATGTCCTTGAAATCCAAGCCCATTTTCTTCAGAGTGCTGACGAAGATGAGATTGAGCCCGCTCCCGCCATCGATGAGGACTCTGGTGAGCTTGACCTCCGCCACCACAGGATCCAAGACCAAGGGGAACTTTCCGGGCTCCGAAAAGCTCGTCCACTGGTCATCATGAGAGAACGAGATGGGGACCTCTAACCAACGGAGTGGTCGTGGTACCGCCGGCTCGACGGACATAATCTCCCAAAGAAGCAACTTCTGGTCCCGCCTGGAGCCAAAATCCTCATCTCCCCCGAAGATGATGTTGACCGCCTTTGAAGTGTCCTGGAACTTCGGGTTGCGCCCTTGGTCGTCGTGGTCGTCATCCTTGGGTTCTTTGTCCACAGGCTTCTTGTTCTTCGTACCACCACCGGAGTTGCTGAACGTCCTCCGAAGATGGTAGCAGTCGATGGCCGCGTGATTGGCACCAGGGTGCCATGGGCACTTTTTCTGCAGGAGCTTCTCGAACTCCTCCTGCGTTGTCGACTTCTTGCCCCGCGAAGGACGATCCATAGCCGCGATGATATTATCTGGCTTGCGTTTCCGGGGTGGACCCGAAAAGTCCCGCTGGCCTTTGTCGTTGCGGTTGTCATTTGGGCGCCTCAGATTGCTATCTTGACGCCGTGGGAACCGCTCCCGCATCTTCTCCTCCTATTCGGACCAATCGTGCATCATATCACGAAGGCCCACAACATTCTTTGGCCTGTTCCGCCAAAAATCTCTGTAGATGCCTGGGTCGGTGATGCCGTTGTAGAAGCAGTCGATGGTGTCGTCCTCCGAAATTTTTGCAATGGTGGCGCGAACGTTGAAGAAGTGGCGTGTGTAGGACCGCAGGAGCTCGTTACGTTCCTGTTTACATTGGGCAAGATCATGACGAGTACTTGCACGAGCGATCGCTCCCTGGAAGTTGTCGATGAAGACTTTCTTGAGTCGCTCCCAGGAGTCGATGGAGTTGTTGCTGAGGCTTTCCAACCACGTGAGCGGCGCAGGGTCCAAAGCCATCGGGAAGTAGACGACTTTGGTGATGTTCGAACCCCCTGCGACCTCAATGGCCATGGAGTAGCAACGGAGCCACTGCTGAGGAGCTTGCTTGCCGTCGTACTTGGTGATGCCGATCGGTTTGAAGCCCTCTGGGTACTTGTAGCTTCTGAAACATGCAGAGAAAGCTGGGAATCGGTCGCTACAATCCGTACCTTCGGTTTCAACTTCTTCGCGGACCTTGAGCCTGGAGGAGATCACGGTCCGTGCGTCGCGACCTTCATTGATGTGCTGGTGCAGGTCTTCTGGAGGAAGTCAATGATTGGCCTGTTGCGGGTGACCTCCTGGCTGTGGCTGCTGCCTCCCGCCAGGGGCCTGGCTCCCGCGAGCGTTGTTGTTGCTGAGCTGGTGTCGAGGACGGCCGCCAGCTGTTCGGCTGTGAGCCTGGCTCCGACTCTCACCCACACGCTCCTCCCTGATGGTGGACGCTGGGTTGTGCTGATCCAGCTGGATCCAGGCCCTCTGCGCGTAAAGGAGTGCTTGACTCATATCCGGATCATGACTGCGCTCGAGGATGGCCGTCACCCTGGCGATGTTGGCCACCGGAGTCCTGAAACCCCGTTCACTTATGGCGGCGAACTCAGGGTCAAGCTCGCGATGCATAGATCGCCTACGCTCGTTGGCCCTCCTCCGTCGGATTGTGCGGGCCCTGTTCCTGGCCCTCCGCACCTCACGATCGGCGTCGTTCTCGTCGCCGGCATTGGCTGTGATCTCATCTTCGGAGACCGCATCAAAGTTGGCGATGAGAAGATCCCCATCATCCTCGCCTTCTTCCGACATTAGCACCTGGCGGGAGGAAAGATCGTGAGAGCTTGCGTCGACTAGTTCAGTCGACCCCTCCGCCGCGGTAGCCAATGGCCTGCCCTCTTGAAAAGGCAAGGGCTCAAGGTGAGCCACAAGTCGACCCTCTACCTCGAGTAGATCGGAGAGCACCATGCCCCTCCAATGCACAATGCGCCCCTCCGGCATGGAGGTGATCACCAGATTACTGGCGCCAAAACAACCCGAAGCCCCCCGACACGCGGTGGCTTCAGGCTTTCCATCCTAGAGCAGAAAGTCCAGGTCCTTCTCTAACATGGAGAGGGACCCAGAGACGTTGGCCTCCTGGAGATCAGTGGCCGGTTTGCATGAACCAAGTTGGGATCGGCTATGCAGATCCCTAGATTGGAACAAGCCCAACCCAGGGGAAGTTGCTGCAACGCTGGAAGAAGTTGAGCCTGGAGCAGACTCCATCTCGATCCTTGTTCCAGAAGCACAGGTTGGCAAGTTGTCGAGATCGTCGACGAACTTGTCGAGGTCGCTGCGGAGGAAATCTTTGGCTTCATGTCGACGAGGAATTGCCGAAAATCATCCCCACCATCTGCGATGCAGACCCACGAGCCAAAAACGAATGTTGTACCCTGAGAGGGAACTGACCTGGAGAATTTGAAAGTCGCCATCGAGCTCGCCGATGGATCTTCGACGCGTGCCCCTACCTGGCGCGCCAGCTGTCGGTGTTTAACCGGCTGCCCACCGAGGGGTATACCCAAGGTGGTAGATTTTGGGTGAGGGAACGCCGAGATCAGGAACTCAAAGGTACAAGGAACACAAAGCTTAGACAGGTTCGGACCGCTAGGTGCGTAATACCCTACGTCCTGTAGTGGTTTGTATTGCCTTAGGTTTAGAATGATCCAGAGATCGTATTTTGAGAGGGGTCCCTATCCTCCCTTATATATCCGAGAGGGCAGGGTTACAAAGATACTAACCAACACTAGCCAGGGAATCGTACCAGAACATATCTCAAGTAGATTCCCTCTGTATCGGTTAGCTCTATCTCCTATTTAAACGGAATAAATAAGAGATAAACAAGATGAATAAGAGATAAGACGGACTTAATCTCTTAGACCTCTTTAAACTACGTTATGTACCCAGTCCCGTGGCCCCGGGTCTGAAAACCCGACCCCCGCCACCATCCCTGGTCATCGTCGACGGCCACCACCATCATCCCCAGACCCCGATCCAGTGCATCAGCAGCATTGCCAAGACCCACAGAAGCTCACAAAGCAAATCAATTTCCATTTCTTCCACCAGAACTGCCGGATCGCAGCGCCGACGAGCTCCTTCCTCCGCCGCCGCTCGGCCTCCCGTCGACCCGCCGGTACAGAGCCGTTTCATCCCCGTCAAAGGCACCAACAGCACCACACCAACGTGTAGCAGCTCCTCGACTACTTCCCCGCCATCCTCCGTCACCCTAGCCCGCAGAACACCGGCCGCCATTGCCACCGGTAAGAGCCCAACGTCCACCCCACCGTCGAGCACCACCCTCCATCGTGTCTCCGAGCAAATTAGGCACGGGGAAAGCATCCCCACACTCCTGTGATGCTCATGCGCGCCCTAGTGGTCCGTGTTCGCCGGCCCCTCGCCGGGACCACGAGCGCGCCGTCACGGCTGCCGCCACACCTCGCCGCCGGCCTTGTTCTACCCCTGCTCGTCGAGCACATCACCCCCCAACCAGCACTACATGTCCCGTAGGTCATGCTGAACCCGTCCACCCTCGCCGGAGACCTCGCCGTTGGCGAGAACGCGCCGGAGCAGACCCACCGGCGACGTCAGGGAGAGTCAAGGGCATAATTGCGAATAGTTTTCCTGTTCTAAGGGTCCATATGCAAGAAACCAAGGACCCTAGTGTAAACCCCCTTGTTATTTCATGTGTGCAAAGCAGCTGATTTGTAAAATTCGTAGAAAATTGTAGAAAAATCCAAAAATTGTCAAACTGGTTTTGTTAGAAACTAGAATTCAAGCTCTACAACTTTATTAATAAAGTTTGGTTTGAAACTAAATACTTTTGAATCTATTTTAAATCTAAGTAAAAGGGGTATTTCATGCATAACTCTTGCATACAAGCTTAACTTCTTATGATTTTTGGTAGGTAGCATCTTTAGGTCATGTGTGAGCTTGTGTAAAAGTTTCAAGCTTAGTACTATTTTATAGTTTAAGTTCTTTTGAACTTGGGCAATTCAAATTTGAAATAGTTTGAATTTAATTAAGCATGTTCCTAAGACTTCTATGATTAGATCTTTTTACCATAACTTAATAGGTTGATAATTAGTTTATAATTAAATTTTCAAGGCTTTACAGTTCTATTTACTCAGGATTTGAATTTAGACTTGAAGTTTGAATTTAAATCCAAATATTTTAGTTTCTTTTTCCAGAAAATTATGAAAAATTCACCATAAGCTTATTATTGAAAATAAACTTATCCACAAAGATGTAAGGTCAGAATCTTTATAATTTTCAAAATAAAAATCCAACTGGTCGAATTACTTCAAAGTAATTCCAATAAAATGACATAACTTAAATGTAGATAGTAGTTTGAAATCCCCCCCCCCCCTTGTTACATGAGTTTATGTGCACTAATTTATTGGATTGCAACTTTATAGTGAAATAAAAACCTTAATTCAAGCACCATCTCACTTAAATCCTTGCATACCATGTAGAATCGACGACGCTCGACGACGGAGACTACGAGCTAGTCCTGAAACAAGAACAAGGGTTTTCTGAAGACCCAACAAATGTCGCCGAGACTCTAACTGAAGCTCGGAACTAAAGTTCGGAAATCTCTGACACTCCTACCCCCAACCCCACTCAAGAAGGCAAGCCCCGATGCATACCCCAGTATTTCAATTTATTACCATTTTACTTATATATTATATATCTTGCATTACGTCTAGGAGTTGAAATGAAACCCTAGTTGCATAAATCCTAAGAATCCAATGTATTGTACCCGAGTCCTTATCTCATAGACGCTCTGCTAAATAGGACCGGTAAAAGTCGAGTGATTTCCTATCACTCGCGCGATATAGGAGTTGCATGTTTACTATTCTGCAATTACTATAAGGATAATGGATAGGGTCATGTGCAGTATCATGACCTGGAGGTTTACCCTGTCTATTTTGATAAAAGTTGTTAACGTTGCAGTGTGTGGTAGTGGTGGCTAAGCGTTTGAAAATACTAGCCACATGCCGCGAAATATGGTAAAGCGGCAAGCCTAGTAACCGATCGGCCCAGCAAGTGGACATACCTCCCACCACTCGTAATTTGATGTTTCTCACGCACCGACGTGCGGGAGTACGTTCCGCACAGCGGACAGGAATACGGTCATGTAGTCGCGCTACAGACGTATGTCCTGCACAATTGGTGTGCGTACGGTCCTACAGTCGCTTGTGCTGGCCCTGTTCCACAACCCGGAATGAAAGGCAAATGGTTGCTTTGGAACGACCTTTTGGTGTTCAAAGCGTGTGAGTTAGGTTTGCCTTGCAAGGTTTGAAATTCGATTCAGAATCATCTGTCTCTCGTGGAAATTGAGACTGCTTATTCCTTCTGCCACATAGAGTAAGAACTGTAACTATTGATGGAATAATCCTGATGAATGCTAATCTCTACCTTGCTTGCCTAGTGTAGGTGCTTACCTAGAACGGATAAATAAACTAGAATTTGAAAGCTAAAATTTGAAAGTAGATCATACTCTTTGTTGCTTTTCAGCTGAAATGAAACCCAGAACCATTTCGGCCTTCATGAGTCTAATTATGGGCTAAGTATACCCAATTCCGGGTAAGTCTTGCTGAGTATTAGTATACTCAGTCTTGCTAGTGAATCTTTCAGGTATAGCCCATGAGAACCCTACGGATATTTCTGCTTGGCCAACTTCTTTTCCGTTTGGCTGGTCCGTGGAGTGGGATCCGTCCCCGGCTGGCAGTGACCCTCCTGAGTGGCACCAAGCTTTGGGCTGAGTACGGTGTCAACCTTCGCGACGTGCGTAGTCGCGTGTTTATATTCCTTCTGCTGTGAACTTTGGCAAGCTGTGTAGCTTGTCGTGTTAAACACGGTTGGTATAAGTTTACATTAAGTTTGAAAAAGGTTTGTAATAATGTTTGCGTTATTGTAAATTAAAAGTTGATGAGCTGTGCTGTAATTGTAAACTCGCCTTCGTGCGAGGTAAACCTACTTTGATCCTGTTGAACCGTGGTTGTATCGGGCGGAGACCCGACAGACCAATGGATTGTTCCGTTTGAAATGCGTTGAGTTAATGTCAGTTGTATCGCGATGATTAACGCACTTGAGCCGGAATAATTCAGGCGGTACTGCCACAATAGGGTTACATGAATCCTAGCCCAATACTAGCCAAGGAATCGTACCCGAGTATAACTCGAATAGTTTCCTTCTGTACCGAGAACAATATAAATAAGAGATAAGACAAGCTTTATCTCCTAGTCCTGCTTAAACTATGTTATGTACACAGTCCCGTAGCCCCGGGTCTGACAGATCCAGGGCCTATAACCTTGTGCACAATGAGAGGCCCTTCCCATCGCGAGTTTAGCTTGTGTAGCCCGGTATCATCCTGGATTCGCCGAGAATCATATCTCCAACATTGAAAGAGCATCGTTGAAAGTTCCTATCGTGGCAACGATGAACTCCTTGTAAGTAGTGGGCCGACTGGAACAAGATATTGCATCTGATTTCCTCAGCCGAGTCAAGCTCGAGATCTCTTGCGGTGTTAGCCTTGCCTTCTTCAAATATCTCCAATCGTGGAGCCTTTCACATCACGTCAGCTGGTAATATAGATTCAGACCCGTATACGAGAAAGAAAGGTGACTATCCTGTGGCTTTGCTTGGTTGTGTGCGAAGCCCCTAGATTATGATGAGATCTCATCGATCCACTTGCCACCCTTTTTGTTGTTCTCGTCATAGAGTCTTTTCTTCAGTCCATCAAGAATCAAGCCGTTGGCGCGCTCAACCTGGCCGTTGGCCCGCGGGTGAGTCACTGAAACATATTTGACTTTAATGGAATTGCGTTCACAGAAGTCCCAGAACTGATGCAAGTGGAAATTGGATCCTAGATCTATAATGATAGTGTTAGGGAAGTAAAAATGATGTAAGATGTCGCAGATGAAAGTAACCACTCGATCCGCAGAGAGCATTGCGATTGGCTTGAACTGGATCCACTTGGTAAACTTGTCGATGGCCACCAACACATGTGTGAAACCTCCTAGCGCAGTTATGAAAGGTCCTATCACATCCAGGCCCCAGCATGCAAACGACCATGAAGGTGGTATGGTGATAAGATTCTGAGCCAGGACATGAGGCTGTTTGCCAAAGAATTGTCAGTTGGTACAACGGTGAATGAGCGCTTCGGCATCTGCCAAGGCAGTCGGCCAGTAGAAACCAGATCAAAACACCTTGCCGACTAGTGCGCGAGAAGCCGCGTGGTTCCCGCACACGCCTTCATGAATGTCTTGGAGTATCTCTTTGCCCTCCTCCGTGCTGACACACTTCATGAGTATGCCTGATGCTAATCCAAGCTTGTATAGGTTACCCCCGACTAGAACATACCTTTTGCTGCGCCTTAGGATGCGAGTAGCTTTAGTACTTTTTGGGTCGACACTGGGGGTAGTTTGTGCTCCTAGGTGTAGTCGATGAAGCCACCCTCCAGTCGACCTCGATCATCAAGACCTCTCGGTCGTGTTCCATGGGACCCTGAGCGATGGAACTTGAGTCTAGTGCCTTGATGGAAGGGTGATGCAACTCGTGAACGAAAATTCCCGGTGGGACATTAGCTCGATTAGAACCCAGTTTGGAGAGCACATCCACACCCACATTGTTGTCGCGAATCACATGGTGAATTTCCAACCTTGAGAACTCATTCTCGAGCTTGCGTACTTCCGTAACGTACGCGTCCATGGTGTCCTTGTTGATGTCCCGCTCCTTGTTGACTTGTTGAACCACCAGTAAGGAGTCACCGTGCAATAATGCTTCATACTCGTCTTTGTTCTTAGAGATTTCGAATAGTATTTGGAACACATACTTGAGCTGTTCTCCTCTCGGGCTGATGAAAAGTACTCCTGCGCCATTGCCACCGAGCTTCAGTGAGCCGTCAAAGTACATGACCCAATGCTCTGGCTGGTTGGTTCGGGCTTCCACCTAGTTTTCTCGCCACTCCACCATGAAATCGAATAGTGCCTGCGACTTGATGGCTATCTGGGGCTTGAAGTCGAGTGTGGGGGCTCCTAGCTCTATGGGCCACTTAGAGATGTGGCCGGTAGCGTCCCGATTGTGGAGGATATCTGGCAATGGGAAGTCGGATACCACCAGGATATTGTATGCGACGAAATAATGGTGAAGCTTCGTGGAGGTGATGAGTATACCGTGAAGTAGTTTCTGAATTGTTAGGTAACAAACATTGGATTCAGAGAGGACCTCGCTGATGAAGTAGACTGGTCGCTGCACCCCGAAGGCATGGCCTTCCTCCTGACGTTCCACCATGATTGCCGTACTGACGACATGAGTAGTCGCGGTGATGTAGAGTAGCAGATTCTCTCCTGGTTGGGGAGTCGTTAGGATGGGTGGCGATTGCAAATGGTGCTTGAGATCTTGCAGCGCCTAGTTTGCCTCCTTGGTACACTGGAACTTGTCGTGGAGTTTGAGCAATTTGAAGAAGGGCAGTCCCTTTCTCCAAGTTGAGAGATGAATCGATTAAAAGCTGCCATGCAGCCTGCGAGCTTCTAGACATCCTTGATCATCCTTGGAGCATCCATGGCTATGATGGTGTTGATCTTCTCCGAGTTGGCATCAATTCCTCGATGACTGACAATGAACCCGAGTAGTTTTCCTTAAGGCACACCAAAGACGCACTTTGTTGGGTTAAGCTTCCATCAAAACTTCCACAAGCTGTTGAATATTTCCTCGAGATCGGTGATGAACTCGTCGTGGGATCTGGTCTTGATGACCATGTCATCCACGTAAGCTTCAGCATTGCGGTGTAGCTGGTCCGCGAGGCACAGTTGGATGGCCTGTTGATAGGTGGCTCCTGTATTCTTCAACCCTTATAGTGTATGCATATGCTCCAAAGGGGGTGATGAACGCTGTTTTAATCTTATTTTTCTTCCTTGAGAACTATCTGGTGGTAGCCCAAGTAGCAGCCTAGGAAGGAGAGCAAGACGCAGCCTGCCGTGGAGTTGATGACTTGGTCGATGCGTGGGAGCGCGAAGGGGTCCACTCAGGGTGGTACACTTCCTTAATAAACCAGCCGTGAGTACTTTTGCCAGCTCTTTCTCGATGGCCTCGCTCTTGTCGGGGGTGAAGCGCCATAGTCGTTGCTTCTTTGGAGTGGCTTTAGGGTCAACTTTTAGGCAAGGCTCGATCAACTCCTTGGGCACCCCTGGCATATCCGTTGGTTTCCACGCGAATATGTCACGGTTAGCTCTAAGTAAGCTGACGAGCATGCTTTCCTATTTGTCACCTAAGTCGCCCCCGATCAAAGCAGTCTTCGACGGGTCACACTTTCTACGGTTGGCTGCGTCTTGCTCTCCTTCCTTGACTGCTACTTGGGCTATCATCAGATAGCTCTCAAGGAGGAGGACCAGATCAAAACGGCGTTCATCATCCCCTTTGGAGCATATGCTTATACTACAATATTTTTCGGGTTGAAGAATGCAGGAGCCACCTATCAATAGGCCATCCAACTGTGCCTTGCGGCCAACTACACCGTAACGTTGAAGCTTACGTGGATGATGTGGTCATCAAGACCCGATCCCACAATGAGTTCATCGCTGATCTCGAGGAGACTTTCAACAGCCTGCGACGGTTTTGATGGAAGCTTGACCCGACAAAGTGCGTCTTTGGCGTGCCTCAACGCAAACTACTTGGGTTCATTATCAGCCATCACGCGATAGAAGCAAATCCAGAGAAGATCAATGCCATCACAGCCATGGAAGCCCCAAAGATGATCAAGGATGTCTAGAAGCTCACTGGCTGCATGGCAGTTTTGAACTGATTCATCTCCCGACTTGGAGAAAGGGGACTGCCCTTCTTCAAGTTGCTCAAGCACCACGACAAGTTCAAGTGGACCGAGGAGGCAAACCAGGCGCTACAAGATCTCAACCACCACCTGCAATCACTACCCATCCTGACAGCTCCCCAACCAGGTGAGAACTTGCTACTTTACATCGCCGCGACTACTCACATCGTCAGCACGACAATCATGGTGGAACAACAGGAAGAAGGCCACACCTTCGGGGTGCAGCGACCAGTTTACTTCATCAGCGAAGTCCACTCCAAATCTAAGGTTCATTACCCAACGATTTAGAAAATACTTTACGGTATACTCATCACTTTCAGGAACCTTCGCCACTACTTCGATGCATACAATATCCTGGTGGTCTCTGACTTCCCATTGGCAGATATCCTCCACAATCGGGATTCTAGCGGGCGCATCTCCAAGTGGGCAGTGGAGTTGGGAGCCCTTACACTCGACTTCAAGCCCCGGACAGCCATCAACTCGCAGTCACTAGTCGATTTCATGGCGGAGTGTCAAGAAAACCAAGTGGAAGCCCCAAACAACCAGCCAAAGCATTGGGACATGTACTTTGACAGTTCACTCAAGCTCGATGGCGGCGTAGTGTCAAGAAAACCAAGTGGAAGCCCCAACCAACCAGCCGAAGCATTGGGACATGTACTTTGACAGTTCACTCAAGCTCGATGGCGGTGGTGTAGGAGTACTTTTCATCAGCCCGAGAGGAGAATAGCTCAAGTACGTGTTTCAAATACTGTTCGAGGTCTCCAACAACGAGGCTGAGTACGAGGCATTGTTGCACGGGCTACGCCTGGCAATCTCTGTGGGCATCAAGCGACTACTCTATGGCGACTCCTTACTAGTGGTTCAACAAGTCAACAAGGAGTGGGACATCAATAAGGACACCATGGACGCTTACATCATGGAAATACGCAATTTCGAGAAAAAGTTCTCGAGGTTGGAAATTCACCATGTGGTTCGTGCTCTCAAAACTTGGTTCTGATCAAGCTAACGTCCCACCGGGAGTTTTCGTTCATGAGCTGCATCACCCTTCCATCAGGGCACCAGACTCAAGTTCCATCACTCAGGGTCCCAAGGAACCCGATCAAGAGCTCTTGATGATCGAGGCCGATTGGAGGGTGGCCTTCATCGACTACATCCAGGAGCACAAACTACCCCCCGGCGTCGACCCAAAAAGTGTTGAAGCCACTCGTATTCTATGGTGCAGTAAAGGGTATGTTCTAGTCGGGGGCAATCTGTACAAGTGTGGATCAGCATCAGGCATACTCATGAAGTGTGTCAGCATGGAGGAGGGCAAAGAAATACTCCAAGAGATTCAAGAAGGCGTGTGCGGGAACCACGCTGCTTCTCGCACACTAGTCGTCAAGGCGTTTTGCTTTGGTTTCTACTAGCCGACTGGTTTGGCAGATGCCGAAGCACTAGTTTGCTGGTGTACCAACTGCCAATTCTTTGGCAACAACCCTATGTTCTAGATCATAATCTTATCACCATACCACCTTCATGGCCATTTGCATGCTGAGGCCTGGACATGATAGAGCCTTTCACAACTGCGCTAGGAGGTTTCACACACGTGTTGGTGGCCATCGACAAGTTTACTAAGTGGATTGAGTACAAGCCAATCATAACGCTCAGTGCAGATCGAGTGGTTACTTTCATCTGCGACATCTTACATGGCTTTGGCTTTCCCAACACAATTATCACAGATTTGGGATCCAATTTCCATTCGCATCAGCTTTGGGATTTCTGTGAATGAAGCTCCATTGAAGTCACATATGTGTTGGTGGCTCATCCGCGGGCCAATGGCCAGGTAGAGCGCGCCAACGGCTTGACTCTTGATGGCCTGAAGAAAAGACTTTATGACAAGAACAGCAAAAAGGGAGGCAAGTGGATCAATGAGATCTCATCAGTAATCTGGGGGCTTCGCACTCAACCAAGAAAAGCCACAGGCCAGTCACCTTTCTTTCTCGTATATGGGTCTGAAGCCATATTACCAGCTGACGTGATGTGGAAGTCTCCACGACTAGAGATGTTTGAAGAAGGTGAGGCTGACACTGCAAGACAGCTTGAACTTGACTCAACTAAAGAAATCGGATGCAATGCATTATTGCAGTCGGCCTGTTACCTACAAGGAGTTCGTCGTTACCATGATAGGAACATTCAACAGCGCTCTTTCAATGTTAAACATATTTCTTGTTTTCAACTTGTACACTATGTTATTGAAGGGGCCCTGCTCCCATGACAAGAACTTTACATCGACTGGTTCCACACCTGTTCGACTACATCGACTACTTGTCATGACTACAATCCTAGTCGGGATCGACTTTGGCTAGAAGGCTTCATCAACTGCTCAAGCACCAGCGGCTACTTGCTCAATACCTGGCCTCGAGGGCTAGCATCACAGCGACTACTTTATGCTTCAGGCTCGGGGGCTTGATGCGACAAGGCACTCAGCTTGCCTTGAGAGGTAGCTCTCATGCTTACATGTTGGATGCAGTAAATCTACTTGACAATGCCCGATCCAAGAGGCTTTTTAAGATTTGTCTTGGGTACAGGTTTGTTAACCATTATTTTAGGGACTTTATTCCAGAATAAGGGGTTTGTACAATCTGTTACCCAGATGTCATATTTAGTCATTGGCTCAGGGCACAAAGATTAGTTTGAGAGGTAATTTTGGGTGTTTGTTGGGGATGTTATTTGTTTCCCCATTTTTTCAGGGAATCCATTCCAAAAAAAGAGGTTTTCAAATGTACTACACCAATTTGCCCATGTTCACTATCAAATCTTTGCCGTTATATATTGCACGCCACGATTTTGTTGATCCTTAATTCCAAAACTTGGGGATTTGGATTCAAGGCTCGGGGGCTGCGGGACATGTGTCATCAGCGGCTTATTTTCCAAATCTGCTGGAAGATAAGGACAGAAGACTCAAGTTTAAATTGACCCTCAGCCTGATTCTACGAGTCAACCTAAGGCTCAGGGGCTACTCCAAATGGAGTGCGAGTTTAATCGCACCCCATATAAAGAAGACTGGACATCTACTCGGGGCATGAGCACATCATAGCCTCGACACAGCCAAAGAAGTACTCGGAGGACACTTTCAAGTTGAAATTCGGGAGAACTCGAAGACGCCTTCAGAAGTACACGAACGCCTGCAGTACTCGGCTACGAAGAGCTCGGGGCTTGTTAGACCTGGGCACAAGGTACTGCCCATGTGGCACACTTCTCCTAGGATATGGGATGGGACATGGCCCACACCCTACATCTATTGTAACTACTCGTAATGCAGTAGGATTACTCGTATAGTAGTTAGACTAGTCGGACTCGGTAGGAAACTACTTGAGAAGTACTTTGGTAGGACTCCTGGGCTTGTACCCGACTAGGACTTCCATGTAAATCTATCCCCCCAGACTATATTAGGGCGGACAGGGACCCCCTCGAGGACAATCATCATCATAGGCAACACAAACCACAAAGGACGTAGGGTATTATGCTCTCGGCGGCCCGAACCTATCTAAAATCTTGTGTTCCTTTGCACCTTCGAGTTCCTGATCTCGGTGACACCCTATCTACAAACTCACCAACTCGAGGGTATCCCTTGGTGGGCGTGGTAGTAAAATACCGACACGCCTGTCTTGCCTAGCATTTTAAGTAACAGGTAGACGTAGTGGGGCACGGCCATGAATTTGGCTAGTGCCGGTCTGCCAAGGATAGCATGATATGACGAGTCGAAATCAATGATCTTGAACTTCATGTATTCGGTGTGGTAGTTGTCTTTCATCCTGAAGGTGACTCGCAGGACCACTGACCCGAGCGGTGTAGCCGCGTTACCTGGGACAATGCTGTAGAAAGCAGCTTTGCTGGGGGTGAGCATCTTGGAGATGTCCAGGCCCATCTTCTTAAGAGTACTCATGAAAAGCAGGTTGAGGCTGCTCCCGCCGTTGATGAGTACTCGGGTTAGCTGTGAGCCCGCCATGACAGGATCTAGAACAAGCGGGAATTTTTCCAGCTCAGAGAAGCTGGTCCATTGATCATCCCTGGAGAAGGAGATCGGAACCTTGCTGTATCTCAGAGGCCTTGTCATGGCTGGCTCCACAGAGAGTATTTTGTGCAAGGTCAACTTCTACACGCAGGGAGTTTCGGTCCGTTTCGTTACTGCACGAAAGTCGATAAAAAACGGGTCAAACTAGCACCATTAATGCACAAGTTCCCTAAATGAAGTTTCGTTGGAACTTTTCGCAACCAACGCAACCGATCAACTCCATTGGACCCAAAACTCATGTTTTGGGCCGTTTTGGACCGTTTCATTAATGCACAAAAGTCGATGCAAAACTAGCCGAACTAGAGCTATTAACGCACAAGTTCGCTAAACGAAGTTGCGTTGGCATTTTTCGCAACAAACGCACCTGATCCACTCCATTCGACCCAAAACTCATATTTTGGGGCGTTCCGGACCATTTTGTTGCTGCACGAAACTCGATGCAAAACTGGCCGCACTGGCGCCATTAACACACAAGTTCGCTAAACGAAGTTACGTCGAAATTTTTCGCAACGAGCGAACCTGATCCACTCCATTGGACCAAAAACTCATGTTTTGGGGCATTTCGGACTGTTTCGTTACTGCACGAAAGTTTATGCAAAACTAGCCGAACTGGTACCATTAACGCACAAGTTCGCTAAACAAAGTCGTGTCAGAATTTTTCACAACGAACGCACCCGATCCACTCCATTGGACCCAAAACTCATGTTTTCGGGTGTTTCGGACCATTAAAGTCGATGCAAAACTTGCCAAACTAGCGTCGTTAACGCTCAAGTTTGCTAAACGATGTTGCCTCAAAATTTTTCGCAACAAACGCACATGACCCACTCCACTGGACCGAAAACTCATGTTTTGGAGCGTTTTGGACCGTTTCGTTACTGCACGAAAGTCGATGCAAAACTGGCCGAACTGGTGCCATTAACGCACAAGTTCACTAAACGAAGTTGCATCAAAATTTTTCGCAACGAACGCACCTGATCCACTCCATTGGACCCAAAACTCATGTTTTGGGGCGTTTCGGACCGTTTCGTTACCTCACCAAAGTTGATCAAAAACTGGCCGAACTGGCACCATTAACGCACAAGTTCGCTAAACGAAGTTTCGTTGGAAGTTTTCGCAACGAACGAGACCGGTCCACTCCATTGGACCCAAAACTCATGTTTTGGGCATTCCGGACCGTTTCGTTAATGCACAAAAGTCGAATCAAAACTGGCCGAACTAGCGCTATTAACGCACAAGTTGGCTAAACGAAGTTGCATTGGCATTTTTCGCAACGAATGCACCTGATCCACTCCGTTTGACCCAAAACTCATATTTTGGGGCGTCCCGGACCGTTTCGTTACTGCACAAAACTCGATACAAAACTGGCCGAACTGGCGCCATTAACATACAAGTTCGCTAAACGAAGTTGCGTCGAAATTTTTCGCAACGAGCGTAACTGATCCACTCCATTAGACCCAAAACTCATGTTTTGGGGCGTTTCGGACCGTTTCGTTATTGCACGAAAGTCAATGTAAAACTGGCCAAACTGGTGCCATTAACGCACAAGTCCGCTAAATGAAGTTACGTCAAAAAATTTCGCAACAAACGAACCTGATGCACTCCATTGGACCCAAAACTCATGTTTTGGGACGTTTCGGACCGTTTCGCTACTACATGAAAGTCGATGCAAAACAGAACAAACTAGTGCCATTAAGGCACAAGTTCGCTAAACAAAGTCGCATCTGAATTTTTCGCAATGAACGCACCCGATCCACTCCATTGGACCCAAAACTCATGTTTTGAGGCGTTTCGGACCGTTTCGTTACTACACGAAAGTCGATGCAAAACTTGCCGAACTAGCGCCGTTAACGCTCAAGTTCGCTAAACGAAGTTGCATTCAAATTTTTTGCAACGAACGCACCTGATCCACTCCATTGGACCCAAAACTCATGTTTTGAGGCGTTTCGGACTGTTTTGTTACCTCACCAAAGTCGATAAAAAACTAGCCGAACTGGCACCATTAACGCACAAATTCGCTACACGAAGTTTCGTTCGAGCTTTTCGCAACAAACGCAACCGGTCCACTCCATTGGACCCAAAACTCATGTTTTGGGGCGTTCCGGACCGTTTCGTTAATGAAAAAAAGTCGATGCAAAATTGGCCGAACTGGCGCTATTAATGTACAAGTTCACTAAACGAAGTTGCATTGGTATTTTTCGCAACGAATGCACCTGATCCACTCCATTCGACCCAAAACTCATATTTTGGGGCGTTCCGGACCGTTTCATTACTGCACGAAGCTGATACAAAACTGGCCGAACTAGCACCATTAACACACAAGTTCGCTAAACGAAGTTGCATCGAAATGTTTCGCAATGAGTGCACCTGATCCACACCATTATACCCAAAACTCATATTTTGGGGCGTTTCGGACCGTTTCGTTACTTCACGAAAGTCGATGCAAAACTAGCCGAACTGGTGCCATTAACGCATAAGTTCGCTAAACAAAGTCCTGTCAGAATTTTTCGCAACGAACGCTCCTGATCCACTCCATTGGACCCAAAACTCATGTTTTGGGGTGTTTCGAACCGTTTCGTTACAAAATGAAAGTTCATCCAAAACTAGCCGAACTAGCTCCATTAACGCCCAAGTTCGCTAAACGAAGTTGCGTTGAAATTTTTCGCAATGAACGCACCTGATCCACTCCAATGGACCCAAAACTCATGTTTTGGGACATTTCAGACCATTTCGTTACTGCAAAGAAGTCGATGAAAAACTGGCCGAACTGGTGCCATTAATGCACAAGTTCGCTAAACGAAGTTGCGTTGGAACTTTTCGCAACGAACGCACCCGATCCACTCCATTGGACCCAAAACTCATGTTTTGGAGCGTTTTGGACCATTTCGTTACTCCACGAAAGTCGATGCAAAACTGGCCGAACTGGTGCCACTAACGCACAAATTCGCTAAACGAAGTTATGTCGGAATTTTTCGCAAGGAACGCACCCGATCCACTCCATTGGACCCAAAACTCATGTTTTGGAGCGTTTCGAACCATTTCGTTACTGCTCAAAAGTCCATGAAAAACTGGCTGAACTGGTGCCATTAATGCACAAGTTCGCTAAATGAAGTTGCGTTGGAACTTTTCGCAACGA
Source organism: Panicum hallii (assembly GCF_002211085.1). NCBI lineage: Eukaryota > Viridiplantae > Streptophyta > Magnoliopsida > Poales > Poaceae > Panicum > Panicum hallii. Next base: position 38,494,736 of record NC_038050.1, on the reverse strand, counting down.
ACGCACCCGATCCACTCCATTGGACCCAAAGCTCATGTTTTCGGGCGTTTTGGACCGTTTCATGACTGCACGAAAGTCGATGCAAAACTGGCCGAACTGGTGCCATTAACGCACAAGTTCGTTAAACGAAGTTACGTAGGAAAATTTCGCAACGAACTCACCTGATCCACTCCGTTGGACCCAAAACTCATGTTTTGGGGCGTTCCGGACCGTTTTGTTACTGCACGAAAGTCGATGCAAAACTGGCCGAAATGGAGCCATTAACGAACAAATCCGCTAAACGAAGTTGTGTCAAAATATTTCGCAACGAACGCACCTGATCCACCCCATTGGACCCAAAACTCATATTTTGGGGCATTACGGACCGTTTCGCAACTGCACGAAAGTTGATACAAAACTAGCCGAACTGGTGCCATTAACACACAAGTTCACTACCCAAAATCGCATCTGAATATTTCGAAACGAACGCACCCAATCCACTCCATTGGACCCAAAACTCATGTTTTCAGACGTTTCGGTCCGTTTCATTACTGCATGAAAGTTGATGCAAAACTTGCCAAACTAGCATCGTTAACGCTTAAGTTCGCTAAACAAAATTGCGTTGAAATTTTTCGCAACGAACGCTCCGGATCCACTCCATTGGACCCAAAACTCATGTTTTGGGGCGTTTCGGACCATTTCGTTACCTCACCAAAGTCGATCAAAAACTGGCTGAACTGGCAATTAACGCACAAGTTCGCTAAACGAAGTTTCGTTGGAACTTTTCGCAACGAACGCAACCTGTCCACTCCATTGGACCCAAAACTCATGTTTTGAGGCGTTCCGAACCGTTTCGTTAATGCACAAAAGTCGAATCAAAACTGGCCGAACTAGCGCTATTAACGCACAAGTTGGCTAAATGAAGTTGCATTGGCATTTTTCGCAACGAATGCACCTGATCCACTCCATTTGACCCAAAACTCATATTTTGGGGCGTCCCGGACCGTTTCATTACTGCATGAAACTCGATGCAAAACTGGCCGAACTGGCGCCATTAACATACGAGCTCGCTAAACGAAGTTGCGTCGAAATTTTTCGCAACGAGCGTACCTGATCCACTCCATTCGACCTAAAACTCATGTTTTGACGCGTTTCGGACCGTTTCGTTATTACACGAAAGTCGATGTAAAACTGGCCGAACTGGTGCCATTGACGCACAAGTTCACTAAACAAAGTCACGTCAGAATTTTTCGCAACGAATGCACCCAATCCACTCTATTGGACCCAAAACTCATATTTTGGGGCGTTTCGAACCGTTTCGTTGCTAAATAAAAGTCGATCCAAAGCAAGCCGAACTAGCGCCATTAACGCCCAAATTCGCTAAACGAAGTTGCGTCAAAAATTTTTGGAATGAACGCACCTGATCCACTCCATTGGACCCAAAACTCATGTTTTGGGGCATTTCGGACCGTTTCGTTACTGCACGAAAGTCGATGAAAAACTGGCCGAACTGGTGCCATTAATGCACAAGTTTGCTAAACGAAGTTGCGTTGGAACTTTTCGCAACGAACGCACCCGATCCACTCCATTGGACCCAAAACTCATATTTTGGGGCGTTTTGGACCGTTTCGTTACTGCATGAAAGTCGATGCAAAACTGGCCGAACTGGTGTCATTAACGCACAAGTTCGCTAAACAAAGTTACGTTAGAAATTTTCGCAACGAACGCACCTGATCCACTCCGTTGGACCCAAAACTCATATTTTGAGGCGTTCCGGACCGTTTCGTTACTGCACGAAAGTCGATGCAAAACTTGCCGAAATGGCGCCACTAACGCACAAATTCGCTAAACGAAGTTGCGTCGAAATATTTCGCAATGAACGCACGTGATCCACTCCATTGGACCCAAAACTTATATTTTGGGGTGTTTGAACCGTTTCGCTACTGCATGAAAGTCGATGCAAAACTGGCCGAACTGATGCCATTAAGGCACAAGTTCGCTAAACAAAGTTGCGTCTGAATTTTTCGCAACGAACGCACCCGATCCACTCCGTTGGACCCAAAACTTATGTTTTCGGGCGTTTTGGACCGTTTCGTTAGCTAGCTACCTTCTCAAGCTATTTGAATTCTCATAAATATTTCATCTTAAATATGTCTTCTCATTATAGTAATTTGTGACCTTTGGTGCTAAATTCCGGTAATCGTAACTATTTTGTGGTAACTCGACATGTATCATCTGGCGCATACATATTTTATGATTATGAATTCTCGTAACCGGTTTTCCACTTGCATGTGCACATAGACAAAAGTATAGTATCTGGTTCATGGTTTAAATATTCCCGTAAATGTTGTGTACTTGCATGTATGCGCAGACAAGTAGCTCATGTATTGTCGTAACCGTGCAGTCCACTCTCATATGCACGAATATTCGAAAACAATGGGCGGGCATGGTTTGTTTAACAGCAATGCAACGTTACGGACTGGGAGTAACTTTGCGTGCTTTTTCTACGGATGCTTGACGCATGTAGCCCGGTTGCCTCTCAGCTTGATGCCTTGAAAGCATCGGCTAGTGAATGGCTCGCTTGCCCACCTCGGCTCATATTAATTAGCAGTAATTAAAGGGAGCGTGCCCTAAGCGCTTAAAAAATGGGACGCACTGACCAGGTTGATGTGGTAACCGGCGGTTGGGTTGGCTTAGCTAGAATAAGCTATTCTATAGCCGGCCACGCAGTATACTGTCCGTATATACAGTATATATTTTATTTTATTATAATGCATCTGGGTGCATTTTGTATAGAGAATGCACCCACCCTCTCAGCTGCAACTGTGATAGTTCTAGTTGCAATCGGTTCGCGTCCAGTTGCAAACAGGTCGCTCTGAGTTGCAACCGGTTCGGATTCGGTTGCAACTGGGTCGGTCTGAGTTGCAACCGGTTCGCGTCCAGTTGCAACTGGTTCGGATCCAGTTGCAATCAGTTTTGTCCAACTGCGATTAATCTATTCTCCCAGTTGCAATCGGTGCAGTCTCTCGATTGCAACTGCAGGGTGGGTGCATTTTGTACATCTTCAAACGACTATGAATGCAATAAATGACCAAATTGCTATCAATAGCAATGGTCTTTGCAATATCTCCCGGATTTAAGAACAGAGCACAGAATGACTAAAGATAGCATTCACATGCTTCACAACCATGAATTATAAATTTCTAGCCCAAATAAAATAATTTTATATTCGGCTTGTTTATTAGTGCAAAACGCTCCAATCAGCTTGGAGTCCCAAAATAACAACATTTACTGAACCCACCGGTACCGCAAGAAAAGAACTAGAATTCTTATATAACCCTACTAGAAGCGTGTGTGATCTTCTCCGACTAATGATTAGCTAGTTAATTGATAGTTGTCTCTTAGCTAATTGATAGTTATCTCTTTTAGCTAGCTAAAGATTAGCTGACCAGTCATTAACTAGGTGTGTTCGGATCCATCAACTAATTATTACTAATTGTTAATATGAATAGACCGTACTGTCCCTCCGTTCAGCGCCTTTTTTTTTGGAAGCCCGGCGCCAACTTCATTTTTTTTTGCGGCAGACTGCAGGTAGCTTTCCACCTGCTGGTGCCACTCCCTGTGTTCCCGGCAAAACTGCAGCATCTTTATTTTTACCTATAGCAGAGAATGACGACTGTTGCGATGCGAATGGAAATGTTAAAGGGGGCTAGCAGATATGGGCCAGGGGTGTGGTACGGTGGGAAAATAAAGAGAAGAGGTGGGGGTAATATGAACTTTTGATGATTTTAGGTAGGATTAGCTTGGTTCAATCAGCTAATGAGATTCTACCATTTTGATTAGCTAGATAATTATTAGCTACTCCATTAGCTGGCTCGTTTGGATCCGTAATTTAGTTCTAGCTAACCATTAGCCGGAGGATCCAAACAAGGCCTATGACTCACACCATGTAATCCTACCAGGACTCCTATCTTGTTGTAATCCAGCCCCTGGAGTATATAAAAGAGGGTAGAGGTACATAGATTGGCAGAATCACCTTAAACCTAAACAGACAAAACAACATCCAAGCACAGGGCGCAATATACAATAAACTAAACAGGACGTAGGGTATTACGCTATTCTGGCGGTCCGATCCTGTCTAAATTCGTATCTTGTGTCCTTGCTTTTACCATCAAGCTCCAAGTCTAGCGATCCCCCTTCCTACAACTCTACTACCTCGGGGTATCCCTCGATAGGTTAGCGGATAAAAACACTGACAGCTGGCGCGCAACGTAGGGGTGATCATCGAGAACACCGGGCGAGCTTGAAGGACCTCATCATTAAGATCAATCCACTCAACACGACATGTAGCCACTGCATGCATATGAATCAGCAGATCAATTCGTTAAGTTCGAGACCGGATCTTTGAGCGAACAACTACATCAACGTTCGGCTGCATCAACTCGCCGATGGCTATCTCAACTACTTTTCACGACTTGAACTAGTCAAGGATGGATGTTGCACGCTTGACAACTAGTCGATATCAACTCCAACTAGTCGGCTTCATCGACAAATCACCCACTAATCGAGCTAAGTCACTTATTCTACTTTCTCCAATTTGTTCTCCACAAGATTGGCCAATGCGCTGACCACTTATTTGTGTACGCCTCTCGACGGGAATTACCCTCCAGAGCTACACTTCGCCGACTACTTCTGGGGTATGTTGATGTCAGACCCGGGACTACGGGACTGTGTACATAATGTAGTTCATACAGGAATAGAGGATAGGACATGTCCTATACCTTATCTATGTTGTACTCTACTTGCATGCGAAGTAGAACTAGTCGATACAGAAGGAAGCTACTCGAGTTGTACTCGAGTCGATTCCTAGGCTAGTGTCGGACTAGGATTTATGTAACCCTATCATCCAGGATATATAAGGGCGGGCAGGGACCCCTTCAAAACACATCAACACCCAAGTCAATACAAACCACCAAACAGGACGTAGGGTATTACGCACCTCGCGGCCCGAACCTATCTAAACCTTGTGTTGCTTGCACCTTCGAGTTCCTGATCTCGGCGACACCCTACCTAAAACTCACCACCTCGGGCATACCCCTCGGTGGGCAGACGGTAAAACACCGACAGCTGGAGCCCCAGCAAATGCGGTCCCGACTACCTTTTAGCGCTTGGGGTCAGGAGGAGAAGAAGAAGGACTGCAACACAGACAAAGTAAGCATCCAACAACCACAAGACTTGACAATTCTACAAGACGGCGGCCCCATACCTGGTGGGTTCGACTACATTTGCTTTGCGCTTGCGTACCACCCGACGTCCCCGAGGGACTGATGGCAAGGTTTCTACCAATTCCATGGATGATCCGGGGGAGTTGTTCTTGTTCGCCTTCCCTTCAGCTGCATTCTCCGCCAGGGGGATCTTGCTCTCGGTTGTCTTGCCACTGGGCAGATCATCAGACGATTGAGTCCTTTTCGCTTCAGCTGCGGTGCTGGGGAGAAGGTGGTATGGTCGGGGGATGTCGGCTTGTGGCGGATAACTCTGGTACAACACCGTGTGTCCCTGTAGAGGATTCTCAGTCAGCGGAAGTTCCAAAACAATAGAAATTATTCCAAGTAGTCAAAAACTTACCGGCTCTGGAGGATTTTGTGCGGAGAACAGTTCCGGGACGCAAGGAACCGTGTTCACATCCAGCAGCACCCGCTTGACCCGGATGAGCGCGGCATCGTCGGTCAATTCCTCTGCGCGCATCCAAGACGGGTCTTCAGCACCCATGTACTCGAAGCCTAGTGTATGGCGTTGCTGGATGGGTTGGATTCAGCGTTTGAAGAATGACAACATTACAGACGCGCCGGTCACCCCCATTTCCTTATGGGCTGCTATGACAGCTAGCAACTCATCGACTTGGTCCATGTCCCCCTTGGAGAGCTCGGTGTTCCACTCCGGCCGCAAGACAGGGGGCTTACCCGATCTTTCAGGGAGTTGGGGGGCATGGTTTCCGATATAGAACCAATGGTTTTTCCATCCAGGGATGTTGGAGGGGAATTTATAGGAAAGATATTTGTCACCGGCCTGTTGCCTAAGCTGGATGCCGGCGCCCCCTACAATGGATGGATTTTTGGAGATAGGTTGCGGTTTTACACGGAAGAGATAGCGGAAAAGATCCCAATGGGGTTCAATTCCAAGGAAAGCTTCACAAAAGTGGATGAAAATAGCAATGTAGCAGATTAAGTTCGGGTTGAGATAATGGAGCTCAAACCCGTAGAAATAAAGAAGGCCACGGAAGAAGGAGCAGGTGGGGAGAGCCAAACCCTGTTCAGAGAAATGGTACAATGAGACGATTTCGTCTACATTCTCCATTGGAAGAGATTGGCAAAAAGAAGGGCGCCAGTTGACGAGATTTTTCCCCTGAAGCAAACCCTTAGAAACAAGATTCAGAAGGTCGTTATTGGAGCACTTACTATAAGTCCACTCCCCAGAAGGCGGATGCGATTCCATCCCCTTCCCATCCTTCGTGTTGGATCTCTCGGGCGCCATTTCAGATCTGTTTGTAACGAGCCGCTTCACTCGCATGCGCTCAGGGGCTGCAGAGAAGGGGCGGAGAGATTCGGCTAGCTTGGGGATTCAGAAATTACTCGGCGGATTGAAGATTGGAAGCACGGATTTTACCCTAAGTTACCGCGGGTTAAATAACCAGTGGCCGGATACAGGTTTACTGTTCCAAAGTTGAAGAGTCATCACAGGGAATATTCAGGAGATGAGGGGTTATTTGGTGGGTTTTTAGATAAATGATTCGATTAACCATTTTTTCATGGTTAATTGTCCTGAAAAAAGGGGTTTTTTTCGAATTCCAAATCTAACTTCCATCATCTGTACCATCACACCAATTATTTCCCAAGGGAATATTTTTTCACTGCATGCCACGACCATTGGATCCTTTTTTCCAAGCCTGAGAGATTTGGATTCAAGACTCGGGGGCTGCGGGATACGTGGCATCGATTACTTATTTTTCGAATATATTCGAAGGGTAAGCAAGGAAGATTCAAGACTAATGTGACTCTCAGCCTGATTCTTCGATTCAACCTAAAGCTCGGGGGCTACTCCATATGGAGTGCGATTTTCCATCGCACTCCATACTAAAGAAGTAATTCAGAGCATGAGCACCTCATAACTTCGATGCAGCTAAAGAGTACTCAAAGAAGAACTTCAAGACGGAGCTTCAAAAGAAGCCGAAGACTACTTCGGAAGTACTCGAGGAGCCTATAGTACTTAGTTACGAAGAGCTCGGGGGCTTGTCAGACCCGGGGCTACGGGACTGTGTATATAACATAGTTCATATAGGAATAGGGAATAGGATATGTCCTATACCTTATCTATATTGTACTCTACTCGCATGCGAAGTAGAACTAGTCGATACAGAAGGAAGCTACTCGAGTTGTACTCGAGTGCGATTCCTAGGCTAGTATCGGACTAGGATTCATATAACCCTATCCTCCCGGATATATAAGGGCGGGCAGGGACCTCTTCAAAACACATCAACACCCAAGGCAATACAAACCACCAAACAGGACGTAAGGTATTACGCACCTCACGGCCCGAACCTGTCTAAACCTTGTGTTGCTTGCACCTTCAAAATTCTGATCTCAGCGACACCCTACCTAAAACTCACCACCTCAGGTATACCCCTCGGTGGGCAGATGGTAAAACACTGACAGTTGACTAAACAACCATGAGCTTGGTACACCAAATCACGGAGACTATGGCCACAAGTTTAGTGCACTTAGTTTTGGAGGCTTCGCTACAGGTTTGCTACATCGAATTACGGAGGCTACGGCAATGGGTTTGACGTACCGAGTGCTAGAGGCTCACAACGGATACACCCTAAAGGAGGCACAAATACTTTGCGCGCAACCCACGCTCTCGCCATCAACTTTATGTGCAACGTGCATTCTCTTTGTCGCAATGCCGACTTTTTATTTATGCATTCGTTGTCTTCTCCTAACGATCACTAATATAGGTAGCACATGCCTTAAACCATGAAATCTCGGCTTTTCTGTCACGCCTAATGTCCCTACGCATACACGGGATAAAAGTCTCATACACGCTATGAGCCAGTGCTAAAACAGGACCTGGTGCTTAAACATAACAGGCAGACTACTCGGGAGATTTACATGGTCTAAGTAAGAGCTCGATACAACAAATTTATTTTTACACCGAATAAATTTCGGTATTTTCGCATTATGCTATATAATGCTTGTGTTGTTTTTTTCAGATCGAGCTTTGGCAACAACTCTCGAGGCTTCTCGGGGCGCCATCACGACTTCGCTAGTTCCCATGCTCGGGGGCTGGACGCCAATTACTACTCGGCGCATCTCCAATGGCTCCGTTAGCTCCCAGGCTCAAGGGCTGGATGCCAATAACTACTCGACATGGCTCCTACCGCTCACCTGGCTCATAAGCTCGGGGGCTAGACGCTGCAAAACTACTCGGATGATGACTTGCGTGAAGACTAAGATCGCTAGGACCCTTGAATTAATTATTCAAATCATTTCAAGGCTCGGGGCTGATAAGTTACACCCAGTTATTTTTTAAAGATGAAGACTGAAGATTCAAGATTTTATTGATTCTCAGCCGGATTCTTCGATTCAACCTAAGGCTCGGGGGCTACTCCAGGTGGAGTGCGACTTTCGCCGCCCTCCATATCATATTCCAAAGATGAAGATAACAAAATCAAGACGATCTAAAGCTTGAGCACATCATAGTCTCGTGGCAGCTTTGAGGAACTTTGAACAGATAAGTACTCGAAGAGCACCAAAACTACTTGGCGAGGAACTGAAAAGTACTCGAGAGCTGCTACACTTGACTACGAAACCCTCGGGGGCATGTCAGAGATGGATCTCCAGGTACTCGCAAAGAAGCTCTTTGCTCGCAAGGAAAGAGAAGTCGGACTCCTACTAGTACTCATATCCTGTAATTCTACTAGGACTTCTAACCTGTAACCGACTAGTAATCCCACCCCCTGGAGTATATAAATGAGGGCAGGGGTATATAGATCGGCAGAACCACCTCAAACCTATTAGGCAAAACAACACCCAAACACAGGGCGCAATATACAACAACCCAAATAGGGCGTAGGTTATTATGCTATTCTAGCAGCCCGAACCTATCTAAATCTGTGTCTTGTATCCTCGCTTTTACATAAAGCTCTGGTCCAGCAATCCCTCCTGTCTACAACTCTACTGCCTCGGGGTATCCTTGGTAGGTTGGCGGATAAAAACACCGACACTGATTCACCAAATTATAAACTCCATGTGGTAAATTACTCATTTCGCCAACATTTTGACCCCCAAGCATTAAAGTTTTCAATATGACCACAATTGATCTCATACCGAGGAGAAAATATTTTAGGATGATTATCAAAAGTATTCATCGGCCGTGTGTGTTGCTAAGCACGATAATAAAATATTTGATCCATCCACAAAATATGCATAGCCAAAATAAACCCAAGAGAATAAAATAAATGTAATCATTAGAATCTTCTCTAGAACCTAGATATTCGGTTTTTTAAGGTTAATAGCAACATTTATTGCAATTAATTAATCTTCATAACAATTTGGTAACCACCCTCCATGATATAAAGACCCATATAACATCCAAGGATGAAAATAAGAGTACAAGGGGTAACCAAATAAATCTAAGGATGAACTCCAAGATTGAGGTATAGACGGCATTTGTAAAGCATATGGATGATATGATGACCGATAATTTTGATGATAGGGAGCAAACCTCAGAATTGGATATCATCTCTTTGTTTTTCTCTTCTCCGTCACTCCTGTTGCACCTTTTGATTGAATATCATCCATGCTTTGTTCTTGCATGCTTCCTTTAGAAACCCATGCCCTGCTCCTTTCTTTCAACTCTTGGGCACTAAGTTTTTGCAAATTTCTCTTTTGCCAACTTGATAAACCGAGTAAGCATCTCGGTTTTACTTTAGTTTTGGACAACACTTCATTCTTGATTCTTAGCTTATTCAATTTCCTCAGTTTAGATTTGACACTTGGAATGATAGTAGTCAATATATTTTTACCTTTAATAGCCAAAGTCTCTAACACATTAATCGGCTTTTCATCACTTGGTGCAAATCGGAACTCTTATCCTTGCGGCCATCTCTTTTCACTTGATAAACTTTCTTACCCACCTTTTTCTTATTTTGAACTTTGGACCGATTCTTTTGCTCAAAACGGCATTTTTTAAAATGTGGTTGTCTATCAAACACTGGATTTTTTGGGAGCCGCATATTCTACATGATATGGTCTGAAATACGAAAGAGTATGTGCTCATTGATCATTCCTCCTCCATGATGAACATGGATGAAAACCAGTATAGTACTAGCATTGCCGTACCAAAAGAAGAATATGGTGTTGCTGCATGAAACTCCTTCTCCGGACCATAAGAAGATGATCTTGTATATCGTACATTATTTGACCGATTGACACTTTTGGTCTCATTTTCTTTTTGACATTTAGCTAGAAGTTCTTTGAAATCAACGCTTTCTGCTCTTCTCAAGTGTGTGTTACGCTATGTTCGTGGAACAATTGATCATGGTTTCATTTGCAATGTTCAACCAACACAAACATCACAACTTATTCAGAAGCTAATTGGCCCGGATGCCCTGACACTCGCCGGTCTACTTCATAATATTGTGTTTATGTTGGTGATAACTAGGTTGCCTGGTCATCTAAGAGGCATACAACGATATCACATTCAAGCGCTGAGATTGAATATGGAGCGGTTGCAAATGTTGTTTATGAAGCTTGCTGGATTAGGCAACTATTGCTGGAATTACATGGACCACCTAACCGATCAACTGTGGTATATTGTGACAATATTAGTCCAATGTACATGTCAACCAATCACGTGCACCATCAGTGAACAAAACACATTGAGATTGACCTAAACTTCGTGTGTGACAAAGTTTCTCTTGGAGAAGTCAAGGTTCTTCATGTACCATCCTGGCTTCAATTTGTAGACATACTCACAAAGGGCCTTCCAACTGCAATCTTTGAAGTTTTTCAGGACACCCTGAATGTTCAACCTCGTCGTACTAGTTGAGGGGGGCTATTGGTGAACAAGTTGTTCACTCGACCATGTCACGCACGGCGCCGGCTCCCCGAACCGTCCACACCACTTTGCATGAGCGCATACACGGGATCTCCATAGTTTTAGACTTGACTACCGTGTGATTAGATACACCACTCATATACATGTACACAGCCTATAAATATAGGCCTTAACTGATCAATACAATTTGCGCCATTCTATTATTCTACAAGATGCATCCAATACGAGAAGGATCAAGTCAAATTGACTTTATGGAGAGCCTAGACAGTTCATAATAACGTCACTCATCAGTCTGGCCCTACGAGTATCTCTTAATCAGTACACTACTTGCAAAACCTTTGGAACTCCCAACAGGATGCTATGGTGAAAGCGGATGGCAAGGATACTAAAGTGACGGCTCAACGACGTGCTATCTGGAGACCGCCCCAGGAGGGTTGGACTAAAATCAACGTTGATGGGTCTTTTGTTGAACAAACATGTGAAGCAGGAATTGGGTCATTGCAAGGAATAGTGCGGGTGAGGCCATCCTTTTGCCATGGAGAGTTTTATTCAATTGTGCCAATACGGCGAAAACGGAAGCACTGGCTGGCCTAAAGGGTATCCGACATGCAGCACGCTGGGAATAAGGTGATGTCATTATTGAATCAGATTGTGCCCGAATTGTGAATGCGGTGGGAAGGAAGAAAGACATGTCCGAGTTAAGCTTCATCATCGCCGAAGCGGTAGCGGAGTCCCATTTACTAAATTTAATTGGAGTAGTCCAGGTAAAAAGAGAGTGTAAAGCTGCGGCAAATGAATTAGCTTGGAGAACTATCCACCCAGCGGTTTGGTTAAGGGAAGTGCCTGCGTGCGTAATCGACATCAAAAGTGGTTATAATTCTATCTAGTTAACAAAGCTTTCTTTCTAAAAAAAATCTAATGGTAATGCTAGCATCAGGACGTCCCATGCCAAAAAAAATCAAACACCTCCAACCCAGCGCACTGATGTTGCAGTGGAAATCTTTTTCACATAATTTTATTGCAATAAGTATGAGCTATTGTTGCGGCGAGAAAAGGCACTCCAACCTCATTGACCGATGTTGCGGAGAACTTTTTACATGCTTTTTTGTTACGATATGGTTACGATAATATTGCAACGTGAGTTACAATTGATTATTGATGTCGCAATAGTTGTTTTAAAATTGTTCAATGGGTCGACCCGTATGTTACAGTGGTCATAAACAGTATGTTTAAGATGTGAGGTGATGTTGCAACAACTATTTTAGCATGTTGCATAGATTTATTCTATATATTTCAATAGTTGATTTGCCGTCTAATTCTACTTATTTTATTAATTTTTAAGAACAATATTTTTTTAATGTTGCAATTGTAAGGATGTTGCATGAAGCATTATGTTATGTTGCGGCGGGAATTTTCTACCACAGAATCGGATGACATAATTATTTTCATACATATTTTTATAATATTACAAGTAGTAATTTTAAATGTTACAGTAATTAATTTCCTATCGGACGTCCGGCGCCGGTCGCTCCGAAAATCTAAATGTATGCATCCGATTTTGTAAACAGGCCCCAATTAAACTGAACATTTCTCGGAGCTGCCGGTTCCATTTTCTTGGCTGCCAAGCTGCCATCCAGTCCAATTTATTTAGTTTAATCCCCGATGCCCCAGCGTCCAGCACCGCAAATTGCAAAATTTCAGTTTAATGTAAAATTCTCCCATAAAAAAGCTTTCCTCGTGCCCGGCAAGTCGATGGGTGGATGCTGCCAGTGCTAACCCTCTCACGCGCGTGCCGCCTGCTCCGCCTCCCCACCCTCCACCCTGAGGCTAGGGTTTTGCCCGCCGCCGCCGCCGCCGCAATCCACCACTACTTCCCCTTCTCCTCCGCATCAACCACCACCAGTCCGATGGCGTCGTCGTCGCCGGATTGGTCGGCCTGGCGGACCCGCAAGACGTTCATCGACTTCTTCGTGTCCAAGTCTCACACGCGGTGGGCTTCGAGCCCCACGGTCCCCGTCGACGACCCCACGCTGCTGTTCGCCAACGCCGGAATGAACCAGTTCAAGCCGGTCTTCCTCGGAACGGCGGCCCCGGACTCGCCGCTCGGCAGGCTGCGTCGCGCCTGCAACACCCAGAAGTGCATCCGCGCCGGCGGGAAGCACAACGACCTCGATGACGTGGGGAAGGACACCTACCACCACACCTTCTTCGAGATGCTCGGGAACTGGTCCTTCGGGGACTACTTCAAGGAGGAGGCCATCGGCTGGGCCTGGGAGCTCCTCACCGAGGTACGGAACTGATTGTTCTATCCCTGCTCTTCTCTTTCTTCTGTGTAACCCTGTGCCCAGCAAATCTGATGGCGGGCTGATTGAACCGGCTATTGGGTTGACTTGGCATGAGATTGTTAGAGGCTACAGATTCAGGAGCTGCTTAGTGAGGAAAATTTCTGCTTATGCGCTGATCTGGATTATTTGGGTTTTTAGATAATTTCCTAGATATTTTTCACATAATGATTATGTGGTGATTGGGTTCTGGCGAAAGATTCAATTATTTCTGGTCAACATGTGAGAAATTTAGCAAGGGAACATTTTGATTTCCAATTTCTAATTTTCCCTGATGTACGATTCTGTTGTTTCGAGATGGAGTCCTGTATCCACCCCTAATTTTTGTAGTGTAGGAAAGATCCTATATCCAATGATTTGCTAATGGCCTCCATTCTGAATTTGGAAGGAAGAACATACTCATAAAGTGTTAAACTATTAAGGTTAAAGGAAGGATCTTATTTCAAAGAACTGAAAGTGATGGTTTTGAATGCTGATTTGGAAATGAAATGGCACATACAAATGACTATTATCCATGGTAATTCTAGACATTATCTAGGTGGTAGATCACATTTACTTGAACCGCTTTCTTGTCTGAGACCTTTATGTTGTGTTTTTCTGATGTAGCTTTTCAATTTAATTACCCAAAATAAGAAAAAAAAGCTTAGGAAATTTGTACATGTATGAATTCCCAGTGGGTTATAGAAGCAACATCAACTTTCATGTGTTACCTACTGATTACTGTGTCATGAATTCACAGGTTTACAAATTGCCTACTGACAGAATTTATGCCACATACTTTGGTGGTGATGAGAAATCTGGTCTCGCTGCTGATAATGAGTCGAAGAACATATGGTTGAAATATCTACCAGAAGAAAAGGTTCTGCCTTTTGGGTGCAAGGTATTGTGCATATTCTTGTTTGTTGGTCAACTCACTTGTTAATGCAGTAGAAGTTATTATTTTTGTTTCACCTTTCTTTATTTCAAATGGTCAAGTTTTTCCATGTCACCTATCTATTTGGTTACATTGTATTGTCTTTATATCCTTATTTTGTCCTTTTCGATCCTTAATAAACAGTTTACATCAATTGCTTGAACAGGACAACTTTTGGGAGATGGGTGACACTGGTCCTTGTGGACCCTGTACTGAAATCCATTTTGATCGTATAGGCAACCGTGATGCTGCTTCATTAGTTAACAATGATGACCCTACATGTATTGAAATATGGAACCTTGTGTTCATTCAGGTCAATATACTGTTTTTTTATACCTTATGTGTACACATTTAAGCTTAAAACTAGTACAGACGTATATTATTCTGTTTTTCACATTTCAGCTTTCCTTATTTATTCCTTCTATATACTCACATGCTAGTGCTATTTTCAGTTCAATAGGGAGGCAGATGGTAGTTTAAGAACTTTGCCAGCAAAACATGTGGACACTGGGTTGGGCTTTGAGCGATTAATTTCTATTCTTCAGAATAAAATGAGCAACTATGACACAGATGTATTCATGCCATTATTCGATGCTATCCACAAGGTATATTTTGCTACATGCACACTTGCATATGCTTTTGTGTTTATGCACATCTAAATAGTTAATGACCACATACATATTGATAATTTTATTGCATATAAAAATGCAGTTAGCTGGTGATGGGATTCAACCATACTCTGGTAAAGTAGGTTCTGATGATGTTGGCAAAGTTGATATGGCTTATAGAGTAGTCGCAGATCATATAAGAACTCTTTCTTTCGCTATTGCTGATGGTTCTCAACCTGGTAAGTGCATCCTGTTTTGGTTCATTCAGCTTTTTGGTTGGTGATATTGAATTGATAATTATGCTTGCCATCTGGACTAGTGGCTTGAAAAAAATTACAAGACTACAACCTAATTAAATATCGAGGATGTTGCACAACTGAAAGTGCTCTGATGCAAACCTTGTAACTATTTCACTTTTTCTATCAGTTTTGCATTGTGGGCCTTATTTTGTACTGCAGAATGGTATTCTTCGTCCCTAATATGAGTGTTTTTTTTAAGGAAATGAGGGAAGAGAATATGTTCTGAGGCGTATACTCAGACGGGCTGTTCACTTTGGTCATCAGAAATTGAAGACAAAGCCAAAGTTTTTTAGCTCGTAAGTGTACTTGATTCTGTAAAACACATTTCATTGCTATTTAGCTGAGCATATTAACTACATATTCTGTTACACTTGAGATGGATACCAAATTGGAGTAAAATGAGGTTGGCGCTAATTCTATGGATGGCGGCTATATTGGTTCCTCTTTTTTTTATATATGATAATCAATTATGCATTGAGTTATACTTCAAATTACAGTGTTGCAGTGATATGTTAGGGTAATGCAGCATATTATAAGTACATGTGCTATCTGTTGATGATTTGGATTATAGGATAAATGCTAATACTAGACTAACAACTTGGATTACATGAAAAAACAGAACATTTATGTTCTTTGCAATTATGACATGTGATTTACCGCTTAAGTCATATTTTTCTTGAACAGCCTTGTTAATGTTTTTGTACAAATGATGGGTGATGTGTTTCCTGAGCTAAAAGACAACGAAAAGAAGATCCAAGATATAATTAGAGATGAAGAAGAAAGCTTTGAGAACACTCTAGCAAAGGTAATTTTAGATTCCAGAAGAATTTGCTCAACTATAGCAACTGTTGAGTCAAGTTTGCTGAAATTTTACACTGGACGAATCTTTGCTTGCCGCAGATTAATGTTTACATCATATTGAGGGTAGTTCTTATAAGATGAATTCACATTATTATTTATTTGTTTGGTATGTTTGTATAAAAAACAAAAGCTCACAACTAGGTGTCAAGTTTTGGTCAAGTCCTTGGTCATGTTTTTTTCGTTAATAGGCAATTGTGAGTTGTGACAGTGGTGTGGAGAGGGTGTGATACAGGCCCCTGTTTTCTTCTTCTTAATATATTGATACGCAGCTCTCCTGCATGTTCCAGAAAAGAAAACAAAAGCTGACAACTAAAAATAATATCTGGTTTATTATTTCTTTGCAAGTGCCGATTTATATTCTATTTTTCTCTAATTAACATTTGTGATGTCGGTTCTTTCTGCAGGGGTACGAGAAATTTAAGAAAGCTGCAGATGCTGTTAAGGAGAATGGAGGGACAGTGCTTAGTGGTCAGGCAAGTGTTCTGAGTTTTTGAATTCCATCACATTACTTAATTCCTTTTCTCTGGAAGATCTTCCTGCAATTACTATTTTCTGTTTTCTCGGACTCTAGAGGACATATGTTTCTTCTTGAGTATCATGTGGAAGTTTGGTAAGGATCCGAGGTCAGAGGGTAGGACACTTGTGTGCTATCTTGCTATCTGCAGTATCATGGAACTGGGTTTAGGTGCCACTAAATTGCTGAACCCAACCAATATGACGGTGCCTTTAAGTGGTAGCTGCACAACAAGGGCAGGACTAGAGATCAGAGACTGAGTATATTGATATTCTTCTTGCTTAATGCAAAGAGATACATCTTCGATTTATATAAATGGCATGTCCTGATTCTTAAGGGACCTGTTTCTAGAATTAACTAAACAACTCCATAACTTTATGTCTAAAAATGACCAACCATTCCCAAGTCTCAATAGGGGAAATAAGTATTTCTTGTTGCCTGAGATTAAGCCATCCTCCTGAGCCCTGACCCATTTCTAGTTTGCCACAGTAAACAGCAGGCAGTTATGTAGTCTAAGCCATCTAAATAAGTTATTTCCTAGTGCTACATGATTAAATGAATTTCAGTGTGGCTCTAAGTCCTTTCCTTTACCTCCTCTGTGCTGAGACTTGAAAGGATGCCATCATATGTCAGATACTTGTCGTCAGATAATAACTAGTTTATCTGTTCCTATTGATTGAATGGTTAGCCCTCTCTTTTGTTGAACCTAATAAGCTTGTCAGAAATCCTATACTAAAATTCAAACTTGATATTATGTTCTGTACTGAAAACAATTCTCTCCTTTTCTTGCTTTAAAAACAAAGTTGTGTTTCAACACATAGAACTTATCACTTATATGTTTGTAAACCTTAAGTTGACAGCCCTTGTGAATTGTGCAAGTTTATGTTCTCTTTTTGGTATACTGAAATAATTAATTTATTCATTCAGGATGCATTTATCCTGTGGGATACGTATGGTTATCCGATTGATTTGACTGAGGTTAGTTTCACAATTTGGTTTATTCATGTTTGGTCAGAAAATTCAGTAGAATTTTTATTATTGTTTATCTTGTATTGCTATTATTTTCCATTGCATAGGTCATGGCAATTGACTATGGGCTGACTGTCGACAAAGAGGGTTTTAATGCTTCTATGGAAGAAGCAAGGCAAAAAGCTAGGAATGCTCGCAACAAGGTTATTTTTCTTTTCTAACAAGTGCAGAGATTGATCCTGAAAAAGTTTCTTGTGTTGCTATGCCATCTAAGTATTTTTTTTATTTTCTTTTTTATTCTATATGGTTATTTTTGCCTAACAAGTGAATGGACAGGTCCGAAAGGGGCTAAATTCCATCATCATTCTAGGAGCCCGGTCCATTTGGAAACATCGCAACTGTTGTGTGTTTGATGAGATCCTTCCTAATCTGCCTAGCGTTATTGCTGTCATTAATGAGGATATGCAGCAGTGGTCTCTTGCTGGGGCTCGAGGAGTTTCCCACCTGCTCGCTCTAGGGCCACCAGTTGCTTAGTTTTTTGGTCAAGTTGGTCTGGTCTTATTTCCCTTTTTTAGGAGAATAGCTGGTCCTTTGTATGGGGGTGGGTTACAGGCCCCTAATTCTGTAACGCGGGGGCCTCTCCCCCTTTTACTTCTTAATATATTGATACGCAGCTCTCCTGCGTGTTCGAGAAAAAAATGATTATTTTTTCCTAAATGTACCAAACATGCTGTTGGCGTTTCATTTGATTGGGTACCTTTTTTTAATTTCACTTATTTATTTCACACATCATTTTTTTGTTTGTATTTCACATGTTTCTTTTGGCAGGCTGGAGGGAATTCTATTGTTATGGATGCCAATGCTACAGCACAGCTGCGCAACGAGGGGCTTGCTAGCACAGATGATAGCCCAAAGTTCATGTGGCCCAAGGTTAGATGCCACTTGAAATTTTTTTATTATTGTTGCATTTCTACTTTTGGTTGTTCCTGATTCAGTTTTAGGCTGTTATTTATTGCGGTGTTCTATTCTTACCATTGGGATTTTGCAGGAACATGGAAGTGTGGTCAAGGCCATCTATACTGGCTCAGAATACATAGCTACTGCATCAGGTTATGAGGATTTGGGCCTTGTGTTGGAAAGTACAAGCTTCTATGCAGAACAGGGTGGTCAGGTACGACTTTTGGATACTGCAATATTTGATATAGATCAAATTGGGTATTTGGAGTTGTTTTTGCAATTCACCCCCATTAACTTGCAATAGCTCCAAGATTTAGGGGGTGATTGGTTTGAGGATGTCCATGAGTCCATCCCATGATTTTAGTGGGATGACTCCATCCCTCACGCTTATACAATTAGTGGCTTGTGAGTAATGAGGTGGTGATGGATCAATCCATTCCATTCCACAAACCAAACAAAAAAGTGAGTGAGAAGATGATGGACCACCCCACTCCTCAAACCAAACAGACTTAGACAACCAGTTACAGGATCTTAACATACTACATCCGTGTAGAATATAAAATCTGAAAGTATGATAATGCCGTCATAAGTTCTGTTTTCTACTTTTCTAGACTTTTTGTAATCTGGCTGGCTAATTTAATTCAAATTTTGAAACCACATTTTCAGGCAGTTTTGGTTGTTACCAATGTAGTCAGAGCTAGCTGTGGTGCAGTGTTAGGACCCGCTCTGATTCTCCAAACTGTTGCGCTGATAAAAAAATATTATGAGAGCTTAATTTCTCTGTGTCATTCCACCTTCTGAAATTAGAAGCATATTATGTGTAATTGCAGTGCGTTTTCCAACTTTCAAAACCCCTTTGTCCTTGCAAACAGAAGTTCCTAGCATATTTTTTGTTTGAAGTTTCGTTACACATTATTTTTCAACATTTGAAACAGGAAGATCTTTTTTTAGCACTCTTGCGAGCTAGCGGCTAGCAGAGCGTGCTCTCAGGCAGCCAGCCCGGGTTCGAGTCTCACTTTCTTCTTAAATCAAAGTGGTGGTGCAGTCTGTACCTTCCCGTCTAGTTTTTTTTTCCTTGCATTGAAGGTAATTGTTAAAAGCATATTTTAGGAACCATAGTAAGCGAAACCTCGAAGAAATAAGTAATGACTCTTATAAATAAAAAGGTTCTGCAGTGTGGCACAACAGAATAATCAGACTTGCCCTAAGTTGATGTCTTATTCAAGCTATGTGTTTGTTTGCATGTTATTGTTTTATCTTACATTTGCTGATTTTCTTAAGAGTTCACACGTGAACATTCTGGCAGATATATGACACTGGGAGAATTGAAGGGTCTTTTGGAACTTTTAATGTGAACAATGTCCAAGTGTTTGCTGGCTATGTTTTGCATATTGGTTCGTTTACAGAAAGTTCTAAGGCTTTATCTGTTGGTGATAGTGTAATATGCAAGGTGAGTTTTTTACTTACAGCCTTAAGCAAACTAGTCCGTCCGTTATAATTCGTTTTTGATGCTGATGTTACCATTGATAGGTTGATTATGATCGGCGCACTCTAATTGCTCCAAATCACACATGTACACATATGCTGAACTTTGCTCTGAGGGTTTGTTTCTGGCCTGACTAAAATGTATATAGCTTTTCCTTCTGTCTTTTTCACACTTGATGATTCTACTCTTGTTTTTTGCAGGAAGTACTTGGCGATCATGTTGACCAGAAAGGTTCAATAGTTCTACCTGAGAAGCTGAGATTTGATTTTTCTCATGGTATTATGGATCTTTTCATATTACTTTCACATGTGTATTTCCAAAACTTGTCAACTCAACGCTTAGTTTGTAACAGGAAAACCTGTTCAGCCTGAAGATTTGAGAAAAATTGAGTCCATAGTGAACCAACAAATAAAGGATGAGCTGGATGTATATGCTAGTGAAATAAAATTAGCAGACGCAAAGCGCATAAATGGTCTACGTGCTGTGTTTGGTGAAGTAAGTTTTCTTACTCGTCTTACATTTGATATATTGCATGTCTTGTAATATGTACATTTGGATTTTGTAGATTTACCCCGATCCCGTAAGAGTTGTATCAGTTGGCCGCAAGGTAGAAGATCTGCTTGCAAATCCAGAGAACAAAGAGTGGCTATCCATATCAACTGAGCTGTGTGGAGGTATGTTTACTATATGACCCTCTTCCATGCACTTCAGTATTTGTGAATGATATCTACCGTTTATGTTTATTATCAGGTACACATATCTCGAACACGAGAGATGCCAAAGCATTTGCACTTATATCTGAAGAGGGTATCGCAAAAGGTGTTAGGAGGATAACAGCTGTTACTGCTGGATGTGCCTCCCAGGCTATGGAGTTAGCATCATCTATTGATTGTGACATCAGTGAAGCATCTCAATTGGAGGGAGCAATATTGGAGAAGGTTTAAAGCTTTTATTATTTGTGTGTGGTTTGTGCCCTGTACTGCATGTTGTCTGATAAATAGGATATTATAATAGAAAGGCATAAATGTGATCTTTTGAAATAACACAAAGAATATTTCTGATTTATATCTCTTCTTAATATTAATCTCTCTGCAGCTTTACATGTTAAGATCAAATTGTACCATTGTACTTTGAAGACATTAATCCTTTGCAAGATTACTATCTAACTATGATATTCTTTGTCAGCAAATTGCTTCCATCAAGAATAAGCTGGATGCATCTGCCATCCCTGCTGCCAGAAAAGCTGATCTAAGAGGCATGGTTTCCAAGTTGGAGGTCTGTAAATATTTCTGTTTTGGATGTCAAATGTGTTTCTATCTCAAACGAAGAAAGAAAAATTACTTATGATATTTATGATGAGCTGGTTGCAACTGTTGCATGTTGCAGGATCAACTTAGGAAGGCCAAGAAGAAAATGGGTGAACAGAATATCCAAAAGGCTGTAAAGACTGCAATGGATGCAGCTGAAGCTGCTCTTTCAGAAAAGAAGCCCTTTTGTGTCACTCATGTTGATGTGGGCCTTGATACCACTGCTGTCCGGGAAGCGGTTATCAAGGTCATGGCCCAAAAGGTTAGCATATGACTTCATTGTTCCTGTTCACTCAAGTTATGTTGTTCTTGTTCCCTTTTTTTTAACCCTGTCAAATTTGAATATCTTGGTGAACTGTTGCATTCATCTTGCCCAGGGTTTGCCAATAATGCTATTCAGCACAGATGAGGCATCAAACAAAGCTGTTATCTATGCTGGTGTGCCACCCAACACTACCAGTGGCTTCAAGGTGTTGGATTGGCTAACACCTTCAATTGCACCACTGAAGGGAAGAGGTGGTGGTGGCAAGAATGGTGTTGCCCAGGGCCAGGTGAGCATGCACACTGTTCTGCAGTTTCTCTTGAGTGCCAGAGTGCATCAAACAAAGAATAGCTATCTAGAATGACATGTTGATTGTGATCATACTGCAGGGAAGTGATGCTTCTCAACTCAAGGAGGCAATGGAGCTCGCGAACAACATTGCCGCGATGAAGCTCAGCTGATGGGTCGAATACCTTGTGCACTCTACTTTCGAGCTCATGTGTGGCTGTAGGTCCAGCGCTCTTCACTTTTACATTCCGTCTTTCACCTAACAGAAATTATGTAAGGTTTGCTGTTTCATTTACATACTATACCATTCAAACCACATGATGACATACAACCTAACTATTAAGAGCTGGCTGCTGCAGTTATCTTATTTCTGCTGATGTATAAGGTGTTAAATTATTCAATACATCATGTGGCATTATTTGAATTTGCTTGGTACTCAAAATGTAGACCAAATATTCAATGTCGAATTCGTGTATTGATGATCGCTATTGCAGTCACAATGACAAAAATGAAGGTATTATGTACACAACATAACGAACATCAAGCTTGAATCAACCAATACGCTACCATGACGAGGCCTCAGAGGCACAAACTCTACAATCTGGCAAACCCTTTACTGCTCCTGCTGCTGCTCAAAGATTGAAGAACCCCACAACATCCCGGGACAACCAGCCACCGGAGTTTCCTTCCCCATTCCACTGGCAGCCGTGCACCGTACTTGGTGAGGTTGATGCCTCCCCTTCCCCGGCGCGCCAATGACCTGGATCTTCCTCTTCTTGACGGTGGAGGCCTTCTTGTACCTCTCGTGGAGCCTCATCGTCGCCCTTGGCAGTCTCGTCTCGTCAAAGGCTGTCGGGGCTTCTTTGCATGCACGCGCCCGAACAGACAATCTCTACAAGTCTAATAAGCTTAATAGCATGATATCCCTTAATTTGTAGAATGAAGAGAAAATATTATGAGTAGTATGACAACAACATCTCGCACAATGGTAAGTAAGCGGTCCTATGAAACGGTTATTTTGCGAAGCAACCATTTCGTTCTCTCTCCTTCAGCTCTTTTATCCACATCATCAAAAACTTTACATGGATTTGTATGAGACCTACAAATCTGTACCGCTAACGTGTAACACCGCTTACAGCAGCCATGGTTTGGACGCCACGCTTGTCGTCTGGGAGACACACTTTGCAGCAACAGCTGGACCTTGGTGGCTCGCTGTCTGTGGGGAGGCGGACTGCTGGTTTGAAACGCTCGGCCTTGAGCTCGAATCCGGCGTCACCGCCGTTTGCCGGACCACGAGGTGCCGCACGACGGCGGGGTGCTCTTCTGCCTTCTTGACGACCAGCCGTATGCTCCTCTGCTTTTTGACGACGGCCGCATCGTTGTACCTCCGCATCGTTACACTAAAAATTTCATGTCTTGTAAATCTTTTATTGTTCAATTTGTCTTGCTAAGGCTAAAATAAATAGTTTCTATTGTTAATAATTGTTGGTAAATTTTTATTACATGCTTAATCAGTAGCTTATCGTGATGGTTTATTTGTGTTACCAGATTATGGCTACACGTTAAGTTTCTAAATTTGTTTAGTTCGTAGCTATAGTTTTTCCTTTTGTGTTGTTGCTAAATAATTTCCTTTCCGTATGGATAATTTCAACAACTTGTTTTATTCAGTTGTAAATCATGTTAACTCATTTAGGATCAGAATGTGGTTTGGTTTTAAATAGATTAGTTTTATTGCTTGTTAGTTAAATAGAACCTCTAATTTAACCCTTCTTGCTTTATGTATGTGCTTAACAATCCTAAACACTTTTAGTCAAAGTTTAATTGAAGGAAACACTTCAGGCTAAAACAAGTTTGAAAAGTGAACTCACACATTAGCACAAAACTGTTTCCTTTATGAGCTTGTTTTTTTCTTTACTTGGTAAATGATTGTCCAGTCATATTTTTTCCTTTAATTGCATTGCATTACAGCATGAGGACTCATGTATCATATCGTTGCACCGCTGTTCTAATTCTTACATTGCACTATTTTTATTCATGTAGACGCAACAAATGATGTAGTCTACGAGGGCTGCCGAGCCGGTCTAGGAGCAGCAGGCAGGAGAGCAGCAGGAAGAAGCAGTTGATCAAGCTTCAGAAGATGTTGTTAACCCCGCTGAGCTGCAAGATAAACTCCGGAGCATAACCTCTAACTTGAAAGCTATGCAATGTTTTATTTACATATGTATTATGCATTTGTAAATCGTGCTTATATCTGATAATTGTTGTTAACCAACTGATTTTCAACAATGTATGGCTACTTATGTTTCAAATGTTTAGAATAATTGTTGTAACTCCAAACCTGGCTAAAATATTGAAAGTAATGATCTATTTTAGTCGCATTTTGCAAAACAAACACAGTAGCCAAATGTTTTGCATAATTAGGAGTCAGCTAAGTATTGTCCATAGCAGAGCAAGCCTTGTTATTAATATACTTAGGGTTGTTGTAACCTAAAACTTCAGATTGCATTCCCGCTGACTTTAAAAAGATCTATGGGTCTTGGACTAGTCACCCTCTTCCCTCTGGTTGGACTGTCGAGTGGGTCCTGTCTTTTCCTTGAAGTTCGAGCAGGTTGGCAAGATGTGAAGCTCGCATTGTATCGTCGATTTGATTAGTTATGGTAGTTTTAAATTGAACTTCTATTTTAATTTTCGCTGCATGTTGAATTCTGTTAATCTGTATTTCAAATTTAATTGTAAGCCTATATGTTGTAATTTAACTTAAGGTATGTATGCTTGGATTATCCATGCTCGTCTTCGTGCGACACTTCCGGTATATATTTCGATCTATGACTCAGTGGTTAATTAGAAATTATGCGACAGACTACCATTTTAAGTGCATGTGGATCGGGGAGTATGTTTGATTGAGCTGTGCGCTATAAAAAAACTACTGTAGACCGAGGGTTGTGAAAATACTGAAAGCAAATAGCTATAGCCTTTTGAAAACAGTTACGAGCGGACCCCACGTGTCATTCAGGGTCCACCCACCCCACTCAACTCTCTCTCCCCCACTGACGAGCGCACCCACTCGTCAGCATCTTCTTCCTCCCAGCGCTGGCGGACAGGGGGCCTGCGCGAGCGGAGGGAAGCCCGGCACCTGCTCGGGCGGAGCGGAGCCGGGGAGCAGGGCGGAGCGGCGCCCGCGCCGGGGCCGAAGCCGGGAAGTGCGCTCGCCAGGGCAGGGCCGCGCAGCCGCCGGACGGGGGCGCCGGCGGAGCTGTGCCCGCGCCGGGGCCGGAGCCGGGCCGCTCGCAGCCCTCTGCCGCACCGGCGCTGCAGGTCATTCGTCCTCGTGGCCGGAGCTATTGTCCAAATAGAGAATGAACAAATTAGCGCACGCCAAGAACAGATGCAAAGAAAAAAGAAATTGAGGGGAAAACACGTGGAGATGCTCCCAAATCTTGGTTTGCTGGAGGCAGCATCAGGACACGAACGGGATTGGAGAAGAAATTGGAAGAAAACACCAAACACGAACGAGATTAGAGGAGAAATTGAAGGAGCACGCCGCCGGCGTTGCCCTCGCGCAGCAGCTCGCAGAGTGCGAGCTCCACAACGTCCCGACGGCGTATGGCGACGAGCGACCTCTGGGACCTCGCGGCGTACGGCGACGGTAGTCGACGGCCGGAGCAGGGCCGCGCTGCCACCGGACAGGGGCGCCGGCGGAGCAGGGCCGCACGCCCGGTGGCCAGCGGAGCTGCGCCCGCGCCGGAGCGCCGCCGCCCGAGTTCTGCCGCGCGAGCTTTTCTTTTTCGCGTGGAGAACCGACTGGCTGAGGAAGGGATCCGCGGGGGAAAGGAAAAAAAAAAAGAAACGAAGGGTACGTTCCTAATCAGTGGCAGACGGTGATTAGGTGCAAAAGTTATCACTCACATCCAGAAAAAGCAGAGGAGCTGCTGTGAAGATTGCATTAAAAAGCTGATTTCAGGTAAAAATATCTATAGATTTTAAAAGTAAAAACAAGTTGAAAAGTGATTAGAACGTCACCTGTGGATACAACTACATTGACAACTTTTGATTCAAAAGTGAAATAATTCTTTGCCACGATTGTATTTGATACATTTGATAAATTCATATTGCGTCATAATATGTGTTCATTGTTATTTTCAGAAATACATATATGAAAAATATTGGAAGATAAAAAAGTTGATTAGGGACAAGTTCAATTATTTGCAACATCCTCCACCAAACCACCATGCCACTTTTGGCCTAAAGAAAGAAGATATCAAATCCATGGATTTGGATTGCAGGCCCACACCAACTTGTGACGGACACCACGACTCCGGACTCCATTTTGGACGTTCAAGTACTCGATGGAAACCTATCAAGTCTACTTTCATATGGATTTGGACTGATATCCATATTTTCTCCGAGGCGGCCGCAATCGTTGATTTACTATAGAGACCTTTTATATCCACAGTGCTGCGTCACCTGATTTTGGTCCAATGGGCCGTGTATCAAGTAGGACCTGATAGGGGCGCGTCCTAGGATTTTAGGATGACCCCCACCATATCCTGTCATCCTCTACCCTCTCGTATACCTCCATAGCCGCCACAAACAGATTGAATTTTTGTTTCGCTGAAAGTTTAGCCATTGCTACTCGCTTGTAGACGCGTGTGTCGGGTAGACCATCCGTTCTACTCGATTGATAACCTCACCTTTATGATTTCAGATTAGTTATTATCTCCATATTTTCAATTAAGTTGCTTGTTCTCCGATTGCTTGTATGACGAGTATTCTAGTGGCCGCGTGTTGCTCTCCACGAGATCGCGGCAGCCGTTGGAGGTGGTGTATCGGTTGCTGAGATGCAACGTCCTTGGAAGACTGCAGCCGGACCGTGAATGTTATCTCCATCCAACAATTGAGTTATCCATTCCCTCTCACCGAAAGATCGGGAACAAGTAGGTTCACATCGGAAAGCCTAACCAAATACACCCAAGATGATTATTAGTACAGTTAAGCCAATTTAGTTTAGACAGTTATACCACAACAGGTCTAATATACCCTTCATTAAATATGTCCCCGCTGCATATATACGTGACTTGAACGGATATGTGTGACTTGATCCGTTCATGGCAGCGTTGCTTTCCAATATATTGCACGTCTTCATGTTAAAAAAAAAATTTGTGCATGCGCCATGTTGCCTTCCATTTCTTGTGCGTTAGGAGTTTGATTATTTATTTACTAGCGTAAGGATATTTGGACTGGATGTGGATTTTGTCACCTACTTTTATTCAAAATATAGCTGTATTTTGGATAAATTTGGAACCCAAGCAAACCTGTAGTCGTGGGGTGGGGGTGGGGGGATGTTATTTATGCTAATGATAAACGTATTGTTTGATGGCATATTTTGTATTTTTCTAGTAGAAGGAGTTATCCTCTGGTGTATGTTGTGGATTCTACCAACGTGATTTTTTTTAATTGTCAATAGTATATTCTATTGTTCAAGTTATGAAAACCTATGGTTTTGAGACATTTTTGATCCGATACTCAAAATCTATTGTACAATGGTGTATTTGGATTTGTTACAATAGTGAAATTTATTGTTCAACGGTACATTTTGTACTATTATATAAGTGAAAAAAGTACTATCTTGCAATATATCTTGGGATTGTTTTAATGGTGTAGAATTACCATTCATAGTATATTTGATCTTTTAAGTTATGAGAATTTATTGTTCTAGTGGTGGGGAATTATTGTTCGGTGGTATCATTGTTCTATGGTATAGTTTGAGTAGTTTTAGCAGTAAAATTTATTGTTCAATATTATATTTAAATTGTTTTAGTAGTGAAAAAAATATTTTTTTTGCTATATTTTGGATTGATCAAATAGGGGGAAACGCTTGTCCGTTGTAATATTTTGGACTGTCCAGGCAAGGAAAATTAGTTATCTCTTGGTATATTCTAGAACTTTTTTGCTAAAATTTTGTGGTATATTTTATATTATTTACCGAAATCCCTCAGCGAGCAAAAAGTTTGGGTAAACATTTATTAGGCTGAAGACACCTCTAAGATATAAAAATTGAATTATGGGCTTAAAATATCACTAGGCCCCAAATGGATGCTTGCAGCCAGCTCATGCAGAGCGCTCCAATGCATCTGTAGTGCTAGTGGCGACAATTCTAGGTTTTTAATCACTCGGGGTGCAGATGGCCCATTGTAGGAGCGAGGAGGCCGACCTGTGAGGGGTTGTATAGTCAATTCTAAAATTTTAACAAAAATTAACCGATGAAAGTGTGGTATTGAAATGATCGGCTATGAGAACCTGATCATTACGGCTAACGTGTGCTTTGCAGCGTCAATCTTTAAGTTAGCGTAATGATGGGTGTCGGAGGAATTCTCCAGCCGGGTGGCGGAAAGCACCCGCCTAATCCTAATTAAGGATGGGTTTGGAGGAGACTTAGGAGCGCTCGATCGGTGTGCGGATGAACACAGGAAGGACGCAAGGAATTTAGAGTGGTTCGGGCCGCCGGAGCGTAATACCCTACGTCCACTATGGTATTGTATTGACTGTGAGAGCCTTGGGTAGAACTTAGCCTGGACTTTGCTTGTGTATCTGAACCTTTGTGTTCTAACGAGTGCACTCTCCCTTTTATAGTCCAAGGGGAGTGCTTACACTGAGCGGGGCCTCGACAGGTGGGCCCGGCCAACAGGAGCTGTTCTACGAGAGGTATGGAGGTCATCTCCTCGAGCTCCTCTCCGTAGTCTTCTCGATCGAGAAGTTGACGTGCGTATCTTTAGCCAGGATATGGCCGTGTACAGCCTTGTCTTGTACAATGTCTGGCGTCAGCGTTGCATAACAGTGAAGCCGTGCTGTCACTGTTAGGATGGGACCTCCCGTCAGGCGGTGAAGCAGCGCTGACCCGTTGCATGTGCATTGTTACAGCGCACGCCTTGGCTTTGCCTATTACAGACCATCATCACGCGTGCAGCGCCGTGACACACAGTCCGCGCACTGTGCACGGTGATACGACGCGCCGCCTTCAGATCAGGCAGGCTTACCGTGGTGTCAGCTTACCTGCCCTGCGTGTCAGTGGCAGGCCGCTCTTTTTGACTTGGGCGCGCCCGGCCCAACTACCGCATTAAATGCTGGTAGGTGGGCTGGTGACCCGTGAAGGGCCTCCAGCCGCAGGCACGCGGCAGGGCCAGTCCCGCTCCCTCTGCGGGGCGGCACGTGGCGGCACCGGACCCCTTCCCAGGGGAAGGGGAGTCCGGGCCCTCCGAGTCCGGTTGAGGGAGCCTGGCCCGTGATGGTCCGGTCATCACACGTAGCGGCCTCGGACCCCCTGGGGAGTCCGGGGCCGCGGGGGCAACCCGAAAGCCTTCCTGCCCTCCTGGGTGCACGGGGGCCCCGGACCTCTCAGAGCTCGGGGAGGGTCCGGAGACCGTAGTCTCAGCTGTCAGGCCCGGGTCGCATGCCACGTCACCCAGAAGAGGAGGAGGAGGTTATGGATTACGAGACGCCAAGGGTCTGGACACCCTAGCAGGAGGTACCCCTGTCCGTGTGTACCGACAGAGGCCCCCGGGCCCGCCTGGGGTGAGGGATGAACCCGCAGGTGGGGCCAAGTCCCAGCTTCACGCCGGGTGGATAGCTTGCTCCCGCCGGGTAAGGGCATGAATGTCCTTTCGCCCATAGCGGGATCCCCGAGGGGCCCGTCCTCCGCGCGCACCGTGCGTGTCAGGCGGTTCAGATTCTTGTCTTATTCGAGCCCGTCGCGCGTCTCGGGCGGTTCGGATTCTGCCTTTTCGTCGATCCTCCAGCACCCACGCCGATGACTGGTGGGCCCGAGCCCACTGGTAATAGAGTGTGAGAGGAGGGGAAGCTGGTGCTGGCAACCGTTCGACTTCTCCTCGGTCGCCGCGGGACGCAAGAGAGGAACAACTTTTTGCATAAAAGGTATGCGCCGAGGGGAACGGCTACCTTTTCGCTTTTGCCAACAACAGACGCCATAGCGCCCCTTCGTCTCCGCAACCCTTCTCGTGATCGG
This sequence comes from Panicum hallii, assembly GCF_002211085.1. NCBI lineage: Eukaryota > Viridiplantae > Streptophyta > Magnoliopsida > Poales > Poaceae > Panicum > Panicum hallii. Next base: position 38,464,816 of record NC_038050.1, on the reverse strand, counting down.
TTTCCTTGCGCTCGGCTCCCTTCTCTTCCCTGCTCCTTTGCAATCCACCCCCAACAATCACCATGGCTTCGCTTCCTTTCCCGCGTCGCTTCCAGAGCCAGGATCAGTTGGACGCGGTGCGGCGCCTTCTGGGGTGGACCGCGCCGGCGTACGCCGGGAAGGTCAGGGCCGGCAAGATTCCCCTCCGCGACCTTGCCGCGGGGGAGTTCGTCCTTTTCAATTCGTACATTATGTGCGGGTTGGTTCCTCTGATCTCCTCCTTCTTCCTCCTGCTCCTGGAGGAGTTCGGCCTCCAACTTCATCATCTCACCCCCCACTCCGTCCTCCTTGTGGCGGTCTTCGCCCACCTTATGGAGATGTTCGTGGGGGTGCGCCCCTGCACCACCATCTTCAAACATTTCTACTCCCTGGTTGGGACCGGGAAGAAGCGCGGCGAGATTGGCGCTTATTAGTTCCAGCTCCGGCACGGGATGGCGGGCTCCTACATCGCCGCCTTCTCCAGCTCCAAGTGGGAGGACTGGCGTGAAGGCTGGGTCATCGCAGCAGTCGAGCCCCACGACCGCCTGGAGCTGCCAACAGAGGGTCCCCAGAGCGACCGGAGCACATGGAAGGCCAGGCCAACGATACCAGCGGAGCTCGACCCGGTGTTGTACCGGATCAAGAAGCTGGCAAGGAGCGGCCTGACTTCCATGATGGTGCTGGGCGACTTCCTGAAGCGGCACATCGCCCCCTTGCAGCAGCGGTCCCGGATGGCCTATGTGTACACGGGACTAAATGACTGCTGCAGGATCGCGCGCGGGCCCGGCGGCGACTTCACCAGGGCGGAGCTGGAGGCGGCGGTCCGGGCGATGACCGGCGAGGTGTTCGTTCCCGAGTCCCTGGTCCTCCCGAGCGGGGTGAAGGCCCTGTGCGAGGACCAGGCACTGCGGTCATCGGTCCTGGCGTCGATGCCGACCCTGGACGAGGGCGGCCTGGCGGTCCGGCAACTGGGGAGCGACCCCAACCGCGGGCTTCAGATCCCTGGCGCCACGCCGGACCGCCAGCAACGCAGCAACTATGGTTCCGGGGGGCCGGGACCCAAAGGTCCGGCCCCCCGCGGGAAAGGAAAGGAGAAGGTGCCGGTGCCAGAGCACCGGCAGAAGGACAACGCGGGTGCTGCCCCGGCAGAAGGACGTGGAGAGGCTCAAGGGCCGGCACCCGCGCGGAGCAGCCAAGCCGAGGGGAGCAAATCCCGGAGGCTTCAGCGAGACGATGGCTCCTTGGTCGGGGAGCCGGCGCCCAAGCGCCAGAAGACAGCGGGGGTGGAGGAGCAGAGCGGAGCTGCACCACCTCCACCACAACACCGGCCTCCCCCGAGACAACAGACTCCTCCGCCACCACCACCAGAACGGCGGCCAGCGACACCACCACCACCGTCCGAGGTCAGGCCACAGTCCCCATCGCCGCCGCCAGGAGGCTCAATAGCCGGGGATGCCCCCCAAAGGTCTGGGGGGTCCTCGGCAGGGAGGAAGGTCCCCCCAGCCGCCCGGGGCAGATGGGAGTGGTGCGACTTCCCGTAAGTAGTTTTGTCAAGGTTTTTCATTTCCTTTCTTGGCTTCTGGTCCTTAACCATACAGGTGATACGGCAGGCCGCAATCTTCAGACGCACCAACTGGGGGATCCGGCCCCCAGCCAGCGTCGGGACCCTCGGCGCCGTCCCCAGCAGGTCTCCTGCCAGAGACAGCTCCAGAAATCCCCGGACCCATGGGCCCGGAGCCGGAGGCCACCACACCGCCGCGACCCGAAGCTGCCCCCCAGGAGGAGGGCACCAGGCCCACTGTGACGACCGAGGCATCGGCAACAGAGCCGGGTGTCGAGGTCGGGCCCTCTCCAGCTGAGCTAGCAGCAGAGGGGACCGCTGCCACGGAGGAGGCTGCAGCGCCAGAGGCAGCGGAGGTGGTGGAGGTCGCGGCGCCGGAGGCAGCGGAGGTGGCTGCACCGGAGGCGACAGAGGCGGCGGCACCGGAGGTCGCCGAAGTTGCCAGCAGCGCCGCCCCACTGGCAGAGGAGGAGGAGATGGAGGTGGTGCTGGGAAGGCACCTCCTCCCGAGCACAGCGGAGGTCCCTCTACCCCAGCTCATAGCCAAATGCCAGCAAGCTCAACAGGAGCTAGAGGCTGGCATACGCCGGGAGTGGGAGAAGCTGGAGGCGGAGCGCCAGTGGCTCTCCGACTGGGAGGTCCGCCTGGGGGACCGCATCAACGCCGTCTCCGCCCGCTACGCTGAGGAGCGCGCCAAACTTGTGTTGGGACACGAGCTCCTGCGGGAGGAGCTGGAGCAGGCGCGCGACCGGGAGGCAGCGGCGTTTTAGCGGGAGAAGGCGGCCACGCGGCGGGAAGCAGAGGCCCTCGAGGGGCTGATCGCTGTGGAGGAGATGAAGCAAGCGGTGGCGGACAGGGATCGGGTCGCCCGGGAGCTGGCGGCTCAGGCCAGGAAGGCGTCGGCAGCGGTCGAGGCGGAAAAGTCCGCCCTCACAGATTTGGCGGCGGCGACAGCAAAGAAAGAAGAATGGCTGGCCGCCCGCAAAGCAGAGGAGGTGGCCCGGCTTCAGGAGCTCCAGAAGCGGGAAGAGGCCGTGGAGGAGGAGCTGGCAGCCGGGAACCGGAGGCTCCAGGAACGCGAGGCAGCGCTCTAGGAGAGGGAGGCCAAGGTGGAGGGGCTCCTGGCAGAGCAGCGCGCCGGCTCCGGCCGGTTAACAAGATGGGTCGGTACGGTGAACCCTCTGCTAGAGGCACTCGGAGCCAACCCCATCTGGGTACCGGAGGCTCCTTCGCCATTTGGCGCCGCACTCCAACTGCTGGACTCCACTGCCAGGCGGCTACAGGACGCGGAGGCCGGGATGTAGGACCTCCTGGAGACAGAGGGGTGAATAGTTGCTCGGGGGATGGCCGAGTACATCCTCACCAGCTTCCGGAGCCATGACCCCTCCATCCAGCTGACTCCTGTCTTGGTCGGACCCCTCCGGGCGACCGCAGCCGCCGCGCGAGAAGGGGTCCAGGAGGCGGTGGACATGGTCGCGGCCCGCCTCCGGCATCGTCCCGAACTTGCAGAGAGTGGGAGTGCCTCCGGACCACCAGAGCAGTAGTGCTAGTATCTTTTTGTTATTTCTTTTGTAACATAACTTTTGTTATTGTAAGATAGCTTTAAAATGTTGTGCACATTATTAGTAATGCGTTTAAGTATTTGATGTGTCTACTTTTAGTGAAAAACTTAGCTTTTTTCCTGATTGTCGATCTGCAAAGTGCTGTTGGGCACACCGAGGTCCCGTGGCCCCCTGGGAGGTAGTCGCGATAGGTCGGGACTAGCTGCCATAAAACCGAGGTCCTGCACATGACTTAGGATCGACGTTTAGTAGACGTCCCCACGGGTTCTCAGTCTGGCCAGCGAAGGCCTCCTAAGTTGCGTAGCAAGCCAGAACACTAGGACCTACGTTCGGGGATTAAAAGGGGTCCCGGCCCCTGGGTCCACGGTTCAAGGTACGACAGTACCCACCCTAGGGGGGCAGAGTGTGTAGGCTTAGGGTACGGAACCAGGCTAAGCGGCTAGACAACCCTGGACCCCAGCAAAGGGCGAGCACGTCCCCCTGAAGCCAATTCCCAGGAGTCCGATCCTTTCTCTCCCGCGAAACAGAGGTCCGAGGCAGAGACGTAGCGTAGCAACTCAAGGGAGGCTTTAGGCACAACACAGACGTGAAGAACACGTGGGGGGTTAGCGTAACAAGAAGCGAAAAAATATAGAATCGCATAGACTTCAGGGACGCATTTGAGAATAAATTTTCCCTTAATGAATTGGTACAGAAGAGTTGTGCGATGTACGCCAGGGGCCGGGTTTACGAGGGCGGACCTCTACCGCCCTGGTCCGCACGGCAATGCTACCAATTACAAAGGAAAAATTTCCTCTCAACCAGGTCCTAGGGATAGAACTTACGGAGGTGCTCAATGTTCCATGGATTGGGTAGTTGCATTCCATCCTCCGCAGCCAGGCGAACAGATCCGGGTCGGCACACCTTTGTCACCTTGAAATGCCCCTCCCAGCTGGGGGAGAGCTTGTGCATGCCCTCCCGGTTCAGGATTCGCCTTAGGACTAGGTCCCCGACCCAGAGCTCCCTACTTCGCACGAACCGTTGGTGGTAGCGCCGGAGCGCTTGGTTGTACCGTGCATTTCGGACCGCTGCTCGCCATCTGCGCTCGTCGACGAAGTCCACGTCTTGGTGACGCTGCTGTTCCTGCAAATTCTCATCAAAAGACCGGACTCGTAGAGAGCCCATGGTGATCTCCGGGGGAAGGCACGCTTCGGCCCCGTAAACCAGGAAGAAAGGGGTTTCCCCTGTTGCACGGCTGGGTGTGGTCCGGTTCCCCCAATCCGTGACTTGTCGAAGCCACGGTTCTTCTTGTTCTTCTTCTTGCCACTGCCAGGGGCAGCAACACTGGGCCCACTCATTTGAGCAGGTCCTGCATGGGTTGTAGAGTGCCATGCACGGCCTTCTGCAGCCCGAGCGCACTTGTCCGCCAGAGCGAACAGGGTGGTGACGGCTTCCACTTGGTGGGTCGCCAGCTTCTCTAGCATCTTCTCGTCTCGGACCCCCTGTCGGAAGGCCGTGATGATAGATGCATTGGAGATACGTGGGATAGTTCCACGTACCTTGGTGAAGCGGGAGATGAAGGCCCGGAGGGTTTCCCCGGGTTGTTGCCTCACGGCGTGGAGGTGGGCCTCCACGCCATGCTGCTGGTACGCACTGGCGAAGTTCGCCGTGAACTATGCGCAGAGCTCACCCGAGGACTGGATGGATCCCGGGGTAAGATTCATGAGCCAGGTCCGGGCTGGCCCGGTCAAGGCTACATGAAAGTAACTTGCCATGACGGCTTCGTTACCTCCGGCCGCCGTGATGGCGGTGATGTAGACCTGCAGGAACTCTGACGGGTTGGTGGAGCCGTCATATTTTTCCGGCAGGTGGGGCCGAAACTTGGATGGCCAGGCGACTGCGCGAAGGTGGTCTGCGAGCGCTGCGCAGCCCACGCCCGACACCGGCGCCTGGGGGAGTCCTTGCGGCCTGGCCGCAGCCGCATCGAGCTCGGGCGCAAGGTCCCGACCCTCAATATTGAGCCGTCGGTTGCGCGCTCGCTCGATGGAGACCCTGGCGTCCTCTCCCGCATGCCTGCGGTTGAGCTCCGCCCGGAGGTCTTCGGTCCGTGCACTCCTCACGGACGGTGCGTGCACGGAACCGGATGCGCCGCCCTAGCGACGGCGCTGCCTGGAAACAGACCCCCCCCCGGCAGAGCCTGGGGAAGCCTGTGCCAGGTTGAGGAGACGGTCGACGTCGTCACGCCATTGCCTGTGCGCGTCTGGCGAAGCCGCCTCTCCAGGGGGGTTGCGGAGCAACTCCCTGGCTGCCATGAGGGGCCCGCTCGGTGCGGGCACCGATTGGGCCACTGAGGCCCGCTCCGCCGCACACGGTGGGGCAACACGCGGAGCCGCTCTGGAGGCAAGACGGCGAGAGGCGTGTGGCGCCGTGGACGCCACCTCTTCACCAATCAGGAGGTCATGGTGACCGTTTTCCTGTGCCATCACGGCCTTGCACTTCGACCAAACGCGAACCAAACCTAAACCCCCTATCTGGCGCGCCAAATATCGGAGGAATTCTCTAGCCGGGTAGCGGAAAGCACCCGCCTAATCCTAATTAAGGATGGGTTTGGAGGAGACTTAGGAGCGCTCGATCGGTGTGCGGATGAACACAGGAAGGACGCAAGGAATTTAGAGTGGTTCGGGCCGTCTGAGCGTAATACCCTACGTCCACTATGGTATTGTATTGACTGTGAGAGCCTTGGGTAGAACTTAGCCTGGACTTGTGCTTGTGTATCTGAACCTTTGTGTTCTAACGAGTGCACTCTCCCTTTTATAGTCCAAGGGGAGTGCTTACACTGAGCGGGGCCCCGACAGGTGGGCCCGGCCAACAGGAGCTGTTCTACGAGAGGTATGGAGGTCATCTCCTCGAGCTCCTCTCCGTAGTCTTCTCGATCGAGAAGTTGATGTGCGTATCTTTAGCCAGGATATGGCCGTGTACAGCCTTGTCTTGTACAGTGTCCGGCGTCAGCATTGCATAACAGTGAAGCCATGCTGTCACTGTTAGGATGGGACCTCCCGTCAGGCGGTGAAGCAGCGCTAACCCGTTGCGTGTGCACTGTTACAGCGCACGCCTTGGCTTTGCCTATTACAGACCATCATCACGCGCGCAGCGCCGTGACACACAGTCCACGCACTGTGCACGGTGATACGACGCGCCGCCTTCAGATCAGGCAGGCTTACCGTGGTGTCAGCTTACCTGCCCTGCGTGTCAGTGGCAGGCCGCTCTTTTTGACTTGGGCGCGCCCGGCCCAACTACCGCATTAAATGCTGGTAGGTGGGCTGGTGACCCGTGAAGGGCCTCCAGCCGCAGGCACGCGGCAGGGCCAGTCCCGCTCCCTCTGCGGGGCGGCACGTGGCGGCACCGGACCCCTTCCCGGGGGAAGGGGAGTCCGGGCCCTCCGAGTCCGGTTGAGGGAGCCTGGCCCGTGATGGTCCGGTCATCACACGTAGCGGCCTCGGACCCCCTGGGGAGTCCGGGGCCGCGGGGGCAACCCGAAAGCCTTCCTGCCCTCCTGGGTGCACGGGGGCCCCGGACCTCTCAGAGCTCGGGGAGGGTCCGGAGACCGTAGTCCCAGCTGTCAGGCCCGGGTCGCATGCCACGTCACCCAGAAGAGGAGGAGGAGGTTATGGATTACGAGACGCCAAGGGCCTGGACACCCTAGCAGGAGGTACCCCTGTCCGTGTGTACCGACAATGGGCTTTCATGATTTTCCTGGCCGTCATCGTTGTGGTTTTCACTAATGGCTCAAAGGATATGCGCAAAGATCATTGGTGTTGTGAGGCACTTGGAGTAGTTTAGACCTTTGTTTTTCCTTTGGCCATACTATAGGGGGGGGTAAGGTATAGTAGTTTGACCTAGATAAGCCTAGAGTATAGGTGTCATGCATGCTTGTGAAATTTTAGTACTAGGTAGCTGAGATGAAGTAATGAGAATCTTGGAAATGAGTTAGAAACTCAAAAGGAATTGAATTGGATGAGTTTTCTACACTTAGGAGTAACCAACGTATTTGACCGACCTATTCAGTAAATGTTACTGGGGTCACTGAATTCGGTGGTCCTTAGCTAAACTTGAGAATGCTACAGGATTGACAGTTTGGTCTAGTGATCAATTGATTTTTAGTGACCAAATTAGTTGGTGATACTATGTCACTTACAAAATGCTACTAGAATGACCGATTGGTCCGGTGCTCATGTGTCGGCCATTGATCGAATCAGTTGGTGATATTGTGACAGTTGAAGGAATGCTACTGGAGTGCTAGCATGGTCCGGTGCTTGTCTATAGTACTATGGCCGAATCAGTTAGTGAGGCATTGGACATCAGCAAAACACTATTGGATTGATAGCAAGTTCGATGCCTAGTGAAGAAGACCATGACCGAATTAGTAGGTCACCTGTCAATGATTGTAATTCCTATGAAAAGGGGTCACTGATTGATCCTGTTGTGCCTTCCGGCATTGACCGAATCAGTCGGTCAATGCAGCATGAGTAGAAGAATGGGGTTAACGACTAGGTTTTTCTGATTTGGTCTATATATACATGTTCTCTTCCTCCAAGTAAGCTCTCTTGCCACTTGGAAAGGCTCATACTCATATTTTGATGTCAAGAGCACGTGAAGAACTAGAGTGATTTGCAAGTTCCTTAAGTGAAGATTAAGGCCATCATTAGTGCTAAGGAGTAGCAAGTATGCATCCACCCATCTCTTGATCTTGTGCAGGTCAAGTGAAATTCTTTGCTTGTTACTCTTGGTGATCGGCATCACCTAGACGGTTTGGTGGTGGTGTTCTTGGTGAGCTCTCAAGGAAGTGTCTTGTGAGAAGCCCTAAGAAGGTTGTGCTCGGTTTGGAATCCGCCGATCCAGAGTTGGAGAATGGATTACCACTAGAGAGCACTTGATCATTGTGTGGATCAAGGGGGAGTGATCACCTTGCGTGGGTGCTCCAATGAGAACTAGGGTAGAGTGCCGACTCTTCGATACCTCGGAAAAAAGTCGGTATTCTAACCCTCTCTTTACTAGTATTGTCATGCTAGTATAGGGTTGGAACTAGGTTGCAAAACTTCAAAATGACTATCAATAGTCACACTTTGTAAGGTTTAGGCACATGAGGAGATTAGGGTTTTGTGTAGGTTTTGATAGCCTCAAGAAAAATTTGTAGAAGCCTAATCACCCCCTCTTTGGCACCTTCATCATTTAAATTGGTATTAGAGCCTCATGCTTATTTGAATAGGTTTCACCACCAAGACAAAGATGTCTAATGGGGATGGACCCCTCCCTTGTTTGACGATGATGAGTTTTCTATTGGCAGATTCGTATGGAGGCTTATCTAGAAGCCGTCAACCTGAGAGTGCTTAGGGTGCCGTGAGTGATCTTCCACCCATCATTCACAAAACAAAATCCACTCTCAATAAGACCAACTATGACAACTGGAATGTGAAACATTGTAACATTCTATTTTATGGCATTAGTAATGATGTGTTCAATAGGGTGCGTAGCCATAAGAATGCTAGTGAGTTTTGGGAGAAGTTGGTTGAAATGCATGAGGGATCCAAAGATGAGAGAGATGAATGCCACACAGTTGTTATGGATAAGATTAATGCTTTAAAATGCTTTCTTATGAAAATGCTAATCAAATATTCTCTCACTTGAATGTTCTTGTAGAGGAATTGGATGACCATGGGCTTACCAAGATGAAGGATATCAATATCATATTAAGAATTCGTGCTGTCCCTAAGGAGAAGTATGCAAATATTATCACATACTTTCATCAAGTTGATCTTGAGAAGTACAAGATCTCCCAAATCATGGGGAAGATAAGTGGTTACGAAATGTACATGGGCTTCCTCTTCCAAGAAGAATGATATTGCATGAAAGACAACAAAAGGAAGAAGATGATCATGAAGAAAAAGTCTAGTGATGATGAAGACTATGATGGCGAAGATGACACAATGCTCTTCTTGTGAGAAGAACTTCCAAGATGCTCAAGAAGCTTGACAAGGAAGGAGTCATCTTTGACTACAAGAAGTTCTTTACAAGTGGAAGGAAGAAGTCCATCAAATATATGACATGCTAAAATTATGTAATCTTACTCATCAATATCCTATCCCGGATAAAAGAAAGAAGAAGAACAAGAGCAAGAATGATGAGAGTGATGATGAGAAGGAGAAAGATCACAAGAAGAAATATTCTTACAAGAGCAAGAAGTATAACAAGAGAATCTCTTTCAAGAAAGGCAAGGTGAGCACTCATGATGATGCAAGTGAAGTTAGTGATGGTGATAGTAAATTTACTCCCTAACATACGAGCAACTCACTAAGCTTCTCAAGAAATATACTAAGATCGTCATCAAAGCAAATGAAAAGGTAGACAAGCTTAGCGCGTGGGTTACTGATGAAAGCTCAGATGATTCTTCTTTCTCAAGTGATAGTGATGATGAAGGTTATTGAAAGAAAGCAAGTCAATCTTCTAGAATACTCTTGACCATGCCAGAAAGAAGATATTTTGAAGGTGAAGATATTACCATGGATATAAATATTTATGAAAAGTTCTAGTGTCACTTGTCTTATATGGCAAGTGAAAAAATATCTAGGAATATTCTAGAATATCTTTTATTGTATGGTAAAGTAGAAAATATCTTGGAAGGTTCTAGAGTAGGGGACACATGTCATCACCATATGTGTCGCCATGATCTATATATATGAGAACCCCCTCTCCCTCCCCTAGTAACCTAAGAGGCAACAACACATACAAGCCACAAGCATAAGAGAGAGTTGGGGTTGTAGTACTAGGTGAATGTGTGAATGAGTGCTAGGATAGCCACTTAAGAAGTGTTCACACTCTCGTATAATATTGTTGTTCGTGTAATAAAGTGTTGTTCAAAAGAGTTGGTCTCCCAATCTGCTTCTATAGTTTCTAACTACTTAGTGCGTGGATTGTGATCTATCGAAGGTTGGCTTTGCCCCCGAGATCACAACGGTCCAAGCTTCATCTGAAGGTTGGCTCTACCACCCGGAAGCAAGCTTCATCTGTAGGTTGGCTCTGCCACCCGGGAGCTAGAAGGTTGGCCCTGCAGCCAAAAAGGACCAAAAGGCACTAGGTAATTAGAAATTACAAAGCTGTCCACTACAGAGTGAGTGGGTGTTCCTAAGTATAGATCCACCTTCAAGTGGGTGATTAGGGCCACCTCCGTTTCCAATAATTGGTATCAGAGCCAGATTCATCCAGGATCATCATCTTGAGGAGGCAACGGTGAGCACAAGTGCTTGTGGTATCCACTGTCAAGCAGGCGCTAAGGGGAGACTCTGTCGGTGCACAGTCTGGGACTGTGAAGCTTGTTGGTCAGGGACCAGAGGAGCTAATGCTGGGCGTCGATCACTATGGCAGATCTTGGCGCAAGCAGTGGAATCAGGAAGCTTAACAGCCACAACTATGGTTATTGGAAGACCTGCATCGAGTCCTACTTGCAAGGTCAAGATTTGTGGGAGGTTGTTGCAGGCAGTGAGGTTGTGCCTCCAGCGAAGGAGAAGGATCAAGGGGAGCCCTTACGAAAATAGAAAATTAAAGCTGGCAAAGCCATGTTCGTGTTGAAGACTACAATCAAGGAGGACCTACTAGAGCATATTAGAGATGCAGATACTCCGAAGACAACTTGGGAGACTTTGGAAAAATTGTTTTCCAAGAAGAATGAAGCACGCCTACAACTCCTGGAGAATGAGTTAGCAGGTATCTTCTCTTAAGGAACCTTGACTATCAGTCAATATTTTACCAAGACGAAGTCTATTTGTCGAGAGATATCTCAGCTTGAGCCCAAGGAGAAGATTGGTGAAGCTCGTTTGAAGATGATAATAATTCATGGGCTTAGACCTGAGTATAGTGGATTTATTGCTGCCGTGAGAGGGTGGCCGAATCAACCATCTTTGGTTGAGCTTGAGAATCTATTGGTTAACCATGACATGTTGGCCAAGCAGATGGGGAGTATTACAGAGAAGGAAGAAGAGGAGGCTCTCTTTACAAGTAAGAAGAAGGGCTTGTTTAGGAGACAAGAAAGATTCAAGCCAAAGTGGATAGATGGTGACAAGTATCATGCAAAGGAAAGAAGTCCTTCTTCAGGGGGAGCAAGAGGAAGAGAAGATAAAAAATACCAACCAAAAAAGCAAAATGGAGGGTGCTTCAATTGTGGTAAGGCTGGCCATTTTGCTAGAGATTGTCGTCTTCCAAAAAGATATTTTGAAGGAAATATAGCCATTACCATAATGGAAGAGAAAAAGGAGGAAGCACCTAACAGTGAAGAAGAGTGGGATATTGAAGCCAGTTTTTCTCAAGAAGTAGAAGATAATGAGCTGGAGGAGGACATGGAAGTACCTGCTTTTGAAGCGACAATTGATCCAAAAATTGACTATAAGGAAGATTGGATCATTGATTCTGGGTGCTCCAATCACATGACTAATGACGACAAGAAGTTAGAGGATATGACAGACTACAAAGGAGGAAGAGAAGTATTAATAACCGATAATTCAAGATTGGCTATTTGTAACACCCTAAGGTAATTTCCTTAAATTTTAAGGAATTTGTTTGGGCCTAAATAAATTTTCCAGGGTTTTCTCTAATTTTTGTGGCATTTAAAGCAATTTATAACACAAGAAAGTAAAATTAATTATAAGGTCAACATGTTTGTGCATTCATGCTGGAGCATTATTTTCCTTGTGTTGAATTTATAGGGTTTGAATTCAAACTTATTTTGAATTCAATTGATTTGTTTGAATTAGTTGAGTATAGGAAAGAAGAAGGAAAAGAAAAAGGAAAAGAGAGGAAGAAAAGAAGCCTAGCCCAGCCCAGCTTTTCCCTTCCCCTCCCTCATTCCGCGTGGGCCACGCCGGCCCACTCTCTTTTCTCCCGCGGGCTTCCTCCCCTCTCTCCTTTTTCCCTCCGCAGCCCAGCTTCCTTTCCCTCTCCTTCTCCCGCATGGGCCACGGCGGCCCAGTTCCCCCTCTTCCCCCTCGGGCCCCTCTCTCCTCTCTTTGTTTTTCCTCCGCGGCCCAGCCCGAGCTAGCGCTTCTCCCCTCTCACGCGCGCAGCTGCCACGTGCGCTCGCTCTCCCCCGCGATCTCCTTCTCCCGCTGCCAGGCCGGCCCCACCTGTCATCCCCCTCCTCCCGCAACCCCTTCCCGCAACGGCCGCGCCGCTGCTCGGTCGTGAGCCCCGGATCTCCTCCGCCACAACCATCCCCGAGATCCCTGGCCCTGCCCTTCTTATCCCCCTACGCCACCCCTTGGATCCATCTCATCCCAACAACGTCGCCCCAAAGCCCTAATCGCGGCCGCCGCCTTGCCTCTGCTTGGAGCCGAGCCCGCCGCCGCGGGCACGCCGAACCACTGCAGCCCCACCGCTTGAGACCTCCGCAGGAGCTCCGCCCAAGTGCCAGGGTCGACCTCCGAGCTGTGCTCACGTCCTTCATCCCTGTGCTCGCCGGAATTGAACCCGAGCCGTCGGTGAGCCCGCCTCCGAGCAATTGCCGGCCACCAGTGCTTCTCAGGCCGTGCTGACCTCCCCATCCCCTTCACAGGACCTCCCCGCATCGATCCCCGGTGACCAGGAGCCCGGAGACCCCCGGCATCACCTGCCCCCGCGGGAGCCCGAGCCTTCCGTCGCCGGTCGCCGTCGTTCTCCCCTTCCGCCACAGCCCCGGCCTCCACAACCCCTTGGTGAGCACCTCTTCCACCCCCTGCTCCTTTTGCGCCGGTTGTTGTAGGCCGTAGACCGCACCCGAGGCCGGAACGCGCGCGCCGTCGTTGCGCCATCACCCCGAGCCGCCCTCACCGTCGTTCTGCCCCAGTCATGCCCAAATCCTCCACCACAACTGCCCAGGTGGATTACACATGCCGTCAGCAACCTTCAGGGCTTGACCTCGTCTCAGATGGAGCCCGGACGGCCAAGATCGGCCTACGCCGGCGATGCGCCGCCGCGGAGACGAGCTCCGGTGACCTCCACCGCCGCCCGGACCCCCTCTTTCTTCTGAGCCGTCCGATCTGCGACCAGTGGGTAGGATTAGATCCTTAGCCCCTTGATCCCGACCGTCAGATCGTGATCCAGCGGATATGTTTCCCTTGTATCGGTTCGCCCTTGTCTTAAATCCCGGCCGTCCATCCTTGATCCGGTGCGCGGGATTGAATTCCCTTTATGTTAGGCTCTGGCGCGTTAGATCCCGATCGGATGGATGAGAATCAAGCGTACCCCTTCGTTTAGTAAGTCTAATCTCAGCCGCCCGATCCAGATCCGAGCGCCCAGAACAGAAGATACCGCTTCAGCCTGGCATTTTTGCTAAAGAGCCCCTGTCTTTCAGAGAAATAAACCCGCAGTCCTAGTTAGTTGAGAAATAATTCCAGAAAGACCCAGAATCTTGCACGGACCCCCCTGAGCTTTTCGGTTTTCGAACCCGCAGTCCATGCTTTGGGTTTTCACGTGCTAGCCCCTGTGTCTACCCTTTATTTACGTTTAAGTCCTCGGTTTTTGTGCAGAACCCCTTAGAACCTCCAGTTCTCTTGCAAATAGGTCCCTGGATCTTGTTTCAAGCGTAGATTTCGCGTCTTAGCTCCGTTTTAGGTGTTCTTTATATCCACGCGATCGTTGTAATGCGTAGAATAGTTCTAGACCAGTTTGGTGTGCTGTTCTATTGTATTGGTGTACTGTTTTCTTATAGTTTGCTATTGTTTGTGCATGTGTGTATGTGTGGACTATGCTTGATGATCGTGAGTAGACGTGGAGCCTTTGGACCAGTACCAGGAGCCGCCATCTTCTGAGCAGTTTGAGCAGCAGCAGGAGAATTTCGAGGAAGGCAAGTATAACATGAACATCCTACCACTTTTAAATACAATTTCATACTGCATTTTAATACTGTATGCCTATAAGGACTTTCCTAGCCACTTTATATCCTATATATATATCCTTTGGGTTGCATTATGGTTAGTTGTGCTAGGTTGCTGCGCTATAACAAACTTGGTCCTTGTTAATTAATTTGTTAATGATCTTATGCAACTTAATTCTGGAGCCGACCCTCTGTGCTGTGTGCTTGAGTGGTTTGCGCGTCCTTAAAAATATGTTTTGGTAGAAACATGGTGTAGGGGGCCAGCACGGTGCTTAGTGCTTGGTTGGACACTCTCCATAAGGACCGGTTCATAGAGTGACAACCTGGGACAACCGCGCAACCATAAGACTGGAATGGGACGGTCTTGACTTACTAATTAGGTCGTGTTGGTTCGGGAGTAACTTACCTGTGTGGGCAAGAGGGGTGGTAAGCTTCAATGGTCCCTGCTCCTCCGGCTTGGTCTGTGCTGTGTGTCTTGTACCCCCGGAGGTGGGCCCCATCGTTGCTGATCCAGAATCCTTAGCGGTTACACCTTACCAACGTGATCCTTTGTAACGGTCTCGTAGTGTGCTTGCTAGTCATCTCACCTAAGGAAGTGTGATGAACAACTAGCGTAGCTCACGACTTGTGGGTAAAGTTGTGCAACCTCTCGAGAGTGTAAAACTGATATATCAGCTGTGCTCACAGTCATGAGCGGCCCAGATCCTCCGTCTCATTAGTGGGGTTATCAACCTTTGATTAGGGAGATTCCCCGGGTGGTTTTGGTTTGGAGGGTTCTCAGTAGTTCTTAATTAATATTGATTAATTTATTATGCAATTCGGGTTTATGGTAATTCATCCACTTGTAGTAATTAGCTTTAATAAAATTCTGCCAAGACTAAAAGCTAATGCAGTCGAGTCAGCCAACCTTAGAGCCTCATAGTTTGTGTTATACTTGTTGAGTACGAGTTGTACTCACTCTTGCCTTTCTACTCTTCTGTTCTCTTGGATACCTTCGACTGCTGCTCAGTGCCCGGCAACGTGGAGGACTACGTCAGCGGCTTCGACGACTTCTAGGCGTTTGTCTCCCAGTCGACGTCCCTGTGGCGCCCAGCTCTTCATGTATTTCTTGCTACGCTTCCGCACTCTTGAACCGATTCTTGATTCGGTTGTAATAAAACAATTCATTTACAATTTATATTAATGTTATTCGTGATATGTGTTGTGATATCTTGATGATTCTGTTGTATATATGCGTGACTTGATCCTGTCGCATATATGATTGCTCGATTTATGTTCTTTATAAATCGGGTGTGACACTATTTCTCATGTTGGAAAGACAACCATTCCAAGGTATGGTCCTTATCAACTCCAACTCAACAAGGTATATCATGTCCCCGGGTTGAAGAAAAATCTTCTATCAGTCTCTCAGTTTACAGAAGAAGGAAAATATGTTCTCTTTGGACCGGAAGGTGTGTTTATATACAAAAAAGTAAAGGTGACTGGCACACCAATTTTGGAAGGAAAGAGGAGACAATCAGTCTATGTCCTCTCTGCTGAGTCCGCTTTTGTGGATAAGACTCGAAGGAGTGAGACCGGGGATCTTTGGCATGCCCGCCTTGGACATGTCAATTATAGGAAATTAAAGGAGATGATGCAAAAGCAAGTTTTGAAGGGGCTTCCTCAAATTGATATCCGAATTGATACGGTTTATGCCGGTTGTTAGTTTGGCAAGGCTCATCAATTACCATACGAAGAGTCTAAGCGCCGATCGATGACACTGTTGGAACTCATACATTCGGATGTTTTCGGTCCGGTGAAGCAAATATCTCTTGGAGGTATGAGGTACTTGGTGACTTTTATTGATGACTTCTCAAGGTATGTTTGGGTTTACTTTATGAAGGAGAAGTTGGAAACCTTTTTGAAGTTTAAGGAGTTTAAGGAGAAAGTAGAAGGTGAGCTCGATATGAAAATTAAGTGTCTTCGGACTGATAATGGGAAAGAATATTTATCAAATGAGTTCACCAACTATCTCAAGGAGAATAAGATAAGGAGGCAATTAATATGCCCTCATACTCTGTCAGTGTTTAACTGGCTGCCCACCGAGGGGTATACCCAAGGTGGTAGATTTTGGGTGAGGGAATGCCGAGATCAGGAGCTCGAAGGTACAAGGAACACAAAGCTTAGACAGGTTCGGGCCGCTAGGTGCGTAATACCCTAAGTCCTATAGTGGTTTGTATTGCCTTAGATGTAGAATGACCTAGAGATCGTGTTTTGAGAGGGGTCCCTGTCCTCCCTTATATATCCGAGAGGCCAGGGTTACAAAGATACTAACCAACACCAGCTAAGGAATTGTACCAGAACATATCCCGAGTAGATTCCCTCTGTATCGGTTAGCTCTATCTCCTATTTAAACAGGATAAATAAGAGATAAGATGGACTTAATCTCTTTAACTACGCTATGTACACAGCCCCGTTGCCCTGGGTCTGACAAGCCCCCGAGCTCTTCGCAGCTGAGTACTGCAGGCTTATCGAGTACTTCCGAAGTAGTCTTCGACTTCTTCAAAAGCTTCGACTTGAAGTCCTTCTTCGAGTACTTGCTCGGCTGCATCGAAGCTATGAGGTGCTCATGCCCTGAATTTTATCTTTAACATGGTGTGCAATTTGAAAAATCGCACTCCATATGGAGTAGCCCCCGAGCCTTAGGTTGAATCGGAGAATCAGGCTGAGGGTCCCATTAGTCTGTAATCCTGCTTATCCTTCAAAGAAATTTGAAAAATAAGTAGTCGATGCCACGTATCCCGCAGCCCCCGAGCCTTGATTCCAAATCCCACAAAAATTGGAGATAAGAATCCGAAAACCATGGCATGCAGGCTAAAAATGACAACTTGGAAAATTACCAAGATGATGATACAAATGATGGAAATTAGATCATGAATCCAAAAACCCCTTTTTTCGGGCTAATTATCCCTGAAAAAATAAGTAGGTGGATACGTAATCCAAATAGTCCACCAAATGACTCCTCAGCTTCGGAATATTCCCAAAAATGACTCTTGAACTTTAGACAGTAAATCTTCCTCACCCCACATGTTATTTAACCCCTGCGGCAATAGTGAGAAAAACTGTGCTTCCAATCTGCATTTTGCCAAGATCCACAAAAATCCCCAACTAGAGCCACGCGCCGCCGTCATCCCCCTCAAAGAAATCCCCCAACCCTGATTTCCCCGCCCCTCTCCCTGCAGCCCCCGAGCATCTCGTGGCAAGCGAATCGGAGATGGTGCCCAAGAAATCCGAGATCGAAGGGAAAAAGAAGGAAGCGCAGCCATCGACCGGAGAGTGGACCTACAGTAAGTGCTCCCTCACTGATCTGAATAGGCTAGTTTCCGAGGGATTGCTGCAGGAGAAGAGTCTGGTCAACTGGCGCCCCTTTTTCGTGAAGCCTTTCCCATGGAAAATGTTGACGAAATCGTCACATTTTACCATTTTGCCGAACGGGGATTGGCTCTCCCCTCCTGTTCTTTCTTCCGTGGCCTTCTGTATTATTACGGGCTTGAGCTCCATCACCTCAACCCAAATTCCATCTGCCATATTTCCATTTTTATCCATTTCTGTGAAGCCTTTCTCGGAATCGAACCCCACTGGGATCTTTTCCGCTTCCTCTTCCGTGTCAAACCCCAGCCAATCTCGAAAAAACTTTCTGTTGTGGGGGGCGCCGGCATTCAACTGCGTCAGCAGGCCGGCGAAAGATACCTCTCATACAAATTCCCCTCCAACCTTCCTGGTTGGAAAAACCATTGGTTCTATTCTGAAAATCACCCCCCAGCTCCCCGAAAAAACAAATAACCCACCTGTGGTGAGCCCGGAGTGGAATCTCGAACCGTCCGGGGGAAACATGGATCAAGTCGAAGAGCTGTTAGGCCTCATAGAGGCACACAAGATGACGGGGGTGACTGGTGCTACCGTCATGTTTTCTTTCTTCAAACGCCGAGTCCAACTGATCCTACAGCGCCACCGACTTGGATTCGAGTACACAGGCTCTGAAGATCCATCTCGCATGTGCACAGAGGAGCTGTCAGACGACGCCGCCCTTCTCTGAGTCAGGCGAGTGCTGGTGGACGTGGACGCCATGCCGTTTGTGCCGAAACTATTTACCGCGTGGAATCCACCCAAGCTTGTAAGTGCTCGACTACTTTTTGTTGAAAGCTACCTCTGTTATGCCATCGCTGACTGAGAGCCTTCTGCAGGGACACACCAAACTATACCGCAGCTACCCGCCGCGACCCGATATCCCCCGGCCAGACCACCTCCTCCCCAGCGCCGCTGTAGAAGCCAAAAGGGCTCGCATAGCTGCGGCTCAGCACAGCAGCGGGTCCTCAGAGGATGTGAGCCCCCAGGCGGAGGAGGAAGCTGAAGGAGAAGCGCGACGGGACAACTCCTCCGAGCCAATTGTGGAGTTGGCCGACGCTTTGCCGCTGATGCCGCAGGGTCGTCGGATAGTGCGGAAGCGGAAGGCGCAAGAAATCGAATCCGCCGGGTACTTGCTGTTGCCTTGGTGTATTGCTATGTGTTGATAGTGGGTCGTGCTTACATGTCCTCATGTAGTCCTTCCGCCTCCTCCACCCGGGCCGAGCCCGAAGAAGAAGAGAAAACTCCATCGGCCACCGCAGCTGTTACCATCGCCGTGGCGGGGACCGCACCCTTGGCTGGTGAAACCCCGCCGCCCACAACGGGAACGCCACGACAGGCCTTGCGGGTGAGAAGGGCCATCAAAAAGAAGTCTACACTGTAAGTTTGCCTCTGGTTGCACAATAAACATTTTGATCTTTCGACTTGTGTGTTGACTGACATCGACTTCATTAGAGCTGCGACCGCCACGGACCTCCAGCTGACGCCGGCCTCGACTACCCCAGCCCCCGGGTCTTTGACCCAGGAAGGGTCTTCGGGCGCGGGGCCAGCCGCGGCAGCTCCAGCCCCCGAGCCGTTGGCCCTCAAAGAGTCAACGCCCGCGGAGCTAGCCCCCGAGGCAGACGCGATGCTGCCCGACCTGCCGCCTCCCGAGCTCCAACAAGTCAAAACCAGAGCTGGTGGCGGGGAACAAGTCGAGGCCCCTGATGCCGCTCCTACGGATGGCACAGGTAAGCAATCAACTGCCCCCGGCTAGCTGCCGAGATCCAAGCGCTATATGCTGAAAACCCTTTGCGCTTGCAGGTGCTCAGCGGTCATCGCCCGAAGAGGCGACGGGGACCTCAAGGAGACCCGTTGAGCTGCTCCTGACTGGGTCTGGGTACCAGGATGTCCTTGCTGACGACTTGGTGGATGATCCGTTGCTGACGGACAACAACATAGAGAATTTCAGGAAGGCGTTTGGCTTTGCCATGGTACGAACTGAGAACTTTTCTGCTGGTAAACACTATCGAGTTGCTTATCTGAATTTTCCTCCTTATGCAGAATGTGATCGCCCGCTCCTAGAAGAAATCAGAAAAGCTGAAAACCGTTGTGGGTGATCACCAAGAGCTCGCCGCCCTGGAAAGGCGCATCACCGACGACGAAGCAAAGATCTGCTCTCTCGAGAAAGCGAATTCCGAACTCCAAGGACAACTCGAGGTGCAGGGGAAAGCGCACCGAGAGCAGCTCAAAGATCAGAGGAAAGCGCACCAAGGTAAGCCATTGCTTCCCTCGAGTACTTGCATTTATCAATTTGTCCTGGGTTCTGAAAGCTCTTCACCACAGAACTTAGGAAAATGTTAATATATAAAGAAGAGCTGCTTACTGACGTGAAGAACCTGCTGTATCGGCGTACAGATGACATCGAGAGGCTGCAGAAGGTGATCAGCGATACTGAACAACAGTTCGCCGACTGCCTTCAACAAGTCAAGACGCTGGGTGAGGAGAAAGAGCAGCGACAGAGAGAGCTCGAAGATCTCAGGGGGGCCGCCCGGGAATTGGTGGACATGGTGGATCCCCCAGAGGAAGGCGAAGCAAGCCTGCGGCCCCTGCTAGAGCAACTCCGCGAAGCCCCGAAGAAAGTGCTAAAATTCCTCACCGAGGCTCCAGTTGCGTGCGTCAGCAACGCCCTTGCTGTTGTGAAGTCTTTTTTGCCAAACGCGCGATTGGAGATATTTGCTCAGGGCATGGCTGCAGATTGCACCGAGGGTCAATTCGACCAACACCTCCAAGAAGCCCGACCTGGAGCGGAACAAATAGTCCAAAGCGTACTGCAGGATTAGGGTATAAAGAACAAGTTTTTATTTTCTTGTACATATAGTTTCCTTGATGTCTCTACTTGTGTGTGTGTGCCTTGGCTGAATTGGAATCCAGGCTTACGAGGCTAAGTAGTAGACACTACCCCGGGTGCAGCGACCCGGAAGGTAGTCATAGCTCCGAGCGGGTACTCATCTAATAAGGTAGCCACAACTCGACCGAGCGGGTCCAAACTGTTAGGAAAGATCGCGAGCATCATCGCGGAACTGCCGTGTGTAAGGCAGAAAAACAAAACTACCCCGAGTGCACCGACTCTGGGTGTAGTCGAAGTCGCTCCCCGTATGAGCGCGCTCCTTGAGTTAGGTAAGAACCGGACGGACGGTTCAAACTCGTTGGGAGCGGACGCGGGCATCACCGCGACTCTGCCGTGTTTATGGCAAAAACGAAACTACCCTGAGTTGAATGACTCAGGATGTAGTCGAGGTAGCTCTTTACGCGAGCCCATCCAACAAGTTGGATATAAACCAGTCGAACGGATCGATTTGTTGGGATAGATGCGACTGCTGTCGCGTGCGACCATCCAAGGTCACGGCGGAAGTCGAGCCGTAGAAGATATGAACAGAGCGGATGGTTGCGTCGAGACATGAAATCGATGAGATAGAAACGTGGCCATGGCCTCCGTACAATTCACGACAAGGAGCGGGGTTATGTAAATGCTGCAAGTGGCCGTAGCCTCCACACGGTCACAGAGAAACTTTCAACCCGAGTCGTGTGGCGCGTAGCCTCCGAACTGATTCGAGGAAGGGGGCCATCTAAGCCCCCGGAGATTCAGCTATATCCGGGCGTCCTCTCATGGGTAAAACTTGCGGAGGTTCTGGATGTTCCAAGAGTTCGGAACGTCTTGACCCTCGGGATATTGTAGTCGATAAGACCCTGGTCTTGTAACCTGTTTGACGACAAACGGGCCCTCCCATCTTGAATTGAGCTTGTGTAGGCCGGACTTGTCTTGAATGCGATGCAAGACCAAGTCACCAATGCTGAATGACCGCTCCCTCATGTTGCGATCATGATATCGCCAGATCCCCTGCAGGTATCGGGCTGACTGAACAAGAGCAGTGCAACGAGCCTCTTCGACAGAATCGAGCTCTAATTGCCTCGCCTCGTCCGCCTCGCCTTCATTATACATATTAACCCTTGGGGACTTCCACATGATATCGGCCGGTAAGATAGCCTCAGATCCGTATACGAGGAAGAAAGGCGTTTGTCCTGTGGCTTTGGACGACTGAGTCCGAAGCCCCCAGACGACATGTGGTAGCTCATGTATCCATTTGCCCCCCTTCTTGCTGTTTTCATCGTAGAGTCTCTTCTTGAGGCCATCGATGATCAAACTGTTTGCCCTTTCGACTTGTCCATTGGCCCTTGGGTGCGCGACCGAGACATACTTAACCTTGATGCGTGCATTCTCGCAGAATTCCCAGAATTGGTTGGTCGTGAAATTGGATCCTAAGTCCGTGATGATGATATTGGGGAAGCCAAAGCGATGCAAGATATCCGAGATGAAGTCAACAACCCAATCTGGTGTGAGCTTGGCTATCGGCTTGTACTCAATCCACTTGGTAAACTTGTCGATAGCCACCAGAACGTGGGTGAAACCGCCTGGTGCCATTGTGAAGGTCCCAATCATGTCGAGGCTCCAACAAGCGAAGGACCAGGATGGCGGTATCGTGATGAGGCTGTGGGCAGGAACATGAGTCTGCTTGCCGAAGAATTGACAATTTTGGCATCTGCGCACGAGATCCTCCGCGTCGGATACTGCAGTGGGCCACCAGAAGCCGGCCCTATATGCCTTCCCCACCAGCGTTCTTGAAGCTGCGTGGTTACCGTAGACACCCTCGTGGATCTCCCGCAGGATGTCACAACCTTCTTCCTTTGTGACGCATTTCATGAGAACACCTGACCGAGCGCCGCGCCGATAAAGCTTGCTGTTGACCAGGACAAAACCCTTGCTTCTGCGCATGACGCGTGCCGCCTCTGCACTTCTAGCATCAATTCCTGCCGGTAACTTTTGATCCCGGATGAAGTCGATAAAAGCCTCTCTCCAGTCCTCTTGCAGCACCATAACCTCTCGACCGGGTTGTTGGGGACCCGCATCGATGGTTACCTGCGGAGAAGACTTAATGGATGGCTGCTTGAGCTCCTGGACGAAGACTCCCGGTGGGACCTGAGCACGTGTCGACCCCAGTTTGGACAAGGTGTTTGCGCCAACATTGTGCTCTCGCAGCACATGATGAACCTCCAAGCCGGAAAATTTGTTTTCTAGCTTGTGCACTTCCTGCACGTAGGCCTCCATCGTCTCCTTGTTGCAGTCCCACTCTTTGTTGACTTGCTGCACAACGGGAAGAGAATCACCATACACAAGTAGTCGCTTGATCCCTAGTGATATTGCCAAACGAAGCCCGTGAAGCAAAGCTTCATACTTGGCTTCATTGTTGGATACCGCCCACAGGATCTGAAGGACATACTTCAATTGTTCACATCGTGGAGAAATAAGCAGAACTCCAGCGCCGCCTCCATCGAGCTTGAGGGACCCATCAAAGTACATGGTCCAGTGCTCTGGCTTATCGACTGGAGTTGGGACTTGATTCTCCCGCCATTCAGCCATGAAGTCGTCTAGGGCTTGAGACTTGATTGCAGTGCGTGGCTTGAAGTCGATTGACAAAGCCCCCAGTTCCACTGCCCACTTTGATATACGCCCCGTGGCATCTTGATTATGAAGAATATCAGCCAGCGGAAAATCCGTAATCACAGTGATCTTGTACTCATCGAAATAATGGCGCAGTTTTCTTGATGCGATTAGAATTGCATATAAAAGCTTTTCACGGCGGGATATCGTACCTTGGATTCGGAGAGTGCCTCGCTGACGAAGTAGATAGGCCTCTGCACTCCAAATGCATGGCCTTCCTCATCTCACTCGACTACAATAGCACTGCTGACAACATGAGTTGTTGCCGCGATGTAGAGTAGTTACAACATGAGTTGTTGCCGCCACCACAGGATCGAGGACCAAGGGGAACTTTTCGGGTTCCAAAAAGCTCGTCCATTGGTCGTCACGGGAGAATGAGATGGGGACCTCCGACCAACGGAGTGGTCGTGGTACCGCCAGCTCAACGGACATGATCTCCTGGAGAAGCACCTTCTGGTCCCGCCTGGAGCTAAAATCCTCATCCCCCCGAAGATGACATTGACGACCTTCGAAGCGTCCTGGAACTTCGGGTTGCGCCCTTGGTCGTCGTGGTCGTCATCCTCGGGTTCTTTGTCTGCAGGCTTCTTGTTCTTCTTACCACCACCAGAGTTGCTGAACGTTCTCCGAAGGTGGTAGCAGTCAATAGCAGCATGGTTGGCACCCGGGTGCCATGGGCACTTTTTCTGCAGGAGCTTCTCGAACTCCTCCTGCGTTGTCGACTTCTTGCCCCACGAAGGATGATCCATAGCTGCGATGATATCATCTGGTTTTCATTTCCGGGGTGGACCCAAAAAGTCCCGCTGGCCTTTGTCGTTGCGGTTGTCGTTTGGGTGCCTCAGGTTGCTATCTTGACGCTGCGGGAACTGCTCCCGCATCTTCTCCTCCTGTTCGGACCAATTGTGCATCATATCACGAAGGCCCGCAATGGTCTTCGGCCTATTCCGCCCAAAATCTCTGTAGATGCCTGGGTCGGTGATGCCGTTGTAGAAGCAGTCGATGATGTCATCCTCCGAAATGTTCGCGATGGTGGCGCGGACATCGAAGAAGCGACATGTGTAGAACCGCAGGAGCTCGTTACGTTCCTGCTTACACTGGGAAAGATCGTGACGAGTACCTGCACGAGCGATCGCTCCCTGGAAGTTGTCGATGAAGACCTTCTTGAGACACTCCCAGGAGTCGATGGAGTTGCTGCTGAGGCTCTCCAGCCAGGTGAGCGGTGCCGGGTCCCCACAATAAAATGGAGTTGCGGAGCAAAAGAATCGGCATCTTGCAGAAATATGTTGAAGTATGCTCCATGCAAGGATTGTTCCTAGAAGGTTCTGGGCTGAGTGTATGAGGACAGCAGCCTATGTGATTAATAGGCTCCCATAATCAAAGTTGGGATTCAAGTCTCCTCATGAGATGCTATGGAAGGTGAAGCCAACGGTAAGCCATCTCAAGGTCTTTGGATGTGTATGCTACATATTTGTGCCAGACCACCTAACGAGCAAGTTTGAAAAGAAGGCAACTCGATGCATCTTTGTGGGCTATGATGATGCACAAAAAAGTTGGAGGTGCTGTGATCCGACCACGGGGAAATGCCACATCTCAAGGAATGTGGTGTTTGATGAAGCTTCGGCATGGTGGTCTCCTGAGAAGGTTGCGTTGCCGGAATCTCATGACTTGGTGGAGGTACTGGAAGAGATTTAAGAGGAGTCTCATGATGGCATCGAGAAGGTTCTAGAAGAAGTACAAGGAGAGGAGCAGATCCCCACTCCGGATCATTCTCTAAGCAAGGGGAAGAGCCCATGGAAAATGGGTGTACATTGGCCAGCTCAAAATAAGGTTCAAGAGCCTATCCAAAAATTACGGAGGACAACAAGGAAAACAGAGCCACCTCCAAGGTATGGGTTTGTTGCTCTCACTGATGAATTACCTATTGAGCCATCTTCATATGAAGAAGCAGAAAAAAATCAAGAGTGGCAAAATGCTATGAAGGAGGAAATTGAAGCACTAAAAGGAAATCAAACATGGGAATTAGTGCCAAAACCAAAGGATGTGAGACCAATATCCTGCAAATGGGTATATAAGATAAAGACTCGCTCTGATGGCTCAATTGAGAGGTATAAAACTCGACTTGTTGCTCGGGGATTCTCTCAACAGTATGGACTAGATTATGAAGAAACATTTAGTCCGGTTGCCAAGATTACAACTGTCCGAGTATTACTTGCACTGGCAGCAACTAGATCATGGAGATTATGGCAGTTGGATGTCAAGAATGCATTCCTACATGGAGAACTTGACAAAGAGATATATATGGAGCAACCAAGAGGCTTTGAGAGTAAGATACATCCAGAATATGTTTGCAAATTGAAGAAGGCACTCTATGGTCTTAAATAAGCCCTAAGAGCATGGTATGGAAAGATCGGTGAGTTACTTATTCAAAATGATTTTAAGGTTGCTCCATCGGATTCTAGTTTGTTTGTGAACTTTAAAGAAGGAAGAATAGCAATAATTCTTGTTTATGTTGATGACTTAATTATCACGGGAGACAATGTTGAGGAGATACAAAGGATTAGAAAGAATCTCTCCATCCGATTTCAAATGAAGGAGCTTGGACATTTAAAGCATTTCCTTGAATTGGAGGTGGAGCATATAAAAGAGGGAATATTCTTAGGTCAACAAAAATATACCAAATATATTCTTGAAAGGTATGGCATGCTTGACTGCAAACCTATTTCTACTCCTATGGATCCTAATGTGAAGTTCAAAGTGGATGATGATAAGAACTTGGAGGATGTGACCATGTATCAAAAAATGGTTGGAAGTCTCATATATCTTACACTAAACCGTCCTGATATTGCTTACTCCGTTGGTGTGGTTAGTCGATATATGAGCAATCCAAAGAAATCTCATCTTGATGGAGTCAAGAGTATTTTAAGGTATGTCAAGGGTACCATCAATTTTGGTATTCTATATAAGAAGATAAAAGACTGTCAGTTGGTTGGCTATTGTGATGCTGACTATGCCAGAGACTATGATACATGAAGATCAACAACCGGGTATTCCATCAGTCTTGGATCCGGGATTATATCTTGGTGTAGCAAGAGACAACCTACTATGGCATTATCAAGCACCGAAGCAGAATACTGATCAGCAACAATGGCAGCACAAGAGAGCACTTGGCTTAAACAATTGTTGAAGGATCTACATCAGCCAACAGAGTACCAAGTAAGGATTTTCTGCGATAACTTATCTTCTATCCGATTGGCTGAAAATCCAGTTTTTCATGCAAGGACCAAACATATAGAAGTTCATTACCATTATATAAGAGAAAAGGTCCTTGAGGATGAAATTGAGATGGTGCCTATCAAGACTGAAGAGCAAAATACCGATATCTTCGCCAAAAGCCTTCATAGGGAAAAGTTTGAGAGATTTTGGGAGGCACTTGGCATGGTCGACAAAGCAACTATTGTGAGAAGATTGCCTTGAGGGGGAGTATTGAAAGAAAGCAAGTCAATCTTCTAGAATACTCTTGACTATGCAAGAAAGAAGATATTTTGAAGGTGAAGATATTACCATGGATATTAGTATTTATGGAAAGTTTTAGAGTCACTTGTCTTATATGGCAAGTGAAAAAAATATCTAGGAATATTCTAGAATATCTTTTGTTGTATGGTAAAGTAGAAAATATCTAGGAAGGTTCTAGAGTAGGGGACACATGTCATCACCATATGTGTCGCCATGGTCTATATATATGAGAACCCCCTCTCCCTCCCCTAGTAACCTAAGAGGCAACAACATATACAAGCCACAAGCATAAGAGAGAGTTGGGGTTGTAGTGCTAGGTGAGTGTGTGAATGAGTGCTAGGATAGCCACTTACGAAGTGTTCACACTCTCGTGTAATATTGTTGTTCATGTAATAAAGTGTTATTCAAAAGAGTGCTAGGATATGCTTCTATAATTTCTAACTACTTAGTGCGTGGATTGTGATCTATCAAAGGTTGGCTTTGCCCCCGGGATCACAATGGTCCAAGCTTCATCTGAAGGTTGGCTCTACCACCCGGAAGCAAGCTTCATCTGTAGGTTGGCTCTGCCACCCGGGAGCTAGAAGGTTGGCCCTGCAGCCAAAAAGGACCAAAAGGCACTAAGTAATTAGAAATTATAAAGCTGTCCACTATAGAGTGAGTGGGTGTTCCTAGGTATAGGTCCACCTTCAAGTGGGTGATTAGGACCACCTCTGTTTCCAACAAAGGTGTTGCTAGCTTGGCTATCAAGGCTTCTCTACCTCCACCGCCTTCACCCTCATCTCACATTTATCTCATGGCCAAGGGTGATAGCAAGGTGAGCACTCATGATGATGCTAGTGAATTTAGTGATGGTGATAGTGAATTTACTCCCTAACATATGAGCAACTCACTAAGCTTCTCAAGAAATATACTAAGATCGTCATCAAAGCAAATGAAAAGGTAGACAAGCTTAATCTAAAAAAGAAAGATCTCAAGTACAAGATTGAGTTGGATGACTTGAAAGTGAATCGTGATGAGATCAACTCTAGGTATTCATTGTTGAAGCAAGATTTTCAAGATCTCAAAACTAGATACAAGAACCTTGAGATTAACTTTGATGCATTATCTAATGATAAGTTTGACTCAACAAAGGAAATGAATATTGATGGTTCCACATCTTGTGATGACTTGGTTAACCCCCCCAATGAAACCATCAATATGTGATCTATGCAACGGCAAAAGTGTGATAGTTGAATCTTGCAATGATGAAGTTTTTAAAGAAAATCACATGCTCAGGAGTGAGAATAAGAATCTCAAGCAACAAGTGTTGGATATAAAGTTCGGTTACAAGACTCTCACCAATGGTCGTAGACTACATGATGCGGTTATCACTAGAGCTATCAACTTTGCAAAGAATGGTCTTGGTGTTCCTTCACCCAAGCTAGTTGAAGCTTCCAAGAACAGGTAGCAAATCCTAAAGAGCAAATTTTGCATCAAGTGTAGACAAGATGGTCATTTTGCTATTGATTGCAAGACTCTACCTACTCTAAAGTTGCCAACTCACCTTCGCATTGCTTTCAATGCTCACTATAGGCTCTCCAAGATCTCAAGTGGTCAATTAGTAGCAAGATTTTTTGGTGCTCCACGCAAAAAATATTATTTTTGGAGCTAAGGATAAAACTAGACCTAGGCAAATTTAGGTGTCTAAGTCTCTTATTGCTACCGCTGAAGCTCCTACTATTGCCGCTGAAGCTCCTAAAGAGGTTTTGGTGGATAAGTCTTAATTAAAGGATTGAGATGTCGCCTGTGGGGTGAGGGGGAGGGGTGAATAGTCTTTCCTTCAAATCACAACACTTAATAGCACTGTCAGCACTCAAATTAGTCAGACCGGTCTACAACAGAAAAATGTAAAAAAATCAGAGTTACTCCCGTTTAGAGCTCTAACAACTTGGTGGTGACCTTGCATTATGTTTTCATGTATTTCTAACACATCCCTGTACAAAGGACAAGCACAATCAAGTAGAATAATGTGGAAATAGCAAGTAAGGTGCTAGAGAGGTTAAAATGAGGCAAATCAAATGTGGACCTGAGGATTTGTTTTCTGAAGTTCGGATTCACCATTATGAACCCTATGTTTCTGTTAAAGAAATCATCGGGCTTGAGTCTTTTTCAATTCGGTCCCTTGAGCTTAGTCTATTTCAACCGCTCCTCATTTCCACTAGATGTGATCTTTTCCTTTGCGGGGGGGGGGGGGGGGGGGGGTAAGATCGCAACCCTCTAAAACTTGGCCTTGCTTGCCACAAGCTTGGGAGCTAGTCGGCAATGCCTAACCATCTAGGAGGCTTTACCTCTAAGAGAACAAATTATTTATGAGTTGCCTTGGCATCAATGACAAGTGCTCAAGCTATGGAATGCTCTCTAATGCTCACACACATTCACACTCTCAACCCAACTCAAAGATTTGCACCTAAAGTTTGCACAACTCACAAAGAGTGGTTGGAGAGAGTTTGCTGGATAGTAGAAAGGCTTTGGGAAGCTTTGGAACCAGAAAGAACCAACAACCCTCGAAGGAGAGGGCCAAGGTGTATAAATATCCCACTCCCAAAAACTAGCCATTAGTTTGTCAAACTAATTTTCAAATAAAACTAGCCGTTACGCCCACTGTCAGACCCGGGTACATAGGACTGTACACGTGGGATACTTTTCCTAGGATAAGGGTTGGGACATGGCCCATGCCCTACATCTGTGTAACTACTTGTAGCCTAGTAGGACTACTCCTACAGTAGTAAAACTAGTCGGATAGAGTAGGGAACTACCAGAAAAGTACTTGGGTAGGACTCTAGGGTATGTATCCGACTAGGACTTCCATGTAAACATATCCCCCCAGACTATATAAGGGCGGACGGGACCCCCTCCAGGGGATAACCCAATGATCATCTAGGGAATCACTCAGGAGATCACCCAATCATCATCAGAGGCAATACAAACCACACAGGGCGTAGGGTATTATGCTCTCGGCGGCCCGAACCTGTCTAATCCTTGTGTTCTTTTGCACCTTCGAGTTTCTGATCTCGGCGACACCCTACCTATAAACTCACCACCTCGAGGATATCCCCCGGTGGGCTTGGTGGTAAAACACCGATAGCTAGCTCGCTAGGTAGGGGTGTTCATCGAGCATCCACTGGAGAACTCGATGGCATCTCTTAGCTTCACTAGCAACGTGCTCAATGAGGGCACAACCTTCATCTTCGGCTCCTGGATCTGCGTCGCCAATGATTTGGGTGGCTTCAACAGCCACCTAATCGACTCTAGGAAGCCGGAGGCCTCTGCAGCAACTCAACGCAGCAACCTCAACTCCTTTATCGACGATCTCGATGAGTTGCTGCTCCTCGATCTGCCCAGACAGATCAAAAACACGTCCGTTCTTGATGCGACTCCAAGTCGTGCTGCACCAGAACTCGGATCAAATTCAAACCGATCTGAGGAACCTTCATGATCCAAGTCCCTCCCTGACTCAGAGGAGGACTTGGATCGCCTCTTCAAGATTCGAGATGAGGGAGCCACCGCGCGTTAGGGGCCCCCCGTTCTCGACTACGACTCTGACTCAAACAAAGAGTACCCGTCATTCACAATTCCGGACTGAGGAGGACTCGGGGACTGGGGAGCCACCGCTTGTCGGGAGGCCCTAGTTCTCATTATCCACTTACAACCCGATGATTACTCCGAGTCTTTTTCAAGTAGTCATCCGGGTTTAACTATAACATCCATGCCGCAAGGTTGTTTCCAGTACTAGAAGGGTCTAGAGCCCTCTGAGGTACTCGAATTTGACTCCCACCTTGTGGCACAATCCACCGTTCGGCGAATCGACCCTAGAGAGTAGGAAATTATTGACTACTACACTCAACATCAACGCGCTGCCGTGACAACATCGACTACTCGACTTGCACCGCAGTCACGACTCCCTCAACAAATAGGCAGCACCAATGACAACTTCGACAACTCGTTTCGACTAGAAACTAGTTGGGATCGAGTCGCAAACTACTCGACGACTAGCTCCGCTCGGTCAACAACTAGTCGGAATCAACTCCGACTAGTTGGCTCCATCAACAAATCGCTCACAGATCAAGATCGGGTTGAGACGGTTCAACCCTAGACCCTCTCCGTATTGGAAGAGTATTTTGATCATCTTCCACCACTCGGAGAAGGAGAAGCCACTGCTCGTCAGGGGGCTATGGTTTCCGACAACCTCTCGGATCCATCTACTCATGTGACCCAGGGTCTGGTAAGGGGATCAGATTGGTCAGCCAGGTTTGGGCAGCGGAAGGGCAAGAAACCCTCCAGGTCCCTTAAATCAAGTCCACCACGATTCATCGCCACACCCGGGGAATTCCACTTTCAAGAGGGCAGACCCCTCCCCCCATCTTACGACGAAGATGAGGGCTAAGTGGTGCGGCGTGCAAAATGCTTCAATCAAGAAGTACTCATGATTCACGCTGACGAGGACTGTGAAGGCCTAGAGCGGGTCTAGCTAGATGACTACGACAACTACCTCCTTGATCCACTCGATGAAGATGTGGATGTAAAATGGATAGGGAATCCTCATCCAACATCAAGGTGGACGATGCAGATGACATCCAGTAGGGAAGCTGTAACCTCCACGACTTCTCCACGGTTGACCTTCGAGCCATCATCAACGCTGGCCGGGCACCCGCAATATCATCATTGCTAGGCAGCAGGAGCGCAAAGAAGTGGAAGACCACAGCCCCACCTGCAGCCAATACCCTCTCGAGTACTTGGAGACTACTCGGAAGCACAAGCCAGAAGCCGGGGAACAATCCACCCACAGAAAAAAGACCCCCAGTTCAAAGAAATGACTCGAGGAAGTCCTCCATGGGCAATGCCTGTACCACCCGAAGAGCAAGCATTCTACTTTTGAATGTCAAGCCCTTCGAGGGCCCTTGGAGCTTCGACAAATCCATGAACAAAGGCGACGGGACTACCCGACTAGTGACTTACTCATAAATTAAGTACCCGGCTCATGGAGGTTTTTGAGGGTCTTTTTGGTGTTTCATTTGTTTAAACCATTGTTTTGGGACCTTATCTCGAAACAAGAGGTTACGTACACCTAAAAGCATCCCTTTTTACCACTTAGTCAGGGTTGTCAGACCCGGGGCTATGGGGCTATGTACATAACGTAGTTTAAACAGGGTTAAGAGATAAAGCCCATCTTATCTCTTATTTGTGTTGTTTTCTACTCGTTTGAGTAGGAGATAACGCTAGTTGGTATAGAAGGAAACTACTCGAGTTATACCCGGGTACGATTCCTTGGCTAGTATTGACTAGATCCGTGTAACCCTGACCTCCCGAATATATAAGGGGGGCAGGGACCCATTCAAAACACAACTTCTACACCCAAGGGAATACAAACCACCATACAGGACGTAGGGTATTACGCACCTCGCGGCCCGAACCTATCTAAATCTTGTGTTCCTTGCACCTTCGAGTTCCTGATCTCGGCGTCTCCTCACCTAAATTTACTACCTTGGGTATACCCCTCGGTGGGCAGTCGGTAAAACACCGACAGCTGGCGCGCCAGGTAGGGGAGCGCATCGAAGATCCACTGGCGAACTGGATGGCATCTTTCCAGTTCACCAAGTCAGTGCCTTCTTTGGGTACAACGTTTGTTTTTGGCTCGTGGGTTTGTGTCGCAGATGGTGCGGGCAGTTTTCGTCAATTCCTCATTGACATAAAACCGAAAGCTCCTGCGGCGGGTTCTCATAGCGACCTCGACAAGTTCGTCGATGATCTCGATGATTTGTCAATCCTTGGATCTGCTACGAGGATCGAGGAGGAGTCTGCTTCCAGCATGACTTCATCCAGCGCTGCAACAACCTTCCTTAGGTTGGACTTGTTCCAATCTAAGGACTTGCGTAGCCGATCACGACTCGGCCTACGTGATTTGGCCAGTAATCTTCAGGATGCCAATATCTCCGAGTCCCTCTCCACATTGGAGAAGGACTTGGAATCTTTACTCTAACTTGGAAAGCCTGAAGCCACCGCACGTCGGGGGGCTTCGGGTTGTTTTGGTGCCAACGGTCTGATGATCACCTCCACTCCGGAAGGGCGTTTCGTGCATTGGAAAGGCATGAAACTTTCTGATCTACTTGAGGCCGAAGATCGACTTGTGGCACACCTTGAGCCTTTGCCTTTTCAGGAGGGTAGGCCATTAGCCACCGTGGCGGAGGAGTCGACCGAGCTAGTCGACGCGAGCTCTGACAAGCTCATCTCACGCCACGTGCTGATGGTGGAAGAAGGCGAGGACGATGGTGACTTGCCCATCGTCGAATACGATGCGGTATCTGAAGATGAGGCCACAGCCAACGCCGGTGACGAGAATGACGCCGATCGTGAGGCACGAAGGACCCAAAACAGGGCTCGCGCAGCTCGTCGAAGGAGGGTCAATGAGTGCATGCGATCCATGCATCGTGAGCTTGACGCTGAATTCACTGCCGTAAACGAGCGAGGCTTCAGGACTCTTGTGGCCAACATCGCCAGGGTTACGGCCATACTCGAGCGCAGTAATGATCCGAACATGCGTTAAGCACTTCGTTATGCGCAGAGGGCTTAGATTCAGCTTGATCAGCAAAACCCGGCGTCTACCCTCAGGGAGGAGCGCGTGGGCGAAAGCCGAAGCCAGGCTCACAGCCGAATGGCAGGCGGTCGTCCTCGACCTCAGCGCAGCAACAACGACAACGCTCGCGGGAGTCAGGCTCCTGACGGGAGGCAGCAACCACCTGCAGGAGGTAACCCGCGACAAGCCAATCATCGGCCTCCTCCAGAAGACCTGCGCCAGCGCATCAATGAAGGCCGCGATGCGCGGTTCGTGATCGATTCTAGGCGCAAAGTGCGTGAAGAAGTCGAGACAGAAGGTACTGACTGCAGCGACCATTTCCCAGCTTTCTCCGCACGTTTCAGCAGTTACAAGTACCCTGAGGGCTTCAAGCCGATCGGCATCACCAAGTATGATTGCAAGCAAGCTCCTCAGCAATGGCTACATTGCTACTCCACCGCCATTGAAGTCGCGGGAGGCTCCAACATCACCAAGGTTGTCTACTTCCTGATGGCTTTGGATCCTACGCCGCTCACGTGGTTGGAGAGCCTCAGCAACAACTCGATCGACTCCTAGGAGCGGCTCAAGAAGGTCTTCATCGACAACTTCCAGGGGGCAATCGCTCGTGCAGGTACTTGTCACAATCTTACTCAATGTAAACAGGAACATAACAAGCTCCTACAGTCCTATACATGCTGTTTCTTCGATGTCCGCGCCACCATTGCGAATATCTCGGAGGAGGATATCATCGACTGCTTCTACAACAGCATCACCGATCCAGGCATCTACAGAGACTTCGGGCGGAACAGGCCGAAGACTGTTGCGGGGCTTCGTGACATTATGCATGACTGGTCCGAGCAGGAAGAAAAGACGCGGGAGCGGTTCCCGAGGCGCAATGATAGCAATCTGAGGCGTCCTCATGACAACCGCAAAGACAAGAGCCAGCAGGACTATTCGGGTCCACCCCGAAAGCGCAAGCCAGATGATCTCATCGCGGCTGTGGATCGTCCCTCATGAGGTAAGAAGTCGACGACGCAGGAGGAGTTGGAGAAGCTCCTGCAGAAGAAATGCCCATGGCATCCAGGTGCCAATCACGCAGCAATCGATTGCTTCCACCTCCAGAGGATATTCAGCAATTCCGGTGGTTGCAAGAAGAACAAGAAGCCAATGGACAAAGAACCCGAAGACAACGACCAAGGGGACCAAGGGCGCAACGCGAAATTCCAGGATGCTTCAAAGACCGTCAACGTCATCTTCGGGGGAGATGGAGACTTCGGTTCCAGGCGGGAAAAAAAACTGCTTCTCCGGAAGATCATCTCCGTCGAGCCGGTGGCACCACGACCACTCCACTGGTCGGAGGTGCCCATCTTGTTCTCCTGCGACGATCAGTGGACAAGTTTTTCGGAGCGCGGTAAGTTCCCCCTGGTCCTGGACCTGGTGGTGGCAGAAGCTCACCAAGGTGCTCATCGACGGTGGGAGTGGTCTCAACCTCATCTTCGCCAGCACTTTGAGAAAGATGGGTCTGGACTTCACGGACATGCTAGTTCCAAGCAAATCTCCTTTCTACGGCATTGTGCCAGGTAATGCGACGCACCCACTTGGCACGATGGTTCTTCCAGTCACCTTCGGCACGAGGGAGAACTACCGCACCGAGTTCATTAAATTCGAAGTTGCTAACTTCGAATCTTCTTATCATACCATATTGGGCCGTCCGGCAGTCGCCAAATTCATGGCAGTGCCGCATTATGTTTATCTGCTTCTTAAGATGCCAGGACAAAGTGGAGTACTCACTCTCCGAGGCGACTTGAAGAAGTCATATGATTGCAACCAGGAGGCGATCCAATATGCTTCGACTACGCGTGTGCTAGATGCTTCAAGGGAAGTACTCGCGGCCGCGCAGCAGCTCTCCCAAGCTGGGCTGGAGATCCCTTCAAGAAAGGCCAGCAAGTCGAGCATCCAGTCGACTGGTGATGTGGCCCTCAAGTCGATCCAGCTCCAGGAAGGTGACTCATCTAAGACCGTCGTCATCGGCGCAGGCTTAGATGAGAAATAGGAACTCGCGCTCGTCAGTTTCCTTCGGGCCAACTGAGACATATTCGCATGGAAAACAGCGGATATGCCAGGGGTGTCTAGGGAACTGATCGAGCATAGTCTGAATGTACACCCACAGGCGGTGCCCAAAAAGCAACGCCTTCGAAGATTTGCTCATGATAAGCGTGAAGCAATTAAACTGGAAATAGCTAAACTTCTCACGGCTAGCTTCATTAAAGAAGTGATTCATCCAGAGTGGGTAGCTAATCCCATCCTTGTAAGGAAAAAGAATAATGAATGGATAATGTGTGTCGACTACACCAATCTCAACAAGCATTGCCCAAAGGATCACTTCGGGCTACCGCGCATTGATCAAGTCGTCGACTCGACGGTGGGTTGTGTACTACTTTGCTTCCTTGATTGTTATTCAGGATATCACCAGATTGCGCTCAAGGAGGAGGACCAAATCAAAACCGCATTCATCACCCCGTTTGGGACGTACGCTTACAAAACTATATCTTTTGGGTTGAAAAATGCTGGAGCAACCTATCAATGTGCGATTCAGATGTGCTTTGCTGATCAGCTGCATCGGAACGTTGAAGCCTACGTAGATGACGTGGTCATCAAGATAAGGAATCCCGATGGCCTGATTGCAGACTTGGAAGAGATGTTCAGTAGCCAACGCAGGTTTCGGTGGAAGCTCAACCCAACTAAATGCATTTTCGGAGTACCATCAGGGAAATTGCTCGAGTTCATCGTCAGCAACCGGGGAATTGAATCCAACCCTGTGAAGATTTCAGCCATCACTGATATGGGGGCTCCGGCCATAATCAAAGATGTGCAGAAGCTAACAGGTTGTATGGCAGCCCTGAACAGGTTTATCTCCCGGCTCGGGGAGAGAGGACTACCCTTCTTCAAGTTCCTGAAGCGCCAAGACAAGTTCCAGTGGACGGAGGAGGCCGAGCGACCCTTTCAAGACCTGAAGCATCACCTTCAGTCTCCTCCAGTCCTTACAGCACCATTGCCGGGAGAAGATCTACTACTCTACATTCCGGCAACAACTCATGTTGTCAGCAGTGCTATCGTAGTCGAGCGCAGCAAGGAAGGCCATGCATTTGGGGTGTAGAGGCCTATGTACTTCATCAGTGATGTACTCTCCGAATCCAAGATACGATACCCGGCAGTTCAGAAACTTTATAAGCAATTTTGATTATATCAAGAAAGCTGCGCCATTAGTTCGACAAATACAAGATCACCATGATTACGGATTTTCCGTTGGTGGATATTCTCCATAATCAAGATGCCACGGGGCGTATATCAAAATGGGCAGTGGAACTGGGGGCTTTGACTTCAAGCCATGAAATGCAATCAAGTCTCAAGCTCTAGTCGATTTTATGGCTGAGTAGAGGGAGAATCAAATTCCAACTCCAGTTGATAAGCCAGAGCACTGGACCATGTACTTTGATGGGTCTCTTAAGCTCGATGGCGGCGGTGCTGGAGTTCTATTTATTTCTCTAAGAGGTGAACAATTGAAGTATGTCCTCCAGATCCTTTGGAAGGTATACAATAATGAAGCTGAGTATGAAGCACTCCTTCACGGGCTATGTTTGGCGATATCACTAGGCATCAAGTGACTTCTTGTATATGGTGATTCACTTCTAGTCGTTCAGCAAGTCAACAAAGAGTGGGACTGCAACAAGGAGACGATGGACGCTTATGTACAGGAAGTGCGCAAGCTGGAAAATAAATTTTCCGGCCTGGAGGTTCATCATGTGGTACGGGAGCGTAATGTTGGCGTAAACATACTGTTCAAGTTAGGGTCTACTCGTGCACAGGTTCCAGCAGGAGTCTTCATCCAGGAGTTAAAGCAGCCATCCATCAAGTCCTCACCTCAGGTAACCACCGATGCGGGCCTTCAATAGCCCGATCAGGAGGTTATGATGCTGGGAGAGGACTAGAGAGAGGCTTATATCGATTTCATCCAGGATCACAGATTACCAGCAGGGATGGACGCAAGAAGCGCAGAGGCAGCTCATGTCATGCGTAGAAGTAAGGGGCTCATCCTAGTCGACAACAAGCTTTACCGGCATGGCGCTCGATCAGGTGTCCTCATGAAGTGCGTCACGAAAGAAGATGGCTATGACATA
This sequence comes from Panicum hallii, assembly GCF_002211085.1. Classification (NCBI taxonomy): domain Eukaryota; kingdom Viridiplantae; phylum Streptophyta; class Magnoliopsida; order Poales; family Poaceae; genus Panicum; species Panicum hallii. The sequence continues at coordinate 38,427,599 of NC_038050.1, read as the reverse complement.
CTGCGGGAGATACATGAGGGCGTTTGCGGCAACCATGCAGCTTCACGAACGCTGGTGGGGAAAGCATACAGAGCTGGTTTCTGGTGACCCACCGTGGTGTCCGATGCTGAGGACCTTGTGCGGAGATGCCAAAACTGCCAATTCTTTGGCAAGCAATCTCATGTCCCAGCTCATAGTCTCATCACCATTCCGCCATCCTGGCCGTTTGCTTGCTAGAGCCTTGATATGATTGGGCCCTTCACAACGGCGTCAGAAGATTTCACCCATGTATTGGTGGCTATCGACAAGTTTACCAAGTGGATCGAGTACAAGCCGATAGCCAAGCTCACACCAGATTGAGTTGTTGATTTCATCTCTGATATCTTACATCACTTCGGCTTCCCAAATACCATCATCATGGACTTGGGATCAAACTTCCCGGCCAACCAGTTCTAGGAATTCTGTGAAAATGCATGCGTCGAGATCAAATATGTCTGTGTTGCACACCCAAGTGCCAATGGTCAAGTCGAGAGGGCGAATGGCATGATAATCGATGGCCTCAAGAAACAACTCTATGATGAAAATAGCAAGAAAGGAGGAAAGTGGATACACGAATTGCCACATGTCGTCTAGGGGCTCCGGACTCAGCCGTCCAAAGCCACAGGACAAACACCATTCTTCCTCGTCTACGGCTCTGAAGCTATCTTGCCGGCCGACATCATGTGGAAGTCCCGAAGGGTTGAAATGTACAACGAAGGCGAGGCGGACGAGGCAAGGCAGTTAGAGCTCGATTCTGTTGAAGAGGCTCGCTGCACCGCTCTTGTTCAGTCAGCTCGATATCTCCAGGGGATCCGGCGATATCACAATCGCAACGTGAGGGAACGGTCGTTCAATATAGGTGATCTGGTCCTATGCCGCATCCAAGATGAGTCCGGCTTACACAAGCTCAACTCAAGGTGGGAAGGTCTGTTCGTCATCAAGCAGGTGACAAGACCGGGGTCGTATCGTCTACAATACCCCGAGGTCCAAGATGTCCCGAATTCTTGGAACATTCAGAACCTGTGCAAGTTCCACCCACGAGGAAGCGTGTGGGGATAGCCGTTCTCCGGGTGCCTAGGCAGCCTTTTTCTTCCGAATCAATTTGGAGGCTACGTGTCACAAAATTCGGAATGTAAATTTCTCTGTTAACAGACGGAGGCTCCGGCCACGTTCATATTTCATTGACTTCCTGTCATGAGTTGTGACGGAGGCTATGGCCATGTTCATGTTTTATAAATCGACTTCTTGTCATGAGTTGTGATGGAGTCTACGGCCACGTTCATGTTTTTATCACCTTCATGTTATAAGTTTTGACGGAGGCTACGGCCACGTTCATGCTTTATTTGAATCGACTTTCGCCGTGACCTTTGATGGTCGCTTGCGACGATGATCGCATCTTTCCCAACAAGTTCGATCCGTTCGATTGGTTTATACCTAACTTGTTGGATGGGCTCGCATAAGGAGCTATGTCGACTACGCCCAGAGTCGTTGCACTCGGGGTATTTTGATTTCTGCCAAAAGCACGGCAGTCACGTGATGATGCTCGTGTTCTTTCCTAACAGGTTAGACCTGCTCGTTCGGGTTACACCTAGCTTGTTGGACGGGCTAACACGAGGAGCTATTTCGACTACGCCAAGAGTCATTGCACTCGGGGTAGTTTCATTTTTCTTGCCATAAGCACGGCAGTCTTGCGACGATGCTCGCGTTCTTTCCTAACTGGTTAGACCCGCTCGATCAGGTTATATCTAACTTGTTGGATGGGTTCCTACCCAGAGCTCCTACGACTACTTCCAGGGTTGCTACACCCGAGGTAGTGTCTACTACTTAGCCTTCAAATCTGGATGACAATTCAGCTAAGGCACATACAAGTAGAGACATCAAATAAAAATATACAAGGAAACGAGTACTTGTTTTTACATCCTACTCCTGCAGTACACTTTTTACTATCTGTTCTGCTATAGGTTGGGCTTCTTGGAGGTACTCATTGAATTGTTCTTCAGTGCACTCCATAGCCACTCCCTGCTCAAATGTTTCTAGTTGAGCTTCCGGCCAAAAGGATTTCACAAAGGCAAGAGCGTGGCTGACACACGTGGCCGGCGCTTCGGTGAGGAAATTGACGACCTTCTGCGGCGCTCCGAGAAGTCGCTCCAGCAAGGGCCGCTCGCCTGTTTTGCCATCTTCCTGTGGGTTTACCATGTCCACAAGCTTCTGGGCGGCCTCCCCGAGGTCCTCCAGCTCCTTTTGCCATTGCTTCTTCTCTTCGCCCAGTGTCTTGATCTGCTGAAGGCAGCCGGTGAACTGCCATTCGGTGTCAGTGATGACCTTCTGCAGCCTCTCGACGTCATCTGTGTGGCGATACAGCATATTCTTCACGTCAGTAAGCAGCTCTTCTTTATATGTTAAGATTTTTCTAAGCTCTGCGATGAAGATATTTTCAGAATCCAAGATAAATTGCTAAGCTCTTTTGTTCCTTGAGTTGTTCCTCGAGATTGCGCAGATCGTTCTTGAGGAGCCACGTCTCTCGAGTGCGCTCTTGCTTTAGCTTATCAAGTTCTCTCTGAAGATAGCAGTTCTTCATCCGCTCTTCGGATAGGCGTTTTCCCTTGGCAGCGAGCTCCTGGTGGCCACTCACGACTGCTTTTAGTTTCTCGGTTTTCGTTTGTGAGTGCTTGATCACATTCTGCATAAGGGGGGAGATTAAGACAAGCAACTCGACAACGTATACTGGCAGAAGAGTAATCATGTCTTACCAAGGTAAAATCGTACAACTCTTTGAAGGCCTTCTTGAAGGTTTTTATGTTGTCATCCGTCAGCATTGGATCATCCACCAGATCTGTGGTGATGACGTTCTGGTATCCACGTCCGGCCATCAGCAGGTCTCCAGGGCTCCTTGAGGTCCCTGCGGTTTCTTCAGAAGGTGGTTGCTGGGCACCTGCGAGTCATGATGCATTCTGTACATAATGTCTATGGTCTAAGCAGCTAGCTATGGGCAGTCAGACACTTACCTGTACCATCTGCAGGAGCGGCTTTAGTGGCCTCGACTTGTTCCTCACCACTAGCTCTTGCTTCGGCTTGCTGGGGCTCGGGGGGTGGCAGGTCGGGTAGTGTTGCGTCCGTCTCGGGGGCTGGTGGCTCGGGGGCTAGAGTAGCCGACACAGGCTTTGGTTTAGACCCCATGGCAGTCACAGACCAAATGAAGCAGAATCAGTTATATCATTACACAAGTCGAAAAGAACAGAATGTTCATTATGCAAAAAGATGTAAACTTACAGCGAAGACTTCTTCATGACAGCTTTCTTCACCGTCATAGCCCGTGGCATCTCAACCACGGTACCTGTTGCTGGCGGTGGGGCCACACCAGCTGGTGGCGCAGTGCCCTCCACGGCAATGGTAACCGCTCCTGTCGCAGAAGCTGATGGATCCGTCCCCACCTCTTCACACTCGGGCTCGGGAGGAGAAGCAGGTGGACTGCAAAAGGATAATGTTAGCGTGACAACAATACCGATATATGACAACAAGGCAGGAAATTCATACCTGGAGGTCTCGACTACTTGCGCTTTTTGTTTGCGCACAACCCGACGACCCTGCGGGACCGACGGTAAAGTTTCTGCGAACTCCACGGATGGTCCGGGGGAGCTGTCTCTTCTCGCCTCTCCCTCGGCTTCCTTTTCCGCCAGGGGGTTCCCGCTTTCCGTGGTCTCGCTGCTGGGTAGTGCCTCAGCTGCTTGAGCTCTCTTCGCTTTAGCTGCAGCACTGGGGAGAAGGTGGTCCGGTCGAGGGATGTTGGGTTGTGGTGGGTAGCTCCGGTACAACTCTATGTGTCCCTACAGAAGATTTTCAGTTAGCAGTGGCAGAATAGAACTTGTTTTGGAGGATTTTGTGCAGAAAACAGCTGCGGGACGTAGGGGACTGCATCCACGTCCAGCAGCACTTGCCTGACCCGGGTGAGTGCGGCGTCATCAGACAGTTCTTCTGCGCACATCCGAGAGGAATCTTCAGCGACTATGTACTCGAAGCCTAAGGTGTGGCGTTGTTGGAGTGGCTGGATCCGGCGCTTGAAGAAAGAGAACATTATGGATGCTCTGATCACTCCTATTTCTTTGTGAGGTGCTATGATGGCTAGCAACTCATCGACTTGGTCCAGGTCTACTCTGGGGAGCTCGGTGTTCCACTCTGCCCTCACAACTGGGGGTTTGCCGCATTTTTTAGGAAGTTGGGGGGCATGGTTTTCGATGTAGAACCAGTGGTTCTTCCATCCAGGAATGTTGGAGGGGAATCTATAGGAGCGGTACCTATCGCCGGCTTGCTGTCTAAGTTGGATGCCGGCGCCGCCTACAACGGACAGATTTTTGGATGTGGGTTGTGGTTTTACTCGGAAAAGGAAGCGAAAAAGATCCTAATGAGGTTCGATTCCGAGGAAGGCTTCACAGAAATGGATGTAGATTGCGATATGGCAAATAGAATTCGGGTTGAGATGGTGGAGTTCATGCTCGTAGAAATAAAGAAGGCCACGGAAAAAAGAGCAAGAGGGGAGGGCCAGACCCCGTTCGGCAAAATGGTAAAATGTGACGATTTCATCTACATTTTCCATGGGGAAAGGTTTGCGAAAAGAGGGGCGCCAGTTGACAAGACTCTTGTCTTGGAGCAATCCCTTGGAAACAAGTTTATTGAGATCGTTGATGGAGCACTTACTGTGAGTCCACTCCCCAGATGGCGGCTGCGCCTCCTTCTTCTTCCCATCCTTCTCAGATCTCTTGGGCGCCATTTCCAGATCCGCTCACCACGAGTCGCTCGGGGGCTGCGGGGAAAGGGGTGGGGAGATTTGGTTGGATTGGGGCTCTCCAAGAGGGAGAGGGCGGAATGCGCCTCTATTTGGGGGATTTGGAAAGTTCTTGGTCGATTGCCGATTGGAAGCACAATTTTTACTTGGCGTTACCGCTAGGTTAAATAACCAGCGGCTGGATACAGTTTTACTGTTTCAAAGTTGAAGAGTCGTTTCAGGGAATATTCGGAAGCTGAGGGGTCATTTGGTGGATTGTTTAGATAAAATATTTGATTAATCATTTTTTCAGGGTTAAATGTCCCGAAAAAAGGGTTTTTCGAATTCCAGATCTAACTTCCATCAATTGTACCATCACACCAGTTATTTACCATGTGGATATTTTTTCACTGCATGCCATGACTTTTGGATCCTTATTTTCAAACCTAAGAGATTTGGATTCAAGGCTCGGGGGCTGCGGGATATGTGGCATCAACAACTTATTTTTTCGAATTTATTTGAAAAGTAAGTATGGAAGATTCAAGACTAATGCGACCCTCAGCCTGATTCTTTGATTCAACCTAAGGCTCGGGGGCTACTCCATATGGAGTGCGATTTTTCAATCGCACACCATACCAAAGAAGTATTACGGGGCATGAGCACCTCATAACTTTGATGCAGCCGAGAAAGTACTCGAAGAAGAACTTCAAGACGGAGCTTCAAGAGAAGTCGAAGACTGCTTCGAAAGTACTCAAGAAGCCTGCAGTACTCAGCTATGAAGAGCTCAGGGGCTTGTCAGACCCGGGGCTACGGGGCTGTGTACATAACGTAATTTAAATAGGGTTAAGAGATAAAGCCCGTCTTATCTCTTATTTGTGTTGTTTTCTACTCGTTTGAGTAGGTGTTGTCGGTCGAAACCCATCGGCGAGCAGCGACAAGCAACACGAGGAGCTGGGAGGCTTCCGGGACTGCTGGTGGGTCCCGGTCCCTCGGTCAATGGCCCAGAAGTCCGGCACACGCCCTGGCTTGGTGAAGTGCTAGGCGTGCCACCTGACCTATACCTGATCAGGAAGGTGTAGAAGTTGTTTGTCAGCTATTTTCTGCATGCACAGCCTTATCAAACATTAGTCTCAGCTCGTACAATGACCCCGAGATCAGCTAAAGAAGCTGACGGAATCATTGTACTAGATCGGACCTTCGGGTACCTTCCAGAATCGGCTACAAGAAGCCGATTGCCACGTTTAACAGATCGGATTTACTAGCATGTGAACTTTTGTACAACTCCGATAGAAAAGATAAAGGCATGCTCTGTAATTGCCAAGCTGATCCAATCTGCGACGGTAAAAGCTTTCACCATATGATCGGAACATCCTACGCGTGGTTAAGCCTAACGAACATGAAAGATAACAATAAGCTAACCCGAAAAGAGGCCTAAAAACCAACTTAACAAATCGATTCCCAGAACAATCCCTCGTCAGATTACCATAAGGCACCAAACATGCAGCCGGAACATTCAACCCGTTTGAAGGGCCTAATCATACGGATATTAAACCAATTCCTTGTAACACAAAGAACTACCATAACAGATTAGATCTACTAAGCAATAACAGAGCAAGGCGCTGCCCTTTCCCTTGAGATCATGCACAAGAGCAGCTAAACGATTATGAACAGCAAGCAGAACATGGATTTACTATTCAAAACCAATGCAGCATCATAATCGTTTAAGATAACTAGTGTTACTCGCCATCAAAAATGCTTCAGTATGAGGAACATAGGGATAAACAGAATAAAAGCAACACTGCTCTGACCATGCGGAACATGATCGGAGCAGCATGTCGATTACCTGGAGAAAGCCCTTGGGGAAGGGGTGGCGATACGCCGAGAGTTTGTTGTGAATGCTTGATTGATTTTTTATTGAATCTCACGATACATATTTATAGTCCGGAGACTTGATCTTTTCTAACTAACCCTAGCTGATTACGGTACAATCTCTAACTTACTATATTTAAACTATCCTTAGATACACGGCCATCATGGCCCTTGACACGTTCACACAGAAGCCGATTCACAGACCATTACGATGATTTCCTTTAGCCCATGTTGCTCTCGGCCCATCCCTTGGCCCAGTCATATTATGGTGATAACACATGCCCCCCTAGTTTTGGCAATGATAATTCCGAAACCATCGCCTCTTAGACTTCTCAGACTTGTGCACGCACATACCGCTCCCAATGCCTTTGGACGTGGCCCTTCGACTTCCAAGGCTCGTACACGTGTGCTGCCTTCCAATACCATCAGACGCGACCCTTCGACTTCTCCCTCGGGAATTGCGATAACGCCGCTTCACCTTCCATCTCTGCCTTTATAAACTATCATCAGCGGATTTATTTCTATTCATCTTCTCTCCTCGTGCCTTAGCCGCACTAGCACACTCTGCATCTCCTGACAATGGCTTCTTCTTCCTCTGTCACCTCCAATTCTCCTTCGTCCTCTTCCATCATCTCCATCACTTCCCCTGACTCCGAAACCTCCAGGGAGACGACACCGGAGTTCAATCCAATAGCTTCGTATGAAGCTCTCGCTCCTCTGCATTGGACACAAAGGAGTGAGATTTCAACACTTGGTCAGAGGACGATGAACCCCTGACCGACGATGAAGACCTCCAGATTCTCCTTCATGGGGACCTGGACGAAGGCGACGACGAAGATTCCTAGGATGATGATTTCTTCTCTTTCTCAGAAGAAGATGCCAAGGACACTTCCACCAACGACGACTCAGCAGCAGGGAGGTTCCTGCACGGTGGATCGTCGACTTCAGAAGAAGACGGGAACGCCAGCGATGACACCAGCGATGATGATGGCAACAGCAACAGCACCGGTGGCGGCGATGACGGCAACGATGATGACACCAGCGCATCCCCCCCGTACAAGCGCCGCAAAACCTTAGGGACTTATTGGTGGTAGTTCGTAGGGTCTTCCGCCATTGTGCGCGTAGCCGGTAGATCGGCTTCTTCTGTAATAATTTCTTGTGAATGAACCCTTTTGTTTCAGCGAGCCAGTGTCTAAAAATCTAATCTCCTAAAGTCCGATGGCATCGCATCGGCCTCTTTCCTTGAATTGCCCAATCCAATCTTAAACTTTTTCTTTATTCCAGATCAAAATCCTAAGAACTCGAGTACCCTTCAAATGATCTTGTCAATAACAAGAGTACTCCGCAGTTGACTTCTTTGCTTGTTGTTAAATCTCGATCCCCAATTAGGTCAAAAAATATGAGTACCCAGGAAACCCCGCAAAGGAGTCGAACCTGTTCTTTCAAGATCAAGAGACACCTGCAACCAACCTTTCTGCTTTTATCGAAATCCAGGATTTGCAAGGCCCGATTATTGCTTCTAAAGTCGATGGCTTAACATCGGCTGTTCAACCTTCCGCTCTGTGCACGGACCGGCACTGCTTTTTCTTTACAAATCTGGTTTGCTCATCTCATTCCACCTTACAGCCTGATGCATTGCACTGGCTTCCAAAGTACCCGATAGATACTGACCGGCAGCCTAGTATACCATGAGGTACCCGATCAGATCAACTCGATGTACCGCAAAGTACTCGATTATATCTTGCAGCCCAATGTGTCATATCGGCTTTCCTCGCAAAATACCCTGATTGTATTGGTCCATAGCCTGATGCCTTACATCGGCTTCATTACTCATCTTCCCACATGCTCGGAAAATATTTCTTGAGATGTTGACCATTGACAGCCACCGGAAATTTAACTCCATCCAATTCTTCAAGCATGTATGCATTCCCTGGCAGAGCTTGATCAACTCTATAAGGCCCATGCCAATTCGGAGACCATTTACCATATGCCGCATCCTTAGTCCCCAATGGTAACATTGCTTCCCACACTAAATCCCCAACTTGGAATTCTTTCGGTTTAACCTGCTTGTTGTACGCGCGGGCTACCTTGGCCTTATTTTCGTTGATCTTTTCTAGCAACCAAAGCCTGAGTTCTGTAATATCTTCCACATTGTTGCTCATTAGTGCTGCATATTCTTCAGCAGTCAGCTCATTCTGAAACTCTATTCGTCTTGAACCGACCGTAATTTCCCATGGCAATACGGCCTCCTGCCCATATACTAAATGATATGGTGAAGTTCTTGTTGCTCCATGGCATGAAAAATGATAAGCCCATAATGCTTCTGATAATACTTCATGCCAACGCCGTGGATGTTCATCAATCTTCCTTTTGATCAACTTGATCAGGCTCTGATTAGACGCTTCGGCTTGTCCATTTGCTTGAGCGTAGTACGGAGATGACATGATTAATTTAATCCCCATATCGGCGGCGAACTTTTTGAATTCATCAGATATAAATACTGACCCTCATCTGTTGTAATGGTCTGTGGGATCCCAAACCTATGAATAACATGTTCTTTGATGAAATTGATGACGTCCCTTGATGTTACTAACTTCATAGGCACAGCCTCTACCCATTTGGTAAATAATCTGTGATGGCCAAAATAAACTGATGGCCTTTACTTGATGGAGGATTAATCTTACCGATCATGTCCATGCCCCAGCCCCTAAACGGCCAAGGTTTGATAATAGGGTTCATTGCCGATGCTGGTACTATTTGTATCTTTCCAAATCTCTGACAGGCCTGGCATCCCTTATAATACTTGAAGCAATCTTCCAGCATATCAGGCCAATAATATCCCGAGCGCCTGATCAACCATTTCATCTTGTGGGCTGATTGATGAGTACCACACGTACCTTCATGGATTTTAAGTAGAAGCCGATTGGACTCAATCGGCCCCAAACACTTGAGCAGTAGCCCTTCCAGTGTCCTGTACAACAAGTCGTCCCCCATCTGGATGTACTTCATGGCTCTATAGCGTATCTTCTTGGGTGCCCCCCGAGCCAGATCCTTCAAGTAATTGAAGATATCGGCTCTCCAATCCCCCTGATCCAGCAGGTTTATTGGAAAATCAGCTTCATCCGCCGCGTCCTTGTAACCTGAAGCCATCTGGGCAAGATCATTGGCCTCAGAATTTTGTGCCCTTGGTATCCAGTAGAAATTTATATATCTGAACTGGGCCATTAGCTCCTGGCATTGTCTCCATAAGGGAAACAACAACTCGCTCTCGCATCGGTATGTCTCCGTGAGCTGAGAGATAACCAGCTTTGAATCCCCAAAAACTTCTACTGCTTCTGCTCCAGCTTTGAGAAGTAACTCCATACCTTTGTGCACCGCTTCATACTCGGCTAGATTATTGGTGCAAGGTGTTGGCAATCTGATTGAAAAGGAATATGTTGCCCCCCGAGGCGAGACGAGCAAGATACCTATGCCAGAACCATCTCCACAGACCGACCCATCAAAAAACATTGCCCATGCGCGGATGGAAAGCGCTGCTATGTCTGAGCTGGTCCTTTCCGCAACGAGGTCAGCCAACGCCTGCCCTTTGACTGCTTTCGCAGGCTGGTACCGGATATCAAATTCTGACAGAGCGAACATCCATTTACCGAGTCGGCCTCTCAACATCGGGGCCGACAGCATATGCTTGATAACATCTGATTTGCAGATGACAATTGTCTCGGCAGAAAGCAGGATGTGGCGGAGCTTCGTGCAGGTAAAGAATAGACAAAGGCATAGTTTCTTAATTTCAGGGTACCTTGTCTCTGCATCTAGCATCCTCCTGCTGAGATAAAAAACAACTCTCTCCTTGCCATCCTATACTTGTACGATGACCGAAGCAATGGAAGTGTCACCCACTGACAGATAAACATAAAATGGCTTACCCTGCTAGGGTGGGACTAACACAGGCGGCTTGGATAAATATTCTTTGATTTCTTCAAATGCCTGTTGTTGCTCTGCCCTCCAGCGGAACTTGTCATTGGCTTTAATTTTTACCAACTCCGTGAATGGCTCGATTCGTCCTGACAGATTGGAAATGAATCTCCTAACAAAATTTATCTTACCAATGAGTTGTTGGAGTTCCTTCTTTGTAGTAGGTGGCACCATTGTTTTTACAGCTTCTTGACTTTTTAGGCTGATCTCAATTCCCCATTCATGAACCAGAAAACCCAGAAACTGACCGGCCGATACACCAAAAGCACACTTCTTAGGATTCATTCTAAGCCTGAACTTCCTAGTTCGTTCCAGAACTCGCCGTAGATCTCCTAAATGTCCCTCAGCCGATGCAGATTTCACCACTACGTCATCAATATAGATCTCCACCAGCTTGCCGATCAAATCATGAAACATATAGTTCATGGCCCGTTGATATGTAGCACCAGCATTTTTGAACCCAAAAGTCATGACCACGTACTCGAACAATCCCACTGCACCTGGTACTCTGAATGCAGTCTTGTGAATATCTTTTGGAGCCATAAAAATCTGGTTATAACCAGCGTTGCCATCCATAAAACTCAACATCTTATGACCAGCAGCCGCATTAATCAATGTTTCTGCAACTGGCATCGGATACTCATCTTTTGGTGTGGCTCTGTTAAGATCTCTGAAGTCTACACAGACTCGCCATCGGCCGTCCTTCTTCTGTACAGGTACAATACTGGAAATCCATTCAGCATACCTGCATGGCCTGATGAAGCCTGCTACTATCATCTTTTCAACTTCTTTCTTGACTTCTTCTAGGACTTCGGCCTTCATTTGTCGCGCTCGTTGCTGGAACGGCCGAAAGCCTGGCTTAAGAGGGAGTCGATGTTCAACAATACTTCTATCCAACCCAGGCATCTCTGTGTAATCCCAGGCAAAACAGTCCGTATATTCTTTCAGCAGTACTATCATCGCCTCTCGCAACTCTGGATTCAACTTCTTGCTGATAAATGTTGGCCGTGGCTTATCCCCAGGACCAATATTGACTTCTTCCAGCTCGTCAGCAGATGTAAACCCATATCCTAGTTTCCCTTCATCCATCAAGTCGATATTGCAAATAAACAAAGAATATGAAGCAGAAGGATTTGGCCGATCGCAGGGATCGGCCGACTTGTTCTTTGCATTAATGTGTATTATTTTACAATCACATGGCCGGGCTGCTCGAGCAGGCCTCTTTGCGATCATTATAACAATGTAACATGGATGACAAAAACAACTCGATTCTATTTTTTGCGGGCCGATCGCAGGGATCGGCCTCTCCTGTTATTCTCTCCCCTCTACTCCGTAAGGCCAGTGGATAAGACCAGCCTCACCCTGTTTTTTGTAGCTTCCACGCGGTCGCAGCCCTCCAAGCTAATTCCTGAGATCGGCTCCTGGTCCTCCGCGTCCCAGACACTCATGGCGGCATGCGAAACTTCAACAGAGTCGTCCGCGTGGACCACTTCTACTTCATCTCCGTCCCATTGAATTAGACACTGGTGCATTGTAGAAGGGATACATCAATTGGCATGGATCCAATCTCTCCCAAGCAGAACGGTGTATGAGCCCTTGCTGTTGACCACAAAAATTGACGTAGGGACAGTTTTACCTCCTACCGTCAAATCCACGCTGAGGACTCCTTGCGCTTCTGAAGTTTGTCCGTTGAAGTCACTTAGCATGATGTTGGTTTGATCAAGTCCCCAACAGAATGCCCCAACTTGTGCAGCACTGAATATGGCATTATATTAACCGCTGCTCCTGTATCGACTAGCATCTTGCTGACAGGCTGGCCGTTTATGTACCCCTTGAGATATAAAGCCTTTAGATGCCTGTGATTCTTTTCTTGGGGCTTCTCAAATATGACTGGCCATGGCCCTAAATCAAGCTGAGCTACGGGCACCTCCTCATGTCCTGGTGCATGAAACTATGCAGGAAGAACAAACACCATGTGTGCATCAGCCGATGTCTTCACATCGGCTTTCGACTTCTTGGGTCGCCATACCTTCTTGGAAGAACTAGCCTCTGCTTTTTGGGGGTGGTGAACTTTCTCCGCCAAATCTGGCCACGCCTTCCTTAATGTTTCCAAGTATTGGGCCTCGACTTCTTCCAGGTTGCGCAGCCGCTGTACCCTCCGCTTCTGGGACCGGTTGAGCCCATCAGGACACCAGCATGGTCGGTGATACTTGTCCTCCTCCTCTTCTGAATTTTCCACTGTATGTGTCGACTTGTTTTGTTCATGGCGGGGTTGGCCTGGTCCCAAACGCTAAAAAACCGAGGTGCTTCTTGTATCTTGCTTATGAGAATTGCATTCTGGGCAATCCTCAAGGGTAGGTAGTCTTTTTATACCAGAATCCCAGCAATATTTGAAGAACGGACAATGCCAATGATCTCGTGTATCCTCTCGCTTCCTGAGGCATTTCCCAGTGCGTCGCTCGTACTCTTCTTCTTTAGTCTCACGTTGGAGATGCTGTTGATACTGATACTGGTATTTTCTCAGAAGATGAGAGGAAATCGGTCGTTGATTCCTGACATGCCTGACCTGTTCTTCGGTGATATAGTCTTTTTCTTCTTTTTGAGGCCGATTGCGGGAATCGGCCTCTTGCCTCCTTGTATGCTGATGTGATGCATGTCCTGCCATGTTAATACCGAGCATGAAATCCAGCTGACGACGCGTTGACCGGTCGTACCCTTCTACCATGTTTACATTCGGGAATGGTTGAGTATCGACCTTCATGGCGTACTGCCCCAAGATTAATCGGCCTTGCTCAATGGCCGATTGTATTTGTCGCCGGAGCTCCTTGCAGTCATTGGTACCGTGGGTGAAAGAGTTATGCCACTTGCAATATGACCTCCCCTGGAGCTCCTGAGCTGTTGGAATCTTGAAACCTTCAGGGAACTTCAACTGCTTTTCCTTCAAGAGTAAGTCGAATATCTGTTCGACTTTGCTTACATCAAAATCAAAACCTTTCAGAGGGCCCTGTTGTTTCACCCACTTGCAGGGCACAGGCTTTGCCCCCCGTGCCCACTCCACAGCTACGATCTCCTAGTCATCCACAGAATCTTCGGAATCTTCAGCGTCAACCATTACTACTTGACGTTTGAACTTGTCTTGGTATAATTCTAGGTGGCGTTGCTCATATACTATCATTTTCTGTACCAAATGAGCCAAAGAGTTGAACTCTAGCTGGAAAACCATATCTCTGATCGGTTTTACCAATCCCAAAGTTGCCAATTCAACTGCCTCCTTCTCTGAAATTCGAATCGAGTAGCATCGATTCTTGACTTCCTTGAAATGCTGGATGTACTCCGCCACTGTTTCTCCCCATTTCTGGTGGACCTGTGCTAAATCAGCAATCCCAGCTTCTGCAGCTTCTGAATGATATTGTATATGGAATTGTTCTTCTAGCTGCTTCCAGGTTCGGATAGAGTCAGGGCCCAATGATGTGTACCATCCAAAAGCCGGCCCTGTGAGAGACTGCGAGAAGTACCTTACTCGTAATGGATCCGACACCGAAATCATCCCCAACTGCGCTAGATATCGGCTTACGTGTTCTATGGAGCTGGATCCTTCTACTCCGCTGAATTTGGTGAACTCAGGCAGCCGATACTTGGGCGGCAGAGGAATCAGGTTGTAGTCGCTTGGATACGGCTTGGTGTAGCTGATCGCTCGCCTTTTTGGGAGAATGCCAAATTGATCTCTCAAACTGGCACTAATTTCACCCACTGTATGAATTCCTGGGGCCGAGTGCGTTCCTTCATGACTCGGCCCTGTTGCATAGGTAGCCAGCCATGCCTGTTTATCGGCATCGACTGCAGATGTTCGTCCAGTTGCTCTGTGCGTGGGTTGCGCCGGGTTACCACCATCTGGTATATACGCGCAAACATATCCATGCGGAACCTCCTTGGGGGGTTCACTGAAGAACTGGTGATCATCAGGGTCACCTCCCACTTTGTATATGACATATGCTGGAGAATTCTGTTGCTCTGGGGCGGCAAATGCGTAAGGCACTGGTGGGCTGGATTGGGAAGGCAACTCCCCTCTGTGACTCCCTAAAGCAGGTCCTGTTGGAGAGTACTGGTGTTTCATGATTTCCTGCACCACGCGCACCGTAACGCGCTCGAGGGTGTTCACCAAACTCTTAGAGTGTCGATGTAATGAGTGAGCCACCATGTAGTTGACTTCCTGGCGGAGAGCTCGCGTACATTCTTTCGTAGGGGTAGACAGATCCACTTCGTCGAGTGCCCCTTCAGATGAAAACCCCTTCCACCTGATGCCGTGGTGATGGGTTCTCTCAAACGAGCCGATGAGATCGGCCTCAAAAGCAGCCTTTATTTCGTCATACCTCTGCTTATGCTCTTCAGACAACTCTTCATAAGTAATCGGGTTCTCGTTCGGCATCTTGACAATGGGAGTCGATGTAGCCGAAGAAAACGATGCAATCGGTTGTAGTTGATGTAGTCGAAATAGTCAACGAAGCAGTCGATGTGGACGACGAAGTAGTCGATGAAGTAGTCGATGATGTCGATGAAGTCAATGAGGTCCCACCAGGCGTGCCAGAATGTGTTGTCGGTCGAAACACACCGGCGAGCAGCGACAAGCAACACGAGGAGCCGGAAGGCTTCCGGGACTGCTGGTGGGTCCCGGTCCCTCGGTCAACGGCCCAGAAGTCTGGCACACGCCCTGGCTTGGTGAAGTGCTAGGCATGCCACCTGACCTATACGTGATCAGGAAGGTGTAGAAGTCATTCCTCAGCTATTTTCTGCATGCACAGCCATATCAAACATTAGTCCGAGCCGTGGTCGGCTCTTACAACGACCCCGAAATCAGCTAAAGAAGCTGACGGAATCATTGTACTAGATCGGACCTTCGGGTACCTTCCAGAATCGGCTACAAGAAGCCGTTGCCACGTTTAACAGATCGGATCTACTAGAATATGTACTTTTGTACAACTCTAATAGAAAAGATAAAGGCATGCTCTGTAATTGCCAAGCTGATCCAATCTGCGATGGTAAAAGCTTTCACCGTATGACCGGAACATCCTCCGCGTGGTTAAGCCTAACGAACATGAAAGATAACAATACGCTAACCCGAAAAGAGGCCTAAAAACCAACTTAACAAGTCGATTCTAGGAACAATCCCTCGTTAGATTACCATAAGGCACCAAACATGCAGCCGAAACATTCAACCCGTTTGAAGGGCCTAATCATACGGATATTAAACCAATTCCTTGTAACACAAAGAACTACCATAACAGATTAGATCTACTAAGCAATAACAGAGCAAGGCGCTGCCCTTGCACTTGAGATCACGCACAAGAGCAGCTAAACGATTACGAACAGCAAGCAGAACATGGATTTACTATTCAAAACCAATGCAGCATCATAATCGTTTAAGATAACTAGTGTTACTCGCCATCCAAAACGCTTCAGTACGAGGAACACAGGGATAAACAGATAAAAGCAACATTGCTCAGACCATGCGGAACATGATCGGAGCAGCATGTGGATTACCTGGAGAAAGCCCTTGGGGAAGGGGTGGCGATGCGCCGAGAGTTTGTTGTGAATGCTTGATTGATTTTTTATTGAATCTCACGATACATATTTATAGTCCGGAGACTTGATCTTTTCTAACTAACCCTAGCTGATTACGATACAATCTCTAACTTACTATATTTAAACTATCCTTAGATACACGGCCATCCTGGCCCTTGACACATTCGCACAGAAGCCGATTCGCAGACCATTACGATGATTTCCTTCAGCCCATGTTGCTCTCGGCCCATCCCTCGGCCCAGTCATATTATGGCGATAACAGTAGGAGATAACGCTAGTCGGTACAGAAGGAAACTACTCGAGTTATATCTAGGTACGATTCCTTGGCTAGTACTGACTAGATCCGTGTAACCCTGACCTCCCGGATATATAAGGGGCGCAGGGACCCATTCAAAACACAACTTCTACACCCAAGTGAATACAAACCACCATACAGGACGTAGGGTATTACGCACCTCGCGGCCCGAACCTGTCTAAATCTTGTGTTCCTTGCACCTTCGAGTTCCTGATCTCGGTGTCTCCTCTCCTATATTTACCACCTTGGGTATACCCCTCGGTGGGCAGCTGGTAAAATACCGACAAGGGTTGCTATTTATGTTCATTTACTGGGGTTAATCATGACTCCCTCGTTAAACTCAGGGAACCCTATCACAACCGAACCATGCGACTGCAAAGAGTGGTTGCCTCGTTTGGCATTGACTAGTGGAAGCCGTTAAATTAGTCAGATAAAGCACCTACACGATTGTCTAATCAAATAGTTCCAGTAACCCCCAGATTACTAGTTCCCGACTAGTTTTCTATGTTACTGAAGGGGCCTCACTCCCAAACTTCCAGTAACACTCTGTTTACTAGTTCCTGACTAGTATTACATGTAGTCTACTGAAGGGGCCTTGTTCCCGTACGACCATGCCAATGGTCTCGCCGAAAATCAATTATCTCCGAGTAGAAGTAGCCTGAAGCACCCGTACAACCCGCACGGAAATCAACTATGCAATCGATGACTCGATCGATGACTCGGGAACCCCTCAAACCGAATCCACCTCGGTCGGAGGTCCTCTACCACAAGTCAGAGAAGGATTTGGATCGTCTACAACAAGTCGAAGGAGCATTTGGATCTTCTACTACAAGTCGGAGGAGAATTTGGATCGCCTACTACAAGTTGGAGGTGGATTTGGATCATCTACTTCAAGTCGGAGAAGGACTAGCCAGCATCAATCGAATGGCTCCTGTCCTCGCTGACTACTCGGACTTCATCAACAACGCCATACCGTTACCAAACGGCCACCACGGCCTGATGGCGCTTCAATCTTGGTAGGCGGGCCAGGGCATTGGAAGGGCACGAGTCCTCCAAACTACCCGGCTCAGCCCAACTTTTTGTGTTTCAATCTTGGTGGGGGGGCCAGGGCATCGGAAGGGCACGTGTCCTCCAAGCTACCCAGCTCAGCCCACCTTTCTTCGCCTACGATTTGGTTGGGCGAGCCTGGGCATAGGAAGGGCACAAGTCCTCCAAGTTACCCGGCTTAGCCCACCCTTTTGCGCCTATAACTTGGTCGGGCGGGCCTGGGTATCGGAAGGGCACGAGTCCTCCAAGCTATCCGACTCAGCCCACCTTTCTTCGACTACAACTTGGTCGGGCGGGACTAGGTATCAGAAGGGCACAAGTCCTCTAAGCTACCCGGCTCAGCCCACCTTTTTGTGTTTTCAACCTAGTCGGGCAGGCTCGGTTATCGGAAGGGCACGAGTCCTCCAAGCTACCCGGCTTAGCCCACCTTTTTTGCGCCATCAACCCCGACAACCTGTCAGGCCTAGCACCATTTCAAAAAGGTAGGATCCTTGACTCCTCGATGACTACTTCGCCATTGCCAGGGCACTCGGCGACCCGTCGATGACTACTTCGAGTACACAACGAGCCGGAAGCAGAACCCATACCACCACTGACTGGTGGGACTTGATTCTGACTAGTCAGGATCATAAAAAAACTGGCACAACCTCTTCAACAAGCAACATGACTTTGTTGGAAATTACCAATGAATCAAGATCGCCAATCACCCACGAGAAGACTGAGACCCTATTCAAGGAGGTTTTATGGAGATCTTTAGGGAATTTGTTTAACCATTGTCTCGAGTTTTATCTCGACATAAGGGGTTTTTTTTCCCAAAGAATTCATTCCACCACTCAGTTAGGGGATCAAGGAGTTTACCCAAAACAGGGCATGTTCTTTCATCCTTACTTCAGTGCTGTACGACCTGTTTTGGCCCGCCCAAGGTAATCCTTCGGGCTAACCAAGACATCTTCGCATGGCAACTTACCACTTGTCTTGGCCCACCCAAGGAGTTCCTTAGGGTTGGCCGAGTCACCCTTGCTCAACGACTATTTCTGTAACAATGCACGTATAGGATTGAGTTGTCCCTTCCTTTGGGCCAACCGAGACTTGTCTTGGCCCGCCCAAGGAACTCATCGCCTCACGTGAATGATCTCATCATCAATCCCTTAGGGCCAACCGTGATGTCCTCACAAGTCAACATGTGCATTCTCATGGTCCGCCCAAGGATGTGACTGAAGCCTTCTCCTTCATTGACTTCTAGTCACCTTCACATACTTCCGGTACAACTCCGTTTACTGGTTCACGACTGGTATATGTGCAAGTTTACTGAAGAGGCCTTGCTACCATTCTTTCTGTAATAGATTACTAGTTTTGGAGTAGTATTCTTCGTTACTAAAGGGGCCTTGCTCCCCAACTTCCAGTATAACTCCGTTTACTAGTTCCGACTAGTACTACGCGTAGTGTACTCAAGGGGCCTCACTCCCATATTCCTAGTATACTCCATTTTACTAATTCTCGACTAGTACTACCCGTAGTCTACTGAAGGGGCATCGCTCCCATATTTCTAGTAACGCTGCGTTTACTAGTTTCCGACTAGTACTACGCGTAGTGTACTAGTTCTCGACTAATACTACGCGCAGTCTACTGAAGGGGTTTCGCTCCCATATTTCCAATAACGCTCCATTTACTAGTTCTCGACTAGTACTACGCGTAGTGTACTGAAGGGGCCTCGCTCCCATATTTCGAGTAACACTCCGTTTTACTAGTTCTCGACTAATACTACATATAGAGTACTCAAGGGACATCGCTCCCAGACTTCCAATAATACTCCGTTTTACTAGTTACCGACTAATACTACGCGTAGTCTGCTGAAGGGACCTTGCTTCCATATTTCTAGTATAACTCCATTTTACTAGTTTTTGACTAGTAATACGCGTAGTCTACCGAAGGGGCCTCGCTCCTATATTTCCAGTAACACTCCATTTTACTAGTTCTCGGCTAGTACTACGCGTAGTCTACTGAAGGGGCATCACTCCCATATTTCCAATATACTCCATTTTACTAGTTCTCGACTAGTACTACGTGTAGTCTACTGAAGGGGCATCACTCCCATATTTCCAATATACTCCGTTTTACTAGTTCTCGACTAGTACTACGTGTAGTCTACTGAAGGGGCCTCGCTCCTATATTTCCAGTAACGCTCTGTTTTATTAGTTCTCGACTAGTACTATGCGTAGTCTACTGAACGGGCCTCGCTCCCATATTTCCAGTAACGCTCCGTTTTACTAGTTCTCGACTAGTACTACACGTAGTATACTGAAGGGGCATCGCTGCTAGACTTCCAGTAATACTCCATTTTACTAGTTACCGACTAATACTACGCGTAGTCTGTTGAAGGGGCCTCACTCCCATATTTTCAGTAGAACTCCATTTTACTAGTTTTCAACTAGTACTACGCGTAGTCTACTGAAGGGGCCTCGCTCCCATATTTCCAGTAACACTCCGTTTTACTAGTTCTCGACTAGTACTACATGTAGTCTACTAAAAGGGCCACACTCCGATATTTCTATTAATACTCCATTTTACTAGTTTTCGGCTAGTACTAAGCATAGTTTATTGAAGGGGTCTCGCTCCCATACTTCCAGTAACGTCCAGACTACTAGTCTCTGACTAGTGCTCTATGTTACTGACGGGGCCTCGCTCCCATACTTTAAATATTTCTCCATTTACTTAGTTTTCAACTAGTTATACATGGAGTTTATTGCAAATGCAACGCTCCCAACATGGTTTCATGTCTATCAGTTATAACATACTTTTATGTTTACCTTGCAGGGGACCTGGTCTGGACCGTGCTGCTGGGCGAGTCGGATTCAACTCCAATCAGTTGGCTTCATCAACAATTGCCAATGACTACTCCGATTTTGTGAGAACGCTCACCTACACGTCGCTGACTCCAACGACTACTCACCGGATTCAACTCCGACTTGTTGGGTTCATCACCAACCGTCGGCGACTGCTGGAGTTCATGAAGAACGCACAACAACACGTGGCGACTACTTCGACTACTCATTTTGCCTACAAGCTAGTCGGAATCGACTGTGCTTGGCGACACGCTGGAGGCTACATCGACCACTCGTCTCGCTTACAAAACTAGTCGGAATCGACTCCAACTAGTGGGCTTCATCGACAATTCAAGATTCAATGGCAACTTGGCCAATACCTAGGCTCAAGGGCTGGTGCCACCGACTATTAGGCATATCCTATGCGACTCATCTAGCTTCCAGGCTCGGGGACTGGATACAACACGGCTCTCATCAATGAAGATTGCATGCCATGATTCTTTGGATCCTTTATTCCAAAACTTAGGGATTTGGATTCAAGGCTCGGGGGTTGCGGGACATGTGTCATTAGTGACTTGTTTTTCAAATCTACTGTAAAGGACAGAAGACTTAAGATTGAATTTACCCTCAACCGGATTCTACAAGTCAACCTAAGGCTCAGGGGCTACTCCATATGGAGTGCGAGTTTAATCGCACCCCATATAAAAGAAGACAACTAATCGGGGCATGAGCACCTCATAGCCTCGATGCAGTCAAGGAAGTACTCGGAGGACATCTTCAAGATGAAGTTTAGGAGAACTCGAAGATGCCTTCAGAAGTACTCAAACGCCTGCAGTAGTCGGCTACGAAGAGCGCGGGGGCCTGTCAGACCCGGGTACACGGGACTGTACACGAGGCGTACTTTTCCTAGGATAAGGGTTGGGATATGGCCCACGCCCTACATCTGTGTAACTACTCGTAGCCTAGTAGAACTACTCCTACAATAGTAAAAGGAGTCGGATACAGTAGGGAACTACCAGAAAAGTACTCGGGTAGGACTCTAGGGCATGTATCCGACTAGGACTTCTATGTAAACCTTTCTGTCCAAACTATATAAGGACAGACGGGACCCCCTCCAGGGGATAACCCAACGATGTCTCGGTTGGCCCAATGGACGGGACAACGCAATCCTGTACATGCATTGTTATAGAAGTAGTCATTGAGCAAGGATGACTCGGCTAGCCCAAATGAACTCCTTGGGTGAGCTAAGACAAGTCGCAGGTTGCCATGTGAAGATGTCTCAGTTAGCCCGAAAAGGAGTACCTTGGGTGGGCCAAGACAGTTCGTACGACGATGAAGTAAGGATGAATGGACATGCCCTATCTTGAGTAAACTCCTTGATCCCCTGACCGAGTGGTTGAACGAATTCTTTGGGAAAAAACCCTTGTGTCGAGATAAAACTTGAGACAATGGTTAAATAAATTCCCTAAAGATCTTCGTAAAATCTCCTTGAATAGGGTCTCAGTCTTCTCATGGGTGAATAGCGATCTTGATACGTTGGTGATTGCTAACGAAGTCATGTCACTTGTTGATGAAGCTGTGCCGGTTTGTTGATGATCCTGACTAGTCGGAATCAAGTCCAACTAGTCATTGGTGGTGTGAGTCCCCCTCCCGACTTAGTTGTGTAGTCAAAGTAGTCGTTGGTGGGTTCCTAGCAATGGTGAAGTAGTCGTCGAGGAGTCGAGAATCCTACCTTTTTGGAATGGTCTAGGCCCGACAGGTTGTCAGAGTTGATGGTGCAAAAAAGGTGGGCTAAGCCGGGTAGCTTGGAGGACTCGTGCTCTTCCGATACCCGATCCTGCCCGACTAGGTTGAAAACACAAAAAGGTGAGCTGAGCCGGGTAGCTTAGAGGACTCGTGCCCTTCCGATACCAAGGCCTACCCGACCAAGTTGTAGTCGAAGAAAGGTGGGCTGAGCCGGGTAGCTTGGAGGACTCGTGCCCTTCCAATGCCCTGGCCCGCCCTACCAAGATTGAGGCAAAAAAAGGTGGGCTAAGCCGGGCAGCTTGGAGGACTCATGCCCTTCCAATGCCCTAGCCCGCCCTACCAAGGTGGAGGTGCAAAAGGGGTGGGCTGAGCCGGGTAGCTTGGAGGACTCGTGCCCTTCCGATGCCCTGGCCTATCAGACCCGGGTACACGGGACTGTACACGTGGCATACTTTTCCTAAGATAAGGGTTGGGATATGGCTCACGCCCTGCATCTGTTGTAACTACTCGTTGGCTAGTAGAACTGCTCCTACAGTAGTAAAACTAGTCGGATACAGTAGAGAACTACCAGAAAAGTACTCGGGTAGGACTCTAGAACATGTATCCGACTATGACTTCCATGTAAACCTGTCCCCCAGACTATATAAAGGCAGACAGGACCCCCTCTAGGGGATAACCCAACGATCATCTAGGGAATCACCCTGGAGATCACTCAATCACCATCAAAGGCAATAAAACCACACAGGACGTAGGGTATTACGCTTTGAGTGGCCCGAACCTGTCTAAACCTTGTGTTCCTTTGCACCTTTGAGTTCCTAATCTCGACAACACCCTACCTACAAACTCACCACCTCGGGGGTATCCCTCCATGGGCGTAGCGGTAAAACACCGATAACTGGCACGCCAGGTAGGGGTGTTTATCGAGCATCCACTAGAGAACTCGATGGCATCTCTCATCTTCACCAGCAACGTGCTTGACGAGGGCACAACCTTCATCTTCATGTCTTGGATCTGCATCGCCAATGGTTTGGGTGGCTTTAACAGCTATCTAATTGACTCCAGGGAATTCATTGCCACACCTAGGGAACTCTCCTTTCAAGAGGGCAGACCCCTCCCCCCATCTTACGATGAAGATGAGGGCCAAGCGGTGCGGCATGCCAAATGCTTCAATCAAGAAGTACTCATGATTCACACCGACGAGGACTGTGAAGGCCTAGAGCAGGTCCAGCTAGATGACTATGATGACTACATCCTTGATCCACTCGATGAAGAGGTGGACGTAACCATGGATAGGGAATCCTCATCCAACATCAAGGTGGATGACGCAGATGACATCCAGAAGGATCGCCACATGCTCATCAATGTGAAGCGCACCCAATGCAAGCACCATGCCGTCAAGAGGAACCAGCAGGGAAGCCGTAACCTCCACAACTTCTCCACGGGTGACCTTCGAGCCATCATCAACGCTGGTCGGGATGCCCGCAATATCATCATTGCCAGGCGGTAGGAGCGTGAAGAAGTGAAAGCCTACAGCCCAACCGTTATCAACACCCTCTAGACTACTTGGAGACTACTCGGAAGCGCAAGCCAGAAGCCGTGGAACACTCCACCCACAGGAAAAAGACTCCCAGTTCAAAGAAACGACTCGAGGAAGTCCTCTATGGGCATTGCCTGTACCACCCGAAGAGCAGGCATTCTACTTTTGGAGCTCTGTCAAGTCCACGATGAAAGGTGACGAGACTACCCGACTAATGATTCACTCATAAATTAAGTACCCGGATCAAGGAGGTTTTTGTGGCAGAACCGCCTAAATTATTCCGGCTCAAGCGCGCTAGTCATCACTATACAGGCGATCCTAACTCAACGCACTTCAAACGGAACAACTCATTGGTCTGTCGGGTCACCGCCCGATACAACCACGGTTCAACAGGATCGAAGTAGGTTTACCTCGCACGAAGGCGAGTTTACAATTACACCACAACTCACTAACTTTTAATTTATAGGAATAATAAACATTATTACAGACCATTTCAAGCTTTAAAGTTAACTTATACAGATATTGTTTAAAACCACAAGCTATACAAGCTTGTGCCAGAGTAACAGTGGAAGAAAATTAACACATGACTACACACGTCACGAGAGTTGACACCATGTTCAGCCCGAAACCTGGTGTCACTTCGGAGGGTCATTGCCAGCCGGGGACGGATCCCACTCCACGGACCAGCCAAACGGAACAGAAAATAGCCAGGCTGGACTATCCATTTGGTTTACACCGGTCATACCCGAAAAATTGACTTGCAAGACTAAGTATGCTAATACTCAGCAAGACTTACCCGTTTCAGGGTATACTTAGCCATGTAACTAGACTTATGAGGGCTTGTAATGGTTCTGGGTTTACTTTCAGCTAAAAAGCAACAAAGAGTATGATCTAACTTTTATGTTTTAGCTTTCAGATTCTAGTTGCATTAACCATTCTAGGTAAGCACCTATACTAGACAAGCAAGGTAGAGATTAGCATCCATCAAGATTATTCCAACAAGAGTTATTATTTTTACTTTATGTGGCAAAAGGAATAAGCAGTCTCAATCTCCACGAGAAACGGATGATTCCGAATCGAGTTTCATAACCTTGCAAGGGTAAACCTAACTCACACGCTTGGAACATGAAAAGATCATTCCGAAGCAACCGTTTGCCTTTCATTCTGACTCGTGGATTAGGGCCACCACAAGCGACTGTAGGACCATACGCACATCCAATAGGCAGGATATACGTCCGTAGCGTGACTACATGACCGTACTCCTGTCCGCTGCGCGAAATGTATTCCCGTACGTCGGTGCATGTACAAAAAACCAAATTACGAGTGGTGGGAGGTATGTCCACTCCTCGGGCCGATTGGCTACTAGGTTTACCGCTTTCCATATTTCACGGCATGTGGCTAGTACCTTCAAACAGTTAACTACAGCTACCACACACTGCGACCTTAACAACTTTTATCAACATAGATGGGGTAACCTTTCAAGTTATGATACTGCACATGACCCCGTCCATCATCCTTATAGTGATTGCAGAATCATAAACATTCAACTCCTATATCGCGCGAGTGACAGGAAATCACTCGACTTCTGCCGGTCCTATTAGCAGAGCAACTATTCGATATGGACTCAGGCTCAATACATAGGTTACTAGGATTCATGCATCTAGGGTTTCATTACAACGCCTAGACTTAAATGCACAATATAGATATATATAACTTTAGAAGTGCAATAATTTGAAATATTAGGTTATGCACCGGGGCTTGCCTTCTTGAGCAGAGTTAGGATCAGTGATGCCAAAGACTTCCGAACTTTGGTTCGGGGCTTCAGTTAAAGTCTCGACAACGTTCACCAGGTCTTCAGGAAATCCTTGCTCGTGTTCCAGGACTAACTCGTAGTCTCTGTCGTCGAGTGTCGTTGACTCTACATGATATGCAATGATTTAAATTAGATGGTTCTTGAGTTAAGAATTTTACTTCATGATAAAGTTGCAAGCCAACCAATTGATAAACATATTTTCATAAAGCAGGAAGTTTGAATTCAAACCCACCATGTGTAATTTGATTCAATTATCAAATTAATTGATTTAATTGAATTAAGTTAACAAGTTTGATTTTTATTTTGAAATTCATAAAGGCTATGGTCTTGTATTTTTGCGAGTAAGCTTATTCCTAATGGATGAGCTTACTATGAATTTTTCATAATTTTCTAAAAACAAACACTAAAGCATTTGAATTTAATTCAAATGTCAAGTTTAAATTGAAATCTTAAGCAAAACAGTGTTATAAATTTTTGTAAGATTTATTATGAACTATTCTATTGCAGAACATCACATGGTAAAAAGATTTAAGCATGAAAACCTTAGTAACATGCTTGAATAAATTTAAACCATTTCAAGCTTGATTTGCATAAGTTTAAATTGATTCAAGCTAGGTTTTATTACTGCAGGTGAAATTTTTACACAAGCTCACTCATACCCTAAACAGGCTACTCACCAAAATTCACAAACAATAGAGCTAATATGCATAAGTTATACTCAAGATACCCTTTTGTTAAGTTTTAAAATAACTCTAAAAATATTTTGTTTCATACTGCACTTTAGTAACAAAAGTTGTAGATCTAAACTTCGGGAACACAACAAAACTGGTTTGGTAATTTTTGGATTTTTCTACAAATTCCTATGGATTTTACAAGTTGGCTGATTTGAATTAGAGGGGGTACTGATTTCCTACAGAAAGGCCCCTGGAAAGATTCAAATCCTTGCAATTGGGTCCTTGTCCGGGCTAAACAGGGATGCCGATCGGTGGCAATCAAATTCCGGTGAGGGGGCTCACAGGCGGCGAGGGGGAAGTGAGGGGAAAGGTTCAGGAGCTCACGGCGGTCACGGGGGTGGCCGGTGTTGGGGAAGAGAGGGGTTGTGGCGGCGTATCGACGGCGAACAGGGGCGGGCGGCGGTGCTTCGAGGAACGGTGGCGACGTGCCGGTGTGTAGGATCAAGGACACCGGCTAGAGGGGGGTGAATAGACGGTTTTAACTAAAAACAAAGCACTTAGGGGAAATTTAATTAGTACAACAAGAGAATTAAATTTCTAGCCTAAGTTGAGCTAAGTTGGGTTTGCAACCTAGGGTGATCAAGCAAAGCTAGAATCTAGGAATGTAAACTTGCATAAGAGTATATGCGGTAAAGAATTGCAAGGTAAGAACCAATACTCAAGACACAAGAATTTATCCCGTGGTGTCGATGACTTGCCGGTCACCCCTAATCCACGTTGAGGTGGATTCAATGAACTCGATTGCTCCTCTACCAAGTCTTCACTTAGTCTTTGAGCCAATTGATCAAAGAACCTCTCCAAACCTCGGTTCCACTAGGATGCTCTTCACCGCTCCGGCGAGGCGAGTTCAACCTCTCACAAACTTGGCCACGACACCTTCACAATCTCCTTTTAAGTGCTCGGTGGCCCATACGATCTCCAAGCCGTCTAGGAGGCGGCAACCTCCAAGAGTAACAAGCCAACGATGATTGCTTGGAATCCCACTAGTGCCTCAATGATCAACCTCTTTGATGCAATGCACTAAACACTCTCTAACTCACAAGAATGCAATCACTAAGCAATGGTGAGTGAGAGATGAGTGAATGAGAGCTCAAGGATGTTCTAGTATCTTTCTCAAGTGCCAAGAGAGCTCTCATGCAGTCAAGGGGTGAGTATATATAGCCTACCAACACAAACTAGCCGTTTGGAGGAGTTGGTGGGTTTTCTGCGACAATTGCAGACAGTCCGCCAGCTACAGGCGGACAGTCCGCCAGCTCCCCCAACGGTCAACTGTTGCAAAAACGGCGTGGTCAGAACTAGTTGTTACAGCCTAATAGGACAATCCGCCATACAGGACCGGATAGTCCGGTTGGACAAAACTTTCTGTCTCAGATGCTGGAGACAAACTGGACTATCCGATGTAAGAAACCGGACTGTCCGGGGTGCCGGACTATCCGGACAAACGAACCGAACTGTCCGGTTCAGGCGTCAAGTGAAGGAAACTTCGTTATGTGTGTATCTTTTCTCTCATGTGCCATGTTTCTCAAGGTATGCAATGCAAAGACTCAATCATAAGGCACTTAGCAAATTTCCGAGCAAACGAACATCGGCCCCTCTTAATAGAACGGCTATCTAGCCTAAAAACTCGGTCGAGTTCTTCTCTACTCTTCTTTGGACCGGGAAAAAAACAAAATCCCTATGTTATACCTTTAATTTGAGCTGTCCATTTTGAGTCTCTTCTTAGATCGTTACGCCATTTGCTTCTTTTCAACTACTCATCTATGGACCATCCTACTCTCATAAATCTCAATGAAGCAGTTAGTCCACTTATAGTTGTCATTAATTACCAAAACACAATTTAGGGGCCTAGATGCTTTCAATCTCCCCCTTTTTGGTAATTGATGACAACTAAGCAAAGGAGTGATATAATTGAGTTTTTCAAGCCTATTTCATACACTAGGTATTAGATAGACTTGAGAGAGAATTTTGAAAGACTTACTCATGTTCAATTTGAGTATTGTAAGATAGAGTAAGACTTCTTCAAAATTCTAGGAGTAGAAGAAAAACTCCCCCTACATATGTGCATATGATTTTTCATTGAATTCCACACATATGTCTTGATATAAAAATTTTGGCGGAATTTCCCCAACAAAATGGAAGTGAGGCAAGAGAATACACATATCCAATATTCAAAATTTGTTAGCCTCATCAACCACATCCAAAGATAGATAAGTAAATAACTATTAAGCGCAACTAGTTCATCACAACCGATTTTAAAGAGGTTCAAGCGCACACTTAAGTATTTAGAGTTATTACAAGTCCAAATAGGAGATAGTTCATGCGGAGTAAATAAACATAAAATGCAAATAAACATGTAATGCAAAGAGTTCATAGTGTTCATGCATGCAAATGCAAGAGGGTCTTCTTTTTCACCAAGAGGCAAGCTCCTCCCCCTAAGACCATCCACTCCTTTCTCTTTTTCTCCCCCTTTGACATCAAGTACCAAAAAGAGAGGCCTTCACCAATTTAGCCAAATCAATCGTCTTGTGGTGGAGGCGGTGGAGGAAAATATGGATGAAAAGGATAGAACGATGGCGGAGGAGTCGGAGCCGGGAATATGGAATAGAAATGATCCGAGAAACCCATGAGACTTGCGTTGATGTTGTGAATGTCTTCTTCAATGCGCTGCTGCCGAGCCTCAATATCGGAGTAACTAAAGGAAGAACCACCATGAGGTCCACTGTGACTGCCACTCACATTCATATCACCAAACCGAGCATCAAGATCCTCAATGTCAGTGTGTAACCCAGTGTGCACATGCTCAAGTCTAGTCATGATTGGGTTATACATAGTGTCGTGAATGTGTTGGCCAAAGTATTCAGGCGATTGTCCACATAGCCATAGAAGTTTTGCTCCATAGTGTTAAGCCTCTGATTAACTTGCTCCCCATAACTCTCAAAATGGGAAGAGAAACTAGCATTGATATTGTTTTGGAGAGTAGTGAAGTAAGAATCAAAGTACCCTGCAGGAGGCTCCCAAAATTGCTGGCCAGGTTGAGGAGGAGGAGGCACGTCTTGAACAGCTTCTTGAGCAGGAGCTTCTTGACTGGCATTAGGATTAAATGGAGCATATGGATCATCAACCTCATTGATGGGAGTGAGAGCTCTCTGACGAAAATCTCTGTCATTAGAGAATGGTTTGTAGGGTGTGTGCTTTTCTGGACTTGGACCATCATAATTTGTCTCCTGAATAATGAAAGACATGATATAGGGAGCAAAGTAGATGTTGACCTCAAGATTTTTCTTCTTATGTTGAATTTGATGCATGATTGTCCTCACAACATCCATCTTCTCACCCCTGAGCACATGATCTACAAAGTTTCTTGAATATCCAAGAAAGTTTTCTCGATATCCGCTCTTAGGAACAAGTGTGCACCTAGAAATTTTGTTCAAGACTACAGGCCAATGCTTAATACCTGTGATGCGCCCATAGAGACGGTCAATTCCTGTTCTATTTGGCTCATAGTAGCTTGTAATGTCATCATCTCTCATTTCAGGGTCGCTTGTAGGCTGATAATGTCAGGACCTGTGGTGAACTGATAGTTGATTTTGATGGCTCTAGCAAAATCAGCAAAAGAAGCTTCATACTTGATCTTCCCAGTCATCCATTCAATTCGCTCATTTGCAAAATCAATTCAACTGTGGCATAGAACTGCCGGATGATGGTTTTGTTCCAATCACACCTGTGAGTAAGAAACTCTCTTAATCCAATGTGTTGAAGCATCGGGATCAAGTCACGCATGACTGGCTGAGAAGACATATAATTAAGATCAATGGTCTGATGTGCAAAGACTGTCTTGTTCACAAGATGACCAAAGAATGCCTCTTCTTGCACTTTTGTGTGGAAATAAAGATTGTTAGTGTTTCGCTCAAGACCATATTGCTACGAACGTCTTTCCGATGAATAAGCTGCAGCAGTCCAAACTCTAGGGGCAGTGTTAGCTTTCTCATTGATCAGGACATCATCCTCACCCTCATTTTCATAGTCTTCAAAAGGATCATCTTCATAGTCTTCACCCGATGAATATTGCTAGGAGGAACATATTCCTCATCCTCAGACTTGGAGGAAGAAGAAGGATCACGAACGCGTTGCCTCTTGGGAGCATTGTCCCTTTTTGTTGCACTTTTCTTGACCCTTCCACTACAGTCACAAAATGAGTTTTCACAAATTAGAGACCATAGATAACAAATATGAGCAGCCATAACCCTATGATTCACCATTTAGGGTTCTTTAAATCACTTATCCCGATCTCTAAATTTAACCATGAGAAAATCCTCAAATCATAAGCAAATGATCCTCTCAACATAACTAACAAGTGCCCCAAAGCATACATCCAAACATTTGATAGAATGAGAGATCCCCCAACTCAAACCCTAGGCAAAAAGAGAGAGAAATCTGGAAGAAATAGAGGGGATTTGATTCAATACCGAGAGGACATGATGAGGGGATACCGAGAGGACATGAGGGGACCACGGAGTGTCCGGGGATTGAAGCGGAGGGTATGTGAATCCGGCCAAAAATCAACTTTTGGAGGAGGGGATTTTGTGGTGTGAGGTGAGGAAAAGAGAGAGGAGAGGTTATTTTGGGCGGATGGGAACAAATGAAGAGGTGAGGAGGTATTATGTGCCCAGCGCTAGGGTTACAGGGCAAAAATTGTGGCAGAACCAACTCGAATTACACCGGCTCAAGTACGCGAGTCCACTTTTGCGGGCTCCGGCGTGCTTCAAACGGTATAATACCTTGGCCTGTCGGGTAACGTCTCGATAAACCACCGAAAGCAAGATCCAACAAGGTACCCCGCATGAAGGCAAGTCCAGAGATACAAAATGTCATCACATTTTACATCACAGGCAAATATATTACATGAGGGTTTAAAAGTAACGTAATCTTCCCAATCGGGGAAATTATTACAGATCAAACATAAGTTTTGATTTAAGCAACGGAATTTAAAGTACGGCATTGTACACGTCGTTAGTGAAGAACTCATGCTTGCCCTTGCACGACATCACTCGGAAGAGTCTGTGTTGGCCGGGGACGGGTCCCACTCCACGGACCAACCATCAGGCAGAGGGTAGGGCCACGGTACAGGCAGAGTGGAGTCGTCCGGAGGATTACCTGAACAAAAGTTATAAGGCAAGGCTGAGTATTCTAATACTCAGCAAGGCTTACCCGGTCATGGTATACGTAGCCATGTATCTAGACTTATGAAGGTTTGTAATGGATCCGGGTTTATTTTCAGCTGAAAAGCGATAAAGAGTAGATCCTTAATTTCCACTTTTAGCTTTCAGGTTCTAATTGATTATCCATTCTAGGTAAGCACCTGTAACTAGCAAGCATGGTTTAATCTTTGACCAATCATCATTTTTGATAATAATATGATTTCTCTTGTTACTCAATGTGGTAAAGGGATCAAGCAGTCTCAATCTTCGTGAGAAGCGGACGATTCTGAATCGAATTCAACCTTGCAAGGTAAACCTAACTCACACGCTTGGAACACCGAAGGGTCGTTCCGAAGCAACCGTTTGCCTTTCATTCCGACTCATGGATCAGAGCCACCACAAGCGACTGCAGGACCATACGCACTTCCAAAGTGCAGGATGTACGTCTGTAGCACGACTACAAAACCCGTACTCCTGGTTGTCATTGCAACACGTATTCCCACACGTCGAACTTAAGTAACCAGAAGAAGCAAGACGAGTGGTGGGAGGTATGTCCACTCCTCGGGCCGATTGGTTACTAGGTTTACCACTTACCATATTTCGCGGCATGTGGTTAGTACTTTCAAACGTTTAACCACCGCTACCACACACTGCGACCTTATCAAGTTTTAACGACATAGACGGGGTATCATCTCAACCATGATACCTTACAAAACTCCCGTCCGCCATCCTTATAATGATAACAGTAATGTAAACATTACAACCCCTATATCGCGCGAGTGACAGGAAATCACCCGACTTCTACCGGTCCTATTAGCATAGCAGCTAGTCGGACTTAAGTGCTACTATTCAATACACTGGTTCCTAGGGAAATGCAACTAGGGTTTTAAGCAATTCCTAAGAACTTAATGCATAGAATACGTAAATAGATATAGATTGCAGCGTAATAAAAATAGTAGGTTATGTCCGGGGCTTGCCTTCTTGTTTAGGGTTGGGGGCAGTAGGATCAAGGTTTTCCGAACTTTGGTTCGGAGCTTCAGTTAGACCTTCGATGGTGTCCCTGGGGTCTTCGGAAACTTCTACGGCTTGATCCGAGATTAGCTCGTAGTCACCGTCGGCGAGAGTAAACGGTTCTACATGATATGCAAAAATAAGATTAAGGAATGTACACTCTTGCATTCACCTCAAAATTGTACTTTAAAAGGTTAACACTCTAGAATTGCCAAACAAAGAAAATTTTAGCCAAAACTTATAATTTATGTTTAACTTAGGACTATATCATTGAATTAACTAAAAACAAGCATTAAAATATATTTTAAATTCAAATTTTAAATTTGAATTTAAACTTTGGGTAAATAGAGTTATAAAGTTTTGAACATCTAAACATGGATCACTTGCATACTTAATAAATTATGACCAAGAGCTCTAATTAGTTAAGCTTTAAAGGGTATGCTTAGCTAATTTTATTTCAAAACAAATTGAAATGATCTATTTAAAAGAATTTAAGTTATAAAATAAAATTAGGTGTGAAGATTTCACATCAATTCATACATCATCTATAGAAATTGTATACCAAAAATCATAATCAACAAAGTCAACATGTAGGAGCTAAGGACATTATACTCCCTTATCTTAGATTTAAAATAGATTTAAAAATATTCAGATTCAAACCAAACTCATTTAACAAAAGTTGTAGGATTTAAAATCTAGTTTCTAGTAAAACTAGTTTTGTAATTTTTTGATTTTTCTACGGTTTGTTATGCATTTTACAAGACAGCAGCAGCATCACATGAGATAATAGACTACTAGGAGGGGTATGCTTCGGTCTTTTGCACTCGGGTCCCTGGAATAGACTTCCTTTTCACAGATACGTCCTTGCCTGGTCTTGGCGATGGCCGGCCGATCAGCTCAGGTGTGTTCTCGCCGGCGGCGAGCTTTCCGGCGAGAAGGACGGGCTACACACGACCTACGGGACCTAAGGAGTGCACGGGAAGGGGGTGTGGTGGATGGGCAGCAGTAGGACAGGGCCGACGACGGGAGAGTACGGCGGCCGAGGCGGTGCATCGCCGTTCCCGGCAAAGGGCCGGCGAACACAGGCAAAAGAAGCGTGCACGAGCACCAGTGGATCACGGGGAAACGATACGTATACCTGGATGGGCTGGAGATCAAGTGGAGGAAGCTGTCGACGGCAGGGGCGAGCTCGGACGGCTCTGGTGAGCGGCGGCTCGGGGTGAGGGCAATTCCGGCGAGGGGTGGCCGGGGCTGGACCGGATCGAGCTGGGGAGCAAGGGGAGGAGGTGAGGAAACACTGGGCTAGTGGAATTTGGGCGGAGTGATGCTGTTGGGGAGGATTCCGGCGGGAAAGGTGCGGCGGCGGTTTGGTGCTGGTAGTCGCAGGGAAGAAGAAAGGGGGAGAAACCACAGAAAGAAGGAGCTCAGCTTGATCTTATAGGGCAAGCACGACTTGGAAGAGAGAAAGGAGGAGAGAGTGGTCACGGGCCGAGCCCACGGTGGCGAGCGGCGAGGTGGCGGCCGGCGAGCACTCGGGACAACCGTGGCGTGCACAGGAGAGGACACCGGGGAAGGTCTACAGCGGCGGCAGGAGTAGGGGGGACGCGTGGGGAGGGGCAGGCAGGAGATGAACGGCGGCGAGGGCAGGGCAGCGGCCAGGGGGAAAGTCCTACGCCGGCGACAGAGCAGGTAGCAGCAGAGCAGGGGGTGCAGAGGTAGAAGAGGGGGAAAAGAAAACCAGGGGCTGATTTGGAAATCTTAGAAAGTTCAAGGGTTTTTTAGAAAACTAAAAATCCTCACTGATCTAGGGGTTTTCTGTAACACCCTAAGGTAATTTCCTTAAATTTTAATGAATTTATTTTGACTCAAATAAAATTTTAAGGGTTTTTCTCCAATTTTGTGGCATTTAAAGTAATTTTATAACACAAGAAGATAAAATTTATTATAAGGTCAACATGTTTGTGCATTCATGCTGGGGTATTATTTTTCTTGTGTTGAGTGTATAGGATTGGAATTCAAATTAGTTTGATTTCAAATGGCTTTGTTTGAATGTTTGAGTATAGAAAAGAAAAGAGAAAAGGGAAGGAAGCAAACCAAACCCCATAGGCCCGGCCCAGTTACCTCTCTTCCCCTCTTCTTTTCCCCCTCGGGCACCCTCTCCTCTCTCCCTTCCGCGTGGGCCGCGCCCCGGCCCACCCCCCTCTCTCAGCTGGCCACCCCGCGCGCTCCCTCCCTCTCTTCTCTCCCTGACGAGGTAGCCCCACACGTCAGCTTCTTCCCCTCCTTTCTTTCCCCCTCCCCTGTTCTTCCCCGCCGGCCGGCCGCTCGGCCACTGGCCGTGGCCCCGTCCCCGCCGCGCCTCTGGGCCCCTTTCCGAGCCGCACGCCAGACCCACCCCACCTGGACCCTTCTAGAAGCCTGGCCGCGATGGGATGTGGACGAGCCGCAACGGCCGCGGAAGGTGCGGGATCCATTGCCAGCGACCCGCATGCCAAGGCCGCTTCACCCCTTTTTCTTAGCCGCGTCCGCCCTCTCGTGCTCTCGCCCAGCCGCCACTGCTCATCCCAATCTTCCCCGTGCCCTGGAGCTCGCCGGATTTGTGCCCGAACCATCGCCACCGGTGAGACGCCTCCGAGCAATTGCCGGCCACCGGTGTCCCTCGAGCCGTGCTGACCTTCCCATCCCCTTCACAGGAGCACCACGCGTCGATCTGTGGAGCCCAGGAGCTTGGAGCACCCCGGCATCACCTCCCTCCGCGAGAGCCCGAGCCTTTCCGCCGCCGGTCGTCGTCGTCTCCCTTCCGCTGTCGCGTTCCAGCCGGTTCTGAACTTTGGTGAGCACCACATCTCTCCCCCGAACCCTTAGCGCCAGCTGTCGCGGTTTGTAGACCACCGTAGGCTCGGGAACGCGCACGCTTCGGCGAGCTCTACCGACCCGAGCCGCCCTCACCGTCGTTCTGCCCTAGCCGTGCCCAAATCCACCGCTACAACTGCCCAGATGGATTACACATGCCGCCAGCAACCTTCAGGGCTTGACCTCGTCTCAGATGGAGCCCGGACGGCCAAGATCAGCCTACGCCGGCGATGCGCCGCCGCGGAGATGAGCTCCGGTGACCATCCCGTCGTCGGCCGTGCTCCTGTGAACCCCAGCCACCCGATCTATATTCAACGCGTAGGATTAGATCACGGTTGGGATGGATCTGAGCCACGGGATCTGGATCCAACGGACGGAGTCCACGCGTACCAGTTCATCCGGGGTTTTAAATCGGAGCCGTCCGTTGTCGATCCAGCGCACCGTATTAGATCCGAGCTAAGTGAGAGTCAGGAGCGTCGGATCAAGATCCAACGGCTGTTAGGTGCGCGTACCCCTTCACGTAACAGATCTAATCCGAGCCGTTAGATGACGATCCAAGGGCCTAGAACAGAAGATATCGCTTCAGCCCGCTTCTTTTGCTAAAGAGCCCCTGTCTTTTGAAGGAATCAACCCGCAGTACCCTCTAGTTCAAAAGTAATTACGGTTAAGTCCTGTTTTATGCTTTTAGACCCCTGAGCTTCCGGGATTTAGTGCTCGCCGTCCAGCCTAGGGTTTTTAGCCATCTAGCCCCGGTATCTAGGGTTTATTTGCGTATAGGTCCCTCGGTTTTGCGCAGAACCCCTTAGAACCTCTAATTTTCTTACAAATAGGTCCCTGGATCTTGTTTCAAGCGTAGTTTTCGCGTCTTAGCTCCGTTTTAGGTGTTCTTTATATCCACGCGATCGTTGTAACACGTAGAATAGTTCTAGACCAGTTTTGTGTGTGGTTCTATTGTATTGGTGTACTGTTTCTTATATTTTGCTATTATTTGCATGTGTGTGCATGTGTGGCCTATGTATTGCTGTTACGATCGTGAGTAGACGTCGAGCCACCGGAGCAGTACCAGGAGCAGCCACCTTCCGAGTAGATTGAGCAGCAGCTGGGAAAGTACGAGGAAGGCAAGTATAACATGAACCTCCTATCACTTTTTAATACAATTTCATACTGCATTATAATACTGTATGCCTATAAGGACTTTCCTAGCCACTTTATATCCTATATATGTGGCAGAACCAACCTGAATTATACCGACTCAAGTACGCGAGTCCTCACCGAAGGGCTACCTCGTACTTCAAACGGTATAAAACCATTGGTCTGTCGGGTAACGTCCCGATAAACCACCGAACTCAGGATCCAACAAGGTACCTCACACGAAGGTGAGTCCAGAGATACAATGCCAAAATATCTTACACCACAGGCAGTTACATTATAAAAATGTACAAAGCATCATTAGCTCCCACAGAGGAGAGATTATTACAAGACAGGTTTTAGTTTTCAGTCAAAGCAGCGGAATTTGAAAAGCGTAGCCATTATACACGTCGTCATTACAGATATTATGCTAGCCCTGGCATAATATCACTCGGCGGGATCGGTGTTGGCCGGGGACGGATCCCATTCCACGGACCAACCATCAGGCAAAGGGTAGGGCCACGGTGTAATGAAGGCTGGCTCATCAGAAGGATTACCTGAAGCAAATCAACGAAAGCAAGGCTGAGTATACTAATACTCAGCAAGACTTACCCGGAATTGGGTATACCTTAGCCCATAACTAGACTCATGATGGCTTTTTAGCTTTGGATAAAGTTTTCAGCTGAAAAGCAACAAAGGGTAGATCCTTATTTTCAACTTTTAACTTTCAGGTTCTAGTTGATTAACCATTCTAGGTAAGCACCTATAACTAGTCAAACATGGTAGAATCTTTATTTAAACATCATCTTAGATAATCACATAATTACTCTTGTTACTCTATGTGGTAAAGGGAATAAGCAGTCTCATACATCGTGAGAGGCGGACGATTCTGAATCGAGATTCAACCCTTGCAAGGTACACCTAACACACACGCTTGGAACACCACAGGATTTTCCGAAGCAACCGTTTGCCTTTCATTCCGACTCGTGGATCAGTGCCACCACAAGCGACTGCAGGTCATACGCACTTCCAAAGTGCAGGACGTACGTCTGTAGCGTGACTACAAAACCCGTACTCCTGGTTGCCCAGCAACACGTATGCCTACACGTCGAACAAAGTAACCGAAAGAAGCAAATACATGTGGTGGGGGGTATGTCCACTCCTCGGGCCGATCGGTTACTAGGCTTACCGCTTACCATATTTCACGGCATGTGGCTAGTACTTTCAAACGCTTAACCACCGCTACCACACACTGCGACCTTATCAAATTCATCAAAACAGACGGGGTATCATCTTGACCATGATACCTCATAAAACTCCCGTCCGTCATCCTTATAGTGATAACAGGAATGTAAACATTACAACTCCTATATATCGCGCGAGTGACAGCAAATCACTCGACTTCTACCGGTCCTATAAGTAGAGCAGCTATTCGGACTCAAGTTCTAGTGTTCAATACATTGGTTCCTGAAATTATGCAACTAAGGTTTACAAACAACTCCTAAGAACTTAATGCATAAAGATATACGTAAATAGTATAGGTTGCAGTGTAATAAAGTAGGGGTTATGTCCGGGGCTTGCCTTCGCTGGTAGGGTTGGGGTTAGTCAAATTATTTTCTTCCGAACCTTGGTTCGGGGCTTCAGAGAAATCCGCGACGAGAGTTCCGGGGTCTTCAGAATAACCTCTTTCTTGTTCCGGGATTAGCTGATAATCCCCGTCAGCGAGAGTGGTCGAATCTACATGATATGCAAGATGAAGTTTAATGGATGCATACATTTGTAGTTCAGTTCACGATAAAGTTGCAATCTAATTAAAAGACATTATATTTTGGACAAGCAACCTAACTACCCTGTACTGGGCAGTCATTTATCGAGCATTATATGTTTTATCTAAATCCATTTAAACAATAGGGTGAATTACATTAATTAACTAAATAGTAGCATGAAGCAACAAGTGGGGTGGTTCTTAATATTTATAAAAAAAACTTTATAAATTGAAAACTTAATAATATGTTGCAATAATATTATTTATATGAACTTTAAGTTACTATTATAAATCAATTATATTATATCCAATTTATTTAACTTATAATTCTTAGTTGAAAACTTAATAATATGTTGCAATAATACAAAACAGAACCATAATATATTTTTCATGATTTTTGAACATTTGAAAGTGTGTTTATTAATTATATTAAGGAAACTACACCTTATTTCTAATAAAACTTGTACATTAAGAAAATAATGCTAAAGTACAAGGTTAATTATTTTTCTTCAATCCTACATGTTTAAAGAAAATTATCACCACTGGTTTTACCATTTTATCATTTTTCTATGAATTACCATGTATTTTCTAAGCCTACAAGCAACTAAATTTGATATTTAAGTTTGATCATCAAACATTCAGAAACTGAAGTTGACCCTTTAAATAAAGTTGTAGATCTTTATCTAAGGATTCTAACAAAATTTAGTTTACAATTTTATGATTTTTCCTCAAAGAGATATAGCATTTTTAAGTTAATAGCAATATTTACACATGGGGGCCCCTCGGCACTATTCAACTGAGTCTATAGCCTTACAGAAAACCCCCTGGGTTTCTTTTCCTTCTAACCCGAAGCCCTTGGCCGTGAACCCGAACAGAGCAAGGTGGAGGCGACCGTGTTCCGGCGACGGTGGTCACCGGCGGCGAGGTTCAAGGGCAGGGAAAGGCTTAGGGTCTTACTGGGGTCTCGTTGCGCTACGTGTCGTGGACGGGGATGGTCGGAACAGTGGAGTTCGACTTGAGCCCGAGGTGACGGCGGAGGGGTCGACGGCGACGAGGGTGCTCCGGCGATGAACGTTGGCCAAGATCCTGCGCACGAGAACCAGTGAGTCCTAGGGAACGTGTACGTGCAACTAATTGAATGAAAACACGCTGGATCAAGGGGGATCGACGGAGACCGATGCGGCGGCGGCGAGGAGAAACGCCGGCGAGCGTCGGGAAGGCTCTGTGGTGCACTAGAGAGCCAATGGATAGGTCGAACAGCTTCAGGGTGATGATGTGGTGCTGTTTATGGTGTTGTGGTGGCTCGGGACTGCTTGAGTGGTGCTGCCCACGGTGAGGCCGAAGGCGGCGACGGTTGGTGATCGTCGGTGACGAGATTTCAATGGAAATTGGAGGGCCACGAGTGGTCGAGGAGCACCAGTGGACTACGGGAAAGCTTGTGCAGGTGTTGGTTGAGGCGGAGGAGGTCCGGTGTGGGCTGCCCACGGGCGTGCAGTGCGCGGCCGGAGCGGAGGAAGACGGCGGCGGCGGAATGCAGCTCGGGCGCTCGAAATTGGGCTCTGGAAGTAACAGAATAGGCCGTGTGTGTTGAAGTGGTGCTGTTGCGCGCGAGAGGGAGAAGGTTAAGGCTCTATGGTGAGCGTTCCACGGCGGCGAGGAGGTGGCGGCCGGAGGAAGCTCGGGGATGTCGTGGCGCGCGCGCGTGCGGCCAGGAAGGGAGAGGAAAACGGCCGGAACCGAGGGGAGGTGACGCGTGGATGGTGTAGCAGCTGGAGGTGGAGCTCTGGAGGTCTGCGCCGGCGGTGAACGGCGGTGGCAGGGCGGAGCAGAAGGGGGAAGCGGCGCGGTCAGAGGAAGACGAAGCAGACTGGAGTCAGAAGGACTAGTTTGTGATTTCTAAAAAGTTCAGGGGCTTCTCTGTAAAACAAAATTTCCCACTGCTACAAAATCCTAATGAGGAAAATGTCTAAAGCAAAGTTGTAGAGAATTTCAAATCCTACAAGAATGCTTTAAGGTTCAAGTTCAAAATCTCAAAGAATATAGTTATATTTTAAACTTTAGAACATAATTCAAATTATAAACTTTGTCTTGTAGTTCAAACAAAATGCTTTAATGTTTAGGGTCTTTTTGCAAGATTTCCTGCAGTAATCATGACTAGTTCTTTTTACACTTTAGTCCTTAGGTAAAACTAAGGTTTACTTTTATCTTTTTACCATTTCACATGTAAGTCCTTATATCTTTGTATTAATCACATAAAAGTCCTTAATTTCATATAAAGTCTATTCCCCTTAGGTTTATTTAACTTTTGCTCTTTTCTTTTCTAAAGCCATCTGAAATTTGACACTTAAGAACATTTTCACACACTTGCACATAAGAATTTATAAAACTCATAATTTACAAATATACCCTCATTGCTTTGTACAACTTGTATACACTATAACATGCTTACATATAATACACCCAAACTTAGTATCTAGTTGTCTAACTATCTGGATATTACAATATATATATCCTTTGGGTTGCATTTTGGTTAGTTGTGCTAGGTTGCTGCGCTATAACACACTTGGTCCTTTTTAATTAAATTTGATTAATGGTTATATGCAACTTAACTCTGAGAGTGGCCCTCTGTGCTGTGTGCTTGAGTGGCTCACGTCTCCTTAAAAGATGTTTTGATAGAAACATGGCTTAGGGGGCCAGCACGGTGCTTAGTGCTTGGTTGGCCACTCTCCATAAGGACCGGTTCATAGAGCGACAACCTGGGACAACCGCGCAACCACAAGACTGGAATGGGACGGTCTTGACTTACTAATTTGGTCGTGTTGGTTCGGGAGTAACTTACCTGCGTGGGCAAGAGGGGTGGTAAGCTTCAATGGTCCCTGCTCCTCCGGCTTGGTCTGTGCTGTGTGTCTTGTACCCCCGGAGGTGGGCCCCATCGTTGCTGATCCAGAATCCTTAGCGGTTACACCTTACCAACGTGTCCTTTGTAACGGTCTCGTAGTGTGCTTGCTAGCCATCTCACCTAAGGAAGTGTGATGAACAACTAGCGTAGCTCACGACTTGTGGGTAAAGTTGTGCAACCTCTCGAGAGTGTAAAACTGATATATCAGCTGTGCTCACAGTCATGAGCGGCCTAGATCCTCCGTCTGATTAGTGGGGTTATCAACCTTTGATTAGGGAGATTCCCCGGGTGGTTTTGGTTTGGATGGTTCTCAGTAGTTCTTAATTAATACTGATTAATTTCTTATGCAACTTGGGTTATGGTAATTCATCCACTTATAGTAAATAGTTTTAATAAAAATTGTCAAGACTAAAAGCTAATGCAGTTGAGTCAGCTAGCCTAGAGCCTCATAGTTTGTGTTATACTTGTTGAGTACTAGTTTGTACTCACACTTGCCTCTCTACTCTTCTATTCTATTTCGGATATCTTCGACTGCTGCTCAGTGCCCGGCAACGTGGAGGACTACGTCAGCGGCTTCGACGACTTCTAGGCGTTTGTCTCCCAGTCGACGTCCCTGTGGCGCCCTGCTATTCATGTATTCATTTTACGCTTCTGCATTTCTTGAACTGATCCTTGATTCAGTTGTAATAAAGATATTCATTTTATAATTTATACGCTTTTATTCGTGACATGTGTTGTGATATCTTGATAATCTGTTGTATATATGCGTGACTTGATCCTGGCGCATATATGATTGCTCGATTTATGTTCTTATAAATCGGGTGTGACATTTTCTGAGAAAAAGCCCAAAATGAAAGTTGTAGAGTTTTCCAAGCTTTACATCTTTGCTTTAAGGCTCAAACTCAAAACCTCAAATTTTGCAACATTACAAGTTGAATTTTGAGCAAGGTAATATTTAAATCACCCCTGTCCTTACTAAACGAGATTTTGATCAAATTTTTGATATGTTTGCAAATATTCATAAAATGTCATGATGACAGTAATTTTACAAATAAACCCTCAAGTCAACATGAAAGTTACTTCTAGTCCTCAACTATTTGCACAAAAGACCCTATAGCTTATATTTATTTACACATAGGCCCCTATTCTTACTTTAAGGGCTTATTATTTTTTTTCCTTATGATAACATAAATTTAACCTTAATATTATGTTTCTCCTAGGTTTCAAGGCTACCTTCCAAAACACACACCTTGCACTTAAAGACCTATATTGCATGGAAATTTACAAATACACCCCTAGCCCTTATTACAACCCTTAACAACCATGTCTATTTCACCCAAAGTTTAGTATTTATATCTCTTATTACCTGGATGTCACAGCCTTCCCCCCTAAAAAGAATCTTGTCCTGAGATTCGGAGGTAGAAGATGATTGGACGATTAGATTTGGGAATTGGTTGAGAGAAAAGTTGGGAAATTTTGCTGAAGATAAGATTCTGTTTCCCAAGTTGCTTCCTCTTCGGTATGGTGATCCCATAAGATCTTATACATTTTGGTCCTTTTTCTTCTGATGACTCTTTCTTTGGTATCCAAGATTTGGATAGGTTGTTCAACATAGGATAGATCGGGTTCAATCTCAACAGCTGGGGTTTCAATAATCTCCGTAGGTACCTTGATGCACTTTTTGAGTTGGGAGATATCAAAAACATCGTGGATAGCAGCCATTTGAGACGGAAGGCAAAGTTTGTAAGCCACTGGGCCACAAACTTTAAGGATCTCAAAGGGTCCGACATAACGGGGTGCTAGTTTTCCCTTCATGCCGAAACGTTGAACACCTTTAGTAGGAGATACTCGAAGATATACAAAATCTCCTACTTGGAACTGCAGAGGTTTTCTTCTTCGATCCGCATAACTCTTTTGTCTAGACTGGGCTGTTTTAAGATTGGCTTGAATAACTCTGACCTTATCCTCGGCTTCGACAACTAGGTCTGGTCCGAAGATTTTGCGCTCACCGGTCTCAGACCAACTCAAAGGAGTTCAACATCTGCGACCGTATAATGCTTCAAATGGGGACATCTGAAGACTAGATTGGTAACTTTTGTTGTAAGAGAATTCGGCCAAAGCAAGACATTTGTCCCAACTCGTACTATAGTGAATGATACAAGCTCGGAGCATGTCTTCAAGAATTTGGTTAACTCGCTCCGTTTGTCCATATGTGTGAGGGTGATATGCAGAGCTTCGGATTATTTTGGTTCCAAGAGCGAATTGCAATTGCTCCCAGAAGTGTGCAATGAACGGTGCTCCTCGATCAGAGATGATGGTCTTGGGAACACCGTGTAACCGAACAATTTTCTCAAGATAGACTTCGGCATATCTCTTAGAGGAGTAAGTGGTATGTACGGGAAGAAAATGAGCCATTTTTGTGAGTCTATCAATAATTACCCATATGGAGTCATGTTTTTGGGACGTGTTAGGAAGACCAACAATGAAATCCATACTATTGTCTTCCCACTTCCATGACGGAATGGGTAATGGTTGAAGTGTACCATATGCCTTACGATGACTAGCTTTGACTCTCTGGCACGTATCACACTCAGATACATACTTGGCAATTTCTCTTTTCATCCTGGTCCACCAAAAATGTTGTCGTAAGTCTTGATACATTTTGGTGCTACCGGGATGAATAGAGAATTTGGATAGATGAGCTTCATCAAG
Source organism: Panicum hallii (assembly GCF_002211085.1). Classification (NCBI taxonomy): domain Eukaryota; kingdom Viridiplantae; phylum Streptophyta; class Magnoliopsida; order Poales; family Poaceae; genus Panicum; species Panicum hallii. The sequence goes on along the minus strand of NC_038050.1, from coordinate 38,383,841 downwards.
GATTTGCTTTCGAAGTTGATGATCTTTTGGTACAACAAGGCGTTTGTTGAACCACAAGACTCCTTGAGAATCAATACGAAAACATTTGTATTTAGCTTCTCCCTGAGATAGTTTCAATTTGATAATTTGGATACCCTCATTATGTAACTGTGACATGATGATTTTATCTTGAAGGGTACTCTCCAGAGATAAAAGATTTAGATTGCCTTGAGGAATGATTTCTAGATTGAGTTTTCTCATTTGATTACAAAGAGTGTCACTGATAGCAGCTATAGATAAGCAGTGATAATGTGCCTTGCGGCTAAGTGCATCCGCAACCACATTGGCTTTACCGGGATGGTAATATACCTCAAGGTCATAGTCTTTGATCAATTCTAGCCATCGCCTTTGCCTCATGTTCAAATCCGCTTGGGTAAAGATATACTTGAGGCTCTTATGGTCAATGTAAATGTTACACTTAGCACCCATAAGATGATGTCTCCAGATTTTAAGAGCGTGAACAACTGCTGCCAATTCCAGGTCATGAGTAGGATAGTTTTGCTCATGATTTCGAAGTGCTCTGGATGCATAAGCAATGACTCGGTCGTTCTGCATTAGAACACAACCAAGACCAGTCCCAGAAGCATCACAGTAGACATCAAAAGGCTGGGTATTATCTGGCTGAGCTAACACGGGAGCGATTGTTAGAAGCTTTCTCAAGGTATGGAATGCTTCGTCACACTTATCGTCCCATCGATATTCAACTTCTTTCTTGAGTAGCTCAGTCATAGGCTTGGCTATTTTAGAGAAGTCTGGAATGAATCGGCGATAATATCCCACCAATCCAAGAAAACTTCGAATTTGATGGACTGAAGTTGGAGGCTTCCAATCCATAACTTCCTGAACTTTAGTTGGGTCAACAGATATGCCTTCACTAGAGATAGTGTGTCCCAGAAATTTCACACTACTTAGCCAAAATTCTCATTTTGAGAATTTGGCGTAAAGGCGATGATCACGTAGTCATTGAAGAACGATACGTATATGATTAGCATGGTCTTCTTTGGTTTTGGAGTATATTAGAATGTCATCGATGAAGACCACGACGAATTTATCAAGTTCTGGCATAAAGACTGAATTCATGAGATACATGAAATATGCCGGAGCATTAGTAAGCCCAAACGACATAACCAGATATTCATATAGCCCATATCTGGTCGAGAAAGCCGTCTTTGGAATGTCACAAGGCTTGATTTTGATCTGATGATAGCCAGAGCGTAAGTCAATTTTAGAGAAAACCTTAGCTCCAGCTAATTGATCAAACAAAATATCAATGCGGGGAAGTGGCTACTTATTTTTGATAGTGACCGCATTGAGTGGACGGTAATCAACACATAACCTTAGGCTATTGTCCTTCTTCTTGACGAAGAGAGCGGGACAACCCCAAGGTGAAGCACTTGGGCGTATGAAACCTTTATCAAGAAGATCTTGAGGTTGGATTTTGAGCTCGGCCAATTCGTTTGGGGGCATACGATATGGCCTCTTTGAAATAGGAGCGGTGCCCGGTTGGAGTTCAATAATGAACTCAAAGTCTCTGTCAGGTGGCATTCCAGGCAAATCATCTGGGAAGACATCGGGGTATTCACAGACTACCGGAATATCTTTTACTTTGAGACCTGTGATAGCATAAGTGCAAGAATAGGGATACTCTTGCTGAGGCAAATAGAGGGTAATATTTCCTTGATATGGTGAGTTAATCTCAATAGCTCGGGAAGAGATGTCTAGCAGTACTCTATGATTTCCACCCCTGGAGGCAAGATTACCTCTGATCAAATGATTAGGAGTGTACTAATTTGTCCCAAGTATGACATCAATACCCTCTAAGTTTAACAAGACCAAATCAGTTTTAATTACTTTGCTGCCTAACTGAATTGGTACACTCCTAATCATTTGATCAGAGGTAATCTTGCCTCCAGGGGTGGAAATCATATATGAACCTTGGGTGGGACAAGGATCAAGTCCTATTCGGGCACCACAGTTGTTACTAATAAAACTATGAGTTGCTCCTGAATCAAATAATGTAACAACTGGCTGGTGATGGATAGGGAACGTACCCGTCATGACAGGGGCTCCGTCTGGAAGTTCCTCAAGGGTGGTGAAGTTAATTTGTCCTTGCCGGACTTGCATTAACGGCCTTTTACCCTTGTTTTGATTACCTTGATTTGAACCTTGCCCTTGGTTAGGTTTCTTAGGCCACGGACAATCCCTGATGAAATGATCTGCACTCCCGCAATTAAAACAACGATAATTGCTACCTTTTGGTGGAGCTTGTCGCACATTTGGCCTTGGGCCAAATTGCTGTTGCTGCTGTGGAGGTACGGGAGTTCTATATCTTCCTTGTTGTTGGGGCGGCCTAAAAACCAATCGGCCAAACAGGGCATTCCTCTGTGGTGCTCTTATCTGAGTGTTAGGAACAACCTGATATCTCGGTGATCGAGCACTCGAGGGTCCCGTAGGGGTCTTTCTTTTCTTGTCAGCACGATGTGCTATGATACAATCCTCCTGGGTTAAAGCCATATTAACCAGCTCGCTAAAATTATTAGCCCTAACAAGATTCAGACGCTCCTTGAGCTTGGTATTAAGGCCACGACGAAGACGATCTTGTTTCTTGGCATCATTATCGACATGATGACCAGCATATTGGCACAGATGATTAAATGTCTGTGCATACTGTAGTACCATATTGGAACCCTGAGTAAATGCCAAGAACTCGTTCAACTTCCGTTCCAGTAATCCTTCAGGAATATAATGTGCCCTAAAGGCAGTCCGGAACTCATCCCAGGAGATGATATGTCCCGCGGGCTGCATGGCGTAAAAGTTATCCCACCATATACGAGCAGCACCGCGTAACTGCTGGGCAGCAAAAGAAGCCTTACTTGAGTCCGCACAAGGTATAGTCAAGAGGGCGAACTTGGACTCAATGATATGAAGCCAGGCATCAGCGTCCAAAGGTTCTTCAGCTTTACTGAAGAACGGAGGTTGAGTGCTAAGGAAGTCCTGATGGCTGGCCACGGGAGGGGGAAGGTCGTCACGACCTCCTCGGAACTGTTGACGTTGCTGGTTCTGTTGTGCTTGTACCAGCAGGTTAAGAAGTTCCGTTTGTCGTGCCATCACCTCGGCTAGGTTGGGAGGTGGCGGGGGCGGCTGTTGAGAACCACTGGCTCGTTCTGCCCGGAAACCTTCCAGGGTTCCACGCGTGGCTCCCACCATCTGAAATAAAGCAGACGTCCGTTATTAATTACATAACCTTACTCCCAATTTCATAAAATGCAATATTCATACGCACCATGCACACATTCCATTCAATTATCTCATTTCAGAACATCAAGATAAAGATCAGGGAGATAAAACATGAAACTTATATTACAACGGGGATGTTGAGGGTTCCTCTCATTACTCAACCATAAGGTCCATACACCGGCCATCTATGTTACAACAAATGGCGCAAGGTTTAATCAAACTACATACTAGCAAAGATATTACACTCCTCACAGATTACAACTAAAAAGAAATCGACGATTCAACAACTAGAAATCGTCGAAGTTGCCTACAGAAGACTGACTGCCAGAAGAAGAATGGTGGGGGCTAAGAACAGGGTCCCCATGCTCGGAATCAAGTTCTGAGACTCCCTCAATCTCTTCGGGATCTTCTTCCTCGGCTTCAGGTACTGCAGGTACGACAGGAGGTATCGGTGGTTGCTGCAGTTCTTCAAGTTGAGCCTGAGCATCATCAGCCGCAAGGATCAGATCATGGATTTGTGCCTGCAGGAATTCAATAACAGTGTCGCGCTGAGTGATTATATGATCACTCTCATTGATCTGATCTTCTCGGTGAAGGATGGTTTCATCCCGTGCTGCGATGATATCCTTCTAAGTCACCAAAGCCTGAAGTTGAGCAACTTGAGTATTTTGTCTATCAGCCTCTCTATAGTGACTTCGTGCGACATGGATCACCCGACCCATTTCACGACGTAGGAGCAGTTGATAGTGGTACTGTATTCATAAATCGCATCATTCCCTGGAGTGCTTCTTCCGGTGGACCATCCAATCTATGACTCTCAGGGACGATTCTGAGACTCCATTCTGGCTCATCGGGACTTGTCGTTGAAAATAACCTGATGGGCTTTCCTGCAACTTCTTTCGGATGCTGATTGCAAAAACGATAGATTGCTTCTAATGGGCGCTCCTTCAATGGTATCCACTATTCGATAGCCCATCATGTTGATTTCAATGGGCTGCCATTGCGAGCGAAAAGGATGCTGATGAATGGTCATCCTGACTTGAGCTCTGTGAACTCCGTCTTCCAGATACTCAACAGCATCATATTGGGGAGGTTCTGTATAGTGAAATGACTGTAAGGATTCCCAAAGTAAACGAGGGAAACCTTCCCAATGAAGGGCATTGGTATGGAGATGCCCTTCCGGATCCCAAAAGACATTAGGAGGAGCTGCCATCTGCAATAGGAATGCAAATGGTGAGATGTGTTTACCTTGCTAGGAAATCACAAGGTAAATAGAACGAAACGATTTGGTACTAACTACCACAAGATCTATAACCTGGATATAAACTTAAGATTCTTGACCAACACTACCACAAGAATCCCCCTTAACCCATATTTAAAGATGAACAACATACTACTCATCCCCTTCAAACTTAAATATACATTACATCCTTTATTTATCAAAGAATTATGCATGCATGTACTACTCATCCTCTCAACCAAAAACAACTGCCGAATAGCTTCGGACTTACGCAATTAGTTTCGGTGGCATAACACATACGTCTCTCCTTAATAACTAGTCGATAGATCCTATTCGTCCTAACCTCTTAATCGTGGTTAGTATACCTGCAAAAAATCACATTATATATATCCAATGAACCTTTCATGCCAGCATATCATGAAAGCGTCCCCAATCATTACTGTTCACTATAGAAACAGCATCTGTACCATTACCGCCGTACAGACAACGTTAACATACGTCGTTGAAACAACGTATTCACGGGGGTACCGCCAAAATGCGGGGGTATGAACAGCGATCGCCATACCCTGCGCCGAACCTTATACTCCCAATGTAGTCAACCGAAGTTGGTACATTGGCAGCATCTCAAGTAGGCCACTGCTTGAGAAACAGCGTTCGGTTCGCATCACCGATGGGAAGGCCAAGCTCCCTCAGTTGGCTGAGGATCCTTACCTTCTTACCTCACCATCGAAGGTGTCGTTACAAAAAGTAAAGTTGGATTGTGCATAAATTTAAGTTTTAACGTAAAAGTAATGCTGGGAGTTAGAATTATATATATATTATAGCCACCTCTATTTTCCCTTAAAACTTCACCCTAGGGCTTTACGTACTAAGCACAGCCTTAACGAATCCAACGTACCTTTGCAAAATACTTTGTTAGTCAAATTTTATACCGAAAGTATTTTTAAAGCACTTCACATCTCCAGTGTACACTTGTTAGCTCTGATACCAGCTGTAGCAGAACCAACTCGAATTACACCGGCTCAAGTACGCGAGTCCACTTTTGCGGGCTCCGGCGTGCTTCAAACGGTATAATACCTTGGCCTGTCGGGTAACGTCCCGATAAACCACCGAAAGCAGGATCAAACAAGGTACCCCGCATGAAGGCGAGTCCAGAGATACAAAATGTCATCACATTTTACATCACAGGCAAATATATTACATGAGGGTTTAAAAATAACGTAATCTTCCCAATCGGGGAAATTATTACAGATCAAACATAAGTTTTGAGTTAAGCAATGGAATTTAAAGTACGGCATTGTACACATCGTTAGTGAAGAAGTCATGCTTGCCCTTGCACGACATCACTCGGAAGAGTCTGTGTTAGCCAGGGACGGGTCCCACTCCACGGACCAACCATCAGGCAGAGGGTAGGGCCACGGTACAGGCAGAGCGGAGTCGTCCGGAGGATTACCTGAACAAAAGTTATAAGGCAAGGCTGAGTATTCTAATACTCAGCAAGGCTTACCTGGTCATGGTATACGTAGCCATGTATCTAGACTTATGAAGGTTTGTAATGGATCCGGGTTTATTTTCAGCTGAAAAGCGATAAAGAGTAGATCCTTAATTTCCACTTTTAGCTTTCAGGTTCTAATTGATTATCCATTCTAGGTAAGCACCTGTAACTAGCAAGCATGGTTTAATCTTTGACCAATCATCATTTTTGATAATAATATGATTACTCTTGTTACTCAATGTGGTAAAGGGATCAAGCAGTCTCAATCTTCGTGAGAAGCGGACGATTCTGAATCGAATTCAACCTTGCAAGGTAAACCTAACTCACACGCTTGGAACACCGAAGGGTCGTTCTGAAGCAACCGTTTGCCTTTCATTCCGACTCGTGGATCAAAGCCACCACAAGCGACTGCAGGACCATACGCACTTCCAAAGTGCAGGACGTACGTCTGTAGCGCGACTACAAAACCCGTACTCCTGGTTGTCATTGCAACACGTATTCCCACACGTCGAACTTAAGTAACCAGAAGAAGCAAGACGAGTGGTGGGAGGTATGTCCACTCCTCAGGCCGATTGGTTACTAGGTTTACCGCTTACCATATTTCGCGGCATGTGGTTAGTACTTTCAAATGCTTAACCACCGCTACCACACACTGCGACCTTATCAAGTTTTAACGACATAGACGGGGTATCATCTCAACCATGATACCTTACAAAACTCCCGTCCGTCATCCTTATAATGATAACAGGAATGTAAACATTACAACCCCTATATCGCGCGAGTGACAGGAAATCACCCGACTTCTACCGGTCCTATTAGCATAGCAGCTAGTCGGACTTAAGTGCTACTATTCAATACACTGGTTCCTAGGGAAATGCAACTAGGGTTTTAAGCAATTCCTAAGAACTTAATGCATAGAATACGTAAATAGATATAGATTGCAGTGTAATAAAAATAGTAGGTTATGTCCGGGGCTTGCCTTCTTGTGTAGGGTTGGGGGCAGTAGGATCAAGGTTTTCCGAACTTTGGTTCGGAGCTTCAGTTAGACCTTCGATGGTGTCCCTGGGGTCTTCGGAAACTTCTACGGCTTGATCCGAGTTTAGCTCGTAGTCACCATCGGCGAGAGTAAATGGTTCTACATGATATGCAAAAATAAGATTAAGGAATGTACACTCTTGCATTCACCTCAAAATTGTACTTTAAAAGGTTAACACTCGAGAATTGCCAAACAAAGAAAATTTTAGCCAAAACTTATAATTTATGTTTAACTTAGGACTATATCATTGAATTAACTAAAAACAAGCATTAAAATATATTTTAAATTCAAATTTTAAATTTGAATTTAAACTTTGGGTAAATAGAGTTATAAAGTTTTGAACATCTAAACATGGATCACTTGCATACTTAATAAATTATGACCAAGAGCTCTAATTAGTTAAGCTTTAAAGGGTATGCTTAGCTAATTTTATTTCAAAACAAATTGAAATGATCTATTTAAAAGAATTTAAGTTATAAAATAAAATTAGGTGTGAAGATTTCACATCAATTCATACATCATCTATAGAAATTGTATACCAAAAATCATAATCAACAAAGTCAACATGTAGGAGCTAAGGACATTATACTCCCTTGTCTTAGATTTAAAATAGATTTAAAAATATTCAGATTCAAACCAAACTCATTTAACAAAAGTTGTAGGATTTAAAATCTAGTTTCTAAACTAGTTTTGTAATTTTTGGATTTTTCTACGGTTTGTTATGCATTTTACAAGACAGCAGCAGCATCACATGAGATAATAGACTACTAGGAGGGGTATGCTTCGGTCTTTTGCACTCGGCTCCCTGGAATAGACTTCCTTTTCACAGATACGTCCTTGCCTGGTCTTGGCGACGGCCGGCCGATCGGCTCAGGTGTGTTCTCGCCGGCGGCGAGCTTTCCGGCGAGAAGGACGGGCTACACACGACCTACGGGACCTAAGGAGTGCACGGGAAGGGGGTGTGGTGGATGGGCAGCAGTAGGACAGGGACGACGACGGGAGAGTGCGGCGGCCGAGGCGGCGCATCGCCGTTCCCGGCAAAGGGCCGGCGAACACGGGCAAAAGAAGCGCGCATGAGCACCAGTGGATCACGGGGAAACGATACGTATACCTGGATGGGCTGGAGATCAAGTGGAGGAAGCTGTCGACGACAGGGGCGAGCTCGGACGGCTCTGGTGAGCGGCGGCTCAGGGTGAGGGCAATTCCGGCGAGGCGGTGGCCAGGGCTGGACCGGATCGAGCTGGGGAGCAAGGGGAGGAGGTGAGGAAGCATCGGGCTAGCGGAATTTGGGCGGAGTGATGCTGTTGGGGAGGATTCCAGCGGGAAAGGTGCGGCAGCGGTTTGGTGCTGGTAGTCGCAGGGAAGAAGAAAGGGGGAGAAACCACAGAAAGAAGGAGCTCAGCTTGATCTTATAGGGCAAGCACGACTTCGCTGATAGAAGGAAGAGAGAAAGGAGGAGAGCACTCGGGACAACCGTGGCGCGCACAGGAGAGGACACCGGGGAAGGTCTACAGCGGCGGCAGGAGTAGGGGGGCATGCGTGGGGAGGGGCAGGCAGGAGATGAACGGCGGTGAGGGCAGGGCAGCGGCCAGGGGGAAAGTCCTGCACCGGCGACAAAGCAGGTAGCAGCAGAGCAGGGGGTGCAGAGGTAGAAGAAGGGGAAAAGAAAACCAGGGGCTGATTTGGAAATCTTAGAAAGTTCAAGGGTTTTTCAGAAAACTAAAAATCCTCACTGATCTAGGGGTTTTCTGAGAAAAAGCACAAAATGAAAGTTGTGGAGTTTTCCAAGCTTTACATCTTTGCTTTAAGGCTCAAACTCAAAAACTCAAAGTTTGCAACATTACAAGTTGAATTTTGAGCAAGGTAAAATTTAAATCACCCCTGTCCTTACTAAACGAGATTTTGATCAAATTTTTGATATGTTTGCAAATATTCATAAGATGTCATGATGACAGTAATTTTACAAATAAACCCTCAAGTAAACATGAAAGTTACTTCTAGTCCTCAACTATTTGCACAAAAGACCCTATAGCTTATATTTATTTACACATAGGCCCTTATTCTTACTTTAAGGGCTTATTATTTTTTTTCCTTATGATAACATAAATTTAACCTTAATATTATGTTTCTCCTAGGTTTCAAGGCTACCTTCCAAAACACACACCTTGCACTTAAAGACCTATATTGCATGGAAATTTACAAATACACCCCTAGCCCTTATTACAACCCTTAACAACCATGTCTATTTCACCCAAAGTTTATTATTTATATCTCTTATTACCTGGATGTCACAAAAATCAGCCCGACCGGACAGTCCGGCAACTACCGGCGGACAGTCTGGTTTGAAGAAAGTTTCTGTGTGAAAAGTTCCAATTTCACGGACAGTCTGATCAACTACAGGCGGACAGTTTGCCACAAGCGGACAGTCCGATTTACCAATGGCGGACAGTCCGGTTTGAAGAATGTTTCTGTGTGAAAAATCCAGTCTCGCGGACAGTCCGATTTACCACAGGCGGACAGTCCGGTTTGAATAGTCAGAGTCCAACTTCCTTGTCCAACTTGCTGATGTTAATCCAAAATCTTCCAATACCTCAAAATTCGAAGTTCATGATGAATCCATGATATCCAATAACCAATTTGTTGAAGATTTGGCCAGAAGGAGATTGCTTGAACTTGAGAATTTAGAGACCTCATGCATGAAATATGGGACTTGTATGAAATGCATTAAGATGAGTTTACTCATAAAGGTAAAAAGCATGAATGTGAAATATGTATCATGTCTCAAGCCACATTAGAGAACTCAATGACATTGAGTTCATTGCGAAGCTTGCAAAAGCGTGATTCATCCAACGGCTTGGTAAAGATATCGGCCAATTGATCATTAGTGCCAATTCCGTCAATCTTGATATCTCCCTTGCTAACATGATCCCTAAGAAAATGATGCCGAATATCAATATGCTTGGTTCTTGAGTGTTGTACAGGATTTTTGGCAATCTTGATAGCACTTTCATTATCACATAATAAAAGAATATCCTTAAAATCAATGCCATAGTCAAGAAGAGTTTGTTTCATCCATAATAATTGAGCGCAGCAGCTCCCCGCCGAAATATATTCCGCTTCGGCGGTAGAAAGAGCCACGGAGTTTTATTTCTTAGAAGACCATGAAACAAGAGAACAACCAAGAAGTTGGCATCCACCGGAAGTGCTCTTTCTGTCAATCTTGCAACCGGCATAATCGGAATCCAAATAACCAACCAATTCAAATTGAGCTCCCTTCGGATACCAAAGACCAATATTTGGAGTATACTTCAAGTATCTCATAATTCGCTTTACGGCCGTCAAGTGACATTCTTTAGGTGCGGCTTGAAACCGTGTACACATGCAAACACTAAACATAATGTTGGGCCTAGATGCGGTAAGGTAAAGCAAACTACCAATTATTGATCTATAGAGTTTGAGATCTACCGGTTTACCTCCCTCATCAAGATCAAGATGACCATTTGTTGCCATAGGTGTTTTAATTGGTTTAGCCTCTTCCATACCAAATTTCTTTAATATATCCTTGACATATTTAGATTGGCAAACAAATGTGCCTTCTTTCAATTGTTTGATTTGAAGACCAAGGAAGAAGCTCAATTCACCAATCATTGACATTTCAAACTCCCTAGACATCATCTTTCCAAATTCTTCACAAAAACTTTCATTAGTAGAACCAAAGATAATGTCATCAACATATATTTGACAAATAAAGATATCATGACCAATCTTCTTAGTAAATAAGGTTGTATCAACTTTCCCAATTTTGAAGCCCCTAGAAGTGAGAAAATCTCTAAGCCTCTCATACCAAGCATGAGGTGCTTATTTCAACCCATAGAGAGCCTTAAAAAGTTTAAACACATGGTTCGGCTTCATAGAATCCTCAAAACCGGGAGGTTGTTCTACGAAAACTAGCTCATTTATTTTACCATTTAAGAAAGCACTTTTGACATCCATTTGATATAGTTTAATGTTATGAGAACAAGCATAAGCAAGTAAGATTCTAATAGCTTCTAATCTAGCTACGGGAGAAAAAGTTTCACCAAAATCCAAACTTTCGACTTGAGTGTAGCCTTGAGCCACTAGTCTTGTCTTGTTCCTTACAACAATTCCATCTTCATATTGCTTGTTACGAAAGACCCATTTGGTACCAATAACATTGTAATTCTTGGGCCTCTCAACCAATTCCCAAACCTTATTGCGGGTAAAGTTATTTAGTTCTTCATGCATAGCATTCACCCAATCCGGATCTTGTAATGCTTCATCTATACGGTTAGGTTCAATAGAAGAAACAAAAGAATAATGTTGACAAAAGGAAGCAATGCGAGATCGAGTTTGAACACCCTTACTAATATCACCCATAATTTGATCAATGGGGTGATCTTTTGCAACATTATGATGAATCTTAGGTTGTGCACTTGGTTCTTGGGTTGATGAAGAGGGAGGAGATTGTGACAATAGTTGAGTGTCATCTTGAGGAACATTCTCTTGAATGATATCATTAGAATGTTGGTCTTGATCATTATTATTAGTTGAAGAGGGTGGATTCCCCCTTAGAGAGTACGATGGACCAACGTCTTCATCTTCTTCTTGTCTTGGTCTAATGTCTCCAACTGACATGGTCTTCATGGCATTTGCCAAGCCTTCATCTCTAACGTCTTCAAGATTATCTTTTTCATCTTGAGAACCATTTGTCTCATCAAACTCAATATCATAAGCTTCTTCAACAATACCTTGGTCTTGTTATATACTCTATAAGCTTTGCTATAAGATGAGTATCCAAGTAGAAATCCTTCATCACACTTGCCTTGAAATTTAGATAACCGGATACCTTTCCTTAATATGTAACACTTGCAACCGAAAATCCAAAAATAAGAAATATTAGGTTTTCTTCCAATAAGAAGCTCATAGGGAGTCTTGTTGAAGAACCTATGACAATAGAGTCTATTTGAAGCATGACAAACAGTATTGATTGCCTCGGCCCAAAAAGAATGAGATACATCATATTCCGAGAGCATAGATCTTGCCATATCAATTAGAGTCCTATTTTTCCTCTCAACCAATCCATTTTGCTCCGGTGTATATGTGGTTGAAAATTCATGTTTAATACCCTTCTCATCACAAAAGTTCTCAATTTTTGAATTCTTAAATTCACTTCCATTGTCACTTCTCACTTTCTTCAATTTGTTCTCAAATTCATTTTCCGCCCTTGTGACAAATCTCTTGAAAATATCACTAACATCGGCCTTGTCATGAAGAAAGAATACCCATGTATATCTAGAATAGTCATCCACTACCACAAGACAATAACTATTTCCACCAATACTTCTATAAGTAGTAGGTCCAAATAAGTCCATATGAAGCAACTCAAGAGGTCTTGTGGTTGACATGCTACTCTTGGATGGATGTGAATTTGAGACTTGTTTGCCGGCTTGACAAGCGCTACACAATTTATCCTTATCAAACTTGACATCTTTCAAACCAACAACAAGATCATGCTTGATAAGCCTATTTAATTGTTTCATGCCAACATGTCCTAGTCTTCTATGCCATAACCAACCCATAGATGACTTAGAAAACAAACATGTGGTTAGGCTAGCTTTCTTAGAAGCAAAATCAACAAGATATAAGCTTTCATGCCTAAAACCTTTAAAGATGTTGATTTTACCATCTAGAGAAGTAACTTCAAATTCATTTCTAGTAAAAGAACATCTATATCCATTATCACATAGTTGAGCAATTGAAAGTAAGTTGAAATTAAGAGAATCAACAAGTAACACATTATAAAGAGAGAAATCATTAGAGAGAGCTATGTTACCCAAACCTTTTACCTCTCCCTTGCTATCATCTCCAAAGGTGATGTTGTCAAAACCGGAAATACCATAGTCAATATAAGAGAACATTTTCTTGTCACCCATCATGTGGTTTGTGCAACCACTATCAATTACCCAATATCTTCCACTGGCTTTATAATCCACCTACAAAGGTGAATTACTTTTGTTTAAGTACTCAAAATTGCTTGGGTCCTTGAATGTTAGTTACCAAAGTTTTGGGCACCCAAATTGAGTTTCTTTTAGTTTCACTAATAGGTAGACCAACAAATTTAGCAAAAACGATCCCATTAGCATTCTTTCTAAGAACATAGGATGCATCAAAGGATATGGTCTTCTTGTTCTTGCACATGTGATGGACTTCCACCTTCTTTTTGCAAATAAAGCAAGTCTTCATTTTGTCTTCCTCATTGTATTTGACTTGAGATTTCTCAAAGATGGTTTTCTTAGGGATGAAAGCTGATTTCCCTTTCTTGGGCTCATAATAAATACCATTGCGGTTAAGAGTGAATTTTTGACTTGTCCAACAATGGTTGAATTTGGCATGGCTACCAAACCATTTAGCTAGATCTTTGGACAAACAATCAACTTGCTTCTTCAAAGATTCATTCTCCAAGATAAGAGGTGCATCACTTGTGCAAGAACTAATACTTGTGCTACAAGAGAAGTTAGATGTACTAGGACAACATGAAGCACATTTTAATTCATCACATTTTGCATAAGAAACTATTTTGTCCTTGACGATCTCAAGCGCAACTAGAGTGACATGAGCTTCCTTAAGCTTCTCATTACTTTCCTTAAGAAGCTCATTCGAAGCTTGGAGCTCCTCATGGGACTTCTTAAGGTTTTCATGAGAAATCTTTAGCTCCTTATACGAATTTAGAAGAGAGGAGTATTTTCTCTTCCATTCCGCAATTTTGTCACTCTTTTTGCGCAAGACATCGTCGGACTCACTAATCATCCTAACAAGATCATCATAAGAAAGTGAGTCTTCTTCATCCTCACTAGCCTCATCATTAGTTACCTTAGATTCATCCTTGGCCATGAGGCAATGATGTTTGAAGAAGAGAGATGGAGCTTCTTTGATAGCAATCCCAGCAAGAGCACTTGATGGCTTGTCATCTTCATCATCGGAGCTCTCATCGGAATCCCACTCCACAAAGTAGGCTTGTCCATTCTTCTCTTTCTTGAAGTATTTCTTCTTCTTGTCCTCAATCTTCTTCTTGCCATATTTTTTGTTCTTCTTGCTTGGGCAATTAATTGCAATATGCCCGGGTTCTCCACACTCATAGCACTTTCTATCTTCAAAGGGGTTTTTCTTTGAAGATTGGCTCTTCTTGTTGAATTTTCTCTTTGACATCATTCTTCTAAACCTCCTTACAAAGAGTGCCATCTCTTCATCCGATTTTTCATCATCACTTTCTTCTTTTGAAGCTTTGGCCTTTAGTGCAATGCTTTTCTTATCCGGTTCATTGGCTTGAGCTTCAACTTGGGACTTCTTGAATAAGTCAAGAGTGATCACTTCCCCAAGTATTTGTGTGGGTGTCATGGTCTTCAATCCGGATCTCACAAGCAATGTGATGATTGTGTCATACTTCTCTGGGAGAGATCTTAGGAATTTTTGAGAGAATTTTTCATCCAGGAAAATGAACCCAAGGCACTTGAGCTCATTCACAATATCATTTAACCGATTGAACATTATAGGCACATCTTCATCCTTATTCATAGCAAACTCACTAAACTTGCTCTTGAAGATGTACAATTTTGCCTCTTTGACGGTATTTGAACCTTTATGAATTTCCTCGAGTTTCTCGCATATCCCATGAGCACTTTCAAGTCCTTTGACTTGGTTAAATTCCCCAATATCAAGAGCACTATACAACACATTTATGGCTTCATCATTTAATAGCTCATTCTCCTCATGTTGCTTGGTCATAGTCTCCTCATCTAAGATCACATAACCTTCAATCACAATTTTCCATATTTTCCTTCCCATTGCCTTAAGATGAGCCGTCATCCTAGTCTTCCAATAATCATAATTGTTCCCATCAAAGAATGGAGGTTTCCCCACATGATTATTTCCCTCTAGAGCTATTAGTCCTACTCCGGGATGGTTAAATCCTTATAAATTGGAGTCCACGGCTCTGATACCACTTATAGGATTAAGGACACCGGCTAGGGGGGGTGAATAGACGGTTTTAATTAAAAATAAAGCACTTAGGGGAAATTTAATTAGTACAACAAGAGAATTAAATTTCTAGCCTAAGTTGAGCTAAGTTGGGTTTGCAACCTAGGGTGATCAAGCAAAGCTAGAATCTAGGAATGTAAACTTGCATAAGAGTAGATGTGGTAAAGAATTGCAAGGTAAGAACCAATACTCAAGACACAAGAATTTATCCCGTGGTGCCGATAACTTGCCGGTCACCCCTAATCCATGTTGAGGTGGATTCAATGAACTCGATTGCTCCTCTACCAAGTCTTCACTTAGTCTTTAAGCCAATCGATCAAAGAACCTCTCCAAACCTCGGTTCCACTAGGATGCTCTTCACCGCTCCGGCGAGGCAAGCTCAACCTCTCACAAACTTGGCCACGGCACCTTCACAATCTCCTTTTAAGTGCTCGGTGGCCCACACGATCTCCAAGCCGTCTAGGAGGCGGCAACCTCCAAGAGTAACAAGCCAACGATGCTTGCTTGGAATCCCACTAGGGCCTCAATGATCAACCTCTTTGATGCAATGCACTAAACACTCTCTAACTCACAAGAATGCAATCACTAAGCAATGGTGAGTGAGAGATGAGTGAATGAGAGCTCAAGGATGTTCTACTATCTTTCTCAAGTGCCAAGAGAGCTCTCATGCAGTCAAGGGGTGAGTATATATAGCCTATCAACACAAACTAGCCGTTTGGAGGAGTTGGTGGGTTTTCTGCGACATTTGCGGATAGTCCGCCAGCTCCACCAACGGTCAACTGTTGCAAAAACGGCGTGGTCAGAAATAGCCGTTACAGCCTAACCGGACAGTCCGCCATACAGGACCGGACAGTCCGGTTGGACAAAACTTTCTGTCACGGATGCTGGAGACAAACCGGACTGTCCGATGTAACAAACCGGACTGTCCGGGGTGCCGAACTGTCTGGACAAACGAACCGGACTGTCCGGTTCAGGTGTGAAGTGCAGGAAACTTCGTTATGTGTGCATCTTTTTTGTCATGTGCCATGTTTCTCAAGGTATGCAGTGCAAAGACTCAATCATAAGGCACTTAGCAAATTTCTGAGCAAACGAACATCGGCCCCTCTTAATAGAATGGTTATCTAGCCTAAAAATCTGGTCGAGTTCTTCTCTACTCTTCTTTGGACCGGCAAAAAAATAAAATCCCTATGTTATACCTTTGACTTGAGCTGTCCATTTTGAGTCTCTTCTTAGATCGTTACACCATTTGCTTCTTTTCAACTACTCATCTATGGACCATCCTACTCTCATAAATCTCAATGAAGTGGTTAGTCCACTTATAGTTGTCATTAATTACCAAAACACAATTTAGGGGCCTAGATGCTCTCACGGTGGCCGAAGGGCAGGAGAAAGGCGGGGAAGTGGCTAGACAGCTTCCATGTGATGATGTGGTGCTGATGGTGTGCTTGTCCGGGGCTGAGAGGCGACGGAGCGGCGGGACGACGGCGAGGCCGAGCGGTGTCGGAAGCTCGAGCTCACCGGCGCAGTGGTCCGATCGATCTGGTGCGGGAGAACGAAATTGGGCAGGCCTGTGAGCTTCAGTGGGTTGCGGCGGTGCTGCTAGAGCACTGGATCGAGGGTGGGAAGCGGCAGAGGCGGCTGTCGACGAAGAGAGAGTGCACTGGGAGCTCAAGGATGTGCTGCAAGTCGAGGAGAGGGCACAACGAGCAAGAGCTACTGCCGTCAAGCTGGCGGCGGGCGTGGCAGCTCGGGGCGACGGCGGCGCAATGTGGAGGAGCGCGGAGAGGGCTAGCGCGGGCCGGGAAGCGGCGGGCGGGGTGCTGAGGCAGCACGTGGCGTGAAGGAAGACGGCGCGGGGCAGCAGGAGCTCGGCACATGGCCGGCAAGGGCGGCGGGATTGGGCAGAGAGCAAAACAGAGAGAGGGGGACTCGAGGTAGACGAAGGGGGACCTAGCTGCAATTTTCCCAAAAGTGCAGGGACTCCACTGTAAAGCCTAGTTAACTTTTAAACCATAGCTAAAATGAAAATGTGCTGAAAAGCAAAAGTGTAGGGTTTAGTAAGATCTACAACTTTGCTTTAAGGTTCAGTTGCAAAAGAGCTAAGGATTTGAATTTAACTTAAAACTTGACAAAGTTTTAAACTTCGGAGAAATCCTATTTAAAATCTACACTACACTTGAATCCTTTGGGGTAGTTTCACCTCTATTTATGGTTTAAAGGTAAGTTCTTGCCTTTTTGCAAAACAACCTTCATATGTTTTGATTTTACCTCCCATTCTCACCCTTTTAACACCTAAGGGCCTAAATTTTCCAAAATTACTAAAAGATCCTTTTGCCTTTGCATTAAAGTTTTAGCACACATACATAAAATCAAACATACACACTTTATACTAGAATCTAGTGTGTTTTAATCCTAAGTACCTGAATGTCACAGTTTTCTAATGTACTTTTTGGTGTTTCGTTTGTTTAAACCATTTTTTTGGACCTTATCTCGAAACAAGAGATTCCATACACCTAAAAGCACCCCTTCTTACCACTTAGCAAGGGTCGCTATTTATGTTCATTTACTCGGGTTAATCACGACTCCCTCGCTAACTTAGGGAACCCCGTCACAGCAGAACCATGTGACCGCCAAGAGCGGTTGCCTCGTTTGGCAATGACTAGTGGAACTCGTTAATCAGCCAAATAAAGCACCCACGTGATTATCTATCAAACACTTCCACTAACGCATAGATTACTAGTTCCCGACTAGTTTGCTGTGTTACTGAAGGGGCATCACACCCAAACTTCTAGTAACACTCCGTTTACTAGTTTCCGACTAGTATTACGCGTAGTTTACTGAAGGGGCCTTGCTCCCACACAACTTTGCCAACGGTTTCGACGGAATTCAATTTTTCCTGACTAGAAGCAGCATGAAGCAACCGTACCACCCGCATGGAAATCAACTATGCAATCAACGACTCGGAACCCCTCGAACTGAATCCCCCTCGGTTGGAGCTCCTCTACTACAAGTCGGAGGTGGATTTGGATCGTCTATGACAGTCGGAGGAGGATTCGGATTGCCTACTACAAGTCGAAGGAGAATTTGGATCAACTACGACAAGTCGGAGGAGGATTTGGATCGTCTACGACAAGTTAGAGGAGGATTGGGATCGCATACTACAAATCGGAGGAGGATTCAGATCGTCTACTATAAGTTGGAGAAGGACTAGCCAACATCCATCGAAAGGCTCCCATCCCCCTGACTATTCGGACTTCATCAACAACGCCAATCTTGGTAGGGCGGGCCTGGGCATAGGAAGAGTACGAGTCCTCCAAGCTACCAGGCTCACCCCAACCTTTCTTTGCCTATGACTTGGTTGGGCAGGCCAGGGCATTGGAAGGGCACAAGTCCTCCAAGCAACCCGGCTAAGCCCACCTTTTGCACCTCAATCTTGGTAGGGCAGGCCAGGGTATTGGAAGGGCACGTATCCTCCATGCTACCCGGCTCAACCCACCTTTCTTCGCCTACGACTTGGTTGGGCAAGCCAAGGCATTAGAAGGGCACGAGTCCTCCAAGAAACCCGGCTTAGCCCACCTTTTTGCACCTCAATCTTGGTAGGGTGGGCTAGGGTATCGGAAGGGCACGTGTCCTCCAAGCTACCTAGCCAGCCCACCTTTTTTGTGCCTCAATCTTGGTAGGGCAGGCTAGGGCATCGGAAGGGCATGAGTCCTCCAAGCTACCCGGCTCTACCCACCCTCTTTTGCGCCTCCACCTTGGTAGGGCAGGTCAGGTGTAACACCCTGAGGTAAATTCTTTAATTTTTAATGAATTTATTTTGGGCTTAAATAAATTTCCCAGGCTTTTCTTTAATTTTGGTGGCATTTAAAGTAATTTATAATGCAAGAAAATAAAATTTATCATAGGATTAAAATGTTTGTGCATTCATGCTGCAGCATTGTTTTATTTGTGTTGAGTTTATAGAGTTTGAATTCAAATTTATTTGAATTCAAAAGGAATTGTTTGAATGCTTAGAGTATAGAAAAAGAAAAGAAGAAGTAAAGGAAATAAAGCCCAGCAGCCCAACTCCTTTTCCCTCTCGGGCTCCTTTCCCTCTCCTTCTTCCGCGGGCCCTCTCTCCCTCTCTTTCTTTCCCCAGCCCGAGGCCCAGCTCTCTCCTCCTTTTCTTCTTCCCGCGTGGGCCAAGCCGGCCCATCTCCTTTCTTTTCTCCCAGCCCGAGCGCGCGCCTGCTCTCCCCTCCCTTCCTTTCTCCCTCTGACTCAGTGGCCCCACCTGCCAGCTTCCCCGTCGTCTCCCCCTTCTCCTCCCTTCCCCGGCGCAACGGTCTCCGAGATCTCCGGTGACCGCCGGATCCTCTCCGCCGCAACCCTATCCCGAGACCCCGGGCCCGCCCTTCTTATTTCCCTGCGCCCCCTTGGACCACCCCATCCCAACCGTGCTGCCCCCGAAAACCGGATCGCGGCAGCTGCCTTGCCCTGCTTGGAGCCGAGCCCCGCCGCCGCGGGCACTATGATCCGCTGCAGCCCTACCGCCGGAAACCACCGCAGGAGCTCCGCCCAAGTGTCAGGGTCGGCCACCGAGCTGTGCTCGTGTTCCCCGTCCCGGTGCTCGCCGGAATTTGGCCCGAAGCCACCGACGGTGAGACCCCCCCGCCACCTGAAATTACTCGCCGCCGGCGATCCTCACGCCCCCTTGACCCCTCTGCCACCTCTACAGGAGTACCTGGAGTCGATCTACCCCAGCTAGGAACCCCGGCCACTCCAGCAGCACCTTCCTCCGCGAGAGCCCGATCCATCCGCCGCCGGTCGTCGTCGGTTTCCTCCCTCCGCTGCAACTCCGGCCACCGCGAGCCCTTGGTGAGCTCCCCCTTCCCTCCCTGGTCGTGATGCACCGAAGGCCGTAGCGTTTAGGTCTCAGTTGCGCCCAGAACGCACGCACACCGGCGTGTTCGCCGCCCCGAGCCGCCCTCGCCGCGGGGATCACCCACCCGAGCCCCGATCCGCCACGTTGATAGCCCAGGTGGATTACCCGTACCGCCAGCATTCTCCACGGCTTGATACCGACCCAAACGAAGCCCGGACGGCCAAGTTTGGTCATCACCGGCGTAGCGCCGCCGTGGGAGGTAGAGCTCCGGTGGTCACGCCGCCGTGACCCGAGCCGTGAACCGAGCTGTAAACCGAGCCGTGGACTGAGCCGCGATCTGAGCCACCCGATTCAGATCCGAGGGCCCAGAAAAGAAAGTACCGCTTCAGCCAGCTGTTTTGCTAAAGAGCCCCCGTTCTTTTCAAGTATCAACCCGCAGTCCACCCCGTGAGTCAAAAATAATTGCAAGTAGGTCCTTTTCTTCCTGTTTAACACCCCGAGCTCTCTAGAATTTGTTTCTCAGCCCTAGTTTTGGAGTTTTTGCGTGCTAGCCCCTGGATCTAGGGTTTAATTGCGTTTAAGTCCTCGGTTTTTGTGCAGAAGCCCCTGGTTGCCCTGTTTTTCTTACAAATAGGTCCCTGGATCCTGTTTTAAGCGTAGTTTTCGCGTTTTAGCTCCGTTTTAAGCGTTCTTTATATCCACGCGATCGTTATAACGCGTAGAATAGTTTTAGGCTAGTTTTATGTGCTATTCCATTGTGTTGGTGTACTGTTTTCTTATATTTTGCTATTGTTTGTGCATGTGTGTATGTGTGGACTATGTTTGATGATCGTGAGTAGACGCGGAGCCTTTGGACCAGTACCAGGAGCAGCCATCTTCCGAGCAGTTCGAGCAGCAGCCGGAAGAGTACGAGGAAGGCAAGTATAACATGAACCTCCTATCACTTTTTAAATACAATTTCATACTGCATTTAATTCTGTATGCCTATAAGGATTTCCTAGCCACCTTTATATCCTTTATATATATCCTATGGGTTGCATTTTGGTAGTTGTGCTAGGTTGCTGCGCTACAACATATCTTGGTCCTTTTTAATTAATTTGATTAATGGTCTTATGCAACTTAATTCTGGAGCCGACCCTCTGTGCTGTGTGCTTGAGTGGTTTGTGCGTCCTTAAAAATATGCTTTTGTAGAAACATGGTTTAGGGGGCCAGCACGGTGCTTAGTGCTTGGTTGGCCACTCTCCATAAGGACCGGTTCATAGAGCGACAACCTGGGACAACCGCGCAACCACAAGACTGGAATGGGACGGTCTTGACTTACTAATTAGGTCATTTTGGTTCGGGAGTAACTTACCTGCGTGGGCAAGAGGGGTGGTAGGCTTCAATGGTCCCTGCTCCTCCGGCTTGGTCTGTGCTGTGTGTCTTGTACCCCCGGAGGTGGGCCCCATCGTCGCTGATCCAGAATCCTTAGCGGTTACACCTTACCAACGTGGTCCTTTGTAACGGTCTCGTAGTGCGCTTGCTAGCCATCTCACCTAAGGAAGTGTGATGGACAACTAGCGTAGCTCACGACTTGTGGGTAAAGTTGTGCAACCTCTCGAGAGTGTAAAACTGATATATCAGCTGTGCTCACAGTCATGAGCGGCCCAGATCCTCCGTCTGATTAGTGGGGTTATCAACCTTTGACGAGGGAGATTCCCCGGGTGGTTTTGGTTTGGATGGTTCCCAGTAGTTCTTAATTAATATTGATTAATTTCTTATGCAATTTGGGTTATGGTAACTCATCCACTTGTAGTAATTCGCTTTAATAAAAATTGCCAAGATTAAAAGCTAATGCAGTTGAGTCAGCTAACCTTAGAGCCTCATACTCGTGATATACTTGTTGAGTACAAGTTTGTACTCACACTTGTCTCTCTACTCTTCTGTTCTATTTCGGCTATCGTCGACTGCTGCTCAGTGCCCGGCAACGTGGAGGATTACGTCAGCGGCTTCGACGACTTCTAGGCGTTTGTCTCCCAGTCGACGTCCCTGTGGCGCCCAGCTCTTCATGTATTCATTTTACGCTTCCGCATTCCTTGAACTGATTCTTGATTCAGTTGTAATAAAGATATTTATTTTATAATTTATACGCTTTTATTCGTGACATGCGTTGTGATATCTTGATAATCTGTTGTATATATGCGTGACTTGATCCTGGCGCATATATGATTGCTCGATTTATGTTCTTATAAATCGGGTGTGACAGATTGGTATCAGAGCCGTGTCGACTGTAGGACGAAGCCTAGGTAGAATTGGTCGAGTTTAGGACTTCTTTTCTTTTGCTTGCCTCCGCAAATCTTCCAACATCATTTTTCTGCTTCTATTCCTTGAGTCTTAAGTCCTAGATTTGCTATCTCTCCTGTCTTTTCTGAGAAATAGCTTGAGCTTTCCGTAGACGTTGGCCTGAGTCGCCTAATCCGGTAATTTATAAGTTTAGGTTGTCCCGATAAAAATACGCTAGAACGAGTGTGTTAGTTGAGTAGTGTGGAAAACTCGACTAAGTTGTGAACATTGAATGTTTGTTATTGTGCAAATGTTTGATTTGGATTTTTGGTTGATTGCATAGTCTAGTAGTTAAACCTGTTCATGCAAATCGACCTAACCCAACTTGAACTAAATAATAAAATTGAGTTAGAACGTTGGGGGAAAAACCTATATTCCTTTCCTTCTATCATATCCTTCCGAAGTTTCATTTCCGCAGCTGCACGATATCTTATCCTTATAAATTTCGTTTGTTGCAATCAGATGGTGAACACCAGGCGCACCGGTTCCGGTTCTGACCAGCAGGAGCAGAACAACCAGAGTACCGGTCAGCCGCTACCGATGCCGCCACCACTGACCCCGGAGCAGTTCTTCCAGCTCCAGATGCAGATGATGGCGACCCTGAACAACACCGTTCAGGCTCTGCAGCAGATCCATGCTCAGCCACCGCCTCCTCCGCCACCTCAGCCCCGTGACAGGCGTGCGGATTTCCTGAGAGGTCATCCTCCGACCTTCTCTCACGCCACGGACCCACTCCAGGCGGACGACTGGCTTCGTTCGGTGGAGCGCCAGTTGGTTGTTGCGCAGTGCGACGACCCGGAGCGGGTTCTGTACGCAGCAGGGCAGCTGCGAGGCTCCGCTCTTGACTGGTGGGAGTCCTACCCAGCTCGGGATCGTGATGCTCTCACGTGGGACCAGTTCCGTGAGCGTTTCAGGAACCACCATATTCCTGAGGGCATAATGAAGATGAAGCAGAAGGAGTTCCGTGCCCTTAAGCAGGTAAATTTGAATGGAATTGCCTACAAATTTCTTTTGAGCTTGATCTATCCTTGATTTCTTTCGTAAACCTGACCAATTGAGCGATTTCCATCCTTGTCATCTGTGTTCGTTATTTCAGGGATCGATGACGGTGACGGAATACCGTGACCGCTTCCTTCAGCTTGCCTGCTACGCCCCTGCTGACGTCGCCCATGATAGCGACAAGCAGGAGTACTTCAAGGAGGGGCTGGATGATCACATCCAGTATGCGCTGCTGAACCACCGCTTCGACAACTTCAACCAGCTGGTTGATGCGGCCCTCAACACCGAGCGCAAGCGCCGGGAGATTGAGGATAAGAAGAGGAAGATGGCTCCATCCTCTTCGGGCAGCAACACTCGTCCCCGCTATCAGCATCCACAGCAGCAGCAGCAGAGGCCGCCCCAGCAGTACCAGCAGCGGCAGCAGTTTCCGCCTCGTTCTCAGCAGCAGCAGCAGGCGGGACAGGGTCAGAGGCTTCCGGCGCCTCCGGCTCCACCAGCTCAGAGGCAGGGAGCGCCCACTCCTCCTCCTGGGCAGCAGGCTCCAGCACTTCCTCGAGTGTGCTTCCACTGCGGCGAGCCAGGGCACTACGCCAACGTCTGCCCTCGGAAGGCGCAGGCAGGACAGCAGGGCCGTGCAGCACAGCCCAAGGCCCCAGCTCAGGGCAGGGTGAACCACGTGACGGCCGAGTCAGCGGCCGAGGCTCCCAACGTGGTTATTGGTACGTTCATGGTTAATGCCCATCCTGCTACAGTGCTTTTTGATACTGGTGCTACGCATTCTTTCATCACCCAGTCTTTTGTTGAGCATCATGGTATTCCTACTAGCATGTTAAAGAGGTGCATGTTAGTATCTTCACCGGGAGGGCAGTTGAGGTCTCATGTCTTCTGTCCCAGAGTCAGTGTGGCCATAAGGGGGGTAGATTTCAGTGCGAATCTGATGGTGCTTGACTCCAAGGGCATTGATGTGATCCTCGGAATGGAGACTCTTGCAAAGTGGGGGGTCCGGATAGATTGTGCTCAGAGGACGGTTCTTCTGTCAGCACCGGATGGTCAGGAGGTTACTGTTGGAGCTACGGAGCCTTCTGGATTTCTTCATCAGATGGAGGCTAGACCCACGGATGGTATTCGCGTGGTGTCTGAATTCCCGGATGTCTTTCCGGATGATTTGCCAGGTATGCCGCCTGATCGCGACATTGAGTTTTCTATTGATCTCTTGCCTGGCACAGCTCCTATTTCCAAGAGGCCCTATCGTATGGCTCCTGTCGAGCATGAGGAAGTTAAGAAGACTGTCGACGAGTTGCTAGGTAAGGGTTATATCCGTTGCAGTTTCTCTCCTTGGGCTTTTCCTGTATTGCTTGTAGAGAAGAAGGATGGCGCGAAGAGAATGTGCGTCGATTATCGGGATCTGAATGCAGTCACTATCAAGAACAAGCATCCATTGCCCCGTATTGAGGATCTCTTTGATCAGCTTCAGGGTGCTTGTGTATTCTCGAAGATTGATCTGCGTTCAGGTTATCATCAGCTGAAGATTCGTCCTGAGGATATTCAGAAGACGGCATTCACCTGCAAGTATGGGTTATACGAGTATACGGTCATGTCCTTCGGCTTGACTAATGCTCCGGCTTTCTTCATGCATCTGATGAACAAGGTTTTCATGGATTATCTGGACACCTTTGTGGTGATATTTATTGATGATATCCTGATATATTCCAAGTCAGAAGCGGAGCATGAGAAGCATCTGAGGCTTGTGTTGCAGAGGCTCAGAGAGCACAAGTTGTATGCCAAGCTCAGCAAGTGCGAGTTCTGGATTGACGAGGTTCCGTTCCTCGGTCATGTTATCTCCAAGGGAGGTATTGCTGTGGACCCCGGAAAGGTGAAGGATGTGCTTGACTGGGTTGTACCACAGACGGTGAAGGAAGTACGCTCTTTTCTGGGCTTAGCAGGTTATTATCGGAGGTTCATCGAGAATTTCTCCAAGATTGCGAAGCCTCTGACTTCCTTGCTAGAGAAGGGTGTGGATTTCTTTTGGACTGATGAGCGTCAGAGTGCCTTCGAGGAGCTGAAGAAGAGGTTAACTACGGCGCCAGTCCTTACTCTGCCAGACCAGAGCAAGAGGTTCACAGTGTACTGTGATGCTTCGAGGGATGGTCTTGGTTGCGTTCTGATGCAGGAAGGCAGAGTGATAGCTTATGCTTCGCGGCAGTTGCGCCGGCACGAGCTAAATTATCCCACCCATGATCTGGAGTTAGCCGCAGTTGTGCATGCTCTGAAGATATGGAGGCATTACTTGTTTGGGCAGAGGTGTGATATTTACACCGATCACAAGAGCCTCAAGTATATTTTCACTCAGAGTGAGCTGAATATGCGGCAGAGAAGATGGCTAGAGTTGGTCAAGGATTACGACCTGGAGATTCACTATCATCCGGGCAAGGCTAATGTTGTAGCAGATGCTCTGAGCAGGAAGAGCTATGTTAACATGGCCGTGGCTTTTCAGATGCCTCAGGAGTTATGTGAGGAGTTTGAGCAGTTGAGTCTGGGTTTCTTGCATCACACCTCGGGTACGTCATTTGAGGCAGAACCCACTCTAGAGGCAGAGATCAGGCAGCATCAGGGGGAAGATAAGAAGCTGCAGGAGATTCGTGACCTGATCAAGATTGGCAAAGCACCTCATTCCAGAGAGGATGATCAGGGTACCTTGTGGTACAAGGGTCGTATATGTGTGCCGGATGTAGGAGATCTCAGGAAGCTGATCCTGAGTGAGGCTCATGATACAGCATATTCTATCCATCCTGGCAGCACGAAGATGTATTTCGATCTGAAGGAACGATTCTGGTGGTATGGAATGAAGCATTCCGTTGCGGAGTACGTGGCTATCTGTGACACTTGTCAGCGTGTCAAGGCAGAGCATCAGAGGCCAGCAGGGTTATTGCAGCCGTTGAAGATTCCAGAGTGGAAATGGGAGGAAATCACTATGGACTTCATTGTTGGCTTGCCTCGTACTCAGAAAGGGTACAACTCCATATGGGTAGTAGTGGATCGGTTGACGAAGGTTGCTCACTTCATTCCGGTGAACACTACTTACTCCGGTGCTAGACTCGCAGAGTTGTATATCTCCAGGATTGTCTGTCTGCATGGTGTTCCAAAGAAGATTATATCCGATCGAGGATCTCAGTTCACTTCACGGTTCTGGGAGCAGTTGCATGATTCGTTGGATACGAAGCTGCGCTTCAGTACTGCTTATCATCCTCAGACGGATGGGCAGACAGAGAGAACCAACCAAGTGTTGGAGGATATGCTTCGAGCCTGTGCTATTCAGTATGGTACCAGCTGGGATAAATGCCTGCCGTATGCAGAATTTTCGTATAACAACAGTTATCAGGCCAGCCTGAAGAAGTCTCCTTTCGAGGCCCTGTATGGTCGGAAATGCAGGACTCCGCTATATTGGGATCAGATTGGTGAGAGGCAGGTATTTGGTCCAGATATTGTTGAAGAGGCAGAACAGTTGGTACAGCAGGTGCGAGAGAATCTGAGGGTCGCTCAGACTCGTCAGAAGAGCTATGCGGATGTTCGTCGCCGAGATTTGACCTTCGCAGTGGGTGATCATGTATATCTGAAGGTCTCGCCGATGAGAGGAATCCGCAGGTTTAATGTACGAGGGAAGCTAGCCCCTCGATACATTGTGTGACAGTTCATGTGTTTGTAAACTAGGCATATAATTTGTTAGTGTGAAATATGTATTGTTTATATAAAGCTTATGTGAGTTTATGTGAAGCTTTTGAAAATTTAAAAGTACAAGTTAAAAGGGTATTTTTGTAATTACAGAAAAACCTAGGGTTGTTTTTGCAAAATGTGTTTGGATGGGACGTAATTTTGAAATAAGTAAAGGGTGGTTTGCAAGTATGTTTTTCTTACTTTATGTTTTGCAAAAATATATATATATATTTACTCAAAAGTTGCATTGGAAATGTATATGTTAAAGTGTATAAACAAATTTTGGGTAAAGTGGTAAAAATAAGGGTATTTATGTAATTTTATAAAAGTATAAGTCCTTTTATGCAAATGTTTGATTTACAAAAGTAACTTTCGAAATTTACTTAGGGCTAAAGTGTAAAAAGTGCAAGCCATCATGACATGTCTATCCAACCATTATGACGAGTCTATCCCGTCATTATGACGTGTCATAAATGCTTGCATCTAAGTCCTGAATTTTATAAAATTACGTTCTTTAGGACAAAAGCAATTCAAATTCGACTTTTGTTCAAAGATTCGCGTGTAAAATCTTCAAAACTTTCTTTGTTTCAGATCAGTGAACATTTACAAGTTTGTGTTATGCTCTTGAATTGAAAGTCTTGATCTGTGGTCTAGGTTAAATATTAGGGAATGAATGCTTTGTTTGTACCATATACTGTATGCATGTGTTTTAGCTGAAAGATAAATCATAGGATGTATGTTTCAAGCGGAAAAGTGTGGTAATTAGTTAATCCATCACACGAACGCTCATATCTCTACCGTCAAGACGTTGTCCTCGTCTTGATTGCTGTTTCTTTAAGTTTTTTTTGTCGTATAAGGATCCCCGTTAGTTCTTGTATGTCTGCTGCATAGCCAAAACATCTCTGCGATTATGCTTTGGCGTTGGCTATCAGTTCAGCCGCTAAACATAAGTTTTCTTGAGCTTATGATGTTTCTGCGTAACAGCTGTCAGTCGATACTTCTACCATCGGCTGATTAGCTGATACGATTGTTACCTTTCTAGTATCGGCTACTGCCGATACAATCCTTTTGTTCTGTCCTACATCGACTGCGCAAAGTCGTATCGGAAAGATACCCACGATCTTAGGGTTATTGCCATCGGCCGAACCAAGCCGATTCTAGTCGTTTACCATATCGGTTATGGCCGATCGATCCTTAGTTTTCCTATCCTTATCCACACACTTCTATCCGCCGATTTATCGATTGAGAGATCGGCTATCTATATCTATCGGTCATATATCCTCAACCACACTCCAATCGGCTATACGTCACCCACTTATGGTGCTAACGTAAACAAGTCGATGCAACCACACTTAGTTACTGAGAATAACACTTAAGCACATCTCAGTTAAGACAACTGCTTTAGGAATCATCCTTCCGCTAAAGTAATCGATGCTTTCATCGATCGATTAGGGAAACGATGCACCTTTCCATCGGCTAAACCTCCGTTGTTTCCAATCGACTCTGTGGTAACCCTCAGCAAGTAGCTGATTCTAAATAGTTGTTTCCCTATAGCTCTATCCAAGTTTAATTGCAAGTCTTTTGTTTGTTATGTAAGTAATATGTTAAAGGAGTGTTGAATTGCAATTTTGTTGTGAGGTGAAATAGCTTCACGTGCATGCTTTGAATGTGATGTCGCATTGCATGTAGATACGACTACT
Source organism: Panicum hallii (assembly GCF_002211085.1). NCBI lineage: Eukaryota > Viridiplantae > Streptophyta > Magnoliopsida > Poales > Poaceae > Panicum > Panicum hallii. The sequence continues at coordinate 38,355,143 of NC_038050.1, read as the reverse complement.
TCCGCACGCAGTTCCTACAAGATCTCCCAGAAGTCTACGGCGGATGTTCCTGAAGACCAAATAAACGTCACCAAGGAACTGACTGAAGCCCCGAACCAAAGTTCGGAAGATATTAACATTTCTGACTTCAGACCCACCAGTAAAGGCAAGCCCCGGACATAACCCACTATTTTATTTACACTACACTTTATATCTATTTACGTATTCTATGCATTAAGTTCTCAGGAATTGCTTGAAACCCTAGCTGCATTTCCCTAGGAACCAATGTAATGAATACTAGTACTTGAGTCCGACTAGCTGCTATGCTAATAGGGCCGGTAGAAGTCGGGTGATTTCCTGTCACTCGCGCGATATAGGAGTTGTAATGATTACATTCCTGTTATCACTGTAAGGATGCCGGACGGGAGTTTTGTGAAGTATCATGGTTGAGGTGATACCCCGTCTGTGTTGTTGAATTGGATAAGGCCGCGGGGTGTGTTAGCGGTGGTTAAGCATTTGAAAGTACTAACCACATGCCGCGAAATATGGTAAGCGGTAAGCCTAGTAACCAATCAGCCCGAGGAGTGGACATACCTCCCACCACTCGATTGCTTCTTCTGGTTACTTATGTTCGACTGGGGAAATACGTGTTGCAAGGGCAACCAGGAATACGGGTTTTGTAGTCGCGCTACAGACGTATGTCCTGCACGAGTGATGTGCGTATGTTCCTGCAGTCGCTTGTGGTGGACCTGTCCACGAGTCGGAATGAAAGGCAAACGGTTGCTTCGGAGCAAATGTTGGATGTTCCAAGCGTGTGAGTTAGGTTTACCTTGCAAGGTTGAAAAATTCGATTCTGAATCGTCCGCCTCTCACGAAGATTGAGACTGCTTAATCCCTTTATCACATAGAGTAACAAGAGCAATATTATGGTTATCAAGGATGATGCTTGATCAAAGATTACACCATGCTTGCTTAGTTATAGGTGCTTACCTAGAATGGATAATTAACTAGAATCTGAAAGCTAAAACTTGAAATTAAGGATCTACTCTTGTTGCTTTTCAGCTGAAACTAAACCCAGAACCATTATAAGCTTTCATAAGTCTAGTTATGGGCTAAGTATACCCAATCCCGGGTAAGCCTTGCTGAGTATTAGTATACTCAGCCTTGCTAGTATATGTTTTGCAGGTAATGTCTTGAAGACCCTACTCTTCCCATGCCTTGGCCCTGTGCTCTTTCAGAAGGTTGGTCCGTGGAATGGGATCCGTCCCCGGCCAGCACTGGTGATATCGAGCGATGTCGTGCTCGGGCTTAGCGTGACATCCGTCTTATCGACGAGTTGTAACCATCGCGTATGTTTTCCGCTGCTAAAAACCATAAGTTTTAACAGTTTGTAATCTCCTCTCTGAATTTAATCTTCGTACCTCTTTTGGAAACCCTTGTAACGTAATTTCCTCTGTGATGTAAAATGTGATGGTGATTGTATCTCTGGACTCACCTTCGTGTGAGGTAACCTTATTTGATCCTGTGTATCGGTGGTTTATCGGGACGTTACCCGACAGGCCAAGGGATTATACCGTTTGAAGCACGTTGGAGCCCTCTGGAGTGGACTCGCGTACTTGAGCCGGTATAATTCAGGTTGGTTCTGCCACCGCTGGTATCAGAGCTATAAGGTTACTCTGGAGATACATTTTACCTTAAAAATGCTTTCAGTATAAAAGTTTGACCAACAAAATGTTTGGCAAAGCCGCGTTGGATTCGTTAAGGATTATGTATAGTACGTAAAGCCCTAGGGTAATGTTTATAAGGGAACTAGAGGTGGCTATAATACATATATATAACTCTAACTACCAGCATTACTTTTCTGTCAAAACTTAAATTTATGCACAACCCAACCTTATATTCTGTAACGACATCTTCGACGATGAGGTAAGAAGGTAAGGATCCTCAGCCAACTGAGGGAGCTTGGCCTTCCTGTCGGTGATGCGAACCGAACGCTGTTTCTCAAGCAGTGGCCTACTTGAGATGCTGCCAATGTACCAACCTCGGTTGACTACATTGGGAGTATATGGTTCGGCGCAGGGTATGGCGATCGCAGATCATACCCCCGCATTTTGCGGTACCCCGTGAATACGTTATCTCGATAACGTATGTTAACGTTGTCTGTACGGCGGTAATTGTACAGATGCTGTTTCTATAGTGAACAGTAATGATTGGGGACGCTTTCATGACATGCTGGCATGAAAGGTTCAATATATACATATTGTGTTTTCTGCAGGAATGCTAACCACGATTCGATAGGTTTTGAACGGTTAGGAATATCGACTAGTTATTATAGAGAGAGACGTATCTATACTGTGCCACCGTAACTAACCACGTAAGACCAAGGTTACTTGGCAGTTATTTTTGTTTGTGAGGACGTGTAGAACATGCATGCATCATGTTATCTTGGATTAACCTGATTGCTTGTTTGTTATGTTGATGTGAAATATGTTACTTGCATTTGAATGCCTGCCTAGACTTTGTGTTGTAGAAGTTAATGTAATCCGCTAGGCTATCTTAGAGTTAAGAAAGTCTTCTGTGAATCAGGTGAATTGGGTTATGTCTGAACCCTATCACCGATCTTAGCTTGATAGCCAAATCAAATCCTTGATTTTGCTCTAAATCTGTTTCGGCAGAACCATTGAACTTCTCCTTTGATGGTTAAACCTTGATGACTATCATCAAACCCTTGAATCCATCGTTCAGTGATTCACCTTTTCTCTCTTGATGTTGTACCTTATATTGTTGGCTATTTTGGCTACAACATCTGAAAGTTGTACCTTCAATTTTTGCTCAGATGATTTTGGATAAATTAAAAAGATGTATGACAATAGTTACTTTTTGAATACAATTCTCCCAGCAAAAGTCATGCATCATAACACATACCATCTTTGGTCAACGCATGGTGTTGCATCATCATCGGAAATCCGTAGACTGACTAACGGGTGAGTGTCCAGTACAACCTTCGAGTTATTCTCGAGTTCCTAAGTCTATCTTGTTGCTATTGGCACTACAAGGTTGTTATTCCTCTTTTGTGGTGGTGTTTAATCACATGACCATGATGCCGTGTCGGAACCTAAGGCCTCAGGTGTGCTGCAGCCACATAACTGAGCCATTAGGAGCGCACTGGCGACTAGGTATATGTGACGTAACCCCACTGCAAACTCTTCTTATGCAACCTTACTAGTGTCCTAACTTTTAATCTTCGTTTAAGGATATAGGACTGTCCAGGTGTTAGCTACGAGAGAACGGTTGTAGGGTGCGAGTCACGTGCATCATCAACTCATGAGGGTATGCATCATACTTCATGTATTTCATACGTGCATACATTGCAAGTATCATCATCCTTGCATCATGGTGTCTGCATCATTTGGTCAGCATCATGATAATTGCCTTGTGGCATATGCACCATTTCAGTCGTGCATGGAATCCTCCATTCTCGTGTTGCACCATTATTGTAATCATAAAACTCAAACAATGCATCACGATCATGGATGGAGCATTTTGTCATTATTCCTTGATTGCATCGGTCTCAATAGGCATGTTTTGCAATAACATCATCTAAAATTATTTAAGTAATAAACTCTGAGCAAGAATATTTCAAACATCACTTTGTCAATCCCTTGTACTATCCTTACTTGTTGTCCATGAGTTTTGTGATGAATGTCATCGACATTTATCATCCTTATATATAATCTCTTATCTTGCCAAACTCATCTATGTACCATCTCTTTATGCTCTCGTTATACTCATCTCGTCATACTCTCGTCGTCAACCTCAATCTTCTCTGGTGTGATTGCCTCCTGCCACTTCTAATGTGTGATTTGCTTTTCTTCCCTTAAAGAGTCTTTCGTCCGAATCTCGGGACGAGATTCTTTTTAGGGGGGAGGGCTGTGACAGTTCATGTGTTTGTAAACTAGGCATATAATTTGTTAGTGTGAAATATGTATTGTTTATATAAAGCTTATGTGAGTTTATGTGAAGCTTTTGAAAATTTAAAAGTACAAGTTAAAAGGGTATTTTTGTAATTACAGAAAAACCTAGGGTTGTTTTTGCAAAATGTGTTTGGATGGGACGTAATTTTGAAATAAGTAAAGGGTGGTTTGCAAGTATGTTTTTCTTACTTTATGTTTTGCAAAAATATATATATATATTTACTCAAAAGTTGCATTGGAAATGTATATGTTAAAGTGTATAAACAAATTTTGGGTAAAGTGGTAAAAATAAGGGTATTTATGTAATTTTATAAAAGTATAAGTCCTTTTATGCAAATGTTTGATTTACAAAAGTAACTTTCGAAATTTACTTAGGGCTAAAGTGTAAAAAGTGCAAGCCATCATGACATGTCTATCCAACCATTATGACGAGTCTATCCCGTCATTATGACGTGTCATAAATGCTTGCATCTAAGTCCTGAATTTTATAAAATTACGTTCTTTAGGACAAAAGCAATTCAAATTCGACTTTTGTTCAAAGATTCGCGTGTAAAATCTTCAAAACTTTCTTTGTTTCAGATCAGTGAACATTTACAAGTTTGTGTTATGCTCTTGAATTGAAAGTCTTGATCTGTGGTCTAGGTTAAATATTAGGGAATGAATGCTTTGTTTGTACCATATACTGTATGCATGTGTTTTAGCTGAAAGATAAATCATAGGATGTATGTTTCAAGCGGAAAAGTGTGGTAATTAGTTAATCCATCACACGAACGCTCATATCTCTACCGTCAAGACGTTGTCCTCGTCTTGATTGCTGTTTCTTTAAGTTTTTTTTGTCGTATAAGGATCCCCGTTAGTTCTTGTATGTCTGCTGCATAGCCAAAACATCTCTGCGATTATGCTTTGGCGTTGGCTATCAGTTCAGCCGCTAAACATAAGTTTTCTTGAGCTTATGATGTTTCTGCGTAACAGCTGTCAGTCGATACTTCTACCATCGGCTGATTAGCTGATACGATTGTTACCTTTCTAGTATCGGCTACTGCCGATACAATCCTTTTGTTCTGTCCTACATCGACTGCGCAAAGTCGTATCGGAAAGATACCCACGATCTTAGGGTTATTGCCATCGGCCGAACCAAGCCGATTCTAGTCGTTTACCATATCGGTTATGGCCGATCGATCCTTAGTTTTCCTATCCTTATCCACACACTTCTATCCGCCGATTTATCGATTGAGAGATCGGCTATCTATATCTATCGGTCATATATCCTCAACCACACTCCAATCGGCTATACGTCACCCACTTATGGTGCTAACGTAAACAAGTCGATGCAACCACACTTAGTTACTGAGAATAACACTTAAGCACATCTCAGTTAAGACAACTGCTTTAGGAATCATCCTTCCGCTAAAGTAATCGATGCTTTCATCGATCGATTAGGGAAACGATGCACCTTTCCATCGGCTAAACCTCCGTTGTTTCCAATCGACTCTGTGGTAACCCTCAGCAAGTAGCTGATTCTAAATAGTTGTTTCCCTATAGCTCTATCCAAGTTTAATTGCAAGTCTTTTGTTTGTTATGTAAGTAATATGTTAAAGGAGTGTTGAATTGCAATTTTGTTGTGAGGTGAAATAGCTTCACGTGCATGCTTTGAATGTGATGTCGCATTGCATGTAGATACGACTACTTCCGCACGCAGTTCCTACAAGATCTCCCAGAAGTCTACGGCGGATGTTCCTGAAGACCAAATAAACGTCACCAAGGAACTGACTGAAGCCCCGAACCAAAGTTCGGAAGATATTAACATTTCTGACTTCAGACCCACCAGTAAAGGCAAGCCCCGGACATAACCCACTATTTTATTTACACTACACTTTATATCTATTTACGTATTCTATGCATTAAGTTCTCAGGAATTGCTTGAAACCCTAGCTGCATTTCCCTAGGAACCAATGTAATGAATACTAGTACTTGAGTCCGACTAGCTGCTATGCTAATAGGGCCGGTAGAAGTCGGGTGATTTCCTGTCACTCGCGCGATATAGGAGTTGTAATGATTACATTCCTGTTATCACTGTAAGGATGCCGGACGGGAGTTTTGTGAAGTATCATGGTTGAGGTGATACCCCGTCTGTGTTGTTGAATTGGATAAGGCCGCGGGGTGTGTTAGCGGTGGTTAAGCATTTGAAAGTACTAACCACATGCCGCGAAATATGGTAAGCGGTAAGCCTAGTAACCAATCAGCCCGAGGAGTGGACATACCTCCCACCACTCGATTGCTTCTTCTGGTTACTTATGTTCGACTGGGGAAATACGTGTTGCAAGGGCAACCAGGAATACGGGTTTTGTAGTCGCGCTACAGACGTATGTCCTGCACGAGTGATGTGCGTATGTTCCTGCAGTCGCTTGTGGTGGACCTGTCCACGAGTCGGAATGAAAGGCAAACGGTTGCTTCGGAGCAAATGTTGGATGTTCCAAGCGTGTGAGTTAGGTTTACCTTGCAAGGTTGAAAAATTCGATTCTGAATCGTCCGCCTCTCACGAAGATTGAGACTGCTTAATCCCTTTATCACATAGAGTAACAAGAGCAATATTATGGTTATCAAGGATGATGCTTGATCAAAGATTACACCATGCTTGCTTAGTTATAGGTGCTTACCTAGAATGGATAATTAACTAGAATCTGAAAGCTAAAACTTGAAATTAAGGATCTACTCTTGTTGCTTTTCAGCTGAAACTAAACCCAGAACCATTATAAGCTTTCATAAGTCTAGTTATGGGCTAAGTATACCCAATCCCGGGTAAGCCTTGCTGAGTATTAGTATACTCAGCCTTGCTAGTATATGTTTTGCAGGTAATGTCTTGAAGACCCTACTCTTCCCATGCCTTGGCCCTGTGCTCTTTCAGAAGGTTGGTCCGTGGAATGGGATCCGTCCCCGGCCAGCACTGGTGATATCGAGCGATGTCGTGCTCGGGCTTAGCGTGACATCCGTCTTATCGACGAGTTGTAACCATCGCGTATGTTTTCCGCTGCTAAAAACCATAAGTTTTAACAGTTTGTAATCTCCTCTCTGAATTTAATCTTCGTACCTCTTTTGGAAACCCTTGTAACGTAATTTCCTCTGTGATGTAAAATGTGATGGTGATTGTATCTCTGGACTCACCTTCGTGTGAGGTAACCTTATTTGATCCTGTGTATCGGTGGTTTATCGGGACGTTACCCGACAGGCCAAGGGATTATACCGTTTGAAGCACGTTGGAGCCCTCTGGAGTGGACTCGCGTACTTGAGCCGGTATAATTCAGGTTGGTTCTGCCACACATTGGTCCGTTCAAGGTGTTGGAACGGAAAGGTGAGGTGGCATATTGTTTGGAGTTGCCCCTCAATCTCTCGGGAGTGCACGACGTGTTTCACGTGTCTCAGCTGAAGAAGTGCTTGAGAGTGCCAGAAGAGCAAGCACCGATAGACGGGTTGGATGTGCAGGAGGATCTGACCTATATTGAGCATCCGGTGAAGATTCTGGAGACGTCTGAGAGGGTTACCAGAAACAAGAAGATCAAGATGTGCCGTGTTCAGTGGAGTCATCATACGGAGGATGAGGCTACTTGGGAGCGAGAAGACGAGCTGAGGAAGACATATCCCGATCTCTTTGCTAGCTAGCCTATCCGAAATCTCGGGACGAGATTCCTGTAAGGGGGGTAGGTTTGTAACACCCTGAGGTAAATTCTTTAATTTTTAATGAATTTATTTTGGGCTTAAATAAATTTCCCAGGCTTTTCTTTAATTTTGGTGGCATTTAAAGTAATTTATAACGCAAGAAAATAAAATTTATCATAGGATTAAAATGTTTGTGCATTCATGCTGCAGCATTGTTTTATTTGTGTTGAGTTTATAGAGTTTGAATTCAAATTTATTTGAATTCAAAAGGAATTGTTTGAATGCTTAGAGTATAGAAAAAGAAAAGAAGAAGTAAAGGAAATAAAGCCCAGCAGCCCAACTCCTTTTCCCTCTCGGGCTCCTTTCCCTCTCCTTCTTCCGCGGGCCCTCTCTCCCTCTCTTTCTTTCCCCAGCCCGAGGCCCAGCTCTCTCCTCCTTTTCTTCTTCCCGCGTGGGCCAAGCCAGCCCATCTCCTTTCTTTTCTCCCAGCCCGAGCGCGCGCCTGCTCTCCCCTCCCTTCCTTTCTCCCTCTGACTCAGTGGCCCCACCTGCCAGCTTCCCCGTCGTCTCCCCCTTCTCCTCCCTTCCCCGGCGCAACGGTCTCCGAGATCTCCGGTGACCGCCGGATCCTCTCCGCCGCAACCCTATCCCGAGACCCCGGGCCCGCCCTTCTTATTTCCTTGCGCCCCCTTGGACCACCCCATCCCAACCGTGCTGCCCCCGAAAATAGGATCGCGGCAGCTGCCTTGCCCTGCTTGGAGCCGAACCCCGCCGCCGCGGGCACTACGATCCGCTGCAGCCCTACCGCCGGAAACCACCGCAGGAGCTCCGCCCAAGTGTCAGGGTCGGCCACCGAGCTGTGCTCGTGTTCCCCGTCCCGGTGCTCGCCGGAATTTGGCCCGAAGCCACCGACGGTGAGACCCCCCCGCCACCTGAAATTACTCGCCGCCGGCGATCCTCACGCCCCCTTGACCCCTCTGCCACCTCTACAGGAGTACCTGGAGTCGATCTACCCTAGCTAGGAACCCCGGCCACTCCAGCAGCACCTTCCTCCGCGAGAGCCCGATCCATCCGCCGCCGGTCGTCGTCGGTTTCCTCCCTCCGCTGCAACTCCGGCCACCGCGAGCCCTTGGTGAGCTCCCCCTTCCCTCCCTGGTCGTGATGCACCGAAGGCCGTAGCGTTTAGGTCTCAGTTGCGCCCAGAACGCACGCACACCGGCGTGTTCGCCGCCCCGAGCCGCCCTCGCCGCGGGGATCACCCACCCGAGCCCCGATCCGCCACGTTGATAGCCCAGGTGGATTACCCGTACCGCCAGCATTCTCCACGGCTTGATACCGACCCAAACGAAGCTCGGACGGCCAAGTTTGGTCATCACCGGCGTAGCGCCGCCGTGGGAGGTAGAGCTCCGGTGGTCACGCCGCCGTGACCCGAGCCGTGAACCGAGCTGTAAACCGAGCCGTGGACTGAGCCGCGATCTGAGCCACCCGATTCAGATCCGAGGGCCCAGAAAAGAAAGTACCGCTTCAGCCAGCTGTTTTGCTAAAGAGCCCCCGTTCTTTTCAAGTATCAACCCGCAGTCCACCCCGTGAGTCAAAAATAATTGCAAGTAGGTCCTTTTCTTCCTGTTTAACACCCCGAGCTCTCTAGAATTTGTTTCTCAGCCCTAGTTTTGGAGTTTTTGCGTGCTAGCCCCTGGATCTAGGGTTTAATTGCGTTTAAGTCCTCGGTTTTTGTGCAGAAGCCCCTGGTTGCCCTGTTTTTCTTACAAATAGGTCCCTGGATCCTGTTTTAAGCGTAGTTTTCGCGTTTTAGCTCCGTTTTAAGCGTTCTTTATATCCACGCGATCGTTATAACGCGTAGAATAGTTTTAGGCTAGTTTTATGTGCTGTTCCATTGTGTTGGTGTACTGTTTTCTTATATTTTGCTATTGTTTGTGCATGTGTGTATGTGTGGACTATGTTTGATGATCGTGAGTAGACGCGGAGCCTTTGGACCAGTACCAGGAGCAGCCATCTTCCGAGCAGTTCGAGCAGCAGCCGGAAGAGTACGAGGAAGGCAAGTATAACATGAACCTCCTATCACTTTTTAAATACAATTTCATACTGCATTTAATTCTGTATGCCTATAAGGATTTCCTAGCCACCTTTATATCCTTTATATATATCCTATGGGTTGCATTTTGGTAGTTGTGCTAGGTTGCTGCGCTACAACATATCTTGGTCCTTTTTAATTAATTTGATTAATGGTCTTATGCAACTTAATTCTGGAGCCGACCCTCTGTGCTGTGTGCTTGAGTGGTTTGTGCGTCCTTAAAAATATGCTTTTGTAGAAACATGGTTTAGGGGGCCAGCACGGTGCTTAGTGCTTGGTTGGCCACTCTCCATAAGGACCGGTTCATAGAGCGACAACCTGGGACAACCGCGCAACCACAAGACTGGAATGGGACGGTCTTGACTTACTAATTAGGTCATTTTGGTTCGGGAGTAACTTACCTGCGTGGGCAAGAGGGGTGGTAGGCTTCAATGGTCCCTGCTCCTCCGGCTTGGTCTGTGCTGTGTGTCTTGTACCCCCGGAGGTGGGCCCCATCGTCGCTGATCCAGAATCCTTAGCGGTTACACCTTACCAACGTGGTCCTTTGTAACGGTCTCGTAGTGCGCTTGCTAGCCATCTCACCTAAGGAAGTGTGATGGACAACTAGCGTAGCTCATGACTTGTGGGTAAAGTTGTGCAACCTCTCGAGAGTGTAAAACTGATATATCAGCTGTGCTCACAGTCATGAGCGGCCCAGATCCTCCGTCTGATTAGTGGGGTTATCAACCTTTGACGAGGGAGATTCCCCGGGTGGTTTTGGTTTGGATGGTTCCCAGTAGTTCTTAATTAATATTGATTAATTTCTTATGCAATTTGGGTTATGGTAACTCATCCACTTGTAGTAATTCGCTTTAATAAAAATTGCCAAGATTAAAAGCTAATGCAGTTGAGTCAGCTAACCTTAGAGCCTCATACTCGTGATATACTTGTTGAGTACAAGTTTGTACTCACACTTGTCTCTCTACTCTTCTGTTCTATTTCGGCTATCGTCGACTGCTGCTCAGTGCCCGGCAACGTGGAGGATTACGTCAGCGGCTTCGACGACTTCTAGGCGTTTGTCTCCCAGTCGACGTCCCTGTGGCGCCCAGCTCTTCATGTATTCATTTTACGCTTCCGCATTCCTTGAACTGATTCTTGATTCAGTTGTAATAAAGATATTTATTTTATAATTTATACGCTTTTATTCGTGACATGCGTTGTGATATCTTGATAATCTGTTGTATATATGCGTGACTTGATCCTGGCGCATATATGATTGCTCGATTTATGTTCTTATAAATCGGGTGTGACAGATTGGTATCAGAGCCGTGTCGACTGTAGGACGAAGCCTAGGTAGAATTGGTCGAGTTTAGGACTTCTTTTCTTTTGCTTGCCTCCGCAAATCTTCCAACATCATTTTTCTGCTTCTATTCCTTGAGTCTTAAGTCCTAGATTTGCTATCTCTCCTGTCTTTTCTGAGAAATAGCTTGAGCTTTCCGTAGACGTTGGCCTGAGTCGCCTAATCCGGTAATTTATAAGTTTAGGTTGTCCCGATAAAAATACGCTAGAACGAGTGTGTTAGTTGAGTAGTGTGGAAAACTCGACTAAGTTGTGAACATTGAATGTTTGTTATTGTGCAAATGTTTGATTTGGATTTTTGGTTGATTGCATAGTCTAGTAGTTAAACCTGTTCATGCAAATCGACCTAACCCAACTTGAACTAAATAATAAAATTGAGTTAGAACGTTGGGGGAAAAACCTATATTCCTTTCCTTCTATCATATCCTTCCGAAGTTTCATTTCCGCAGCTGCACGATATCTTATCCTTATAAATTTCGTTTGTTGCAATCAGATGGTGAACACCAGGCGCACCGGTTCCGGTTCTGACCAGCAGGAGCAGAACAACCAGAGTACCGGTCAGCCGCTACCGATGCCGCCACCACTGACCCCGGAGCAGTTCTTCCAGCTCCAGATGCAGATGATGGCGACCCTGAACAACACCGTTCAGGCTCTGCAGCAGATCCATGCTCAGCCACCGCCTCCTCCGCCACCTCAGCCCCGTGACAGGCGTGCGGATTTCCTGAGAGGTCATCCTCCGACCTTCTCTCACGCCACGGACCCACTCCAGGCGGACGACTGGCTTCGTTCGGTGGAGCGCCAGTTGGTTGTTGCGCAGTGCGACGACCCGGAGCGGGTTCTGTACGCAGCAGGGCAGCTGCGAGGCTCCGCTCTTGACTGGTGGGAGTCCTACCCAGCTCGGGATCGTGATGCTCTCACGTGGGACCAGTTCCGTGAGCGTTTCAGGAACCACCATATTCCTGAGGGCATAATGAAGATGAAGCAGAAGGAGTTCCGTGCCCTTAAGCAGGTAAATTTGAATGGAATTGCCTACAAATTTCTTTTGAGCTTGATCTATCCTTGATTTCTTTCGTAAACCTGACCAATTGAGCGATTTCCATCCTTGTCATCTGTGTTCGTTATTTCAGGGATCGATGACGGTGACGGAATACCGTGACCGCTTCCTTCAGCTTGCCTGCTACGCCCCTGCTGACGTCGCCCATGATAGCGACAAGCAGGAGTACTTCAAGGAGGGGCTGGATGATCACATCCAGTATGCGCTGCTGAACCACCGCTTCGACAACTTCAACCAGCTGGTTGATGCGGCCCTCAACACCGAGCGCAAGCGCCGGGAGATTGAGGATAAGAAGAGGAAGATGGCTCCATCCTCTTCGGGCAGCAACACTCGTCCCCGCTATCAGCATCCACAGCAGCAGCAGCAGAGGCCGCCCCAGCAGTACCAGCAGCGGCAGCAGTTTCCGCCTCGTTCTCAGCAGCAGCAGCAGGCGGGACAGGGTCAGAGGCTTCCGGCGCCTCCGGCTCCACCAGCTCAGAGGCAGGGAGCGCCCACTCCTCCTCCTGGGCAGCAGGCTCCAGCACTTCCTCGAGTGTGCTTCCACTGCGGCGAGCCAGGGCACTACGCCAACGTCTGCCCTCAGAAGGCGCAGGCAGGACAGCAGGGCCGTGCAGCACAGCCCAAGGCCCCAGCTCAGGGCAGGGTGAACCACGTGACGGCCGAGTCAGCGGCCGAGGCTCCCAACGTGGTTATTGGTACGTTCATGGTTAATGCCCATCCTGCTACAGTGCTTTTTGATACTGGTGCTACGCATTCTTTCATCACCCAGTCTTTTGTTGAGCATCATGGTATTCCTACTAGCATGTTAAAGAGGTGCATGTTAGTATCTTCACCGGGAGGGCAGTTGAGGTCTCATGTCTTCTGTCCCAGAGTCAGTGTGGCCATAAGGGGGGTAGATTTCAGTGCGAATCTGATGGTGCTTGACTCCAAGGGCATTGATGTGATCCTCGGAATGGAGACTCTTGCAAAGTGGGGGGTCCGGATAGATTGTGCTCAGAGGACGGTTCTTCTGTCAGCACCGGATGGTCAGGAGGTTACTGTTGGAGCTACGGAGCCTTCTGGATTTCTTCATCAGATGGAGGCTAGACCCACGGATGGTATTCGCGTGGTGTCTGAATTCCCGGATGTCTTTCCGGATGATTTGCCAGGTATGCCGCCTGATCGCGACATTGAGTTTTCTATTGATCTCTTGCCTGGCACAGCTCCTATTTCCAAGAGGCCCTATCGTATGGCTCCTGTCGAGCATGAGGAAGTTAAGAAGACTGTCGACGAGTTGCTAGGTAAGGGTTATATCCGTTGCAGTTTCTCTCCTTGGGCTTTTCCTGTATTGCTTGTAGAGAAGAAGGATGGCGCGAAGAGAATGTGCGTCGATTATCGGGATCTGAATGCAGTCACTATCAAGAACAAGCATCCATTGCCCCGTATTGAGGATCTCTTTGATCAGCTTCAGGGTGCTTGTGTATTCTCGAAGATTGATCTGCGTTCAGGTTATCATCAGCTGAAGATTCGTCCTGAGGATATTCAGAAGACGGCATTCACCTGCAAGTATGGGTTATACGAGTATACGGTCATGTCCTTCGGCTTGACTAATGCTCCGGCTTTCTTCATGCATCTGATGAACAAGGTTTTCATGGATTATCTTGACACCTTTGTGGTGATATTTATTGATGATATCCTGATATATTCCAAGTCAGAAGCGGAGCATGAGAAGCATCTGAGGCTTGTGTTGCAGAGGCTCAGAGAGCACAAGTTGTATGCCAAGCTCAGCAAGTGCGAGTTCTGGATTGACGAGGTTCCGTTCCTCGGTCATGTTATCTCCAAGGGAGGTATTGCTGTGGACCCCGGAAAGGTGAAGGATGTGCTTGACTGGGTTGTACCACAGACGGTGAAGGAAGTACGCTCTTTTCTGGGCTTAGCAGGTTATTATCGGAGGTTCATCGAGAATTTCTCCAAGATTGCGAAGCCTCTGACTTCCTTGCTAGAGAAGGGTGTGGATTTCTTTTGGACTGATGAGCGTCAGAGTGCCTTCGAGGAGCTGAAGAAGAGGTTAACTACGGCGCCAGTCCTTACTCTGCCAGACCAGAGCAAGAGGTTCACAGTGTACTGTGATGCTTCGAGGGATGGTCTTGGTTGCGTTCTGATGCAGGAAGGCAGAGTGATAGCTTATGCTTCGCGGCAGTTGCGCCGGCACAAGCTAAATTATCCCACCCATGATCTGGAGTTAGCCGCAGTTGTGCATGCTCTGAAGATATGGAGGCATTACTTGTTTGGGCAGAGGTGTGATATTTACACCGATCACAAGAGCCTCAAGTATATTTTCACTCAGAGTGAGCTGAATATGCGGCAGAGAAGATGGCTAGAGTTGGTCAAGGATTACGACCTGGAGATTCACTATCATCCGGGCAAGGCTAATGTTGTAGCAGATGCTCTGAGCAGGAAGAGCTATGTTAACATGGCCGTGGCTTTTCAGATGCCTCAGGAGTTATGTGAGGAGTTTGAGCAGTTGAGTCTGGGTTTCTTGCATCACACCTCGGGTACGTCATTTGAGGCAGAACCCACTCTAGAGGCAGAGATCAGGCAGCATCAGGGGGAAGATAAGAAGCTGCAGGAGATTCGTGACCTGATCAAGATTGGCAAAGCACCTCATTCCAGAGAGGATGATCAGGGTACCTTGTGGTACAAGGGTCGTATATGTGTGCCGGATGTAGGAGATCTCAGGAAGCTGATCCTGAGTGAGGCTCATGATACAGCATATTCTATCCATCCTGGCAGCACGAAGATGTATTTCGATCTGAAGGAACGATTCTGGTGGTATGGAATGAAGCGTTCCGTTGCGGAGTACGTGGCTATCTGTGACACTTGTCAGCGTGTCAAGGCAGAGCATCAGAGGCCAGCAGGGTTATTGCAGCCGTTGAAGATTCCAGAGTGGAAATGGGAGGAAATCACTATGGACTTCATTGTTGGCTTGCCTCGTACTCAGAAAGGGTACAACTCCATATGGGTAGTAGTGGATCGGTTGACGAAGGTTGCTCACTTCATTCCGGTGAACACTACTTACTTCGGTGCTAGACTCGCAGAGTTGTATATCTCCAGGATTGTCTGTCTGCATGGTGTTCCAAAGAAGATTATATCCGATCGAGGATCTCAGTTCACTTCACGGTTCTGGGAGCAGTTGCATGATTCGTTGGATACGAAGCTGCGCTTCAGTACTGCTTATCATCCTCAGACGGATGGGCAGACAGAGAGAACCAACCAAGTGTTGGAGGATATGCTTCGAGCCTGTGCTATTCAGTATGGTACCAGCTGGGATAAATGCCTGCCGTATGCAGAATTTTCGTATAACAACAGTTATCAGGCCAGCCTGAAGAAGTCTCCTTTCGAGGCCCTGTATGGTCGGAAATGCAGGACTCCGCTATATTGGGATCAGATTGGTGAGAGGCAGGTATTTGGTCCAGATATTGTTGAAGAGGCAGAACAGTTGGTACAGCAGGTGCGAGAGAATCTGAGGGTCGCTCAGACTCGTCAGAAGAGCTATGCGGATGTTCGTCGCCGAGATTTGACCTTCGCAGTGGGTGATCATGTATATCTGAAGGTCTCGCCGATGAGAGGAATCCGCAGGTTTAATGTACGAGGGAAGCTAGCCCCTCGATACATTGGTCCGTTCAAGGTGTTGGAACGGAAAGGTGAGGTGGCATATTGTTTGGAGTTGCCCCTCAATCTCTCGGGAGTGCACGACGTGTTTCACGTGTCTCAGCTGAAGAAGTGATTGAGAGTGCCAGAAGAGCAAGCACCGATAGACGGGTTGGATGTGCAGGAGGATCTGACCTATATTGAGCATCCGGTGAAGATTCTGGAGACGTCTGAGAGGGTTACCAGAAACAAGAAGATCAAGATGTGCCGTGTTCAGTGGAGTCATCATACGGAGGATGAGGCTACTTGGGAGCGAGAAGACGAGCTGAGGAAGACATATCCCGATCTCTTTGCTAGCTAGCCTATCCGAAATCTCGGGACGAGATTCCTGTAAGGGGGGTAGGTTTGTAACACCCTGAGGTAAATTCTTTAATTTTTAATGAATTTATTTTGGGCTTAAATAAATTTCCCAGGCTTTTCTTTAATTTTGGTGGCATTTAAAGTAATTTATAACGCAAGAAAATAAAATTTATCATAGGATTAAAATGTTTGTGCATTCATGCTGCAGCATTGTTTTATTTGTGTTGAGTTTATAGAGTTTGAATTCAAATTTATTTGAATTCAAAAGGAATTGTTTGAATGCTTAGAGTATAGAAAAAGAAAAGAAGAAGTAAAGGAAATAAAGCCCAGCAGCCCAACTCCTTTTCCCTCTCGGGCTCCTTTCCCTCTCCTTCTTCCGCGGGCCCTCTCTCCCTCTCTTTCTTTCCCCAGCCCGAGGCCCAGCTCTCTCCTCCTTTTCTTCTTCCCGCGTGGGCCAAGCCGGCCCATCTCCTTTCTTTTCTCCCAGCCCGAGCGCGCGCCTGCTCTCCCCTCCCTTCCTTTCTCCCTCTGACTCAGTGGCCCCACCTGCCAGCTTCCCCGTCGTCTCCCCCTTCTCCTCCCTTCCCCGGCGCAACGGTCTCCGAGATCTCCGGTGACCGCCGGATCCTCTCCGCCGCAACCCTATCCCGAGACCCCGGGCCCGCCCTTCTTATTTCCCTGCGCCCCCTTGGACCACCCCATCCCAACCGTGCTGCCCCCGAAAACCGGATCGCGGCAGCTGCCTTGCCCTGCTTGGAGCCGAGCCCCGCCGCCGCGGGCACTACGATCCGCTGCAGCCCTACCGCCGGAAACCACCGCAGGAGCTCCGCCCAAGTGTCAGGGTCGGCCACCGAGCTGTGCTCGTGTTCCCCGTCCCGGTGCTCGCCGGAATTTGGCCCGAAGCCACCGACGGTGAGACCCCCCCGCCACCTGAAATTACTCGCCGCCGGCGATCCTCACGCCCCCTTGACCCCTCTGCCACCTCTACAGGAGTACCTGGAGTCGATCTACCCCAGCTAGGAACCCCGGCCACTCCAGCAGCACCTTCCTCCGCGAGAGCCCGATCCATCCGCCGCCGGTCGTCGTCGGTTTCCTCCCTCCGCTGCAACTCCGGCCACCGCGAGCCCTTGGTGAGCTCCCCCTTCCCTCCCTGGTCGTGATGCACCGAAGGCCGTAGCGTTTAGGTCTCAGTTGCGCCCAGAACGCACGCACACCGGCGTGTTCGCCGCCCCGAGCCGCCCTCGCCGCGGGGATCACCCACCCGAGCCCTGATCCGCCACGTTGATAGCCCAGGTGGATTACCCGTACCGCCAGCATTCTCCACGGCTTGATACTGACCCAAACGAAGCCCGGACGGCCAAGTTTGGTCATCACCGGCGTAGCGCCGCCGTGGGAGGTAGAGCTCCGGTGGTCACGCCGCCGTGACCCGAGCCGTGAACCGAGCTGTAAACCGAGCCGTGGACTGAGCCGCGATCTGAGCCACCCGATTCAGATCCGAGGGCCCAGAAAAGAAAGTACCGCTTCAGCCAGCCGTTTTGCTAAAGAGCCCCCGTTCTTTTCAAGTATCAACCCGCAGTCCACCCCGTGAGTCAAAAATAATTGCAAGTAGGTCCTTTTCTTCCTGTTTAACACCCTGAGCTCTCTAGAATTTGTTTCTCAGCCCTAGTTTTGGAGTTTTTGCGTGCTAGCCCCTGGATCTAGGGTTTAATTGCGTTTAAGTCCTCAGTTTTTGTGCAGAAGCCCTTGGTTGCCCTGTTTTTCTTACAAATATGTCCCTGGATCCTGTTTTAAGCGTAGTTTTCGCGTTTTAGCTCCGTTTTAAGCGTTCTTTATATCCACGCGATCGTTATAACGCGTAGAATAGTTTTAGGCTAGTTTTATGTGCTGTTCCATTGTGTTGGTGTACTGTTTTCTTATATTTTGCTATTGTTTGTGCATGTGTGTATGTGTGGACTATGTTTGATGATCGTGAGTAGACGCGGAGCCTTTGGACCAGTACCAGGAGCAGCCATCTTCCGAGCAGTTCGAGCAGCAGCCGGGAGAGTACGAGGAAGGCAAGTATAACATGAACCTCCTATCACTTTTTAAATACAATTTCATACTGCATTTAATTCTGTATGCCTATAAGGATTTCCTAGCCACCTTTATATCCTTTATATATATCCTATGGGTTGCATTTTGGTAGTTGTGCTAGGTTGCTGCGCTACAACATATCTTGGTCCTTTTTAATTAATTTGATTAATGGTCTTATGCAACTTAATTCTGGAGCCGACCCTCTGTGCTGTGTGCTTGAGTGGTTTGTGCGTCCTTAAAAATATGCTTTTGTAGAAACATGGTTTAGGGGGCCAGCACGGTGCTTAGTGCTTGGTTGGCCACTCTCCATAAGGACCGGTTCATAGAGCGACAACCTGGGACAACCGCGCAACCACAAGACTGGAATGGGACGGTCTTGACTTACTAATTAGGTCATTTTGGTTCGGGAGTAACTTACCTGCGTGGGCAAGAGGGGTGGTAGGCTTCAATGGTCCCTGCTCCTCCGGCTTGGTCTGTGCTGTGTGTCTTGTACCCCCGGAGGTGGGCCCCATCGTCGCTGATCCAGAATCCTTAGCGGTTACACCTTACCAACGTGGTCCTTTGTAACGGTCTCGTAGTGCGCTTGCTAGCCATCTCACCTAAGGAAGTGTGATGGACAACTAGCGTAGCTCACGACTTGTGGGTAAAGTTGTGCAACCTCTCGAGAGTGTAAAACTGATATATCAGCTGTGCTCACAGTCATGAGCGGCCCAGATCCTCCGTCTGATTAGTGGGGTTATCAACCTTTGACGAGGGAGATTCCCCGGGTGGTTTTGGTTTGGATGGTTCCCAGTAGTTCTTAATTAATATTGATTAATTTCTTATGCAATTTGGGTTATGGTAACTCATCCACTTGTAGTAATTCGCTTTAATAAAAATTGCCAAGATTAAAAGCTAATGCAGTTGAGTCAGCTAACCTTAGAGCCTCATACTCGTGATATACTTGTTGAGTACGAGTTTGTACTCACACTTGTCTCTCTACTCTTCTGTTCTATTTCGACTATCTTCGACTGCTGCTCAGTGCCCGGCAACGTGGAGGATTACGTCAGCGGCTTCGACGACTTCTAGGCGTTTTTCTCCCAGTCGACGTCTCTGTGGCGCCCAGCTCTTCATGTATTCATTTTACGCTTCCGCATTCCTTGAACTGATTCTTGATTCAGTTGTAATAAAGATATTTATTTTATAATTTATACGCTTTTATTCGTGACATGCGTTGTGATATCTTGATAATCTGTTGTATATATGCGTGACTTGATCCTGGCGCATATATGATTGCTCGATTTATGTTCTTATAAATCGGGTGTGACATCAGGGCACTCGAAGGGCAAGAGTCCTCCAAGCTACCTGGCTCAGCCCACCCTTTTTGTGCCTACAACTTGGTCGGGCGGGCCTGGGTATCGGAAGGGCACGAGTCCTCTAACCCACCTGGCTCAGCCCATCTTTTTGTGTTTTCAACCTAGTCGGGTAGTCTCGGGTATCGAAAGGGCACGAGTCCTCCAAGCTACCCGGCTTCGCCCACCTTTTTTGCGCCATCAACCCCGACAACCTGTTAGGCCTAGCACCATTCCTGAAAGGCAGGATCCTCGACTCCTCGACGTCTACTTCGCCATCGCCAGGGCACTCGGCGACCCGCCGACGACTACTTCAACTACACAACTAGCCGAAAGCAGGACTCACACCACCAGTGACTAGTTGGAATTGATTCCGACTAGTTGGGATCTTCAACAAACCAGCGCAGCTTCATCAACAAGCGACACGACTTCATCGGCAATCACCAACGAATCCAGATCGCCAATTTGATTAACCATTGTCTCGAGTTTTATCTCAACACAAGGGGTTTTTCCCAAAGAATCCATTCAACCACTTGGTTAGGGGATCAAGGAGTTTACCCAAAACAGGGCATGTTCGTTCATCCTTACTTGAGCACTGTATGATTTGTTTTGGCCGGCCCACAGTATTCCTTCGGGCTAACCGAGACATCTTGACATGGCAACTTACGACTTGTCTTGGCCCGCCCAAGGACTCCCTTTTAGCTAGCTGAGACATCCTTGCTCAACGCCTACTTTTGTACCAATGCAAGTGCAAGATTGTGTTGTCCCTTCCTTTGGGCCAACCGAGACTTGTCTGGACCCCCCTAAGGAACTCATCACCTCACGTGAAAGATCTCGCCATCAATCCATTAGGGCCAACTGTGATGTTTTCACAAGTCAACATGAGCATTCTCATGGTCCACCCAAGGATGTGACTGAAGCTACCAGCAAGATTTATTTCTCCCTCATTGACTTCTAGTCACCTTCACATACTACCAATACAACTCCATTTATTGGTCCATGACTGGTATACGTGCAACTTAACTGAAGGGGCTTCGCTCCCATATTTCCAGTAACACTTCTTTTTACTAGTTCTCGACTAGTACTATGTGTAGTCCATTGAAGGGGTCTCGCTCCCATATTTCCAGTAACACTCCATATTACTAGTTCACAACTAGTACTATGCGTAGTGTACTGAAGGAACCTTGCTCCCATATTTCCAGTAATGCTCCATTTTACTAGTTCCCGACTAGTACCGCGGGTAGTGTACTGAAGGGGCCTCACTCCCATATTTCCAGTAACACTCCATTTTACTAGTTCTCGACTAGTACTACGCGTAGTCTACCGAAGGAACCTCGCTCTCATATTTCCAGTAACACTCCATTTTACTAGTTCTCGATTAGTACTACGCGTAGTGTACTGAAGGGGCCTCGCTCCCATATTTCCAGTAACACTCTATTTTACTAGTTCTCAACTAGTACTATGCATAGTGTACTGAAAGGGCCTCGCTCCCATATTTCTAGTAACGCTCTGTTTTACTAGTTCCCGACTAGTACTACGTGTAGTGTACTGAAGGGGCATCGCTCCCATACTTCCAGTAATGATCAGACTACTAGTCTTCGACTAGTGCTCTACGTTACTGATGGGGTCTCGCTCCCATACTTTCAATATTTCTCCATTTACTAGCTTTTAACTTGATATACATGGGGTTTTTCACAAGGGCAACGCTCCCAACACGGTTTCATGTCTATCAGTTACAACATAAGTTTATGTTTACCTTGCAGGGGACCTGATTTGGACCGTGATGCTGAGCGAGTTGGATTCAACTCTGATTAGTTGGCTTCATCGACATTCGCCAATGACTACTCCGATTTCGCAAGAACGCTCCACTACATGTCGCTGCCTACAACGACTACTCGTCGGATTCGACTCTGACTAGTTGGGTTCAGCAACAACCGTCGGCGACTACTGGACTTCGTGAAGAATGCACGGCGACACGCTAGCGACTAATTCGACTACTTGTCGCCTACAAGCTAGTCCGAATTGACTCTGCTTGGTGATACGCTGGCGACTGCTTCAAAAACTAGTCGAAATCGACTCCGACTAGCCTGCTCCATCGATAGTTCAAGATTCAGCGGCAAATTGGCCAATACCTAGCTCAGGGGTTGATGCCACTGGTTCCTAGGCATATTTTATGCGACTCATCTAGCTCCCAGGCTCAGGGGCTGGATACGATATGGCTCCCAGCAACGAAGATTGCATGCCATGACTTTTTGGACCCTTTATTCCAAAACTTGTGGATTTGGATTCAAGGCTCGGGTGCTGCGGGACATGTGTCATCAGCGACTTATTTTTCAAATCTCCTGGAAGATAAGGACAAAAGACTCAAGATTGAATTGACCCTCAACATGACTTTACGATTCAACCTAAGGCTCGGGGGCTACTCCATATGGAGTGCGAATTTAATCTCACCCCATATAAAAGAAGACAACTACTCGGGGCGTGAGCACCTCACAGCCTCGATGGAGTCAAGGAAGTACTCGGAGGACATCTTTAGGATGAAGTTTGGGAGAACTCAAAAATGCCTTCAGAAGTACTCAGACGCGTGCAGTACTCAGCTATGAAGAGCTCGGGGGCTTGGTAGACCCGGTACACGGGACTGTACATGTGGCATACTTTTCCTAAAATAAGGGTTGTGTCATGACCCACGCCCTGTATCTGTTGTAACTACTCGTAGGCTAGTAGAACTGTACTATAGTAGTAAAACTAGTTAGATACAGTAGAGAACTACCAGAAAAGTACTCGGGTAGGACTCTAGGACATGTATCCGACTAGGACTTTCATGTAAACCTGTCCCCCCAGACTATATAAGGGTGGACAGGACCCCCTCCAAGGGATAACCAAACGATCATCTAGGGAATCACCTAGGAGATTATTCAATCACCATCAAAGGCAATACAAACCACACAAGACGTAGGGTATTATGCTCTCGACGGCCCGAACCTGTCTAAACCTTATGTTCCTTTGCACCTTCAAGTTCCTGATCTCGGCGACACCCTACCTACAAACTCACCACCTCGGGGGTATCCCTCGGCGATAAAACACCGACACGTAGTACTAGTCGTGAACCAGTAAACGGAGTTATACTAGAATTATGGGAACGAGGCCCCTTCAGTAACATAGAATACTAGTCGGAAACTACTAATCTGAGCATAACTGGGAGTATGGGAGCGAGGCCCCTTCAGCAAACTTGCATGTAATACCAGTCGTAAATTAGTAGAACGGAGTTGTACTAGAAGTATGGGAGCGAGGCCCCTTCAATAACATAGAATACTAGTCGAAAACTAGTAATCTGAGCATTATTGGAACTATGGGAGCGAGGCTCCTTCAGTAAACTTGCACGGATACCAGTTATGAACCAGTAAACGGAGTTGTACTGGAAGTATGGAAGTGAGGCCCCTTCAGTAATATAGAATGCTAGTCAGAAACTAGTAATCTGAGCGTCACTGGAACTATGGGAGCAAGACCCCTTTAGTAAACTCTACGTAGTACTAGTTGTAAACTAGTAAACAGAGTAGTACTGGATATATTGGAATGATGCCCCTTTAGTAAACTCGACATAGTAATAGTCGTGAACTAGTAAATGGAATAGTATTGAAAGTATGGAAGCGATGCCCCTTCAAACTCTATGTAGTACTAGTCGTGAACTAATAAACGGAGTAGTACTAGAAGTATGAGAGCGATGCCCCTTCAGTAAAATCTGCATAATACTAGTCATGAACCAGTAAACGAAGTAGTACTGGAAGTATGGGAGTGATGCCCCTTCAGTAAACTCTACGTATTACTAGT
The DNA here is from genome assembly GCF_002211085.1 of Panicum hallii. Classification (NCBI taxonomy): domain Eukaryota; kingdom Viridiplantae; phylum Streptophyta; class Magnoliopsida; order Poales; family Poaceae; genus Panicum; species Panicum hallii. Next base: position 38,331,830 of record NC_038050.1, on the reverse strand, counting down.
CGTAAACCAGGAAACAGAGTTTTACTGGATATATTGGGATGATGCCCCTTTAGTAAACGGAGTAGTACTGGATATATTAGGATAATGCCCCTTTAGTAAACTCTACGTAGTACTAGTCATAAACTAGTAAATGGAGTAGTACTGGAACTATGGGAGTGATGCCCCTTAAGTAAACTCTACATAGTACTAGTCATGAACCAGTAAACGGAGTAGTACTGGAAGTATGGGAGTGATGCCCCTTAAGTAAACTCTATGTAGTACTAGTTGTGAACCAGTAAACGGAGTAGTACTGTAAGTATGGGAGCGAGGCCCATGCAGTAAACTCCATGTAGTACCAGTCGTAAACTAGTAGATGGAGTATTATTGTAAGTATGGGAGCAATGCCCCTTCAGTAAACTCTACATAGTACTAGTTGTAAACCAGGAAACGGAGTTTTACTAGATATATTTGGACGATGCCCCTTCAGTAAACTCTACGTAGTACTAGTGGTGAACTAGTAAATGGAGTAGTACTGGAAGTATGGGAGCGACGCTCCTTCAGTAAACTCTATGTTGTACTAGTCGTAAACCAGTAGATGGAGTAGTACTAGAAGTATGGGAGCGATGTCCCTTCAGTAAACTCTACATAGTACTAGTCGTGAACTAGTAAACGGAGTAGTACTAGAACTGTGGGGGCGATGCCCCTTCAATAAACTCTATATAGTACTAGTCATGAACCAGTAAACGGAGTAGTACTGAAAGTAATGGAGCGATACCCCTTCAGTAAACTCTACATAGTACTAGTTGTGAACCAGTAAACAAAGTAGTACTGGAAATATTGGGACGAGGCCCCTTCAGTAAATTGCATGTAGTACTAGTCGTGAACTAGTAAACGTTGTAGTACTGGAAGTATGTGAAGGTGACTGGAAGTCAATTAGCAAGGAAGAAATAAATCTTGCTGGTAACTTCAGTCAATTCCTTAGGCGGACCATGAGAATTCACATGTTGCCATGTGAAAATGTCACGGTTGGCCGGAAGCAATTGATGACGAGGTCCTTCACGTGGGGTGATCAGTTCCTTAGGCGGGCCAAGACAAGTCGTATGGTGCCATGCGAAGATGTTTTGGTTGGCCCAAAGGAGGTGACAACGAGGTGCTTCACTTGATCTTGATTAGTTCCTTGGGTGGGCCAAGACAAGCCGTATGTTGCCATATGAAAATGTCTCGGTTGGCCCAAAGGAAGTGACAATGCAATCCTTCACATGCGTTGTTATGAAAGTAGTCGTCATGCGAAGATGACTCGGCTAGCTCGAAAGAATTCCTTGGGCGGGCCAAGACGACGCTGAAATGTGGATGAACGGACGAAAGCCCTATCTTGAGTAAATTCCTTGTTTCCCTGATCGAGTGGTTTGAACGAATTCTTGGGGAAAACACCCCTTGTTTTGAGATAAAACTCAAGATAATGGTTAAATAAGTTCACTAAAGATCTCCATAAAACCTCCTTGAATCGGGTCTCAGTCATCACGAGGGCAGTCACCTTGTTACGCCCAGCCCCTGAGCGTAGAAACTAGATGAGCATGGACAGTTGTCGATCTTTATTCGAGGGTGATTGCCGATGAAGCCTTATCGCTCGTTGATGAAGCCGTGATGGTTTGTTGATGAGATCCGACTAGTCAGAATCAATTCCAACTAGTCATTGATGGAGTAAGTCCTACTCCCGAGTAGTTTTGTAGTCGAAGTAGTCATCGGCGGGTCGCCGAGTGCCCTTGCGAAGGTGATGTAGTTGCCGAGTTGGACATGATCCGATGTGTCTGCCTTCGTGAATGGGATTTCTTCAATGAAAACCAAAAAGACCGCATGATCCGGCGAGGAGCTTTTGGCGATCCACCCCTTTCGTCGGAGGAACGGTTATATGCCGGACAGATTGTTGGGGTTGATGGCACAGAAAAGTGGGCTGAAGTTAGGTAGCTTGGAGGGCTCCGTGCCCTTCTGATGCCCGAGCCCGCCCGACCAAGTTGAAGGCGCCCTCAAGCCCTGGTGGCTGTTTGATAAGGGTAGTGCGTCATTGATAAAGTCTGAGTAGTCGGAGGGGACAGAAGCCCTTCGATGGAGGGTGGCTTGTCCTCCTCCGACTTGTGGTAGACGATCCAAATCCTCCTCCGACTTGTGGGAAACGATCCAAATCCTCCTCCGACTTGTTTAGATGATCCAAATCCTCCTCCGACTTGTGGTAGATGATCCAAATCCTCCTTCGACTTGTGGTATACAATCCAAATCCTCCTCCGACTAAGAGAAGAACTTGTGGTACAGGACCTCGGACCAAGGCGTATTTGGCTTGAGGGTTCCAGGTTGTGGATCAAGTTGTCGATTACACGGTTGACATCCATACGGGTGGTACGGGTGCTTTAGGCTGCTTCTGGTCAGAAAAATTGATTTCCATCGAGACCGTTGGCGAGGTTGTACTGGAGCAAGGCCCCTTCAATAAACTACGTGTAATACTAGTTAAAAACTAGTAAATGGAGTGTTACTGAAAGTTTGGGAGCAAGGCCCCTTTAATAACATAGAAAACTTGTCGAGAACTAGTAATTTGAGCGTTACTGGAAGTATTTGATTAGATAATGATGTAAGTGCTTTATTTGGCTAATTTACGGGTTCCCCTAGTCCTTTCCAAACAAGGCAGCCACTTTTGGCAGTTGCATAGTTTGACTGTGATAGGGTTCCCTGAGTTTAGCGAGGGAGTCATGATTAACCCGAATAATAAACATAAATGGCGACCCTGACTAAGTGGTAAAAATGGGCGCTTTTAGGTGTACGGAACCCCTTGTTTCGAGATATAATCCCAAGACAATTGTTGAAACGAACGAAACACCTAAAAGACCCTCAGAAAACCTCATTGAATCGGGTACTTAAATTATGAATAAATCATTATTTAGGTAGTCCCGTGGCCTTTCTCGTAGTTTTGGTGGAGCTCCCAGGGCCCTCCAAAGGGTTTGACATTCAAACACGAAATGCTTGCTCTTCGGGTGCCACGGGCATCGCCCGTGGAGGGCTTCCTCGAATCGTTCCTTCGAACTGAGAGTCTTCTTTCTATGGGTGGATTGTTCCCTGGCTTCTGGCTTGTGCTTCGGAGTTGTCTCCAGGTAGTCGAGAGGGAGTTGATAGTGGGTGGGGCTGTAGGCTTCCACTTCTTCACGCTCCTGCTGCCTAGAAATGATGACATTGCGGGCATCCCGACCAGTGTTGATGATAGTGCGGAGGTCGCCCGTGGAGGAGTCGTAGAGGTTGCTGCTCCCCTGCTAGTTCATCTCGACCGTGTGTTGCCTGCCTTTGACGCGTTTCGCATTGATGAGCCTACGGCATTCTGTGTCTTCTACCTTAATGTTGTCTGGGAATTCACTATCCATTGTTGCGTCCTTGTTTTCGTCGAGTGGATCAAGGAGGTAGTCGTCGTAGTCATCTAGCTGGACCCGCTCTAGGCCTTCACAGTCCTCGTCGGCATGAATCATTAACACTTCTCAATTGGGGGCGAAGCGTTTGGCACTCCGCACCACCTGGCCCTCATCTTCATCGTCGGAAGGAGGGAGGGGTCTGCCTTCTTGAAAAGGGAATTCGCTTGGTGTGGTAATGAATCATGGTGGGCTTGATTTGAGAAACTTGGAGGGTTTCATGCCCTTCCGATGCTCAAACCTGCCCGACCAATCTGATCCCCTTACCAGACCCCAGGTCATATGAGTAGCTGAATCCGATTAGTTGTCGAAAACAATAGCCCCCCGATGCGAGGTGGCTTCTCCTCCTCCAAGTGGTACTAGATGATTCAAATCCTCTTCCAATGCAGAGAGGATCTTTGGTTGAACCACCTCAACCCAATCTGGACATGGTTTGGGGGTTTCAAGTTTGCCGATGGAGAGAGTGTGCGTTGCGCAAAAAGTAGGCAGCAAAGCGTAGCTTTGATCCATGGGCGAATTGTCGATGAAATCAACTAGTCAGAGCCTATTCCGGCTAGTTGTTGACCGTGCGGAGCTAGTCGCCAAGTAGTTTAAGACTTGTTCCCGACTAGTTTCTAGTCGAGACGAGTAGTTGAAGTTGTCGTTGGCGCTGCCGATTTGTTGAAGCAGTCGTAACTGCAGCGCGAGTCGAGTACTCGAGGTCGTCGCTGCAGCGCGTTGATGTCGTGATGCAAGCTTAAGTTGAGCGGTGTAGTCGAAATCTTCCGGCCTCCTAGGGTTGATACGCCAAAGGGTGGAATCTGTCACAAGATGGGAGTCATATTCGAGTAACTCAGAGGGCTCTAGACCCTTGCAGTACACAAAACGGTCTTGTGGCGTAGACATTATGGCTAAACCCAGGTGAAAACGAATCGGGTTAATCATTGGGTTGCGAATGGTTGCCGAGAACTGGGGCCTCCCAACGAGCGGTTGCTCCCTCATCCTCGAGTCCTCCTCAGCTCCAACTTGTAGTTAATGGGTACTCTTCATTTGAGTCGGAGTAGTTGTCGAAAACGGGGGCCCCGACAAGCGGTGGCTCCCTCGTCTCGAATCTTGAGAAGCCGATCCAAGTCCTCCTTCAAGTCGGAGAGGGACTTCGATTGCATAGCCTCCTCAGATCAGTTTGAATCTGATCTGAGTAGTCCTGGTGCAGCATGAGCTGAAGTCGCATTGGAACAGACGTCCTTTCGATCTGCCTGGCTAGATTGGGGAACAGCAACTCGTCGAGGTTGTTGATGAACTCGTCGAGGTCGTTGCTTCGAGTTGGTTTAGAGGCCTCCGGCTTCCTGGAGTCGATTAGGTGGCTGTTGAAGCCACCCAAGCCCTTGGCGACGCAGATCCAGGAGCCAAAGATGAAAGTTGTGCCCTCATCGAGCATGGTGCTGGTAAATCTAAGAGATGCCATCGAGTTCTCCGGTGGATGCTCGATGAACACCCCTACCTGGCATACCAGCTGTTGGTGTTTTACCTCCACGCCCACCAAGGGATACCCCTAAGGTGGTGAGTTTGTAGGTAGGGTGTTGCCGAGATCAGGAACTCGAAGATGCAAGGAGCACAAAGTTTAGATAGGTTCGGAGCGCCAAGGGTCTAATACCCTACGTCCTGTATGGTTTGTATTGCCTTAGGTGGTGATCGGGTGATTTTATATTTGGAGGGGGTCCTTGCCCGCCCTTATATAGTTTGGGGGGGCAGGGTTACATGGAAGTCCTAGTCAATAGTCCTACCCGACTACTTTTTGGGTAGTTTTCTACTATATTCGATTAGTTTTACTACTATATGAGTAGTTCTACTACCCTACGAGTACTTACTACTAGTGTAGGGTGTCAGACCTGGGTGCACGGGACTGTACACGTGGCACACTTCTCCTAGGATACGGGATGGGGGCGTGGCCCACGCCCTACATCTGTTGTAACTACTCGTAATGCAGTAGGATTACTCGTAAAGTAGTTAGACTAGTCGGACACGGTAGGAAACTACCCGAGAAATACTCGGGTAGGAGGGTACAATCATCATCAAAGGCAATCCAAACCACACAGGACGTAGGGTATTACGCTCTCAGCAGCCCGAACCTATCTAAAACCTTGCATTCCTTTGCACCTTTGTTTTTGATTTCGATGACACCCTAGCTACAAACTCACCACCTCGGGGGTATCCCTCGGTGGGCGTGGCGGTAAAACACCGACAGCTGGCGCACCAGGTAGGGATGTTCATCGAGCATCCACCGGAGAATTCGATGGCATCCTTCAACTTCACCAGCGTTGTGCTCGATGAGGGCACAACCTTCATCTTCGGCTCTTGGATCTACGTCGCCGACGGTTTGGGTGGCTTCAACCGCACCTGGCCAACTCCAAGGAGCCAGAGGCTGCTTCATCGACTCCAAGTAGCAATCTAGATGACTTCATCGACAACCTCGATGACATGCTGCTTCCCAATCTGGCCCAGCAGATCAAAAAGATGTTCATTTTCAACACGACTTCCACTCGTGACGCACCAGATCTACTCGGGTTGGATTCAAACCGATCTAAAAAGACCACATGATCTAAGTCCCTCTCCGACTTGGAGGAGGATTTGGATCTGCTGCTCAAGTTCAAGGATGTGGGCGTCACCGCTTGCTGGGAGGCCCCAGTTTTCGACATCTACTCGGATTCCGACAAAGAATACTCCCCGTGCAGTACTACAACTTCAAGCCGGACCCGAAAAGGACTCGGAGATGAGGGAACCGCCGCTCGTTGGGTGGCCCCCGCCCTCGAGAACCACTCGCAACCCGACGGCCACACCAAAACATTTTCAGGCAGTCTTCTGGGTTTAACCATCACATCAACACCGCAAGGATGTTTCATGAACTGGAAGGGCTTTGAGCCCTCTGAACTACTCAATTATGAGTCCCGCCTTGTGGCCTTCACGCAGGAAACTACCCTTCAAGGTGGGTAGACCTCTTTCTCCTATCGCAGAAAAAGGAGAGAGTAGCACAGAGCCACTTGAGTACAGCCTTAAGGCTAACCGCTCGCCGGATTGCCAAATCTGCATGGCTTCCTTTTGCAACGTGGAGGAAGAAGAGCTGGGCACCCAGTACGACAACGAACAACTCGCGGACGTCTCAGCCGATGAGCCCACAGCTAACGCTCCCCAAGATGATGACGAGGAGCACCGAAGGATCAGGAGGGCAAAGAACGCCAAGCGCGCTCAACGCAAGAGCAATGCCCAGAACCGCGCCCGCAAACCAAGGGATCTTAACAACGCTTTTGCAGCAGCCATGGATCACGAGTACCGTACGCCGATTGGCGCCATCGTAGAGGTAGCACTCTTAGCCCAACAACTCCCATCCAATCCTCAGATACAAAGGCTGCAGTACCTGACCCAGCGTGCACTCGTGCAACTCGATGGGCAACATCTAGTGTCTTCCACTCGGAACCAGCTCTTGAGGTCTGAGCACCATGGTGATACCGCGCTGGTCAGTCGCACCCTTGGAGGAGGCCACGGGAGTTGGAGGAACGACAACCGCCAACGCAATGAGTGCCACCCATCCGCGCGTGGTAACAATGAACAAGAAGTACAACAACCCCCTCGCAACCAGCACGGGGCAAAGCACCATGGCCAAGATCCAGTCGAGGCCAACCTCCATGATGCTCCCATGGTTGACCTCAGGCAGAAAATCAACGAGGGCCGCGACGCACGGCTTGTTATTGAAGCAAGGAGAAGGGACCATCCCAGCAGGTACCATGACGATGACGACAGCGACCGCTTCCCCGCCTTCACCACTAGCATCACTGACAAGTCCTACCCCAAGGACTTCAAACCAGTCGGAATCCCCAAGTATGATGGTAAGCAGGACCGGCGCCAGTAGCTTCATTGCTACTCCGTTGCCATTGAAGTTTCAGGGGGATCCAACTCTACAAAAGCTCTCTACTTTCTGGTGGCTCTGGAGTCCACACCCCTCACGTGGCTTGAAAGCCTCAAGCCAAACTCCATCGACTCTTGGGAGGACCTCAAGCGGGCCTTCATTGTGGCAGAACCAACATGAATTATACCGGCTCAAGTACGCGAGTCCATATTAGCGGGCTCTGGCGTGCTTCAAACGGTATAATTCTTTGGCCTGTCGGGTAATGTCCCGATAAACCACCGAAAGCAGGATCATAACAAGGTACCCCGCACGAAGGCGAGTCCAGAGATACAAGGGCCATCACATTTTACATCACAGGCAGTTATATTACATGAGTGTTAAAAAGTACCGGATCTTCCCCACCGGGGAATTATTACAAAACGATATAAGTTTTAGAGTAAACAGGGATACCAAAGTACGGTATAATACACGGCGTCAGTAAGGATGTCATGCTTGCCCTTGCATGACATCACTCGGAGGGGTCCGGGTTGGCCGGGGACGGGTCCCACTCCACGGACCAACCATCAGGCAGAGGGTAGGGCCACGGTACAGGTAGGGCTTGATCAGCAGAAGCATTACCTGAACAAAAGTTATAAAGCAAGGCTGAGTATTCTAATACTCAGCAAGGCTTACCCGGTGATGGTATACATAGCCATATAACTAGACTCATGAAATCTGGTAATGGTTTTGGGGTAAGTTTTCAGCAGAAAAGCAACTAAGAGTAGATCCTTATTTTCATCTTTTAGCTTTTGAGGTTCTAGTTGAATATCCATTCTAGGTGAGCATCTAAATCTATACAAGCATGGTATAATCTTTAATCATTCATCATTTTAGATAATATCAAAATAATTGCTCTTGTTACTCAATGTGACAAAGGAATTAAGCAGTCTCAACCATCGTGAGAGGCGGACGATTCGAATCGAATTTAACCTTGCAAGGTAAACCTAACACACACGCTTGGAACACCACAGGGTCGTTCCGAAGCAACCGTTTACCTTTCATTCCGACTCGTGGATCAGAGCCACCACAAGCGACTGCAGGTCATACGCACTTCCAAAGTGCAGGACGTACGTCTGTAGCGCGACTACAAAACCCGTACTCCTGGTTGCCCAGCAACACGTATGCCTACACGTCGAACATAAGTAACCAAAAGAAGCAAGACAAGTGGTGGGAGGTATGTCCACTACTCGGGCCGATTGGCTACTAGGCTTACCGCTTACCATATTTCGCGGCATGTGGTTAGTACTTTCAAACGCTTAACCCCGATCACCACACGCTGCGACCTTATCAGTAATTTTAACAACACAGACGGGGTATCACCTTAATCATGATACCTCACAAAATTCCCGTCCGTCATCCTTATAGTGATAACAGAAATGTAAGCATTACAACTCCTATGTCGCGCGAGTGACAGGAAATCACCCGACTTCTACCGGCCCTATTAGCATAGCAACTAGCCGGACTCAAATACTAGTATTCAATACATCGGTTCCTAGGAGAATGCAACTAGGGTTTCAAGCAATTCCTAAGAACTTAGTGCATAGATAGATATAATAATATAAATTGTCGAGTAAATAAAGTAGGGTTTATGTCCGGGGCTTGCCTTCTTGAGTAGGGTTGAGGGTAGAAGGATCGAGGTTTTCTGAACCTTGGTTCGGATCTTCGGTTAGATTCCTGACGGCGTCTCCAGAATCTTCAGGAGATTCTTCGGCTTGGTCCGCGATTAACTCGTAGTCACCGTCAGTGAGGCTAAACGGTTCTACATGATATGCAAGGCAATTAATATTAGGAAATGTGCACTCTTTTAATTGAGTTATATTAAAAATTATATTTAAAAAGATTAGTATTATAAGAAATGCCAAAACAAAAAAGTTTATAATCTAAGTCTATACTTAATACTTGACTTATAATTACGTCATTGAATTAATTTAAGATAAATAATAAACATATATTAGAGTTAAATTCAAATTTAAATTTGAATTTAAACTTTTATGTATAGAAGGTTATAGAATTTTGAACACTTAAAACTAGATCACTTTCTAATTTATGATTAAGAGATCTAATTAGTTAAAGTTTAAAAGGTATGTTTAGCTAATACTAATTTAAAATAATTTAAAAGGATTTAAATTATAGTATAAGTTTGGATTTGGAAGTTTTGCATCATTTTATATATCATATATAGAAATTACACATCAAAATTACAAACAATCAAATCAACATGTAGGAATTAAAGATATTACATTTCCTTGTTTCAAATTTAAATTAGATTCAAAAATATTTGGTTTCATATCAAATCCTTTTAACAAAAGTTATAGAGTTCATACTCTAGTTTCCAACAAAACAAGTTTTGCTAATTTTGAAATTTTCTATGATTTGTTATACATTTTACCAGACAGCACATACACATCACATGAAATAACAGACGTCTAGGGGGGGGGTCTCGGTAATTTTGCACTGGAACCCTTGGAACAACAGAACTAATTGCAAAAAGGGCCTTGCCCAACCCTGCGACGGCCGGCACGTCGGGCACGACGGCGTTCCCGCCGGCGGCGAGGACTCCGGCCAAAGGGGGCGGTCAAACACCATCTACAGGACCTCGGAAAGGCATAGGACAAGGAAGCACCGGACTGGTAGCAGGAGAACAGAGCGGCCGACGGACGGGGGCGGCGGCCGTGGCGGCGCATCGCCGTTCCCGGCGAAGGGACGGTGAACACGGGCCGAGAAGGGGCGCACGAGCATCAGTGGACCACCGGGGAGCTGTTTGTCTACCTGGTGGAGCGGGAGACCGGGTGGAAGGAGCTGTCGACGGGAGGACCGAGCTCGGGCGGCTCCGGCGAGCGGCGGCTCGGGGCGAGCAAGATTCCGGCAGAGGGGCGGTCGGAGTTGATTTGGCTCGAGCTGAGGAGCAAGAGGAGAAGGTGGGGAGGCTACTGGTGAAAGGAATTGGGATGGGGTGGCGCGGTAAGGGGGAATTGCGACGGGGAGTGGCGGCGGTGGTTCGGTGCTTCGTGGGGGAAGAACACAGAGCAAACCAATCGGGGGAAGAGGGGGTGTGGTTCGGTTGGTAGCAGCACTAACTCACATAAGAGAGGAAGACGCTTGAAGAAAGAAAGGATCACGGCCGGGCTCTGAATTGCGGCGGCGAGGTAGCGGCCGGCATGCGCCCGAGGGCATCGTGGCGCCTGCGCAGGAGGACACCGGAGCAGGGGCTACGGCGGTGGCCAAGGAGTAGACTGACGCGTGGAGAGGGGCAGCATGAGGTGGACGGCGGTGACTGCAAGACGGCGGCCAGGGGAGGCGCTCTGTCGCCGGCGTCAGTGCGGGAGCAGAGGAGCAGAAGGGGTGCAGAGGAAGAAGAAAGGAGGGAGAGATCCAGGGACTCGTTTGCAAATTTTAAAAGTTACAGGGACCCTGCAGAAAAGTACTTTTTCCCCACTAATCTAGGGGTTTTCTGAGAAAAAGTCCAACATGAAAATTGTAGAGTTTTTCAAGCTCTACACTTTTGCTTTAAAACTCAAATTCGAAAACTCAAAGTTTGCAACCTTATAAGATGAATTCTAAACAAGGTAAAATTTAAATTACTCCCGTCCTTACCGAACGGGATTTTAGCTAAACTTTGATATGTTTACAATTACTTAAGATAGGTTATGATGATAAATAATTCTACAACTAAGTCCTTAAGTGAACATAAAAGTTACTTTTACTTCTCAACTTTTTACATAAAGGACCCTATCTCTTATATTTTTACACATAGGCCCTTACCCTTATTCAAGGGCTTAAACAGCCATATCAAAGCACACACACTTTAAACACAAAAGGTTTATAACACATGAAAAATTTTAGATACCCCCTTAACATTTATGCCCATTATATCTAAAGTCTAATTTTTATAACTTATTACCTGAATGTCACAGCCTTCCCCCCTAAAAAGAATCTCGTCCCGAGATTCGGAAGCGGAAGATGATTGATCGATCAGATTTGGGAATTAGTTGAAAGGAAGGTCGGAAAATTCTGTTGAAGATAAGATTCCGTTTCCCAAGTTGCTTCCTCTTTGGTATGATGATCCCATAAGATCTTATACATTTTAACTGTCTTCCTCCTGGTGACTCTTTCCTTGGTATCCAAGATTTTGATAGGTTGTTCAACATAGGATAGATCGGGTTCGATCTCGATGGTTGGGATTTCAATGATCTCCGAGGGTACCTTGATACACTTTTTAAGCTGAGAGACATGGAAGATATCGTGAATAGCACTCATTTAAGGTGGAAGAAGAAGTTTGTAAGCCACTGGGCCACAAATTTCAAGAATTTTGAAAGGTCCAATATAACGGGGTGCTAGTTTTCCTTTTATTCCAAAACGCTGAACGCCCTTGGTGGGGGATACTCGGAGATATACAAAATCTCCTATTTGGAATTGTAAGGGTTTCCTTCTCCGATCCGCATAACTCTTTTGTCTAGATTGAGCTATTTTAAGATTGCCTTGAATAATTCTGGATACTCAAAGGGGTTCGACATCTGCGACCATATAAAGCTTCAAAAGGTGACATTTGGAGACTGGACTGGTAACTATTGTTGTAAGAAAATTCGGCCAAGGCAAGATATTTGTCCCAACTTGTCCCATAGTGAATGATACAGGCTCGGAGCATATCTTTGAGAATTTGATTGACCCGTTCAGTTTGTCCATCTGTTTGTGGATGATATGCAGAGCTTCGAATCAGTTTGGTGCCGAGAGCGGATTGTAATTGCTCCCAGAAGCGTGCAACAAATGGTGCTCCTCGATCAGAGATGATGGTCTTAGGAATACCTTGCAACCGAACAATTTGATCAAGATAGACTTCAGCGTACTTCTTGGCGGAGTACGTAGTATGTACGGGAATAAAGTGAGCCACTTTTGTGAGTCTATCGATTATTACCCATATAGAGTCATGCTTTTGGGAAGTGTTAGGAAGACCAACAATAAAATCCATACTAATGTCTTCCCATTTCCATGATGGAATGGGTAATGGTTGGAGCGCACCAGAGGCTTTAAGGTGACTAGCTTTGACCCTCTGACATGTATCACACTCAGATACATATTTAGCAATTTCTCTTCTCATCCTAGTCCACCAAAAATGTTGTCGTAGATCTTGATACATTTTGGTGCTACCGGGATGAATAGAGAATTTGGATAGATGAGCTTCATCCAGAATTTGCTTTCGAAGTTGATGATCTTTTGGTACAACAAGACGTTTGTTGAACCACAAGACTCCTCGAGGATCAATATGGAAACACTTGTATTTAGCCTCTCCTTGAGATAATTTTGATTTGATGATTTTGATACCCTCATTATGTAGCTGTGACATGATAATCTTATCTCGAAGGGTATTCTCGATGGATAAATTATTTAGACTGCCTTGAGGAATGATTTCTAGATTGAGTTTCCTCATCTGATTACAAAGAGTGTCATTGATAGTAGCTATAGATGAACAGTGGCAATGTGCTTTGCGGCTAAGTGCATCCGCAACCACATTAGCTTTACCAGGATGGTAATATACCTCAAGGTCATAGTCTTTGATCAACTCTAGCCATCGCCTTTGCCTCATGTTCAAATCCGCTTGGGTAAAGATATATTTGAGGCTTTTATGGTTAGTGTAAATGTTACACTTAGCACCCATAAGGTGATGCCTCCAAATCTTAAAAGCGTGGACAACGGCTGCTAATTCCAGGTTATGAGTTGGATAATTTTGCTCATGATTCCGAAGTGCTCTGGATGCATAAGCAATGACTCGGTCGTTTTGCATTAGAACACAACCGAGACCAGTTCCAGAAGCATCACAATAGACATCGAAAGGTTGGGTATTATCTGGTTGAGCTAGTACTGGAGCAGTTGTTAGAAGCTTCCTCAAGGTATGGAATGCCTCATCACACTTATCATCCCACTGATATTTAACTCCTTTCTTAAGAAACTCAGTCATGGGCTTAGCTATCTTAGAGAAATCCGGAATAAATCAGCGATAATACCCTGCCAACCCAAGGAAACTTCGGATTTGATGGACTGAAGTTGGGGGTTTCTGTAACACCCTAATGTAATTTTCCCAAATTTTAAGGAATTTATTTTGGCTCAAATAAAATTTTCAAGGTTTTTCTAATTTATCCTGCATTTAAAAGAAATTTATAACACGGGAAATAAAATTTATTGTAAGGTCAACATGTTTGTGCATTCATGCTGGTGCATAAGTTTTATTTGGTTGAGTGCATACAAGTTGAATTCAAATTCGAACTGAATTCCAATAGATTTGAGTGGAAACAGGAAAGTGAGTCAGTCATTCCTTCTTTTCTCAGTCACTCCTGTAGTCTCTCTTTTCTCAGTCATTCCTTCCTTTCTCTCAGTCATCTCTTATATTCTCAGTCATTCCTTCTTTTCTCAGTCATTCTCGTTCTTTCCTCAGTTATTCCTTCTTTCTCGGTCAATCCCCCAGCTCGACTCCTCCTCTGTTTCCCTTCCCCACCGGCCGGCCTCCCTGTCGCTGCCCGTGGCCTCGCTCTGCTGCGCGCCCCGAGCCCTTGCGCCGTACCCGAGCCCGCGCCCTGGCCAGCACCCGAGTTTCCCCTTGCTTCTAGAAGCCGCAGCGCCTGGATTGAATCAAGCCGCAACGACTCCGGGAAGGGCGGAGTTCCGTTGCCCGATTGACCGCACGCCGAGGACCGCCCCCTTCTTAGCCGCGACCACTTCTTCACGTTTCCCCTCGGCCACCTCTGCCTTCCCCAGTTTTTCCCCCAAGCCCCGCGTTGCCGCTCCGCCGCTCAATCCGAGGGCTGCGCCGTCGTTGACCGAGCCGCACCGTCGCAATTACATTCCGGCATCGCCACTTCTCCACCGCCAGCAGTCGTCGCGGTTTCCAGACGTGGTAAGGGTCGCGCCGTGCTTCTCTCCCTTCTTCTCTCCCTCCGCGTGAGCATGTTCCGCTTGTCACCGTGAAACCGAGCCGCCCCTGCCGTGGGGAACCCCAACCTAAACCCTAAACCGCTTCCTTGACCGCCTAGATGGGTTTGCCGTCGTCTTCTCTTTCTCCCAGTGCCAGCCGTACCCCGAATAGTGGCCGGAAACGCCCGACAGCGTGTCCTCCGGCGAGCCCCGGCCGCCCTCCGCCGTGCCCAGTAGCCGCCGCCACCAGAGCCGGCCGGAAAGCCCTCAGCCGCTCGATCTGTAGTGGAGGTGTAGGATTAGATCTCGCTTACCTCTTGGACCAGCACCCTTCGATCGAGATCCAAGCGTCCAGATCCGCAGATACCCCTTCGCCGTGTGAGTCTAGTCCCAGCCCTCCGATCAGGATCCAGTGGACCGGACCCCCCCGGACAGATCGGACCGTCCGTAAACGGCAGTCAGATCGGACCGTCCGTAAACGGCAGTTAGATCGGACCGTCCGAACTGAATCGCGTGTAAACCGTTGGATCTAGATCCAGCGGCCACGATGCGCACATACCCCTTCGCGAAATAGATCTGATCTGGGCCGTAGAAGTTAGATCCAGTGGTCCAGATTAGCGCGTACCGCTTCAGCCTGGCCATTTTGTTAAAGAGCCCCTGCGCTTTTCAAGAATCAACCCGCAGTCCAAGCCCTGTATTTTCGCGTGTTAGCCCCTGCGTTTAGCCTTTAATTACGTTTAGGTTCCTGGTTTTTGTCCAGAACCCCTTGGAAGTTCTGTTTTTCTTACAGTTTAGTCCCTGGACCTTGTTTTAGCCCTAGATTTTGCGTTTTAGCTCCGTTTTAAGCGCTCTTTATGTCCACGCGATCGTTGTAACACGTAGAATCGTTCTAGGCCGGTTTTATGTGCTGTTCCATTGTGTTGATGTACTGTTTCTTATGTTTTGCTATTGTTTGCATGTGTGTGCATGTGTGGCCATGTATTGCTGTTACGATCGTGAGTAGACGTCGAGCCACCGGAGCAGTACCAGGAGCAGCCATCTTCCGAGCAGTTCGAGCAGCAGCCGGGAGAGTACGAGGAAGGCAAGTATAACATGAACCTCCTATCACTTTTAAATACAATTTCATACTGCATTTTAATACTGTATGCCTATAAGGATTTCCTAGCCACTTTATATCCTTTATATATACCCTATGGGTTGCATTTTTTTGGTTAGTTGTGCTAGTTGCTGCGCTATAACAAACCTGGGTCCTTTTTAATTAATTTGATTAATGGTCTTATGCAACTTAATTCTGGAGCCGACCCTCTGTGCTGTGTGCTTGAGTGGTTTGTGCGTCCTTAAAAGATGTTTTTGTTAGAAACATGGTTTAGGGGGCCAGCACGGTGCTTAGTGCTTGGTTGGCCACTCTCCATAAGGACCGGTTCATAGAGCGACAACCTGGGACAACCGCGCAACCACAAGACTGGAATGGGACGGTCTTGACTTATTAATTATGTCGTGTTGGTTCGGGAGTAACTTACCTGCGTGGGCAAGAGGGGTGGTAAGCTTCAATGGTCCCTGCTCCTCCGGCTTGGTCTGTGCTGTGTGTCTTGTACCCCCGGAGGTGGGCCCCATCGTCGCTGATCCAGAATCCTTAGCGGTTACACCTTACCAATGTGATCCTTTGTAACGGTCTCGTAGTGTGCTTGCTAGCCATCTCACCTAAGGAAGTGTGATGAACAACTAGCGTAGCTCACGACTTGTGGGTAAAGTTGTGCAATCTCTCGAGAGTGTAAAACTGATATATCAGCTGTGCTCACAGTCATGAGCGGCCCAGATCCTCCGTCTGATTAGTGGGGTTATCAACCTTTGACGAGGGCGATTCCCCGGGTGGTTTTGGTTTGGATGGTTCTCAGTAGTTCTTAATTAATATTGATTAATTCTTATGCAATTTGGGTTATGGTAACTCATCCACTTGTAGTAATTAGCTTTAATAAAATTTGCCAAGATTAAAAGCTAATGCAGTTGAGTCAGCTAACCTTAGAGCCTCATACTCGTGTTATACTTGTTGAGTACTAGTTTGTACTCACACTTGCCTCTCTACTCTTCTGTTCTACTTTGGATATCTTCGACTGCTGCTCAGTGCCTGGCAACGTGGAGGACTACGTCAGTGGCTTCGACGACTTCTAGGCGTTTGTCTCCCAGTCGACGTCCCTGTGGCGCCCAGCTCTTCATGTATTCCTTTTACGCTTCCGCAACTCATGAACCGATTCTTGATTCGGTTGTAATAAAATAATTCATTTATCGATTTATTTACGATTTATATTAATGTTATTCCTGACATGTGTTGTGATATCTTGATAATCTGTTGTATATATGCGTGACTTGATCCTGGCGCATATATGATTGCTCGATTTATGTTCTTATAAATCGGGTGTGACAGATTGGTATCAGAGCCAGGTTGACTGTAGGACGAAGCCTAGATAGAATTGGTCGAGTTTAGGACTTCTTTTCGCTTGCTCTGCTTCTGCAAAACCCAAACATTCATTTTTGCTTCCATTCCTTGAGTCTTAAGCCCTTGATTTGCTATCTCATCTATCTTTTCTGAGATATAGTTTGAGCTTTCCATAGACGTTGGCCTGAGTCGCTTAGTCCTGTAATCTATAAGTTTAGGTTGTCCCAATGAAAATACGCTAGAACGAGGGTGTTAGTCGAGTAGTGTGGAAAACTCGACTAAGTTGTGAATATTGAATGTTTGTTATTGTGCAAATGTTTGATTTGGATCTTTGGTTGATTGCATAGTTTAGTAGTTAAATTTGTTCATGCAAATCGACCCTAACCTAACCTGAACTAAATAATAAAATTTGATTTAGATCGTTGGGGGTAAAACCTATATTCTTTTCTCTCTGTTATATCCTATCGAAGTTTCATCTCCTCAGCGGCACCATATCTTATTCTCATAAATTTCGTTTGTTGCGACCAGATGGTGAACACCAGGCGCACCGGTTCCGGTTCTGACCAGCAGGAGCAGAACAACCAGGGTACTGGTCAGCCGCTACCGATGCCGCCACCACTGACCCCGGAGCAGTTCTTCCAGCTCCAGATGCAAATGATGGCTACCCTGAACAACACCGTTCAGGCTCTGCAGCAGATCCATGCTCAGCCACCGCCTCCTCCGCCACCTCAGCCCCGTGACAAGCGTGCGGACTTCCTGAGAGGTCATCCTCCGACCTTCTCTCACGCCACGGACCCACTCCAGGCGGACGACTGGCTTCGTTCGGTGGAGCGCCAGTTAGTTGTTGCGCAGTGCGACGACCGGGAGCGAGTCCTTTACGCAGCAGGGCAGCTGCGAGGATCTGCTCTTGACTGGTGGGAGTCTTATCCAGCTCGGGATCGTGATGCTCTCACGTGGGACCAGTTCCGCGAGCGTTTCAGGAACCATCACATTCCTGAGGGCATTATGAAGATGAAGCAGAAGGAGTTCCGTGCCCTTAAGCAGGGATCGATGACGGTGACGGAGTACCGTGACCGTTTCCTTCAGCTTGCCCGCTACGCCCCTGCTGACGTCGCTCGTGATAGCGATAAGCAGGAGTACTTCAAGGAGGGACTGGATGATCACATCCAGTATGCGCTGCTGAACCACCGCTTCGACAACTTCAACCAGCTGGTTGATGCGGCCCTCAACACCGAGCGCAAGCGCCGGGAGATTGAGGATAAGAAGAGGAAGATGGCTCCATCCTCTTCGGGCAGCAACACTCGTCCCCGCTATCAGCATCCACCGTCGCAGCAGCAGAGGCCGCCCCAGCAGTACCAGCAGCGGCAGCAGTACCCGCCTCGTCCTCAGCAGCAGCAGCAGGCGGGACAGGGTCAGAGGTTTCCAGCGCCTCCGGCTCCACCAGCTCAGAGGCAGGGAGCGCCCACTCCTCCTCCTGGGCAGCAGGCTCCGGCACTTCCTCGAGTGTGCTTCCACTGCGGCGAGCCAGGGCACTACGCCAACGTCTGCCCTCGAAAGGCGCAGGCAGGACAGCAGGGGCGTGCAGCATCGCCCAAGGCCCCAGCTCAGGGCAGGGTGAACCACGTGACGGCCGAGTCAGCGGCCGAGGCTCCTAACGTGGTGATTGGTACGTTCATTGTTAATGCCCATCCTGCTACAGTGCTTTTTGATACTGGTGCTACACATTCTTTCATCACCCAGTCTTTTGTTGAGCATCATGGCATCCCTACTAGCACGTTAAAGAGGTGCATGTTAGTATCTTCACCGGGAGGGCAGTTGAGGTCTCATGTCTTCTGCCCCCGAGTCAGTGTGGTTATAAGGGGGGTAGATTTCAGTGCAAATCTGATGGTGCTGGACTCCAAGGGCATTGATGTGATCCTCGGGATGGAGACTCTTGCTAAGTGGGGAGTCCGGATAGATTGTGCTCAGAGGACGGTTCTTTTGTCGGCACCGGATGGTCAGGAGGTTACTGTTGAAGCTATGGAGCCTTCTGGATTTCTTCATCAGATGGAGGCTAGACCCACGGATGGTATTCGCGCGGTGTCTGAATTCCCGGATGTCTTTCCGGATGATTTGCCAGGTATGCCGCCTGACCGCGACATTGAGTTTTCTATTGATCTCTTGCCTGGCACAGCTCCTATTGCCAAGAGGCCCTATCGTATGGCTCCTGTCGAGCATGAGGAAGTTAAGAAGACTGTCGACGAGTTGCTAGCTAAGGGTTATATCCGTCGCAGTTTCTCTCCTTGGGCTTTTCCTGTATTGCTTGTAGAGAAGAAGGATGGCGCAAAGAGGATGTGCGTAGATTATCGGGATCTGAATGCGGTCACTATCAAGAACAAGCATCCATTGCCCCGTATTGAGGATCTTTTTGATCAGCTTCAGGGTGCTTGTGTATTCTCGAAGATTGATCTGCGTTCGGGTTATCATCAGCTGAAGATTCGTCCTGAGGATATCCCGAAGACGGCATTCACCTGCAAGTATGGGTTATATGAGTATACGGTCATGTCCTTTGGCTTGACTAATGCTCCGGCTTTCTTCATGCATCTGATGAACAAGGTTTTCATGGATTATCTGGACACCTTTGTGGTGATATTTATTGATGATATCCTGATATATTCCAAGTCAGAAGCGGAGCATGAGAAGCATCTGAGGCTTGTGTTGCAGAGGCTCAGAGAGCACAAGCTGTATGCCAAGCTCAGCAAGTGCGAGTTCTGGATTGACGAGGTTCCATTCCTCGGTCATGTTATCTCCAAGGGAGGTATTGCTGTGGACCCCGGAAAGGTGAAGGATGTGCTTGACTGGGTTGTACCGCAGACGGTGAAGGAAGTCCGCTCTTTTCTGGGCTTAGCAGGCTATTATCGGAGGTTCATCGAGAATTTCTCCAAGATTGCGAAGCCTTTGACTTCCTTGCTAGAGAAGGGTGTGGATTTCTCTTGGACTGATGAGCGTCAGAGTGCCTTCGAGGAGCTGAAGAAGAGGCTGACTACGGCGCCAGTCCTTACTCTGCCAGACCAGAGCAAGAGGTTCACAGTGTATTGTGATGCTTCGAGGGATGGTCTTGGTTGCGTTCTGATGCAGGAAGGCAGAGTGATAGCCTATGCTTCGCGGCAGTTGCGTCGGCACGAGCTGAATTATCCCACTCATGATCTGGAGTTAGCCGCAGTTGTGCTTGCTCTGAAGATATGGAGGCATTACTTGTTTGGGCAGAGGTGTGATATTTACACCGACCACAAGAGCCTCAAGTATATTTTCACTCAGAGTGAGCTGAATATGCGGCAGAGAAGATGGCTAGAGTTGGTCAAGGATTATGACCTGGAGATTCACTATCATCCGGGCAAGGCTAATGTTGTAGCAGATGCTCTGAGCAGGAAGAGCTATGTTAACATGGCCGTGGCTTTTCAGATGCCTCAGGAGTTATGCGAGGAGTTTGAGCAGTTGAGCCTGGGTTTCTTGCATCATACCTCGGGTACATCGTTCGAGGCGGAACCCACTCTAGAGGCCGAGATCAGGCAGCATCAGAAGGAAGATCAGAAGCTGCAGGAGATTCGTGAGTTGCTCAAGATTGGCAAAGCTCCTCATTTCAGAGAGGATGACCAGGGTACCTTGTGGTACAAGGGTCGTATATGTGTGCCGGATGTGAATGACCTCAGAAAGTTGATTCTAAGTGAGGCTCATGATACAGCATATTCTATTCATCCAGGCAGCACGAAGATGTATTACGACCTGAAGGAACGATTCTGGTGGTATGGAATGAAGCGTTCTGTTGCGGAGTACGTGGCTATCTGTGACACTTGTCAGCGTGTCAAGGCCGAGCATCAGAGGCCAGCAGGGTTATTGCAGCCGTTGAAGATTCCAGAGTGGAAATGGGAGGAGATCACTATGGACTTCATTGTTGGCTTGCCTCGTACTCAGAAAGGGTACAACTCCATATGGGTAGTAGTGGATCGGTTGACGAAGGTTGCTCACTTCATTCCGGTGAACACTACTTACTCCGGTACTAGACTCGCAGAGTTGTATATCTCCAGAATTGTCTGTCTGCATGGTGTTCCGAAGAAGATTATATCTGATCGAGGATCTCAGTTCACTTCACGGTTCGGGGAGCAGTTGCATGATTCGTTGGATACGAAGCTGCGCTTTAGTACTGCTTACCATCCTCAGACAGATGGGCAGACCGAGAGAACCAACCAAGTGTTGGAGGATATGCTTCGAGCCTGTGCTATTCAGTATGGTACCAGCTGGGATAAATGCCTACCGTATGCAGAGTTCTCATATAACAACAGTTATCAGGCCAGTCTGAAGAAATCCCCGTTTGAGGCTCTGTATGGTCGAAAGTGCAGGACTCCGCTGTATTGGGATCAGATTGGCGAGAGGCAGGTATTTGGTCCGGATATTGTTGAGGAGGCAGAACAGCTAGTACAGCAGGTGCGAGAGAATCTGAGGGTCGCTCAGACTCGTCAGAAGAGCTACGCGGATGTGCGTCGCCGAGATTTGACCTTTGCAGTGGGTGACCATGTGTACCTGAAGGTGTCGCCGATGAGAGGAATCCGCAGGTTTAATGTACGAGGGAAGCTAGCTCCTCGATACATTGGTCCGTTCAAGGTGTTGGAACGGAAGGGTGAAGTGGCATATCGTTTGGAGTTGCCTCCCAACCTCTCAGGAGTGCACGATGTGTTCCACGTGTCTCAGTTGAAGAAGTGCTTGAGAGTGCCAGAAGAGCAAGCACCGATAGAAGGGTTGGATGTGCAGGAGGATCTGACCTATATTGAGCATCCGGTAAAGATTCTCGAGACATCTGAGAGAGTTACCAGAAACAAGAGGATCAAGATGTGCCGTGTTCAATGGAGTCATCACACAGAGGATGAGGCTACTTGGGAGCGAGAAGATGAGTTGAAAAAGACATACCCCGATCTCTTTGCTGGCTAGCCTATCCGAATCTCGGGACGAGATTCCTGTAAGGGGGTAGGTTTGTAACACCCTAATGTAATTTTCCCAAATTTTAAGGAATTTATTTTGGCTCAAATAAAATTTTCAAGGTTTTTCTAATTTATCCTGCATTTAAAAGAAATTTATAACACGGGAAATAAAATTTATTGTAAGGTCAACATGTTTGTGCATTCATGCTGGTGCATAAGTTTTATTTGGTTGAGTGCATACAAGTTGAATTCAAATTCGAACTGAATTCCAATAGATTTGAGTGGAAATAGGAAAGTGAGTCAGTCATTCCTTCTTTTCTCAGTCACTCCTGTAGTCTCTCTTTTCTCAGTCATTCCTTCCTTTCTCTCAGTCATTCCTTCTGTTCTTAGTCATCTCTTATATTCTCAGTCATTCCTTCTTTTCTCAGTCATTCTCGTTCTTTCCTCAGTTATTCCTTCTTTCTCGGTCAATCCCCCAGCTCGACTCCTCCTCTGTTTCCCTTCCCCGCCGGCCGGCCTCCCTGTCGCTGCCCGTGGCCCCGCTCTGCTGCGCGCCCCGAGCCCTTGCGCCGTACCCGAGCCCACGCCCTGGCCAGCACCCGAGTTTCCCCTTGCTTCTAGAAGCCGCAGCGCCTGGATTGAATCAAGCCGCAACGACTCCGGGAAGGGCGGAGTTCCGTTGCCCGATTGACCGCACGCCGAGGACCGCCCCCTTCTTAGCCGCGACCACTTCTTCACGTTTCCCCTCGGCCACCTCTGCCTTCCCCAGTTTTTCCCCCAAGCCTCGCGTTGCCGCTCCGCCGCTCAATCCGAGGGCTGCGCCGTCGTTGACCGAGCCGCACCGTCGCAATTACATTCCGGCATCGCCACTTCTCCACCGCCAGCAGTCGTCGCGGTTTCCAGACGTGGTAAGGGTCGCGCCGTGCTTCTCTCCCTTCTTCTCTCCCTCCGCGTGAGCATGTTCCGCTTGTCACCGTGAAACCGAGCCGCCCCTGCCGTGGGGAACCCCAACCTAAACCCTAAACCGCTTCCTTGACCGCCTAGATGGGTTTGCCGTCGTCCTCTCTTTCTCCCAGTGCCAGCCGTACCCCGAATAGTGGCCGGAAACGCCCGACAGCGTGTCCTCCGGCGAGCCCCGGCCGCCCTCCGCCGTGCCCAGTAGCCGCCGCCACCAGAGCCGGCCGGAAAGCCCTCAGCCGCTCGATCTGTAGTGGAGGTGTAGGATTAGATCTCGCTTACCTCTTGGACCAGCACCCTTCGATCGAGATCCAAGCGTCCAGATCCACAGATACCCCTTCGCCGTGTGAGTCTAGTCCCAGCCCTCCGATCAGGATCCAGTGGACCGGACCCCCCCGGACAGATCGGACCGTCCGTAAACGGCAGTCAGATCGGACCGTCCGTAAACGGCAGTTAGATCGGACCGTCCGAACTGAATCGCGTGTAAACTGTTGGATCTAGATCCAGCGGCCACGATGCGCACATACCCCTTCGCGAAATAGATCTGATCTGGGCCGTAGAAGTTAGATCCAGTGGTCCAGATTAGCGCGTACCGCTTCAGCCTGGCCATTTTGTTAAAGAGCCCCTGCGCTTTTCAAGAATCAACCCGCAGTCCAAGCCCTGTATTTTCGCGTGTTAGCCCCTGCATTTAGCCTTTAATTACGTTTAGGTTCCTGGCTTTTGTCCAGAACCCCTTGGAAGTTCTGTTTTTCTTACAGTTTAGTCCCTGGACCTTGTTTTAGCCCTAGATTTTGCGTTTTAGCTCCGTTTTAAGCGCTCTTTATGTCCACGCGATCGTTGTAACGCGTAGAATCGTTCTAGGCCAGTTTTATGTGCTGTTCCATTGTGTTGATGTACTGTTTCTTATGTTTTGCTATTGTTTGCATGTGTGTGCATGTGTGGCCATGTATTGCTGTTACGATCGTGAGTAGACGTCGAGCCACCGGAGCAGTACCAGGAGCAGCCATCTTCCGAGCAGTTCGAGCAGCAGCCGGGAGAGTACGAGGAAGGCAAGTATAACATGAACCTCCTATCACTTTTAAATACAATTTCATACTGCATTTTAATACTGTATGCCTATAAGGATTTCCTAGCCACTTTATATCCTTTATATATACCCTATGGGTTGCATTTTTTTGGTTAGTTGTGCTAGTTGCTGCGCTATAACAAACCTGGGTCCTTTTTAATTAATTTGATTAATGGTCTTATGCAACTTAATTCTGGAGCCGACCCTCTGTGCTGTGTGCTTGAGTGGTTTGTGCGTCCTTAAAAGATGTTTTTGTTAGAAACATGGTTTAGGGGGCCAGCACGATGCTTAGTGCTTGGTTGGCCACTCTCCATAAGGACCGGTTCATAGAGCGACAACCTGGGACAACCGCGCAACCACAAGACTGGAATGGGACGGTCTTGACTTATTAATTAGGTCGTGTTGGTTCGGGAGTAACTTACCTGCGTGGGCAAGAGGGGTGGTAAGCTTCAATGGTCCCTACTCCTCCGGCTTGGTCTGTGCTGTGTGTCTTGTACCCCCGGAGGTGGGCCCCATCGTCGCTGATCCAGAATCCTTAGCGGTTACACCTTACCAATGTGATCCTTTGTAACGGTCTCGTAGTGTGCTTGCTAGCCATCTCACCTAAGGAAGTGTGATGAACAACTAGCGTAGCTCACGACTTGTGGGTAAAGTTGTGCAATCTCTCGAGAGTGTAAAACTGATATATCAGCTGTGCTCACAGTCATGAGCAGCCCAGATCCTCCGTCTGATTAGTGGGGTTATCAACCTTTGACGAGGGCGATTCCCCGGGTGGTTTTGGTTTGGATGGTTCTCAGTAGTTCTTAATTAATATTGATTAATTCTTATGCAATTTGGGTTATGGTAACTCATCCACTTGTAGTAATTAGCTTTAATAAAATTTGCCAAGATTAAAAGCTAATGCAGTTGAGTCAGCTAACCTTAGAGCCTCATACTCGTGTTATACTTGTTGAGTACTAGTTTGTACTCACACTTGCCTCTCTACTCTTCTGTTCTACTTTGGATATCTTCGACTGCTGCTCAGTGCCCGGCAACGTGGAGGACTACGTCAGCGGCTTCGACGACTTCTAGGCGTTTGTCTCCCAGTCGACGTCCCTGTGGCGCCCAGCTCTTCATGTATTCCTTTTACGCTTCCGCAACTCATGAACCGATTCTTGATTCGGTTGTAATAAAATAATTCATTTATCGATTTATTTACGATTTATATTAATGTTATTCCTGACATGTGTTGTGATATCTTGATAATCTGTTGTATATATGCGTGACTTGATCCTGGCGCATATATGATTGCTCGATTTATGTTCTTATAAATCGGGTGTGACAGTTTCCAATCCAAAACCTCTTGGACTTTAGTTGGATCAACCGATATGCCTTCGCTAGAGATAGTGTGTCCCAAAAATTTCACACTATCTAGACAAAATTCGCATTTTGAGAATTTAGCATAAAGACGATGATCACGTAATCGTTGAAGAACGATATGTAAATGATTGGCATGGTCTTCCTTATTTTTGGAATATATTAGGATATCGTCGATGAAGACCACGACGAATTTATCAAGTTCCGGCATAAAAACTGAATTCATGAGATACATGAAATATGCCGGGGCGTTAGTAAGCCCAAAGGACATAACCAGATATTCATATAACCCATATCTGGTTGAAAAAGCTGTTTTTGGAATATCACAAGGCTTGATTTTAATTTGATGATAGCCAGAGCGTAAGTCAATTTTTTAGAAGACCTTAGCTCCAGCTAATTGATCAAACAAAATATCAATGCGGGGAAGTGGGTACTTATTTTTGATGGTGACCGCATTGAGTGGACGATAGTCAACACATAGCCTTAGGCTATTGTCTTTCTTTTTGACAAAAAGAGCAGGACAACCCCAAGGTGACGCACTTGGGCGTATAAAACCTTTATCAAGAAGATCTTGAAGTTGAATTTTAAGCTCGGCCAATTCGTTTGGGGGCATACGATATGGCCTCTTAGAGATAGGAGCAGTGCCTGGTTGGAGTTCAATAATGAACTCAATATCTCTGTCAGATGGCATCCCAGGCAAATCATCGGGAAAGACATCCGGATACTCACAGACTACCGGAATATCCTTGACTTTGAGGTCTGTGATAGCATAAGTGCAAGAATAGAGATATTCCTGCCTGGGCAGATAGAGGGTAATGGCTCCACAATAGGGTGAATCGATTTCAATAACTCGGGAAGAAATGTCTAGGAGTACTTTATGCTCAGTCATCCAATTTGTCCCGAGTATAACATCAACACCCTCTAGGTTTAGTAAGACCAAATCAGTTTTAATTATTTGGCTGCCCAATCGGATTGGCACACTCCTAACCATTTGATTTGAGGTAATCTTGCCTCCAGGAGTGGAAATCATATATGATCCTTGGGTGGAACAAGGATCCAGTTTTATTCGGGTACTACAGTGGTTACTAATAAAACTATGAGTGGCTCCAGAATCAAATAATGTAACAACTGGTTGATGAAGGATATAAAACGTACCCGACATAACAGGGGCTCCATCCGGAAGCTCTGCAAGGGAGGTGAAGTTAATTTGCCCCTGCCGGACTTGCATCAGCGGCCTTTTACCCTTGTTCTGATTACCTTGGTTAGAGCTTTGCCCTTGATTAGACTTCTTAGGCCGTGGACAATCCCTGATGAAATGATCTGCACTCCCGCAATTAAAACAGCGATAGTTACTGCCTTTCGGTGGAGCTTGTCGCACATTTGGCCTTGGGCCAAATTGCTGTGGCTGCTGTGGAGGTGCAGAAGGTCTATAGCCTCCTTGTTGTTGAGGCGGCCTAAAAACCAGTCGACCAAACGGGGTATTCCTCGGTGGTGCTCTTTTTTGGGTGTTAGGAACGACCCGATATCTTGGTGGTTGAGCACTCGAGGATCCCGTAGGGGTCTTTCTTTTCTTTTCTGCACGGTGTGCCATGATACAATCCTCCTGGGTTAAGGCCATATTTACCAGTTCACTGAAACTATTAGGTCTAACAAGATTCAGGCGTTCCTTAAGCTTGGTATTAAGGCCACGACGGAAGCGGTCTTGCTTTTTGGCATCATTGTCTGCATGATGACCAGCATATTGGCACAGATGATTGAACGTTTGTGCATACTGCAATATCGTACTGGAGCCCTGAGTAAGTGCCAAGAACTCATTTAACTTCCGCTCCAGTAATCCTTCAGGGATATAATGTGCCCTAAAGGCGGTTCGAAATTCTTCCCAGGAGATAACGTGTCCCGCGGGCTGCATGGTACAAAAATTATCCCACCATATGCGAGCAGCACCGCGCAGCTGCTGAGCAGCAAAAGAAGCTTTGCTTGAGTCCGCACAAGGTATAGTCAAGAGGGTGAGCTTGGACTCAATGATATGAAGCCAGGCATCAGCGTCCAGAGGTTCTTCAGCTTTACTGAAGAACGGGGGTTGAGTGCTAAGGAAATCCTGATAGCTGGCCACTGGAGGGGAAAGATCGTCACGACCTCCACGGAACTATTGACGCTGCTAGTTTTGTTGTGCTTGTACCAGCAGATTAAGAAGCTCCGTCTGCCGTGCCATCACCTCAACTAGATTGGGAGGTGGTGGGGGCGGCTGTTGAGAACCACTAGCTTGCTCTGCCCGGAAACCTTCCGGGGTTCCACGTGTGGCTCCCACCATCTGAAATAAAGGAGACGTCCGTTAACATTCACATAATCTTACTCCTAGTTTCAGAAAATGCATCATCCATACACATTCCATTCAATCTTCTCATATCAATATATTAAGATAAAGATTAGAGAGATAAAAACATGAAACTTATATTACAACATGGATACAAAGGTTTTTCTCATTACATAGCTTAGAGAATCCACCTACCGGCCATCTATATTACATCAAATGGCACTAGATCTAAACAAGCTACACCTTAACTAGAGCACCTCACTCTTCGCAGAGTGCAACTAAAAGAAAGTTGACGATTCGATAACTAGAAATCGTCGAAGTTGCCTATGGAAGACTGACTACCAGAAGAAGAATGGTGAGGACTAAGAACAGGATCACCATGTTCAGAATCAAGTTCTGAGACTCCTTCAATCTCCTCTGGATCCTCTTCTTCAGCCTCAGGTACTGCAGGTGCAACGGGAGGGATCGGTGGTTGTTGCAGTTCTTCGATTTGAGCTTGAGCATCATCAACCGCAAGTATAAGATCATGGATTTGTGCCTGTAGGAATTTAATGACGGTATCACGCTGAGTGATTATGTGATCACTCTCATTGATCTGATCCTCCCGGTGATGGATAGTTTCGTCCCGTGCTGCAATAATCTCGTCCTTTTGAGTCACTAGAGTTTGAAGCTGATCCACTTGGGTATTTTGTCTATCAGCTTCTCTATAGTGACCTCGGGCAATATAGATCGGTCGGCCCAACTCACGACGCAGAAGTAGATGATAATGGTATTGCACATTCATAAACCGCATCATCCCCTAGAATGCTTCTTCCGGGGAACCATCCAATCTATGACTCTCAGGGACAATTCTGAGGTTCCATTCTAGCTCATCGGGATCTGTCGTTGAGAACAACCCGATGGGCTTCCCTGCAACTTCTTTCGGATGCTGAACGCAGAAACGATAGATCGCTTCTAATGCCGCTGCTTCAATAGTATCCACGATACGATAACCCATCACGTTAACTTCGATGGGCAACCATTGGGAACGAAATGGATGCTGTGGAATAGTCATTCTGACGTGAGCTCTATGAATTCCATCCTCCACGAACTCGACAGCATCATACTGAGGAGGCTCCGTATACTGAAAAGATTGTAAGGATTCCCAAAGTAAGCGAGGGAAACCTTCCCAATGGAGGGCATTGGTATGGAGATGCCCTTCCGGATCCCAGAAAACATTAGGTGGAGCTGCCATCTGCAATCAAGAATGCAAATGGTGAGATGTGTTTACCTCGTTAGAAGGTCACAAGGTAAATGGAAGAACGATTGGGACTAACAACCGTAGGATCTCTAACTGGTATATAAACATAAAGTTTTTAACTAACACCACCACATGAACCCCATTAACTACACCAAAGATCAACATCCTACCACACATTCTTAGAAGAACCAAAACACACATTTTAGGATGTATTTAATGATAAGTTATGCATGCACGTTCTACTCGTCCTCTCAACCAAAAACAACTACCGAATACCTTCGGACTTACGTAGTTAGATTCGGTGGCATAGTACATACGTCTCTCCTTAATAACTAGTCGATAAGCCCTATCCGTCCTAATTTCGTAAGCGTGGTTAGTGTACCTGCAGAAAACCACAATACATATATATATCCAATGAACCTTTCATGCCAGCATGTCATGAAAGCGTTCCCATTCATTACTGTTCACTATAGAAACAGCATCTGTACAATTACCGCCGTACAGACAACGTTAACATACGTCGTCGAAACAACGTATTCACGGGGGGTACCGCAAAATGCGGGGGTATGAACAGCGATCGCCATACCCTGCGCCGAACCTTATACTCCCAATGTAGTCAACCTAAGTTGGTACATTGGCAGCATCTCAAGTAGGCCACTGCTTGAGAAACAGCGTTCGGTTTGCATCACCGACAGGAAGGCCAAGCTCCCTCAGTTGGCTGAGGATCCTTACCTTCTTACCTCACCATCGAAGATGTCGTTACAGAATGTAAGGTTGAGTTGTGCATGAATTTAAGTTTTGACAGAAAGTAATGCTGGAAGTTAGCTTTATACACTTATATAGTACAGCCACCTCTATTATTCCCTTAAACATCACCCTAGGGCTTTACGTACTAAGCACAACCTTAACGAATCCAACGTACCTTTTGCAAAATACTTTGTTGGTCAAATTTTATACCGAAAGTATTTTTAAGGCACTTCACATCTCCAGTGTACACTTGTTAGCTCTGATACCAGCTGTGGCAGAACCAACCTGAATTACACCGGCTCAAGTACGCGAGTCCATATTAGCGGGCTCTGGCGTGCTTCAAACGGTATAATTCTTTGGCCTGTCGGGTAACGTCCCGATAAACCACCGAAAGCAGGATCATAACAAGGTACCCCGCACGAAGGCGAGTCCAGAGATACAAGGGCCATCACATTTTACATCACAGGCAGTTATATTACATGAGTGTTAAAAAGTACCGGATCTTCCCCACCGGGGAATTATTACAAAACGATATAAGTTTTAGAGTAAACAGGGATACCAAAGTACGGTATAATACACGGCGTCAGTAAGGATGTCATGCTTGCCCTTGCATGACATCACTCGGAGGGGTCCGGGTTGGCCGGGGACGGGTCCCACTCCACGGACCAACCATCAGGCAGAGGGTAGGGCCACGGTACAGGTAGGGCTTGATCAGCAGAAGCATTACCTGAACAAAAGTTATAAAGCAAGGCTGAGTATTCTAATACTCAGCAAGGCTTACCCGGTGATGGTATACATAGCCATATAACTAGACTCATGAAATCTGGTAATGGTTTTGGGGTAAGTTTTCAGCAGAAAAGCAACTAAGAGTAGATCCTTATTTTCATCTTTTAGCTTTTGAGGTTCTAGTTGAATATCCATTTGTCAGACCCGGGGCCACGGGGCTGTGTACATCAAGGAGTCCGTATTGGACTAGGGGATAGGACGTGTCCTGTACCTCATTTATATTGTATTCTATCCGCATGTGGAGTAGAACTAGTCGATACAGAAGGAAACTACTCGAGTTGTACTTGAGTACGATTTCTATGTTAGTATCAGACTAGGATTCATGTAACCCTGTCCCCCCGGATATATAAGGGCGGGCAGGGACCCCCTCAAAACATAAGATCACCAGATCAACACCAAGGCAATACAAACCATCATACAGGACGTAGGGCATTACGCATATTGCGGCCTGAACCTGTCTAAATCTTGTGTTGTCTGCACCTTCGAGTTCCTGATCTCGGCGCATCCCAACCTAAAACCTACCACCTTGGGTATACCCCTTGGTGGGCAGCCGGATAAAACCCGACAGCTGGCGCGCCAGGTAGGGGTGCGCATCAGAGATCCGCTGGAGAACTCGATGGCGATTTTCAAGTTCCCCAGTCCCGTGCTCCCTGAGGGCACGACCTTTGTTTTTGGCTCGTGGGTCTGCGTTGCCAACGGCGCAGGCGGTTTCCGTCGGCACACCGTCGATGACACCTTCAAGCTAAAGACACTCGCCGCAAGGCTCGACGACTTTGTCGATAATCTCGACGAGTTGCCGTTTTCTAACTCTGCCAGGGAGACCGAGGCAGCGTCTGTTTCTACTGTTCCTTTTTCCACGTTGGAAAAGGACTTGGACTCTTTGCTCCAGGCTGGAGGTTCCGGGGCCACCGCATGCCAGGAGGCCGAGGATCACCTGGCCGCTTGCGGGCTGATGATTACCACCACCTCCGAAGGACGAATTGTTCATTGGAGGGGGATGAACTTGTCCGATTCACTCGGACATGAAGACCGATTGGTAGCCCATCTTGAGCCTTTGCCTTTTCAGGAGGGCAGGGCGTTGGCTGCCATATCCGAGGGCTCGACTGAGCTAGTCGAAGCCCCTTCCGACGAACTCGCAACTCGCCAAGTCCTGATGGCGGAAGAAGGGGACGACGATGCCCTCATCCCCATTGGCGCACTTGACGGCATCTCAGAAGATGAAGACACCGCAGAAGCCGAGAACGAGAACGACGCCGAGCGCGACGCGCGACGTGCAAGGAACAAAGCTCGTGCGGTTCGCAGAAGGCGCGCCAACTAGCGCATACGTTCTGCACAGCGCGAACTCGACGCCGAATTCGCCGCGGCAGATGAACGTGGCTTCAGGACTCCTGTGGCCAACATCGCTCGGGTAACAGCATTACTCGAGCGAAGCAACGACCCCAACGTCCGACAAGCACTCATCTACGCCCAACGGGCGTGGGTCTAGTTGGACCGGCAGGCTCCGGCATCGCTCGTCAGGGACGAGCACGTCGGAGACAGCCGAAGCCAGGCCCCAAGTCGAACAACGGGTCATCGCCCGCGACCCCAACGCAGCAACAACAATGATGGCGTGGGTGGAAGCCAGATCACCGGTGGGAGGCGACAGCCACCTCCGGCAAACAACCCGAGGCAGCCCAACCCTCCACGTCACCAACCTGATCTTCGCCAGAAGATCAATGAGGGGCGCGATGCCCGGTCAGTCCTCGACTCGAGGCGACGGGAGCGCGAGGTAGTCGAGCGAGACGATGCTGACTGCAGCGATCGTTTCCCCGCGTTCACTGCGAGATTCAACAACTACAAGTACCCGGAGGGTTTCAAGCCAATTGGCATTACCAAGTATGACGGCAAGCAGGCACCCCAACAATGGCTCCGCTGTTATTCTACTGCCATTGAGGTGGCTGGCGGCTCTAATACTACCAAGGTCGTCTACTTTCCGATGGCTTTGGAGCCTGCACCGTTGACTTGGCTGGAAAGTCTCCCCAACGATTCTATCGACTCCTGGGAAGGCCTCAAGAAGGTCTTCATCGACAACTTCCAGGGGGCCATATCTCGAGCAGGAACCCGGCACGACCTCGCCCAGTGCAAGCAAGAGCGCAATGAACTCCTCCGATCTTACACCCGCCGTTTTTTTCGATGTGCGGGCCACCATCGCCAACATCTCAGAAGAGGACATTATCGACTGCTTCTACAACGGCCTCACTGACCCAGGTATATATCGTGATTTTGGGCGTAACAGGCCAAAGACGGTTGCAGGTTTACGCGACATGATGCACGACTAGTCTGAACAAGAAGAAAAGATGCGCGAGAGGTTTCCAAGACGTACCGACCTCAACTAGAAGCGCAACAACGACAACCGGGCTGACAAAGGCCAGCGGGATTTTTCGGGTTCTTCCCGAAAACGCAAGCCAGACGATCTCGTCGTGGCTGTGGACCGTCCTTCGCGGGGCAAGAAGTCGACCACGCAGGAGCAGTTTGAAAAACTCCTGCAGAAGAAGTGCCCGTGGTGTGTCAACTCCAAACACGCAGCGATCGACTGTTTTCAGCTCAAGCGCGCCTTCGGCTCTCCTGGGAACGGCAAGAAGAACAAGTCGACGGGCAAAGAGCCTGAAGACGAGGAACAGGAGGACAAATCTGAGACGCCTAAGTTCCAGGATGCCTCCAAGACCGTCAATGTTATCTTTGGCGGTGACGAAGATTTTTGCTCCAAGCGGGAACAGAAGTTGCTGCTACGAGAGATCCTATCAGTTGAACCAGCGGTACCACGACCACTCCGATGGTCGGAGGTCCCCATATCATTTTCCCGTGATGATCAATGGACTAGCTTTTCCGAGCCTGGGAAGTTCCCACTGGTGCTGGATCCCGTGGTCGCAGAAGTCAAGCTTACTCGGGTTCTTATCGATGGCGGGAGCGGACTCAATCTTATCTTCGCCAGTACACTAAAGAAGATGGGTCTGGACCTCACCAACAAGCTTACTCCGAGCAAAGCTCCTTTTTACGGTATTGTTCCTGGCAATGCCGCGCATCCGCTTGGGACAGTTGTTCTTCCAGTCACTTTCGGGACGAGGGAGAACTATCGTACCGAGTTCATCAAGTTCGAGGTGGCCAGCTTCGAATCTTCCTACCACGCCATACTGGGGAGGCCGGCGCTCACCAAGTTCATGGCGGTGCCACATTATGTCTACTTGCTTCTCAAGATGCCAGGACGTAACGGTGTGCTCACGCTCCGAGGCGACTTGAAGAAGTCCTATGATTGTAACAAAGAGGCCATCCAGTATGCATCAACTTCCCGCGTGCCAGATGCTTCCGCAGAAGTACTCGCGGCCGCACAGCAACTCTCTCAAGCTGAGCTGGACATCCCAACGAAGAAGGCGAGTCAATCGGGCGTCAAGTCGACGGGCGAGGTGGCTCTCAAGACGATCCAGCTCCAAGAAGGCGATTCATTTAAGACAGCCATCATCGGCGCGGGCTTGGGTGACAAATAGGAACTCGCGCTCGTCAGTTTCCTGCGGGCTAACCGAGACATATTCGCATGGAAGCCATCGGATATGCCAGGGGTGCCCAAGGAGCTGATCGAGCATAGTCTTAATGTGTACCCACAGGCTGCACCAAAGAAGCAACGACTTCATCGTTTTGCCCCCGATAAACGGGAGGCTATCAAACGGGAAATAGCTAAACTCCTCGCGGCTGGATTCATTAAAGAAGTAATCCACCCAGAGTGGGTGGCTAACCCCGTCCTTGTATTAAAAAAGAACAAAGAATGGAGAATGTGTGTCGACTATACCGATCTCAACAAGCATTGCCCAAAGGATCACTTTGGGCTCCCTCGCATCGATCAGGTAGTCGACTCGACCGCAGGTTGCGTATTGTTATGTTTCCTTGATTGTTACTCAGGCTACTACCAGATCGCTCTCAAGGAAGAAGACCAGATCAAGACCACGTTCATCACCCCGTTTGGGACTTATGCCTACAAGACGATGTCTTTCGGGTTGAAGAACGCTGGCGCCACCTATCAGCGGGCAATTCAGATGTGCTTTGCTGATCAGTTACACCGGAACATGGAGGCCTACGTGGACGACGTGGTCGTGAAAACTCGAAGTCCCGAGGGCCTCATCACGGATCTGGAGGAAACTTTCGCCAGCCTACGGAAGTACCGATGGAAGCTTAATCCGACCAAGTGCGTTTTTGGTGTTCCGTCAGGAAAACTGCTCGGGTTCATAGTCAGTAACCGGGGCATTGAGGCCAACCCTGAAAAGATTACCGCCATCACTGATATGGAGGCACCTGCCACAATCAAAGATGTACAGAAACTTACAGGTTGCATGGCAGCTCTCAACAGATTCATCTCCCGGCTCGGGGAGAGAGAATTACCTTTTTTCAAACTTTTAAAGCGTCAGGACAAGTTTCACTGGACAGAGGAAGCCGAGCGGGCTCTGCAGGATCTCAAGCAACACCTACAGTCGCCCCCGATCCTCACAGCACCATTGCCGGGTGAGACCCTTTTACTTTACATTGCGGCAACTACCCACGTTATTAGCAGTGCTATTGTTGTCGAGCGCTCCGAGGAAGGCCATGCTTTTGGCGTGCAGCAGCCCGTGTACTTTGTCAGTGAAGTACTCTCAGAGTCTAAGGTGCGCTACCCGGCGGTCCAAAAGCTTCTCTATGGCATATTGATTACTTCGAGGAAATTACGCCACTACTTTGAAGAGTACCAGATCGTCGTGATCACAGACTACCCGTTGGCGGATATCCTACACGACCAAGATGCCACGGGTCGTATTTCAAAATGGGCAGTGGAACTGGGGGCTTTGTCGATCGACTTCAAGCCACGCACTGCAATCAAGTCCCAAGCTCTAGTCGACTTCATGGCTGAGTGGAGGGAAAATCAAGTCTCAAATCCAGTTGACAAGCCAGAGCATTGGACCATGTACTTCGATGGTTCTCTCAAGCTCGATGGCGGCGGCGCTGGAGTTTTATTCGTTTCCCCAAGAGGCGAACAACTCAAATACGTCCTCCAAATTCTCTGGGAGGTATCCAACAATGAAGCCGAGTATGAAGCGTTGCTTCACGGGCTCCGTTTGGCAATATCACTAGGGATCAAGCGACTACTTGTATATGGCGATTCACTCTTGGTCGTTCAGCAAGTCAACAAGGAATGGGACTGCAACAAGGAGACCATGGAAGCCTATGTACAAGAAATACGCAAGCTAGAAAACAAATTTTCTGGCCTAGAAATTCACCATGTGCTGCGGGAACACAATGTTGCTGCCGATGCCTTATCCAAGCTGGGATCAACCTGAGCTCAAGTCCTGGCAGGGGTATTCGTTCAGGAGCTGACGCACCCGTCCATCAGCCCTTCACCACCGGTTTCCACCGCCACTGGCTCCGTACAGCCTGAACGGGAGGTACTGCTGGTCGGTGAGGACTGGAGAGGACCTTTCATCGACTTCATCCGAGATCTCGTCTTACCGACCGGGATGGACCCCAAAAGTGCTGCCGCCGCCCGCCTCATGCGACGGAGCAAGGGGTTTGTCCTAGTCGAAGACAAACTTTATCGGCGCGGCGCACGATCCGGAGTACTCATGAAGTGCGTCACAACAGAAGGCGGTCTGGACATACTGCGAGAAATACACGAGGGCGTGTGTGGTAACCATGCCGCCTCAAGGTCACTGGTTGGCAAAGCATACAGAGCCGGTTTCTGGTGGCCTACCGCCGTGTCCGACGCCGAAGATCTGGTACGTCGATGTCAGAACTGCCAGTTCTTCGGTAAGCAAACTCATGTCCCGGCCCACACCCTCATCACTATACCGCCTTCCTGGCCGTTTGCTTGCTGGAGCCTCGACATGATTGGGCCCTTCACAACGGCGCCAGGAGGTTTTACTCATGTTCTGGTGGCTATCGATAAGTTCACCAAGTGGATCGAGTTCAAGCCGATCGCCAAGCTTACCCCAGACAGGGTGGTCGACTTCATCTCCGACATCTTACATCGTTTCGGCTTCCCCAACACTATTATCACCGACTTGGGTTCCAATTTCACGGCCAACCAATTCTGGGAATTCTGTGAAAACTCATCCATCGAGGTCAAATATGTTTCAGTGGCTCACCCAAGGGCAAATGGGCAAGTCGAGAGGGCGAATGGTTTGATTATCGACGGTCTCAAGAAGAGACTTTACGACGCCAACAGCAAAAAGGGCGGGAAGTGGATTCATGAGTTGCCACACGTAATCTGGGGGCTCAAGACTCAACCTTCAAAAGCCACAGGGCAGACCCCTTTCTTTCTTGTCTACGGCTCCGAGGCGATTCTCCCTGCAGATATCATGTGGAAATCACCAAGGGTTGAGATGTATAAAGAAGGCGAGGCGGACGAAGCACGACAGCTGGAGTTGGACTCTGTCGAAGAGGCTCGCTGCTCTGCTCTCGTTCAGTCAGCCCGTTACCTACAGGGAATCCGGCGATATCATGATCGCAACATTAAGGAACGGTCGTTTAGCATTGGCGACCTTGTCCTTCGTCGCGTTCAGGACGAGTCGGGTTTGCACAAGCTTAACTCAAGATGGGAAGGACCGTTCATTGTCAAGAGGGTTACAAGACCGGGATCTTATCAACTTCGGCACCCCGATGGTCAGGATGTACCCAACTCGTGGAACATCCAGCACCTGCGACGGTTCTACCCCTAAGCAGACTCGTGTCCAATTTCTGTATGCGTCAATGGCAAGTTTTACTTTTCTAGATCGATTTGGCGGCTTTGTGCCACACAACCCGAAATGTAAATTCTTGAATATAATGGTGGCGGCTGTTGGCCACGCTTAAATTTTATATAAAATCGACTACTTGCCAGTGGCACAGGGGTCGTCGCGATGCTAATCGTGCTCTTTCAAACTGGTTAGGCCCGTCTGGCTCGGGTTCTATCTAACTCGTTTGGCTACTCCTGCGGTGGTTACACCTAAGGGTAGTTTTTGACTGTTTGCCATGAGCATCCTAGTCATCGCGCCACAGACTGCGCGTTCCGGGTCCGAGTGGATCCTTTTTGGCAGGATCTTATTTAGCTCACCCGATGAGCTCTCGTGAAGGGTTAAATCGACTACTCTCTGAGTCGATGCACTCAGAGGTAGCACGCCTATGCTCCAAAGCAGATGGGGCTCTTCGTCTGCACATACGGCTACAAAGGAACAAAAGTGGTTTCTTATATTACAAAAGTCTTAAGCACTAACGGTTCAATCCTGGACCATGTTTCCAACAATTTTTTCAGCTACAGGCCGGACCTCTAGCAAATACTCGCGGAAGCTTTCATCAGTACAATCAGCAGCTGCACCCTCCGTGAGTACTTCTAGCCGAGCCTTTGGCCAGAAGGACTTTACAAGGCCTAGGGCATGGCCCACGTAAGATGTGGCAGCCTCGGTGACGAAATTGAGGATCTTTTGTGGCGCCCCGCGAAGACGATCAAGTAGTGGTTGTCCATCTTCAGCACCGTCTTCCCGGGGATCCACCATCTCTACGAGTTCCTGAGCTGCCACCTTCAAATCATCGAGTTCCTTCTGGCGCTGCTCTTTCTCCTCGCCCAAAGTCTTGATCTGCTGGAGGCAGTCGACGAGTTGCTTCTCTGTGTCGGCCATCACCTTCCGCAGACCCTCGACTTCATCTGCGCGGCGATATAGCATGTTCTTCAAATCAGTAAGAAATTCTTCTTTGTAATTTAACAGCTGCTTAAGTTCTGCGATGATAAGCAGGTTTCAGATCATGAAGTTATCGACCACGGGTATGACTCCGAGAATTGAATTCAACACACCTTGATGGGTTTTCCGCTGTTCCTTGAGTCGGCCTTGGAGCTCGACGATATTCTGCTCGAAGCCGGCTCGCTCCTGCAACAGCTCGTCAATACGCCTGGTGGACTCTTCCAGCTTCGTTGAAGTTTTTTGGTTCATGTCCTACATGTTTTTGGGCGTCAGAGGATATCGACCTAATCATACAGTTACCAGTGGTCTAGTTGAGATTTACCAGAACAAATGAGTCGATCGCCTTGATCATTTGGCGCAGGCGGTTCAGATCATCCCCGGGAGGTGCATCTCTTGGAGTATAACGGTGTTTTCCCCTACAGGGGTCGGCAACCCGGGCGCCTCGCAAGAAGCACCCGCACCCTCCAAGGCTGACGGCTGCGAGGTCCCTGCAAAGGACGAGTATTAATATAGCAATGATTGTGGCAGAAGGCAGTAGGATCATTTACCTGCACTGCCGATGGGTACGGTAGTGGTGACCTCGACTTGCTCATTGCCGGGGGCTTCGGGTTCTGTGTGCTGGAGCTCGGGTAGTGGCGAGTCACGCATGATTACATCTGCCCCCCCTGCTGGCTCCAGCGCGTTGGGTTGCCCAGGCGACGGCTCGGAGGCTGGTGGAGCCAACTCGAGTTCGGGTGTCACTGCAGCTGTTGATCTGCTCAAGACAACAGCACAACATTTTTACTATGATTTTTACACATGGCTACGGGCAAGGTCCAAGGCATTACTTACCTCTGGGATCGGATCATTGTCGGTTTCCTCCACACCAGCTTCAACGGCTTCTTTGTCACGGTATTTGTGGCTGGAGGAGTTGGCGTACAGGATGAGGGGGCTGGCAGCTCTGGCAGGGCAATGTCCGGGACACCTATTGCCGGCGGCGGCACTGTTTCAGTCGAGGGCATGAGCTGCCCCGACCTTGTGCCTGCCACGGCGATAGTTACATCGTCTGCGACAGAAGGTGACGGATCGGCCCTGTCGACCTCTATGGGCTCGGCTTCTGGTGTACCTTCTCTGGTGGGGGGCACTTCGGCTACCTTTTGGCGCTGGGAGCCGGGCAAGGAAGACGAGGGGCTGCAAGACAGGGTTGTCATCAGTGTTCAGTGAAACAACTTGACGGTTTTTATAGTTCGACAAACACTTACCCGGCAAGGTCAGTGGCGCTGGCTTTGCGTTTCCTCATATCCCGACGTCGCCGGGGGACGAGAGGTGCGTCGTCCGACCAGTCCACGGATGATCCGGAGGAGTCGTCGGCTTGCACCCTCTCCCTAGCCGCCAGGCTGCCCGTGGCTGATTCGCTGCTAGCAATTTGTTCTTTCTGTGCTTTGGCGGCGCTGGGCAGCGTATGGTAGGGCCGGGGCAGATCGGGGTGTGGCGGGTAACTCCGATACAATGCTGATGAATCCTGTATTAAGACAATCAGTTAGTATTAACTCTTCAGATCAAGGGAAGAAGTCGAGAAGTCGAACACTTACTGCTGGTGGTCGATTCTGGGCTGTAAACCCTGCTGGAACATACGGGACAGCATCCACATCTACTAGAATTCGCCTGACGCGCATAAGTGCAGCATCGTCCCCAAGCTCCTCTGCGCACATACGGGATGGGTCTTCAGTTCCCAAGTACTCGAATCCTAAAGTATGGCGCTGCTGAATGGGTTGGACCCGGCGTTTGAAAAATGATAGCATCACTGATGCCCCGGTTACCCCTGTCTCTTTGTGCGCGGCAATCAACTCGAGCAGTTCTTTGACTTGGTCCATCTCGGCTTCATTTGGCTCCAATGTCCATTCGCTACGCTGAACAGGAGGCCTGCCGGACCGCACAGGGAGTTGGGGGGCATGGTTCACAATGTAGAACCAGTGTTGTTTCCACCCGGGGACATTTGATGGAAATTTATATGATATGTATTTGTCACTAGCGTGTTGCCTAAGCTGGATTCCAGCGCCCCCTATTGCAGAAGGATTTTTCGAGGTGGGCTGGGGCTTCACACGGAAAAGATAGCGGAAAAGAGTCCAATGTGGTTCAATTCCGAGGAAAGCTTCACAGAAATGAATGAAGATGGAGATATGGCAGATCGAATTGGGGTTGAGGTGTTGCAGCTCAATCCCATAGAAGTAGAGAAGACCACGGAAGAAGGAGCAAGTGGGGAGGGCGAATCCCCGTTCAGAGAAAGAGCAGAAAGAAACGATTTCATCGACATTTTCCATGGGAAATGGATCGCGGAGAGGAAGGCGCCAATTGATGAGATCCCTTTCCTGCAGCAGACCCCCCAATACCAAATTCGCTAAATTATGGCGAGAACACTTACTAATTGCCCATTCTCCGGTTGCCGCTTGTGCCTCTTTCAGGTCCTTCTGGTTGTTTTTCTTCGGAGCCATTTCGAATCCTTACAGCCACGAGTTGTTTTTACAAGCGCTCGGGGGCTGCGGCGGTGGGCTCGAAGATCTTCGACTATGCTGGGCGGTGGAAGGGCTCGGGCAGGTCAGACTTTAGTTGGGGTTTTGTTTTTCTCTGGTGGCGGCGTCAGATCTGATGGCACAGGAAAAACCCTAACTGACCGCGGGGTTAAATAACCAGCGGTCAGGCAGTGGTTTACTGTGTGTAAGATGAAGCGTCGCACGGTGGAATTAATTGGATACAGGCGGTTTTTTGGCAGATTTTTGGGACCGTTACCCGATTCACCATTTTTTCCGGGTTAGTTGTCCCAAAAAAAGAGGTTTTTCGGGTTTCGAGTCTAATTTTTGCTAATTGCCTCCTCTTAGACTTTATTTTTCAAAAGAAACTCTTTTTTGCCACGATCTTTGGGATCCTTTTTTCCAAAAGATTTGGACTCAAGGCTCGGGGGCTGTACGACACGTGGCATCGACTACTTATTTTTCGAAAGTACTCGAAGGATAAGAAGGAAAGATTCAAGGCTAGTTTGACCCTCAGCTTGATTCTTTGATTCAACCTAAGGCTCGGGGGCTACTCCATATGGAGTGCGATTATTCATCGCACCCCATATAAAAGAAAAAATTCAGGGCATGAGCACCTCATAGCTTCGATGCAGTCAGAAGAGTACTCGAAGAGAAGTATCAAGATGGAGCTTCGAAAGAAGTCGAAGACAGCTTCGGAAGTACTCGAAGAGTCTGTAGTACTCAGCTACGAAGAGCTCGGGGGCTTGTCAGACCCGGGGCCACGGGGCTGTGTACATCAAGGAGTCCGTATTGGACTAGGGGATAGGACGTGTCCTGTACCTCATTTATGTTGTATTCTATCCGCATGTGGAGTAGAACTAGTCGATACAGAAGGAAACTACTCGAGTTGTACTTGAGTACGATTTCTATGTTAGTATCAAACTAGGATTCATGTAACCCTGTCCACCCGGATATATAAGGGCGGGCAGGGACCCCCTCAAAACATAAGATCACCAGATCAACACCAAGGCAATACAAACCATCATACAGGACGTAGGGCATTACGCATATTGCGGCCTGAACCTGTCTAAATCTTGTGTTGTCTGCACCTTCGAGTTCCTGATCTCGGCGCATCCCAACCTAAAACCTACCACCTTGGGTATACCCCTTGGTGGGCAGCCGGATAAAACCCGACACCATTCTAGGTGAGCATCTAAATCTATACAAGCATGGTATAATCTTTAATCATTCATCATTTTAGATAATATCAAAATAATTGCTCTTGTTACTCAATGTGACAAAGGAATTAAGCAGTCTCAACCATCGTGAGAGGCGGACGATTCGAATCGAATTTAACCTTGCAAGGTAAACCTAACACACACGCTTGGAACACCACAGGGTCATTCCGAAGCAACCGTTTACCTTTCATTCCGACTCGTGGATCAGAGCCACCACAAGCGACTACAGGTCATACGCACTTCCAAAGTGCAGGACGTACGTCTGTAGCGCGACTACAAAACCCGTACTCTTGGTTGCCCAGCAACACGTATGCCTACACGTCGAACATAAGTAACCAAAAGAAGCAAGACAAGTGGTGGGAGGTATGTCCACTACTCGGGCCGATTGGCTACTAGGCTTACCGCTTACCATATTTCGCGGCATGTGGTTAGTACTTTCAAACGCTTAACCCCGATCACCACACGCTGCGACCTTATCAGTAATTTTAACAACACAGACGGGGTATCACCTTAATCATGATACCTCACAAAATTCCCGTCCGTCATCCTTATAGTAATAACAGAAATGTAAGCATTACAACTCCTATGTCGCGCGAGTGACAGGAAATCACCCGACTTCTACCGGCCCTATTAGCATAGCAACTAGCCGGACTCAAATACTAGTATTCAATACATCGGTTCCTAGGAGAATGCAACTAGGGTTTCAAGCAATTCCTAAGAACTTAATGCATAGATAGATATAATAATATAAATTGTCGAGTAAATAAAGTAGGGTTTATGTCCGGGGCTTGCCTTCTTGAGTAGGGTTGAGGGTAGAAGGATCGAGGTTTTCCGAACCTTGGTTCGGATCTTCGGTTAGATTCCTGACGGCGTCTCCGGAATCTTCAGGAGATTCTTCGGCTTGGTCCGCGATTAACTCGTAGTCACCATCAGCGAGGGTAAACGGTTCTACATGATATGC
The DNA here is from genome assembly GCF_002211085.1 of Panicum hallii. NCBI lineage: Eukaryota > Viridiplantae > Streptophyta > Magnoliopsida > Poales > Poaceae > Panicum > Panicum hallii. The sequence continues at coordinate 38,289,337 of NC_038050.1, read as the reverse complement.
AAGGCAATTAATATTAGGAAATGTGCACTCTTTTAATTGAGTTATATTAAAAATTATATTTAAAAAGATTAGTATTATAAGAAATGCCAAAACAAAGAAGTTTATAATCTAAGTCTATACTTAATACTTGACTTATAATTACGCCATTGAATTAATTTAAGATAAATATTAAACATATATTAGAGTTAAATTCAAATTTAAATTTGAATTTAAACTTTTATGTATAGAAGGTTATAGAATTTTGAACACTTAAAACTAGATCACTTTCTAATTTATGATTAAGAGATCTAATTAGTTAAAGTTTAAAAGGTATGTTTAGCTAATACTAATTTAAAATAATTTAAAAGGATTTAAATTATAGTATAAGTTTGGATTTGGAAGTTTTGCATCATTTTATATATCATATATAGAAATTACACATCAAAATTACAAACAATCAAATCAACATGTAGGAATTAAAGATATTACATTTCCTTGTTTCAAATTTAAATTAGATTCAAAAATATTTGGTTTCATATCAAATCCTTTTAACAAAAGTTATAGAGTTCATACTCTAGTTTCCAACAAAACAAGTTTTGCTAATTTTGAAATTTTCTATGATTTGTTATACATTTTACCAGACAGCACATACACATAACATGAAATAACAGACGTCTAGGGGGGGTCTCGGTAATTTTGCACTGGAACCCTTGGAACAACAGAACTAATTGCAAAAAGGGCCTTGCCCGACCCTGCGACGGCCGGCACGTCGGGCACGACGGTGTTCCCGCCGGCGGCGAGGACTCCGGCCAAAGGGGGCGGTCAAACACCATCTACAGGACCTCGGAAAGGCATAGGACAAGGAAGCACCGGACTGGTAGCAGGAGAACAGAGCGGCCGACGGACGGGGGCGGCGGCCGTGGCGGCGCATCGCCGTTCCCGGCGAAGGGACGGCGAACACGGGCCGAGAAGGGGCGCACGAGCATCAGTGGACCACCGGGGAGCTGTTTGTCTACCTGGTGGAGCGGGAGACCGGGTGGAAGGAGCTGTCGACGGGAGGACCGAGCTCGGGCGGCTCCGGCGAGCGGCGGCTCGGGGCGAGCAAGATTCCGGCAGAGGGGCGGTCGGAGTTGATTTGGCTCGAGCTGAGGAGCAAGAGGAGAAGGTGGGGAGGCTACTGGTGAAAGGAATTGGGATGGGGTGGCGCGGTAAGGGGGAATTGCGACGGGGAGTGGCGGCGGTGGTTCGGTGCTTCGTGGGGGAAGAACACAGTGCAAACCAATCGGGGGAAGAGGGGGTGTGGTTCGGTTGGTAGCAGCACTAACTCACATAAGAGAGGAAGACGCTTGAAGAAAGAAAGGATCACGGCCGGGCTCTGAATTGCGGCGGCGAGGTAGCGGCCGGCATGCACCCGAGGGCATCGTGGCGCCTGCGCAGGAGGACACCGGAGCAGGGGCTACGGCGGTGGCCAAGGAGTAGACTGACGCGTGGAGAGGGGCAGCATGAGGTGGACGGCGGCGACTGCAAGATGGCGGCCAGGGGTGCAGAGGAGCAGAAGAGGTGTAGAGGAAGAAGAAAGGAGGGAGAGATCCAGGGACTCGTTTGCAAATTTTAAAAGTTACAGGGACCCTGCAGAAAAGTACTTTTTCCCCACTAATCTAGGGGTTTTCTAAGAAAAAGTCCAACATGAAAATTGTAGAGTTTTTCAAGCTCTACACTTTTGCTTTAAAACTCAAATTCGAAAACTCAAAGTTTGCAACCTTATAAGATGAATTCTAAACAAGGTAAAATTTAAATTACTCCCGTCCTTACCGAACGGGATTTTAGCTAAACTTTGATATGTTTACAATTACTTAAGATAGGTTATGATGATAAATAATTCTACAACTAAGTCCTTAAGTGAACATAAAAGTTACTTTTACTTCTCAACTTTTTACATAAAGGACCCTATCTCTTATATTTTTACACATAGGCCCTTACCCTTATTCAAGGGCTTAAACAGCCATATCAAAGCACACACACTTTAAACACAAAAGGTTTATAACACATGAAAAATTTTAGATACCCCCTTAACATTTATGCCCATTATATCTAAAGTCTAATTTTTATAACTTATTACCTGAATGTCACATTCATCGACAACTTCTAGGGATCCATGATCAGGGCGGGCACTCGCCATGACTTGTCCCAGTTGAAGCAGGAGATGAACGAGACCTTGAGGTCTTACACACGGTGTTTCTTTCGCCAACATCACCGATGAGGACGTCATCCGTTGCTTCCAACACGGCCTCTTCTCGAAGAACACGTACCACGACTTTGCGTGCAACCGCCCGACTACTGCCGTGAAGCTGCGTGACATGATGGCAAGGTGGGCCGACCAGGACGACAAGGAAAACGACCGTTTCCCCAAGCGCAACCATGACAAGCAAGGCAATGGCAACAGCCACTTCGACAAAAGCCAGCGGAACCACTCGGGGAACACCCAAAAGCGCAAGCCAGACCATGAAGTCGCGGCTGTCGAGTGCAACCCGCGTGGCAAGAAAGTCGGGGAACAACCACTCGGAATACGAGCAAGTCATGCACAAGCAATGCCTGATACACCCGAAATCGCGGCACACACTCTTCAAGTGCGTCACCATCCGCAAATCACTCAACGCACCCTCCTCCATCAAGCAGGAAAGCGAAAGGACAAGGAGGATGATGAAGGAGGTGACAAGTCGGGGGCTCAAGACTTCCAGGATCCAAAAAATGTCATCAATATCATCTTCGGTGGAGATAGTGGATTCCCCTCCAAGCGTGCGTAGAAGCTAACCCTGTGCAAAATACTCTCTATGGAGCCGGCCACGACAAGGCCTCTGAGATATAGCGAGGTCCCGATCTCCTTTTCTAAGGATGATCAATGGACCAGCTTCTCCGAGCCAGGAAAATTCCCGCTCATTCTAGACCCTATCGTGGTGAGCTCACAGCTCACCTGAGTACTCATCAATGGCGGGAGTGGCCTCAACCTGCTCTTCGCGAGTACTCTCAAGAAGATAGGACTGGACATCTCCAAGATGCTCACTCCCAACAAAACTCCTTTCTACGGCATCATCCCTGGTAACGCGGCTACACCACTTGGGTCAGTGGTCCTGCCAGTCACCTTTGGGATAAAAGACAACTACCACACCGAGTACATCAAGTTCAAGGTGGCAGATTTTGACTCATCGTACCAAGCCATCCTTGGCAGGCCGGCACTAACCAAATTCATGGCCGTGCCCCACTACGTCTACCTGCTACTCAAGATGCCAGGCAAAATAGGTGTACTCACACTCAGTGGCAACCTGAAGAAGTTGTACGACTGCGACCAGGAGGCAATCGAGTAGACCACGACTTCACACGTGTCAGGGCCATTTGCGGAAGTACTTGCGGCCACGCTGAAGCTGACCAACATAGAGATGGAGATCTCCAACCAGTGGCCTAGCTAGTTGAGGGTTAAACCCAACCCCAGCGATGTCAGCATCAGGACCGTCGAGCTGCAAGAAGACGACCCATCCAAGACCGCTTTGATCGGGGGCAGCTTAGGCAACAAATAGGAAAGCGCGCTCATCAACTTGCTTAGGGCCAACCGGGATATATTCACGTGGAAACCAGCGGATATGCTAATGGTGCCCAAGGAGTTGATTGAGCATTGCCTAAAAGTCGACCCTAAAGCCACTCCGAAAAAACAACGACTACGACGGTTCGCCCCCGATAAGTGGGAGGCAATAAAGAAAAACCTAGCAAAACTACTCGCGGCTGGTTTTATTAAAGAAGTTTACCACCTCGAGTGGTTAGCTAACCATGTACATGTACTGAAAAAGAATAATAATGAATGGAGGATGTGTGTGGATTATACTGATCTCAATAGACACTGCTCGAAGGACCCCTTCGCGCTCCCACGCATCGACCAAGTCACCGACTCCACAGCTGGCTGCGTCTTGCTCTCCTTCCTCGACTACTACTCGAGCTATCATCAGGTAGCTCTCAAGGAGGAGGATCAGATCAAAACGACATTCATCACCCCCTTTGGAGTATATTCTTATACTACAATAACTTTCGGGTTGAAGAATGTAGGAGCCACCTATCAACGTGCCATCCAACTGTGCCTTGCGGACCAACTACACCGCAACGTTGAAGCTTACGTGGATGATGTGGTCATCAAGACCAGGTCTCACGATGAGTTCATCACTAATCTTGAGGAGACTTTCAACAGTTTGCGACGGTTTTGATGGAAGCACAACCCGATAAAGTGCGTCTTTGGCGTGCCTCAAGGCAAACTACTCGGGTTCATTGTCAGTCACCGCGGGATCGAAGCAAATCCAGAGAAGATTAACGCCATCATAGCCATGGACGCTCCAAAGACGATCAAGGATGTCTAGAAGCTCACTGGCTGCATGGCAGCTTTAAACCGATTCATCTCCCAACTTGAAGAAAGGGGACTACCCTTCTTCAAGTTGCTCAAGCACAACCCCTTATCCTGTAAGATGTAAGCTATATGCACAATCCCGTGGGCCCAAGTCTGACAACCTTCCGAAGATGTTCACGGGCTCACTATCACCATGTGACACCGAAGATATTGATACCACTTGTTAGAGTGTCCCGCTATACCCACAAGCCGGTGCCCACAACAACCAAGGCTTCGGGTCTAACTCAACCTAAAAAACTAGCCCGATAGGTAAGAGCTATCCCAATTTGTATGTTACGCTCTCCCACCATCAATTTTCGATGTGGAACTAAATCTAACACTTATATTCACGAGCTGCTCCTGAGTTGTTGTGCTTCGGTTTTGCCTACTTGAGGACCTACCAAATTGAGGCTGGAACTGTGGCAAAACCAACCTGAATTATACCGGCTCAAGTACGCGAGTCCACTCCAGAGGGCTCCAACGTGCTTCAAACGGTATAATCCCTTGGCCTGTCGGGTAGCGTCCCGATAAACCACCAATACAGGATCAAATAAGGTTACCTCACACGAAGGTGAGTCCAGAGATACAGTCACCATCATATTTTACATCATAGGGAAATACATTACAAGAGTTTCCAAAAGTAGTATTAAGTTCCAAATTTAGAAAAATGATTATAAACTGTTAAAGTTATGGTTTTTGGCAGCAGAAAACATACGTGATGATATACAGCACGTCGTCAAGACGGATGTCATGCTAAGCCCGGGCACGACATCACTCAGTATCATCAGTATTGGCCGGGGACGGGTCCCATTCCATGAAACAACCATCGGGAAGAGCACTGGGCCAAGACAGGGGAAGAGTAGGGTCTTCAAAGACATTACCTTAAAAACATATAACTAGCAAGACTGAGTATACTAATACTCAGCAAGGCTTACCCGTTTCATGGTATACTTAGCCATGTAACTAGACTCTTGAAGGCTTTGTAAAGGTTCTGGGTTTAATTTCAGTTGAAAAATGCAACAAGGAAAGTGAATTAGTTTTCACATTTTAGCTTTCAGATTCTAGTTTCATTAACCATTCTAGGTAAGCATCTATACAAGACAAACAAGGTAGAAATTATCATCCATCATGATTATTCCATCAATAGTTACACTTCTTACTCTATGTGGCAGAAGGAATAAGCAGTCTCAATCTCTGCGAGAAAAGGACGATTCTGAATCGAATTTTAACCTTGCAAGGTAAACCTAACACACACGCTTGGAACATCCAAGGATCGTTCCGAAGCAACCGTTTCCCTCATATTCCGGGTTATGGATCAGGACCACCACAAGCGACTGCAGGACCGTACGCACACCAATTGTGCAGGACATACGTCTTTAGTGCGACTACATGATCCGTATTCCTGTCTGCCTTGCAGAACGCACCCCCACACGTCGGTGCGTGTAAACATAAAATAAAAGTCGAGTGGTGGAGACATGTCCATTTGCTGGGCCATTCAGGTACTAGGCTTACCGCTTACCATATTTCGCGGCATGTGGCTAGTACTTTCAAACGCTTAGCCACCACTACCACACATTTTGACCTTAACCACTTTTAATAAAATAGACAGGGTAAACCTTCAGGTCATGATACAGCACATGACCCTGTCCATCATCCTTATAATGATTGCAGAATTGTAAACAAGCAACTCCTAAATTGCGCGAGTGACAGAAAATCACTCGACTTTTACCGGTCCTATTTAGCAGAGCATCTATGCGATAAGGACTCGGGTACAATACATTGGATTCCTAAGATCTTATGCAACTAGGGTTTCATTTCAACTCCTAGACTTAATGCGAGATATATAATATAATAATGAAATTGTAATAAAATGAAATATTGGGATATGCATCAGGGCTTACCTTTACTGGTGGGGCTGGAGTTAGAGATGTTAGTATTATTATCTTCCGAACTTTGGTTCGGGGCTTCCGATAATCCCTTGGTGACGTTCCCTTGGTTTTCAGGAATATCCTCCGCAGACTCCTGGGAGATCTTGTAGGTACTGTTTGCAGAAGTAGTCGTATCTACATGCAATGTAACATTACATTCAAAGTGTGCACATAAAACTATGTTGATTCACGATAAAGTTGCAATCCAACACTCATTTAACATACTACTCACATAACAACCAAAAAGATCTGAAACTAAACTTAGACAGAGCTTCAGGTGGTCAACTAATTAAAATCGGCTATTGAAAACAACAGGGTTCAGTCAATAGAATTGGCAAAGGAGGGAGCTCTCTATACAGTTTTAGGAAATCTGTTGATTTCTATTCGGAAGAGAAATCGGTAGGAGCAATCTCGGTATATGAGTAGAAAAGATTAGCCGATTTGGTTCACCTTAGGTTAAATCGGCTGATATAGAGAGGAACGTTGAAAGTACAGTACTCCAAGGATTGAACAAGGAAGGATCTTGCTGATTGGATCTAGTTATCAGCATGTTTTTGTCTAACTGATGGTTGATGTATCGGCTTGCCTTATTCGATGAGGGTGTATCAGGTTTAGCCGATTGATGTGCCTTGGTTGTGCCTAACAGGGGCGTGTCTACTGTACTATCTTACTGATCTAGGGTTGTGTACTTTGGTCTGGGCAGCCGATTGATAGGTGCATCAGGTTCCTAATTGATCGATGAAAGCATCGATTACTTTAGCAGAGGGGTGATTCCTAAAGCAGCTGTGTCTTAATTGAGATGTGCTTAGGTGTTATCCTAGGTAACTAGGTAAGGTTGCATCGACTTGATTACGTCAGCACAACAATTGAGTGACGTACAGTCGATGGGGTCATCTAAGCCGGACTTGTTACAAGAACTAGGTGGAACAGAACACTAACATCAGACTAGGTTGATGAGACCACAAGTGCGGAACTAAACTGAAGAGGATGTGGCTGATGGGCTTGTGCCGAGGAGGATATGTTCTACAGATGTGCAGCCGATTGGAGTGTGGTTGAGGATATGTGACCGATAGGTATATAGCCGATTTCCTAGCTGATAAATCGGCTGATAGAAGTGTGTGGATAAGGATGGGAAAACTAAGGACTGATCGGCCATATTTGACCGATATGGAAAACAACTAAAATCGGCCTGGATCGGCCGATAGCAAGAATCCTAAGATCGTGTGTGCATCTCCGATACATCAACTATGTGCAGCCGATGTAGGACGGAACGAAAGAATTGTATCGGCAGTAGCCGACAATAGAAAGATAACAACCGTATCAGCTAACCAGCCGATGGTAGAAGCATATCAAAAGAAATGCATCGGCTGACAGCTGTTACACAGAAGTATCATAGACTCAAAGGAAATGGATGCTTAGCGACTGAGCCACTAGCTGATGCTGAAGTATAGTTGCAGAGATGTATAAGCTAAGCAGCAGCTACACACGAACTAACAAGAATCCTTATACAAAAAGGACCTTAAGGAGACGGCAATCAAAACAAGGACAATGTCTTGATAGCAGGGACATGAGCACTCATGTGAAAGGATTAACTAAATATCACACATCTCCACTTGAGACATACATTCTATGACTTACCTTTTAGTTACAACACATGCATATCACATAAGATACAAATAAAGCATTTATTTCCAAATACTTAACCTAGACCACAAATCAAAGACTTTCAGTTCAAGATCACAACATAAAACTTGTAGATTTTGACCTAAGGATTCAAACAAAACTAATTTTGTATTTTTATAAGTTTCTTATGAATTTCTATGGAATGTAGAAGTTCACTGATTTTGAAATAAAGAAGGTTCTGGAAATTTTACAGAGAGCACCCTAAAACTTTTTAAATCGAAGCAATTAAGTCCCTAGTCGAGGAAAACAGAGAATAGGAAGATAACAACGATGTTCCGGCAAAGGGGTCGCCGGCATTAGAAAGATTCAGTGGGTCAGGACAAACCTTGGGGTAGCCTTGGTTGTGGAGGAGAACGGGTGGAAAGTGAATTCCCGTGGTGAACAGAATCGGCGATGAGAAGTGCTCGACGGTGACGAGGTTCCGGTGTGGGAAGGATGGCGAGGTGGAACTGGAGAGGTTCATCGGGTGATGAAGAAGCTTGCTGGGGATTGTAGTGGGTGGAGGATGGCCGGAGGGATATTCCTCACGGTGACCTGTGGTGGCGGTAGTTGGCTTTGCCACGGCAACGATGTTCCGGCATACAGGGATCGAAGAGGCTCGATGGGGGGGGGGGTCCAAGAGTTTCCTCGAGGCGTGGTGGTCTTGCTTGAACGATCGGCGAGGAGTAGGAGCTGCTGAATGTCGTGGACTCATGGGAGAAGACGATAGAGCCAGATTGGTTCGCTATGCCAACTTCTCCGCAAACTTCAGGGTCCTCCTGCTCACGAGCTGAGCCTCCTCTGCTCACGCACGTGTGCTGCCGAAACACGGCCGGCACACCCGCGTAGCCTCCTGCAAGACCGTCGCGCCTGGTCGCATCTCCTGCGCGCTGTTCTTGTTCTGCTCCCGCACCCCTGGCCCTCAACCTGCTCGCGCGTGGCCTGTTGCCCTGCACGCGCACACGCCTGCGGAATCGAGCCGAGCTGGCCATCGGCAGAACGTCCCCGCACGCACTTACGGACGCGCCCGTCCAATTCCGCCCAGACCTCTAGGTCCTGCAATTCCGCCGCCCTCTCCACCAGTTGTGACGCCATCAGGGCCGGCCTACCACCGCCGCCGGTCTTGCGCTGCGCGTCGAACCCGCGCCGCGTTGCTCCTGCCCCGACCGCCTCGTGTCGCTGCGTAGCTTCTCCTTCCGATTCACCGCACCATAACCGCCTTTCCGCCTCCGCGAGGGCCGTGGTCTGCCTGCATTAGGGCCGTGCCTTCCACTGCCTTCTCCTCGATGGCCTCCGACATCCTCCACGCGCGGCCCCGCTGCTCCCGTGCGGATCCGCCCGCAGCCGCTGCACTCGGACCCGCGCTCGCTCCAGCGCCGCCAGCGTCGTGTGCTGCGGCTGCTCCCGTCCTCCGCGCTGACCAACCTCCTCGCGCCCGCGTGCGAGCTCCTGCAGCTGCGCCTGTGCTCGCCCACATCTACGCCGCCGCCAGCCGCTCGTCTCCGCCCGAGCCCGGCGCCGCCCGCCTTGCGCCCGCACGCCGCCAGTACTGCGCCCGCTGCGCGCCTCGCTCCTATGCTGCACCGCGCTCCAGCGTTGCCAGCTTCCGCGCGTCCCGCACGCCGCAGCCGCCCACGCGCGCCTGCGCGGCCACCCGACGCCTCGCTCCACGCCGCCTGGAGCCACGCCCGCTCGCGCTACGCGCTCGCCCGCGCCTGCGCCGCCCGAGCCGAGCGCCCGAGCCACGCCACTCCTCTCCCGCTTGCGCCGCCGGTCCTGAAGCCGAGCAGAGGAAGGGAGGCAGGGGGAGCTGCCCAGAAGAAGCGCCGCCGGGGGAAAAGAAACGCTCGGGAGAGGAAGAAGAGAGAGAGAGGAAAAACAGAGGAGAAGGAGAAAAGGGATTTCCCAAGGACTTGTGCGTAAATTTAGAAAATTGCAGGGGCCTTTCTGCAAAGCATAATTTCTCATTAATCTAAAACCCTAATGAAGAAATGCCCAAAATGAATGTTGGAGAGTTTTTCAAATCCTACAACATTGCTTTAGGGCTCAAGTTCAAAAACTCAAAACTTATATCTTTACACATGAAATTTTGAACAAAGGTTGGATTTGAATTACTTTTGTCCTAAAGAGTGTAATATTATAACATTTAGGATCTAAATGCAAGCATTTATGACACGTCATGATGACGGGATAGACACGTCATAATGATTGGATAGACATATCATGATGACTTGCACCTTTTACACTTTAGCCCTGAGTAACTTTGAGAGTTACTTTTGTAAATCAACTACTTGCATAAAAGGACTTGTACTTTTATAAAATTACATAAATACCCTTATTTTCACAACTTTACCCAAACTTTTACACAATTCAACACATACATTTCAAATGCAACTTTTGGATAAATATATATTTTTACAGGGGGTAAAGTAAGAAAAACATGTTTGCAAAACCACCCTTCACTTATTTTTTTGAAGTTAACTCCTATCCAATTACATCTTGCAAAAACAACCCTAGTTTTTTCCCTAATTACAAAAATACCCCTTTTACTTGCACTTTAAATTTTCAAAAGTTTCACATAAACATACACAAGCTTTACACTAACAAGCACATACTCCACACTAACAAATAATGTGCCTACCTTACAAGTACATGAACTGTCACGTGAACGAGGCATGGATCAACTACCACTGTGGCATGCTTGCATAAGTGAGTGGCAGAACACAATCATCGCCTCGTGACATATGCGTCATTATGTTATCTATTGTAGTACTAAAAAAATGTACTGATGCGACGTACAGGATATGGTAAAGATATGAACACCTCCAAATATTTGAAATGGGAACCTTGATGAACATGCTTTACAAGCTCGCAGTCTTTATTATTCATCACCTGAAGGTTACAGCAAACAGTTTATGGAAAAACAGGCCTGCAGTGCAACTCCCTTTCAGAAGAGGCGACAGGTAAACAGTAAAAGCTTCACTCCTTCATGCCCGGCGCCGCGTTTGGCGACACAGCAGCCAAAACTCGTCCTGCTCTAGCGCTGCCATGTGCTCCGGCAACATCAACACCTGCACATCGAAGCTGCCGTCCCGCCCGGGATACAGCGACGCCTTCCCGTCCATCCCGTCCATCTAGTTGGCCATGCAGCTGCGAAGCCGCTAGCGCCTTCCCCCACCCGAAGTCGCAGCCGTACATGTTGAACCGCGGCGATCTCCCCATAAGCACGCCGTTCGTGGAGAACGACCCCGCTATGTACAGCACCGGAGTCGCGGTCCACGGCACCGCTCGAGCCCGTATGCTCGCGTCGGTGTGCGCCGCCACCGCCTGCCCCACCGCCAGCCACCCGTGCCTGCGTGCCAGCACCCAGCAGCAACGACGCGAGCACCACCTCCATCCTGATGGTGCTGACGCAGTTACCGAAGTACTCAGCCGGAAGCGGCGGGTGGGGCCGCCCGCAGCTGTCGACAGCCGCGTAACACACGATCTCCTGGTCCGGCGCCAGGCGTCGAGCGCGGGTGAAGCACCTCCACACAAGGGAGGTCAGCTCCTGGAACCTCATCAAGAAGGCACAACCGCCGGCTATGTCCCCAGCCGCCTGGAGCTCCGTCCTGCAGCGCCCGCTCCTTGAGCGCCGCCAGGGACTCCGCGGAGAAGTGAGCATCCGCTCGCGCATTGGCAATGGGGGCGTCTGTGCCTTGATAAGCACCAATGGGTCCGCGTCCGGGACCATGAACGCCGCCGCCGCAGCGCCGTCGGTGACCACGGCTCGAAAACCAATGCCAGGGACGTCAGTGCAAAGGGTACTTCCGGTGGTGCGAGCGTGGTGCGCGCGAGCTTGGCCCACGCATTGAGGAAGTTCCAGAACGCGGTGCCATGCCATCACAGAGCGCATGGTTGCATGCGAACCCGACTAAGACTCCGTCGACGAGCTCGGTGACCTGGACGATGAACAGCGGGAGCTCGTGGCCGTTGTAGTTGACGGCATTGTTAAAGTGGGAAGAAAGCCTAGACATGCGTGGGATATCGTTGTTGGGAGGTATATATCACATCCGCGATGGTGACGCCGTCTGCGTCGACGTGGAGGACGTCGACGCCCTGGCCGCCACAGTCGATGGAGACTGTTGACGCGAAAATGCACTGCGCCAAATACCAAGCACCGAACGTGCAGCACGCAGCAGCGCACCTCGCAGTATCTCTGCGCAAACCGGTCAGACTAGTATGGTGGATCGATGACACCGGTCTCGTCGGGCGGCCCGACGAGGATCCAACGAAAGCCTGCCTTAGAGGGATCCCGTCATGGCAGGCGCATCTTGGATTGCTCTAGGGTCGACTGGCCATCTAAAAGATCCTCAAACGCAATAGAGACGAAGGAAAAATAGTAGATTGGGGATGGGATGCCTCCGGTCTATCCAAAAGGGCCTCCTCTTCGCGCAGCCACGGCTCCCCACTTCCGAGCTCGTACGAAACGAAGCACGGTCCTGTGTTTTGGACATCCCTTTGGTCGCTCGTATACATCTTCCTCCGCTGATTTTTTCACCATCTTGAAGTTTGCTAACCCCTTTGCACTACCAACCAATAGCTCCGCTTTGGTGTGACGCAACAACTGGCTCAGAAAATCACCATCATCAAGTTCGTCGTCACTACTATCATCACTACCACCATCAATGGCTCCTCATCAAAACAATCACCATGGCATCCCACCAACACCATCATCATCGCCGCACCCTCATCAAAATTATTATAAGCATCAAACAATCTATCAAACTAGACGTCTTCTATGATTTCATCGAGCAGATTCTCCATCGGAGGGGATGATTTCTCACCATGATAGATCCAGAACATGTAGTTCTCAACAAAACCACCCACCAACATATGCAATCTGATTGCAGTTGCGTCGCTGAATACTCTCATATTCTTGCAGGCTTTGCATGGGCAACGTATCCTCTCTGTCTTTGCAGTTGTCGTGTGGTTTTCTACAGCTCGAATAAATTTATTAGGTTCTTCAAATAGGAGTCCATCCTTCATGCTTTGTACATCTATATCCTATCCATTTCTAAACAGCAACAAATAATTCAAATGGATTAAAACAATCCCTTCAATAATTTTGTAAATAATTCAAATGGATTAAAACAATCCCTTCAATAATTTTGTAAAGAACTGGTGTATATATATGTGTGTGTAGATATTAGAAAAACTCAATTTAACATGTATAACTAAAAAAATCAAAACCTAGCATATTCTTGTCCCACTAAATCTTGGGAAAAAACTATCATGCATGCGTAAATACAGAAAACAAATCAAATCTTCTTCTCTCTCCTCCATAGATCTAGAAAATTCTTCATTCAGCTAAAACATAAAGATTGAGTCCAAATAATTACATTATGTTGTTCTCCTACTTAAATAACCTAACTTCATCCAAAAGTTGAGATAAATTGAGCTCCAAATAGCAAATCCACAGCATGGAGATCTAGATCATGCTAGAGGCAAAAAGCTTCATTTGAGCCTTAAAACTATGCAAAAGTTTAAAAAAGACATGTGATTAGCATCAACTTACCTTCTATAGCCTCCAACTCCAAGGAAATAAAGTTTATAACCTTCCCTCACCTTCCTTTTTTTTTGGATTTTCGGGCAGCACCTCCGCCGACCAAACACTGTGCTGTTGGGAGGAGGAAGAAGGGTGGTTGCTACATTTTATTGGGCATTTTCAGGGATGGATGAATTGCTACAATAACCCACTTATTTTGTAGGAGCGGGGTACCTTTTGGGTTGCCCCCGGAGAAAATGGAGGCTCCTAAAGATCGTTTTTTGGTAGTGTGATATGCTACAACAATGAAGGTGAATGGTGATGCCTATGTCAAAGAGCCTGTTCTAGGTCGAAACTAATCAGTATTATAACTTACAACTAACTTACCCTATGCAGGCTGAAATGATCAATGTCTAAATTTTTATCTTTGGATATATACAAGAATAGATTCAAGAAGTTTTGAATTGCATGAATACAAGATATTATATTTATGAAGATATTACAGTTATCAAATTGTCCTTTCCAGCCGTACAAACATGTACTCTTCACTACTATATAGTTCTCTCTCCGGAATCATATTGTTATGTGAATGTACTATCACATGAAATCATGAATGAAGTACTACGGTTGTTTGCTTCACACAATCCCGGTAACTTCTCCACATACCACTATTTCTGAGCAATTTTTCTCTAGAACAAACATCCAGGCCACCTCCGAAAATCATTAATAAGATACTCCTCTCTTTCATTTGAGAAAGTTTGTTTATCTTCTCTCACAATATCATATTTAGAGCTTCCAATAAATATTTTCTTTTGTTTTTATGAAAATATTTTCCTTTGTTAATCGATAAATTTTGTTGTATTAAGAGTATCTCCAAGAGTGCTCAGAAAACACTCCTACTAATAACTTATGGGTAAAAATTGAAAATCAACGCTCCAACAGTGGTTCAATCCTTTGCCCACTATTTTGGCTCACCAAAAAAAGATGCTCTACTAGCCCAGATATGCGCCAATGCTGGTTCGCTCCCAATCCCAAAATTTACACGCGATGCCTGCTATTTCTCGCTTCCCGCGCGCCTCCCCGCACGTTTTCCATCACAGTCGCGCCATTTTTCTACAGGCGCGCTTCGTCATCCTACCAATCCAACCACTGCCGCGCTCCATCCCACCTTCCAGGGCGTGTTGGGTAACTAGCGCCGCTATCTACTGCTGCCACGACCCTTGTCCCCGTCCAAATCACAACCCTCTGTCCCCGTCCAAGTCGCAGGATCTTCAGAAACAACGGCGCAGGTTCCCATCCGTCCGGTGCCGGATCCACTCCGTCCACAGCGGCGATTCCCATCCGCCCAACAACGCTCTGCTTTGATTTGCTCCCCTCCTATAAACTTCCATTATTTGCTTCGATTTGCATCCAGGTACTGAACTTCAGGTCCTCCAGATACTGAACTTTGATTTGCATCTCGTGAGCTTTTGTTGTTTCAACAAATTTGTCAAGTATGCCTTACTAGTGTTAAACTAGGATATGCACTGACTGCATGATTTTATTTTTCTGTTTATCTGTCTCTACTCTCTATCTTCTCTATCTCTTCTTCTCTACCCATAAATCCATCTAACTTTTCTTTTCTACGTTCACTGCAACATTTGTCCCCAGCAGAGATGCGTTCTTCTACATCCACACCCATCAGTGCACCCAGGAATCCAACCCAATTTGATTCAACCGTCCAGATCTTCTCTCATCCCTTCTCTCCCCACCTCCGTTGCGATTTCCAAGAATGGAACCGGCTCTACTTCTCAAGAATGGAACCGGCTTTTCACCTCCCTTGCCTCTTCATCTTCCTCGTTCATCAATGCTTGCCCGTAATCCGGTCATCTGATCACCCTTGGAGATCGCGTACCACGGCCCGGCCGCCGGTGTCCACAAGCATCGCTGCCGGCGTCGTGGCCAGGACGCCGTGACGGGGCGTTGTCTCCGGTGCCAAGGTACACCCCCCGCCCACCACCGTGGCTCCGACGCTGTCGTCGCGGCCGCGGCCGGGCTCCACGTCCAGAAATGCTATCCCCGCCGTTAACGGTGGCGTCACCACGGCCGGCGTCCAAGTCCGGCGACGCTGCCGCCGCCGGCGACGTCCATGTCGAACACGCTCACATCTTGCAAGGGGCAGAGTAGAGTGGATCGGAGAAGGGAGTCTTCACTTCCACAAGATCTTGGAGGAGCAGGGAGCCAGAAGATCAGAATCGTGCCGCCAAGGGCAAGCTTCTCATACGAGTCAGATGGGGAAATAAGGAAAAGGTTAGTAGATTGGATTCAGTGGAGTTGGAGTTGGATAACTTCTAACTACAGATCGTAAGCTTGTTTGATCTTTTCTGCAGAAGAGAGCACCGTACTCTTGTTTGATCTTTTACATGCACTCATGACTCATGTTTTATACCTTTATTCACTACCGGAAACGCGGTCTTTGCCGAGTGTCCGCGCCTTTGCCGAGTGCTAAATATCGGGCGCTCGGCAAAGAGATTCTTTGCCGAGTGTTACACTCGGCAAAGAAAAACACACGGTAAAGTAACCCTTTGCCGAGTGCCAGGCGCTCGGCAAACATAAACACTCGGCAAAGACTACTTTGCCGAGTGTCGGGCACTCGGCAAAGCAAGACACTCGGCAAACGAGCGCCACGTAATTAACGGCGTCATTCTTTGCCGAGTGCCTACTCGAAGACACTCGGCAAAGAGGCATTTTGCCGAGTGCCTTCGCAATACACTCGGCAAAATGTACATTTTTTTTCTCTCTATTTCGTCCAAATTTTTTTCTATTGTCATCCTACATTCTCCTTAACAACATATATAATTTAGGTTCATTTCTGAAAGTGTCTGCTATATTTCGTCAATTTATGTTATTTTATTGAATTTCTTGAATAATTCAAATTTGAACCGCGTGGTCATTCGAATAGTGGAAAAAATGAATGAAAAATTATTATTTATATCAATGAGCATGCTTTGTTGCCTTATCGAAAACAGGACCTGAAATTTTAAAACTACTATTCACAAAATATGGCGACTAAATTGTGTTCGAATCGTATTTAAATTGTATAAAAGGCAAATTTGGTCAGAAAATTATGAAACTTGTCGAGATGTCATTTTATGATGTGAGGATATTGTGATAAATTTTTTATAAGGTTTCGTGAAAGTTTGCCATCTACGATGTTTAACACCTAATCGGTCTATATATAAAATCATACACCTATTTGGAAAACTTTCAATTTGTAAGCATCGTATATTGTAACTTTAAAGAAACCTCGTCAGATTTTTATCATAGCTTTCCCATATGATATCATTACTTCTCGAGAAGTTTCATAATTTTCGGACCATATTTGCTTTTTATACATTTTAAAAACAACTGAACAATAAGTTCGTCGTTATGTTTCGTGGACAACAAATTTGAAATTTTTGATTTTTTTCTCGATAAGATCTCAATGCATGCTTGAATAACATGAATATCATTTTTTGATTCATTATTTTCCATTATTCGTATGACTTGTAGTTCAAATTTCAATAATTACAAGAAATTCAATAAGATGAAATAAATTGACGAAATATATCAAACACTTCGATTAATGGGCAAAAATTGCACGTACTGTTGCATAGAATGTAAGTATCACAGAAAAAAAAGTTTGCACGTACAGTTGGCACTCGGCAAAGTCGAGCCCCTTTGCCGAGCGCCAAACCGAGGGCACTCGGCAAAGAGCCGTCACGGCCACTGGCGCCGTCACGGCGACTTTTCTTTGCCGAGTGCCTAATCTAACACTGGGCAAAGCTTTTGCCGAGTGCCCGACAAAAGGCACTCGGCAAAGACGTCTTTGCCGGAATAATCAATACCGAGTGCGCTTTGCCGGGTGTTACATCCGGCAAAGCCTTTGCCGAGTGTTTTCAGGGCTTTGCCGAGTGTCGTAGACACTCGGCAAAGGTCCTGAGTCCGGTAGTGATTATTTGATAACTCATAGTTGTGGGCTTGAAGAGATACGCCAAGTACCACCACAATTGGAAGTGATGCTGCAGCAGCAGAACAATCTGAGGCTGCTCCAGGAGAGGAAGACCATGAGCACATTAGTGCTCTTGCTCCAGAAGCTCAAGCTGAAGCTGCTGAACAAGAACCACCACCGCAAGCACAAGGTCCACAACTAAAGAGTTCAACCCAGATCATATCATTTCAGATTCAGGATATATTCCAATCGAGAAGTCAGGTTGTATGCACAATTTAGTAACCTGTGTTCACATTTTTTTCAGTTTATGATCACTTGATTATGTTATTCATAACTCCATTTTATTTAGTGCATATTAATTATCCCCCACTGGCCCCAATTATTTTGAGTATACGCTTGTTTTTTAGTACATTTATACGTAGTAGTAGTAGTAGAAGCAGCAGCAGTAGCAGCAGTAGCAGTAGCAGTAGCAGTAGGAGCTAGGAGCTAGAGCGGCATTTCTTTCAGAGCCACCGCTTCTATACAACAGGTGATTAAAAGAACTTGCAGACTGAAAATGCAATATAAAAGAGTAAAAGAAGCGGTAGCCAGAGTGGTACTTCTATACTGCAGGTGATTTAAAGAACTTGCAGACTGAAACCTGCAATATAAGGAGTAAAAGAAGCTGTGCTTCTTTCATATTTTACTTGCAGAATAGAAGTTTGTTTTTTTCCATATTGCAGTTTACTAACGCCCTTGCAGAGTTGCAGGTGATTTGCAGTTGCAGGTTAGTAGGCGTTACAAAGCACTGCTGGTTACTACTTCCTTCAATTCAGTTAAGTTCTTCGTACCCTATCACTGGAACTGTAATGGCAGAGCATCATGACTATACACATCTGTTTATTGCATCTATGAATTGCCTGCTTCCCTGCTGTATTACATATATGCAAGGTTATGAAATTTTTTATATTCTGCCATACCTGAATGTCTAAATGCTCTGATATGTCTAGCTGGGATGTGTATGCCTGTCTAACATTCATGAATGCCTTCTGTTTTCCATTCATCTGAATAGATTTTATTTCTGTACACAGGTTGCACTTTCTTTAAGTGGGAGGAACAGGAGCTTGAATCTTTAAGATGAAAAGTAGAATGCTTCCTTTTCTTCAGTGAGCTATCCCAATATAACCACAAGAGGTGCTTACCTGCATACAAGGGATCTGAATGCTTGGTGGCTATTTTTGTCAATGACCATGTTAAGCAATAAAGGGTTGGGATTGAACCATCAAGACCATGAAGAAAGGGCAAATGTTGTTTTTACCATTCCTCCAGAACTAGCTTTATGGACATGACGATTGGATATTGTATTACTAATTGAAAATTTCAACTTCCATGGATTCTGACTACTAATTTTGACATAGATGATTGTTCCAACAAGCTTCCAGTAGATCCATGCTGTCATTGCTTGCATCAATGGTAGCCAAGCTCACAGTGTTATTTCATCGTTAATCATTTTTATGTCTATATTCTTTAGTTTTCTAAATATACATTGCCTATTTTTGCTGCCCCATTGATCCACGTTTTGCTCTATGGAAAGAGTAATGATTGGAATATTTTTATTGGTGTAAAAGGGTAGCATGCTTATCTGATAATTGGATTGGAGACTTCATTTCATATGCTAGAACGGTATCCATAATATTTTCCAACTTGAGGGAGTAAATTTAGAGTATAGCATGATTGTAATATTCTTTGTGACCTTAAATTTTGTAGCTTTAAGGCTGTTTGGGGAGGACACTTGGACGTGGCGACGTGCCCTTGCCGCGGTGGTGGTGGGATCAGCAGTGTGCTGCAGGGTGGCTACGTGTTCGAGAAGGCTGCCATGATACAGCATCATGCCCCCCGAGGCGCATACCCTCCAGGGGCCTTAGACCGTGGCGATGGCCAAAGAGAAGGCTGGGCCAGTACCTTTCTTCGTGAGCGGTATCATATCTGAATGAGATTCCTATCGCTGCTCACAGCAATATCATAAATCTATGGCATGTTCAAAATTTGCATCTTTCAGATATTGGCCGTGTTACTCTCTTAACTAGAGAAAGCTCAATATAAATGTACAAGCATAATTCTTAGAGAAAATTTCTTCTATACCATTGGAATCTATACTTATCCCTTCTGTGCCATTGAAATTATAGCAATTCCTTCATTGCTGTGAGAACCGTCCAATTTAACATCATTTTAAGTGAACCGCCGGTCATAAACATTAAGATGAGAGCTAACCCACGCTCGCGCTTAGAGCGTGCTACGTGTTAAGCCACATCTAAGTCGTAAACGACCAACTCGTCATTCACCAAAACTAATGTCAAATCCTGTAGTCCCGGTATGTGCTCCACCATACGCCCAAGATTATGCATACACACATACGGTTTACAATCTCATATATTATCGAAGGACCATAAAGAGCAATAAGGATTACAACTAAACATTATAAGTTCAACAAGGGAGGGATTCAAATCTGAAATTTAAGGTTCAACAACAAAATACAAGTCTCGGACTCACTATTTAATATTAGAAAGGGACATAGATCATCAAGTTAAATATTGAACATGTCATCCCAAAAGAATGATTTCGTAGCGGATAACTAAATAATGATAAAATGATGGGATCTTGCTCAAGGACACCATCAAGACCGCATCGACCTACTTCTTGCCCGCACCGGGGTCGGCGGGGTAGAAGTGGCCAAACACAACCTCCGGCTCACCTGCAACTTAGTTAACAAAGCAACATGAGTACAAAGATACTCGCAAGACTTACGCAATTTAATAACTAAGGATTATGCAAATGAAGGCTCACAAAATAAGACTTTAGAGTTAAGTAGTTTGCATAAGTATGAGCTCTCTAATCTAACACCTATCTTCTTAGCATTTTAATTATCTTGCCCAAACCACCTCAACTTTTAGTTAACTAATTACACAACAAATGAGTATCAAGAGTTGACATGAACCAAATCCGAACAAAAATGATACTTCTACGAAGAATTCATTGGATATTGAGCTTGCTCGTAACCGAGAGCGCGGCAATTCGAATTGATTAATTAACCTTATAAGGGTGTACTTCTTTACCCGCATGACACAAGGACCATGTGACTCACCCAACCGATCACGTTGAGCAAGGGGGTACTCGCATCAACCTTTCCCGACAAGTCTCAACCGTTGAACATCATGCCTAACTTGCGTGGAGAGTTACCTAGGTCCACCGGGGACACCTCTAAGCCTCTCTACAAAGCCCTACGACCATGCATCTAGGACCGTGCATCAAAGATTAAAACTTAGAAGGTAATCGGTTCATCCATACCATGATTGGATATGTGGTAGTACGATAACATGCTCAAAACCGAGGTCATCCACGGACGGTCCTTAAGCGATTCGAGCGGACTACGCCTACGAGACTCCTTTCTCGAGGCCCTACATTCCGCCAAAACCACGAAACATTTTCCAACTAGACCGATACGACTTTCAACATCCCAAACCCGGACAAGCGTGAGCAAGGTAAAGGTTGTGTAGCGTGCAAATATGACACCCTAGGTGTCAAATTGTACCATAATAGGTTATGAAATGTAATGAATATGTTGAAATGTATAAGGTTGGATGTATTTGTGGAAATAAGACCTTGTGTGCAATTTTATAAGAATATGAGTCTTTTTGTGCAAGATGCATGAGTTACAAAAGTAATCTTCAAAGTTACTAGGGGCCAAATTATAAGAATGCAAGTAATCATGACTTACCTGAAAACTTGCATTTAGGCCCAAGTTATGTGTAAAATATTTAACAAGGACAAAATCTTTATAAAGCTTAAAGCTAGTCCAAAGTTTCAAAATAAAGTTGCATACTTTGAGTTTTTGATCTCAAACCCTAAAACAAAGTTGTAGAACTTGAAAAGTTTTACAACTTTCATTTTGAACACTTTTTCTTTTGAGCCCTAGCTTAAAATTTATCACTGGTTTACAGACAGGTCCCTGGAACTTCGAAAAATTGCAAATCAGTTCAGTCGTCTTCAACCTTCCCTCTGCTCCTCTGTTTTTCTATTCCCCGCCGCCGCCGCCGCTATTTCTCGGAATCCCGGCCGGTCAGTGCCGCCCCCCTTGCCCCCCCTCACTCCCATGCGCTGCCCTAGCCCTGCTCTCCGCCCTAGCCTGCCCCCGTGGCCTCTCCTCGCGCCACCACGCGCCTGCCGCCGCCTGCCCGAGCCATTTGCGCCGCCCACCCGAGCCGCCGCCGTGGTCCTCGGCCTTGCGCCCCTCCCTTACCTCCTCCTCTCTATATATAGCTGCCCTAGGACCTATTGAAGCTAGTTCACCACTCCCTTGCGCCTCTCCCTCGCCGTAGCTCGGCTCCCCGCGCCACCACACCGCCGCCGCCACGGCCTCATGCCGGCGACCCCCTTCCCGACCTCCCCAAGCTCGACCAAGGCCTCAAAAGGGTGCGCCTGGATGCCCTATTCCTCCCCATCCCCTTCCTCTTGCTAATTAACCATCCCCTTGCCGGATTTAGGATTGGAACCGAGCTTGCCCCGGCCGGCCATGGCAGAAGGGCATATTTGTGAAGCTCCAACTTTTTCTGAGGGCCTATATGAAAGATTTTGATTCTTTCTCCTTTCCAATGTGCTGAACTTTGAAAATTCCTAGGAAATCATAGAAAATTTAAAAAAAATTTAAAACCAGTTGGACCTGAATCCTTATTTCAAACTCTATCACTCTTGTTTTATGACCATGATATGAAAGTATATGATTTGGGCTGTGTTTAAAATAGAAGTAAATGAATGCTTGTTATTTCATGTGAGTGGTATTGCTGACTTGTAAATTCAATAAAAAAGTGTAGGAAATTCCAAAAATTGCAAAACCAGTTTTGTTGGAAACTAGATTTTGAACTCTACAACTTCTATTAAGTAAGTTTGATATGAAACTAAATATTTTTGAATTTATGTTAAATCTAAGATAAGAGAGTGTAATATCCATAGTTCCAATTTTGTTCCTACATGTTCACTTTGTTGATCGTGATTTTTGGTATGCAATCTCCATAGATTAAGTAAGAATTGATGTAAAATTTTCAAACCTAATCTTATTTTGTAATTTAAATTCTTTTAAGTTGATCAATTTAATTGGTTTTATAGTAGAATTAACTAGGTATACCCTTTGTAGCTTATCTAATTAGATCTCCTGGTCAGAATCTTTAAATATGCAATTGATCTGTGTTTTAATTTTCAAAACTTTATAACCTTAATTATCCAAGCTTCACATTCAAATTTGAATTTAATTTTAAGTATTTCAATTCTTGTTTTCAATCAAATTAATGCTATAGTCATGAGTTAATGCTTATGATTCAAAGCTTAAGTTCCTTTTGTACCATGAGTTCTTGAGTGTTAGCCTTTTGGATTGCAACTTTACCGTGAATTGAGATGAAAGTGTGTGCATCCATTGAACTCCATCTTGCATATCATATAGACTCGACCACTCTCGCCGACGGGAATTACCAGCTAATCCCGGAACCAGAAGGAGGTTGTTCTGAAGACCCTAAGAACTTCATCAGGGGATTCTCGAAAGGCCCGAACCAAAGTTCGGACGTTATTAACTTGACTAACCCCAGCCCCACCAATAAAGGCAAGCCCCGGACATAACCCACTATTTTAATTACACTGCAATCTATATCTATTTACGTATTCTATGCATTAAGTTCTTAGGAATTGCTTGAAACCCTAGTTGCATTTCCCTAGAAACCAATGTATTGAGTAGTAGCACTTGAGTCCAACTAGCTGCTATGCTAATAGGACCGGTAGAAGTCGGGTGATTTCCTGTCACTCGCGCGATATAGGAGTTGTAATGTTTACATTCCTGTTATCACTATAAGGATGACGAACGGGAGTTTTGTGAGGTATCATGGTTGAGGTGATACCCCGTCTGTGTTGTTGAATCTGTTAAGGTCGCAGTGTGTGGTAGCGGTGGTTAAGCGTTTGAAAGTACTAGCCACATGCCGTGAAATATGGTAAGCGGTAAGCCTAGTAACCAATCGGCCCGAGGAGTGGACATACCTCCCACCACTCGTCTTGCTTCTTCTGGTTACTTATGTTCGACGTGTGGGAATACGTGTTGCAAGGGCAACCAGGAGTACGGGTTTTGTAGTCGCGCTACAGACGTACGTCCTGCACTTTGGAGGTGCGTATGGTCCTGCAGTCGCTTGTGGTGGACCTGTCCACGAGTCGGAATGAAAGGTAAACGGTTGCTTCGGAACGACCCTGTGGCGTTCCAAGCGTGTGAGTTAGGTTTACCTTGCAAGGTTGAATTTCGATTCAGGAATCGTCCGCCTCTCACGATGAATGAGACTGCTTATCCCCTTTACCACATTAAGTAACAAGAGCAATTATATGGTTATCAATGATGATGTTTGACCAAAGATTCTACCATGCTTGAATAGCTATAGGTGCCTACCTAGAATGAATAATCACATAGAACTTGAAAGCTAAAAGTTGACATTAAGGATCTACTCTTTGATGCTTTTCAGCTGAAAACTCTACCCAGAGCTAAAAGCCTTCATAAGTCTAGTTACATGGTTAAGTATACCATGACCGGGTAAGCCTTGCTGAGTATTAGTATACTCAGTCTTGCTAGTTACATATTTTTCAGGTATAGTCCTTGAAGACCCTACTCTTTCCCTGCCTTGGCCCTGTGCTTTTCCAGAAGATTGGTCCGAGGAATGGGATCCATCCCCGGCCAATACTGATGATCTCGAGTGATGTCGTGCCCGGGCTTGGCATGACATCCATCTTGACGACGTGTCGTAATCATCGCGTATGTTTCCGCTGCCAAAAACCATAAATTTAGCAGTTTGTAATGTACTGCTTTTGGAAAACTCTTGTAATGTAAATCCCTGTGATGTAAAAATGTGCTGGTGATTGTATCTCTGGACTCACCTTCGTGCGAGGTAACCTTATTTGATCCTGTGTATCGGTGGTTTATCGGGATGTTACCCGACAGACCAAGTGCTTATACCGTTTGAAGCACGTTGGAGCCCTCGGGACTGGACTCACGTACTTGAGCCGGTATAACTCAGGTTGGTTCTGCCACAGCTGGTATCAGAGCTATAAGGTTACCCTGGAGATACATTTTACCTTAAAAATGCTTTCAGTATAAAAGTATGACCAACAAAATGTTTGGCAAAGCTGCGTTGCATTCGTTAAGGATTGTACTTAGTACGTAAAGCCCTAGGGTAATGCTTATGAGGGAATTAGAGGTGGCTATAGTATATACATATAACTATCAGCATTACTTTTCTGTCAAAACTTAAATTCATGCATAACCCAACCTTATATTCTGTAACGACAGCTTCGATGGTGAGGTAAGAAGGTAAGGATCCTCAGCCAACTGAGGGAGCTTGGCCTTCCCGTCGGTGATGCGAACCGAACGCTGTTTCTCAAGCAGTGGCCTACTTGAGATGCTGCCAATGTACCAACTTAGGTCGACTACATTGGGAGTATATGGTTCGGCGCAGGGTATGGCGATCGCTGTTCATACCCCCGCATTTTGCGGTACCCCCGTGAATACGTTGTTTCGATAACGTATGCTAACGTTATCTGTACGGCGGTAATTGTACAGATGCTGTTTCTATAGTGAGCAGTAATGATTGGGGACGCTTTCATGACATGCTGGCATGAAAGGTTCATTGGATATATATATGTATTGTGGTTTTCTGCACGTACACTAACCACGATTACCAAATTAGGACGGATAGGGCTTATCGACTAGCTATTAAGGAGAGACGTATGTATTATGCCACCGAATCTAACCGCGTAAGTCCGAAGGTATTCGGCAGTTGTTTTTGGTTGAGAGGACGAGTAGAACGTGCATGCATAACTCATCATTAAATACATGATACAATGTGTGTTTTGGTTTTTCTAAGGATGTGTGGTAGGTTGTTGATCTTTGGTGTGGTTGAAGGGATTCTTGTGGTAGTGTTGGTCAAGTGTCTTAAGTATCTTTCTGCTTTCCAGCCCTTGCTGTATCAGAATCAGTGTCTCGTCCTATTTACCTTGTAAGTCCGCAACAGGGTAAATAAATTTTATCATCTGAATTTTTGTTTCAGATGGTTGGAGCCACACGTGGAACCCCGGAAGGTTTCCGGGCAGATCAATCCAGCAATTCCCAACAACCATCCCTATCACTTTCACATCTAGCCAAGGTTATGACCCGGCAAACTGAACTTCTCAATCTATTGGTACAAGCACAGCAGAATCCACCGCGTCAGCAATTACAAGGCCGTGATGAACCCCAGGTGGCAACCTATCAAGATTTCCTTAGTACTCAGCCCCCGCTGTTCAGCAAAGCGGAGGAGCCCTTGGATGCCGATGCTTGGTTCCGCACCATTGAATCTAAGTTTGCTCTTCTTACGATTCCATGTGCGGACTCCAACAAGGCTCATTTCGCTGCCCAACAATTACGCGGAGCTGCCCGTATCTGGTGGGATAATTATTGTGCTATGCAAACGGATGGCCATGTTACCTCCTGGGAAGAATTCCGTAATGCCTTCAGGGCACATCATATACCTGAAGGGCTGATAGAACGGAAACTGACTGAGTTCTTAGCACTTACTCAAGGCACCCGCACCATACTGCAGTATGCACAGGCTTTTAATCACCTGTGTCAGTATGCGGGCTATCATGCTGATAATGATGCCAAGAAGCAAGATCGTTTTCGTCGAGGTTTGAATACTAAGCTCAAAGAACATCTGAATCTTATCAAGGCGAATACTTTCAGTGAGCTGGTTAACATGGCTTCGACTCAGGAGGATTGCATTATGGCACACCGTGTCGAAAAGAAGCGAAGAATCTCCACTGGACCTGCGAGCATTCAACCCCCACAGTATCAGTTGGTTCCGAATGTATCGCCTAGAGCGCCACAGCAAAATACCCTGATCGGCAGACTGGCTTTCAGGCCGCCTCAACAACAAGGAGAGTATCAACCTCCTGTACCTCTGCAACAACCACAACAAATTGGCCCACGGCCAAATGTTCAACAAGTCCAACAGAGAAGCAGCACCAATCACGGTTTCAATTGCGGAAGAGCGGATCATTTCATCAAAGATTGTCCGCAGCCCAAGAAGCCTAATCAAGGGCAGAGTACCAGTTAGAATGACCAGAACAAGGGTAAGAGGCTAATGATGCAAGTCCGGCAGGGACAAGTTAACTTCACTACCCTTGCAGAACTTCCGGATGGAGCTCCTATCATGTCGGGTACATTTTCGGTACACCACAAACCAGTTGTTACATTATTCGATTCTGGAGCAACTCATAGTTTCATTAGTAATGACTGCAGTACCCGAATAGGACTTGATCTTTGCCCTACTAAGGGGTCATATGTGATCTCTACCCCTGGAGGAAAAATTACATCTGGCCAAATGATCAAAAAGGTGCCAATTCAATTGGGTAGCAAGGAAATCAGAACTGATTTGATTTTATTAAACCTAGAGGGAATTGATATTATACTTGGGACAAATTGGATGACAGAACATAGAGTACTGTTAGACATCTCTTCCCGAGTTATCGAGATTGATTCACCACATCAAGGAGCAACTACCCTCTATCTGCCCCAGCAGGAGTATTTGTACTCTTGCACTTATGCCATCACAGACGTCAAAGTAAAAGATATCCCAGTAGTCTGTGAATATCCCGATGTCTTTCCAGACGACTTGCCTGGGATGCCACCAGACAGAGACATCGAGTTCATTATTGAACTTCAACCTGGCACCGCTCCTATTTCGAAGAGGCCGTATCGCATGCCTCCAAATGAATTGGCTGAATTGAAAATTCAACTTCAAGATCTTCTTGATAAAGGTTTTATACGCCCAAGTGCGTCACCTTGGGGTTGTCCCGCTCTTTTCGTCAAAAAGAAGGACAATAGCCTAAGACTATGTGTTGATTATCGTCCACTCAATGCGGTCACTATCAAAAATAAGTACCCACTTCCCCGCATTGAAATTTTGTTCGATCAATTAGCTAGAGCTAAGGTCTTCTCAAAAATTGACTTACGCTCTGGCTATCATCAGATCAAGATTAGACCTTGTGACATTCCAAAAACGGCCTTCTCAACCAGATATGGACTTTATGAATATCTGGTTATGTCATTTGGGCTTACCAATGCACCAGCATATTTCATGTATCTCATGAATTCAGTCTTTATGCCGGAACTTGACAAATTCGTCGTGGTCTTCATCGATGATATTCTGATATATTCCAAGACTAAAGAAGATCATGTCAATCATTTACGTATC
Source organism: Panicum hallii (assembly GCF_002211085.1). Classification (NCBI taxonomy): domain Eukaryota; kingdom Viridiplantae; phylum Streptophyta; class Magnoliopsida; order Poales; family Poaceae; genus Panicum; species Panicum hallii. Next base: position 38,261,562 of record NC_038050.1, on the reverse strand, counting down.
ATGCTTCAACGACTACGTAATCATCGCCTTTATGCCAAATTCTCAAAATGTGAATTCTGGTTGGATAGTGTGAAATTTTTGGGACACACCATCTCTAGTGAAGGCATATCGGTTGATCCAATTAAAGTCCAGGAAGTTATGAATTGGAAACCTCCAACTTCAGTCCATCAAATACGGAGTTTTCTCGGATTGGCGGGATACTATCGCCGATTCGTTCCAGATTTCTCCAAGATAGCTAAACCTATGACTGAACTGCTTAAGAAAGAGGTTAAGTTTCGCTGGGATGATAAGTGTGATAAAGCATTTCACACTTTGAGAAGATTTCTAACAACTGCCCCAGTGCTAGCTCAACCAGATAATACTCAGCCTTTTGATGTCTACTGTGATGCTTTGGGAACTGGCCTTGGTTGTGTTCTTATGCAAAACAACCGAGTCATCGCTTATGCATCCCGAGCACTTCGGAATCATGAGCAAAATTATCCAACTCATGATCTTGAATTGGCAGCTGTTATTCATGCTCTCAAGATCTGGAGACATCATCTTATGGGTGCTAAGTGTAACATCTACACTGACCATAAGAGCCTCAAGTATATCTTCACTCAAGCTGACTTAAATATGAGGCAAAGGCATTGGTTAGAACTGATTAAAGACTACGATCTTGAGGTACACTACCATCCTGGCAAGGCCAATGTGGTTGCGGATGCCCTTAGCCGCAAAGCACATTGTCACTGTTCATCCATAGCATCCTTCAGTGACACTCTCTGCAATCAGATGAGGAAGCTCAACTTAGAAATCATTCCTCAAGGTAGTCTGAATCTTTTATCGATCGAGTCTACCCTTCGAGATAAAATCATCATGTCTCAACTACATAATGAGGGTATCAAAATTATCAAATCAAAGTTATCTCTGGGAGAAGCCAAATATAAGTGTTTTCACACCGATCATCAAGGAGTTCTATGGTTCAACAATCGTATTGTTGTACCTAAAGACCATCCACTTCGTAAGCAAATCCTTGATGAAGCCCATCTATCTAAATTCTCTATTCATCCTGGTAGTACCAAAATGTATCAAGATCTACGACAGAATTTTTGGTGGACCAGAATGAAAAGAGAAATTGCTAAATATGTATCTGAATGTGATACGTGCCAGAGAGTTAAAGCCAGTCATCTCAAGGCATCTAGTACACTTCAGCCATTACCCATTCCGTTATGGAAATGGGAAGACATTAGTATGGATTTCATTGTTGGTCTTCCTAACACCTCCCAAAAACATGACTCCATATGGGTAATCATTGATAGACTTACTAAAACTGCTCATTTTCTTCCCGTGCGTACTATCTACACCACTAAGAAGTATGCCGAAGTCTATCTAGATCAAATTGTTCGGTTGCATGGTGTCCCTAAGACCATTATTTCTGATCGAGGGCCCCAATTCATTGCGCGCTTCTGGGAACAGTTGCAGTCTGCTCTTGGAACTAAACTAATTCGAAGCTCTGCATATCATCCCCAGACTGATGGACAAACTGAGCGAGTCAACCAAATTCTTGAAGACATGCTCCGAGCTTGTATTATTCACTATGGTACAAGCTGGGACAAATGTCTTGCTTTGGCTGAATTCTCTTACAACAACAGTTATCAATCTAGCCTTCAGATGGCTCCTTTTGAAGCACTATACGGTCGCAGATGTCGAACTCCTTTAAGTTGGTCCGAGACCGGTGAATGCAAAATCTTTGGACCAGACCTAGTTGTCGAAGCCGAAGATAAAGTTAAGATTATTCAAGCCAACCTTAAAATAGCTCAGTCCAGATAGAAAAGCTATGCAGATAAAAGAAGGAAACATCTGCAGTTTCAAGTAGGAGATTTTGTTTATCTCCGAGTATCTCCTACCAAGGGTGTTCAGCGTTTTGGCATAAAAGGGAAATTAGCACCATGGTATGTTGGACCCTTTAAGATCCTTAAGGTCTGTGGCCCAGTGGCTTACAAAGTTTGCCTTCCATCTCAATTGGCTGCCATTCACGATGTCTTCCATGTCTCTCAACTCAAGAAATGTATTAAAGTACCTACGGAGATCATTGAAACCACCGCCATTGAGATTGAACCTGATCTATCTTACACCGAGCAACCGATTCAAATCTTAGATACCAAGGAAAGAGTCACCAGAAGAAAGACGATTAAGATGTACAAGATTTTATGGGATCACCACACCGAAGAAGAAGCAACTTGGGAAACAGAATCTTATCTTCAACAAAATTTCCCAAACTTCCTTCAAGCCAATCCCCAAACCTAATCGTCTGATTCTTTCTGCCTTCGAATCTCGGGACGAGATTCCTTTTAGGGGGGGAGGCTGTGACACCCTAGGTGTCAAATTGTACCATAATAGGTTATGAAATGTAATGAATGTGTTGAAATGTATAAGGTTGGATGTATTTGTGGAAATAAGACCTTGTGTGCAATTTTATAAGAATATGAGTCCTTTTGTGCAAGATGCATGAGTTACAAAAGTAATCTTCAAAGTTACTAGGGGCCAAATTATAAGAATGCAAGTAATCATGACTTACCTGAAAACTTGCATTTAGGCCCAAGTTATGTGTAAAATATTTAACAAGGACAAAATCTTTATAAAGCTTAAAGTTAGTCCAAAGTTTCAAAATAAAGTTGCATGCTTTGAGTTTTTGATCTCCAACCCTCAAAAAAAGTTGTAGAGCTTGAAAAGTTTTACAACTTTCATTTTGAACACTTTTTCTTTTGAGCCCTAGCTTAAAAGTTATCGCTGGTTTACAGACAGGTCCCTGGAACTTCGGAAAATTGCAAATCAGTTCAGTCGTCTTCAACCTTCCCTCTGCTCCTCTGTTTTTCTGTTCCCCGCCGCCGCCGCTACTTCTCGGAATCCCGGCCGGTCAGTGCCGCCCCCCTTGCCCCCCCTCACTCCCATGCGCCGCCCTAGCCCTGCTCTCCGCCCTAGCCTGCCCCCGTGGCCTCTCCTCGCGCCACCACGCGCTTGCCACCGCCTGCCCGAGCCATTTGCGCCGCCCACCCGAGCCGCCGCCGTGGTCCTCGGCCTTGCGCCCCTCCCTTACCTCCTCCTCTCTATATATAGCTGCCCTAGGACCTGTTGAAGCTAGTTCACCACTCCCTTGCGCCTCTCCCTCGCCGTAGCTCGGCTCCCCACGCCACCACACCGCCGCCGCCACGGCCTCACGCCGGCGACCCCCTTCCCGACCTCCCCAAGCTCGACCAAGGCCTCAAAAGGGTGTGCCTGGATGCCCTATTCCTCCCCATCCCCTTCCTCTTGCTAATTAACCATCCCCTTGCCGGATTTAGGATTGGAACCGAGCTTGCCCGGTCGGCCATGGCAGAAGGGCATATTTGTGAAGCTCCAACTTTTTCTGAGGGCCTATATGAAAGATTTTGATTCTTTCTCCTTTCCAATGTGCTGAACTTTGAAAATTCCTAGGAAATCATAGAAAATTCAAAAAAATATAAAACTAGTTGGACCTGAATCCTTATTTCAAACTCTATCACTTTTGTTTTATGACCATGATATGAAAGTATATGATTTGGGCTGTGTTTAAAATAGAAGTAAATGAATGCTTGTTATTTCATGTGAGTGGTATTGCTGACTTGTAAATTCAATAGAAAAGTGTAGGAAATTCCAAAAATTGCAAAACCAGTTTTGTTGGAAACTAGATTTTGAACTCTACAACTTCTATTAAGTAAGTTTGATATGAAACTAAATATTTTTGAATCTATGTTAAATCTAAGATAAGAGAGTGTAATATCCATAGTTCCAATTTTGCTCCTACATGTTAACTTTGTTGATCGTGATTTTTGGTATGCAATCTCCATAGATTAAGTATGAATTGATGTGGAATTTTCAAACCTAATCTTATTTTGTAATTTAAATTCTTTTAAGTTGATCAATTTAATTGGTTTTATAGTAGAATTAACTAGGTATACCCTTTGTAGCTTATCTAATTAGATCTATGCATTAAGTTCTTAGGAATTGCTTGAAACCCTAGTTGCATTTCCCTAGAAACCAATGTATTGAGTAGTAGCACTTGAGTCCGACTAGCTGCTATGCTAATAGGACCGGTAGAAGTCGGGTGATTTCCTGTCACTCGCGTGATATAGGAGTTGTAATATTTACATTCCTGTTATCACTATAAGGATGACGAACGGGAGTTTTGTGAGGTATCATGGTTGAGGTGATACCCCGTCTGTGTTGTTGAATCTGTTAAGGTCGCAGTGTGTGGTAGCGGTGGTTAAGCGTTTGAAAGTACTAGCCACATGCCGTGAAATATGGTAAGCGGTAAGCCTAGTAACCAATCGGCCCGAGGAGTGGACATACCTCCCACCACTCGTCTTGCTTCTTCTGGTTACTTATGTTCGACGTGTGGGAATACGTGTTGCAAGGGCAACCAGGAGTACGGGTTTTGTAATTGCGCTACAGACGTACGTCCTGCACTTTGGAGGTGCGTATGGTCCTGCAGTCACTTGTGGTGGACTTGTCCACGAGTCGGAATGAAAGGTAAACGGTTGCTTCGGAATGACCCTGTGGCGTTCCAAGCGTGTGAGTTAGGTTTACCTTGCAAGGTTGAATTTTGATTCAGGAATCGTCCGCCTCTCACGATGAATGAGACTGCTTATCCCCTTTACCATATTGAGTAACAAGAGCAATTATATGGTTATCAATGATGATGTTTGACCAAAGATTCTACCATGCTTGAATAGCTATAGGTGCCTACCTAGAATGAATAATCACATAGAACTTGAAAGCTAAAAGTTGACATTAAGGATCTACTCTTTGATGCTTTTCAGCTGAAAACTCTACCCAGAGCTAAAAGCCTTCATAAGTCTAGTTACATGGCTAAGTATACCATGACCGGGTAAGCCTTGCTGAGTATTAGTATACTTAGTCTTGCTAGTTACATATTTTTCAGGTATAGTCCTTGAAGACCCTACTCTTTCCCTGCCTTGGCCCTGTGCTTTTCCAGAAGATTGGTCCGAGGAATGGGATCCGTCCCCGGCCAATACTGATGATCTCGAGTGATGTCGTGCCCGGGCTTAGCATGACATCCATCTTCATGACATGTCGTAATCATAGCGTATGTTTCCGCTGCCAAAAACCATAAATTTAGCAGTTTGTAATGTACTGCTTTTGGAAAACTCTTGTAATGTAAATCCCTGTGATGTAAAAATGTCCTGGTGATTGTATCTCTGGACTCACCTTCGTGTGAGGTAACCTTATTTGATCCTGTGTATCGGTGGTTTATCGGGACGTTACCCGACAGACCAAGGGATTATACCGTTTGAAGCACGTTGGAGCCCTCGGAAGTTGACTCACGTACTTGAGCCGGTATAACTCAAGTTGGTTCTGCCATAGATCGACTCTAAGCATGGCTAAGCATTTATTCAATTGATTAGTTACTAACTATAAGTGTCAAGACATGGATATATAAAAGCAAGGGAGGTCGATGTATAAAAATAGGATCGACGATGCAATAGATAATATTTAGCATAAACACATATACCCGAGTGAGATAACTAAATCCAAGTCAAGTTAAGTGGGTCAAGGAATCATGCTTAGCTGCTTGCCTTGGTTTTCTTCCGGCTTGACTACGAATTCCACTCCCGGCTCGGTTTCGACGATCTCGGCGGGCTCAACGGGCTCGTTCTGTGACATTTCAGTCACTATAATGCATGAATGGAATGTATGCATTAGCATGATGTTGATGATATGAAAATGATATGATGAAATGAGCAATGAACGTCACACTAAACAAAGAAACACACGAACGCTAGATAAAGAGCTCGCCGACTACGTTCGTACACATAAAGACCAAACGAGGATTGCTCAAAACAATTCATATAGCAAGCATAAATCAAGGTTTAATGTTTGCAAATAGAGGACATCAAAAGGAACTCATGGGAGTTGAATTTGCAGCAAAATTATTTTATTAGAATTATTTAAATTTCAGCTACCTTAAACAAGTTAAATCTTAAAAGACATGTTACACATTTCTATAAATTCTCAGGAAATGAACAGGGGAAATAGGCATGAAAGAAAAGCTAATAGAAGTGGTTTTGATATTTTGTCGCCTTTTAAACAAAAGTTATAAACTAAACAAGCTTGCAGATAGAAAATTTAACACACCAAAATTCTATTAAACAACATAAATTAATTTGCACAAGTTGTACCCATAGATAGAACATTTCACCAGATTCCAACAAGATTTAATTTGACATTTTTAGAGCATCCTATCATTTTTCAAGCATTTTAATTACTTTGTCAAGGATTAATCATAACTTTGTGTACAGGATATTAACATGCACCACAACAATTTTTCCAAGCAGAGTTATCACCTAGGAACCAAACAAAACAAGTTTCACAATTTTTGGAGGCCTACACAATTTGCTATGTAATTTAAAAGTTTATAGCATACTTTGTCTGTGCTGCAGTCCTTGTGGAATTGTCAAGTCTTGTGGTTGTTGGATGCTTACTTTGTCTGTGCTGCAGTCCTTCTTCTTCTCCTCCCGACCGCAAGCGCCAAAAGGTAGTCGGGACCGCATTTGCTGGGAATGATGTTCCAGTAGGTGATTCTGCAGAAACTGCTGGGACGGACCCGTCGACTACTTCTGCAAGGGTCGTGACCATTGCCATGGCAGGTACCTTGCTGGGGCATCTTGCACCCTCGGCTGGTGAGACCTCGCCACCGGTAATGAGTACCGTGGTTGTAAAACCACAGGTACTAAGGCTTAAGAAGCCCGCCATGAAAAAATCCTCTCTGTGAGTGCAGCTCCTTGTTCATAATGTATCTTCTGCTCTTTTGACTTGTTTGATGATATATCTGATTCTGCTTTGTTAGGACTTCGTCTGCTTTGGGGTTGGATGAGCTAGAGGCTATCTTGGCTACTCCAGCCCCCGAGCCGCCAGTCGGACAACCTGAAGCAAAAAGCGCACAACTGCTGCTTCCCGGGAATGAAGACGCGACTCTGCCCGACCAACCACCTCCCGGGCCCCAGCAAATCAAATCCAAAGCTGGTGGTGGTGAGCAAGTCGAGGCCACCGATGCCGCTCCTGCTGAAGGCATAGGTAAGTGTCTGACCCCCTGCAGCTAACTGCTTAGATCATAGGCTTTGTTTATTGAACGCTTTTTGACTTGCAGGTGCCCCGCAGCCATCAACTGAAGAGGCTGCGTGTTCTTCTAGCAACTCTGGAACTCCGTTGATGTCTGGGAGAGGATTCAAGAACATTATCACCAATGATCTGTTGGATGATCCTCTCCTCTCGGTTGACAACATGAGGTATTTCCAGAAGATCTCCAAGGAGATGTACAGGTTTACCCTGGTAAGGCATGACTGCTCTTCTGCCATTATGCTTTGTCGAGTTGTTTTGTCTTCTCAGTCTTCCCCCTTATACAGGATGTGGCCAAACGCTCTCAAGAAAAATTTGAGAAGCTAAAGGCAGTCGAGAGTGGCCTCCGGGAGCTCCAAGCAAAGGATCGATGCATCGAGGAAGAACTCCGAAAGAACATCTATCTTCGCAAAGAGCTCGACAAGCTGAAGTAGGAGCGGACACGAGAAACATGGCTACTCAAGAACGACATCCGTAATCTTGAGAAGTCCAACTCCGAGCTCCAAGAACAGCTCAAGGAGCAGCGAAAAGTGCATCAAGGCAAGTCCTGATCTCGCTCGAGTACTTTCTCTAGCAGTTGGTCTTGTGTTCTGAAACACTATCTTCACCGCAGAGGTTAAGAAACTCTTAGCTTATAAAGAAGAGAAGAGTTACTTACTGACATGAAGAATATGCTGTATCGTCGCACAGATGACGTCGAGAAGCTGCAGAAGGTGATCGCCGATACTGAGCAGCAGTTCATTGATTGCCTTCAGCAGATCAAGAAGCTGGGCAAAGAGAAGTGGTGGATCCGCTGGAAGATGGCGCAGCAGACGGGCGATCCCTGCTGGAGCGACTTCGCGGAGTTCCGCAGAAAATCCTCACCTTCATCACCAAGGCCTCCACAACAAATGTTACCCATGCCTTAGGTCTTGTAAAGTCATTTTTGCCTAAGGCTCGACTAGAGGTACTCGCACAGGGTGTAGCTGCGGACTGCTCTGAAGAGCTGTTCAGCGAGTACCTTCTAGAGGCCAAGCCTGTAGCTGAAAAAATAGTAGAGAGTATAGAATAAGATTGAGTTATTATAAAGACAAGTACTCTTCTCCTTATAATATATCTGTCAGTTCTATCTATACTATCATTGCCTTATGATTTCTGGATTGCCATCCACATTCATAGGCTAAGTAGTAGACACTACCCCGGGTGCAGCGACTCCGGGAGTAGTCGATATAGCTCCTCAAGTGAGCCCGTCAAACAAGTTAGGTTGAATCCGATCGAGCGGATCTAACCTGTTCGGAATACGCGATACTCATCGCGACGACTATCATGCTCGTAGCAAGTAGTCAATACTACCCCGAGTGCAGCGACTCTAGGAGTAGTCAATATAGCTCCTCAAGAGAGCCCGTCAAACAAGATAGATTGAATCCGATAGAGCGGAGCTAACCTGTTCAGAGTACGCGATCCTCATCACGACAACTATCATGCTCGTAGCAAGTAGTCAATACTACCCCAAGTGCAGCAACTCTAGGAGTAGTCGATATAGCTCCTCAAGTGAGCCCGTCAAACAAGTTAGATTGAATCCGATCGAGGAGATCTAACATGTTCGGAGTATGAGATCCTCATCGCGACAACTATCCTGCTCGTAGCAAGTAGTCGATACTACCTCGAGTGTAGCGACTCTGGAAGTAGTCAATATAGCTCCTCAAGTGAGCCCGTCAAACAAGTTAGATTGAATCCGATCGAACGGATCTAGCCTATTTGGAAAACGCGATCATCATCGCAGCAACAGTTATGCTCATGGCAGGAAGTCGATTTACATGAAACTTGAACGTGGCTATAGCCTCCGAATTTTAATAGAGAATTTACATTTCTGATTTTGTGGCACATGGCCTCCAAATTGAATTGGAAGGAAACCGCCTTGGCGCTCGAAGAACAACTATCACTACGTGTCTTCTTATGGGTAAAACTTTGGTAGGTTCTGTACATTCCAGGAATTTGGGACGTCTTGGCCCTCGGTGTATTGTAGTCGATAAGACCCCGATCTTGTAATCTACTTGACGATGAACGGTCCTTCCCATCTCGAATTGAGCTTGTGTAATCCGGACTCATCTTGGATGTGGCGTAGGATCAAATCGCCTATATTGAACGTCCGTTCTCTGACGTTGCGGTCGTGATATCGTCGGATCCCCTGTAGGTATCGTGCTAACTGAACAAGAGCAGTGCAGTGAGCCTCTTCGACAGAGTCTAGCTCTAGCTGCCTTGCTTCATCTGCCTCACCTTCGTTGTACATTTCAACCCTTGGGGATTTCCATATGATGTCAGCCGGTAAAATTGCTTCGGAGCCGTAGACAAGAAAAAATGGTGTTTGTCCTGTGGCTTTGGACGACTGAGTCCTGAGCCCCTAGACGACATGTGGCAACTCGTGTATCCACTTTTCACCTTTCTTGCTATTTTTATCATAAAGTCTTTTCTTGAGGCCCTCGATTATCATGCCGTTCGCCCTCTCGACTTAACCGTGGGCTCTTGGGTGTGCAACAGGGACGTATTTGACTTCGATGCACGCATTTTCAGAAAACTCCCAGAACTGGTTAGCTGTGAAGTTTGATCCCAGGTCTGTGATGATGGTGTTCGGAAAGTCAAAGCGATGCAGAATGTCGGAGATGAAATCAACGACTCTGTCTGGTGTGAGCTTGGTTATCGGCTTGTACTCGATCCACTTGGTAAACTTGTCGATTGCTACCAATGTGTGGGCAAAATCGCCTGGCGCCGTTGTAAATGGCCCAATCATATCAAGGCTCCAGCAGGCAAATGGCCAGGATGGTGGTATGGTGATAAGATTGTGGGCTGGGATGTGAGATTGCTTGCCAAAGAATTGACAGTTTTGGCATCTCCGCACCAGGTCTTCAGCGTCTGACACTGTGGTGGGCCACCAAAAAATAGCTCTGTATGCTTTCCCGACTAGCGTTCTTGAAGCTACATGGTTGCCGCATACTCCCTCATGTATCTCTCGCAGTATGTCATAGCCGTCTTCTCCCGTGACGCACTTCATGAGTACACCTGATTGTGCGCCACGCCGGTAGAGTTTATTGTCGACTAGGACAAAACTTTTGCTTTTGCGCATGACACGAGCTGCCACTGCGCTTTTTGCGCACATCCCCACTGCTAGTCTTTGGTCCCGGATGAAGTCGATGTAAGTTTTGTGGCAGAACCGCCTGAATTATTCTGGCTCAAGTGCGCTAGTCACTGCTATACAGATGATACTAACTGAACGCACTTCAAACGGAACAACCCATTGGTCTGTCGGGTCTCCGCCCGATACAACCACGGTTCAACAGGATCGAAGTATGTTTACCTCGCGCGAAGGCGAGTTTACAATCACATGACAGCTCACCAACTTTTAATTTATAGGAATATTAAACATTATTAGAAACTGTTTCAAACTTAAAGTAATCTTATACAAATATGATTTCAAACCACAAGCTATGCAAGCTTGTGCCGGAGTCATAGCGGAAGAAAATTAACACGCGACTACATACGTCGCGAAAGTTGACACCACGCTCATCCTGAAACATGGCAACATTCCGGAGGGTCATTGCCAGCCAGGGACGGATCCCACACCACGGACCAGCCAAACGGAACAGAGAATGGCCAGGTGGGACTATCCGTTTGGCTTTCACAGGACATACCTAAAAGATAAACTGGCAAGACTGAGTATGCTAATACTCAGCAAGACTTAACCGAGATCGGGTATACTTAGCCATGTAACTAGACTTATGAAGGCTTGTAATAGTTCTAGGTTTAATTTTAGCTGAAAAGCAATAAAGAATATGATCTAACTTTCATGTTTTAGCTTTCAGATTCTAGTTGCATTAACCATTCTAGGTAAGCGCCTATACTAGACAACCAAGGTAGAGATTAGCATCCATCACAATTATTCCAGCAATAGTTACTGTTCTTACTCTATGTGGCAGAAGGAATAAGCAGTCTCAATCTCCGCGAGAAACGGACGATTCTGAATTGAGTTTTCATAACCTTGCAAGGGTAAACCTAACTCACACGCTTGGAACATCCAATGATCATTCCGAAGCAACCGTTTGCCTTTCATTCCGACTCGTGGATCAGGGCCACCACAAAGCGATTGTAGGACCATACGCACATCCAATATGCAGGACGTACGTCTGTAGTGTGACTACATGACCGTACTCCTGTCCGCTGTGTGGAACATACTCCCGCACGTTGGTGCGTGTGCGAAAAACCAAATTATGAGTGGTGGGAGGTATGTCCACTCCTCGAGCCGATTGGTTACTAGGTTTACCGCTTTCCATATTTCGCGGCATGTGGCTAGTACTTTCAAACGCTTAACCATAGCTACCACACACTGCGACCTTATCAACTTTTATCAACACAGACGGGGTAACCTTTCAAGTCCCGATACTGCACATCACCTCGTCCATCATCCTTATAGTGATTGCAGAATTGTAAACATTCGACTCCTATATCGCGCAAGTGACAGGAAATCACTCGACTTCTGCCGGTCCTATTAGCCAAGCATCTATTCGATAAGGACTCAGGCACAATACATAGGTTTCTAAGGTTCATGCATCTAGGGTTCCATTTCAACTCCTAGACGTAATGCATAATATAGATATATAAGTATAAAACTGTACAAGTGTAGTAATTTAAAATACTGGGTTATGCATCGGGGCTTGCCTTCTTGGGCGGGGCTAGGATCAGGGATGTCAAAGACTTCTGAACTTTTGTTCGGGGCTTCAGTTATAACCTCGACAACATTCGCAGGATCTTCAGAAAACCCTTGCTCGGGCTCCGGAATCAGCTCGCAGACTCCGTCGTCGAGTGTCGTTGACTCTACATGATATGCAATGATTTGAATTAGGTGGTTCTTGAGTTAAGAATTTTACTTCATGATAAAGTTGCAATCTAACAATGGATAAACACAACTTCATAACACAAGCAATTTGAATTTAATCCTACTATTGGTATCTTAATTCAATTATCATAATTAGTTGAATTAATTGAATTAGGTTAACAAGTTTGATTTTTATTTCGAAATCCACAAAGGCTATGGCCTTGAATTTTTATGGGTGAGCTTAGTTCTAGCAGATAAGCTTACTATGAATTTTTCATGATTTTAGAAAAATAGAAACTAAAGCATTTGAATTAAGTTCAAATTTCAAGTTTAAATTCAAACCTTAGGCAAAACAGTGCCATAAATTCTTGAAAGATTTACCATGAACTGCTTAATCATAGTACATTACATGGTAAAAACATCTAAGCATGAAAACCTTAGTAACATGCTTGAATAAATTTAAACCATTTCAAGCTTGATTTGCATAAGTTTAATCTATTTCAAGCTAGGGTTTAGTACTACCAGTGAAATGTTCACACAAGTTCACTCATACCCTAAACAGGCTACACACAAAAAATCACAAGCAATAGAACTAGCATGCAAAAGTTACACATAAGATACCCTTTTGCTAAACTTTAAAATAACTCAAAAAGTTTGGTTTCAAACTATATTCTAATAACCAAAGTTGTAGAGCTAAACTTCTGGAGTACAACAAAACTGGTTTGACAATTTTTGGATTTTTCTACAAATTCCTATGGATTTTCAAATTTTGCTGATTTGAAATGAGGGGGGGTTCTGATTTTTCCACAAAAATGCCCCTGAAAAGATTTGAATCCTTGCAATTGGGTCCTTGGACAGGTTACACAGGGATGCCGATGGGTGGTGATCAAATTTAGGCGAGGGGGCTCACCGGCGGCGAGGGGCAAGTGGGGGAAAAGGTTCAGGAGCTCACGGCGGTCGCGGGGGTGGCCGGCGTTGAGGAAGGGAGGGGCCGAGGCGGCGTATCGACGGCGAACAGGGGCGGACGACGGGGCTCCGAGGGGCGGCAATGGCATTCCGATGGCCGGAGTGCTGGAGGGCCGCGGAGAAGTAGCTAGAAAGCTTCCTTGGGGTGATGGGGTGATGTGGTGCTGGTGGGGTGCTTGGCAGGGGCTGTGAGGCGGTGGAGCGTCAGGACGACATCGAGACCGAGCGGCGGCGGAGCTTGAGCTCACCGGCGCGGTGGTCTGGCTGTTCTAGCGTGGGAGAGTGAAATTGGGCGGGTCTGTGAGCATCAGTGAGTGGCGGCAGTGCTACTGGAGCACTGGATCGAGGGTGGGAGACGGCAGAGGTGGCTGACGACGACAAGCAGGAGCTGCGGCGGAGCTCCGGGCGTCGTGCTCGGGAAGAAGCAAGGCAGTGGAAATGCAAGTGCGTGAGTGCAAGAGTGAGTTCGTGGAGAGCTCAAGGACGTGCTTTAGGTCCAGAAGAGGGCACGAGCGCACGGGAACAGCTGGTGGCAACCGGCGGGGTGCGTGGCATGCTCGGGCGGCGGCGGCGCGACGTGGAGGGGCGAGGATAGGGCCAGCAGAGGCCGGGAAGCGGCGGGTGGGGGTGCTGGAGGGCACGTGGCGCGAAGTAGAGCGGCACGAGGGCAGCTGGAGCTCGGGAAAACGGCCAACGAGGGCGGTGGGGTCGAGCGCAGAGAAGAACAGAGAGAGGAGGGGCTGGAGGTTGAAGATAGGGACCTATCTGCAAATCTCCAAAAATGCAGGGACTCCACTGTAAAACTAGGTTAACTTTCAAACCATAGCTCAAATGAAAATGTGCCCAAAAGCAAAAATGTAGAGTTTAGCAAGATCTACAACTTTGCTTTAAGGTTCAACTTCAAAAGAGCTAAATATTTGAATTTAATTTAAAACTTGGCAAAGCTTTAAACTTCGGAGAAATCCTATTTAAAATCTACACTCGAAATGAATCCTTAGGGTAGTTTCACCTCTATTTGTGGTTTAAAAGTAAGTACTTGCTTCTTACAAAACAACCCCTTTACATAATTTGATTTTACCTATCATTCTCACACATTTTGCACCAAAGGACCTAAATTTTCCAGAATTACAAAAAGATCCTTTTTGCCTTACATTAAAGTTTTTAAACATACAAACAAAAGATCAAACACACAAACTTATACTAGAATTTGGGGTGTTTTAAATCCTAAATACCCGAGTATCACAGCCTTCCCCCCTAAAAAGAATCTCGTCCCGAGATTCCGGAATAGGATGGAATTGGATGATCAGATTTGGGAGTTGGCTTGAAGGAAGTTTGGAAAGTTTTGCTAAAGATATGACTCGGTTTCCCATGTCGCTTCTTCTTCAGTATGATGATCCCACTGAATTTTGAACATCCTGATGGTTTCTCTTCTAGTACTTCTCTCTTTGGTGTCTAGTACTTTGATCGGATGCTCGGTATAAGATAGATCTGGTTGGATTTCACTAGTTTGGAAATCAATGATCTTGGTAGGAATTTTGATGCACTTTCTAAGTTGAGATACATGGAAGATATCATGAATGGCCGCTAGTTGAGGAGGAAGTTGAAGACGATATGCTATGGGTCCACAAACTTCGATAATCTTAAAGGGTCCGACATATCGAGGGGCAAGTTTTCTTTTTACGCCGAACCGTTGAATACCTCGAGTAGGAGATACTCGAAGATATACAAAGTTTCCAACCTGGAACCGTAATGGTCTTCTTCGTATGCCAGCGTAGCTTTTCTGTCGAGATTGGGCTGCTTTTAGATTATTTTGAATAGTCTTCACCTTTTCCTCTGCTTCAGTGACAAGGTCGGATCCAAAGATTTTAGGTTCGCTGGTTTGTGACCAACTCAAAGGAGTTCGGTATCGGTGACCGTATAATGCTTCGAACGGAGTCATCTTGAGACTTGTCTGATAACTGTTGTTGTAGGAAAATTCTGCCAGTGACAAGCATTTGTCCCAATTCTTGTCGTACTGAAGTACGCAGGCTCTAAGCATATCTTCTAGAATCTGATTTATCCTATCCGTTTGCCCGTCTATCTGAGGATGATATGCGGAGCTTCGGATTAACTTAGTTCCAAGAGCATGTTGAAGTTGCTCCCAGAAGCGAGCGATGAATTGTGCTCCACGATCAGAAATGATCGTCTTAGGTACACCATGAAGACGAACGATTTGATCTGGATAGATCTCAGCACACTTTTTGGCGTTGTAAGTAGTATGCATGGGAAAGAAATGGGCAGTCTTGGTTAATTGATCAACGATTACCCAAATAGAGTCATACCTTTGGGAGGTGTGGGGTAAGCCAACGATGAAATCCATGCTGATATCCTCCCACTTCCAACACAGAATGGGTAAAGGTTGAAGAATACCAGCGGTTTTGAGATGACTGGCTTTAACTCTTTGGCAAATATCACACTCCGAGACATACTTTGCAATTTTTTGCTTCATACGAGTCCACCAAAAGTTCTGTTTCAAATCTTGGTACATCTTGGTACTACCGGGGTGCATAGAAAATTTAGACAGGTGGGCCTCATCCAATATCTTCCTACGAAGCTTATGGTCCTTGGGTACAATGATACGTCCGTTGAACCATAGAACCCCTTCGTGATCTACTCGAAAGCACTTGTACTTTTCTTCTCCTTGTGCTAACCTTTGTTTGATGATTTTGACCCCTTTGTCATGTTGTTGTGCCAGGATGATGTTATCCCTAAGTGTAACTTCAACTGAGAGATGGTTCAAGTTACCTTGAGGTATGATCTCTAGATTGAGCTTCCTCATCTTCCAACAGAGAGTCTCATTGAAAGCCTCTACTGACAAGCAAGAGCAATGTGCCTTGCGGCTAAGTGCATCCGCGATGACGTTGGCCTTGCCTGGATGATAGCGTACTTCTAGATCATAATCCTTGATAAGCTCTAACCAACGCCTTTGCCTTATATTTAGATCTGCTTGCGTGAAGATGTACTTGAGGCTTTTATGGTCAGTATAGATATGGCACTTTGTATCCATCAGATGATGTCTCCAGATTTTAAGTGCATGGATGACAGCTGCGAGTTCAAGATCATGAGTAGGATAGTTCTATACATGAGTCCTGAGTGCTCGCGATGCATAAGCAATCACTTGGTTGTCTTGCATAAGCACACAACCAAGTCCGATTCCCGAAGCATCACAATAGATGTCAAAAGGTTTGGAAACATCCGGTTGAGCCAGAACTGGGGCAGTAGTGAGATGTGCTCTGAGGGTGTGGAATGCATCTTCACATTTCTGATCCCAGGAGAATTTAACTCCTTTCTTTAGCAGTTCAGTCATAGGTTTGGCTATTCTTGAGAAGTCAGGAATGAAACGATGATAATAGCCAGCTAAACCAAGAAAGCTGCGGATCTGATGAATGGACGTAGGAGGTTTCCAGTCCATCACTTCTTAGACTTTACTTGGATCAACAGATATACCATCACTGGAGATGGTATATCCCAGAAATTTAACAGTATCCAGCCAAAATTCACAATTGGAGAATTTGGCATACAAGTGGTGGTCTTTTAATCTCTGAAGAACAATATGGAGATGTTTCGCATGATCTTTAGGATTTTTAGAGTAGATTAGGATATCATCAATGAAGACCACTACGAATTTATCGAGTTCTTGCATGAAGACAGAGTTTATGAGATACATGAAGTATGCTGGTGCATTGGTAAGACCAAACGACATGACCAGATATTCATAGAGTCCATATCTGGTGGAAAAAGCTATTTTTGGAATGTCACTCGGCCTGATCTTGATTTGATGATATCCGGAGCAGAGGTCAATCTTAGAGAATACCCGGGCTCCGGCTAACTGATCAAACAGAATGTCAATGCGGGGCAGAGGATACTTATTTTTGATGGTTACCGCATTGAGGGGACGATAATCTACACATAACCTTAGGCTATTGTCCTTCTTTTTCACGAACAGGGCTGGACAACCCCATGGTGAAGCACTCAGACGTATGTAACCTTTATCAAGGAGGTCCTGGAGTTGGATTTTTAACTCTGCCAGCTCATTGGGTGGCATACAATAGGGCCTCTTAGAGATGGGGGCTGTGCCGGGTTGTAGTTCTATGACAAACTCAATATCCCTGTCCAGGGGCATTCCAGGCAAATCATCTAGAAAAACATCTAGGTATTCACAAACAATAGGGATGTCCTTTAACTTGATCCCTTTTACAGCATAGGCACAAGAGTTGTTGCACTCCCGTTGTGGAAGATAGAGAATAGTAGTTTCATAGTCGGATGAATCTATTTCCACGGCTCGGGAAGAGATATCCAATAATATTCGGTGCTTAGTCATCCAATCCATGCCTAGGAGGACATCCATTCCTTCTAGGTCCAATAACAGTAAATCTGTTTTTATCAGATTGCTACCCAACTGAATTGGCACCTTTCTATAAATTTGATTTGATGAAATTTTACCACCAGGAGTCGCTATCATATAGGCTCCTTTAGTAGGATAGAAATCCAGGCCTACTTTTGTTCCACACTTTGAACTGATAAAACTATGGGTTGCACCAGAATCAAAAAGTATAATCACGGGTTGATGGTTTATAGAGAAAGTACCCGTCATTATTGGCGCACCCTCGGGGAGTTCGGAGAGAGTTGTGAAGTTCACCCTCCCCTGACGGACTTGTACCACCTGCTTCTTGCCTTTGCCCTTGTTGTTCGGGCTGGATGTTTGCCCCTGGAAAGATTTCTTGGGTTGAGGACAATCCCAGATGAAATGGGATGAGCTGCCGCAGTTGAAACAACGATTGTTGTTGTTTCCTTGATTGGATGGCAGAAAGCTCGGCCTCGGGCCTTGCTGCTGTTGCTGCTGGGGTTGTGGTGTTGGCGGCCGATTGAATCGAGCTTGTTGGGGAGGCCTGGCTACCCATCTGCCTAGTAGATTGTTTCGGGGCGGAGCTCCGGTAGCAGTGTTCTGGACCAACCGATACCTTGGCGGTTGCGCATTTGAGGGTCCCGTGGGTGTCTTCCGTTTCTTTTCTGCCTGGTGGGCTAAGATGCAATCCTCTTGCATAATGGCCATATTGACCAGTTCATTGAAGTTGTCGGCCCTTACCAGGTTCAACCGTTCCTTAAGCTTTGTGTTTAGGCCTTGACAGAAGCGATCCCGTTTATGGGCGTCAGTGTCCACATACCCACGTACTGGCACAGATGATTGAAAACTTGTGCATACTGCATAACAGTGCGGGTTCCCTGGGTCAAGGTCAAGAATTCATTGAGCTTTCGCTCAATGAGTCCCTCTGGATGTGGTGCGCTCTGAAAGCGGTCCGGAATTCGTCCCATGTGACAACATGACCAGCCGGTTGCATGGCATAGTAATGGTCCCACCACATGCGGGCAGTGCCGTGGAGTTGTTGAGCTACGAAGAGTGCCTTGTTCGCGTCTGAGCATGGTGTAGACAACAATGCGAACTTGGACTCTATAGTGCGGAGCCATGCGTCAGCATAGAGGGGCTCATCTGCTTTATGGAACAATGGGGGCTGAGTGCTAAGAAAGTCTTGGTAACCAGCCGATGGATGTTCATCACGGCCTCGGGACGTGTGATGAAATTGGCTCATCTGGGCCTGTACTAGTTGGTTAAGGAGTTCCGTTTGTCGTGCCATAACTTCCGCTAGATTTGGCGGTGCTGGTGGCTGTTGTTGGGAACCACTACCTTGGTCTGGCCGGAAACCTTCCAGAGTTCCACGCGTAGCTCCAACCATCTGAAACCAAGGAGATGTCCATTATTAACAACATGTTCTTGCTCCCATTTTCAAAAGATATACCACTGCTAAACAGATATGTATTTCACATAATCTGTTTAACCAACTCAATCAAAGTTCAAGGATATCAATATGAACAACAGGACTCAAAGCTTAGATTTAAAGCAGAAATTGGTTATCCTTAACATATTACATCAGAGTGGTCTGTTTGCTAATACTCTAGCCACACGTACATAGGCCATATATATTACAGCAAATAGCCCTGGTCCAGGTAGACTACAAACTACCTATGTCACAACATTCTACATTAGTTACATCTGAATGATCGACGATTTGGACAGACTAGAAATCGTCGAGGTCGCCTACGGAGGACTGGCTGCCGGAAGAGGGGTGATCTGGCTGAGGGTTAGGCTCTGGGTTTCCGTGCTCGGAGTCAAGATCAGAAACTCCTTCCATTTCCTCTAGTTCTTCTTCTTCGCCTTCAGGTGCTTCAGGTACAGCAGGAGGTGCTGGCTGCTGCTGAAGTTCGTTGATGTGAGCGAAGGCGTTGTCAACCTCAAGGATAAGGTCGTGGACTTGCTCCTGGAGGAACTCGATAATCGTGTTATGTTGAGTGATTATTGCATCACTCTCATTGATTTGATCCTCCCGGTGGACAATGGTCTCATCTCGCTCTGCGATAATTTCCTCCTTTTCCGTGACCAATGCTTGAAGCTCTTCTATCTGAGTGACCTGTCGATCAGCATTTCTGTAATGCCCTTGAGCTATACCAGTCAACAGACTCATACCGCAGCGCAGCAAGATCTGATAGTGGTGCTGGGCATTCATGAACCTGATGGTGCCATGGAGCGTCTCTTCGGCTAAATCTCCCAGGATGTGGCCATAATGAGCTATCCGGAAATTCCACTCGGGATCACTGGAATCTATTGCAGGGAATAGGCCGATAGGATACCTGGCCACTTCCATGGGATGCTGATTGCAGAAAGTGTGAATGGCCTCAAGAGCTGCGGTCTCAATGGTGTCGACGAGACGATAGCCAACCACATCGACCTCGATGGGCTGCCGGTGAGAACGGAAAGGGTGCTGAGGAATGGTCATCTTAACTCTGCACCGACGAACACCTTCCTCCCTATACTCCACTCCATCATACTGTGGGGGCTCGGTGTAGAAGAATAACCTAAGTGACTCCCATAAGAGACGGGAAAAACCCTCCCAGTGCAAGGCATTGGTATAGAGATGCCCTACATGATCCCAAAAGACATTTGAAGGAGCCGCCATCTGAAGCAAGAATTCAAATGGTGAGATTTTGAAGGATACCGAAGACTCAACTAAAGCTACCACAAGAATCCTATTGAAGCCACACTAGAGATAGACAACACTCTATACGTCCTTAAAAGAACAACACATTCAATGCACTCACTTTACTTAATAATGGATTATGCATGCACGTACTATTCGACCTCACAACCAAAACAATTGCCGAATATCTTTGGACTTACGTGGTTAGTTTTGGTGGCATAATACATACGTCTCTCACTAGTAACTAATCGATAAGTTCTATCCGTCTTAACCTCTTAATCGTGGTTAGTGTACCTGTAGAAGACCATATTTATAGAACATGAACCTTTCATGGCAGCACGACATGAAAGCGTCCCCAAGCAGTACTATTCACTATAGAAATAGTATCCGTACAATTTCCGCCGTACGGATGACGTTAGCATATGTTACATTTGTAACGTATTCATGGGGGTACCGTATAAAAAGGGAGTATGAACAGCGATCACCACACCCTGTACCGAACCATATACTCCCAATATGATCAACTAATCGTTGATATATTGGCAGCATCTCAAGTAAGCCACTGCTTGAGAAACAGCGTTCGGTTCACATCACCGACGGGAAGGCCAATCTCTCTCAGTTGGTTAAGGATCCTTACCTTCTTACCTTCTTGTCTCAATGTTGAGGAACAGACAATACAAATAGATATCTAGGGTGGGTTGTGCTCGAAAGTAAGTTTTGACAGAAAGTAGTGCTGCAAGTTAGAGCTAAACTATATGCATATATATACTAGTAGCCACCTGATTACTCCCATACAAATTCGTAGGACTTTACGATCTAAGCACCAACCTTAATGAATCCAACGCACTTTGCAAATTCTTTTCTTAAGCCAATTTTATCCTGAAGACATTTTTAAGAGCTGCTGCAGATGTAGTGCCGATCGTAAGAGTAAACCTACAACTCTGTACCAGCTGTGGCAGAACTACCTGAATTATTCCGGCTCAAGTGCGCTAGTCACTGCTATACAGACGATACTAACTCAACGCACTTTGAACGGAACAACCCATTGGTCTGTCGGGTCTCCGCCCGATACAACCACGGTTCAACAGGATCGAAGTAGGTTTATCTCGTGTGAAGGCGAGTTTACAATCACACGACAGCTCACCAACTTTTAATTTACAGGAATATTAAACATTATTACAAACTGTTTCAAACTTAAAGTAATCTTATACAAACATTGTTTCAAACCACAAGCTAAGCAAGCTTGTGCCGGAGTCATAGCGGAAGAAAATTAACACGCGACTACATACGTCGCGAAAGTTGACACCACGCTCAGCCCGAAACATGGCGACATTCCGGAGGGTCATTGCCAGCCGGGGACGGATCCCACTCCACGGACCAGCCAAACGGAATAGAGAATGGCCAGGTGGGACTATCCGTTTGGTTTTCACAGGCCATACCTGAAAGATAAACTGGCAAGACTGAGTATGCTAATACTCAGCAAGATTTAACCGAGATCGGGTATACTTAGCCATGTAACTAGACTTATGAAGGCTTGTAATGGTTCTCGGTTTAATTTCAGCTGAAAAGCAACAAAGAGTATGATCTAACTTTCATGTTTTAGCTTTCAGATTCTAGTTGCATTAACCATTCTAGGTAAGCATCTATTCTAGACAAGCAAGGTAGAGATTAGCATCCATCACAATTATTCCAGCAATAGTTACTGTTCTTACTCTATGTGGCAGAAGAAATAAGTAGTCTCAATCTCCGCGAGAAACGGACGATTCTGAATTGAGTTTTCATAACCTTGCAAGGGTAAACCTAACTCACATGCTTGGAACATCCAATGATCATTCCGAAGCAACCGATTGCCTTTCATTCCGACTCGTGGATCAGGGCCACCACAAGCGACTATAGGACCATACGCACATCCAATATGCAGGACGTACGTCTGTAGCGCGACTACATGACCGTACTCCTATCCGCCGTGCGGAACGTACTCCTGCATGTCGATGCATGTGCGAAAAACCAAATTACGAGTGGTGGGAGGTATGTCCACTCCTCGGGCCGATTGGTTACTAGGTTTACCGCTTTCCATATTTCGCGGCATGTGGCTAGTACTTTCAAACGCTTAACCATAGCTACCACACACTGCGACCTTATCAACTTTTATCAACACAGATAGGGTAACCTTTCAAGTCCTGATACTGCACATGACCCCGTCCATCATCCTTATAGTGATTGCAGAATAGTAAACATTCGACTCCTATATCGCGCGAGTGACAGGAAATCACTCGACTTCTGCCGGTCCTATTAGCCAAGCATCTATTCGATAAGGACTCAGGCACAATACATAGATTTCTAAGATTCATGCATCTAGGGTTCCATTTCAACTCCTAGACGTAATGCATAATATAGATATATCAGTATAAAACTGTACAAGTGTAGTAATTTAAAATACTGGGTTATGCATCGGGACTTGCCTTCTTGGGCGAGGCTAGGGTCAGGGATGTCAAAGACTTCTGAACTTTTGTTCGGGCCTTCAGTTATAACCTCGGCAACATTCGCAGGATCTCCAGAAAACCCTTGCTTGGGCTCCGGAATCAGCTCGCAGACTCCGTCGTCGAGTGTCGATGACTCTACATGATATGCAATGATTTGAATTAGGTGGTTCTTGAGTTAAGAATTTTACTTCACGATAAAGTTGTAATCTAACAATGGATAAACACAACTTCATAACACAAGCAATTTGAATTTAATCCTACTAGTGGTATCTTAATTCAATTATCATAATTAGTTGAATTAATTGATTTAGGTTAATAAGTTTGATTTTTATTTTGAAATCCACACATGCTATGGCCTTGAATTTTTGTGGGTAAGCTTACGTCTAGCAGATAAGTTTACTATGAATTTTTCATAATTTTCTAAGAACAAAAACTAAAGCATTTGAATTAAGTTCAAATTTCAAGTTTAAATTCAAATCTTAGGCAAAACAGTGCCATAAATTCTTGAAAGATTTACTATGAACTACTTAATCACAGTACATTGCATGGTAAAAAGCTCTAAGCATGAAAACCTTTAGTAACATGCTTGAATAAATTTAAACCATTTCAAGCTTGATTTGCATAAGTTTAATCTATTTCAAGCTAGGGTTTAGTACTACCAGTGAAATTTTCACACAAGTTCACTCATACCCTAAACATGCCCAATGTTGAGGAAGGGAGGGGCCGAGGCGGCGTATCAACGGCGAACAGGGGCGGACGACAGGGCTCCGAGGGGCAGCGATGGCGTTTCGGTGGCCGGAGTGCCGGAGGGCGGCGGAGAAGTAGCTAGAAAGCTTCCTTGGGGTGATGTGGTGCTGGTGGGGTGCTTGGTAGGGGTTGAGAGGTTGTGGAGCGTCGGGACGACATCAAGACCGAGCGGCGGCGGAGCTTGAGCTCACCGGCGCGGTGGTCCGGCTGTTCTAGCACGGGAGAGTGAAATTATGCAGGTCTGTGAGCATCAGTGAGTGGTGACGGTGCTACTGGAGCACTGGATCAAGGGTGGGAGACGGCAGAGGCAGCTGACGACGGCGAGCAGGAGCTACGGCGGAGCTCCGGCGGGGCGTCGTGCTCGGGAAGAAGAAAGGCAGTGGAAATGCAAGTGCGTGAGTGCAAGAGTGAGTTCATGGAGAGCTCAGGGACGTGCTTTAGGTCCAGAAGAGGGCTCAGGCGTGCGAGAACAGCTGCTGGGTGCGTGGCATGCTCGGGCGGCGGCGGCGCGACGTGGAGGGGCGAGGATAGGGCCAGCAGAGGCCGGGAAGCGGCGGGCGCGGGTGCTGGAGGGCACGTGGCACGAAGTAGAGCGGCGCGAGGGCAGCTGGAGCTCGGGAAAATGGCCGGCGAGGGCGGCGGGGTCGGGCGCAGAGAAGAACAGAGATAGGAGGGTTTGGAGGTTGAAGACAGGGACCTGTCTGCAAATCTCCAAAAATGCAGGGACTCCACTGTAAAGCTAGGTTAACTTTCAAACCATAGCTCAAATGAAAATGTAAATGTGCCCAAAAGCAAAAATGTAGAGTTTAGCAAGATCTACAACTTTGCTTTAAGGTTCAACTTCAAAAGAGCTAAGGATTTGAATTTAATTTAAAACTTGGCAAAGCTTTAAACTTCAAAGAAATCCTATTTAAAATCTACACTCCAAATGAATCCTTAGGGTAGTTTCACCTCTATTTGTGGTTTAAAAGTAAGTACTTGGCCTTTACATAATTTGATTTTACCTACCATTCTCACACATTTTGCACCGAAGGACCTAAATTTTCTAGAATTATAAAAAGATCCTTTTTGCCTTACATTAAAGTTTTTAAACATACAAACAAAAGATCAAACACACAAACTTATACTAGAATTTGGGGTGTTTTAAATCCTAAATACCTGAGTGTCACAAGTTTCTCTCCAATCCTCCCCGAGCATCATAATCTCCAGTCCTCCCCAAGCATCATAACCTCCTGATCGGGCTTCTAAGGGTCAGTAGCAATGGTTATCTGAGGTGAGAACTTGATGGATGGTTGCTTCAGCTCCTGGACGAAAACTCCTGCTGGGACTTGTGCATGGGTGGATCCTAGCTTGGATAGTATATCCGCGCCGATATTGTATTCCCGTATCACGTGATGAACCTCCAGCCCGGAAAATTTGTTTTCCAGCTTGCGCACTTCTTGTACATAGGCGTCCATTGTCTCCTTGTTGTAGTCCCACTCTTTGTTGACTTGCTGAATGACCAGAAGTGAATCGTCGTATACAAGTAGTCGCTTGATGCCTAGTGATATCACCAAACGTAGCCCGTGAAGCAAGCCTTCATACTCGGCTTCGTTATTGGATACCTCCCAAAGGATCTGGAGGACATACTTCAGTTGCTCACCTTTCGGGGAGATAAATAGGACTCCAGCACCTCTGCCATCAAGCTTAAGAGATCCATCGAAATATATGGTCCAGTGCTCTGGCTTGTCGACTGGAGTTGGAATTTGGTTCTCTCTCCATTCGGCCATAAAATCGACTAGAGCTTGAGACTTAATTGTAGTGCGTGGCTTGAAGTCGTTTGACAGAGCCCCCAGTTCCACTGCCCACTTTGATATACATCCCGTGGCATCCTGATTGTGTAGAATATCCACTAACGGAAAATCCGTAAGCACAGTGATCTTGTACTCATTGAAGTAATGGCGTAGCTTTCTTGATGTGATCAGTATTGCATATAGAAGTTTCTGAACTGCCGGGTATCGTACCTTAGATTCGGAGAGTACCTTACTAACGAAGTACACGAGCCTCTGCACTCCAAATGCATGGCCCTCCTCGTTGCGCTCGACGACGATGGCACTGCTGATGATATGAGTTGTCGCTGCAATATAGAGTAGTAGATTTTCTCCCAGCAGTGGTGCTGTGAGGACCGGGGGTGACTGTAGGTGTTGTTTCAGATCCTGCAGGACCCGCTCGGCCTCTTCCGTCCACTGGAACTTGTCTTGGCGCTTCAAGAGTTTGAAGAAGGGTAGTCCTCTCTCCCCGAGTCGGGAGATGAACCTGTTCAGGGCTGCCATACATCCTGTTAGCTTTCTGCAAATCCTTGATTGTGGCCGGAGCCTCCATGTTAGTGATGGCCGTGATCTTTTTAGGATTGGCTTCAATTCCCCGGTTGCTGACGATGAACCCGAGCAATTTCCCTGATGGTACTCCGAATACACACTTTGTTGGGTTGAGCTTCCATCGGAACTTTCGTAAGCTATTGAACGTTTCTTCCAAGTCTGCGATCAGGTCCTCGGGATTCCTGATCTTGATGACCACGTCATCCACGTAGGCCTCAACATTCTGATGCAGCTGATCGGTGAAGCATATTTGAATTGCGCATTGATAGGTTGCACCTGCGTTTTTCAACCCGAAAGACATAGTTTTGTAGGCATATGTCCCAAACGGGGTGATAAACGCGGTCTTTATTTGATCTTCTTCCTTGAGCGTGATCTGGTGGTACC
Source organism: Panicum hallii (assembly GCF_002211085.1). Classification (NCBI taxonomy): domain Eukaryota; kingdom Viridiplantae; phylum Streptophyta; class Magnoliopsida; order Poales; family Poaceae; genus Panicum; species Panicum hallii. Next base: position 38,235,575 of record NC_038050.1, on the reverse strand, counting down.
CTGAATAGCAGTCAAGGAAGCAGAGGAGTACACAACCCACCGTTGAGTCGACGACTTGATCGATGTGCGGTAGCCCGAAGTGGTCCTTTGGGCAATGCTTATTGAGGTCGGTGTAGTCAACGCACATTCTCCATTCATTGTTCTTTTTCTTTACAAGGATAGGATTAGCTACCCACTCTGGATGGATTACTTCTTTAATAAAGCCAGCCGCGAGGAGTTTAGCTATTTCCTTTTTGATTGCCTCTCGTTTATCTTGAGCAAACCTGCGAAGGCGTTGCTTTTTGGGCACAGCTTGTGCGTGTACATTTAGGCTATGCTCGATCAGTTCCTTGGGCACCCTTGGCATATCCGCTAGTTTCCACGCGAATATGTCTCGGTTAGCCTGAAGGAAACTGACGAGCGCGATTTCCTATTTCTCACCTCAGCCTGCACCGATGACAGCGGTCTTAGATGAGTCGCCCTCCTGAAGCTGGATCGTCTTGAGTGCCACGTCGCCGGTCGACTGGATGCTCGACTGGCTTGCCTTGTTGGGATTTCCAGCCCGGCTTGGGAGAGTTGTTGCACGGCCACGAGTACTTCCCCTGAAGAATCTAGCACACGCTTAGTCGAAGCGTACTGGATGGCCTCCTGGTTGCAGTCATACGACTTCTTCAAGTCACCTCGAAGAGTGAGTACCCCACTTCATCCTAGCATCTCGAGAAGTCGATAAACATAGTGCGGCACTGCCATGAATTTGACCAGAGCTGGCCTGCCCAGTATGGCATGATATGAAGATTCAAAGTTGGCAACTTCGAATTTGATGAACTCGGTACGGTAGTTCTCCCTCATGCCGAAGGTGACTGGAAGGACCACCGTGCCAAGTGGATGCGCTGCGTTGCCTGGGACAATGCCGTAGAAGGGAGACTTGCTTGGGATGAGCATGTCCGTTAAGTCTAAGCCCATCTTTCTCAACGTGCTGGCGAAGATGAGGTTGAGACCGCTTCCGCCGTCGATGAGTACTCTAGTGAGCTTGACCTCTGCCACCACCGGGTCCAGGACTAGGGGGAATTTGCTGGGCTCTGAGAAGCTGGTCCATTAATCATCTCGTGAGAACGAGATGGGGACCTCCGACCATTGGAGTGGTCCTGGTACCGCCGGCTCGACGGACATGATTTCTCGGAGTAGTAGTTTCTGTTCCCTCATGGAACTGAACTCTTCGTCACCTCCGAAGATGATGTTGATGGTTTTTGAGGTATCCTGGAACTTCGCGTTGCGCGATTTGTCCCCTTGGTCGTCCTCTTCGGGCTCTTTATCCGTTGACTTGTTTTTCTTGTCATTGCTGGGATTGCTGAATGACCTCCGGAGGTTGTAGTAATCGATTGCCGCATGATTGGCACTTGGATGCCATGGGCATTTCTTCTGCAAGAGCTTTTCGAATTGCTCCTGTGTCGTTGTCTTCCTGCCTCGCGGAGGATGATCCACAGCCGCGATGAGGTCGTTTGGCTTGCGCTTTCGGGATAAACCTGAGTAGTCCCGCTGGTTCTTGTCGGTACGGTTGTCATTTGTGCGCCTCGGGAACCGTTCACGCATCTTCTCCTCTTGCTCGGACCAATCGTGCATCATGTCACGAAGTCTTGCAACAGTTTTTGGTCTGTTCCGCCCAAAGTCACTATAGATGCCTGGGTCGGTGAGGCCATTGTAGAAGCAGTCGATGATCTCCTTTTCTGAGATGTTCGCAATGGTGGCTCGTACGTCGAAGAAACGGCGTGTGTATGATCATAGGAGCTCGTTGCGTTCCTGTTTACACTGAGCAAGATCATGACGAGTACCTGCGCAGGCGATTGCCCCCTGGAAGTTGTCGATGAAGACTTTCTTGAGCCCCTCCCAGGAGTCGATCGAGTTGTTGCTGAGGCTCTCCAGCCATGTGAGCGGTGCAGGGTCCAAAGCCATCGGGAAGTAGACGACCTTGGTGGTGTTGGAGCCTCCTGCGACTTCTATGGCGGTAGAGTAACATCGTAGCCATTGCTGAGGAGCTTGTTTGCTGTCGTACTTGGTGATCCCAATTGGCTTAAAGCCCTCAGGGTACTTGTAACTGTTGAACCGTGCTGTGAACGCTGGAAAGCGATCACTCCAGTCGGTACCTTCTGGATTGGCTATTTCACGCCATCTGCGTCTGGAATCAATTATGGATCGCGCATCATGTCCTTCATTGATTTTCTGGCGCAGGTCTTCAATGGGTAAGTCTTGAAGATTCCAATGGTTGGGATGATTAGGTTGTCGTGGGTTGCCTCCTGGAGGTGGCTGCTGCTTCTCGCCAGTGGCCTAACTACCATGAGCATTGTCATTGTTATTGCTTCGTTGATGTCGAGGACGGTCGCCTGCCGTTCGACTATTACCTGGCCGTAGCTTTCACCCATGTGTTCTTCTCCGATAGCTGACGCTGGGTTTTGTCGATCGAGCTGGATCCATGCTCTCTACGCGTAGCGAAGTGCTTGGCGCAGGTTTGGATCATTGCTGCGTTCGAGTATGGCAGTTTCCCTGGCGATGTTAGCCATGGGGGTTCTGAAGCCCCGCTCGCTCACAGCGGCGAATTCGGCGTCTAGTTCACGATGCATAGATCGTATGCGCTCGTTGACCCTCCTTCGCCAAGCTGCGCAGGCTCTGTTCTTGGCCCTTCATGCCTCACGCTCGGTGTCATTTTCGTCGTCAGCGTTGGCTGTGGCCTCGTCTTCGGATATCATGTCAAGTGTTTTGTTGGGTGAGAGGCCATCGTCCTCTCCCTCTTCTGCCATCAACACTTGGCGTGATATTAGTTCGTCAGAGCTTGCTTCGACTAGCTCGGTCGATTCTTCTGCCGTGGTGGCTAATGGCTTACCCTCCTGAAAAGGCAAGGGCTCGAGCTGTGCCACGAGTCGGTCTTCATCTTCGAGTAGATCGGAGAGTTTCATGCCCTTCCAATGCACGAAACGGCCTTCTGGGGTGGAGGTGATCATCAGACCATCGTCACCAAGGCGACCTGCAGCCCCCCGACGTGCCGTGGCTTCGGGTTTCCCGATTTGGAGTAAAAAGTCCAAGTCCTTTTCCAATGCGGAGAGAGACTCGGAATTGTTGGCCTCCTGAGGTTCAGTGGTTGAATTGCATGGACCGAGTCGTGATCAGCTACGCAAGTCCTTAGATTGGAGCAAGTCCGATCCGAGCATGGTTGTTGTAGCACGGGGTGGAGTCGTGTTAAAAGCAGACTCCTCCTCGATCTTCCTAGCGGAGCCATGGATCAACAAGTCGTCGAGATTGTCGACAAACTCATCGAGCTCACCGTGAAAACTTGCTGCGAGAGTTTTCGGCTTCATGACGTCAATGGTGAGTCGACAGAAATCGCCTGCGCCATCTGCGACGCAGACCCATGAGCCAAAAACAAACATCGTGCCCTCGGGGAGCACGGCACTGGTGAACTTGAATGATGCCATCGAGTTCGCCGGTGGATCTTCGATGCGCACCCCTACCTGGCGCACCAACTGTCGGTGTTTTACCACCTGCCCACTGAGGGGTATACTCGAGGTGGTGAGTTTTAGGTAGGGTGTCGCCGAGATCAGAAACTCAAAGGTGCAAGCAACACAAGGTTTAGATAGGTTCGAGCCGGGATGTGCGTAATACCCTACGTCCTATTTGGTGGTTTGTATTGCCTTGGGTGTTGATGTGTTTTGAGGGGGTCCCTGCCCGCCCTTATATATCCGGGAGGACAGGATTACATGAATCCTAGTCAGACACTAGCTTAGGAATCTTACTCGAGTACAACTCAAGTAGTTTTCTTCTGTATCGACTAGTTCTACTTCACATGCGAGTAGAGTACAACACAGATAAGGTATAGGACATGTCCTATCCCCTATTCTTATATGAACTACGTTATGTACACAGTCCCGTAGTCCCGGGTCCGACAGGGGTCGAGCGAGGAGGTGCAGGGGGTGCTACGCACATGCGGGATTGGGCGGAGGCTCATCGATGGCGACGAATCGCGGCGGCCGGCAGAAGGAGGAAGAAGGTGGTGGCGGGGTCAGGTGTTAGGGTTTCAGGGGGAGGGAAATGCGCCCGAGAGAGAGAGAGAGAGAGAGAGAGAGAGAGAGGAGGGGAAGAAGGGGCGAGCGCCGGGGTGGCGTCGCCTTGCGGCCACGTTGGCCCAGCCAGCGGCCGATGGTGTGGTGACGCCACCACGGCTGGCGAACAGGCGAAGCCGGGACGCGTCGATGGCGGGGATGGGGGGCTGACGAGTGGGCCTAGGTGAGTGAGAAATAAAGAAAAATGGTAATTTAAATTCTAAATTCAAAATGTTGAACTTCCCCGGCTCTAAAAATTACCAAAATTGTACTGGAGCAATATTAAATCCCCAATAACATAGTGCAACAACAAAAACTCAAAAATCTATTAAGCATTGCTCATAAAAATTCAAACAAAATGGAAGTTATTAAATTTTTGAAGAATTTTATGGCTCGGGTTAAACATAAAAAATTTTCGAAAAAATATTCAAAATTTACCATTTGAAATCTAGTATTTGAATAAAAGTTTTGGGAGCATAGTTACTTAGCAAAATTTAAACTTTCTTCACAACCCTCTCTTAAATAAGGCAAGAAATTCAATTAACTCAAACCAATCACATGCACATGATGCTTCATTATGCTTGGATGATGCTCATGATGATGTTGTTTAATTTTTTATCATGTTCATTAGTTTTGAGTCGTGACAATTGCCACTGTTTTTATTGTTTCATCCCCTTTGTGCCATTCAAGCTCCTTCCGTCAGTTAACTCCCGGTTAGAAACTGTTAGCTGAGTATGACGTGTGGGCCCAAAGGAAACGCCATGCGGCCTCGTGGCCTCCTGGTCTCGGCGTTATCGTTGCCGCGGCCGCGGCCTCATCGCTGGCCACGAGTGCAGGCAGCAGCTGGAGTAGCCGTCGTTGTGCTAGCGGCCGGTCACTGCGGTGACCCCGTCGCCCCCTGTACAAGCTGCAGCACGACCGTTTGATTCAAGCTCTCTCGGCCCCGCGGCACTGATGATCGAGACAGCGGCCAACGCATGGGGCAGAGGTGTAGGTCAGGTGGCCGCGTCGCCCAGCTCCGGCAGCTGGGGCTCGGCACATGCGCCGGCGGCGCCCAGCTCCGTCAGCTCGGGCTCGGCACATGCGCCGGCAGCGCCCAGCTCCGGCAGCTCGGGCTCGATTGGCACATGCGGCAGCGGCACCCAACTAGTTGGCCGCTGCAGCACGGAACAGGTGAAGGGACCGCATCGGCACTGCAGGACGAGCTCGCGCCACGGCTCCTCTCGGCGGCGGAGCGCTCCTTGCCCGCTTGCCCGTCGTCACCGTGATGGCAGCGAAGCTCAGCGGCGGCAGCGTCTCACGCCTCTTGGAGCACGCCAGGTCTAGCCTCGCCATGGTGACCGCTCTGCTCGCCTTCGTCGCATCGCTTTGACCTCCTCGATTCCCGCTGCAGCCTTCCGCTCTTTTCTGCCTTGTAACGTTGGAACTAACAGCAGTTAACGGTGGTGGCATAGAAGGGATGTAAAATAAAAATTAATGGCAGTGAAGGAAACACATAATTTCTAATGGCACAGAAGGGATAAATATAGATTCCAAGATTCCAATGGCATAGAAAGAATTTGCTCTAATTCTTACTGATGAGTGATCAGTTTTATCAATATAAATGTTTATACCTTTCTGTTAGCATACTCTATTGTGCTTATGTAAACTAAAGTTTATCAACAAGGAGATGGTATTCAATCCCTGCATATTGTGAAGACAGAAATAAGGAATAGATTTCATTAGCATAGAGTTATCTTCTAATAAGATTTGAAAATACCGATAACAAATGGCTTTGTATGTCCTCCATTATTGACACGATGATCCATGAACAACATTCTTGAAGATGTTATTTTAAGCACGGTTACTGTGTATTTAATTAACAATATAATAACTTTTGGAATGAATCTTAATGTATCTCATTTTGTTATTATTTTCAAAAATATATAGTTTCTTTTGGCCGACACCGTAGCGCTAGCACGGGTATTATACTAGTCTTCCTGTAATATATGCAATATATGTTTTATTGACTGCACAAGAAGAGGAATATTGTGAGTAGCTGTAGTACTAGTTCATAGGTTCTGTAGAGTGGCAAAACAATTCATAGTTGAAGCAAAAAAATTGATCCTGTTATTGGATACATCGATTGATGTAACTAAGTACAATTAGACTTTCTATCCAAGCAATTTAGTTCTCCATCTCGGTCAAAAAGTTTAGTTCTCTATGTCTCAAATGATTTTACTGGTTCGCCGTTGGTCAAAACAAGATATGAAAAAGGAGAACAACATGCGTATGGGCCATGCTGTCTCGTTAACTAAAACATCTGATATAACTTGCCAATTCACTTGGCACTTTAAGGTGCATCATTGTACTATGTAGTCAACTATTTGTGAGGAAGCTTATCCCATGAGATAGATACAGGCTGCAATTAGTTTTTTTCTAATTTTTTCATTATGGCTTCTAGGCTTTAACATTTAGTTTGATTGACAATGAAAGGACAAGGATACTGGATTAACATGGTGGAAGGCAACAATGATCACCCTTTGGATGACTTCAGTGGTCTGCTCGAGGAGCAACGATCACCTGTTATTAAAAGTACTCCATTAGCAAGAGGATCAATTGCTTGTGTCGGCATGGTTGAACATTAGTACAGATCCAATACAAGGCACTAATCAAACTAAAGGATCATTTTTGCATAATAGTTTATGACTACTACCACTCAAATTAGGAATTCACATCAGATCGCAGTCAAAGTTTACTTTTGCATCAAAGGAAAGGTATATTCTAGAGAACGTCAACAAGTTTTGTGGATGTGTAACCTAGATTGAGGGTAGAAATTAGAGTGGGGTTACATTTCAGACAAGATAATTAATATGCATTAGCCTTCTGTTCTTTATACTCATGCATTTAGGGGTGTGCTAATTGCATTTAACTTTCTTAATTTGGGCACCTTATTTAGACATTGGCTATGTTCAAGGCTGAAGACAAGGAGAACAAATCATTTCAATTCTTATACTGTTGGAATATCTTACGAAATGAACCAAGTAGCATGAGAAGAGGAAACAAATTGCATCTCCAAAGCAACTTGGTAACAAAAAATAAAAGGCAAATATGGACTCAATTCCGAGAACGTCTACTCCCATCATTATTGATAATAGCTACAATGTTGTCACTGATAATGCACCGATCAATGCAAGAGACCAATAGGTAAGAAGAAGGCCAAAGAAACATTGCGGCGAGGTGGTGGTGAGGCTTGTGTGGAGGCTTTAGAACATTTGTGGGCAAAAAAAGAGAGTCTAATGCAGAGAAAGAACAGAAGAAAGAGGAAAGATATGAGTCATACACATTAGATAGAGAGAGGCTTGAGCTAGAAAAAAAGGGTTGAAGCTAAAAAAGTGAGAGCTTAAAATGAGGCAAAAAACTCGAGATAAAGGAGCATCAAACTAGAGCACAAGGAAAATGAACTACAACACAAGAGACGAAGAGAATTATAATAATAAATATTGCTTCTATGCCTATTCTACAGCAGCAGCACTACAATAGCCTATAGGATGAGATCATCGCTCGTCGTGTTTCAATTCAAATAGCTCCACTAGACAGGTTAATTTCTTACACTTGGTCTTGCACTTGCGTTCTTGACTGCTTGGACGACTTGCAAAGCTAGCTACGGTCCTGGCCACGCCGAAGCTCACGCTAGGGCCAAGCCTAGGGTGCATGGCGTGCTCTGTCAAAGCAGAAGGAGATGATTGAATAGAATAATATGCGAACGATGCGGCCAGGGGAAAGTGGCGAGAAGATGTAGAGTCCGTTAAACTTCCCGTCTGATAAATCAAACATCTGGACCCACTTCTCGATGATGTGACACCGTTTGAATTCTTTTTACTTTTGGGGAATATGTGTTTTTTTACATCCAATCACTTTTGGCAAGGTTCTATAACCAGAATTTTTGGACTCTAAAAACTTTTGGAGATTTAATCTTGACGTGATATCAACCTCGGCCATCTGAGACCTAAATAAAAAGGGAAAAAAGCTCGGCCATCTGAGTCCATGGGCTTTCGTAGTTTGGGCTAGTTCATCACCAGCCCAATCCTAACCCCAGAACGGCACAGAACCCTAGCCGCCTCTCCGCTCCCGTTTCTTGCCCTCTCGCAGTCCCTGCTCTCCCCGTGCCGACCACCGCTCATCCACCACACCTCCCCACCACCACCACCTCCCCCTTCTCCGGCGGTCGCGTGCAAGCCAGAAACCCTCGCAATGACGGGAGGCAAGATACAGAAGAAGCGCCACGGCGCGGGGGCCGCCGGAGGTGGCTGCGGCGCGCGGCTGCAGGGCGGCATCCCGTTCGAGAAGTCGAAGGGGCAGCACATCCTGCGGAATCCGGCTCTGGTGGACTCCATCGTCGCCAAGGCAGGCCTCAAGCCCACTGACACAGTCCTCGAGATCGGGCCAGGGACGGGTAATCTTACGAAGCGCCTCATCGAGGCGGGAGTGAAGGCAGTCGTCGCCGTCGAGCTCGACCCGCGCATGGTGCTCGAGCTCAACCGCCGGTTCCAGGGGCACCCGCTCTCCTCGCGACTCAAGGTGTCATTCTTTTCCAGCTCATAGCTCCCGTGGTTGTTCAATTACTCCTATGTATCTACTTGTTTCTTGTAGTATTGTAGTGGTTCAGATTTTTCGGGAACATTATGTTTCGTGGTAGAAATTGAGAGTTTGAAGTGAGTTGCGATTGTCAAGAATTAGCTTTACTGGTAATGGCACAACTTAGTTTTAGTGATGGTTAGTGTTAATGCAAAGCGTCATGCACGATGAAGCAAATTAAATATACCTTGCGGTATGAAATAATAAATTTATAAACAACTGTAACTTATCAATTGGAGCCAATATTACTTGCTTTGATGTGATTTACATGGTCAATTATGTGGGTGGTAATCTTGGACTGCAGACATAATTTCGTAAATGATGAGCATAGGAGACAACATAATCCTAGTGTTGTGAAGACCAAAATTGGGCCTAACTCGATTGGGATGGTAAATTGAACAATGATAACTAGTTGGGGTTATACCCAGTCCACTGACTGTATTTTTCATCTGTTTCCCTTTCCCACATACAGTTGTTTTCAGTGTGAAACAATAATCCCTGACACAATTATTGACTGCAGGTTATCCAAGGAGATGTCCTCAAATGTGATCTCCCTTACTTTGATATATGTGTGGCAAATATCCCATACCAGATTTCTTCACCCCTCATGTTCAAGCTTCTGTCGCATCGTCCAATCTTTAGGTGTGCTGTGATCATGTTTCAGCATGAATTTGCCATGAGGCTTGTCGCACAGCCTGGAGACAGTCTCTACTGTCGTCTCTCTATTAACGTCCAGCTCTTGTCACGAGTGTCACATCTTCTAAAGGTTGGGAGGAACAACTTTAGGCCTCCACCCAAGGTTGACTCATCAGTAGTGCGTATTGAGCCCAGGAAGCCCCTTCCTCCAGTCAGTTTCAAGGAGTGGGATGGACTTGTGAGGATTTGTTTCAACCGGAAGAACAAAACCTTGGGCTCCCTCTTTAAACAGAAGCGTGTTCTTGAGTTGCTAGAGAAGAACTACAAGACTATGCAGTCTCTGCAGCTTGCTCAAGATGCAGAAATGGGTGAGGAGAAGATGTCTGCTGATGACGTTGCATTGCTAGCTAATATGGTTGAAGATCTGAGCATGGGGACTGGAGATGAGAAGGAAGATGATGAAATGGAAATGGATGATGCAGACATGGCAGGAGATGGTGCTGCGAGCTTTAAAGAAAAGATTATGGGTATATTGCAGCAGGGTGATTTTGCAGAAAAGAGAGGTTCTAAGCTGAGCCAGGTCGATTTCTTATACTTGCTGTCTCTTTTCAACAAGGCTGGTATACATTTCTCATGAGGGATTTTCTAATGGTCCAGCTATCTATTTTGAAGTTCTGTTTGTTTCTTTCTGTTATGTAAGTTGTAAAAGTCATTTAAGATCTCAAAGCTCATGGTTTTAGAAATTTTGGCACGGTTTGTCCTAATTCAGTAGTCTCCAAGATAGTTATAAGAATTGTGAGGAAAGAAATTCTGCCTGGTTGCCTGTGCTTTGTTCTGACTTATCTATGGATTTGCTAAATGACAGCCAGCAAAATTATTTTCCCTCGGCTGATTGGTACTGAGATGTGTTGTCATGATTGATTAGGTTTTTTAATTCTCATGTCTTTTGGATTAGGTGTTTGCAGCTGTTTATTTCAGGAACCCCTACCCATTGACATGTATTATTTTGATTCCTTTGTATTCTCACTGAAGAGCTGAAGGAATTCAGAGAACCTTCATGGCGAATCAGCTGAAGAGCTGAAGGCCCAGTTCTCAATTCTCCAGAAGCTAAGGCTGCAATCGATTTTTTTGGTTTGTCAATCCCATTTCCTAGCTTTCTAAAATGTCCAGCCGTACCTGAAGCATCTTGGTTGTCCTCCAAGTCTCCACCTTCCTAGTTCTAAGGGCCTGTTCGGGACTGCTTCACTTTAAATTTTGCTGCTCAGCTTCCAATATCTCAAGCCAAACACCCACAGCTTCACCTGCTCAGCTTCATAAAAAATGGTGAAGTTGGTCTTAACTTCACAAATTTCTTGAAGCAGCAAAATAGGTACTTCACATATTGACGTTTTATACTCCTCGTGAAGTTGGAGGGTATTTACCCACTCTGCCATCGATTACACAGCAAAAAACGAAACGTTTTTCTCCTTCTATTTTTCAGACCTGAGCGCTACTTGCCTCCACCTTGGATAGCGTTGCTCTATATGTCCAGTGTGGTGCAAAAAGATAAAACCATGTAACCAAAAGGATAACAAAGCTTCCAAGGTGGACCTATTATATAGAAATTGTTCTTTGTTGCTCCATCCCCGCCATGTAAAAGCGCAGTTATATAGGAGAAAGTTGTCATCGCAAGCATAGCTGAATAGCCGATTCGCATGATAAGTCTGAATTCACGTTATCACGTATTTGTTTCTTCCCTTCCCTTCCCGTACCACGGCTCTCAACACTTCAACAACTATTCAACTTATTCTTTCCTCGAATAAGCACTAGTTAACCTTGAGTATGAGCTGAAAAATAAACAGCGAAGATAAGAGCAGAATTACACATTGCATTGATCCATCCCACATCTGCCGCCACCTGATGCCTACTCTACTCCGTCGTGGTGGCTTTGTACAGCTGCTCCACGAACCCTCTGAACCGTTTGATATCTACGATGACGTGCTGCCCGTTAATGAAGATGTTCCACACCTTGTCAAACCCCTGGCGGTGTACGGAGATGGGGTCCGTAAACACTGCGTGGTCCCTGGGGTAGGTCTCGTTCAGAGTGGTCTCGTCCGCCGTGGCCTCGTACTCGAGGTACCGGAGGCCCATGGGTGCCACCGGCTCGCCGAACGAGTGCCGGCACGGCCACTTGAGCTCGCCCCACGGGATGATCTGCACCACCGTGGCGTTGTCAGGCAGGAACAGCATGTTGGCCAGCCCGGCACCGTGCACGCCCATGAGCACGTCGCAGGAGTTCACCGCCGCCGAGAACCGTTCCAGGTCACTGACGTCATCCGGCCCCGCAGGAACCACATCGAAGCCCACCTCGGTCGCGGCGGCGATGGCGTCGGCTTCGTTCTTCAGTTGCCTCGAGTTGCGACGCAGGATCAGGACGAGCCGGGGCTTCCGTCCGCCGGAGCTCCTGCTCGCCGGCGCCGCCCGTGGCCGCTGCAACGAGTAGGCGGAGCGGATGAATTCCCGGAAGCTCGTCATAGTGTAGCCGTTGCGGGAGAGACCCGGGACGATGCCGAACTCCTTGTGACTCTCCAGCCCGACACGAGCCGACGGGAAGCAGCGCACGCCGTCATCGTCGGAGTCCATGTCTATGACAGGGTAGGCGGATAGCGCGGCGAGGATGGACTTGTACTTGGCAATCCACTTGGGTTCGTAGTCGGTGGCGAGCAGCTGCACGCGGCCATCGTACTCACGGGCCGTGAGGTAGAGTGGGATGATCACGTCGGTCATGACGTGGAAGAAGTTCCGGTTGTAGCCGCCTGTAGAGAAAACCACGGCTGGCACATCGTGCCGAATCGAGCACTCCGGTGGGGTGACGGCGTCGTCGTCGGCACCTCCTGCTGGCGGGCTGGATCGCACGGTGACCTCCCGAACCAGGAGCATGACCTGATCCTCCCACTTTCGTGCGTACGGGCGGAGCTTGATCGTCGAGTTCTCCGGCCGGTAGGTGGACGCCGAGGCGACGTAGACGGTGGCGGATTTGCCATGGATGCGCAGGTCGCCTTCCATGGTGCAGGTGTTGGATTGATGATCGCTGAAGTTGCAGCTTAACTTGCTACCTAGTGGTGCTGCCACATCTGCAAATTAAATGACATAGCGGCAGAATAGTGACTAGGAAATATATTTGATCTGTTCTATCTGTTACAATTATTATATTGAACAATTTCTTCTGCATTTATTTATTGCATTGGCAAATTGTACAACACACCAAAAAGGCCCTCTTGTAAGGAGAATCGATGTAAACATCGCTCATATATAGAGCTAACAAAGATGGAAAGTATAGTAATAAGCAGAAGTATTCTTCTACCTGAATTTCTCACAGAACTGTCCTCTTCCCTGCTCGTTGTATCGATTTGGTTTTGTTGGTTGTAACCTGCAGCAAATAAATTAGATATACTGATTAACACTGTCCAGAAAAATAGTCGAGCAACCCTATGGTCTTCAGACCTAATTATTGTTGTGCTTGGCCGCCTAGTGGTAGTTAGAGGTTAGAAAATTTCGCCTGACCCGTCAACTTGTGTTGCACAAGATAAAAATACTATTCCCTGAACCTAGTTCAAAAAATACTGACATGGCTATCACATATTCAAGTTTCTTACTGTTGACTCACAGATGAATTTTCTAATAAGTTTGTAACTGCTACGCTTTATAACAGTATATATACTTCATGGGTTGCATAGGAGACATCGCATGTCTGTAATCTAACCCACTGATTAGCTGGCTCCAGTCTTTTCATTGCCTATCGTAGATGGTTGTTTTCCTTCTAACCATTCAAACAATTCTTGCACTAATTGAAACCCATCAGTGATAGCTCGTCATGGATGGCTCCTCTATATATGGTTGTGTTATCATTTTTTATCATACTTCCGTGCAAGCACGTGAAGGCACTGCACACTACTCTAGTCACTCTTGAATACGTAAACCTTGGTTCTGCAGAACCGCGTAGTTAATCACCTTTCGTTGCATCGACGTCGCCAGCCATCTTGTCTCCTGATGCAGCAGAAGGTGGTGAGCCGACAATGGAATCTGAATTTGAAAGAGAGGCCACATGGAGTAAACTCTTGTTAATAAGATTCGAGGAACGATGGAGAGAACTGAACAACACTGAAGTAATTGATACACAATTGGTTCTTTCCAGATCTTTGCCATTCTACAGCTTCTAACTTCACTACGTTAATTAGCACTGCTGCCATCTTGTTCCATCTAGAACATGAATAGAGAGATGAACTAGACCATTATTTGTCAAACTTTAATTTTGACAACAAGATGTATTCGATTAAAAAAACATGTTCAGAACACAAACTGAGCTCACTGAGGGTAAAACCTTGTGAACCATTTCAGCTGCAACTTTGGTTAATCTGGTTCCCTAGCTGCGACTAGATGGTCTGATATCCTTATGTGTATTTCAGTTCTATGGTAGTGACATATCAAAAATTAAACATCCCTGTGTTCATCTTCGGATGAAGATCAACCGGGATATTCATGTTCCATTATCTACCAAGAGAAAAGTTTGTTTTGCTGCTGCTTTATTAGTATTTAAAACCTACTTATTTCCAGAGAAATAATGAAAATTGGGTAATGCACCCTCGCATAGGAATTTCCCAGGTAAAAATCCTTAGAAGTTCCGTTGCCTAATAAAATTTGGAGAATTCTTGGAAAGAATGATGGAAAAAGCAGAGTGTCAAGAGGGAAGACGATAAGCCCGATTACAAGCAATCTTTCTTCTCCAACCAACCATCATGAAAAGGTGACTTACAGCGGGCAACCTGCGGAAGGAGATTGGTCTTGAGCACAATCATAACGAGAAGAGGCAGCAGGAGCCACAGCGCTGCTGCGCCGCTCCCATGCTTCTTGCTCTTGGGTCTTCCCCTCATATCCTACAATCTCGAAGCAGACCTCTCAAATGCTCTCAACTGAACTCCGGCCAGTATGCTCAGCTGCTACCCAGGTAGCTAGCAGTTACTGTGTGTGTCAGTGATGTGTGGGCTATTTATTTGAACTTGCTCTCCATCTTCTATCACGTTTGCGCTTCGATTTGCAAAAAGTCCATGGGTTGACTTGCACGCAGCATTAAAACCATGCACATGAAGGCTAACAGAATCAGAGTTCAGAAGGGAGAGCCAAATCTTATTGAATTACAGCGACGCATTATTTTTTTTCAACATATGCCAATATAATACGACGTGTGGATTGATTTGCATATTGTATTTCATATATTCCTTTCTCTAGAATCTTTTTTGCCAATGGGTATTTACGTAAATGGGATTATTTTTTTCAACATATGCCAATACGACGTGTGGATTGATTTGCATATGGAACTCCATCCGTTTCTAAATATATAGATTTTGTTGTGCATCTAGATATAGCGTATCTCTAGATACATAGCAAAATTTACGTATCTAAATTTGCCAAAACGACCTACATTTGGAATGCAGGGAGTTATATCTTCCTTTCTCTGGAACTTTTTTTGCCAATGGGTATTTATGTAAATGGCATTATTTTTTCAACATATGGCAATACGATGTGTGTGGATTGATTTGCATATGGGATTTCATATCTTCCTTTCTCTAGAATTTTTTTTTGCCGATGGGTGTTTATGTAAATGCATGCCATATTGGTAGCACGATTCGATCAAAAGATTTTTACAACTTGTATCTTTCTTTCATTTTCTGTAGGGCCAAATACAATCTTGTGAGTGGCAAGTGATATGCTAAGCGTAACTAAGCTGGTAAGGCTCCTTGTGGAACCTGCCCACCATAGTTCAAGTGCTCAACTCGGCACTGGTGCTCGTATTTTTATATTTATTTCAGAATTTAGCTGGCACTACCGTCGATAGGGAGGCGCTAGTGGTGACTTCGTCAATCTTTGAGAATTTGCCGGCTCAGTCTCTCAGATATGCTCATAGGGGTACGGTTGTATCCCTGTATTCATAGATATAAATGTGTGTGTTTGTGAGCGTCTGCGTCTGTATCGTGTTTCGAAAAAATATTGGTGATTGTTTCTTGTAGTGGAATTGTGCTATCCTAGCTCGAGACTCCAACACCGAGGGAAAAAAATATAATCCGAGTCCCACAGTCTCCATAAAAAAGCTAGTTTAGCTTAGAAACCTAATTCTATGGACCGCAGTTCTCAAGACAGATGCCATGATCTAATTTAAGAAATACACTAGCATGGTAAAAAATAACACATTATTATTTGGCGGAAGTCAGCAGGGATCACGCAAGGAATGGATCATGCAGGGAAATGGATCTCAGCTCTGAAGTCAAACGACCAAGAACTCATTTGTGGGCGTAAGTATAAACTACTACAGGTGACGCAAACTTCCATACCAATAGATGGATGGATTCTCCCTGCAGACTGCACGTTCAAGAAACTGGTAAGGAGTCCCTATGGGCATGTATGCAACTCTCGTTTAATCTCCATCTCTATCTACTAACCTCGGTCTGATGCACTCACCCCCTCCGTCCGATACGCTTGCCTAGTATTCGCGTGACCTCCTTCCTCGTTATTCTGCCGCCTAGGACCAATCGACGATCAAGCGACGTACGCATTCTCCTCCGCCTCCACGGCACCATCCAGATTGCCGCCGCGCAGCCGCCTCGGGACCCCCCCACCACCTCCACGTCCGTGTCCGGCGCGCCTCCCCCAACTCCGCGCCTCCGCTGCGGGCCGGCGACTCCACCGCATACTGCCGCCCGCGGACATGTGCGGGCTCCTCGTTGCACCGTCTCCCCAACGCCCGTATCACCGGAGCGCGCCGAGCAAGATCCCGCAGACGGCGCACGCCCGCTGCGCCGCCGGCTCGGGACGCCGCCAGGACGCCTCAGGACTGTTGCAACCTTGCCGCGGCGGCACGTGGTTGCCGCAACCGAAGATCCGGCGCGGCAGAACCGTCCGAATTAATCCAGTTTAAGTGCGCTAATCGTGATCGTAGAGACAATCCGGGCTAACACGCATTTAAAACGGAGTAAAACGACAGTATGTCTGGTAACATGCTCTTGTAAGGAAAATTTAATCACACATCACGTGGTTACTCGTAAAGTCACACGTAAATATTTACGTTTCATAGAACAGAGCCACCGTCCTTGAGTACAGAGGTTTACGAACCACGGCATTGGGCCGTGGCTGCTCTTGCATTCACCATGTGCTTATGGGAACAGCGTCAACACTGCGAGAGGTATGTTCATGCCCCGGTTCAATCAGGTATATAAGCTTACCGATTACCATATTCTTAGCATGTGGTTAATACGTTAAAAAACTTAACCACCACTACCATACACCGCGACCTTAGCATTTTCGCTAAATAGACGGGGCCTCAATCATCAACAGGAATATCGTAAGATAGCCCCGTTCGTCGACCTTATGATTCCAACATAAGTAAAACAAGCAACTCCTATATCTCGCGAATGACAGGAAATCACTCGACTTTTACCGGAGTCCTATTAGCATGGTAATCTAGCGACCGACACAGACTAGTCAAATCATAGGTATTAGGATCATGCAACTAGGGTTTCAATCAACTCCTACAAACTTAATGCACAATACCATATGTAAATAAAAGTTGCATAAGTTTAAAAGTAGGGGTTATGCTCCGGAGCTTGCCTTCGTGATTAAAGCTAGCCTCGGGCTCTTTCGAACTTTGGTTCAGGTCTTCAGCAACTATAGTTAGATTAACTTGAGCTTCGCGCTACTCACTCTCGAACTCCGGCACCAGCTCGTAGGTTCCGTCGGCGAGAGTCGTCGATTCTACATGAATGCACATGTATGAGTGGTTTTAATGATACAAGATAAATAACTATTTCACTGTAAAGTTGTAATTCAACAAAATTCAAGTTAAGTTGTAATGAACTTTATTTTATATTCTTTGGGCAGTCATTTATCAAGTAGTATCTAGATTAACTAACTTCATTAAGTAAGTGAGGGGTTTTGTCATTTTATAAACGGTCATTTTTCAAAAGTAAGCATGGATTAAAAATAAAATAACTCCTGGAGATAGTTTCTGGTGTTGAGATTTTCATGCCGAGCACATTTCTTAAGTACAAGCTCATTGTAAAATTTCCAGCCATTTTCATTCAGCAGATTAATCATGAAAAATACATAACAGCTACTGCTAGGATCAAGATCCATTTATACACAACAAACCATGCAAAAACTGGTGCTCAACATTTTACTAAGTACTCCTAAACTTATGGTGAGTCTACTGTAAATTCTGCAGATTTTAGTGTGCAAGATACAGAGCATATAAAATAAGTCAAGATACATCTACATTAATCAAGATTTATTTCTACAGGTAGCTCCACAAAGTTATGTCTCAAACTTTTCCAAAATGATAATCTACTTAAAGATAGTCTCTGGTTAAAATTTTTATTTTTCTAAGCAGCATAACTAGTTACATTGATTTAATATAGTTTTTCTTAAGTAAATAAATATGAGCAAGTTAGATAGAAATAAAAAGTTCTAAACTTTATCCATAGCATTTATGCATCAAGGTTACTCTACTGTAAAATTTTCAACCCTAAAATATCAGTAGAATAGCACGAACAAATAATTCTAGCAAAATAGCACATCAAACAAGGTCCACCAAAAACTACTCGTAGAGACTTATTCTGACCTTGAGATTTATATACAAGTCTTAGCAAGCAGAGACTAGCTTACAGTCCAAAAATCATCCACAGTACTGTCCTAGATCAAGAGATACATTTGTGGGCTATTTAAAATAAGATTAATTTTAGATCCAGTTATAGTTTGTAATTGATCATCCTTCTGTGCAAAAGTTGTCGGATTCATCAAGAGAATCACAAAAAGTTTTAGTTTGTATTTTTTTGATTTTTCTATGATTCTAGACTGATTTTACAATTGATAACCTCCTGAAAACAAAAGTACTCGAGTTCTCGTAGATAGAACCCTAGATCCAGCAGAAAGGACCCTAAAAAGAACTTGGTGATTGCAAAGTAGTCCTTGGGCAGGACTGGGTGTTTCTCGGCTGAAATCCGACGAGGAAACTAGTCGGCGGCGAGGGGAAAGGGGTGGGGTGCCTGTTGGTGTGCTCGGTTGGGGCTAGGGTGGCCGAAGTTTGGCTGACAGCGGTGAGCTAGAGCTCCAACGAGGTGTGGGCGGTGGGTGGCGATGGTCCGGCGAGGGATGGTGGCATGGGGAAGTCGGGGAGTACCAGCAAGTCAAGAGCGACCCGTTTAGAGCCTCGACTTGGGCGGAGGAGGAGCAAAAAGTGGGGCTCGACGGTGAGGTCGAGTGGCGGTGCTATTGGCGCTGTGGTGGTGGTACTTGGACGCGTGTGAGTAGGGGCTCGGTGCAGCCCTTTTATAGGCGCGTAGGGGAAGGAGGGGCTGGGCGTAGCACAACGGAGGGAGGCGCGGCCGGAACAAGGCCGCGGCAAGGGTGCAGCGTTGCCGACGCGTCGTGGCTCGGCCGTCGGGAATCGACGGCCACGTGGCGCGCGCGCGTCAAGCATGGGTGGATTCGGGGCAGTGGAGAGCGATTTGGCCGCGGGCCTGTCGGGGCGCTGTCCTTTGGCACGGCTCACTGGCAGGCATCATTGGCCAGGTGGCCGGCGGCCCCTGCCCCTCAATGGGACACAATAGGGGAGGGGAGAGAAGAGAGAGGGAGGGAGAGAGAAAAGGGCTAGGATTCAAGTTAAATTTTCTTAAAATTTCAAACAGAAACTTCAAAAACTTTAAACATGAAAGTTGTAGGGAATTTTAAAGTCTACGACTTTCATTTTGGATCAAAATTCATTTGAGCTTTAGTTTAGAAGTTATTTTAAATTTAAGATTACTAGGATTTGAATTCCTATTCATCTCATGTGTTTAACATTTGAATTTGCAAATGGTGTTTGCAGTACACTTTGTAAGATACTAAAATATGAGTGTGTTTTTATGCTACATTGTTGTTGACAAGTTGAGCATGTATGGTTATAAACATAACAGGAAAAAGTCTCACATACACACATACATACACATGCACATACACATTCATACACATGCATACACACACACATAATTAGATGCATTGTTTCAATGATTCTGGGTTATTATGCATGATGCTATGTTTAGATTTTCTTGCTTAGGATTTTAAACACCTAGGGGTGTTACAGCCTTCCCCCTTTAAAAAGAATCTCATTCCGAGATTCGGATAAGTACGCCTAGTGTGGAAAGTGCATGTACCATTGGGTGAATTTAGAAAACCCCGAAAATTTTGGCTTAAATAGCTTTCAGTTCCCCAAGTGGCTTCCTCTTCGGTATAATAACTCCATTGGATCTTGTACATTTTAACCACTTTCGTTCTAGTGACCCTCTCCTTTCGATCAAGAACCATGATAGGATATTCAACATAAGAGAGGTCCGGTTCTACCAATATTTCATTTTGTTCAACAATTTCGATCAGCACTCGAATGCACTTCTTGAGTTAAGAGACATGAAAGATATCATGGATGGCTGCAAGCGGAGGGGGTAGTTGCACTCTATAAGCCATGGGTTCGCAAATTTCGGTGACTTCGTAAGGACCAGCATATCGGGGAGCTAACTTCCCTCTCAATCCAAACCTTTGCACACCCTTGATTGGTGAAACTCGAAGGTAGATATGATCACCAACTTCAAATTGCAAAGGCTTTCTCCTTTTATCAAAATAGCTCTTTTGCCTAGACTGTGCAACTCTTAGATTCTCCTATATTACTCTTACTTTTTCCTCTGCCTCGATTACCAAGTCTAGTCCAAATATTTTACGTTCTCCGGTTTGGGACCAACTCAAAGGAGTTCGACACCTTCGACCACACAAGGCCTCAAACAATGCCATTTTCAAACTACCTTGATAGCTATTGTTGTAAAAGAACTCTGCTAGAGGTAAGCATTTGTCCCAACTTTTATCATAATGGATGACACAAGCTCTAAGCATGTCTTTGAGTATTTGATTTACTCTCTCGGTTTGCCCATCCGTTTGAGGATGGTAAGCTGAGTTTCAAATCAGTTTGGTGCTAAGAGAAGCTTGTAAGTGTTCCCGAAAACATGCTATGAATTGAGCACCACGATCTGAAATAATTGTCTTGGGTACTCCATGTAAGCAAATGATGCGATCGAGGTAAATCTCGGCATATTTCTTGGCAGTGTAGGTAGTGTGTACCGGACTAAAATGTGCCGTTTTCATGAGTCTATCCACAATAACCCATATGAATCGTGCTTTTGTGAGTTGTTGGGCAATCCAACAATGAAATCCATACTTACGTCTTCCCATTTCCATGATGGTATAGGCAAGGGTTGAAGTGTACCGGCTACTTTCAAGTGGCTAGCGTTAACCCTCTGACATGTATCACGTTCCGAGACATACTTGGCAATTTCCCTTTTCATTCTAGTCCACCAAAAGTTTTGCCTAAGATCTTGAAATATTTTGCTACTATCCGAGTGAATAGAAAACTTGGAAAGATGTGCGTCATCAAGAATTTATTTTCAGAGCTCATGATTCTTTGGAACCACTATGCGAGATTCAAACCATAGAACTCCATTCTTATCTTGGTGAAAACATTTATATTTCTCCTCTCCTTGAGAGAGTTTTTGCTTGATTTTAACACCTTCATCATGTAATTGTGCCATGATGATTCGATCGTGGAGGGTTGATTCAATGAAAATGTGGTTTAGAGTGCCTTGGGGAATCATTTCCGAATTGAGTTTCCTCATCTCATGACATAATGTTCCATGATAGAATTCTGCGGACAAGCAATTGCAACGAGCCTTGCGGCTTAGTGTAGGGATGGCAATTTTACCCGCGGGTACGGGTACCCGTCGGGTACCCGACCCGTTGGGTACGGGTTCAGGCACGAAAATCTACCCGCGGGCAGTACCCGTACCCGACCCGAGTTCAATTCGGGTCGGGCGCGGGTATCACTTTTTACCCGCGGGTAACCCGTCGGGTACCCAAATAGTACTGTGCATATTTTTTTTGGCCCATAAAGCCAACAACCCAGTGGACCACTGCCTCAGATAGCCCAGCTAGCCGCCTGGCCCAGCAGTCCAGCACCGCCCCACCGATGTTGCCCTACTCCCTGGCGGCCTGGCTCCCTCTCCCAGTCTCCCTCATTCCCTCCCGATGTTGCCAGCCGCCGGCTCTAGCCCTAGCACCGCTGCCGCCGCAGCATCTCGGCTCCCTAGCGCCATCGACCCTGCGCTGCGCCGCTCCTCCTCCTTCTTCCTTGCCTGCGTGGGCGTCGGGGCGTGGCCGCGTGGCTCGCGAACCAGAGCCTAGCGCCGCCGCCGCCGCCGCCGCCGCTGGTCGCGCGCCCCGGGCTCCGGCCACCGGATTAATTTCCCTTGGTTTCTCACAGCATCAGTGGGTCAAGGACGTCAAGGTGCAGGAGGGCGGCGTCGGTCATCCTCATCCATGGCGTCTTCTAGCTCGCAGGCTTCTCATCCACCTCGTGCTACAGCAAGAAGGATGACCTCAGGTGCTGCTGCTGCTACTACCGGTGGTGTTCCATCTTCAAGTGCTGGAACTACAACACCAACCCCAACCCCATCCAGCATTACACCCGCCTCAAGTGCTGCTGAAGCTCAACCTGCTGCACCACAAGATCAACAGCAAGGTACAACTCCAGTAATTATAGATGATGAAACTGATAATGATGTCCTTGTTGGTGGTAAAAGGAAGCTTAAATCTGATGTTTGGTTAGAGTTTGAAAAAGTAACTGTTAGTGGAAAAGTAAAGGCTGAATGCAAATGGTGTAAGAAACACTTAGCGGGAGGGGGTAGAGATGGTACAACTCACTTGCGTTCTCACCTTGCAAGTTGTCAATCTAGGCAAGTGAGAAAAGGCCTAAAGCAAACAACCTTAAAGTTGGGCAAAGATGAGCATGGGGTTGTTATAGTGGATAAGTATGTTTTTGATCAGCAAGTTGCTAGGAAAGAACTTGGACTAATGATATGTGCTCATGAGTATCCACTTTCTATGGTTGATCATGCTGGTTTTAGAAGATTTTGTGCAGCACTTCAACCCCTTTTTAAAGTAATGTCTAGGAACATTATTAGAAAGGACATATTGGATATGTATGAGGTGCAAAGGTGTTGTATGGTTGATTTGTTCCAACGTTGCCAATCTAGAATTGCTGTAACTACTGATATGTGGACAGCAAATCATCAAAAAAAGGGATATACGTCAGTTACGGTACACTTTATTGATGAAGATTGGAAGCTGAAATCTTTTCTTTTAAGGTAATTGATGCAATGATGCATATCATACATTTTCTTACTCATCTTTGTGTGCTGAAAATTGTGTTATTGTAGCTGAAAATTATTTGATTATTGCTGTTTGTAGGTTTATTTATGTGCCCGCTCCACATACCGCTGAAGTCATAAGTGATGTCCTTTATGAAGTCCTACAAGATTGGCAAATTGAGAAGAAGATCTCGACAGTTACTCTTGATAACTGCAGCACCAACGACAGTTTGATGAATATTATGCAAGATAAGTTGCCCCTTTCCTCCCTCATCTTAGGTGGTAAACTGCTACATATGCGTTGCGCAGCACACATTATAAATCTGATAGTCAAAGATGGAATGACTGTTATGGATGATGGTATAGAAAGGGTGCGTGATAGTGTTGGATTTTGGTGTGCCACACCTAAAAGACACGAGCGTTTTGAGCGGACAGCAGCCCAAATGAATATTAAGTACGAGAAAAGGATAGCTCTAGATTGCAAGACTAGATGGAATTCAACCTACATTATGCTTAGCACTGCACTAGAGTATCAACTAGTTTTTGATCGCCTAGCAAGTAAAGAAAAGTTGTGTGCTCCTTTTAAACCAACGGAAGATGATTGAAAATTTGCTAGGGAGCTATGTGGTAGGTTGCAAATTTTCTTTGATGCAACTGAGTTATTATCGGGATCCAATTATGTCACAGCAAATCTCTTTTTCCCCAAGATATGTTTGATTTATTTGGCTATTGAGAAATGGAGAACCAGTGATATCCCCAAGGTAGAAGATATGTCCTCCTTGATGAAAGATAAATTTAAAAAGTATTGGACAGATGTGCATGGTCTTATGGAAGTAGCTACGGTTTTAGATCCTAGGTACAAATTGATATTCATGAAAGTATTTTATAATACTATTTATGGGGAAGGTTCTTCAATTATAGATGATGAGCTGTCTAGAGTTAAAAGTTTGTTGTATGAGCTGCTGTTGGAATATCAAGAATCCATGGAGGGTATGGCAACAACTGATGGTCTAGGTGCTGCTAGTAGAAATATTGCTCCAAATGAAGGTTTTGATGCTTTTTTGGTATGTTTGACAAGTTCGTCTCGGAAGCACCCGGACAATCAAGTTTTTTGCGCACTGAGTTGGATTTGTATTTAGAGGAGCCAACGCTGCCAAGAACTCAAGAGCTTGATATTATTAATTGGTGGCAAGTTGCAGGAATCAAGTATCCAACTCTTAGAAAAATTGCTCGTGATATCATGGCAATATCCGTTACAACAGTAGCATCAGAATCAGTTTTCAGCACAGGAGGGAGGGTAATAAGCCCGCATCGAAGTAGACTTGCTCCAAAAACAGTTGAAGCGTTGATGTGTATGCAAGCTTGGTCTCGTGCTGATATGTTAGGTGATCAATCTTGTTTTATGAATGCACTAATGACATGTTTGGAGGATGAAGAGGAGGAAATGGTAATAAACTTTAGTACTCATTTTCTTAGTTTTTGTTAACGGAATAGTTACATTTGTTTGTCTATTTCACTTTTTCTCTTGCTAGGATGAACTAGATTCTACCATTATTGATTGAAGCTTCAAGGCATGTAAATCAAGTGATGTGGGCAGCGGGCTATGTTTGGAGGATGAAATGGTAATACTTGTAAATTTTAGTACTCATTTTCTTAGTTTTTGTTAATTGAATACTTACATTTGTTTGGCTATTTCACCTTTTTGTCTTGCTAGGATGAACTATATTCTACCATTATTGATTGAAGATTGAAGGCTTAAAAGCGAGTTGAAGTTGAAGCTTAAAGGGCTAAAGGCTTAAAGCAAGTGGTGTGATCAACTGATCATGTGGACTGTTATTTGTGTTTTATTTCAGCCGTAAACATGTATTATTAATACTTTGCATTGTGTGTATGGGTTGTCAACTATGGACCGATGGACAATTGGACATGTCTTATTTCTGTTCTGTAATTGTGACTACTTAATGTTGCTTGTGTCATTGTGTGATTGTGGGCTGATGGGCAGCCATAAATTTTATTGTTTGGTCATTTTGGTTAACTATTGGATACATTATAAGTCTCTTGTGTGAATTGTGGGCTGATGGGCAGCCATAAATTTCAATTGTATATATGCAGAATTTTTTTTTGAAAGTATATACATGGCACATGCATAATTGTTGTATAAACTGCTATATAAACTGCTGTTTGTGTCATACCCGACGGGTACCCGATACCCGACCCGATACCCGTCGGGTACGGGTACGGGTAGGATTTTGTACCCGCGGGTACGATTCGGGTCGGGTACAGCCTGCTGTCGCGGGTACGCTCGCGGGCGGGTATTTGTTTTACCCGACCCGAACCCGACCCGTTGCCAACCCTAGCTTAGTGCATCTGTGACTACATTAGCCTTTCCTGGGTGATAGTTAACCTCAAGATCATAATCTTTGATCAATTCCAACCATCTTATTTGTCTCATATTCAGATCAGCTTGGGTGAAGATATATTTGAGACTTTTGTGATCAGTGTAGATATTGCAATGAGTGCCCATAAGATAATATCTCCAAATCTTTAAAGCATGAATGACAGCTGCTAGTTTGAGATCATGTGTTGGATAATTCTATTCATGAGGTCGAAGAGCTCATGAAGCATAGGCAATGACTCGATTGTCTTGCATAAGCACACAACCAAGACCAGTACCAGATGCGTTGTAATAAACATCGAATGGCTTTGTGTTATCAGGTTAAGCTAAGACTGGGGCTGTAGTTAGGTGTTCCTGAAGAGTGTGGAAAGCTTTTTCACATTTCTCGCTCCACACAAACTTTAGTCCTTTCTTCAATAGTTCAGTCATAGGCTTAGCAATTTTGGAGAAGTCCAGAACAAAACGGCTATAATAACCAGTTAAACCAAGAAAACTGCAAATTTGATGGATGGAGGTGGGAGGTTTCCATTCCATCACCTCTTGTACTTTGCTAGGATCAACAGCTATGCCTTCGCTGGAAATATTGTGGCCCAAAAATTTTACACTATCCAGCCAGAATTCACACTTGGAAAACTTAGCATAGAGCTGATGGTCTCTAAGATGCTGGAGAACAATGTGCAGGTGCTTAGCATGATCTTCCTCATTCTTGGAATAAATAAGGATGTCATCAATAAAAACTACAACGAACTTGTCAAGTTCGGGCATGAATATCGAATTCATGAGATACATGAAGTAGGTAGGAGCATTTATGAGACCAAAAGACATGATCAGATACTCATATAGCCCGTATCATGTGGAAAAGGTAGTCTTAGGGATATCACATGGATGAATCTTGATCTGAAGATAGCCAGAGCGGAGATCAATTTTTTAGAAGACTTTAGCTCCCACTAATTGATCGAAGAGAACATCAATGCGGGGAAGTGGATATTTATTTTTGATTGTCACCGCATTGAGAGGTCGGTAGTCCACACACAGCTGCAAACTATCATCCTTCTTCTTCACAAATAGGGCTGGGCAACCCCAAGGTGATGCACTAGGACGAATGAAACCTTTATCTAAAAGTTCCTGCAGTTGTAGTTTCAATTCGGCCAACTCCTTAGGTGGCATTTATAGGGTCTTTTTGAGATAGGTGTAGTGCCTAGCTGCAGTTCGATAATGAACTCAATGTCCCTATCCGGTGGCATTCCTGGCAAGTCATCCGAAAAAACATCGGCGAACTCGCATACCACCGGAATATCTTCTGGTTTGACTCCTTCCATCGTGAAAGCATAGGAATTTATGCATTCCCGAGAAGGTTGGTAAAGAGTACTGGCTCCATGACTAGGCGAGTTTATTTCCACAGCTCAGGAAGAAATATCTAATATAATCCCATGCAGAGCCATCCAATTCATCCCTAAAATAATGTCCATAGCTTAAAGTGCCAAAAGGATAAGGTTAGTTTTGATAGTTTTACTACCCAACTTGATCGGTACGTACCTTATGATTTGGTTGGAAGAAATTTTACGACCCGGTGTTGATATCATGTATGATCCTTTTGTGTGATAAAAATCCAAGCCCACTTTTGCACCAAATTTTGCACTAATAAAACTATGGGATGCACCAGAATCAAATAATATAATTGCAGACTTGCTGTGGATAGAGAATGAACCTGACATTACTGGTGCACCTTCTGGAAGATCAGCAAGTGTAGTGAAATTGATCCTTCCCTGTTGAACTTGAATAGTCTGTCTTTTTCCCTTGTTCTTATTGTTCTGATTAGAACCTTGCCCCTGATTTGGCTGCCTCGGCTAGGGGCATTCTCATGCAAAGTGGCTAGAACTCCCATAATTAAAGCAACGATTTGCATTGCTAGGATGAACTGGTGGTGGAGCATTCGGTCTTGAGCTAGTCTGCTGAGGAATAGGGGAATGGGTGACGCCCTGCTACTGTGGGGTCTTGATAACCCAACGCCCTTGTTGAGGGGCCTTCTGAGGAGGATTAGAATTAGCATTCTGCACCAAATGATACCTCTGTGGCGGAGCACTAGAGGGTCCAGCTGGTGCCTTTCTCTTCTTCTCAGCACGGTGAGCCAAGATACAGTCTTCCTGAGTGATTGCTAGATTGACCAGCTCATTATAAGTGTCTACCTTGATAGGGTTCAAGCGGTCCTTGAGCTTGGTACTAAGGCCTCTGCGAAAGCGATCAAGCTCCTTAGCGTCGGTGTCAGCATGATAGCTCGCGTACTGACAAAGGTTATTGAAAGCCTGGGCATACTGGAGTACGGTGCAGGTACCCTGAGTAGGAGCCAGAAATTCATTGAACTTCCTCCCCATAAGCCCTTCTGAAATATGGTGGGGTCTAAATGCATTCTTGAATTCCTCCCAAGTGACAACATGATCGGCTGGAAGCATGGCGAAGTAATTGTCCCACCACAGACGTGCCATACTGCGAAGTTGCTACGTAGCAAAATGGGCCTTATTTGCATTGGAACATGGCAACACAAGTAGAGAAAACTTGGACTCGATTGTGCGAATGCAAGCATCCGCATCCAAGGGCTTCTCAGTCTTATGAAACAGAGGGGGCTGAGTGCCCTTCCAGGTAGCCAGCAGCCTGAGGTTGGTGGACATTGGGCCCACCCCGCTGCTGCTGGAATTGCTGAAACGCTTGCTGCCCTTGAACAAGCTGGCGGAGCAACTCGGTCTGAGCGGCCATTACTTCAGCCATGTTGGGCGGTGGTGGTGGCTACTGCGGTTGTCCGCTACCACTAGCACCAAAACCGCTTGGGGTATTGCGGGTCGTTTGAACCATCTGCAATGTGCAAATTTTTCATTAATTCGGGAATCCCCAATACCTTCAAATCCTTACAAATTTTAGCAGTGATTAGAAAATTTAGTGGCCTACAACTTTGGTATTCAACTACACCTCCAACCACTACATCTTCGACTACCACGACTTCATTTCCGACTACTATGACTACATCCCCAACTGATTTAACTAACCTCCGACTACCACGACTACATCTCGACTACTTGAAATATATCTCCGACTGCTTACACTACATCTCTGACTACTTCGACTACATCTCCGACTGCTATGGCTTCATCATCGACTACTTCGACTACATCTACGACTGCTTCAACTACATTTCTGGCCACTATGAATATATCTCCCAGTACTTCAACTATACCTCTGATTACTACTACATCTTCGATTACACTGCATCTTTGACTATTTCAATTGCATCTCCGACTACTTTAGCTATACCTCCGACTACTACGACTATATCTTCAACTACACTGCATCTTTGACTACGTTGACTGCATCTTCGACTATTTTAACTACATCTCTGACTACTACGACTATATCTTTGACTGCTTCAACTATACCTCCGACTACTATGACTACATCTTCGGCTACACCGCATCTTTGACTACTTCGACTGAATCTCCGACTGCTTCAATTATATCTCTGACTACTACGCCTACATATCCGACTACTACGACTACATCCTCGACTATATAGACTGCATCTCCGACTACTACAACTACATCTTCGACACTTTGACTATATCTCTGACTGCTTTAACTACACCTCCGACTACTATTACTACATCTTCGACCACTTCGACTACATCTCCGACTGCTTTTCTGTTTGGCAGTTTTTTAGTGGATAGAGAGCTAGTATTTTGATCACTAGGGAAAATCTACTCAGCAAAATTTTTTAAATTTGAACAATAGCTGATTGAGTAAGTTTGCAACAAGTTTTGTATTGAACAATTCTACAGAAGACTTCTCTAAGAGGGTCGAAAAATTTAGATGACAGAAGTGCTCAAAATAGGCAGAAAGACTAAGGTGTGGAAGTTTCTAGTGTTGCCCACTGAGTACTAGTCCAAAAATGCTCAAAATTTAGCAAAAGAAAGGGGGCAAAATTTGAAGCAACTTTCTTGTTGAGCTTTTCTTCAGATAATGTTATTTTCTAAGTCTAATTAATTCCTCTATCTAGATATGGTAGAAAAAGATAGATTTCTAGATAGCCCTTAAGTCAGTGCTCAAACATGCTCTAGTGCAACTTACTCCCTTATAAACCCAGGACAATGTTTCATTCAATTTTCATGTATGATCATGATGCATGCACGTCCTATTCATCCTCACAAAGCAAAATAATTGCCAAATAGCTTTGGTCTTACGTGGTTAATTTCGGTGGCATACATAATACGTCTCTCCTTATATTAACTAGCCAAATTTTTTCTAACCGTTCTTAGCTTACATAGTCGCAGTTAGCGTACTTTTAGAAGATTGATAGAATATAAATTGAACTTTTCATGCCAGTGTCAGACTCGGAGCTACGGGGCTGTGTACATAACGTAGTTTAAACAAGGTTAAGAGATAAAGCCCGTCTTATCTCTTATTTAAGTTGTTTTTTACTCGTTTGAGTAGGAGATAAAGCTAGTTGATACAGAAGGAAACTACCCAAGTTATACCCGGGTACGATTCCTTAGCTCGTATTGATTAGATCCATGTAACCCTGACCTCCCAGATATATAAGGCGGGCAGGGACCCCCTCAAGAGAGATCATTCTACTCCCAAGGGAATACAAACCACCATATAGGACGTAGGGTATTACGCACCTCGCGGCCCGAACGTGTCTAAATCTTGGGTTCCTTGCACCTTCGAGTTCCTAATCTCAGCGTCTCCTCACCTAAACTTACCACCTTGGGTATACCCTTCGGTGGGCAGCCGATAAAACACCGACAGCTGGCGCGCCAGGTAGGGGAGCGCATCGAAGATCCACCGGCGAACTTGATGGCATCTTTCCAGTTCACCAGGTCAGTTCCCTCTCAGGGCATGACATTTGTTTTTGGCTCGTGGGTCTGCATCGCAGATGGTGCAGGCAGTTTCCGTTGATTCCTCATCGACATGAAGCCGGAAACTCCCGCGACGGGTCCTCGTAGGAACCTTGACAAGTTCGTTGATGATCTCGACGACTTGTCAATCCATGCATCCGCTGCAAGGATCGAGGTGGAGTCTGCTTCCGGCGCGACTTCATCCGGCGCTGCATCAACTTTCCTTGGGTTGGACTCGTTCCAATCTAAGGATTCATGTAGCCGATCACGACTCAGTCTACGCAATTTGGCCACTGATCTCCAGGAGGCCGACATGTCCGAGTCCCTCTCCGCATTAGAGAAGGACTTGGACTGTCTGCTCCAACTTGGAGGGCCCGAAGCCACTGCACGTTGGGGGGCTTTGGGTTATTTTGGTGCCAGCGATCTGATGATTACCTCCACCCCGGAGGGGCGTTTCGTGCATTGGAAGGGCATGAAACCCTCTGATCTACTCAAGGCTGAGGATCGACTTGTAGCCCACCTCGAGCCTTTGCATTTTCAGGAGGGCAGGCCGTTAGCCACCATGGTGGAGGGGTCGACTGAATTAGTCGACGAGAGCTCTGAGGAGCTCATCTCACGCCAGGTGCTGATGGCGAAAGAAGGCGAGGATGATGGTGACTTGCCCATCATTGAATTTGATGCGATCTCCGAGGATGAAGCCACAGCCAACGCCAGCGATGAAAATGACGCTGATCGTGAGGCACAGAGGACACGCAACAGAGCTCGCGCAGCTCGCCGAAGGAGGGTCAATGAGCGCATGCGGTCCATGCATCGCGAGCTTGACACCGAATTCGCTGCCGTAAGTGAGCGGGGCTTCAGGAATCTGGTGGCCAACATCGCTAGGGTTATGGCCATACTCGAGCGCAGTAACGGTTCGAGCGTGCGTCAAGCACTTCATTATGCACAGAGGGCCTAGATCCAGCTGGATCAGCAAAATCCGGCGTCTACCGTCAGGGAGGAGTGCGTGGGCGAGAGCTGAAGCTAGGCTCATAGTCGAACGGCAGGTGGCCATCCTCGACCTCAGCGCAGCAACAATGACAACGGCCGCGGGAGTCAGACCCCTGGCGGGAGGCAGCAGCCACCTCCAGGAGGTAACCCGCGGCAAGCCAATCATCGGCCTTTCCAGAAGACCTGCGCCAGCACATCAATGAAGGCCGCGATGCGCGGTCCGTGATCGACTCCAGGTTTAAAGTGCATGAAGAAGTCGAGATAGAAGGTATTGACTGCAGCGACCGTTTCCCAGCTTTCTTCGCATGGTTCAGCAGCTACAAGTACCTTGAGGGCTTCAAGCCGATCGGCATCACCAAGTACGATGGCAAGCAAGCTCCTCAGCAATGGCTACATTGCTACTCCACCGCCATTGAAGTCACAGGGGGTCCAACATCACCAAGGTCGTCTACTTCCTGATGGCCTTGGACCCTGCACCACTCACGTGGTTGGAGAGCCTCAGCAACAACTCGATCGACTCCTGGGAGTGGCTCAAGAAGGTCTTCATCGACAATTTCTAGGGGGCGATCGCTCGTGCAGGTACTCATCACGATCTTGCTCACTGTAAACAGGAACGTAACGAGCTCCTACGATCCTACACACGCCGTTTCTTTGATGTCCGAGCCACCATCACGAATATCTCGGAGGAGGACATCATCGACTGCTTCTACAATGGCATCACCGATCCAGGCATCTACAAAGACTTCGGACGGAACAGGCCGAAGACTGTTGCGGGGTGTAACGCCCTGAAAATCCACCAAATTAAAACACGCGCTAGGGTGCTTCGTTTAGAAATCACCCGACGTCAAAACCCTAACCCTAACCAGATCACTGTCCCGTCCTGCACCGCTCGGTAGCTTGTCGACGCGCGTGACCGCTTTCCTCGATTAGCGCCGGCGCGATTCAGCGCGCGAATGCCGCACACGCGTGGCCGACCAGCCGCGGCCGCCGCCGCGATTGGCGCCGACGCGTTTCCTTTTCCCCCCTCGCTGATCTCCTCGCGCAGCGTGCGCGCGTCGCGCACGCGAATCCCGCCACACGCGAACGACGCACGCGCGCGGCCGACCGACCGCGGTCGCCTCCGCGATCGGCGCCGACGCGCCCCTCCCTTTCTCTCTCTCTCCTTTCTCTTTCTCCTTTTCTCTCCCTCTATTTCTTTTCTTTTCTTTCCCTTTTCCCTCTCTTTCTTTTCTTTCTCCCTTTCTTCTTTTCCCTCCCTTCTTCCTCTCCTTCTCCTCTTCCCTGCTCCCGAGCGCCGCCCCTCCTGCTTGGCACTGAGCCTCGGCCCCTCCTCCCTCGTGCACGCACGCGCGCGTGCCCGTGCGCGCCGCGCACCCCTGCCGCACCACCGCGCCAGCCCCTGCCCGGCCGCGCCGCGACGCACAGCCGTGCACTGCGCCGCGCCGCGCCACGCCCCCTGGCCGTGCGCCGTGCCGTGCCAAGCCACGCCCCTGGCCTGCGCGACGCCGTGTCGCGCCACCCGCGCCCGCGCGCGCGTGCGCCGCGTGCCGCGCTGCCCGCCGTGCAGCGCGTCGCCTGCGCGGGCCCTGTTTCCCCCGCGTGGCGCGCCGCCCGCCGTGCCGCACGCCGCCTGCACGCGCACGCCGAGCTGCGACGACGCGCCGCCCGCCGTGCCGTGTCCCGCCCCGCCGCGCGCGCCGCCGCCTCACCGTCCTGTGCTTGCACGCACGCCGCGTCACGACGCGGGCAAGCAGACGAACGCCTTTAATGGCGCCCCGCCGAGCCCGGAGGCCGGTCACCGCGCGGCCCCGCCTCCCCACCGCCTTCCCATGCCTATAAATAGGCTCCCACCCCGCTCCTTCCTTCCCCACAGCCTTCACTGCCACCGCCCGCTCCTTCCCTGGCTCACAGTGCCGCCGCCGCGAACACCTCCGCCGCCACCCACGGCCCGCCGTCGCCCCGCCTCCACGCACCACCCCGGCCTGAGGTGAGGCCGGGAACGAGTTTCCCATGACCCCCTCTCTCTTTTCCCCCTCTCACCCGAGCCGCCCCGGGTCCTAGGTGGCCGGATTTGGCCGCCGGCGCCCCCCCCCCACTCCTCCTCTGTTCCTGTTAGCGAGGGGAGGAAGAAAGGGGGCCGTTTTGCCCAAAACCCCCTCCTGTTTTCCTGTTTTCCCCAAGAAACCCCCCTTTTCTCTAGGAGCACCCCTATTCACTCCTTTTTACAAAAGAAACCCCGCCCCTTTTATTATCTCAACCTGAGCCCTTCGTCACGTAAACCTAGATACACCTGACACTCTTTAGCATATACTGAATATTTCTAGGATTCGCAAATAAGCCCTTACCCCCTTTAGATAATTACGAACAAGTCCCTGGACCCCCGTTTAAACCCTAAAACCCTCTTTAGCGCGTCATTTTATGCGCGAAACGACCTCCGATCGACCCGAAACTTTACCACGCCCTTTCTAGCATAGTTCTAGCCCTGCCATTAAGAAACCACCCAAAAACATTACCCCTACCTCTGTAGCTAAATTATTTCCGATTCAAGCTTAACGATAAAAGCTTTTAGTTCTTGCGCTTGATTGTGTGTCTGTTTGTTTGTGTCATAGGACACGGAGTGAACGAGGAAGGTCCCGACTGCGACCAAGCGAATGAGGACCAGTTCTGCGACTCCGAGCACGAGGGGCAGTGCTACGATCAGGACCTTCCGCAAGAGTTTGACGATGGCAAGTTCAACTCCACCCTTTGATGCATGTTTCTGTCCTAGTTTTTATAAACACAACCCAGTGGCCTGTTTTATAAAATTGCATGGTTTTGCGTGCTGAAAACATGGTAGGATAGCCACCCTTGTTTGAGATAACCCTACCTTGACCACCTGATTTTATAAAGAAAATGCGTGTGTGTGGGAAAGGGTAAAATGTGGATTTGAGAAACGAGTCGGACGGGATGGATGGCATTTCTGTGTGAATTGCCGTTGGTGTGCTCGTACCTGTGTGGTTGAGCGTGGAGGGGAGATATCCATCTTGTCACCCCTAAGGACCGAGTTGATGTGTCGTCTCACCTAGCTTCCTGTCGTGCAAACCACTTGACCGATGTATGGGCAACGGCTTGGCCTAACCCCACTAGTTAGTCTGATAGCCATCAGGAGAGCTGGGAGCAACGGGTGATCAAGGAGACGGGATAAGCTCTGTGTGACTTATGCCCCGGTTAAACCTCGGTGGTAGGTCGAATGACCCCTTGATAAATCCCGTGGTGGCTAGTCAGGTCTAGCTAAGGTGGGTAAGGGCTTCGATGGGATCTGCACCGGCACTAAGGTGTTCGTGCTGTGGTACCCCACCTGTGGGTAAAGTTGCACACCTCTGCAGAGTTGAAAATCTATTCGAATAGCCGTGCCCACGGTATTGGGCAAGTTACGGTGTGGTCACATAACTAGTGTTTCTCTCTGGGAATGGATGGGCTGGTGTGAGTTGTTTGGAAAGTGTCCGGCAGTTGTGCCGTGTGCTACGGCGGACGGGGAGTCCGGTAGCAGTTTAAAACTTGAATCCTGTGTGGATCAACATCGTGTGCTCCTTGGTATTGGAAAACTTGTTTTGAAAATGTTTTCAAAATGAACCTTTGCATATAACCGAGTTTTCCGCAAATAAACCCTAACCGTACCCTTGGATTGTCCTTTGCATTAATTTCTGTTATACCCCCTCCGTGGGTGTGATTGGACTTGCTGAGTACGTTCGTACTCACCCCATTCCTATTTTTACAGTGGAAGACCCAGACTACGTCCCCGAAGACAACGAGTAGGGTTTCGTCCTGCACCCAGTCTTGCCTGTGGTTGAGGCCACCGTTGGATTCCGCATGGCGCAAGACTCTGATGATTCTCTTTTCGTAGCTAGTGTAGTAGTGTGGGTTCTGGTTGTAATCCTCGTGATAGTGGCGTTTCACTGCCCATTACCGCGAAGAGTTGTACGGTGATGTACCACCTGTTGTAATAAAAGTGTTATCAGCCTCCTGGGACTGATAAATTCACACTTTTAAGTCTTCCCTGATGGGGGGACGCTTCAGGTGGTATCAGAGCCGTAGGCTGGCCGTAGGACGTGACCCTAGGAGCGAGACCCCTTTTCAACCCTAGAACTTGTTCCGATTTAGAAATTTTCTGCACAAACGCTCACCACTGGTCTTTGCCTTGTTCCAGATGGCTGGCAATGGATGGGTTAGCGGAATCTGCCACGCAGAGCCCGGCCTCCCCAAGTTACTATTGCTCAGCCTGGAACGCGTTGGGGTTATGGAACCACCGGAGTATGCCTACCGTGAGTACATCGCTGGAGGCACCCTTCGGTGCGACATGATGGTTTTTGTGGAGAAAAGCACCCGCTACCCTGATGTGGACCCTTGGTTCATCTCCACCACTGGTTTCCGCTTCCCCGACACCTATTGAAAGGCCGCTCGTAAAGCCCTG
The DNA here is from genome assembly GCF_002211085.1 of Panicum hallii. Lineage (NCBI taxonomy): Eukaryota > Viridiplantae > Streptophyta > Magnoliopsida > Poales > Poaceae > Panicum > Panicum hallii. The sequence goes on along the minus strand of NC_038050.1, from coordinate 38,200,291 downwards.
CGACGACTGCGTGTGCTCTACAGGCACCACCTTCAGCGGACCCCTATGGGATTTTTCCCACCCGCTGAGGGAAGAGGGCACACTTGGATTGCCCGAATGAGGGGACTTGGACGAGAAGAAGAAGACCTAGAAGACACGGTTTCCCACCTGTCCATCTACCTCACTGGCTTGGATGCACTCTACCGCGAGCAGGCGGCACAACTGAAGCAGCTAATCCATGGGATTGAAAAGTTAACCCAGGAGCTGGAGGAACAACGGACAAGAGCTGCAAACGCCGAGTATTCCTTAGCCGCCCTCCAAGTCCAGATACAAGAATACGAGGATCGCAATGGAATAGGTGGATGGATAGAGGAGGAAGAAGAAGAACCCATGGAAACCCATTGGGATAAGGGTACTCAGACCGAAAATGAGATGGATCGGTTCCTTCCAATAAAGAAGCGCTCTATCAGGACCGAGGAAGAATCCCCGTAATAGGGTTAGCACTCCAAGTTAGAACCCGACCCTAATAACCCCGTGCCCCTGGAAACTGTACCCCACCATGTTGCAATAATAAATGATATCTACTCCCTCGTTGTACCTGTACAAAATTTGTTTACCCTGTTCATGTTTCAGATGGCTGAGGAAGGATGGACCCAGGGCGATTGCCAAGCTGCACCTGGATTCCCCAGCCTCTTGATCAACACCCTGGAAGACCTTGGCGTTACGGAGCGCCCAAGGTACTACAGCCGAGAGTACGAGCACCATGGTACCCTCCGCTGCAGGGTGATCCTGGTCATCGCCAGGAGCAACCGCTACCCCGACATTCAGCCCTGGCGGGCGACCGCCACAGGGTTCAGACACCAAGACACCTACCCCTTGGCCATCAGAAAAGCACTCCGTTATTTGTGCCGGATTTTTGAAGAACACCTCGCCCCCACGCCAGCGAAGTTCTTCCCGCCGGCCATCAGAACCCCAGTCTGGGAGGCACGCATGAGAAACCTGGAGCGACGTCGCCACGAAGAAGGCCCCCTGTACCAAGTGGCTACCTACCTAGCCGCCCTGGACCAACTCTTTGATGAGCAAGCCAACCTTCTAAGGGAGCAGACCCATCGAGCCGAGCAAGCAGAGCTCGCGGTGAGGATACAGCAGATCCGAGCCGCCCATGCCGAGGCGAGAGCCGCAGCCGCGGTCAGCAGCGAAGCAGTCGCCCAAGAGAGCCTCAGGCAGGCCCGAGACCGACGTATGCAAGATTGGACCCAAAGTGGGACACCAGTCCCGGCGATAGGGGAAGACCATGTTTTACTCGGGACACCCGTCATAGGGTGGGGACCCCTTTTTGGAAACACACAAGCCCCACCCGGGAACCCTGAAAGCTCTGCTGCCGCCGTCGAAAGGGATACTGAAGCGCAACCCCTGGCCGGTGGAAACCCAGAGGACGGCGAGCAAGGATCACTCGCGCTCTCCGCCCCAGAAGAAGGCCTGCCCCGTGAGTAAAATGACCGGCGCCACCCTAGTAATGTGTCCCCAGCCACTTTTGTTGTGGTGCCTGATCCTAGACGAGTAGTACGAGACCTAGCCTTACCCTAAGTTGTAACCCCCCTTGCAGTAATAAAATGGTTTGTGCTTGTTGTTTGTGATGTTGTGTGCTGATTATTTATATGAGTACCGGCAGGAGGTAGATTCTGCCTTATAAATATATACGAATTAAACAACTTAAACATCACATAAACGTAACCCCGATTTACCCAATCAACAGGTGACCCCCCGGAACGTCGCGAGGGCCTCCCATGGCCGGAACCCCGTAGCCGCTAGTGTCGGAGCACAGCCCGTTGAACAAGATCTTCCCCAAGGAGAGCAAGAAGTAAGCCAGAACCGAGGGGGAAGTCAAGAAGGAGATCAACTACCACCACCCCCACCCCTCGGAGACCTGGCGCAGATCATCCATAACCAGACCCTCATACTGGGGACTCTGGCGAATGCCCTCATTAACCGGCAGCCACGAGGGCAGAATATGAACGACAAGCTGACGGCCTTTCTAAGGACCAAGCCACCTACCTTCGCCGGATCCTGCAACCCGTTGGATGCTGACGACTGGTTGCGAGTAATTCAGAGGAAGCTCGAACCATTCGAATGCCAGGACCGGGATAAAGTCCTTCTGGCAGCCCACCAGCTCACCGGAACAGCATTATCCTGGTGGGAAAACTATTGTGCCGCAGCCGAAGATGCCTCTACCATCACCTGGGGAGAATTCGTAAGGGAGTTCCGCCGCTACCACATCCCTTCGGCCACTATGAAACGCAAGGTGGAAGAATTCCGCGCACTACAACAAGGAAGCATGACGGTGGAAGAATACACCCACCGGTTCATAGAATTGGCCCGGTACGCGCCGGAAGAAGTGAACGACGACGATAAGAAGCAAGACATGTTCAAGAAGGGGTTAAGCCCAGAACTCCGGACCTTGCTTACTCCTCAGATCTATCCGGACTTCAACACCCTGATGAACAAGGCTATCCTCACAGAAAGGGCCAAAGCTGAAGAGAGAAAGGATAATAAACGCAAATTCCTGGAAAGTAAGGCCCGCCAACAGGACCGCTTCCAAAAGCCAAGGAACTCCAACTGTACTGCACCAAGATCCCAGGCCCCAATGCAGTATAGGACTCAGTCCCAAGTGACAGGATCACGAGCCCCTGAAGCACAGCCTAAGAGTCAGAATACCATGAGGGCCCCGCAGAGCAACACAAGCCTGGCCGCCTCCGACAACAACAATGTTAGGGCCTGTTTCAACTGCCGTGAGACGGGGCACTTCATCGCCAATTGCCCCTACGCCAAGAATAAGCCGGCAACGTCGGCCTTCTCCAACACGGTGAATGGGCCCAGACCAGCCCTGACCGGTGCCAACCGAGTGCCCGTCCGCAACAACGATGGCAGCCAGCAGGTGAAGCAGCAATCATTTGGACGAGCCCGCGTCAATCACATCGACGCGCAGGAGGCTCAAGAAGCTTAGGGCGTAGTGCTCGGTGAGTACTTAGTCAACTCAGCTCTAGCAACAGTACTATTTGATTCTGGGGCATCGCACTCATTTATATCCTCAAACTATGTGGAGAAACACAAAATACCTACAGTACTACTAAAAACACCCCTATTAACCCGGACGCCTGGAGGCGACATCAATTGTCAATTAGGTTGTCCACGGGTAAGGATCAAATTAAGTGGGGTAGACTTTCTAGCAGATTTGGTAGTACTTAAGCCTGGGGGAATAGACGTGATCCTTGGGATGGATTGGTTAAGCCGACACAATGGTCTCATAGGCTGCACTGACAAAGTGGTACACCTAACAAACCCCGAAGGAATACAAGTGATCTGCCATACCCGGGATAGTAAGTTTGACCCAATGATGTTTAGCATGGAAGCCAAGCCCTTAGAAGGAGTCCCGGTAGTAAACGAATACCCAGATGTGTTCCCCGAAGAGCTTCCCGGTATGCCGCCAGATAGGGATATAGAGTTCATCATAGACCTTATCCCCGGAACATCCCCTATAGCCAAGAGACCCTATAGGATGGCGGCCTCTGAGTTGACAGAATTAAAGAAGCAACTAGAAGAACTACAACGAATTGGCTTTATTAGACCAAGCTCGTCGCCATGGGGAGCCCCAGTTCTGTTTGTCAAAAAGAAGGATGGGAGTTTGAGGTTGTGCGTAGATTACCGGGCACTGAACGAGGTTACCATTAAGAACAAGTACCCCCTCCCCAGGATTGATGACCTTTTCGATCAGCTAAAAGGAGCCAAGTACTTTTCCAAGATCGATCTAAGGTCAGGATATTTTCAACTCAAGATTAAGGAAAGTGACATCCCTAAGACAGCCTTTGTCACCCGCTACGGGCAGTTTGAGTTCACCGTAATGTCCTTCGGACTAACCAATGCCCCTGCCTATTTTATGAACCTCATGAACAAGGTATTTATGGACGAGCTGGACAAGTTTGTCGTAGTCTTTATCGACGACATACTTATCTACTCCAAGAGTATTCAGGAACATGAGCAGCATCTGCGGGTAGTATTGGAGAAGCTGAGGACACATAGGCTCTATGCTAAGTTTAGCAAGTGCGAATTCTGGCTGGAAAGAGTAGCTTTCCTTGGTCACATCCTGACCGCGGAAGGCGTAGCTGTGGACCCAGAGAAGGTCGAAGCAGTCTCCAACTGGCAGCGACCAACTAACGTCAGTGAAATCAGGAGCTTCCTTGGGTTAGCCGGGTACTATCGGAGATTTATCGAGGGATTCTCTAAGATAGCCCGACCCATGACGGAACTTCTTAAGAAGGAGAAAAAGTTCGCTTGGACAGAATCCTGTGAGAGAAGTTTTCAAGAATTGAAGCAAAGGTTGACAACCGCCCCAGTGCTGACCCTACTGAATATTCATCGGGACTTTGTCATTTATTGTGACGCATCCCGACAGGGATTAGGGTGTGTACTGATGCAAGACGGGAAAGTCGTTGCATATGCCTCCCGCCAATTCAGGACTCATGAGCAGAATTATCCGACCCATGACCTGGAATTAGCAGCCGTAGTGCATGCCCTCAAGATCTGGAGGCATTACTTGATCGGGAATAAGTGTGAGATTTACACTGACCATAAGAGTCTGAAGTACATCTTCACCCAGCCAGATTTGAACTTAAGACAAAGGAGATGGTTAGAGTTAGTCAAGGACTATAATTTGGAAATCCATTATCACCCCGGAAAAGCGAATGTGGTAGCCGACGCCTTAAGCCGGAAATCCTATGGACCCAAGGATGACAATCTGCGCGAAGAAATGGCCCGATTAAACGTGCACATTGTTCCTCGAGGTTCCAGTGTAACACCCTAAGGTAAATTTTCCCTAATTTTGATGAATTTATTTGAGTTTAAATAAATTTTCCAGTATTTTACTTAATTTATATCGCATTTAAAGTAATTTTATGATGCAAGAAAATAAAATTTATCATAAGATCAACTTGATTGTGCATTCATGCTGGTGCATTATTTTAATTGTGTTGAATTTATGGACTTGAATTCAAATTGTAGTTTGAATTCAAATAGTTTGTTTGAATTAGTGGAGTGTAGAAAAAGAAAAGGAATAGAAGGGAGCCCAGCCAGCCGGCCCACTTCCCTCTCCCTCAGCCCAGCCCAAAACCCTCTCCCTCTCTTCCCCCTTTCTTCCCGCGTGGGCCAAACCCGAGGCCCAGCACCCTCCCTTTCTCTCTTCCCCCGCGTGGGCCACGACCCCGGCCCGTTTCCCCCTCAGCCCCGCGCTCCCTTCCTTCTCCCTCTCGCTGCCACTCCGGGCCCACCTGTCGGCGCCTTCCCTTCCCCTTCCTCCCAGCGCCCGATTTCCCCCCTCCTCTGTTTTTCCCTCGCCGGTCCGGCCGCCCTGCCGCTGATCGTGGGCCGCCCCGCCGCACCCTGGAGCTCCCCTCCCCTCGCTCGCGCGGCCCCACTGGTCATCGCCCGAGCCTCCTCTCTCTTCTAGAAGCCCCGCAGCACCTGGGTAAGGCCGAGCCGCAACGAACCGCGGAAGGCACGGGATCCGTGGCCGTGATCCGCACGCCGAGGACTGTCCCCTCCCCCTTCTTAGCCGCGGCCTCTCTCTCGCGTTCCTCCTCAGCCGCATCCACCTCCCCCACCTCCCCTCGGTGCTCTAGCGCCACCGTGCCGCAGCTCGGCCCGAGGACAGTGCCGCCATCGGCCGAGCCCCGCGCCGCCGCAATCCCACCTCTGCGCCGCCAATCCCTCACCGCAGGCCGTCGTCGCAGCTTCCAGGCGTGGTAAGGCTCCTGCCGAGCCCCTTTTCCCTTCCCCTCTCCCTCCGCGTAAGCGCGTTCCCCGCGCCGCCATGTCCCGTGCCGCACTCCACCGTGGGGAGCCTAGGTCCGACCCCAATCCGTCGCGCTAACTGCCCAGACGGGTTCACCGTCGCCCACTCCCTCTCCCCGGCCAAGCCCCATCCCGAATCGAGGTCGGACGGCCGATATCGGCCTATGCCGGCAAAGCGCCGCCGCGGGAAGGAACTCCGGTGACCCCCCTCCGCCGTCCTGTGCGCCGTTCGCCCTGAGCCGTGCGATCCCGGGATGGGTGGGCAAGATTAGATCGAGGGTAGCTTAGATCCGAACCGTAGGATCGAGATCCAATGGATCTAAAGCGGGCGTACCGGTTCGGGGTAAGGATGAATCGGAGCCGTCAGATCTGGATTAGGTGGTCTAGATTAGATCCGTTTAAGTATAGGCCAGGAGCGTCGGATTTGGATCTGACGGTCGAGAGTCACGCGTACCCCTTCGATTTGTGAATCTAATCTCAGCCACGCGATCAAGATCCGAGGGCCCAGAACAGATCTTACCGCTTCAGTCACGTCTTTTTGCTAAGGAGCCCTCGCCTTTTTGGGGAATTAACCCGCGGTCCGCGTGTAGTTCAAAAGAAATTACGGATAGGTCCTGTTTTATGCTTTTAGGCCCCTGGCTTCTCTGGAATTTGAACCCGCCGTCCAAGCCATGCCTTTTCACGTGCTAGCCCCTGAATCTAGGCTTTAATTACGTTTTAGTCCCCGAGTTTTGTCCAGAAGCCCCTGGTTGCTCAGTTTTTCTTACAAATAGGTCCCTGGATCCTGTTTTAAGCGTAGTTTTCACGTTTTAGCTCCGTTTTAGGTGTTCTTTACATCCACGCGATCGTTGTAACGCGTAGATTAGTTCTAGGCTAGTTTCATGTGCTGTTCTGTTGTATTGGTGTACTGTTTTTCTTATAGTTTGTTCTTGCTATGCATGTGTGTATGTGTGGGCTATGTTTGATGATCGAGAGTAGACGCGGAGCCTTTGGAGCAGTACCAGGAGCAGCCGTCTTCCGAGCACTTCGAGCAGCAGCCGGGAGAGTACGAGGAAGGCAAGTATAACATGAACCTCCTATCACTTTTAAATACAAATTTCATACTGCATTTTAATACTGTATACCTATAAGGACTTTCCTAGCCACCTTTATATCCTTTATATATATCCTTTGGGATTGCATTATGGTTAGTTGTGCTAGGTTGCTGCGCTATAACAAATCTTGGTCCTTTTTAATTAATTTGATTAATGGTCTTATGCAATTTAATTCTGGAGCCGACCCTCTGTGCTGTGTGCTTGAGTGGTTTGTGCATCCTTAAAAGATGTTTTTGTTAGAAACATGGTTTAGGGGGCCAGCACGGTGCTTAGTGCTTGGTTGGCCACTCTCCATAAGGACCGGTTCATAGAGCGACAACCTGGGACAACCGCGCAACCACAAGACTGGTATGGGACGGTCTTGACTTACTAATTAGGTCGTGTTGGTTCGGGAGTAACTTACCTGCGTGGGCAAGAGGGGTGGTAAGCTTCAATGGTCCCTGCTCCTCCGGCTTGGTCTGTGCTGTGTGTCTTGTACCCCCGGAGGTGGGCCCCATCGTTGCTGATCCAGAATCCTTAGCGGTTACACCTTACCAACGTGATCCTTTGTAACGGTCTCGTAGTGTGCTTGCTAGCCATCTCACCTAAGGAAGTGTGATGAACAACTAGCGTAGTTCACGACTTGTGGGTAAAGTTGTGCAACCTCTCGAGAGTGTAAAACTGATATATCAGCTGTGCTCACAGTCATGAGCGGCCCAGATCCTCCGTCTGATTAGTGGGGTTATCAACCTTTGACGAGGGCGATTCCCCGGGTGGTTTTGGTTTGGATGGTTCTCAGTAGTTCTTAATTAATATTGATTAATTCTTATGCAATTTGGGTTACGGTAATTTATCCACTCGTAGTAATTAGTTTTAATAAAATTTGCCAAGACTAAAAGCTAATGCAGTTGAGTCAGCTAACCTTAGAGCCTCATGCTCGTGTTATACTTGTTGAGTACGAGTTTGTACTCACACTTGCCTCTCTACTCTTCTGTTCTATTTTGGATATCTTCGACTGCTGCTCAGTGCCCGGCAACGTGGAGGATTACGTCAGCGGCTTCGACGACTTCTAGGCGTTTGTCTCCCAGTCGACGTCCCTGTGGCGCCCAGCTCTTCATGTATTCCTTTTACGCTTCCGCAACTCTTGAACCGATTCTTGATTCGGTTGTAATAAAATAATTCATTTATAATTCGTTTACGATTTATATTAATGTTATTCCTGACATGTGTTGTGATATCTTGATGATCTGTTGTATATATGCGTGACTTGATCCTGGCGCATATATGATTGCTCGATTTATGTTCTTATAAATCGGGTGTGACAGATTGGTATCAGAGCCGTGTCGACTGTAGGACGAAGCCTAGGTAGAATTGGTCGAGTTTAGGACTTCTGTTCGCTTGCTTGCCTCCGCAAATCTTCAACCATCATGTTTCTGCTCCCATTCCTTGAGTCTTAAGCTTGAGTTTTCCGTAGACGTGGGGCCTGAGTCGCCTAATCTTGTAAGTTATAAGTTTAAGTTGTCCCGATAAAAATACGCTAGAACGAGTGTGTTGGTCGAGTAGTGTGGAAAGCTCGACTAATTTGTGAATGTTGAATGTTTGTTATTGTGCAAATGCTTGATTTGGATTTTTGGTTGATTGCATAGGCTAGTAGTTAAACTTGTTCATGCAAATCGACCTAACCCAACTTGAACTAAATAATAAAATTGAGTTAGTACGTTGGGGGTAAAACTTATATTCCTTCCTTTCTGTCATATCCTTCCGAAGTTTCATTTCCGCAGCTGCACGATATCTTAATCTTATGAATTTCGTTTGTTGCAATCAGATGGTGAACACTAGGCGCACCGGTTCCGGTTCTGACCAGCAGGAGCAGAACAACCAGGGTACTGGTCAGCCGCTGCCGATGCCGCCACCACTGACCCCGGAGCAGTTCTTCCAGCTCCAGATGCAGATGATGGCCACCCTGAACAACACCGTTCAGGCTCTGCAGCAGATCCATGCCCAGCCACCGCCTCCTCCGCCGCCTCAGCCCCGCGACAGGTGTGCGGACTTCCTGAGAGGTCATCCTCCGACCTTCTCTCACGCCACGGACCCACTCCAGGCGGACGACTGGCTTCGCTCGGTGGAGCGCCAGTTGGTTGTTGCGCAGTGCGACGACCGTGAGCGAGTCCTTTACGCAGCAGGGCAGCTGCGAGGCTCCGCTCTTGACTGGTGGGAGTCCTACCCAGCTCGGGATCGTGACGCTCTCACGTGGGACCAGTTCCGTGAGCGTTTCAGGAACCATCACATTCCTGAGGGCATCATGAAGATGAAGCAGAAGGAGTTCCGTGCCCTTAAGCAGGTAAAATTTAACGGAAATTCCTTACCATTTCTTTTGAGCTTGATCTATCCTTGATTTCTTTCGTAAAACCTGACCAATTGAGCGATCTCCATCCTTGTTATCTATGTTCGTTATTTCAGGGATCTATGACGGTGACGGAGTACCGTGACCGTTTCCTTCAGCTTGCCCGCTACGCCCCTGCTGACGTCGCTCGTGATAGCGATAAGCAGGAGTACTTCAAGGAGGGGTTGGATGATCACATCCAGTATGCGCTGCTGAACCACCGCTTCGACAACTTCAACCAGCTGGTTGATGCGGCCCTCAACACCGAGCGCAAGCGCCGGGAGATTGAGGACAAGAAGAGGAAGATGGCTCCATCCTCTTCGGGCAGCAACACTCGTCCCCGCTATCAGCATCCACCACAGCAGCAGCAGAGGCCGCCCCAGCAGTACCAGCAGCGGCAGCAGCTTCCGCCTCGTCCTCAGCAGCAGCAGCAGGCGGGACAGGGTCAGAGGCTTCCGGCGCCTCCGGCTCCACCAGCTCAGAGGCAGGGAGCGCCCACTCCTCCTCCTGGGCAGCAGGCCGCTGCATTTCCGCGAGTGTGCTTCCACTGCGGCGAGCCCGGGCACTACGCCAACGTCTGCCCTCGGAAGGCGCAGGCAGGACAGCAAGGGCGTGCAGCTCAGCCCAAGGCCCCAGCTCAGGGCAGGGTGAACCACGTGACGGCCGAGTCAGCGGCCGAGGCTCCCAACGTGGTTATTGGTACGTTCATGGTTAATGCCCATCCTGCTACCGTGCTTTTTGATACGGGTGCTACACATTCTTTTATCACCCAGTTTTTTGTTGAGCATCATGGCATTCCTACTAGCACATTAAAGAGGTGCATGTTAGTATCTTCACCGGGAGGGCAGTTGAGGTCTCATGTCTTCTGTCCCAGAGTCAGTGTGGCTATAAGGGGGGTAGATTTCAGTGCAAATCTGATGGTGCTTGACTCCAAGGGCATTGATGTGATCCTCGGGATGGAGACTCTTGCTAAGTGGGGAGTCCGGATAGATTGTGCTCAGAGGACGGTTCTTCTGTCAGCACCAGATGGTCAGGAGGTTACTGTTGGAGCTACGGAGCCTTCTGGATTTCTTCATCAGATGGAGGCTAGACCCACGGATGGAATTCGCGTGGTGTCTGAATTCCCGGATGTCTTTCCGGATGATCTGCCAGGTATGCCGCCTGATCGCGACATTGAGTTTTCTATTGATCTCTTGCCTGGCACAGCTCCTATTGCTAAGAGGCCCTATCGTATGGCTCCTGTCGAGCATGAGGAGGTTAAGAAGACTGTCGACGAGTTGCTAGTTAAGGGTTATATCCGTCGCAGTTTCTCTCCTTGGGCTTTTCCTGTATTGCTCGTAGAGAAGAAGGATGGTGCGAAGAGAATGTGCGTCGATTATCGGGATCTGAATGCAGTCACTATCAAGAACAAGCATCCATTGCCCCGTATTGAGGATCTCTTTGATCAGCTTCAGGGTGCTTGTGTATTCTCGAAGATTGATCTGCGTTCGGGTTATCATCAGCTGAAGATTCGTCCTGAGGATATTCAGAAGACGGCATTCACCTGCAAGTATGGGTTATACGAGTATACGGTCATGTCCTTCGGATTGACTAATGCTCCGGCTTTCTTCATGCATCTGATGAACAAGGTTTTCATGGATTATCTGGACACCTTTGTGGTGATATTTATTGATGACATCCTGATATATTCCAAGTCGGAAGCGGAGCATGAGAAGCATCTGAGGCTTGTGTTGCAGAGGCTCAGAGAGCACAAGCTGTATGCCAAGCTCAGCAAGTGTGAGTTTTGGATTGACGAGGTTCCGTTCCTCGGTCATGTTATCTCCAAGGGAGGTATTGCTGTGGACCCCGGGAAGGTGAAGGATGTGCTTGACTGGGTTGTACCGCAGACAGTGAAGGAAGTCCGCTCTTTTCTGGGCTTAGCAGGTTATTACCGGAGGTTCATCGAGAATTTCTCCAAGATTGCGAAGCCTTTGACTTCCTTGCTGGAGAAGGATGTGGGTTTCTCTTGGACTGATGAGCGTCAGAGTGCCTTCGGGGAGTTGAAGAAGAGGTTGACTACGGCGCCAGTCCTTACTCTGCCGGACCAGAGCAAGAGGTTCACCGTGTATTGTGATGCTTCGAGGGATGGTCTTGGTTGCGTCCTGATGCAGGAAGGCAAAGTGATAGCTTATGCCTCGCGGCAGTTGCGCCGGCACGAGCTGAACTATCCCACTCATGATCTGGAGTTAGCTGCCGTTGTGCATGCTCTGAAGATATGGAGGCATTACTTGTTTGGGCAGAGGTGTGATATTTACACCGATCACAAGAGCCTCAAGTATATTTTCACTCAGAGTGAGCTGAATATGCGGCAAAGAAGATGGCTAGAGTTGGTCAAGGATTATGACCTGGAGATTCACTATCATCCGGGTAAGGCCAATGTTGTAGCAGATGCTCTGAGCAGGAAGAGCTATGTTAACATGGCCGTGGCTTTTCAGATGCCTCAGGAGTTATGTGAGGAGTTCGAGCAGTTGAGTCTGGGTTTCTTGCATCATACCTCGGGTACGTCGTTCGAGGCAGAACCCACTCTAGAGGCTGAGATCAGGCAGTATCAGAAGGAAGATCAGAAGCTGCAGGAGATTCGTGAGTTGCTCAAGATTGGCAAGGCCCCTCATTTCAGAGAGGATGATCAGGGTACCTTGTGGTACAAGGGTCGTATATGTGTGCCGGATGTAGCAGATCTCAGGAAGTTGATTTTGAGTGAGGCCCATGATACCGCATATTCTATCCATCCGGGTAGCACGAAGATGTATTACGACCTGAAGGAACGATTCTGGTGGTCTGGAATGAAGCGTTCCGTTGCGGAGTACGTGGCTATCTGCGACACTTGTCAGCGTATCAAGGCAGAGCATCAGAGGCCAGCCGGGTTATTGTAGCCGTTGAAGATTCCAGAGTGGAAATGGGAGGAAATCACTATGGACTTCATTGTTGGCTTGCCTCGTACTCAGAAAGGGTACAACTCCATATGGGTAGTAGTGGATCGGTTGACGAAGGTTGCTCATTTTATTCCGGTGAACACTACTTACTCCGGTGCTAGACTTGCAGAGTTGTACATCTCCCGGATTGTCTGTCTGCATGGTGTTCCAAAGAAGATTATATCTGATCGAGGATCTCAGTTCACTTCACGGTTCTGGGAGCAGTTGCATGATTCGTTGGATACGAAGCTGCGCTTCAGTACGGCTTATCATCCTCAGACAGATGGGCAGACAGAGAGAACCAACCAAGTGTTGGAGGATATGCTTCGAGCCTGTGCTATTCAGTATGGTACCAGCTGGGATAAATGCTTGCCGTATGCCGAGTTTTCTTATAATAACAGTTATCAGGCCAGTCTGAAGAAATCCCCTTTCGAGGCCTTGTATGGTCGAAAGTGCAGGACTCCGCTGTATTGGGATCAGATTGGCGAGAGGCAGGTGTTTGGTCCGGACATTGTTGAGGAGGCCGAACAGCTAGTACAGCAGGTGCGAGAGAACCTGAGGGTCGCTCAGACTCGTCAGAAGAGCTATGCGGATGTTCGTCGCCGAGATCTGACCTTCGCAGTGGGGGATCATGTATATCTGAAGGTCTCACCGATGAGGGGAATCCGCACATTTAATGTACGAGGGAAGCTAGCTCCTCGATACATTGGTCCGTTCAAGGTGTTGGAACGGAAAGGTGAGGTGGCATATCGTCTAGAGTTGCCACTCAATCTCTCAGGAGTGCACGATGTGTTCCACGTGTCTCAGTTGAAGAAGTGCTTGAGAGTGCCAGAAGAGCAAGCACCGATAGAAGGGTTGGATGTGCAGGAGGATCTGACCTATGTCGAGCATCCGGTGAAGATTCTGGAGACATCTGAGAGAGTTACTAGAAACAAGAAGGTCAAGATGTGCCGTGTGCAGTGGAGTCATCATACGGAGGATGAGGCTACTTGGGAGCGAGAAGATGAGCTGAGGAAGACATATCCCGATCTCTTTGCTAGCTAGCCTATCTGAATCTCGGGACGAGATTCCTGTAAGGGGGGTAGGTTTGTAACACCCTAAGGTAAATTTTCCCTAATTTTGATGAATTTATTTGAGTTTAAATAAATTTTCCAGTATTTTACTTAATTTATATCGCATTTAAAGTAATTTTATGACGCAAGAAAATAAAATTTATCATAAGATCAACTTGATTGTGCATTCATGCTGGTGCATTATTTTAATTGTGTTGAATTTATGGACTTGAATTCAAATTGTAGTTTGAATTCAAATAGTTTGTTTGAATTAGTGGAGTGTAGAAAAAGAAAAGGAATAGAAGGGAGCCCAGCTAGCCGGCCCACTTCCCTCTCCCTCAGCCCAGCCCAAAACCCTCTCCCTCTCTTCCCCCTTTCTTCCCGCGTGGGCCAAACCCGAGGCCCAGCACCCTCCCTTTCTCTCTTCCCCCGCGTGGGCCACGACCCCAGCCCGTTTCCCCCTCAGCCCCGCGCTCCCTTCCTTCTCCCTCTCGCTGCCACTCCGGGCCCACCTGTCGGCGCCTTCCCTTCCCCTTCCTCCCAGCGCCCGATTTCCCCCCTCCTCTGTTTTTCCCTCGCCGGTCCGGCCGCCCTGCCGCTGATCGTGGGCCGCCCCGCCGCACCCTGGAGCTCCCCTCCCCTCGCTCGCGCGGCCCCACTGGTCATCGCCCGAGCCTCCTCTCTCTTCTAGAAGCCCCGCAGCACCTGGGTAAGGCCGAGCCGCAACGAACCGCGGAAGGCACGGGATCCGTGGCCGTGATCCGCACGCCGAGGACTGTCCCCTCCCCCTTCTTAGCCGCGGCCTCTCTCTCGCGTTCCTCCTCAGCCGCATCCACCTCCCCCACCTCCCCTCGGTGCTCTAGCGCCACCGTGCCGCAGCTCGGCCCGAGGACAGTGCCGCCATCGGCCGAGCCCCGCGCCGCCGCAATCCCACCTCTGCGCCGCCAATCCCTCACCGCAGGCCGTCGTCGCAGCTTCCAGGCGTGGTAAGGCTCCTGCCGAGCCCCTTTTCCCTTCCCCTCTCCCTCCGCGTAAGCGCGTTCCCCGCGCCACCATGTCCCGTGCCGCACTCCACCGTGGGGAGCCTAGGTCCGACCCCAATCCGTCGCGCTAACCGCCCAGACGGGTTCACCGTCGCCCACTCCCTCTCCCCGGCCAAGCCCCATCCCGAATCGAGGTCGGACGGCCGATATCGGCCTACGCCGGCAAAGCGCCGCCGCGGGAAGGAACTCCGGTGACCCCCCTCCGCCGTCCTGTGCGCCGTTCGCCCTGAGCCGTGCGATCCCGGGATGGGTGGGCAAGATTAGATCGAGGGTAGCTTAGATCCGAACCGTAGGATCGAGATCCAATGGATCTAAAGCGGGCGTACCGGTTCGGGGTAAGGATGAATCGGAGCCGTCAGATCTGGATTAGGTGGTCTAGATTAGATCCGTTTAAGTATAGGCCAGGAGCGTCGGATTTGGATCTGACGGTCGAGAGTCACGCGTACCCCTTCGATTTGTGAATCTAATCTCAGCCGCGCGATCAAGATCCGAGGGCCCAGAACAGATCTTACCGCTTCAGTCACGTCTTTTTGCTAAGGAGCCCTCGCCTTTTTGGGGAATTAACCCGCGGTCCGCGTGTAGTTCAAAAGAAATTACGGATAGGTCCTGTTTTATGCTTTTAGGCCCCTGGCTTCTCTGGAATTTGAACCCGCCGTCCAAGCCATGCCTTTTCACGTGCTAGCCCCTGAATCTAGGCTTTAATTACGTTTTAGTCCCCGAGTTTTGTCCAGAAGCCCCTGGTTGCTCAGTTTTTCTTACAAATAGGTCCCTGGATCCTGTTTTAAGCGTAGTTTTCACGTTTTAGCTCCGTTTTAGGTGTTCTTTACATCCACGCGATCGTTGTAACGCGTAGATTAGTTCTAGGCTAGTTTCATGTGCTGTTCTGTTGTATTGGTGTACTGTTTTTCTTATAGTTTGTTCTTGCTATGCATGTGTGTATGTGTGGGCTATGTTTGATGATCGAGAGTAGACGCGGAGCCTTTGGAGCAGTACCAGGAGCAGCCGTCTTCCGAGCACTTCGAGCAGCAGCCGGGAGAGTACGAGGAAGGCAAGTATAACATGAACCTCCTATCACTTTTAAATACAAATTTCATACTGCATTTTAATACTGTATACCTATAAGGACTTTCCTAGCCACCTTTATATCCTTTATATATATCCTTTGGGATTGCATTATGGTTAGTTGTGCTAGGTTGCTGCGCTATAACAAATCTTGGTCCTTTTTAATTAATTTGATTAATGGTCTTATGCAATTTAATTCTGGAGCCGACCCTCTGTGCTGTGTGCTTGAGTGGTTTGTGCATCCTTAAAAGATGTTTTTGTTAGAAACATGGTTTAGGGGGCCAGCACGGTGCTTAGTGCTTGGTTGGCCACTCTCCATAAGGACCGGTTCATAGAGCGACAACCTGGGACAACCGCGCAACCACAAGACTGGTATGGGACGGTCTTGACTTACTAATTAGGTCGTGTTGGTTCGGGAGTAACTTACCTGCGTGGGCAAGAGGGGTGGTAAGCTTCAATGGTCCCTGCTCCTCCGGCTTGGTCTGTGCTGTGTGTCTTGTACCCCCGGAGGTGGGCCCCATCGTTGCTGATCCAGAATCCTTAGCAGTTACACCTTACCAACGTGATCCTTTGTAACGGTCTCGTAGTGTGCTTGCTAGCCATCTCACCTAAGGAAGTGTGATGAACAACTAGCGTAGTTCACGACTTGTGGGTAAAGTTGTGCAACCTCTCGAGAGTGTAAAACTGATATATCAGCTGTGCTCACAGTCATGAGCGGCCCAGATCCTCCGTCTGATTAGTGGGGTTATCAACCTTTGACGAGGGCGATTCCCCGGGTGGTTTTGGTTTGGATGGTTCTCAGTAGTTCTTAATTAATATTGATTAATTCTTATGCAATTTGGGTTACGGTAATTTATCCACTCGTAGTAATTAGTTTTAATAAAATTTGCCAAGACTAAAAGCTAATGCAGTTGAGTCAGCTAACCTTAGAGCCTCATGCTCGTGTTATACTTGTTGAGTACGAGTTTGTACTCACACTTGCCTCTCTACTCTTCTGTTCTATTTTGGATATCTTCGACTGCTGCTCAGTGCCCGGCAACGTGGAGGATTACGTCAGCGGCTTCGACGACTTCTAGGCGTTTGTCTCCCAGTCGACGTCCCTGTGGCGCCCAGCTCTTCATGTATTCCTTTTACGCTTCCGCAACTCTTGAACCGATTCTTGATTCGGTTGTAATAAAATAATTCATTTATAATTCGTTTACGATTTATATTAATGTTATTCCTGACATGTGTTGTGATATCTTGATGATCTGTTGTATATATGCGTGACTTGATCCTGGCGCATATATGATTGCTCGATTTATGTTCTTATAAATCGGGTGTGACATCCAGCCAAGTGCTAAACGTTCAAACGACACTAGAGGATAGGATTAGAGAAGCCCAAAGCTCAGATCAGGAGTTAATGAAGATCCGCAAACAAACTGGAGAAAATAAAGCACCGGGCTTCAGAGTGGACGATAAGGGGACGTTGTGGTACGAGGATAGGATTTGTGTACCCCAGGAAGGAGACTTCCGACAAATAATCATGGACGAAGCCCATAATTCAGCCTACTCCATCCACCCAGGATCCACCAAAATGTATATGGATATAAAGCAAAAGTATTGGTGGGATGGGATGAAAGCAGATATTGCACGAATTGTGGCACATTGTGATACTTGTCAAAGGATCAAGGCCGAACATCAAAAGCCAGCAGGGTTATTGCAACCCCTACCCATTCCAGTTTGGAAATGGGATGAGATAGGCATGGACTTTGTAGTGGGACTGCCCAGAACACAAAAGGGACATGATTCCATATGGGTAATAGTGGATCGACTCACTAAATCGGCTCATTTCATACCCGTACGAACCACTTACGGCGGGGAAAAGCTAGCAAAGCTTTATGTGGAAAATATAGTAAAGTTACATGGAGTGCCTAGCAGAATTGTCTCAGATAGAGGAACTCAATTCACCTCTAGGTTTTGGAAAAGCCTACATAAAGCCATGGGCACTAAGTTGGATTTCAGCTCCGCATACCACCCACAGACGGATGGTCAAACCGAAAGGGTGAACCAGGTCATGGAAGATATGCTGAGAGCATGTGTCCTGACCTATGGAAATGATTGGGAACAGAGTCTACCTTATGCAGAATTCTCATACAACAATAGTTACCAAGCCAGCTTGGGCATGTCGCCATTCGAAGCCCTCTATGGAAGGAAGTGCAGAACTCCCCTAATGTGGTCAGAAGTTGGAGAACGTGCCTTAGTAGGACCCGCACTCATAAAAGAAGCAGAAGAAAAAGTAGCGGAAATCCGCGAGAAATTGAAAGCAGCCCAGTCGCGACAAAAGAGCTACGCAGACAAAAAAAGGCGAGAAATAAGATTTGACCCAGGGGATTTTGTTTATCTCAAGGTCTCGCCTATCCGAGGAACGCGGAGATTTCAGGTACAGGGAAAATTGGCCCCTCGGTACATTGGACCGTATCGAGTTCTGAAGAGAGTCGGAGCCGTGGCATACCAACTGGAGTTACCAGAAGAAATGTCAGATATACACCCAGTATTCCATGTTTCGCAATTACGAAGGTGTTTGAGAGTACCCGAGGGAGAACACGTGCCGGTGGAAACAATAGACCTGCAGCCGGATTTGCGATACCAAGAAGTGCCGGTCAAGATTCTAGACACTGTCACTAGAAGGACAAGAAACTCCGAAGTACGGATATGCAGGGTTCAATGGAGCAGACATGGAGTAGAGGAAGCAACCTGGGAACGCGAGGAGGCTCTAAAGAAGGAATTTCCCCATTTGTTTAGAAGTCAGCCGAATCTCGAGGACGAGATTCATTTAAGTGGGGTAGGTTTGTAACGCCCTGAAAATCCACCAAATTAAAACACGCGCTAGGGTGCTTCGTTTAGAAATCACCCGACGTCAAAACCCTAACCCTAACCAGATCACTGTCCCATCCTGCACCGCTCGGTAGCTTGTCGACGCGCGCGACCGCTTTCCTCGATTAGCGCCGGCGCGATTCAGCGCGCGAATGCCGCACACGCGTGGCCGACCAGCCGCGGCCGCCGCCGCGATTGGCGCCGACGCGTTTCCTTTTCCCCCCTCGCTGATCTCCTCGCGCAGCGTGCGCGCGTCGCGCACGCGAATCCCGCCACACGCGAACGACGCACGCGCGCGGCCGACCGACCGCGGTCGCCTCCGCGATCGGCGCTGACGCGCCCCTCCCTTTCTCTCTCTCTCTCCTTTCTCTTTCTCCTTTTCTCTCCCTCTATTTCTTTTCTTTTCTTTCCCATTTCCCTCTCTTTCTTTTCTTTCTCCCTTTCTTCTTTTCCCTCCCTTCTTCCTCTCCTTCTCCTCTTCCCTGCTCCCGAGCGCCGCCCCTCCTGCTTGGCACTAAGCCTCGGCCCCTCCTCCCTCGTGCACGCACGCGCGCGTGCCCATGCGTGCCGCGCACCCCTGCCGCACCACCGCGCCAGCCCCTGCCCGGCCGCGCCGCGACGCACAGCCGTGCACTGCGCCGCGCCGCGCCACGCCCCCTGGCCGTGCGCCGTGCCGTGCCAAGCCACGCCCCTGGCCTGCGCGACGCCGTGTCGCGCCACCCGCGCCCGCGCGCGCATGCGCCGCGTGCCGCGCCGCCCGCCGTGCAGCGCGTCGCCTGCGCGCGCCCTGTTTCCCCCGCGTGGCGCGCCGCCCGCCGTGCCGCACGCCGCCTGCACGCGCACGCCGAGCTGCGACGACGCGCCGCCCGCCGTGCCGTGTCCCGCCCCGCCGCGCGCGCCGCCGCCTCACCGTCCTGTGCTTGCACGCACGCCGCGTCACGACGCGGGCAAGCAGACGAATGCCTTTAATGGCGCCCCGCCGAGCCCGGAGGCCGGTCACCGCGCGGCCCCGCCTCCCCACCGCCTTCCCCTGCCTATAAATAGGCTCCCACCCCGCTCCTTCCTTCCCCACAGCCTTCACTGCCACCGCCCGCTCCTTCCCTGGCTCACAGTGCCGCCGCCGCGAACACCTCCGCCGCCACCCACGGCCCGCCGTCGCCCCGCCTCCACGCACCACCCCGGCCCGAGGTGAGGCCGGGAACGAGTTTCCCATGACCCCCTCTCTCTTTTCCCCCTCTCACCCGAGCCGCCCCGGGTCCTAGGTGGCCGGATTTGGCCGCCGGCGCCCCCCCCCCCACTCCACCTCTGTTCCTGTTAGCGAGGGGAGGAAGAAAGGGGGCCGTTTTGCCCAAAACCCCCTCCCGTTTTCCTGTTTTCCCCAAGAAACCCCCCTTTTCTCTAGGAGCACCCCTATTCACTCCTTTTTACAAAAGAAACCCCGCCCCTTTTATTATCTCAACCTGAGCCCTTCGTCACGTAAACCTAGATACACCTGACACTCTTTAGCATATACTGAATATTTCTAGGATTCGCAAATAAGCCCTTACCCCCTTTAGATAATTACGAACAAGTCCCTGGACCCCCGTTTAAACCCTAAAACCCTCTTTAGCGCGTCATTTTATGCGCGAAACGACCTCCGATCGACCCGAAACTTTACCACGCCCTTTCTAGCATAGTTCTAGCCCTGCCATTAAGAAACCACCCAAAAACATTACCCCTACCTCTGTAGCTAAATTATTTCCGATTCAAGCTTAACGATAAAAGCTTTTAGTTCTTGCGCTTGATTGTGTGTCTGTTTGTTTGTGTCGTAGGACAAGAGTGAACGAGGAAGGTCCCGACTGCGACCAAGCGAACGAGGACCAGTTCCGCGACTCCGAGCACGAGGGGCAGAGCTACGATCAGGACCTCCCGCAAGAGTTTGACGATGGCAAGTTCAACTCCACCCTTTGATGCATGTTTCTGTCCTAGTTTTTATAAACACAACCCAGTGGCCTGTTTTATAAAATTGCATGGTTTTGCGTGCTGAAAACATGGTAGGATAGCCACCCTTGTTTAAGATAACCCTACCTTGACCACCTGATTTTATAAAGAAAATGCGTGTGTGTGGGAAAGGGTAAAATGTGGATTTGAGAAACGAGTCGGACGGGATGGATGGCATTTCTGTGTGAATTGCCGTTGGTGTGCTCGTACCTGTGTGGTTGAGCGTGGAGGGGAGATATCCATCTTGTCACCCCTAAGGACCGAGTTGATGTGTCGTCTCACCTAGCTTCCTGTCGTGCAAACCACTTGACCGATGTATGGGCAACGGCTTGGCCTAACCCCACTAGTTAGTCTGATAGCCATCAGGAGAGCTGGGAGCAACGGGTGATCAAGGAGACGGGATAAGCTCTGTGTGACTTATGCCCCGGTTAAACCTCGGTGGTAGGTCGAATGACCCCTTGATAAATCCCGTGGTGGCTAGTCAGGTCTAGCTAAGGTGGGTAAGGGCTTCGATGGGATCTGCACCGGCACTAAGGTGTTCGTGCTGTGGTACCCCACCTGTGGGTAAAGTTGCACACCTCTGCAGAGTTGAAAATCTATTCGAATAGCCGTGCCCACGGTATTGGGCAAGTTACGGTGTGGTCACATAACTAGTGTTTCTCTCTGGGAATGGATGGGCTGGTGTGAGTTGTTTGGAAAGTGTCCGGCAGTTGTGCCGTGTGCTACGGCGGACGGGGAGTCCGGTAGCAGTTTAAAACTTGGATCCTGTGTGGATCAACATCGTGTGCTCCTTGGTATTGGAAAACTTGTTTTGAAAATATTTTCAAAATGAACCTTTGCATATAACCGAGTTTTCCGCAAATAAACCCTAACCGTACCCTTGGATTGTCCTTTGCATTAATTTCTGTTATACCCCCTCCGTGGGTGTGATTGGACTTGCTGAGTACGTTCGTACTCACCCCATTCCTATTTTTACAGTGGAAGACCCAGACTACGTCCCCGAAGACAACGAGTAGGGTTTCGTCCTGCACCCAGTCTTGCCTGTGGTTGAGGCCACCGTTGGATTCCGCATGGCGCAAGACTCTAATGATTCTCTTTTCGTAGCTAGTGTAGTAGTGTGGGTTCTGGTTGTAATCCTCGCGATAGTGGCGTTTCTGTGGCAGAACCAACCTGAATTATACCGGCTCAAGTACGCGAGTCCACTCCCGAGGGCTCCAACGTGCTTCAAACGGTATAATCCCTTGGCCTGTCGGGTAACGTCCCGATAAACCACCGATACACAGGATCAATAAGGTTACCTCACACGAAGGTGAGTCCCGAGATACAATCACCATCACATTTTACATCACAGAGAATTACATTACAAGAGTTTCCAAAAGAAGTATGAAGTTTCAAATCTAGAGAAAAGATTACAAACCATTTAAGCTATGGTTTTTGGCAGCGGAAAACATACGCGACGATTACAACACGTCGTTAAGACGGATGTCATGCTAAGCCCGGGCACGACATCACTCGATATCATCAGTGTTGGCCGGGGACGGACCCCATTCCACGGACCAATCTTCTGAAAGAGCACAGGGCCAAGGCAAGGGAAGAGTAGGATCTTTAAGACATTACCTGCAAAACATATAACTAGCAAGGCTGAGTATACTAATACTCAGCAAGGCTTACCCGGAATTGGGTATA
Organism: Panicum hallii; assembly: GCF_002211085.1. Taxonomy (NCBI): domain Eukaryota; kingdom Viridiplantae; phylum Streptophyta; class Magnoliopsida; order Poales; family Poaceae; genus Panicum; species Panicum hallii. The sequence goes on along the minus strand of NC_038050.1, from coordinate 38,178,382 downwards.
CTTAGCCCATAACTAGACTTATGAAAGCTTATAATGGTTCTGGGTTTAGTTTCAGCTGAAAAGCAACAAAGAGTAGATCCTTAATTTCAACTTTTAATTTTCAGGTTCTAGTTGATTATCCATTCTAGGTGAGTACCTATAACTACTCAAGCAAGGTAGAGCTCTTTATTTCAACCATCAGTATTACTCATCATTTAGTTGCTCTTGTTACTCTGTGTGATAAAGGGATCAAGCAGTCTCAATCTTCGTGAGAAGCGGACGATTCGAATCGAATTTAACCTTGCAAGGTAAACCTAACTCACACGCTTGGAACATCCAACATTTGCTCCGAAGCAACCGTTTGCCTTTCATTCCGACTCGTGGACAGGTCCACCACAAGCGACTGTAGGAACATACGCACATCACTCGTGCAGGACATACGTCTGTAGCGCGACTATAAAACCCGTATTCCTGGTTGCCCTTGCAACACGTATTTCCTCAGTCAAACATAAGTAACCAGAAGAAGCAATCGAGTGGTGGGAGGTATGTCCACTCCTCGGGCTGATTGGTTACTAGGCTTACCGCTTACCATATTTCGCGGCATGTGGTTAGTACTTTCAAATGCTTAACCACCGCTAACACACCCCGCGGCCTTATCCAATTCAACAACACAGACGGGGTATCACCTCAACCATGATACCTCACAAAACTCCCGTCCGGCATCCTTATAGTGATAACAGGAATGTAATCATTACAACTCCTATATCGCGCGAGTGACAGGAAATCACCCGACTTCTACCGGTCCTATTTAGCATAGCAGCTAGTCGGACTCAAGTACTAGTATCCATCACAATGGTTCCTAGGAGAATGCAACTAGGGTTTCAAGCAATTCCTAAGAACTTAATGCATAGAATATGTAAATAGATATAGATTGCAGTATAATTAAAATAGTGGGTTATGTCCGGGGCTTGCCTTTACTGGCGGGGCTGGGGTTAGTCAAATTAATAACGTCCGAACTTTGGTTCGGGCCTTCCGAGAATTCCCTGACGAAGTCCTTAGGGTCTTCAGAACAACCTTCTTCTTGTTCCGGGATTAACTGGTAATTTCCATCGGCGGGAGAGATCGAGTCTACATGATATGCAAGATGGAGTTCAATGGATGCATACACTTTCATTTCAATTCACGATAAAGTTGCAATTCAAATAAAAGAACATTACATTTCGACAAACAACCTAACTACCCTGTACTGGGCAGTCATTCATCGGGTATCAACCAAAGTAACTAGTTACGTTAAGCAACAAGGTGGGTTACCCTAAACATTTATTCTAACTTCATTGGGTAGCATGTTCGGTTATCTAATTGGTTGGTGTAAAGGTCTTGGCTTTAACTGATGAGGATGCATCAGGTTTAGCCGATGGATGTGCTTTGGTCATGTCTAACAGAGGCGTGTCTTAACTGAGATGTGCTTAAGTATTATCCTAAGTAACTAGGTGTGGTTGCAGAGTGCCGTACAGCCGATAGGGTTAGCTAAGTTAGACCTATTTCAAGAATTAGGTGTAACAGAACACTAATATTATACTAGGTTGGTGAGACCACAAGTGCGAAACTAGTCTAACGAGAATGTGGCCGATAGGTGTATAGTTGATGGGTTGTACGTGACTGACTTCTTAGCCGACAAATCGGCATATAGAAGTGTGCCGGTAAAGATTGGAAAACTAAGAATTGATCGGACACAATTGACCTATATGGAAAACAACTAAAATCAGCTTGGATTAGCCGAAAGTAAGAATCTTAAGATCTAGTGTGAAAACTCAGATAAATCGGCTGTTTAACAAAGGTTCACACATAGCCGATTCACATTTTAATCCGATAGAGTACCTAGCCGATAGGTATGTAGTCGATAAGTGTATCCTAAAGGTATGTGATCGATAAAGGCCGGGGTGTGCTGATTTTACAGAAAAGGTCCTAGCAAGATTAAAATCTACATACAAACATATCAACTACAACACAAAGGCACTTAAATTCCATAGCTAAAGAGCAGGAAAAGACTTGAAAATTTTTACACAAGACTAAACAAGAAGGACACAAGCTATATTTCAAAGATTAGCTATAATCCAATAGGTTAACACTTAAGAACTTATGGTATAAAAAGGAATCTAAGCCTTAAATCATAAATATTAACTCATGACTAAAGATTTAATTGAAAACAGAAATTAAGTATTCAAGTTTAAATTAAATTTAAAATTGAATGTGAGTCCTAGATAACTAGAGTTATAAAGTTTGAAAACTTTAAACACAATTTTTATTGCATACTTAAAAGATTTTGGCTAAAAGATCTAATTAGATAGGTCTTACTAAATAGACTTAGCAAATTTTCATATAAAACAAATTGAATTGATCAACTCTTACAAATTAAATTATGAATCAAGATTAAGTTTGAAATTTCCACATCACATCATATTTAAACAATGGAGGTTGCATAACAAAATCATGATCACATGGTTAACCTATAGGATTAAAATTGGAATTACGGATAGGATATTACATTCCCATGTCTTAGATTCAATAATGATTCAAAACTATTTGGTTTCAAATCAAACTCACTTAATAGGAGTTATAGAGTTCTAAACCTAGTTTCAAACAAAACTGGTTTTGTAATTTTTGGAATTTCCTACAATTCTCTATTGAATTTACAAGTCAAAAATATCACTCACATGAAATAACACACATCCATTTACTTTTATTCTAAATACAGTACAAATTATCTATTTTCACAGCATGGTCATAAAACAAAAGTGATAGAATTTGAAATGAAGATTCAAGTACAACTGGTTTCACATTTTTTTGAATTTTCTACGATTTTCTAGGAATTTTCAAAGTTCAGCACATTGGAAAGGAAGAAAGGGCTGAAAACTTTCATTTGGACCCTTGGAAAGAATTCAATCTTCGCGAGCAGGTCCCTCTGCCATGGATGGCCGGTGGAGCTCGGTTCCATCACGAATCCCGGCGATGGAGTGGTTAAACCGCAAGGGGAAGGGGGTGGGGAGGAAGAGGGTACCGAGACACACCCGTTCGAGGCTTCGATTGGGCTCGGGGAGGTCGGGAGGGTGGTCGCCGACGTGGGACCGAAGGGCGGCGGCGGGATGGCTCTGGGAGCAGAGCTCCGGCGAGGGGAACGGCGCAAAGGGGGTGGGGATTAGCTTCAAGAGGGCTTGGGGCAGCTACTTATAGGGAGGAGAAGATAAGGGAGGGCACAAGGCCGGGGAACGACGGCGGCGCGGGAACAGGCAGTGCGGGCGGCGCTCAGGCAGCCGGCATGCGCACGTGGCAGAGCAGGAAAAGGGGCCACGGTGGCGGGATAAGGCAGCGGCAGAGCTAGGGCGGCGCCTAGGAGTGAGGGGAGCGAGGGGGGCTGCACTGCCGGCTTGGATCCTGGGAATTGCGGCGCCGGCACAGTAAAACAGGGGAGCAGAGGAAGCAGCCAGAGGTAGAAGAAGAGTGGGAGAGCGCCAAGGACCGGTCTGCAATTTGCAAAAACTTCAAGGGCCCGAAAGTAAAACTAAATTTCCCACTGCTACAAGGCTCTAATGATGAAATGACCAAAATGAAAGTTGTACAACTTTTCAAGCTCTACAACTTTGCTTTAGGGTTTAAGTTCAAAAACTAAAAGTATGCAACTCTATTTTGAAATTTTGGACTAACTTTAAGTTTTCTAAAGATTTGTCCTTGTTACATATTTTACACACAACTTGGGCCTAAATGCAAGTTTTCAAAGCTGTCATGATTACTTGCATTCTTATAATTTGGCCCCTAGTAACTTTTGAAAATTACTTTTGTAAGTCAAATATTTGCGTAAAAGGACTTATACTTTTATAATATTACATAAATACCCTTGTTTTTACCACTTTACCCAAAAATTTTTTTTTACACACTTCAACATACACATTTCCAATAAAACTTTTGGATAAATAAATATATATTTTTACAAGGGTTAAAACAAGGAAAACATGTTTACAAAACCACTTTCACTTATTTTGAAATTACCCTAATCCAACTACATGTTGCAAAAACAACCCTATATTTTTCTGTAATTACAAAAATACCCTTTTTACTTGTACTTTAAATTTTCAACAGTTTCACACAAACACACAAAAGTTTTACACTAACAAGCGTCCACTTCACACTATCAAATTATAAGCCTAGCTTACAGATACATGAACTGTCACAGTTTCACTGCCCATTACCGCGAAGAGTTGTACGGTGATGTACCACCTGTTGTAATAAAAGTGTTATCAGCCTCCTGGGACTGATAAATTCACACTTTTAAGTCTTCCCTGATGGGGGGACGCTTCACGGGGCTGCGTAACATGATGCACGACTGGTCTGAGCAGGAGGAGAAGACGCGGGAGCGGTTCCCGAGGCCCCAAGATGGCAATCTGAGGCATCCTCATGACAACCGCAACAGCCAGCGGGACTATCCAGGTCCACCCCGAAAGCGCAAGCCAGATGATCTCATCACGGCTGTGGATCATCCCTCACGAGCCAAGAAGTCGACGACACAGGAGGAGTTTGAGAAGCTCCTGCAGAAGAAATGCCCATGGCATCCAGGTGCCACTCACGCGGCAATTGATTGTTACCACCTCCGGATGACTTTCAGCAATTCCGGTGGTGGCAAGAAGAACAAGAAGCCAGTGGACAAAGAACTCGAAGATGATGACCAAGGGGACCAATGCGCAATCTAAAGTTCCAGGATGCTTCGAAGACAGTCAACGTCATCTTCGGGGAGGATGGAGGCTTCGGTTCCAGGCGGGAACAAAAACTGCTTCTCCGGGAGATCATGTCCGTCGAGCCGGCGGCACCACGACCACTCCGCTGGTCAGAGGTGCCCATCTCATTCTCCCGCGATGGTGGTGGCAGAAGTCAGGCTCACCAAGGTGGTCATCGACGGTGGGAGTGGTCTCAACCTCATCTTCGCCAGCAGTTTGAGGAAAATGGGTCTGGACTTCACGGACATGCTGGTTCCAAGCAAGTCTCCTTTCTACGGCATTGTCCCAGGTAATGCGGCACACCCACTTGGCACACGGTGGTTCTTCTAGTCACTTTCGGCACGAGGGAGAACTACCGCACCGAGTTCATTAAATTCGAAGTTGCTAACTTTGAATCTTCTTATCATGCTATACTGGGTCGTCCGGCACTCGCCAAATTCATGGCAGTGCCACATTATGTTTATCTGCTTCTTAAGATGCCAAGACAAAGTGGGGTACTCACTCTCCGAGGTGACTTGAAGAAGTCATATGATTGCAACCAGGAGGCGATCCAATATGCTTCGACTACGCGTGTGTCAGATGCTTCAGGGGAAGTACTCACGGCCGCGCAGTAGCTCTCCCAAGCCGGGCTGGAGATCCCTTCAAGAAAGGCCAGCAAGTCGAGCATCCAGTTGACTAGTGACATGGCCCTCAAGTCGATCCAGCTCCAGGAGGGTGACTCATCTAAGATTGCCGTCATCGGTGCGGGCTTAGATGAAAAATAGGAAATCACGCTTGTTAGTTTCCTTCGGGCTAACCGAGACATATTCGCATGGAAACCAGCGGATATGCCAGGAGTGCCCAGGGAGCTGATCGAGCATAGTCTGAATGTACACCCAAAGGCTGTGCCCAAAAAGCAACGCCTTCGAAAATTTGCTCACGACAAGCGTGAGGCAATTAAATGGGAAATAGCTAAACTCCTCGTGGCTGGCTTCATTAAAGAAGTGATTCATCCAGAGTGTGTAGCTAATCCCATCCTTGTAAGGAAAAAGAATAATGAATGGAGAATGTGTGTTGACTGCACCAATCTCAACAACCATTGCCCAAAGGATCACTTCGGGCTACCGCGCATTGATCAAGTCGTCGACTCGACAGCGGGTTGAGTACTCCTTTGTTTCCTTGATTGTTATTCAGGATATCACCAGATCGCGCTCAAGGAGGAGGATCAAATCAAGACTGCGTTCATCACTCCGTTTGGGACGTACGCCTACAAAACTATGTCTTTCGGTTTGAAAAATGCAGGAGCAACCTATCAGCGCGCCATTCAGATGTGCTTCGCCGATCAGCTACATCGGAACGTTGAAGCCTACGTGGATGATGTGGTCATCAAGACCAGGAATCCCGATGGCCTGATTGCAGACTTGGAAGAGATGTTTAGCAGCCTACGCAGGTTTCGGTGGAAGCTCAACCCAACTAAATGCATTTTCGGAGTACCATCAGGGAAATTGCTCGGGTTCATCGTCAGCAACCGGGGAATTGAAGCCAACCCTGTGAAGATCTCGGCCATCACTGATATGGGGGCTTCGGCCACAATCAAAGATGTGCAGAAGCTAACAGGATGTATGGCAGCCCTGAACAGGTTCATCTGCTGGCTGCTAGCTCGGGGAGAGAGGACTGCCCTTCTTCAAGATCCTAAAGCGCCAAGACAAGTTCCAGTGGACAGAGGAGGCCGAGCGAGCCCTACAAGACCTTCAGTCTCCTCCAGTCCTTACAGCACCATTGCTGGGAGAAGATCTACTACTCTACATTGCGGCAATAACTCATGTTATCAGCAATGCTATTGTAGTCGAGCGAGGCAAGGAAGGCCATGCATTTGGAGTGCAGAGGCCTGTATATTTCGTCAGTGAGGTACTCTCCGAATCCAAGGTACGATACCCGGCAGTTCAGAAACTTTTATATGCAATTCTGATTACATCAAGAAAGTTGCGCCATTACTTTGACGAGTACAAGATCACTGTGATTACGGATTTTCCGTTGGCGGACATTCTCCATAATCAAGATGTCACGGGGCGTATATCAAAGTGGGCAGTGGAACTGGGGGCTTTGTCTATTGACTTCAAGCCAAGCACTGCAATCAAGTCTCAAGCTCTAGTCGATTTTATGGCTGAATGGAGGGAGAATCAAATTCCAACTCCAGTCGACAAGCCAGAGCACTGGACCATGTACTTTGATGGGTCTCTTAAGCTCGATGGCGGTGGTGCTGGAGTTCTATTTATTTCTCCAAGAGGTGAACAATTGAAGTATGTCCTCCAGATCCTTTGGGAGGTATCCAATAATGAAGCCGAGTATGAAGCACTCCTTCACGGGCTCCGTTTGGCGATATCATTAGGCATCAAGTGACTTCTTGTATATGGTGATTCACTCCTAGTCGTTCAGCAAGTCAATAAAGAGTGGGACTGCAACAAAGAGACGATGGACGCTTATGTACAAGAAGTACACAAGCTGGAAAACAAGTTTTCTGGCTTGGAGGTTCATCATGTGGTACGGGAGCATAATGTTGGCGCAGATATACTTTCCAAGCTGGGATCTACTCGTGCAGAGGTTCCAGCGGGAGTCTTTGTCCAGGAGTTAAAACAGCCATCCATGACGTCCTCACCTCAGGTAACCACCGATGCGGGCCCTCAACAACCTGATCGGGAGGTTATGATGCTTGGTGAGGACTAGAGAGAGGCTTATATCAATTTCATCCGGGATCAAAGGCTACCAGCAGGGATGGAAGCAAGGAGCGCAGAGGCAGCTCGTGTCATACGCAGAAGTAAGGGGTTAGTCCTAGTCGACAGCAAGCTTTACCAGCGTGGCGCACGTTCAAGCATTCTCATGAAGTGCGTCACGAAAGAAGATGGCTACGACATACTGCGGGAGATACATAAGGGTGTTTGCGATAACCACGCAGCCTCAAGAACGCTGGTGGGGAAAGCATACAGAGCTGGTTTCTGGTGGCCCACCGCAGTGTCCGATGCTGAGGATCTTGTGCGGAGATACCAAAACTGCCAATTCTTTGGCAAGAAGTCTCACGTTCCAGCTCACAGTCTCATCACCATACCGCTATCCTGGCCTTTTGCTTGCTGGAGCCTTGATATGATTGGGCCCTTCACAACAGCGCCAGGTGGATTCACCCATGTGTTGGTGGCTATCGACAAGTTTACCAAGTGGATCGAGTACAAGCCGATAGCCAAGCTCACACCAGATCGAGTTGTTGATTTCATCTCCGATATCTTGCATCGCTTCGGCTTCCCAAATACCATCATCATGGACTTGGGATCAAACTTCACGGCCAACCAGTTCTGGAAGTTCTGTGAAAATGCGTGCATCAAGATTAAATATGTCTCTGTTGCACACCCAAGGGCCAATGGTCAAGTCAAGAGGGCGAACGACATGATAATTGATGGCCTCAAGAAAAGACTCTATGATGAAAACAGCAAGAAAGGAGGCAAATGGATGCGCGAATTGCCACATGTCATTTGGGGCTCCGGACTCAGCCGTCCAAAGCTACAGGACAAACACCATTCTTCCTCGTATATGGTTCTGAAGCTATCTTGCCGGCCGACATCATGTGGAAATCCCCAAGGGTTGAAATGTACAATGAAGGTGAGGCGGACGAGGCAAGGCAGTTAGAGCTCGATTCTGTCAAAGAGGCTCACTGCACCGCTCTTGTTCAGTCAGCCCGATATCTCCAGGGGATCCAGCGATATCACGATCGCAACGTGAGGGAGCTGTGACATTCAGGTAATTAGAATTATAAATATTAGATTTTTATGTGAAGTGTGTATGTTGTTATTGTGTATGTGTGCCAAATTTAAGTGCAAAGGAAGAAAGGGCATTTATGTAATTTTGAAAAATGTGGGCCCTTTAGTGTTAATTGGGTAAGAATGGGAGCCAGAATCAAAACCTAGGAAGAATATGACACTAGGTGTCAAATTTGTATCACCATAGGAAAGAGATTGTAATAGATATGTTAAATTATAAGAAAGGTGGGTCTTTATGTGAAAACAGGGACCTAGATGTGATTAATGCAATAGTATGGGTCCTTTTATGCAAAATTATTAAAGTATAAAAGTAACTTTCAAAGTTTACTTAGGATTAAAATGTAAGAATGCAAGTCATCATGATATTACATGAAAACTTGCAGTTGTGTCCAAAACTGCATGAAATCTACCTCAGTACGGACGAAACCTATTCAAATACAACTTTTGTTCAAAATTTAAAATGCAAAGCTGTATACTTTGGGTTTCTGAACTTGAACTCTAAAGCAATGTTCTAGGGTTTGAAAAACTCTCCAACTTCTATTTTGGGAATTTCCTCATAAGGATTTTAGATCAGTGGGAAATTTTACTTTACCGAGAGGTCCCCAGATTCTCTGGTTTTTGCATATGAGTCCTTCGGACCCCCTCCCTCCTTTCTTCTTCCTCTGGCACCCCTCCGCCCCCCTGCTCCTCCGTGCCGCCAGTGCAGAGCACCTCCCCGCCACCGCTGTGCTGCCGCTGCCGCTCCACCTCCTGCTTGGTCGGCCTCCACGTGTCACTCTCCCCCTGTCCCAGTCCTATTTCCCCTCTTCGCTGTCCTCTTTTGCACGCGCCACGACCACCCGAGCTTCCGCCGGCCGCCACCTCGCCGCCGCCATGTTACACACGCGTACCGACTCTATTTCCCTCCCCCTTCTGCTCAGCAACACCAGCAGCTCATACTTGAACCATTTGCACCTCTTTTCCCCTTGCCGTGCACACCGGAGCCCGATCACCACCGCCGCCCCGCTCCTCCATTCCACTGAACTACAGGCCGCCGTGGGCAGCCACCGTCGCCCGCCCATTGCCCTCACCGACCCCCTAGCGAGCTTCCCCCTCATCTACTCGTGCTCACCAGCCCCTTAACCGCCATCAATTTCGGCCGGAGCACCACTGTCGGCGACCGCCATCTGCCGCCACCCCCTGCTCGCCGTGGAGCAACCCTGTCCGACCCTCCTCGCCTCCAATTGACCCCACCTCTAGCTTCCCCACACCGCCCTGAAGCTTCCTGATCCCTTCCTCACCGCTCACGACCACCGAAGCACCACCGCCGCCGTTCTCCTCTGCTGCCGGCCGCTTGCTCCTGTCGCGCCGCCGCTACAGGCCGCCCCCACCCGATCCCGAGCGTCTGCAGGTGCGCACTGACGTATTGATTCTCCCACGCCCCTCCATCCTCGCTGCCGGCGATCGCCGTCGCCTGATTTGGCCGGTCAACCCCGCGCCCCCTCTCTGACCACGGCCAAGGGCCTCGGGATTGAAAGAATCAAAAGCATGTGACTCATATGAATAGTGCTATAGGGACCCCCCTGTGTTATTTTTTCTGCAGACTTTGAAATTCCATAGCAATTCAAGGAAACATCATAAAAATGCAAACTAAAATTTGTTGGATTCCTTATTCTAAGATCTACAGCTTTCCTTATAGGTTGACTTTCAATTTCTAAGCAGTTTCCACTTTAATTTAAATGTTAAGTTTATGTAGTTGTAGACTAAGAAAATGCTTAGTAAATAGTAGAAAAATGGTAAAAACGAAATGAATTAGTTGTGCTTTGACATGTAGTACTTATGAAAAATAATTTACCTACTGTTTGCATAATATTTTATAATGTATGAGTTTAATCATGGATAATGTCTACTTAACCTTGTGTATTTAATATCTACAATTCTAGATGTTTAAAAATTATGAAAATATTTTGAGGTGTTAAACTTGAGTAGTGTAACCTGTGCACAAAAATCTAGAACAAAATCTTTTGTGTATGTACAATTATAAAATAATACTTAATATGTTAGTGCTATTGTTAATTATCCCTGTGGTCTAATTTCTGTAAGAATAAAATCTTGATAAATTTACAATAGCTTGGACATAGTTTAATCTGTAAGTAGCAAAAATTTCCACCCCAGTGCTATGGTAGTTTATTTTGTAACCACAAATCATGTTGTCTAATGTAACTAACTAGGTTAAGTTATACTCGATAAATGACTTCCCAGTAAAAGGATAAATGAGATGTTTGATGAGTAAATTGTGTTTTCATTGGATTGCAACTTTATTGTGAAGTAAAATGAAAGTGTATGCATCTCTTAAACTACATCTTTGCATATCATATAGACTCCACTACTCTCGCCGACGGAGACTACGAACTGATCCCGGATCAAGAAGTAGAAATTTCTAAAGACCCGGGGAACATCGTCGGAAATCTAACAGAAGCTCCGAACCAAAGTTCGGAAAACTTTGACACTACTGCCCCCAACCCCACTCAAGAAGGCAAGCCCCGGACATAACCCACTACTTTATTTACACTGCAATCTATATTTATTTATACCTATCAATGCATTAAGTTCTTAGGAATGGTATGGGAAACTCTAGTTGCATTTTCCTAGGAACCAATATACTGAATACTAGAACTTGAGTTCAAATAGCTGCTACGCTAATAGGACCGGTAGAAGTCGAGTGATTGCCTGCCACTCGCGAGCTTATAGAAGTTGCAATGTTTACATTCCTGTAACCACTATAAGGATGACGGATGGGATTTATGTGATGTATCAGGATTGTGATGATACCCCGTCTGTGTTGATGAATTTGGTTAAGGTCGCAGTGTGTGGTAGCGGTGGTTAAGCGTTTGAAAGTACTAGCCACATGCCGTGAAATATGGTAAGCGGTAAGCCTAGTAACCAATCGGCCCGAGGAGTGGACATACCTCCCACCACTCGTATTTGGTTTTTCCTGTTACTCGCTTCGACGTGTGGGAATACGTGTTGCAGGGCAACCAAGAGTACGGTCGTGTAGTCGCACTACCGACGTACATCCTGCACATTGGATGTGCGTATGGTCCTGCAGTCGCTTGTGGTGGATCTGATGCACGAGTCGGAATGAAAGGCAAACGGTTGCTTCGGAACAATCCCTGGATGTTCCAAGCGTGTGAGTTAGGTTTACCCTTGCAAGGCTGAAATTCGATTCAGGAATCGTTCGTTTCTCGCGGAGATTGAGACTGCTTGATCCCTTTGCCACATAGAGTAATAAGAGCAACCTGATAATGATTAAAGATGATATTTGCTAAAAAAGTTCTACCATGCTTGAATAGCTATAGTTGCTTACCTAGAATGGATAATCCACTAGAATCTGAAAGCTAAAATTTGAAAAGTAAGGATATACTCTTTGTTGCTTTTCAGTTGAAACTAAACCCAAAACCTTTACAAGCCCTCATAGTTTAGTTACATGGCTAAGTATACTATGAACGGGTAAGCCTTGCTGAGTATTAGAATACTCAGTCTTGCAATGTAACTTTTGTTCCAGGTAATCCCCCTAAGGACTCTACTCTACCTGTACCATGGCCTTATGCTCTGCCCGATGGTTGGTCCATGGAATGGGACCCGTCCCCGGCCAACACTGATCATACCGAGTGATGTCATGCCAGGGCTTAGCGTGATGTCTGTATTGGCGATGTGTACAGTGACCGTGTTTTAAACTCCGCTGCCATGACTTGAAACCTTAAACTGTTTTGTAATAATTCCATCAGTTGGGAACTTATGTTACTTTTGGACACTCATGTGATATAAATGTCTGTGATGTAAAATATGTTGGCGATTGTATCTCTGGACTCGCCTTCATGCGACGTACCTTGTTTGATCCTGCATTTGGTGGTTTATCGGGACGTTACCCGACAGGCCAAGGGGTTACACCGTTTGAAGTACGTTGGAGCCCTTGAGAGAGGACTTGCGTACTTGAGCCGTGTAACACCCTAATGTAATATTCCCAAATTTTAATGAATTTATTTTGGCTCAAATAAAATTTCCAGGGTTTTCTCTAATTTATCTTGCATTTAAAGTAATTTTATAACACGAGAAAATAAAATTTATTATAGGATCAACTTGTTTGTGCATTCATGCTGGAGCATTGTTTTATTTGTGTTGAGTATATAGGGTTTGAATTCAAATTTATTTGAATTCAAATAGAATTGTTTGAATAGTTTGAGGGTGGAAAGGAAAGAGAAAAGAAAAGGGAAAGGAAAAGAGAGCAGCAGCCCACTCCCCTCTCCCCTCTCCTCTCCACACGGCCCATCCACGCCCGGCCCAGCTCTCCCCTCTCCTTTCCCTCCTTTCCCCGCATGGGCCGCACCGAGGCCCAGCTTCCTCAGCGCAGTCCAGCCCGAGCACGCTCCCCCCTCTACTTCGCTGCCACCTCGGGCCTGCATGTCGGCGCCACTCCTCTCCCAGCCCGAGCGCTCTCTCCTCTCTCCCTTTCTCCCTCTGCCAGGCCGGTCCCACGCGTCAGCGCCCTCCCTTCCCTCTCCCTTCTTCCTTTCTTCCCCGACGCGCACCTGCCACCCGAGATCTCCGATGAGGCTTCCGCACTGGGCCCGCACGCCAAGGGTGCTCCGCCTCCCTACAAGTAGGATCCCCAACTCCCTCTGCCTCCTACCCTCGCCGCTACAGCTGCCACCGAAGCCCTAGCGCCGCCGCCCGCTTGCTCCACCGAGCCGCGCCTCTGCTCCGTCATGGGTCGGTCGCTCCAGTACACCCCAGCCCCGGCCGAGGCTCGCAGCAGTTTCGCCGCCCCGCCAGGAAGTTCTTCGAGTCTTCCCCCCCTCGACCCAGAGCCCTACCGTGCGGGAATCGAGCCGAGGACTGCTACCGATACCCCACACCGCCCCCGCAATTCTTCGTCGCCGGCGATCCCCGAACTTCCCTAATCCCCCTGGCACCTTCGCAGGACTTCCACACGTCGATCTACGGTGACCACGAGCCCGGAGACCCTCGGCAACACCCCTCCCCACGAACACCGACTGGCCTCCGCCGCAGAACCTCGCCGCCGGCCATCTTCCGCTGCAGCTCCGACCACCGCGAGCCTCTGGTGAGCATCACGTCAACCCCCTGAAGCTTATGCGCTAGCTGTCATAGCTTTTGGCTGGCCGTAGCATCCGGAACGCGCGCACGCCGGCGTTGTCCGCCACCCCGAGCCGCCCTAGCCATCGTAATGCCCTAACTGTGCCCTAACCCACCACCACAAGTGCCCAGACGTGTTCGCCGTGCCAAGCCCTAGCTCCCAGGCTTGATCTCGTTCAAATCCGAGCCCGGACGGCCAAGATATGCCAAGTCCGGCGTGTTTCCGGCGAGCCGCCGCCACGGGAGTGCTCTCCGGCGAGCAATCGCCGCTGCCAGTGCCCGACCCCCTCATCCCCTTTGATTTGCACTGCCAGATCTCGATCCAACGGCCCAGAATAGAAGATACCACTTCAGCGTAGTTTTCTTGCTAAAGAGCCCCTGCCCTTTTGAGAAAACAACCCGCAGTCCACCCGTAGTTCAAAAGTATTTGCAGATGGGTCCTGTTTTATTCTTTTAGACCCCTACGTTTCCTGGAATTAGTGCCCGCCATCCTAGCCATGAGTTTTAGCAAGTTAGACCCCAGATCTAGCCTTTAATTATGTTTAGGCCCTCGGTTTTCGCACAGAAACCCCTGGTTTTCCTGTTTTCTTACAGAAAGACCCCTGGACCTTGTTTTAACCCTAGATTTCACGTCTTAGCTCCGTTTTAGGCGGTTTTCACGCTCACACGATCGTTGTAACATGTAGAATAGTTCTATCATAGTTGTGTGTGCTGTTTTTATGTAATGTTGTACTATTTCTTATCTTTTGTCCTTGTTTGCATGTATGTGTATGTGCTGGACCATGTTTTGGCGTTGCGATCGTGAGTAGACGCTGAGCCTTTGGACGAGTACCAGGAGCCCCTTTCTGTAGTGCAGTTCGAGCAGCAGCAGGAGAACTTCGAGGAAGGCAAGTATAACATGAATATCCTATCACTTTTAAATACAATTTCATACTACATTTTAATTCTGTATGCCTATAAGGACTTCCTAGCCACCTTTTATCCTTTATAAAAAATACCTTGGGTTGTATTTTGGTTAGTTGTGCTAGGTGCTGCGCTCTCACACACCTCGGTCCTTTTTAATTAATTTGATTAATGGTTATATGCAACTTAATTCTGAGAGTGGCCCTCTGTGCTGTGTGCTTGAGCGGCTCACGTCTCCTTAAAATATGTTTTTGTTAGAAACATGGTTTAGGGGGCCAGCACGGTGCTTAGTGCTTGGTTGGCCACTCTACATAAGGACCGGTTCATAGAGCGACAACCTGGGACAACCGCGCAACCACAAGACTGGAATGGGACGGTCTTGACTTACTAATTAGGTTATTTTGGTTCGGGAGTAACTTACCTGCGGGGCAAGAGGGGTGGTAAGCTTCAATGGTCCCTGCTCCTCCGGCTTGGTCTGTGCTGTGTGCTTGTACCCCCGTGAGGTGGGCCCCATCGTCGCTGATCCAGAAACCTTAGCGGTTACACCTTACTAACCTGATCCTTTGTAAAGGTCTCGTAGTGTGCTTGCTAGCCATCTCACCTAAGGAAGTGTGATGAACAACTAGCGTAGCTCATGACTTGTGGGTAAAGTTGTGCAACCTCTCGAGAGTGTAAAACTGGTATACTAGCCGTGCTCACGGTCATGAGCGGCCCAGATCCTCCGTCTGATTAGTGGGGTTTACCTTTGGTGGTTTGGCTTGGTTTTCAGTAGTCTTATGCTTAACCTTGATTAATTATTATGTAACTTGGGTTATGGTAAATCATCCACTTGTAGTAATTAGCTTTAATAAAATTTGCCAAGATTAAAAGCTAATGTAGTTTGAGTCAGCTAACCCTAGAGCCTCATAATTCGTGTTATACTTGTTGAGTACAAGTTGTGTACTCACACTTGCCTCTTCCTCTCTTCTGTTCTCTTTGGGATATCTTCGACTGCTGCTCAGTACCAGGCGACGTGGAGAACTACATCAGCGGACTCGACGATTTCTAGACGTTGTCTCCCAGTTGACGTCCCTGTGGCGCCCTATTCTTCATGTATTTATTTTACGCTTCTGCATTCCTTGAACTGATTCTTGATTCAGTTGTAATAAAGATATTCATTTATAATTTATACGCTTTTATTTTCGAGATACGTGTTGTGATATCTTGATGATTCTGTTGTATATATGCGTGACTTGATCCTAGCGCATATATGATTGCTCGATTTATGTTCTTATAAATCGGGTGTGACAGAATTGGTATCAGAGCCGTGTCGACTGTAGGATGAAGCCTAGATAGAAATGGTCGAGTTTACGGATTTCCTTTCGCTTGCCTTGCTTCCGCAAAACTCAAACATTCGTTTCTGCTTCTATTCCTTGAGCTCTAAACCTCGATTTTGCTAACCCTCTCTACATTTTCCGAGGATTAGTCTGATAATTTCAGTAAGCGTGGCCTGCGATTGTCTGACTGTTCTCATAAGTCTAGGATGCCTTTGCAAAAATATGCTAGAGCGCCTGTTTGTTTTAGTCGAGTGGAGTGATAAACTCGGCTAACGTGTGAATATTGAATGTTTGTGATTGTGCAAAATGTTTGATTTGGATTTTTGGTTGATTGCATAGTTTAGAAGTTAAGCTTGTTCATGCAAAATGATGTTAATACAAACCTGAATTAAACGATCAAAATTGAGTTAGAACGTTGGGGTAAAACCGTACAGTCTTTTCTCTCTACTATATCTTGTCAGAGTTTTCTTCCCGAAAGTTGTACAATATCTATCCCTTATAAATTTCGCTCTGCTGCAAACAGATGGTGAACACCAGGAGCACCGGCACTGGTCCTGGCCAGCAGGGGCAGAACAACCAAGGTACCGACCAGCCGCTGCCGATGCCTCCACCTCTGACCCCGGAGCAGTTCTTCCAGCTCCAGATGCAGATGATGGCCACTCTGAACAACACTGTTCAGACGCTGCAGCAGATCCACGCTCAGCCGCCACCTCCTCCACCGCAGCAGCCCCGCGACAGGAGCGCGGATTTTCTGAGGGGTCACCCGCCGACGTTCTCTCATGCGCCAGTTGGATGTCGCTCAGTGCGACGACAGGGAGCGAGTCCTATACGCAGCAGGGCAGCTGCGAGGCTCAGCTCTTGATTGGTGGGAGTCTTACCTAACTCGGGACCGCGACGCCCTCACATGGGTCCAGTTCCGGGAGCGTTTCAGGCACCACCACATCCCCGCTGGAGTGATGAAGATGAAGCACAAGGAGTTCCTTGCGCTCAAGCAGGTAAATTAGAGTAAAAATATTTCCGCAATTTCTTCTTGAGCTCAAACCCACCCTTGTTATAAGAAATGCTGAGTAAATTTCCATCCTATTTTTCCGATGATTATCCTTTCAGGGGGCTATGACGGTGACCGAGTACCGTGATCGTTTCCTCCAGCTCGCTCGCTATGCCCCCGCTGAGGTCGCCATGATGGCGATAAGCAGGAGCGCTTCAGGGAGGGACTCGATGACCACCTGGAGTACGCGCTCATGAACCACCGCTTCGACAACTTCAACCAGCTGGTTGATGCTGCCCTCAACACCGACCGCAAGCGCCGGGAGATTGAGGACAAGAAGAGGAAGATGGTTCCTGCTGCGTCTGGCAGCAACACCCGGCCTCGGTACCAGTACCCGCAGCAGCAGCAGCACCAGAGGCAGGTCCAGCAGTACCAGCAGCGCCAGCAGCAGTACCCGCCCCGTCCTCAGCAGCAGCAGCAGGCGGGACAGGGCTAGAGGCTTCCAGCTCCTCCGGCATGCTCTGCTCCACCGGCTCCACCAGCTCCGCGGCAGGGAGTGCCTACTCCTCCTGCCGGGCAGCAGGCTCCAGCACTCCCACGAGTGTGCTTCCACTGTGGCGAGCCGGGACACTACGCCAACGTTTGTCCCCGGAAGGCGCAGTCTGGACAGCAGGGACGCCCAGCTCAGCCCAAGGCGCCATCCCAGGGCAGGGTGAACCACGTGACAGCCGAGTCAGCGGCCGAAGCTCCCAACGTGGTTATTGGTACGTTCATGGTCAATACTCACCCTGCTATAGTGCTTTTTGATACTGGTGCTACGCATTCCTTCATTACGCGATCTTTTGTTGAGCATCATGGCATTCATACTGGCACATTAAAGAGGGGCATGTTAGTATCTTCACCGGGAGGGCTGTTGAGGTCCCATATCTTCTGTCCCAGAGTCAGTGTTGTCATAAGGGGGGTAGAGTTCAGTGCCAATCTGATGGTGCTAGACACCAAGGGTATCGACGTGATCTTGGGAATGGAGACCCTTGCTAGATGGGGTGTCAAGATTGACTGTGCTCAGAGGACTGTCCACTTGTCAGCACCAGATGGACAGGAGGTCACAGTCAGTACTTCGGAGCCTTCTGGAATTCTTTGTCAGATGGAGGCTAGACCCACGGATGGTATTCGCGTGGTGTCTGAATTCCCAGATGTCTTTTCGGATGATTTGCCAGGTATGCCGCCTGATCGCGACATTGAGTTTTCTATTGATCTCTTGCCTGGCATAGCTCCTATTGCTAAGCGGCCCTATCGTATGGCACCCATTGAGCATGAGGAAGTTAAGAAGACTGTCGACGAGTTGCTAGCCAAGGGTTATATCCGTCGTAGTTTCTCTCCTTGGGCTTTTCCTGTCTTGCTCGTAGAGAAGAAGGATGGAGCGAAGAGAATGTGCGTCGATTATCGGGATCTAAATGCAGTCACTATCAAGAACAAGCATCCATTACCTCATATTTAGGATCTCTTTGATCAGCTTCAGGGTGCTTGTGTATTCTCAAAGATTGATCTGCGTTCTGGGTATCATCAGCTGAAGATTCGTCCTGAGGATATTCCGAAGACGGCCTTCACTTACAAGTATGGGCTATACGAGTATACGGTCATGTCCTTTGGCTTGACCAATGCTCCAGCTTTCTTCATGCATCTGATGAACAAGGTTTTTCATGGATTATCTGGACACCTTTGTGGTGATATTCATTGATGATATCCTGATATATTCCAAGTCAGAAGCAGAGCATGAGAAGCATCTGAGGCTTGTGTTGCAGAGACTCAGAGAGCACAAGCTGTATGCCAAGCTCAGCAAGTGCGAATTCTGGATCGACGAGGTTCCATTCCTTGGTCATGTCATCTCCAAGGGAGGTATTGCTGTGGACCCCGGAAAGGTGAAGGATGTGTTTGACTGGGTGGTACCACAGACAGTGAAGGAAGTCCGCTCTTTTCTGGGTTTAGCAGGATATTATCGGAGGTTCATTGAGAATTTCTCCAAGATTGCGAAGCCTTTGACTTCCTTGCTGGAGAAGGGTGTGGATTTCTCTTGGACTGATGAGCGTCATAATGCCTTTGAGGAGCTGAAGAAGAGGTTGACTACGGCGCCAGTCCTTACTCTGCCAGACCAGAGCAAGAGGTTCACAGTGTATTGTGATGCTTCGAGGGATGGTCTTGGTTGCGTCCTGATGTAGGACGGCAGAGTTATCGCTTATGCCTCGCGGCAGTTGCGCCGGCACGAGCTAAATTATCCCACTCATGATCTGGAGTTAGCCGCAGTTGTGCATGCTCTGAAGATATGGAGGCATTACTTGTTTGGGCAGAGGTGTGATATTTACACTGATCACAAGAGCCTCAAGTACATTTTCACTTAGAGTGAGCTGAACATGCGGCAGAGAAGATGGCTAGAGTTGGTCAAGGATTATGACCTGGAGATTCACTATCATCCGGGCAAGACCAATGTTGTAGCAGATGCTCTGAGCAGGAAGAGATATGTTAACATGGCTGTGGCTTTTCAAATGCCTCAAGAGTTATGCGAGGAGTTTGAGCAGTTGAGTCTGGGTTTCTTGCATCACACCTTGGGTACATCATTCGAGGCAGAACCCACCCTAGAGGCAGAGATCAGGCAGCATCAGAAAGAAGATACGAAGCTGCAGGAAATCCGTGAATTGCTCAAGATTGGCAAGGCACCTCATTTCAGAGAAGATGATCAGGGTACCTTGTGGTACAAGGGTCGGATATGCGTGCCGGATGTTGCGGATCTCAGGAAGCTGATCTTGAGTGAGGCTCATGATACGGCATATTCCATTCATCCAGGCAGCACGAAGATGTATTATGACCTCAAGGAACGATTCTGGTGGTATGGAATGAAGCGTTCCGTTGCGGAGTACGTGGCTATCTGTGACACTTGTCAGCGTGTCAAGGCAGAGCATCAGAGACCAGCAGGTCTATTGCAACCATTGAAGATTCCAGAGTGGAAATGGGAGGAGATCACCATGGATTTCATTGTGGGATTGCCTCGTACTTAGAAAGGGTACAACTCCATATGGGTAGTAGTGGATCGATTGACGAAGGTTGCCCACTTCATTCCAGTGAACACTACTTACTCTGGCGCTAGACTCGCAGAGTTGTACATCTCCAGGATCGTCTGTCTGCATGGAGTTCCAAAGAAGATCATATCTGACCGAGGATCTCAGTTCACTTCACGGTTCTGGGAGCAGTTGCATGATTCGTTGGATACGAAGCTGCGTTTCAGCACCGCTTATCATCCTCAGACAGATGGGCAGACAGAGAGAACCAACCAAGTGTTGGAGGATATGCTTTGAGCCTGCGCTATTCAGTATGGTACTAGCTGGGATAAATGCCTGCCGTATGCAGAGTTTTCATACAACAACAGCTATCAGGCCAGTCTGAAGAAATCTCCTTTCGAGGTCCTGTATGGTCGGAAGTGGAGGACTTCGCTGTATTGGGATCAGATTGGCGAGAGGCAGGTGTTTGGTCCAGATATTGTTGAGGAGGCAGAACAGCTGGTATAGCAGGTGCGAGAGAACCTGAGGGTCGCCCAGACTCGTCAGAAGAGTTACGCGGATGTTCATCGTCGGGATCTGACCTTTGCAGTGGGTGATCATGTGTACCTGAAGGTC
Source organism: Panicum hallii (assembly GCF_002211085.1). Classification (NCBI taxonomy): domain Eukaryota; kingdom Viridiplantae; phylum Streptophyta; class Magnoliopsida; order Poales; family Poaceae; genus Panicum; species Panicum hallii. The sequence continues at coordinate 38,157,847 of NC_038050.1, read as the reverse complement.
TCGCCGATGAGAGGAATCCGCAGGTTTAATGTGAGAGGGAAGCTAGCCCCTCGATACATCGGTCTGTTCAAGGTGCTGGAACGGAAGGGTGAGGTGGCATATCATTTGGAGTTACCTCCCAATCTCTCGGGAGTGCATGATGTGTTCCACGTGTCTCAGCTGAAGAAGTGCTTGAGAGTGCCAGAAGAACAAGCACCGCTAGAAGGATTAGATGTGCTGGAAGATCTGACCTACACCGAACATCCGGTAAAGATTCAGGAGACGTCCGAGAGAGTTACCAGGAACAAGAAGATCAAGATGTGCCGTGTTCAGTGGAGTCACCACACAGAGGATGAGGCTACTTGGGAACGAGAAGATGAGCTGAGGACGACATATCCCGATCTTTTTGCTAGCTAGCCTATCAGAATCTCGGGACGAGATTCCTGTAAGGGGGGTAGGTTTGTAACACCCTAATGTAATATTTCCAAATTTTAATGAATTTATTTTGGCTCAAATAAAATTTCCAGGGTTTTCTCTAATTTATCTTGCATTTAAAGTAATTTTATAACACGAGAAAATAAAATTTATTATAGGATCAACTTGTTTGTGCATTCATGCTGGAGCATTGTTTTATTTGTGTTGAGTATATAGGGTTTGAATTCAAATTTATTTGAATTCAAATAGAATTATTTGAATAGTTTGAGGGTGGAAAGGAAAGAGAAAAGAAAAGGGAAAGGAAAAGAGAGCAGCAGCCCACTCCCCTCTCCCCTCTCCTCTCCACGCGGCCCATCCACGCCCGGCTCTCCCCTCTCCTTTCCTTCCTTTCCCCGCATGGGCCGCACCGAGGCCCAGCTCCCTCAGCGCAGTCCAGCCCGAGCACGCTCTCCCCTCTCCCTCGCTGCCACCTCGGGCCCGCATGTCGGCGCCACTCCTCTCCCAGCCCGAGCACTCTCTTCTCTCTCCCTTTCTCCCTCTGCCAGGCTGGTCCCACGCGTCAGCGCCCTCCCTTCCCTCTCCCTTCTTCCTTTCTTCCCTGACGCGCACCTGCCACCCGAGATCTCCGGTGAGGCTTCTGCGCTGGGCCCGCATGCCAAGGGTGCTCCGCCTCCCTACAAGTAGGATCCCCAACTCCCTCTGCCTCCTACCCTCGCCGCTACAGCCGCCACCGAAGCCCTTGCGCCGCCGCCCACTTGCTCCACCGAGCAGCGCCTCTGCTCCGTCGTGGGTCGGCCGCTCCGGTACACCCCAGCCCCGGCCGAGGCTCGCAGCAGTTTCGCCACCCCGCTAGGAAGTTCTTCGAGTCTTCCCCCCTCGACCCAGAGCCCTACCGTGCGGGAATCGAGCCGAGGACTGCCACCGATACCCCACACTGCCCCTGCAATTCTTCGTCGCCGGTGATCCGCGGACTTCCCTAATCCCCCTGGCACCTTCGCAGGACTTCCACACGTCGATCTACGGTGACCAGGAGCCCGGAGACCCTCGGCAACACCCCTCCCCACAAACACCGACCCGCCTCCACCGCAGAACCTCGCCGCCGGCCATCTTCCACTGCAGCTCCGGCCATCGCGAGCCTCTGGTGAGCATCACATCAACCCCCCGAAGCTTATGCGCTAGCTGTCGTAGCTTTTGGCTGGCCGTAGCATCCGGAACGCGCGCACGCCGGCGTTGTCCGCCGCCCCGAGCCGCCCTAGCCGTCGTAATGCCCTAACTGTGCCCTAACCCACCACCACAAGTGCCCAGACGTGTTCGCCGTGCCAAGCCCTAGCTCCCAGGCTTGATCTCGTTCAAATCCGAGCCCGGACGGCCAAGATATGCCAAGTTCGGCGTGTTTCCGGCGAGCCACCGCCACGGGAGTGCTGTCCGGCGAGCAATCGCCGCCGCCAGTGCCCGACCCCCTCATCCCCTTTGATTTGCACCGCCAGATCTCGATCCTATGACCCAGAATAGAAGATACCGCTTCAGCCTAGTTTTCTTGCTAAAGAGCCCCTGCCCTTTTGAGAAAACAACCCGCAGTCCACCCGTAGTTCAAAAGTATTTGCAGATGGGTCCTGTTTTATTCTTTTAGACCCCTACGTTTCCTGGAATTAGTGCCCGCCATCCTAGCCGTGAGTTTTAGCAAGTTAGACCCCAGATCTAGCCTTTAATTATGTTTAGGCCCTCGGTTTTCGCACAGAAACCCCTGGTTTTCCTGTTTTCTTACAGAAAGACCCCTGGACCTTGTTTTAACCCTAGATTTCACGTCTTAGCTCCGTTTTAGGCGGTTTTCATGCTCATGCGATCGTTGTAACGCGTAGAATAGTTCTATCATAGTTGTGTGTGCTATTTTTATGTAATGTTTTACCGTTTCTTATCTTTTGTCCTTGTTTGCATGTATGTGTATGTGCTGGACCATGTTTTGGCGTTGCGATCGTGAGTAGACGCTGAGCCTTTAGATGAGTACCAGGAGCCCCTTTCTGTAGTGCAGTTCGAGCAGCAGCAGGAGAACTTCGAGGAAGGCAAGTATAACATGAATATCCTATCACTTTTAAATACAATTTCATACTACATTTTAATTCTGTATGCCTATAAGGACTTCCTAGCCACCTTTTATCCTTTATAAAAAATACCTTGGGTTGTATTTTGGTTAGTTGTGCTAGGTGCTGCGCTCTCACACACCTCGGTCCTTTTTAATTAATTTGATTAATGGTTATATGCAACTTAATTCTGAGAGTGGCCCTCTGTGCTGTGTGCTTGAGCGGCTCACGTCTCCTTAAAATATGTTTTTGTTAGAAACATGGTTTAGGGGGCCAGCACGGTGCCTAGTGCTTGGTTGGCCACTCTCCATAAGGACCGGTTCATAGAGCGACAACCTGGGACAACCGCGCAACCACAAGACTGGAATGGGACGGTCTTGACTTACTAATTAGGTCATTTTGGTTCGGGAGTAACTTACCTGCGGGGCAAGAGGGGTGGTAAGCTTCAATGGTCCCTGCTCCTCCGGCTTGGTCTGTGCTGTGTGCTTGTACCCCCGTGAGGTGGGCCCCATCGTCGCTGATCCAGAAACCTTAGCGGTTACACCTTACTAACCTGATCCTTTGTAAAGGTCTCGTAGTGTGCTTGCTAGCCATCTCACCTAAGGAAGTGTGATGAACAACTAGCGTAGCTCACGACTTGTGGGTAAAGTTGTGCAACCTCTCGAGAGTGTAAAACTGGTATACTAGCCGTGCTCACGGTCATGAGCGGCCCAGATCCTCCGTCTGATTAGTGGGGTTTACCTTTGGTGGTTTGGCTTGGTTTTCAGTAGTCTTATGCTTAACCTTGATTAATTATTATGTAACTTGGGTTATGGTAAATCATCCACTTGTAGTAATTAGCTTTAATAAAATTTGCCAAGATTAAAAGCTAATGCAGTTGAGTCAGCTAACCCTAGAGCCTCATAATTCGTGTTATACTTGTTGAGTACAAGTTGTGTACTCACACTTGCCTCTTCCTCTCTTCTATTCTCTTTGGGATATTTTCGACTGCTGCTCAGTTCCAGGCGACGTGGAGAACTACATCAGCGGACTCGATGATTTCTAGGCGTTGTCTCCCAGTTGACATCCCTGTGGCGCCTTATTCTTCATGTATTTATTTTACACTTCCGCATTCCTTGAACTGATTCTTGATTCAGTTGTAATAAAGATATTCATTTATAATTTATACACTTTTATTTTTGAGATACGTGTTGTGATATCTTGATGATTCTGTTGTATATATGCATGACTTGATCCTGGCGCATAAATGATTGCTTGATTTATGTTCTTATAAATCGGGTGTGACAAGCCGGTGTAATTCAGGTTAGTTCTGCCATAGGAACGGTCGTTCAATATAGGTGATTTGGTCCTACGCCGCATCCTAGACGAGTCTGGCTTACATAAGCTCAACTTAAGGTGGGAATGTCCATTTGTCGTCAAGCTGGTTACAAGACCGGGGTCGTATCTACTACAATACCCCGAGGGCCAAGATGTCCCGAATTCTTGGAACATCCAGAACCTGCGCAAATTCTACCCATGAGGAAGAGTGCGGGGATATCTGTTCTCTGGACGCCTAGGTGCCCTTTTTTCTTCCGAAACAATTTTGAGGCTACGTGTCACAAAATTCGGAATGAAAATTTTTCTGTTAAACAGACGGAGGCTACGGCCATGTTCATGTCTTATCAACTTCTTGTTATAACTTTTGAACGGGGGCTATGGCCACGTTCATGTTTTATTAACTTCGTGTTATAAGTTTTGATGGAGGCTTCGGCTACATTCATGCTTTATATGAATCGACTTCCGCCGTGACCTTTGATGGTCGCTTGCGATGATGATCGCATTTTTCCTAACAAATTTGATCCGTTCGATTGGTTTATACCTAACTTGTTGGATGGGTTCGCATGAGGAGTTATTTCGACTACATCTAGAGTCATTGCACTCAAGATAGTTTCGTTTTTTGCCATAAGCATGGCAGTCTCGCGACGATGCTCGCATTCATTCCCAACAAGTTTGAGCCGTTCGATTGGTTCATACCTAACTTGTTGGAAGCGCTCATATGAGGAGCGATGTCGACTACGCCCAGAGTCATTGCACTCGGGGTAGTTTCGTTGTCCTTGCCATAAGCACGACAGTCTCGCGATGATGCCCGCGTTCTTTCCTAACTGTTAGACCTGCTCGATCGGGTTATGTCTAACTTGTTGGATGGGTTCCTACTCGGAGCTACTACGACTACTCCCAGGGTCGCTGCACCCGGGGTAGTGTCTACTACTTAGCCTTTAATTCTGGATGACAATTCAGTTGAGGCACGTACAAGTAGAGACATCAAATAAGAATATATACAAGGCAATGAGTACTTGTTTTTGACATTTTAATTCCGCAGTACACTTTGTACTATTTGTTCTGCTACAGGTTGGGCTTCTTGGAGGTACTCGTTGAATTGTTCTTCAGTGCACTCCGCAGCCACTCCCGGCGCGAATGTCTCTAGTTGAGCTTCCGGCCGAAAAGATTTCACAAAGGCAAGAGCGTGGCTGACACACGCGACCGGGGCTTCAGCGAGGAACTTGACGACCTTCTACGGTGCTCCTTGGAGTCGCTCTAGCAAGGGTCGCTCGCCTACTTTGCCATCTTCTTGTGGGTCTACAATGTCCACAAGCTTCTTGGCGGCCCCCCTGAGGTCCTCCAGCTCCTTTTGCCGCTGCTCCCTCTCTTCGCCCAGCGTCTTGATCTGCTGAAGGCTGCTGGCGAACTGTCGTTCGGTGTCGGCGATGACCTTCTGCAGCCTCTCGACATCATCTGTATGGCGATACATCATATTCTTCATGTTAGTAAGCAGCTCTTCTTTATACGTTAAGATTTTCCTAAGCTCTGCGGTGAAGATATTTTCAGAATCCAAGATAAATTATTAAGTGGAAGTACTCGAGGAAAGTAAAGGCTTACCTTGGTGCGCCTTCTTTTGTTCCTTGAGTTGTTCCTCGAGATTGCGCAGATCGTTCTTGAGTTGCCACGTCTCTCGAGTCCGCTCTTGCTTCAGCTTGTCAAGTTCTCTCTGAAGAAGGGAGTTCTTTGTTTGCTCTTCAGATATGCGTTTTTCCTTAGCGGCGAGCTCCTGGTGGCCACTCACCACTGCCCTCAACTTCTCGGACTTCTTTTGTGAGTGAGTGATCACGTTCTGCATAAGGGGGGAGATTAAGACAAGCAACTCGACAACGTATACAAGCAGAAGAGTAATCACGTCTTACCATGGCAAAATCGTACAACTCCTTGTAGGCCTTCTTGAAGGTTTTTATGTTGTCGTCCGTTAGCATGGGATCATCCACCAGATCTGTGGTGATGATGTTCTGGTACTCGCGTTCGGCCATCAGCAGGTCTCCAGGGCTCCTTGAGGTCCCTGCGGTTTCTTCAGAAGGTGGTTGCTGGGTACCTGCGAGTCAGGATGCATTCAATACATAATGCCTGGGGTCTAAGCAACTAGCCGTGGGCGGTCAGACACTTACCTATACCATCTGCAGGAGCGGCATCAGGAGCCTCGACTTGTTCCTCACCACCAGCTCTGGCTTCGGCTTGCTGGGGCTCGGGGGGTGGTAGGTCGGGCAATGTGGTGTCCGTCTCGGGGGCTGGCCCCTTGGGCGTGGGTCCCTCTAGGCTGGTGGCTCGGGGGCTGGAGTAGTCGACACAGGCTTTGGTTTAAACCCCTTGGCAGTCACAGACCTAATGAAGCAGAATCAGCTATATCATTACACAAGTCGAAAAGACCAGAATGTTCATTATGCAAAAAGATGTACACTTGCAGCGAAGACCTCTTCATGACAGCTTTCTTCACCCTCATAGCCCGTGGTGTCTCAACCACGGCACTCGTTGCTGGTGGCGGGGTCACATCAGCTGGTGGCACGGTGCACGCCACGGCAATGGTAACTGATCCTATCGCAGAAGCTGATGGATCCGTGCCCATCTCCTGGCGCTCGGGCTTGGGTGGAGAAGCAGGAGGACTGCAAAAGGACAATGTTAGCATGCAACAATACCGATATTTGACGATTCAACAAGGCAGCATATTCATACCTAGAGGACTCGACTTCTTGCGCTTTCTGTTTGCACGCTACTCGACGACCCTGCGGGACCGAAGGTAGAGTTTCGGTTAACTCCATGGATGGTCCGGGGGAGTTGCCCCTTCTCGCCTCCCCCTCGGCTTCCCTTTCAGCCAGGGGGCTCCCGCCTTCAGTGGATTCGCTACCGGGCAGATCCTCGGCTACTCGAGCCCTCTTTGCTTCGGCCGTGGCGCTGGGGAGAAGGTGGTCCGGTCGAGGGATGTCGGGTTGCGGAGGGTAGCTCCGGTACAATTCTGGGTGACCCTGCAGGAGGTTCTCAGTAGTCGAATACTTACCGGTTTTGGAGGATTTTGTGCAGAAAACAGCTGTGGGACGTAGGGAACCGCATCCACATCTAGCAGCACTCACCTGACCCGGATGAGTGCAGCTTCGTCCGTCAGCTCCTCTGCGCACATGCGAGATGGATCTTCAGTGCCCATGTACTCGAATCCAAGTGTATGGCGTTGTTGGATTGGCTGGACTCGGCGCTTGAAGAAGGAAAACATTACGGATGCGCCGGTTACTCCCATTTCCTTATGAGCTGCTATGGTGTCTAGCAAGCTCATCAACTTGATCCATGTCCCCCCTGGGAAGTTCGATATTCCACTCCGGCCTTACAACAGGTGGTTTATTTGACTTTTCTGGGAGTTGGGGGCATGATTTTCGATGTAGAACCAATGATTTTTCCACCCAGCAATGTTGGAGGGGAATTTGTACGAAAGGTACTTATCGCCAGCTTGTTGTCTAAGTTGGATGCCGGCGCCCCTACAATAGATGGATTTTTGGAGGTGAGTTGTGGTTTGATTCGGAAAAGGAAGCGGAAAAGATCCTAATGGAGTTCGATTCCGAGGAAGGCTTCATAGAAATGGATGAAGATTGCGATATGGCAAATAGAATTCAGATTGAGATGATGGAGCTCAAGCCCGTAGAAATAAAGCAGGCCATGGAAAAAAGAGCAAGAGGGGAAGGCCAGACCCCATTCGGCAAAATGGTAAAATGTGATGATTTCATCTACATTTTCCATGGGGAAAGGTTCGTGAAAAGAGGGGCGCCAGTTGACAAGATTCTTGTCTTGGAGCAATCCCTCGGAAACAATCTTATTGAGGTTGTTAAGGGAGCACTTACTGTGTGTCCACTCCCCAGACAGCGGCAATGCTTCTTTCTTCTTCCCATCCTTCTTAGATCGCTTGGGCGCCATTTCTAGATTCGCTCGCCACGAGTTGCTCAGGGGTTGCGGGGAAAGGGGCGGGGAGATTTGGGTGGATTGGGGTTCTCCAAGAGGGAGAAGGCGGACTGCAGCTCAATTTGGGGGATTTGGGAGTTTTTGGCGGATTGCAGATTGGAAGCACAGTTTTTACTCGGCATTACCGCGGGGTTAAATAACCAGCGGCTAGGTTCAGTTTTACTATTTTGAAGTTGAAGAGTCGGTTCCGGGAATATTCAGAAGATGAGGGGTCATTTGATGGACTGTTTAGATAAAATATTCGATTAATCATTTTTCAGGGTTAACTATCCTGAAAAAAAGAGGTTTTTCGAATTTTAGATCTAACTTCCATCAATTGTACCATCACACAAGTTATTTATCATGGGGATATTTTTTTTCACTGCATGCCACGACTTTTGGATCCTTATTTCCAAACCTGAGGGATTTGGATTCAAGGCTTGGGGGCTGCGGGATATGTGGCATCGACTACTTATTTTTTCGAATTTATTTGAAAAGTAAGTAAGGAAGATTCAAGACTAATGCGACCTCAGCCTGATTCTTCGATTCAACCTAAGGCTCGGGGGCTACTCCATATGGAGTGCGATTTTTCAATCGCGCACCATACCAAAGAAGTAATTTGGGGCGTGAGCACCTCATAGCTTCGATGCAGCCAAGAAAGTACTCGAAGAAGAACTTCAAGATGGAGCTTCAAGAGAAGCCGAAGACTGCTTCGAAAGTACTTGAGAAGCCTACAGTACTCAGCTACGAAGAGCTCGGGGGCTTGTCAGACCCGGGGCTACGGGGCTGTGTACATAACATAGTTTAAACAAGGTTAAGAGATAAAGCCCGTCTTATCTCTTATTTAAGTTATTTTCTACTCGTTTGAGTAGGAGATAAAGCTAGTCGATACAGAAGGAAACTACCCGAGTTATACCCGGGTATGATTCCTTAGCTCGTATTGATTAGATCCATGTAACCCTAACTTCCCGGATATATAAGGGGGCAGGGACCCCCTCAAGAGAGATCATTCTACTCCCAAGGGAATACAAACCACCATACAGGACGTAGGGTATTACGTGTCGGGTTTTATCCGGCTGCCCACCAAGGGGTATACCCAAGGTGGTAGGTTTTAGGTTGGGATGCGCCGAGATCAGGAACTCGAAGGTGCAGACAACACAAGATTTAGACAGGTTCAGGCCGCAATATGCGTAATGCCCTACGTCCTGTATGATGGTTTGTATTGCCTTGGTGTTGATCTGGTGATCTTATGTTTTGAGGGGGTCCCTGCCCGCCCTTATATATCCGGGGGGACAGGGTTACATGAATCCTAGTCTGATACTAACATAGAAATCGTACTCAAATACAACTCGAGTAGTTTCCTTCTGTATCGACTAGTTCTACTCCGCATGCGGGTAGAATACAATATAAATAAGGTACAGGACACGTCCTATCCCCTAGCCCAATACGGACTCCTTGATGTACGCAGCCCCGTGGCCCCGGGTCTGACAAGCCTCCGAGCTCTTCGTAGCTGAGTACTGCAGACTCTTCGAGTACTTCTGAAGCTGTCTTCGACTTCTTTCGAAGCTCCATCTTGAAACTTCCCTTCGAGTACTCTTCTGACTGCATCGAAGCTATGAGGCGCTCATGCCCCGAATTCTTTCCTTTATATGGGGTGCGATGAATAATCGCACTCCATATGGAGTAGCCCCCGAGCCTTAGGTTGAATCAAAGAATCAAGCTGAGGGTCAAACTAGCCTTGAATCTTTCCGTCTTATCCTTCGAGTACTTTCGAAAAATAAGTAGTCGATGCCACATGTCGTACAGCCCCCGAGCCTTGAGTCCAAATCTTTTGGGAAAAAGGATCCCAAAGGTCGTGGCAAAAAAGAGTTCCTTTTGAAAAATAAAGTCTAAGAGGAGGCAATTAGCAAAAATTAGACTCAAAACCCGAAAAACCTCTTTTTTCGGGACAACTAACCTAGAAAAAATGGTGAATCGGGTAACGGTCCCAAAAATCTGCCAAAAAACCGCATGTATCCAATTAATTCCATCGTGCGACGCTTCATCTTACACACAGTAAACCACTGCCTGACCGCTGGTTATTTAACCCCGCGGTCAGTTAGGGTTTTTCCTGTGCCATCAGATCTGACGCCGCCACCAGAGAAAAACAAAACCCCAACTAGAGTCTGACCTGCCCGAGCCCTTCCGCCGCCCAGCATAGTCGAAGATCTTCGAGCCCACCGCCGCAGCCCCCGAGCGCTTGTAAAAACAACTCGTGGCTGTAAGGATTCGAAATGGCTCCGAAGAAAAACAACCAGAAGGACCTGAAAGAGGCGCAAGCGGCAACCGGAGAATGGGCAATTAGTAAGTGTTCACGCCATAATTTAGCAAATTTGGTATTGGGGGGTCTGCTTCAGGAAAGGGATCTCATCAATTGGCGCCTTCCTCTTCGCGATCCATTTCCCATGGAAAATGTCGATGAAATCATTTCTTTCTGCTCTTTTTCTGAACGGGGATTCGCCCTCCCCACTTGCTCCTTCTTCCGTGGTCTTCTCTACTTCTATGGGATTGAGCTGCAACACCTCAACCCCAATTCGATCTGCCATATCTCCATCTTCATTCATTTCTGTGAAGCTTTCCTCGGAATTGAACCACATTGGGCTCTTTTCCGCTATCTTTTCCGTGTGAAGCCCCAGCCCACCTCGAAAAATCCTTCTGCAATAGGGGGCGCTGGAATCCAGCTTAGGCAACACGCTAGTGACAAATACATATCATACAAATTTCCGTCAAATGTCCCCGGGTGGAAACAACACTGGTTCTACATTGCGAACCATGCCCCCAACTCCCTGTGCGGTCCGGCAGGCCCCCTGTTTAGCGTGGCGAATGGACATTGGAGCCAAATGAAGCCGAAATGGACCAAGTCAAAGAACTGCTCGAGTTAATTGCCGCGCACAAAGAGACAGGGGTAACCGGGGCATCAGTGATGCTATCATTTTTCAAACGCCGGGTCCAACCCATTCAGCAGCGCCATACTTTAGGATTCGAGTACTTGGGAACTGAAGACCCATCCCGTATGTGCGCAGAAGAGCTTGGGGACGATGCTGCACTTATGCACGTCAGGCGAATTCTACTAGATGTGGATGCTGTCTCGTATGTTCCAGCAAGGTTTACAGCCCAGAATCGACCACCAGCAGTAAGTGTTCGACTTCTCGACTTCTTCCCTTGATCTGAAGAGTTAATACTAACTGATTGTCTTAATACAGGATTCATCAGCATTGTATCGGAGTTACCCGCCACACCCCGATCTGCCCCGGCCTTACCATACGCTGCCCAGCGCTGCCGCCAAAGCACAGAAAGAACAAATTGCTGGCAGCGAATCAGCCACGGGCAGCCGGGCGGCTGGGGAGAGGGTGCAAGCCGACGACTCCTCCGGATCATCCGTGGACTGGTCGGACGACGCACCTCTCGTTCCCCGGCAACGTCGTGGCAGGCACAAGGTTGGGGCAGCTCACGCCCTCGACTGAAACAGTGCCGCCGCCGGCAATAGGTGCCCCGGACATCGCCCTGCCAGAGCTGCCAGCCCCCTCATCCTGTACGCCAACTCCTCCAGCCACAAGTACCATGACAAAGAAGCCGCTGAAGCTGGTGTGGAGGAAACCGACAATGATCCGATCCCAGAGGTAAGTAATGCCTTGGACCTTGCCCTTAGCCATGTGTAAAAATCACAGTAAAAATGTTGTGCTGTTGTCTTGAGCAGATCAACAGCTGCGGTGACACCCGAACTCGAGTTGGCTCCACCAGCCTCCGAGCCGTCGCCTGGGCAACCCAACATGCTGGAGCCAGCAGGGGGGGCAGATGTAATCATGCTTGATTCGCCACTACCCGAGCTCCAGCACACAGAACCCGAAGCCCCCGGCAATGAGCAAGTCGAGGTCACCACTGCCGTACCCGTCGGCGGTGCAGGTAAATGATCCCACTGCCTTCTGCCACAATCATTGCTATATTAATACTCGTCCTTTGCAGGGACCTCGCAGCCGTCAGCCTTGGAGGGTGCGGGTGCTTCTTGCGAGGCACCCGGGTTGCCGACCCCTGTAGGGGAAAACACCGTTATACTCCAAGAGATGCACCTCCCGGGGGATGATCTGAGCCGCCTGCGCCAAATGATCAAGGCGATCGACTCATTTGCTCTGGTAAATCTTGACTAGACCGCTGGTAACTGTATGATTAAGTCGATATCCTCTGACGCCCAAAAACATGTAGGACATGAACCAAAAAACTTCAACGAAGCTGGAAGAGTCCACCAGGCGTATCGACGAGCTGTTGCAGGAGCGAGCCGGCTTCGAGCAGAATATCATCGAGCTCCAAGGCCGACTCAAGGAACAGCGGAAAACCCATCAAGGAATGTTGAATTCAATTCTCGGAGTCATACCCGTAGTCGATAACTTCATGATCTGAAACCTGCTTATCATCGCAGAACTTAAGCAGCTGTTAAATTATAAAGAAGAATTGCTTACTGATTTGAAGAACATGCTATATCACCGCGCAGATGAAGTCGAGGGTCTGCGGAAGGTGATGGCCGACACAGAGAAGCAACTCGTCGACTGCCTCCAGCAGATCAAGACTTTGGGCGAGGAGAAAAAGCAGCGCCAGAAGGAACTCGATGATTTGAAGGTGGCAGCTCAAGAACTCGTAGAGATGGTGGATCCTCGGGAAGACGGTGCTGAAGATGGGCAACCACTACTTGATCGTCTTCGCAGGGCGCCACAAAAGATCCTCAATTTCGTCACCGAGGCTGCCACATCTTACGTGGGCCATGCCCTAGGCCTTGTAAAGTCCTTCTGGCCAAAGGCTCGGCTAGAAGTACTCGCGGAGGGTGCAGCTGCTGATTGTACTGATGAAAGCTTCCGCGAGTATTTGCTAGAGGTCCGGCCTGTAGCTGAAAAAATTGTTGGAAACATGGTCCAGGATTGAACCGTTAGTGCTTAAGACTTTTGTAATATAAGAAACCACTTTTGTTCCTTTGTAGCCTTATGTGCAGACGAAGAGCCCCATCTGCTTTGGAGCATAGGCGTGCTACCTCTGAGTGCATCGACTCAGAGAGTAGTCGATTTAGCCCTTCACGAGAGCTCATCGGGTGAGCTAAATAAGATCCTGCCAAAAAGGATCCACTCGGACCCAGAACGCGCAGTCTGTGGCGCGACGACTAGGATGCTCATGGCAAACAGTCGAAAACTACCCTTAGGTGTAACCACCGCAGGAGTAGCCAAACGAGTTAGATAGAACCCGAGCCAGACGGGCCTAACCAGTTTGAAAGAGCACGATTAGCATCGCGACAACCCCTGTGCCACTGGCAAGTAGTCGATTTTATATAAAATTTAAGCGTGGCCAACAGCCACCACCATTATATTCAAGAATTTACATTTCGGGTTGTGTGGCACAAAGCCGCCAAATCGACCCAGAAAGGTAAAACTTGGCATTGACGCATACAGAAATTGGACAGAGTCTGCTTAGGGGTAGAACCGTCGCAGGTGCAGGATGTTCCACGAGTTGGGTACATCCTGACCATCGGGGTGCCGAAGTTGATAAGATCCCGGTCTTGTAACCCTCTTGACAATTAACGGTCCTTCCCATCTTGAGTTAAGCTTGTGCAAACCCGACTCGTCCTGAACGCGACGAAGGACAAGGTCGCCAATGCTAAACGACCTTTCCTTAATGTTGCGATCATGATATCGCCGGATTCCCTGTAGGTAACGGGCTGACTGAACGAGAGCAGAGCAGCGAGCCTCTTCGACAGAGTCCAACTCCAGCTGTCGTGCTTCGTCCGCCTCGCCTTCTTTATACATCTCAACCCTTGGGGATTTCCACATGATATCTGCTGGGAGAATCGCCTCGGAGCCGTAGACAAGAAAGAACGGGGTCTGCCCTGTGGCTTTTGAAGGTTGAGTCCTGAGCCCCCAGATTACGTGTGGCAACTCGTGAATCCACTTCCCGCCCTTTTTGCTGTTGGCGTCGTAAAGTCTCTTCTTGAGGCCATCGATAATCAAACCATTCGCCATCTCGACTTGCCCATTTGCCCTTGGGTGAGCCACTGAAACATATTTGACCTCGATGGATGAGTTTTCACAGAATTCCCAGAATTGGTTGGCCGTGAAATTTGAACCCAAGTCAGTGATAATAGTGTTGGGGAAGTCAAAACGATGTAAGATGTCGGAGATGAAGTCGACCACCCTGTCTGGGGTAAGCTTGGCGATCGGCTTGAACTCGATCCACTTGGTGAACTTATCGATAGCCACCAGAACATGAGTAAAACCTCCTGGCGCCATTGTGAAGGGCCCAATCATGTCGAGGCTCCAGCAAGCAAACGGCCAGGAAGGCGGTATAGTGACGAGGGTGTGGGCCGGGACATGAGTTTGCTTACCGAAGAACTGGCAGTTCTGACATCGACGTACCAGATCTTCGGCGTCGGACACGGCGGTAGGCCACCAGAAACCGGCTCTGTATGCTTTGCCAACCAGTGACCTTGAGGCGGCATGGTTACCACACACGCCCTCGTGTATTTCTCGTAATATGTCCAGACCGTCCTCTGTTGTGACGCACTTCATGAGTACTCCGGATCGTGCGCTGCGCCGATAAAGTTTGTCTTCGACTAGGACAAACCCCTTGCTCCGTCGCATGAGGCGGGCGGCGGCAGCGCTTTTGGGGTCCATCCCGGTCGGTAAGACGAGATCTCGGATGAAGTCGATGAAAGGTCCTCTCCAGTCCTCACCGACCAGCATTACCTCCCGTTCTGGCTGTACGGAGCTAGTGGCGGTGGAAACCGATGGTGAAGGGCTGATGGATGGGTGCGTCAGCTCCTGAACGAATACCCCTGCCGGGACTTGAGCTTGGGTTGATCCCAGCTTGGATAAGGCATCGGCAGCAACATTGTGTTCCCACAGCACATGGTGAAATTTCTAGGCCAGAAAATTTGTTTTCTAGCTTGCGTATTTCTTGTACATAGGCTTCCATGGTCTCCTTGTTGCAGTCCCACTCCTTGTTGACTTGCTGAGCGACCAAGAGTGAATCGCCATATACAAGTAGTCGCTTGATCCCTAGTGATATCGCCAAACGGAGCCCATGAAGCAACGCTTCATACTCGGCTTCATTGTTGGATACCTCCCAGAGAATTTGGAGAACGTATTTGAGTTGTTCGCCTCTTGGGGAAACGAATAAAACTCCAGCACCGCCGCCATCGAGCTTGAGAGAACCATCGAAGTACATGGTCCAATGCTCTGGCTTGTCAACTGGATTTGAGACTTGATTTTCCCTCCACTCAGCCATGAAGTCGACTAGAGCTTGGGACTTGATTGCAGTGCGTGGCTTGAAGTCGATCGACAAAGCCCCCAGTTCCACTGCCCATTTTGAAATACGACCCGTGGCATCTTGGTTGTGTAGGATATCCGCCAACGGGTAATCTGTGATCACGACGATCTGGTACTCTTCAAAGTAGTGGCGTAATTTCCTCGAAGTAATCAATATGCCATAGAGAAGCTTTTGGACCGCCGGGTAGCGCACCTTAGACTCCGAGAGTACTTCACTGACAAAGTACACGGGCCGCTGCACGCCAAAAGCATGGCCTTCCTCGGAGCGCTCGACAACAATAGCACTGCTAATAACGTGGGTAGTTGCCGCAATGTAAAGTAAAAGGGTCTCACCCGACAATGGTGCTGTGAGGATCGGGGGCGACTGTAGGTGTTGCTTGAGATCCTGCAGAGCCCGCTTGGCTTCCTCTGTCCAGTGAAACTTGTCCTGACGCTTTAAGAGTTTGAAAAAAGGTAATCCTCTCTCCCCGAGCCGGGAGATGAATCTGTTGAGAGCTGCCATGCACCCTGTAAGTTTCCTACATCTTTGATTGTGGCAGGTGCCTCCATATCAGTGATGGCGGTAATCTTTTCAGGGTTGGCCTCAATGCCCCGATTACTGACTATGAACCCGAACAGTTTTCCTGATGGAACACCAAAAACGCACTTGGTCGGATTAAGCTTCCATCGATACTTCCTTAGGCTGGCGAAAGTTTCCTCCAGATCCGTGATGAGGCCCTCGGGACTTCGAGTTTTCACGACCACGTCGTCCACGTAGGCCTCCACGTTCCGGTGTAACTGATCAGCGAAGCACATCTGAATTGCCCGCTGATAGGTGGCGCCAGCGTTCTTCAACCCGAAAGACATCGTCTTGTAGGCATAAGTCCCAAACGGGGTGATGAACGCGGTCTTGATCTGGTCTTCTTCCTTGAGAGCGATCTGGTGGTAACCTGAGTAACAATCAAGGAAACATAACAATACGCAACCTGCGGTCGAGTCGACTACCTGATCGATGCGAGGGAGCCCAAAGTGATCCTTTGGGCAATGCTTGTTGAGATCGGTATAGTCGACACACATTCTCCATTCTTTGTTCTTTTTTAATACAAGGACGGGGTTAGCCACCCACTCTGGGTGGATTACTTCTTTAATGAATCCAGCCGTGAGGAGTTTAGCTATTTCCCGTTTGATAGCCTCCCGTTTATCGGGGGCAAAACGACGAAGTCGTTGCTTCTTTGGTACAGCCTGTGGGTACACATTAAGACTATGCTCGATCAGCTCCTTGGCACCCCTGGCATATCCGATGGCTTCCATGCGAATATGTCTCGGTTAGCCCGCAGGAAACTAACGAGCGCGAGTTCCTATTTGTCACCCAGGCCCGCGCCGATGATGGCTGTCTTAGATGAATCGCCTTCTTGGAGCTGGATCGTCTTGAGAGCCATCTCGCCCGTCGACTTGACGCCCGATTGACTCACCTTCTTCGTCGGGATGTCCAGCTCAGCTTGAGAGAGTTGCTGTGCGGCCGCAAGTACTTCAGCGGAAGCATCTGGCACGCGGGAAGTCGATGCATACTGGATGGCCTCTTGGTTACAATCATAGGACTTCTTCAAGTCGCCTCGGAGCGTGAGCACACCGTTACGTCCTGGCATCTTGAGAAGCAAGTAGACATAATGTGGCACCGCCATGAACTTGGCGAGCGCCGGCCTCCCCAGTATGGCGTGGTAGGAAGATTCGAAGCTGGCCACCTCGAACTTGATGAACTCGGTACGATAGTTCTCCCTCGTCTCGAAAGTGACTGGAAGAACAACTGTCCCAAGCGGATGCGCGGCATTGCCAGGAACAATACCGTAAAAAGGAGCTTTGCTCGGAGTAAGCTTGTTGGTGAGGTCCAGACCCATCTTCTTTAGTGTACTGGCGAAGATAAGATTGAGTCCGCTCCCGCCATCGATAAGAACCCGAGTAAGCTTGACTTCTGCGACCACGGGATCCAGCACCAGTGGGAACTTCCCAGGCTCGGAAAAGCTAGTCCATTGATCATCACGGGAAAATGATATGGGGACCTCCGACCATCGGAGTGGTCGTGGTACCGCTGGTTCAACTGATAGGATCTCTCGTAGCAGCAACTTCTGTTCCCGCTTGGAGCAAAAATCTTCGTCACCGCCAAAGATAACATTGACGGTCTTGGAGGCATCCTGGAACTTAGGCGTCTCAGATTTGTCTTCCTGTTCCTCGTCTTTGGGCTCTTTGCCCGTCGACTTGTTCTTCTTGCCGTTCCCAAGAGAGCCGAAGGTGCGCTTGAGCTGAAAGCAGTCGATCGCTGCGTGTTTGGAGTTGACACACCACGGGCACTTCTTCTGCAGGAGTTTTTCAAACTGCTCCTGCGTGGTCGACTTCTTGCCCCGCGAAGGACGGTCCACAGCCGCGACGAGATCGTCTGGCTTGCGTTTTCGGGAAGAACCCGAAAAATCCCGCTGGCCTTTGTCAGCCCGGTTGTCGTTGTTGCGCTTCTGGTTGAGGTCGGTACGTCTTGGAAACCTCTCGCGCATCTTTTCTTCTTGTTCAGACCAGTCATGCATCATGTCGCGTAAACCTGCAACCGTCTTTGGCCTGTTACGCCCAAAATCATGATATATACCTGGGTCAGTGAGGCCGTTGTAGAAGCAGTCGATAATGTCCTCTTCTGAGATGTTGGCGATGGTGGCCCGCACATCGAAAAAATGGCGGGTGTAGGAACGGAGGAGTTCATTGCGCTCTTGCTTGCACTGGGCGAGGTCGTGCCGGGTTCCTGCTCGAGATATGGCCCCCTGGAAGTTGTCGATGAAGACCTTCTTGAGGCCTTCCCAGGAGTCGATGGAATCGTTGGGGAGACTTTCCAGCCAAGTCAACGGTGCAGGCTCCAAAGCCATCGGAAAGTAGACGACCTTGGTAGTGTTGGAGCCACCAGCCACCTCAATGGCAGTAGAATAACAGCGGAGCCATTGTTGGGGGGCCTGCTTGCCGTCATACTTGGTAATGCCAATTGGCTTGAAACCCTCCGGGTACTTGTAGTTGTTGAATCTCGCAGTGAACGCGGGGAAACGATCGCTGCAGTCAGCATCATCTCGCTCGACTACCTCGCGCTCCCGTCGCCTCGAGTCGAGGACTGACCGGGCATTGCGCCCCTCATTGATCTTCTGGCGAAGATCAGGTTGGTGACATGGAGGGTTGGGCTGCCTCGGGTTGTTTGTTGGAGGTGGCTGTCGCCTCCCACCGGTGATCTGGCTTCCACCCACGCCATCATTGTTGTTGCTGTGTTGGGGTCGCGGGCGATGATCCGTTGTTCGACTTGGGGCCTGGCTTCGGCTATCTCCGACGTGCTCGTCCCTGCCGGAGCCTGCTGGTCCAACTGGACCCACGCCCGTTGGGCGTAGATGAGTGCTTGTCGGACGTTGGGGTCGTTGCTTCGCTCGAGTAGTGCTGTTACCCGAGCAATGTTGGCCACAGGAGTCCTGAAGCCACGTTCATCTGCCGCGGCGAATTCTGCGTCGAGTTCGCGCTGTGCAGAACGTATGTGCTCGTTGGCGCGCCTTCTGCGAACCGCACGAGCTCTGTTCCTTGCACGTCGCGCGTCGCGCTCGGCATCGTTCTCGTTCTCGGCTTCTGCGGTGTCTTCATCTTCTGATATGCCGTCAAGTGCGCCAATGGGGATGAGGGCGTCGTCGTCCCCTTCTTCCGCCATCAGGACTTGGCGAGTTGCGAGTTCTTCGAAAGGGGCTTCGACTAGCTCAGTCGAGCCCTCGGATATGGCAGCCAACGCCCTGCCCTCCTGAAAAGGCAAAGGCTCAAGATGGGCTACCAATCGGTCGTCATGTCCGAGTGAATCGGACAAGTTCATCCCCCTCCAATGAACAATTCATCCTTCGGAGGTGGTGGTGATCATCAGCCCGCAAGCGGCCAGGTGATCCTCAGCCTCCCGACATGCGGTGGCCCCGGAACCTCCAGCCTGGAGCAAAGAGTCCAAGTCCTTTTCCAACGTGGAAAAAGGAAAAGTAGAAACAGACGCTGCCTCGGTCTCCCTGGCAGAGTCAGAAAACGGTGACTCATCGAGATTATCGACAAAGTCGTCAAGCCTTGCGGCGAGTGTCTTTAGCTTGAAGGTGTCGTCGACGGTGTGCCGACGGAAACCGCCTGCGCCGTTGGCAACGCAGACCCACGAGCCAAAAACAAAGGTCGTGCCCTCAGGGAGCACGGGACTGGGGAACTTAAAAATCACCATCGAGTTCTCCAGCGGATCTCTGATGCGCACCCCTACCTGGCGCGCCAGCTGTCGGGTTTTATCCGGCTGCCCACCAAGGGGTATACCCAAGGTGGTAGGTTTTAGGTTGGGATGCGCCGAGATCAGGAACTCGAAGGTGCAGACAACACAAGATTTAGACAGGTTCAGGCCGCAATATGCGTAATACCCTACGTCCTGTATGATGGTTTGTATTGCCTTGGTGTTGATCTGGTGATCTTATGTTTTGAGGGGGTCCCTGCCCGCCCTTATATATCCGGGGGGACAGGGTTACATGAATCCTAGTCTGATACTAACATAGAAATCGTACTCAAGTACAACTCGAGTAGTTTCCTTCTGTATCGACTAGTTCTACTCCGCATGCAGGTAGAATACAATATAAATAAGGTACAGGACATATCCTATCCCCTAGCCCAATACGGACTCCTTGATGTACGCAGCCCCGTGGCCCCGGGTCTGACATTACGCACCTCGCGGCCCGAACCTGTCTAAATCTTGTGTTCCTTGCACCTTCGAGTTCCTGATCTCGGCGTCTCCTCATCTAAACTTACCACCTTGGGTATACCCTTCGGTGGGCAGCCGGTAAAACACCGACAGCTAGCACTCACGAAAGCGTCCCCATACATTACCGTTCCTTATAGAAACGGCATCTGTACAATTCCCGCCGTACGAACAACGTTAGCATACGCTACCGAGATAGTGTATTCACGGGGGTACCGTCACTTAATGAGATGGGGGTATGAATAGCAATCACCATACCCTGCACCAAACCTTTACTCCCAATATAATCAATGAATAGTTGGTATATTGGTAGCACCTCAAGTAAGCCACTGCTTGAGGGCAGCGTTCAGTTCACGACACCGACATGACGCTCAAGCTCTCTCAGTTGACTGAGGATACTTACCTTCTTACCCTAGCGATGAGTGCGTCATTACAAAAATTGAAGGTCGGTTGTACACAAAAGTAAGTTTTGAAAGAAAGTAATGTGCTGGAAGTCAGTTATAATAAAAATAAGTTAGATAGCCACCTAATCATATTCCCATAATCCCCTAGGACTTTACGAACTAAGCATCATCCTTAACGAACCAACGTATTTAGGGCTCGTTATACTCTCTGGTGTATGCATTTCAGCTCTGATACCAGCTGTGGCAGAACCGCCCGAATTATTCTGACTTAAGTGCGCTAAACATTACCATACAAGCAATCCGGGCTAACACGCACTTAAAATGGAGTAAAACGACAGTCTGTCAGGTAACATCCCCTTGCAAGGGAAACCTAAACACACGTCACGTGGTTACTCACAGAGTCACACGTGAAACTTTTCCCCTTTATTCCCATTTCATGGAACAGGGCCACCGTCCTCGAGTACAGAGGTCCACGAACCACGGTACGATATCGGGCCATGGCTGCTCTTGCATTCACCATGTGCCCATGGGAACGGCGTCAAGACGGTGGGAGGTATGTCCATGCCCTGGTTCAATCAGGTACTTAAGCTTACCGATTACCATATCCTCGGCATGTGGCTAGTACGTTTAAAAACATAACCACCACTACCACACACCGCGACCTTAGCATTTTCGCTAAACAGATGGGGCCTCAATTATCAACAAGAATATCGTAACATAGCCCCGTCCGTCGACCTTATGATTCCAACATAAGTGAAACAAGCAACTCGTATATCTCGCAAGTGACAGAAAATCACTCGACTTTTACCGGAGTCCTATTAGCATGGCAATCTAGCGACCGACACAGACTAGTGTTCATATCATAGGTACGAGGATCATGCAACTAGAGTTTCAATCAACTCCTACAAACTTAATGCACAATACCATATATAAATAAAAGTTGCATAAGTTTAAAAGTAGGGGTTATGCTCCGGGGCTTGCTTTCTTGAGCAAAGCTAGCCTTGGGCTCTTCCGAACTTTGGTTCAGGTCTTCAGCAACTACAGTTAGATTTACTTGAGCTTTGCGTTGCTCACTCTCAGACTCCGGTACCAGCTCGTAGGTTCCATCGGTGGGAGTCGTCGATTCTATATGAATGCATATGTATGAGTGGTTTTAATTTTACAAGATAAATAACTATTTCACTATAAAGTTATAATTCAACAAAACTCAAGTTAAGTTGTAAAGAACTTCATTTTCTTTTCCTTAGGCAGTCATTTATCGAGTAGTATCTAGATTAACTAACTTCATTAGGTAAGTGAGGGATTTTATCATTTCATAAACTGCCATTTTTCGAAAGTAAGCATGGATTAAAAACAAAACAACTTCTAGAGATAGTTTCTGGTGTTGAGATTTTCATATCGAGCACATTTTTTAAGTACAAACTCACGGTAAAATTTCCGGCCATTTTCATTCAGCAGATTAATCATGAAAAATACATTAAACAACTACTGCTAGGATCAAGATCCATTTATATAGAACAAACCATGCAAAAAGTGGTGCTCAACATTTTACTAAATACTTCTAAACTTGTGGTGAGTCTAGTGTAAATTTTTCAGGTTTTATTGTGCAAGATATAGAGCATAGAAAATAAGTCAAGATACATCTACATTAATCAAGATTTATTTCTACAGGCAGCTCCACAAAGTTTATGTGTCTCAAACTTTTCCAATATGATAATCTACTCAAAGGTAGTCTCTGGTTAAAATTTCTTATTTTCTATGCACTAGAACTAGTTACATTGATTTAATGTAGCTTTTCTTAACTAAACAAATATGAGCAAGTTAGACAGAAGTAAAAAGTTCCAAACTTTGTCCATAGCATCTATTCATCAAGGTTACTCTACTGTAAAAGTTTCAACCCCAAAATATTAGTAGAACAACATGAACAAATAACTCTAGCAAAATAGCACATCAAAAAAGGTCCAACGGAAACTACTTGTAGAGACTTTTTCTAGCTTTGAGATTTTTACACAATTCTTATCAAGTAGAGACTAGCTTATAGTCCAAAAATCATCCATAGTACTATCCTAGATCAAGAGATACATTTATAGGCTATTTAAAATAAGATTAATTTTAGATCAAGTTATAGTTTGTAACTAGCCATCCTTTTGTTTTAAAAGTTTTTGGATTCATCAAGAGGGTCACAAAAAGTTTTAGTTTGCAGTTTTTTGATTTTTCTATGATTTTAGATTGATTTTATAATTGAAAACCTCTTGAAAACAAAAGGACTCGAGTTCTCGTAGATAGAACCCTGAATCTAGCAGAAAGGACCCTAAAAAGAACTTGGCGATTGCAATGTACTCCCTGGGCGGGGCTGGGTGTTTTCCAGTGGAAATCCAGTGAGGAAACTAGTCGGCAGTGAGAGGAAACGGGTGGGGGAGCACGAGGAGGTCGAGGGAAACCTGTTGGTGTGCTCGGTTGGGGCTGGGGTGGCGGGAGTTGGGCTGCTGATGGTCAGTAGGAGCTTAGGCGAGGTGCGGATGGTGGATGGCGGTGCTCCGGCGAGGGGAAGTTGGGGAGTACCAGCAGGTCGAGGGTGACCCGTTTAGCCTCAGTTTGGGCGGAGGAGGAGCGGAAAGTGGGGCTCAATGGTTAAGTCGAGTGGCATGCGATTATCTATCAAATACTTCTAGTATCGCTCAGATTACTAGTTCTCAACTAGTTTTCTATGTTACTGAAGGGGCCTTGCCCCCAAACCACGAGTAACTCCCCGAATTACTAGTTCTCGACTAGTTTTCTATGTTATTGAAGGGGCCTTGCTTCCAAACTTCGAGTAACACTCTGTTTACTAGTTTCCGACTAGTAATACACATAGTTTACTAAAGGGGCGTTGCTCCCGTACGACCTCACCAACGGTCTCGATAGAAATCAAATTTTCCGACCTGAAGGAGCCTGAAGCACCCACACCACTCGCATGGATGTCAACCGTGCAATCAATGACTTGATCAACAACCCAGAACCCCTCGAACCAAATCTGCCTCGGCCTGCAGTCCTATACCACAAGTTCTACTCTTAGTCAGAGGAGGATTTGGATCGACTACTACAAGTTGGAGAGGATTTGGATCGTCTACTACAAGTCGGAGGAGGATTTGGATTGTCTACCACAAGTCGGAGGAGGATTTAGATTGTCTACCACAAGTCGGAGGAGGATTTGGATCGTCAACTACAAGTTGGAGGAGGACTAGCCAGCATCCATCAAAGGGCTCCCGTCCCTGCCGACTACTCGGACTTCATCAATGATGCACTACCCTTATCAAACGGCCACTGGGGCCTGCTGGTGCCTCCAACTTGGTCGGGTGGGCCCGGGCATTGGAATGGAACGAGTCCTCCAAGCTACCTGGCTCAGCCCACCTTTCTGCGTTTTCAACTTCGTCGGGCGGGCCCGAGCATTGGAAGGGCACGACTCCTCCAAGCTACCCGGCTCAGCGCACCTTTCTGCATTTTCAACTTGGTTGGGCAGGCTCGGGTATCAGAAGGGCATGGAGTCCTCCAAGCTACCCGGCTCAGCCCACCTTCCTGTGCCATCAACCCCGACAACCTGTTGGGCATAGCACCATTCTAGGAAGGCAGGACCCTCAATTCCTCGACGACTACTTCGCCCTCACGAGAGCACTCAGCGACCCGCCGATGACTACTTCGACTACACAACTAGTCAGAAGCGGGACTCATTCCACCAATGACTAGTTGGAATCCATTCCGACTAGTCGGGTTTCACCAACAAACTATTGCGGCTCCACCAACAAGTGATACGGGTTTGTCGGCAATCACCAATGAATCATGATTGCCAATTATCTACGCTCGCCTAGTCTCTACGCTCAGGGGCTGAGCGCAACAAGGCGGCTTCCCACGTGAAGACTGAGGCCTGATTCAAGGAGGTTTTACGGAGATGTTTAGGGAACTTATTTAACCATTGTCTTGAGTTTTATCTTGACACAAGGGGTTTTTTCCCAAAGAATTCATTCAACCACTCGGTCAAGGAATCAAGGAGTTTACCCAAGTCAGGGCTTATTCATTCATGCATATTTCAGCGTCGTACAAACCGTCTTAGCCTACCCAAGGAGTTCCTTCGGGCTAACTGAGACATCTTTGCATGGCAACATATGACTTGTTTTAGCCTGCCTAAGGAGTTCCTTCGGGCTAACCGAGACATCTTCGCATGGCAACATATGACTTGTTTTGGCCCGTCCAAGGAGTTCCTTCAGGCTCGCCGAGTCATCTTTGCACAACGACTACTTTCATAACAACGCAAGTGCAGGATTGTGTTGTCACTTCCTTTGGGCCAACCGAGACATCTTCGCATGGCAACATACGGCTTGTGTTGGCCCACCCAAGGAACTGATCAAGATCAAGTGCAGGATCTCATCGTCACCTCCTTTGGGCCAACCAAGACATCTTTGCATGGCACCATATGACTTTTCTTGGCCCGCCCAAGGAACTGATCATCCCACGTGAAGGACCTTGTCATCAATCCCTTCGGGCCAACCATGACATTTTCGTAAGTCAACATGTGAATTCTCATGGTCCACCCAAGGAGTTGACTGAAACTACTAGCAAGATTTATTTCTCCCTCGCTAATTGACTTTCGTCACCTTCACATACTTCCAGTACAACTCCGTTTACAGTTCACGACTAGTATTACGTGCAAGTTTACTGAAGGGGCCTCGCTCCCATAGTTCTAGTAACGCTCAGATTACTACTTTCTGACTAGTATTCTATGTTACTGAAGGAGCTTCGCTCCCATACTTCTAGTACAACTCTGTTTACTGGTTCATGACTGGTATCCGTGCAAGTTTACTGAAGGGGCCTCGCTTCCATAGTTCCAGTACAACTCCATTTACTTTTACGACTGGTATTACGTGCAAGTTTGCTGAAGGGGCCTCGCTCCCATACTTCCAGTAACAGATTACTAGTTTCTGACTAGTATCCTATGTTACTGAAGGGACCTCACTCCCATACTTCCAGTACAACTCCGTTCTACTGGTTTACGACCGGTATTACGTGCAAGTTTACTGAAGGGGCCTCACTCCCATACTTCCAATATAACTCCATTTACTGGTTCACGACTGGTATCCATGCAAGTTTACTGAAAGGGCCTCGCTCCCATACTTCCAGTATTTGATTACTAGTTTTCGACTAGTATTCTATGTTACTCAAGGGGACTTGCTCCCATATTTCCAGTACAACTCTGTTTACTAGTTCATGACTGGTATCTGTGCAAGTTTATTGAAGGGGCCTGGCTCCCAAATTTCCAATACAACTCCATTTACTAGTTCACGACTGGTATTTGTGCAAGTTTACTAAGGGGCCTCGCTTCCATACTTCCAGTATCTATCTGATTACTAGTTTTTGACTAATATTCTATGTTACTGAAGAGTCCTCACTCCCATACTTCCAGTAACGCTCTAATTACTGGTTTCTGACTAGTACTCTATTTTACTGAAGGGGCCTCGCTCCCATACTTCCAGTAACGCTTTGACTACTAGTTTCCAACTAGTATTCTATGTTAGTGGAGGGGCTTTATTCCCATACTTCCAGTAACGCTCTGACTACTAGTTTCCGACTAGTACTCTATGTTACTGAAGGGGCCTCGCTCCCATACTTCCAGTACTACTCCGTTTACTAGTTCTCGATTAGTTTTATATGGAGTTTACTGCAAGGGCATTGCTTCCAACACGGTTTCATGTATATCAGTTACAACATACTTTTATTGTTTACCTTGTAGGGGACCTGATCTAGACCGTGCTGCTGGGCGAGTCGGATTCAACTCCGATTAGTTGGCTTCATCAACAATTGCCCACATCTACTTCGACTTTGACTAGTTGGGTTCATCAACAACCGTTGGCGACTACTTGACTACTCATCTCGCCACAAAGCTAGTCAGAGTTAACTCCGCTCGATGACATGATGGCGACTACTTCGACTACTCATCTTGCCTACAAAACTAGTTGGAATCGACTCCGACTAGTCGGTTTCATCACAATTCAAGATTCAGCAGCAACTTGGCCGATGCCTAGGCTTGGGGGTTGGTGCCATCAACTACTAGGCATATACTATGCGACTCATCTAGCTCCCAGGCTTAGGGGCTGGATACAATATGGCTCTCAGCGACCACGGTTTAATTTGAGCGGTAATTTAGGGCATTGTTTGGTGAAGTTATTTGTTTAACCATTTTTTCAGAAAAGTTATCCCGAAAAAAGAGGTTTTTGAATTTACTAAACCAATTTGCCCATCTTAACTATCAAATCTTTACCATCATATATTGCATGCCATGATTCTTTAGATCCTTTATTCCAAACCTTGGAAATTTGGATTCAAGGCTCAGGGGCTGTGGGACATGTGTCATCAGTGACTTATTTTTCAAATCTTTTGGAAGATAAGGGTAGAAGACTCAAGACTACATTGACCCTCAGCCTGATTCTATGAATCAATTGAAGGCTCGGGGGCTACTCCATATGGAGTGCAAGTTCGATTGCAACCCATACAAAAGAAGACTTGAAAACTACTTGGGGCATGAGCACCTCACAGCCTCGATGCAGCCAAGAAAGTGCTTGGTAGACCCCTTCCAGATAGAGTTCAGGAGAACTTGAGGACATCTTCAGAAGTACTCGGACGCCTGCAGTAATTGATTACAAAGAGCTCGGTGGCTTGTCAGACCGAGCCTACAGGACTGCGCACATGGCCTACATCTTGTAGGATAAGGGGTGGGACATGGCCCACGCCCTACACTGGTTGTAACTACAGTAGCATAGTAGGACTACTCATACAGTAGTAACACTAGTCAGAGACAGTAGGAAACTACCCAAAAACCACTCGGGTAGGACTCTAGGGCTCGTATACGACTATGACTTCCATGTAACCCTATCCCTCCTATTGGTGTTTTACCGCCATGCCCACCGAGGGATACCCCCGAGGTGGTGAGTTTGTAGTTAGGGTGTCATCGAGATCAGGAACTCGAAGGTGCAAAGGAACGCAAGGTTTTACACACGTTCAGGCCGCTGAGAGCATAATACCCTACGTCCTGTGTGGTTTGTATTTCCTTTGATTATGATTGTCCCCAAGGGGGTCCCTGTCCGCCCTTATATAGTCTGGGGGGACAGGTTTACATGGGAGTCCTAGTCGGGTACAAGCCCAGGAGTCCTACCCGAGTAGTTTAACTAATGTACGAGTAATCCTACTGCATTACGAGTAGTTACAACAAATGTAGGGCATGGGCCATATCCCATCCCGTATCCTAGGAGAAGTGTGCCACGTAGACAGTCCCGTGTGCCTGGGTCTGACAAGCCCCCGAGCTCTTCGTAGCCGAGTACTATAGGTGTCCGAGTACTTCTGAAGGCATCTTCGAGTTCCCCCGAACTTCATCTTGAAGGTGTCCTCCAAGTACTTCCTTGGCTGTGTCGAGGCTGTGAGGTGCTCATGCCCGAGTAGTTGTCCAGTCTTCTTTATATGGGGTGCAATTAAACTCGCACTCTATATGGAGTAGCCCCCGAGCCTTAGGTTAACTTGTAGAATCAGGTTGAGGGTCAATTTAATCTTGAGTCTTCCATTCTTATCTTCCAGCAGGTTTGAAAAATAAGTCACCGATGTCATGTGTCCCGTGGCTCTCGAGTCTTGAATCCAAATCCCCAAGTTTTGGAATAAAGGATCTAAAGAATCGTGGCATGCAATATATGACGGCAAAGATTTGATGGTGATCATGGGCAAATTGGTGCAGTAAATTTGAAAACCTCTTTTTTTGGGATGAGTTCCCTGAAAAAATGGTTAAACAAATAATATCCAAAAAACACCCAAAATTACCTCTCAAATCCACTTTTGTGCCCTGAGCCAATGACTAAATAAGTCCTCTGGGTAATAAATTGAACAAACCCCTTATTTTGGAATAAAATCCCTAAGATAATGGTTAACAAACATCTACCCAAGACAAGTCTTAAAATGCCTCTTGGATCGGGTACTGTCGAGTAATTTTACAGCGTCCAGTGTTGAAACATGAGAGCTATCTATTGAGGCACGCTGAGTGCCTTGTCCATCAAGCCCCCAAGCCAGGAGCCAGATGATAAGCATGAAGTACTCATAGCAGAACGGTGGCACTAGCCCCCGAGTCCAGGCATTGAGCAAGTAGCCGCTGGTGCTTGAACAATCGATGAAGGCATCTAGTTGGAGTTGATCCCGACTAGGATTGTAGTCAAAACAAGTAGTGAAAGTAGTCGAACAGGTGTAGAACTAGTTGTAATCAAGTAAACTTATCATGGGAGCGAGGCCCCTTCAATAACATAGTGTATAAGTCAAAAACTAGTAATATGTTACTGGAAATAAGGGAGCGACGCCCTTTCAGCAAACTTGCACGTAGTACCAGTCATAGACCAATATAACAACGTTGTGCTGGAAATATGAGCGCAAAGCTCCTTCAGTAACCCAAGAGACTAGTTTAAAACTAGTAATTAGTTACTGGAAGTATGGGAGTGAGGCCCCTTCAGCAAACTTGAGCGTAGTACCAGTCGTAAAACGGTAAAACGGAGTTTTACTGGAAGTATCCATCTCCAGGCATCAATAAAAGATGTCCTTAGTTGATCAAGGATGAAAACGACATAATGCTCAATATTCCAAGAATTTGGTACCTCCTGGCCATCAGGGTACTATAAGCGATAAGATCAAGGGCCTGTAACCTTGTGCACAATGAAAGGTCCTTCCCATCATGAGTTGAGCTTGTGTAGTCTAGTATCATCCTGGATTCACCGAAGAACCATATCTCCAACGTTGAAAGAGCGTCGTTGAACGTTCCTATCGTGGTAACAATGAACTCCTTGGAAGTAGCAGGCCGACTGCAACAATGCATTGCATCAGATTTCCTCAGCCGAGTCAAGCTCAAGATGTCGTGCAGTGTCAGCCTCACCTTTCTTCAAACATCTCCAGTTGTGGAGACTTCCACATCACGTCAGTTGGTAATATAGCTTTAGATCTGTATACGAGAAAGAAAGGTGACTGTCCTGTGGCTTTGCTTGGTTGTGTGTGAAGCTTCCAGACTACTGATGACATCTCGTTGATCCACTTTCCACCCTTTTTACTGTTCTCATCATAGAGTTGTTTCTTCAATCCATCCAGAATCAAGCCGTTGGCACGCTCAACCTGGCCATTGGCCTGCGGGTGAGCCACTAAAATGTATTTCACTTCAATGGAGCTGCTTTCAGAGAAATCCCAGAACTGATGCGAGTGGAAATTGGATCCTAAATCTATGATGATGGTGTTGGGGAAGCCGAAGCAGTGTAAGATGTCGCAGATGAAAGTGACCACTCTATCCGCCGTGAGCGTTGCGATTGGCTTGTACTCGATCCACTTGGTAAACTTGTCGATGGCCACCAACACGTGTGTGAAACCTCCTGGCGCAGTTGTTAAGGGCCCTATCATGTCCAGGCCCCAGCATGCAAATGGCCATGAGGGTGGTATACCGATAAGGTTATGAGCGGGAACATGGGGCTGTCTGCCAAAGAATTTGCAGTTGGTGCACCGGTGAATGAGTGCTTCGACATCTGCCAAAGCAGTTGGCCAGTAGAAACTAGATTGAAATGCCTTGCCGACTAGTGTGCGAGAAGCTATGTGGTTCTCGCATATGCCTTCGTGAATCTCTTGGAGTATCTCTTTGCCCTCCTCCATGCTAACACAATTCATGAGTATGCCCGATGCTGTTTCACGCTTGTACAAATTGCCCCCAACTAGAAAATACCCTTTGTTGCGCCGTAGGATGCGAGTAGCTTCAGTGCTTTTTGGGTCGATGATAAGGGGTAGTTTGTGCTCCTGGATGTAGTCGATAAAGGCCACCCTCCAGTCGACCTCGATCATCAAGACCTCTCGGTTGGGTTCCTTGGGACCCTGAGTGATGGAACTTGAGTCTGGTGCCCTGATGGAAGGATCATGCAACTCGTGAACGAAAACTCCCGGTGGGACGTTAGCTCAATCTAAACCCAGTTTGGAGAGCACATCCGCACCCACATTGTTGTCGCAAACCACGTGGTGAATTTCCAGCCCCGAGAACTTTTTCTCGAGCTTGCATATTTCAATAACGTAGGCGTCCATGGTGTCCTTGTTGATGTCCCACTCCTTGTTGACTTGTTGAACCACTAGTAAGGAGTCACCATAGACGAGTAGTCGCTTGATGCCCAGGGAGACTGCCAGGCGTAGCCCGTGCAATAATGCCTCATACTCGGCTTCATTATTGGAGACCTTGAATAGTATTTGAAACACGTACTTGAGCTGTTCTCTTCACAGGCTGATGAAAAGTACTCCCGCATCACCGCCATCGAGCTTGAGTGAGCCGTCAAAGTACATGACCCAATGCTTTGGCTGGTTGGTTGGGGCTTCCACTTGATTTTCTTGCCTCTTCGCCATGAAATTGACTAGTGCCTACGAATTGATGGATGTCCGGGGCTTGAAGTCGAGTGTGAGAGCTCCCAGCTCCACTGCCCACTTGGAGATGCGCCCGGTAGTGTCCAGATTGTGGAGGATATCCTCCAATGGGAAGTTGGAGACCACCAGGATATTGTATGCATCGAAGTAGTGGCGAAGCTTCCTAAAAGTGATGAGTATACTATAGAGTATTTTCTGAATCATTGGGTAACGAATGTTAGATTCAGAGAGGACTTCGCTGATGAAGTAAACTGGTCGCTGCACCCCGAAGGTGTGGCCTTCTTCCTGTTGTTCCACCATGATTGCCATATAGACGACATGAGTAGTCACGGTGATGTAAAGTAGCAGGTTCTTGCGTGGTTGGGGAGCCGTCAGGATGGGTGGTGACTGCAAATGGTGCTTGAAATCTTGCAGCGCCTGGTTTGCCTCCTTGGTCCACTTGAACTTGTCATGGAGCTTGAGCAATTTGAAGAAGGGTAGTCCCCTTTCTCCAAGTTGGGAGATGAATCTATTCAACATTGCCATGCACCCTGTGAGCTTCTGGACATCCTTGATCATTCTTGGAGCGTCCATGGCTGTGATGGCATTGATCTTCTCTGGGTTTGATTCAATTCCTCAGTGACTAAAAATGAACTCGAGTAGTTTTCCTTATGGCACACCAAAGATGCACTTCATCGGGTTAAGCTTCCATCAAAACCATCGCAAGCTGTTGAAAGTCTCCTCGAGATCAGTTATGAACTTATTGTGGGATCTAGTCTTGATGACCACATCATCCATGTAAAGCTTCAACATTGTGGTGTAGCTGGTCCGCAAGGCAGAGTTGGATGGTCTATTTATAGGTGGCTCCTAAGTTCTTCAATCCAAATGACATTGTAGTGTATGCGTATGCTCCAAAGGGGGTAATGGATGCCATTTTGATCTGATCTTCCTCTTTGAGAGCTATCTGATGGTAGCCCGAACAGTAGTCGAGGAAGGAGAGCTAGACGCAACC
This sequence comes from Panicum hallii, assembly GCF_002211085.1. NCBI lineage: Eukaryota > Viridiplantae > Streptophyta > Magnoliopsida > Poales > Poaceae > Panicum > Panicum hallii. The sequence goes on along the minus strand of NC_038050.1, from coordinate 38,126,153 downwards.
AGCCGTAGAGTCGATGACTTGGTCGATGTGGTAGAACCAACCTGAATTACACCGGCTCAAGTGCGCTGATTCTTTCTCGGAAGGCAGTAAGTACTCAACCGCACTTCAAACGGGTGTAACCCCGTGGTCTGTCGAGTAAAGTCCCGATAAAACCACCTAACTCAAGATCAAAACAAGGTACCTCGCACGAAGGTGAGTCTAGAGATACAATCACCGATAATTTTACATTACAGACATAATATTACATTATTATTCAAATATATACGGTAGCAAGACCTAACTAGTATGAATTTATACAAAACTTTTTAAACTTAGAGTATCTGCAGCGGAAAGTAAAATACGACACTACCAGACATCGCGGAACGGATGTTGAGCTAAGCCCAAGCTCAACATCACTCGGAAGGACCTGTGTTGGCCGGGGACGGATCCTATTCCACGGACCTACCATCGGGAAGAGCATAGGGCCATGGTACAGGCAGAGCAGAGTCCTTAGGGGGATTACCTGGAACAAAAGTCACATTGCAAGGCTGAGTATTCTAATACTCAGCAAGGCTTACCCGTTTCATGGTATACTTAGCCATGTAGCTAGACTATGAAGGCTTGTAATGGTTCTGGATATAATTTCAGCTGAAAAGCAACAAAGAGTAGATCCTTAATTTCAACTTTTAGCTTTCAAGTTCTAGTTGGTTATCCATTCTAAGTATGCAACTATAGCTACTCAAGCATGGTACAACTTTTTAAGCAAACATCATCTTTGGTCATCAACAAGTTGCTCTTATTACTCTATGTGGCAAAGGGATCAAGCAGTCTCAATCTCCGCGAGAAATGGATGATTTTGAATCAAATTTCAAAACCTTGCAAGGGTAAACCTAACTCACACGCTTGGAACATCCAATGATTGTTCCGAAGCAACCGTTAGCCTTTCATTCCGACTTGTGGATCAGTGCCACCACAAGCGACTGTAGGACCATACGCACATCCAATGTGCAGGATGTACGTCTGTAGCGCGACTACATGACCGTACTCCTGTTCGCTGTGCGGAACGTACTCCCGCACATCGGTGCGTGTGCGAAAAACCAAATTACGAGTGGTGGGGGGTATGTCCACTCCTCGGGCTGATTGGTTACTAGGCTTACCGCTTACCATATTTCGCGGCATGTGGCTAGTATTTTCAAACGCTTAACCACCGCTACCACACACTGCGACCTTATCAAATTTTCATCAACACAGACGGGGTTTTTACCAAAGTCATGAATCATAATCACAACCCCGTCTGTCATCCTTATAGTGGTTACAGGAATGTAAACATTGCAACTCCTATGAGCTCGCGAGTGACAGGAGATCACTCGACTTCTACCAATCCTATTAGCTTAAATGCAACTAAGGTTTCAATACAATTCGTGGAAACTTAAATGCACAAGTAGATATACATGAATATATAAGTTGCAGTGTAGTAAAAATAGCAGTTTATGTCCGGGGCTTGCCTTCTTGGGTGGGGCTGGGGTCAGAGATGTCAATAACTTCCAAACTTTGGTTCGGGGCTTCAATTAACTCCTCGGCGACGTTCACTTGGTCTTCCGAAATGCCCTGCTCGAGTTCCGGAATCAACTCTTAGGTTCCGTCGGCGAGTGTAGTCGAATCTACAGGATATGTAGTGATTTGAAGCAATGGTCGTTGATTTAAGAACTTTACTTCACGATAAAGTTGCAATCTAATAAACAAACATTCTATTTAGCAGACATGTCATCTATTCTTATACTAGGCAATCATTCATCGAGTATAAACATAATTACCTAATTGCATTAAGTGAGAAGTTGAGTTACTCTAAGCAACTAAACTAATTATAGTAAGTAGCATTGAAAAAGATCCTAATTTATCTAATTAATTTCCTTAAACATTATTAGTTGGTTTAATTAACTAATTACTCATTCAATAAGAGTTGGGGTTATTATTTTAATCAAACAATATTTGGATCATGAACTATTTTTCTAGTTGGATCTACTGCAAACCTAAGGATAAAAATTTTACTAGAAAAAGATTGATCTGAATCTAAGCTACTGTGATTTTATCAAGATTTTTATCCATATAGCCTTTCTGCTATAAAATAAACAAAATCAGCATTGTGATATTAAGATCTATTTATATCAGAAGTTCTATACTAGATCTTGTGCTGTAATTTTGTGAACATATAACACTACTCAAAAGTAACCATCTAATTTAATTTCATAAATTTTCATAAAGCAGAACTATTATTCATGAATTATCTTTGAATTTAAGCATAAATTCATAACTTAAGCTACTTTATGCTACTGATGTTCAAAATTTTATCATGGATTACACATGCTGAAAGAAAGTTAGAGTGAAATTTTTAGTTACAACATTAACAGACTCATCCTAGAATAAATCCTAAAGCTTTCAGCAATATAACACAAAGACACTTAAACAGTATAGCTAGAAAATAGTTCTGAGTCTACAAATTTTATATAGAGCTATACATGAGACACATATCCTATGTTTCAAATTTTAGCACCAGCACAGCTATGGATCAAGAGATCTAATTAGCACACCCATTTTCTAATATTTATTCTAATTCAAAATATTCACTTAATTAGCTCAAGGTTATAACACAAAAGTTGTAGTGTTTACCTCAAGGATTCAAACAAAACTGGTTTGACATTTTTCTGAATTTCCTATGAATTCTTACAAATTTCTAAAGATCACTGATTTGAATTGGAAGGGAGGGATTGAAATCTTGCAACCAGGCCCTCGGAAAGATTTAAATCAATGCAATCAAGTCCTTGGCTCGTCGGGGCAGAGAGCCGAGACTCGCCGGCCAAATTCCGATGACGGTGGTCGCGGCGGCGAGGGGGAACCGGCCAGGAAGGATCAGGGGGCTAGGGGGAACCTTGCTGGGGGTGATGTGATGGTCGGGGTTGACCGGAGGGGGTGGAACAGCGATGACCCGAGGTGGCGGCGATAGAGCTCAACTATGGCGGCGGTGTTCCGGCGTGGCGGCTCACCGGTGGTGGACCGGAGGTAGGGGAAAAGCTCCAGGGGGTTAAGGCGGTCCTCCCAAGCTACTTATCGAGAGCTAAGACGGCCGGAAGGATGGGTCCCCGCGACGACCCGAGATGGCAGCGAAAGGGGAGCTCGTCGGCGAAGTGGATGCGGTGCTCAAGGTGGCGATGGAGGGGCTGGAGAGCTTCACGGGATCATGGGGAAGCTGCTGGAGGTGATTGAAAGCATCTAGGCCCCTAAATTGTATCTTGGTAATTAATGACAACTATAAGTGGACTAACTGCTTCATTGAGATTTATGAGAGTAGGATGGTCTATAAATGAATAGTTGAAAAGGAGCAAATGGCGCAACGATCTAAGCAGAGACTCAAAATGGACAGCTCAAGGCAAAGGTATAACATAGGGATTTTATTTTTGCCGGTCTAAAAAAGAGTAGAGAAGAACTCGACCGGGTTTTTAGGCTAGATAGCCGTACTATTAAGAGGGGCCGATGATCGTTTGCTCGGAAATTTGCTAAGTGCCTTATGATCGAGTCTCTACATTGCATACCTTGAGAAACATGGCACATGAGAGAAAATATGCACACATAATGAGGTTTCCTGCACTTCACGCCTGAACCGGACAGTCCGGTTTATTTTCTGCTTCTGAGACAGAATGTTTCGTCCAACCGGATTGTCCGGTCCTGTATGGCGGACTGTCTGGTTTGGCTGTAACGGCTAGTTCTGCCCACACCGTTTTTGCAACAGTTGACCGTTGGGGGAGCAGGCGGACTGTCCGCCGGTAGCTGGTAGACTATCCGCCAATGTAGCAGAAAACCCACCAACTCCTCCAAACGGCTAGTTTGTGTTGGTAGGCTATATATAATCACCACTTGACTGCATGAGGGTTCTCTTGGCACTTGAGAAAGACACTGGAACATCCTTGAGCAATCATTCACTCATCTCTCACTCACCATTGCTTAGTGATTGCATTCTTGTGAGTTAGAGTGTGTTTAGTGCATTGCATCAAAGAGGTTGATCATTGAGGCACTAGTGGGATTCCAAGCAAGCGTCCTTGGCTTGTTACTCTTGGAGGTTGCCGCCTCCTAGACGGCTTGGAGATCGTGTGAGCCACCGAGCATTTAAAAGGAGATTGTGAGGGTGCCGTGGCCAAATTTGTGAGAGGTTGAGCTCACCTCGCCGGAGCGGTGAAGAGCATCCTAGTGGAACTGAGGTTTGAAGAGGTTGTTTGATCGATTGGCTCAAGGACTAAGTGAAGACTTGGTAGAGGAGCAATCGAGTTCATTGAATCCACCTCAACGTGGATTAGGGGTGACCGGCAAGTCATCGACACCACGGGGTAAATTCTTGTGTCTTGAGAATTGGTTCTTACCTTGCAATTCTTTATCGCATCTACTCTTGTGCAAGTTTACATTCCTAGATTCTAGCTTTGCTTGATCACCCTAGGTTGCAAACCCAATTTAGCTCGACTTAGGCTAGAAATTTAAATCTCTTGTTGTACTAATTAAATTTCTCCTAAGTGCTTTATTTTTAGTTAAAACCGTCTATTCACCCCCCTCTAGCCGGTGTCCTTGATCCTACAAGTGGTATCAGAGCCATGGACTCCAATTTATAAGGATTTAATCATCCCGAAGTAGGACTAATGGCTCTAGAGGGAAATAATCATGTGGGGAAACCTCCGTTCTTTGATGGGAACAATTATGATTATTGGAAGACTAGGATGACGGCTCATCTTAAGGCAATGGGAAGGAAAATATGAAAAATTGTGATTGAAGGTTATGTGATCTTAGATGATAAGAACATGACTAGGGAAGATGAGGAGAATGAGCTATTAAATGATCAAGCTGTAAATATGTTGTACGGTGCTCTTGATATTAGGGAATTTAACCGAGTCAAAGGACTTGAAAGTGCTCATGGGATATGGGAGAAACTCAAGGAAATTCATGAAGGCTCAAACACCGTCAAAGAGGCAAAATTATACATCTTCAAGGGCAAGTTTAGTGAGTTTGCTATGAATAAGGATGAAGATGTGCCTACAATGTTCAACCGGTTAAATGATATCGTGAATGAGCTCAAGTACCTTGGGTTCATTGTTCCGGATGAAGAATTCTCTCAAAAATTCCTAAGATCTCTCCCGGAGAAGTATGACACAATTGTCACATTGCTTGTGAGATCCGGATTGAAGACCATGACACCCACACAAATACTTGGGGAAGTGATCACTCTTGACTTATTCAAGAAGTCTCAAGTTGAAGCTCAAGCTAATGAACCGGATAAGAAAAGCATTGCACTAAAAGCCAAAGCTTCAAAATAAGAAAGTGATGATGAAGATGATGAAGAATCGGTTGAAGAGATGGCACTCTTTGTAAGGAGGTTTAGAAGAATGATGTCAAAGAGAAAATTCAACAAGAAGGGCCAATCTTCAAAGAAAAACCCCTTTGAAGATAGAAAGTGCTATGAGTATGGAGAACCTGGGTATATTGCAATTAATTTCCCAAGCAAGAAAAACAAAAATTATGGTAAGAAGAAGATTGAGAACAAGAAGAAGAAATACTTCAAGAAAGAGAAGAATGGACAAGCCTATTTTGTGGAATTGGATTCCGATGAGAGCTCCGATGATGAAGATGACAAGCCATCAAGTGCTCTTGCTGGGATTGCTATCAAAGAAGCTCCATCTCTCTTCTCCAAACATCTTTGCCTCATGGCCAAGGGTGAATCTAAGGTAACTAATGATGAAGCTAGTGATGATGAAGAAGACTCACTTTCTTATGATGATCTTGTAAGGATGATTAGTGAGTCCGACGATGTCTTGCGCAAAAAGAGTGACAAAATTGCGGAATGGAAGAGAAAATACTCCTCTCTTCTAAATTTGTATGAGGAGCTAAAGACTTCTCATGAAAACCTTAAGAAGTCCCATGAGGAGCTCCAAGCTTCGAATGAGTTTCTTAAGGAAAGTAATGAGAAGCTTAAGGAAGCTCATGTCACTCTAGTTGCGCATGAGACCGTTAAGGACAAAGTAGTTTCTTGTGCAAAATGTGATGAATTAAAATGTGCTTCATGTTGTCCTAGTACATCTAACTTCTCTTGTAGCACAAGTATTAGTTCTTGCACAAGTGATGCATCTCTTATCTTGGAGAATGAATCTTTGAAGAAGGAAGTTGATTGTTTGTCCAAGGATCTAGCTAAATGGTTTGGTAGCCGTGCCAAATTCAACCATTGTTGGACAAGTCAAAAATTCACTCTTAACCGCAATGGTATTGATTATGAGCCCAAGAAAGGGAAATCGGCCTTCATCCCTAAGGAAACCATCTTTGAGAAATCTCAAGTCAAATATAATGAGGAAGACAAGATGAAGACTTGCTTTATTTGCAAGAAAAAGGTGGAAGTCCATCACATGTGCAAGAACAAGAAGACCATATCCTTTGATGCATCCTATGTTCTTAGAAAGAATGCTAATGGCAATGTATGTGCTAAATTTGTTGGTCTACCTATTAGTGGCACTAAAAGAAAATCAATTTGGGTGCCTAAAGCTTTGGTAACTAACATTCAAGGACCCAAGCAAGTTTGGGTACCTAAACAAAAGTAATTCATCTTTGTAGGTGGATTATAAAGCCGGTGGAAGACATTGGGTGATTGATAGTGGTTGCACTAATCACATGACCGGTGAAAAGAAAATGTTCTCTTATATCGACTATGGTATTTCCGGCTTTGACAACATCACCTTTGGAGATGATAGCAAGGGAGAGGTAAAAGGTTTGGGTAACATAGCTCTCTCTAATGATCTCACTCTTTCTAATGTGCTACTTGTTGATTCTTTTAATTTCAACTTACTTTCAATTGCTCAATTATGTGATAATGGATATAGATGTTCTTTTACTAGTAATGAATTTGAGGTTACTTCTCTAGATGGTAAAATCAACATCTTTAAAGGTTTTAGGCATGAAAGCTTATATCTTGTTGATTTTGCTTCTAAGAAAGCAAGCCTAACCACATGTTTGTTTTCTAAGTCATCTAATGGGTTGGTTATGGCATAGAAGACTTGGACATGTTGGCATGAAACAATTAAATAGGCTTATCAAGCATGATCTTGTTGTTGGGTTGAAAGATGTCAAGTTCGATAAGGATAAATTGTGTAGCGCTTGTCAAGCTGGCAAACAAGTCTCAAATTCACATCCATCCAAGAGTAGCATGTCAACCACAAGACCTCTTGAGTTGCTTCATATGGACTTATTTGGACCTACTACTTATAGAAGCATTGGTGGACATAGTTATTGTCTTGTGGTAGTGGATGACTATTCTAGATATACTTGGGTATTCTTTCCTCATGACAAGGCCGTTGTTGGTGATATTTTTAAGAGATTTGTCACAAGGGCGGAAAATGAATTTGAGAACAAATTGAAGAAAGTGAGAAGTGACAATGGAAGTGAATTTAAGAATTCAAGAATTGAAAACTTTTGTGATGAGAAGGGTATTAAACATGAATTTTCAACCACATATACACCGGAGCAAAATGGATTGGTTGAGAGGAAAAATAGGACTCTAATTGATATGGCAAAATCAATGCTCTCGGAATATGATATATCTCATTCTTTTTGGGCCGAGGCAATCAATACCGCTTGTCATGCTTCAAATAGACTCTATTGTCATAGGTTCTTCAACAAGACTCCCTATGAGCTTATTGGAATAAAACCCAATATTTCTTATTTTCGGGTTTTCGGCTGCAAGTGTTATATACTAAGGAAAGGTATCCGGTTATCAAAATTTCAAGGCAAGTGTGATGAAGGATTTCTTCTTGGGTACTCATCTTGTAGCAAAGCTTATAGAGTATATAACAAGACTAAGGGCATTGTTGAAGAAGCTTATGATATTGAGTTTGACGAAACGAATGGCTCTCAAGATGAAAAAGAAAATCTTGAAGATGTTAGAGATGAAGGCTTGGCTAATGCCATGAAGACTATGTCGATTGGAGACATTAGACTAAGACAAGAAGAAGATGAAGATGTTGGTGCATCGTGCTCTCTAAGGGGGAATCCACCCTCTTCAACGAATAATGATGATCAAGATCAACCCTCTAATGACATCGTTCAAGAAAATGTTCCTCAAGATGACTCTCAACTATTGTCATCATCCCCTCCATCTTCATCAACCCAAGAACCAAGTGCACAACCTAGGATTCATCATAATGTTGCAAAAGATCACCCCATTGATCAAATTATGGGTGATATTAGTAAGGGTGTTCAAACTCGATCTCTCATTGCTTCTTTTTGTCAACATTATTCTTTTGTTTCTTCTATTGAACCTAACCGTATAGATGAAGTATTATAAGATCCGGATTGGGTGAATGCTATGCATGAAGAACTAAATAACTTTACCCGCAATAAGGTTTGGGAATTGGTTGAGAGGCTCAAGAATTACAATGTTATTGGTACCAAATGGGTCTTTCGTAACAAGCAAAATGAAGATGGAATTGTTGTAAGGAACAAGGCAAGACTAGTGGCTCAAGGCTACACTCAAGTCAAAGGTTTGGATTTCGGTGAAACTTTTGCTCCCGTAGCTAGATTAGAAGCTATTAGAATCTTACTTGCTTATGCTTGTTCTCATAACATTAAGCTATATCAAATGGATGTCAAAAGTGCTTTCTTAAATGGTAAAATAAATGAGCTAGTTTTTGTAGAACAACCTCCCAGTTTTGAGGATTCTATGAAGCCAAACCATGTGTTTAAACTTTCTAAGGCTCTCTATGGGTTGAAACAAGCACCTCGTGCTTGGTACGAGAGGCTTAGAGATTTTCTCACTTCTAGGGCTTCAAAATTGGGAAAGTTGATACAACCTTATTTACTAAGAAGATTGATCATGATATCTTTATTTATTAAATATATGTTGATGATATTATCTTTGGTTCTGCTAATGAAAGTTTTTGTGAAGAATTTCGAAAGATGATGTCTAGGGAGTTTCAAATGTCAATGATTGGTGAATTAATCTTCTTCCTTGGTCTTCAAATCAAACAATTTAAAGAAGGCACATTTGTTTGTCAATCTAAACATGTCAAGGATATATTGAAGAAATTTGGTATGGAAGAGGCTAAACCAATTAAAACACATATGGCAACAAATGGTCATCTTGATCTTGATGAGGAAGGTAAACCAGTAGATCTCAAACTCTATAGGTCAATAATTGGTAGTTTGCTTTACCTTACAGCATCTAGGCCCGACATTATGTTTAGTGTTTGCATGTGTGCACAATTTCAAACCGCACCTAAAGAATGTCACTTGACGGCCGTAAAGCGAATTATGAGATACTTGAAGTGTACTCCAAATATTGGTCTTTGGTATCCGAAGGGCGCTCAATTTGAATTGGTTGGTTATTCGGATTCCGATTATGCCGGTTGCAAGATTGATAGAAAGAGCACTTCCGGTGGATGCCAACTTCTTGGTTGTTCTCTTGTTTCATGGTCTTCTAAGAAACAAAACTCCATGGCTCTCTCTACCGCCGAAGCGGAATATATTTCGGTGGGGAGCTGCTGCACTCAATTATTATGGATGAAACAAACTCTTCTTGACTATGGCATTAATTTTAAGTATATTCTCTTATTATGTGATAATGAAAGTGCTATCAAGATTGCCAACAATCCTGTACAACACTCAAGAACCAAGCATATTGATATTCGGCATCATTTTCTTAGAGATCATGTTAGCAAGGGAGATATTAAGATTGATCAGAATCGGCACTAATGATCAATTGGCCGATATCTTTACCAAGCCATTGGATGAATCACATTTTTGCAAGCTTCGTAATGAACTCAATGTCATTGACTTCTCTAATGTCAATGATTGGTGAATTAAGCTTCTTCCTTGGTCTTCAAATCAAACAATTGAAAGAAGGCACATTTGTTTGTCAATCTAAATATGTCAAGGATATATTGAAGAAATTTGGTATGGAAGAGGCTAAACCAATTAAAACACATATGGCAACAAATGGTCATCTTGATCTTGATGAGGAAGGTAAACCAGTAGATCTCAAACTCTATAGGTCAATAATTGGTAGTTTGCTTTACCTTACAGCATCTAGGCCCGACATTATGTTTAGTGTTTGCATGTGTGCACGATTTCAAACCGCACCTAAAGAATGTCACTTGACGGCCGTAAAGCGAATTATGAGATACTTGAAGTGTACTCCAAATATTGGTCTTTGGTATCCGAAGGGAGCTCAATTTGAATTGGTTGGTTATTCGGATTCTGATTATGCCGGTTGCAAGATTGATAGAAAGAGCACTTCCGGTGGATGCCAACTTCTTGGTTGTTCTCTTGTTTCATGGTCTTCTAAGAAACAAAACTCCATGGCTCTCTCTACCGCCGAAGCGGAATATATTTCGGTGGGGAGCTGCTGCGCTCAATTATTATGGATGAAACAAACTCTTCTTGACTATGGCATTGATTTTAAGTATATTCTCTTATTATGTGATAATGAAAGTGCTATCAAGATTGCCAACAATCCTGTACAACACTCAAGAACCAAGCATATTGATATTCGGCATCATTTTCTTAGAGATCATGTTAGCAAGGGAGATATCAAGATTGATGGAATCGGCACTAATGATCAATTGGCCGATATCTTTACCAAGCCATTGGATGAATCACATTTTTGCAAGCTTCGTAATGAACTCAATGTCATTGACTTCTCTAATGTGTCTTGAGACATGATACATATTTCACATTCATACTTTTTACCTTTATGAGTAAACTCATCTTAATGCATTTCATACATGTCCCACTTTCCATGCATGAGGTCTCAAAATTTTCAAGTTCAAGCAATCTCCTTATGGCGAAATCTTCAACAAATTGGTTATTGGATATCATGGATTCATCATTAACTTTGCATTTTGTGGTATTGGAAGATTTTGGATTAACATCAGCAAGTTGGACAAGGAATTTGGACTCTGACTACTCAAACCGGACTGTCCGCACGTGGTAAACCGGACTGTCCGCGAGATTGGAGTTTTCACACAGATACTTTCTTCACACCAGACTGTCCACCATTGGTTAACCGGACTGTCTGCCTGTGGGGGACTGTCCACCTGTAGTTGACCGGACTGTCCGTGAAATTGGAACTTTTCACACAGAAAATTCCTTCAAACCGGACTGTCCGCCTGTAGTAACCGGACTGTCCGGTCGTGCCGATTTTTGCCCTGTAACCCTAGCACCAGGCACATAATACCTCCTCACCTCTTCATTTGTTCCCATCCGCCCAAAATAACCTCTCCTCTCTCTTTTCCTCACCTCACACCACAAGATCCCCTCTTCCAAAAGTCGATTTTTAGCCGGATTCGCGGACCCTCCGCTTCAATCCTCGTACACTCCTCGATCCCCTCATGTCTTCTCGGTATCCCCTCATCATGTCCTCTAGGTATTGAATCAAATCCCCTCTATTTCCTCCGGTTTTCTCTTTTTTTTTAGGGTTTGAGTTGGGGGATCTCTCATTCTATCACACATTTGGATGTATGCTTTGGGGACCTTGTTAGTCATGTTAAGAGATCGTTTGCCTATGATTTGAGGATTTTCTCACGGTTAAATTTAGAGATTGGGCTAAGTGATTTGAAGAACCCTAAATGGTGAATCATAGGGTTATGGCTGCTCATAGTTGTTATCTATGGTCTCTAATTTGTGAAAACTCATTTTGTGACTGTAGTGGAAGGGTCAAGAAAAGTGCAACAAAGAAGGACAATGCTCCCAAGAGGCAACGCGTTCGTGATCCTTCTTCTTCCTCCGAGTCTGAGGATGAGGAATATGTTCCTCCTAGCAATACTCCTATGGATGATCCTTTCGAAGACTATGAAGATGAGGGGGAGGATGATGTCTTGATCAATGAGAAAGCTAATGCTGCCCCTAGAGTTTGGACTGCTGCAGCCTATTTATCGGAAAGACGTTCCTATCAATACGGTCTTAAGCGAAACACTAACAATCTTTATTTCCACACAAAAGTGCAAGAAGAGGCATTCTATGGTCATCTTGTGAACAAGACAGTCTTTGCACATCAGACCATTGATCTTAATTATATGTCTTCTCAGCCAATCATGCGTGATTTGATCCCGATGCTTCAACGCATCGGATTAAGAGAGTTTCTTACTCACAGGTGTGACTGGAACAATACCATCATCCGACAATTCTATGCCACAGTTGAACTTGATTTTGCATATGAGCAAATTGAATGCATGACTAGGAAGATCAAATATGAAGCTTCTTTTGCTGATTTTGCCAGTGCCATCAAAATCAACTATCAGTTCACCATAGGTCCTGACATTATCAGTCTACAAGACGACCCTGAAATGAGAGATGATGACATTACAAGCTACTATGAGCCAAATAGAACAGGAATTGACCGTGTCTATGGGCGGATCACAGGACTTAAGCATTGGCCTACAGTCTTGAACAAAATTTCTAGGTGCACACTTGTTCCTAAGAGCGGATATCGAGAAAACTTTCTTGGATATTCAAGGAATTTTGTAGATCATGTGCTCAGGGGTGAGAAGATGGATGTTGTGAAGACAATCATGCATCAAATTCAACATAAGAAGAAAAATCTTGAGATCAACATCTACTTTGCTCCCTATATCATGTCTTTCATTATTCAGGAGACAAATTATGATGGTCCAAGGCCAGAAAAGCACACACCCTACAAACCATTCGCTAATGACAGAGATTTCCGTCAGAGAGCTCTCACTCCCATTAATGAGGTTGATGATCCACATGCTCCATATAATCCTAATGCCGGTCAAGAAGCTCCTGCTCAAGAAGCTGCTCAAGACGTGCCTCCTCCTCCTCAACCTGGTTAGCAATTTTGGGAGCCTCCTGCAGGGTACTTTGATCCTTACTTCACTACTCTCCAAAACAATGTCAATGCTAGTTTCTCTTCTCATTTTGAGAGTTATGGGGAGCAAGTTAATCAAAGGCTTAAAACTATGGAGAAAAACTTCTATGGCTATGTGGACAATCGCCTGAATTCTTTTGGCCAACACATTCACGACACCATGTATAACCCAATCATGACTAAGCTTGAGCAGGTGCACACTGGGTTACACACTGACATTGAGGCTCTTGATGCTCGGTTTGGTGATATGAATGTGAGTGGAAGTCACAGTGGACCTCATGGTGCTTCTTCCTCTAGTTACTCAGATATTGAGGCACGGCAGCAGCGCATCGAAGAAGACATTCACAATATCAATGCAAGCCTCACGGGTTTCTCGGATCATTTCTATTCTATATTCCCGGCTCCGACTCCTCCGCCATCGTTCTATCCTTTTCCTCCATATTTTCCTCCACCACCTCCACCACAAGACGATTGATTTTGCTAAATTGGTGAAGGCCTCTCTTTTTGGTACTTGATGCCAAAGGGGGAGAAGAATAGAAAGGAGTGGATGGTCAGGAGTGGATGGTCTTAGGAGGAGCTTGCTCTTAGTGAAGATGAAGACCCTCTTGCATTTGCATGCATGAACTATGAACTTTTTGTATTTCATGTTTATTTGCTCCGCATGAACTATTTGCTAATTGGGCCTGTAATACTTATGTGCGTGCTTGAACTCCTTTAAGATTGGTTGCGATGAAATAGTTGTGCTTAATATTTATTTACTTATCTATCTTTGGATGTGGTTGATGAGGCTAACAAATTTTTGAATATTGGATATGTATATTCTCTTGCCTCGCTTCCTTTTTGTAGGGGAAATTCCGCCAAAATTTTTATATCAAGACATATGTGTGGAATTCAATAAAAATTATATGCACATATGTAGGGGGAGCTTTTCTTCTACTCTTAGAATTTTGAAGAAGCCTTACTCTATCTTACAACACTCAAATTGAATATGAGTAAGTCTTGCAAAATTCTTTCTCAAGTCTATCTAATACCTAGTGTATGAAATAGGCTTGAAAAACTCAATTATATCACTCCTTTGCTTAGTTGTCATCAATTACCAAAAAGGGGGAGATTGAAAGCATCTAGACCCCTAAATTGTATTTTGGTAATTAATGGCAACTATCTAGACCCCTAAATTGAGAGTAGGATGGTCCATAAATGAATAGTTGAAAAGGAGCGAATGGCGCAACGATCTAAGAAGAGACTCAAAATGGACAGCTCAAGGCAAAGGTATAACATAGGGATTTTATTTTTGCCGGTCTAAAAAAGAGTAGAGAAGAACTCGACCGGGTTTTTAGGCTAGATAGCCGTACTATTAAGAGGGGCCGATGATCATTTGCTCGGAAATTTGCTAAGTGCCTTATGATCGAGTCTCTGCATTGCATACCTTGAGAAACATGGCACATGAGAGAAAAGATGCACACATAACGAGGTTTCCTGCACTTCACGCCTGAACCGGACAGTCCGGTTAGTTAGACCGGACAGTCCGGCATCCCCGGACAGTCCGGTTCACTACATCAGATAGTCCGATTTATCTTCTGCTTTTGAGACAGAATGTTTCGTCCAACAGGACTGTCCGGTCCTGTATGGCTGACTGTCCGGTTTGGCTGTAACGGCTAGTTCTGCCCATGCCGTTTTTGCAACAGTTGACCGTTGGTGGAGCAGGCGGACTGTCCGCCGGTAGCTGGCAGACTGTCCGCCAATGTCGTAGAAAACCCAGCAACTCCTCCAAACGGCTAGTTTGTGTTGGTAGGCTATATATACTCACCACTTGGCTGCATGAGGGTTCTCTTGGAACTTGAGAAAGACACTAGAACATCCTTGAGCTCTCATTCACTCATCTCTCACTCACCATTGCTTAGTGATTGCATTCTTGTGAGTTAGAGTGTGTTTAGTGCATTGCATCAAAGAAGTTGATCATTGAGGCACTAGTGGGATTCCAAGCAAGCGTCGTTGGCTTGTTACTCTTGGAGGTTGCCGCCTCCTAGATGGCTTGGAGATCGTGTGAGCCACCGAGCACTTAAAAGGAGATTGTGAGGGTGCCGTGGCCAAATTTGTGAGAGGTTGAGCTCACCTCGCCGGAGCGGTGAAGAGCATCCTAGTGGAACTAAGGTTTGGAGAGGTTGTTTGATCGATTGGCTCAAGGACTAAGTGAAGACTTGGTAGAGGAGCAATCGAGTTCATTGAATCCACCTCAACGTGGATTAGGGGTGACCGGCAAGTCATCGACACCACGGGATAAATTCTTGTGTCTTGAGAATTGGTTCTTACCTTGCAATTCTTTATCGCATCTACTCTTGTGCAAGTTTACATTCCTAGATTCTAGCTTTGCTTGATCACCCTAGGTTGCAAACCCAATTTAGCTCGACTTAGGCTAGAAATTTAAATTTCTTGTTGTACTAATTAAATTTCTCCTAAGTGCTTTGTTTTTAGTTAAAACCGTCTATTCACCCCCCCTCTAGCCGGTGTCCTTGATCCTACAGTGATGGTGCAGCTTGAGAAGGGGCGGGGTGAGCTGACGATGGTGCGGTGGTCGACGGTAGACGGCGAGTGCGGTGGTGGTCAAGTGGAGAAGAAGTCGAGAAAGCAAACTGCAACCGTGCGAGCGGATAGATGTAGTCGAAGCGGGCTCCTGGTCATGCTGTGGGACTAAGAAGAGGCACAGCGAGCAGTAGCTGCTGCTGGCGGCCGACGGTGTGCGTGGCGGCCGGGCAAAGCTCGGGCAGAGGCGGGGCGATGTGGCGCGCGCGGGAGAAGGCTAGAGGAGAACAGCTAGGGCGGTGGCCGGCCTGGGGGCGGCGCGTGGGAGCTACCAGAGCAGGAGGTGGTGCCAGCAGAGCTGCAGCGGCGGTGAGCGGTAGCGACCTGTGACGGCAAGTAGTTGCTGGCGGCTCGGGTGGGCGGCAGAGCAGCGTGGCGTGCTCGGGGAAAGCCAGCAAGAAGGGGTTGAGGCTGTGGGCGAGTGCGGGGGCGACGCGTGCAGGCCAGGAGAGGCAGGGGGAGGCCTCAGGTGGCACGGCACAGCGGCCAACGGCGGCGCTGCTGTGCGGTAGAGGAGGAGCAGAGGAAGAAGAAGGGGGGGGGGCGCCAGGGGCTGCTGTGAAATTTCAAAAACTTAAGGGATCTTACTGTAATATAGAATTTCCCACTATTTCAAAGCTCAACTGAGAAAATGGTCAAAATAGAAGTTGTAGAACTTTTCAAACCCTACAACTTTTATTTAGGGTTCAAATTCAAAAACTCAAAGGATAGAGTTTTATTTGTGAACTATGGACTTAATCCAAACTTTTTAAAGTTTTTGTCCTTACTAAGGTAAATTCCATGTACTTTTGGACTAAATTGCAAATTTTATGTAATGTAATAATGAATAACACTCTTACACTTTAAACCTTAGTAAGAATTGAAGATTACATTTGTAATTCACATATTTTGCATAAAAGGACTCATATTTTTGAAAGATTACACATAGGTCCTTATTACCACACATTTACTCAATTTCACACAATTCAATACCTACATTACACATTCTTTTCCTAGTATGTTATAATTTTGACACCTAAGGTGTCACAACCTTCCCTCCAAAAAGGAATCTCATCCCGAGATTATAGGAATGATACATTGGAAGATAGTTACCTAAGGATTCTTAAGGAACTTGGGAAAGTTTTTTTGAGGATAACCCTCTGTTTCCCGGGTGGCTTCATCAATGGTATGGTGGTCCCATAAGATCTTATACATCTTAAGCTTCTTTCTTCTAGTGACTCTCTCCTTGGTATCTAGAATTTGAAGGGGTTGTTCAACATAAGATAGATCAGGCTCGATCTCGATGGTTTGTTGTTCAATGATCTCAGTAGGCACTTTGATGCATTTCTTGAGTTGAGATATATGAAAGATATCATGAATGGCGGCCAACTGGGAAGGAAGACGAAGTCTGTAAGCCACTGGGCCACAGGTTTCGGTGATTTTGAAAGGTCCGATATATCGAGGTGCTAATTTTCCTTTTATGTCAAAACGTTGAACACCCTTAGTAGGAGATACTCGAAGATAGACATAATCTTCTACTTGGAATTGTAATGGTTTTCTCCTGGTCTACATATTTTTCTGTCTAGACTGGGCGGCCTTAAGATTGGCTTGGATAAGCTTGACTTTATCTTCGGCTTCGATAACTAAGTCTGGTCCGAAGATTTGGCATTCACCGGTCTCAGACCAACTCAAAGGAGTTCGACATCTTCGACTGTACAACGCCTCAAAGGGAACCATTTGAAGACTGGATTGATAGCTATTGTTATAAGAAAATTTGGCCAAGGCTAGACATTTGTCCCAGTTCGTACCATAGTGAATGATACAAGCTTGGAGCATGTCTTCAAGGATTTGATTCACTCGCTCAGTCTGTCCATCAGTTTGTGGATTGTATGCAGAGCTTCGAATCAGCTTGGTTCCAAGAGAAGACTGCAATTGCTCCCAAAAGCATGCAACAAACTGAGCCCCTCGATCAGAAATGATTGTCTTAGGGACACCATGCAGTCGAATAATTTGATCAAGATAGACTTCAGCATACTTTTTGGCAGTATAAGTTGTATGCACCAGAAGAAAGTGTGCTACTTTGGTGAGTCTATCAATGATTACCCAGATGGAGTCATGCTTCTGAGATGTGTTGGGAAGGCCAACGATGAAATCCATACTGATGTCTTCCCACTTCCACGATGGAATAGGCAGTGGTTGGAGTGTACCGGATACCTTCAGATGACTGGCTTTGACTCTCTGACAGGTATCACATTCAGATACATACTTAGCAATTTCCCTTTTCATCCTGGTCCACCAAAAGTTTTGCCTAAGGTTTTGGTACATTTTAGTACTACCGGGGTGAATAGAAAACTTGGACAGATGTGCTTCATCAAGGATTTGTTTACGAAGCTGAGGATTCTTAGGTACAACAATACGATTGTGGAACTATAGAATTCCTTGATGATCCATGTAGAAACACCTATATTTCGCTTCTCCCTGAGATAGTTTCTGTTTGATAATTTTGATACCTTCATCATGTAATTGCGACATGATGATTCTATCTTGAAGAGTAGATTTAATAGATATGAGATTCAGGCTACCTTGAGGAATAACCTCCAGATTGAGTTTCTTCATTTGATAGCAGAGAGTTTCACTGAAGATTTCTATGGATAAGCAATGACAATGTGCTTTGCGGCTAAGTGCATCCGCAACCACATTGGCCTTGCCGGGATGGTAGTGTACTTCTAGATCGTAGTCCTTGATCAGTTCTAACCAACGCCTTTGCCTCATATTTAGGTCAGCTTGAGTAAAGATATATTTGAGGCTCTTATGGTCAGTGTAAATGTTAAACTTGGCTCCCATAAGATGATGTCTCCAAATCTTGAGACAGTGAATAACAGCTGCTAACTCAAGATCATGGGTTGGATAATTTTGTTCATGATTCCGGAGTGCTCTGGAAGCATAAGCAATAACCCGGTTGTTTTGCATAAGCACACAACCAAGTTTAGTTCCGGAAGCATCGCAATAGACATCAAAAGGCTTGGCACTATCTGGCTGAGCTAATACTGTAGCAGTGGTTAGAAGTTTTCTCAGTGTACGAAATGCTTCTTCGCACTTATCATTCCAATGGAATTTAATCTCTTTCTTGAGTAGCTCAGTCATAGGCTTGGCTATCTTGGAGAAGTCTGAAATGAATCATCGATAATATCCTGCCAATCCAAGGAAACTACGGATTTGATGAACTGAAGTTGGAGGCTTCCAACCCATAACTTCCTGAACTTTGGTTGGATCAACCGATATGCCTTCACTGGAGATAGTATGCCCCAAAAATTTTACACTATCAAGCCAGAACTCGCATTTAGAAAATTTAGCATAAAGGCGGTGATAACTTAGTCATTGAAGAACGACATGTAAATGATTAGCATGATCTTCTTTAGTCTTAGAGTATATCAGAATATCGTCGATGAAAACTACGACAAATTTATCAAGTTCCGGCATAAAGACTAAATTCATAAGATACATGAAGTATGCCGGTGCATTAGTGGGTCCAAAAGACATAACCAGATATTCATAAAGTCCACATATGGTCAAGAAAGCCGTTTTTGGAATATCACTAGGCTTGATTTTGATCTGATGATAACCAGAGCGTAGATCAATCTTAGAGAAGACTTTGGCTCCAGCTAATTGGTCAAACAAGATGTCAATGCGGGGAAGAGGGTACTTATTTTTGATAGTGACCGCATTGAGTGGACGATAATCGACACATAGCCTTAAGCTATTGTCCTTCTTCTTTATAAAGAGAGCGGGGCATCCCCAAGGTGAAGCACTTGGACGTATGAAACCCTTGTCAAGAAGATCTTGAAGTTGGATCTTTAGCTCGGCCAATTCATTCGGTGGCATTCAATATGGCCTCTTGGAAATAGGAGCTGTGCCAGGTTGGAGTTCAATAATGAACTCGATATCCCGATCTGGTGGTATTCCAGGTAAATCATCTGGAAAGACATCAGGATACTCACAGACTATAGGAATATCTTCTCATTTGATGTCTGTGGTTGCATAAACACAAGACCTTATGTTTTGTCATCCAATCCATCCCAAGTATGATATCCATACCCTCTAAAGGGAGCAAAACCAAATTGGTTTTTATTACCTTACTACCCAACTGCATTGGCACATATCTAATCCGTTGATTGGAACCAATCTTTCCCCTAGGGGTAGAGATCACATATGACCCCTTGGCTTGACAAGAATCATGTCCTACTCGAGCAACACATTTGTCATTAATGAAGCTATGAGTTGCACCAGAATCAAATAAGATAATAACGGGTTTATAGTCGATGGAAAATGTACCCGTCATTATGGGGGCTCCTTCCGGAAGTTCTGCAAGGGTGGTGAACTTGACTCGCCCTTGCCGGACTTGCATTACTCGCTTCTTGCCCTTGCCCTGATTGTTCTGATTAGAACTCTGCCCTTGAAGAGGCTTCCTGGGCCGAGGGCAATCTCTGATAAAGTGATCCGCACTTCCGCAGTTGAAACAACGATAAGTGCAGCTTCCTTGCTGAACTGTTAAACATTTGGCCTGGGGCCAAATTGTTGTAGTGGTCACGAAGGTACTGGAGGTCTATACCCTCCTTGCTACTGAGGCGGGCGGAAAACCAATCTGCCAGGTGGGGCATTTCGCTGCGGCACTCTGAATTGCGCATTCGGAACAACTCGATACCTCGGTGACTGAACACTCGAGGGTCCGGTAGGAGTCTTCCGTTTCTTTTTGGCACGATGTACCATGATACAGTCTTCCTGGGTCAAAGCCATATTCACAAGTTCATTGAAAGTATTAGCTTTAACCAAGTTCAAGCGTTCCTTGAGCTTTGTGTTAGGACCACAACGGAAACACTCCTGCTTCTTGGCATCATTGTCCGCGTGATATCCCGCGTACTAGCATAGATGACTGAAGGTCTGTGCATACTGCAGTATCGTGCGAGTGCCTTGCGTAAGTGCCAAGAATTCATTCAACTTCCACTCCATCAATCCTTCAGGAATATGATGTGCCCTGAAGGCAGTCCGAAATTCTTCCCAGGAGATAATATGGCCATCGGGTTGCATGGCACAATGGTTATCCCACCAAATGCGGGCGGCACCACGAAGTTGCTGGGCGGCGAAGTGAGCTTTACTTGAATCCGCACAAGGTATAGTAAGAAGAGCAAATTTCGATTCAATAGTATGAAGCCAGGCGTCGGCATCTAGAGGTTCTTCAGCTTTACTGAAAAATGGGGGCTGAGTACTGAGGAAATCCTGATAGCTTGGCACTTGAGGGTTGAGGTCATCACGACCTCCTCGGGGTTGTTGACGATACTGGTTCTATTGTGCCTGTACTAGCAAATTAAGAAGTTCCGTCTGTCGTGCCCTAACCTCTGCTAGATTTGGGGTGGTGGTGGCGGTTGTTGGGAACCGCTAGTCTAGTTTGGCCTGAAACCTTCAGGAGTTCCACGCGTAGCGCCAACCATCTGAAAAATATGGAAGATGTCCATTTCATCAGATTATCCATGCTTCCATTTTCAGAATATACCGCACACAAAAGGAACAGATAAAGATAGTACAATAGATTGACAGCTCGATAGATAACTGAACAGGAACTCAAGTTATAGATCATAACTGGTGGTCTGTATATTACATCTTGGTAATCTACCAATTACCATTCAACCATACCTACTCCTGCCACATATAATACAACAAGTGGCCCTTAAGTCAAACTAAGTTACACACTCCCTATGTCACACCATACTACACTAAACATATCTAGGATATCGACGACAAGGATGAATTAGAAGTCGTCAAGGTTGCCCACAGAAAACTGGCTGTTGGAAGAAGAATGATCGGGCTGAGGATTAGGTTCTGGATCTCCATGTTCTGAATCTATCTCAAACACGCCTTCAATTTCCTCAGGTTCTTCTTCTGAATCTTCCTCTTCTTCTAGTTCATTCAGCACAAGAGGAGGCATTTGCTGTTCTTGGAGCATCTCAATATGTCCAAGGGCATCACCCAACTCTTGGTTCAAGTCATGGACTTGTTCCTGCAAGAAGTCAATTACGGTATTGCGCTGGAGAATTTGAGCATCACCCTCCAAGATCTACACCTCCAAATGTCCAATGGTAGTATCTCTCCTGGCAATTTCTTGACCAAGCGAATGAATCTGGTCATCTTTCAGGGTAAGATCCCTATGAAAATCCTGGGCCAGATTCACCATATCATCCATACACCTTTGCTTAAGTGACTGAAAGCGACACTGAGCGTTCATATATCTGATCACAGCCCTGAGGGTCTCTTCGGTGAGATCTCCAACTAAATGTCCAAGATGGTTTGTTCTGAAGATCCACTCAGCATCATGTGCAAAAACTGCAAGAAACAGTCCAATGGGATAAGCCGCTACCTCCATCGAATGCTGTTCACAAAAAGTGGTGATAGCCTTGAGGGCTGCTGCTTCAAAAGTATCCACAAGATGATATCCGACAACCTCTATCTCAATAGATTGCCACTCGAGGATAGGATGTTGAGGAACAGTGACAGTAGCACGGCATCGAGGGACTCCGACCTCAGTAAACTCACGACCCTTATATTGGGGTGGGTATCGGTAGTGAAATATACGAAGCGTATCCCACAAGATTTTCGGAAACCCTTCCCAATGTAAGCAAGCGGTGTGAGCATATCCCTCAGCATCCCAATAGATCCTCTAAACTTTTGCCATCTGAATCAAAAGGATTCAAATGTTAGAATGGATATAAATTACTTAGGGTTTTAAGAAGGCTGCGGAAAAATGTGAGTTAAACCCAGGAAATGCTGGAATGCACCAAGATATACATTCAACTAAGAACTCACAAGGGAAATGGAACAAGATATTTGCTTTTGGCCATAACAAGGAATAGAGATCTGATAGTTACGATAGATTTGGCGGATGAAACAAAGATACCAAGATACTAAAACCTATGGCTGTTTGTGTGACCATTTCTAGGCTGCACTTGTGGATAACCATACTCTAGGTATCCCCATAACAACATAAACACAAGTTCTAATTTATAATCAATTCAAAGGTGCATGCACGCAATAACGTCCTCACAAACCAAAATAACTGCCAAATATCTTTGGACTTACGTGGTTAGTTACGGTGGCATAACATAGATATGTCTCTCCCTATAATATCTAATCGACAAATCCTAACCGTTCAGAAACTATCGAATCGTGGTTAGCGTACCTGCAAAAAACCACAATATATATCTCCAATGAATCTTTCATGCCAGCATGTCATGAAAGCGTTCCCAATCATTACTATTTATTATAGAAACAGTATCTGTACAATTACCGCCGCCGTACAGACAACGTTAACATACGTTATCGAAATAACGTATTCACGGGTGTACCGCAAAATGCGGGGGTATGAACAGCGATCACCACACCCTGTGCCTAACCATATAATCCCAATATAACCAACCAAAGTTGATATATTGGTAGCATCTCAAGTAGGCCACTGCTTGAGAAACAGCGTTCGGTTCGCATCACCGACGGGAAGGCTAACTCCCTAGTTAGCTGAGGATCCTTACCTTCTTACCTCATCGTTGAAGGTGTCGTTACAAAATGTAAGGTTTGGTTGTGCATGAATTTAAGTTTTAACAGAAAGGTAATGCTGGAAGTTAGAGTTTATATACTATAACCACCTTTACTTCCCTTAGTAAACATCACCCTAGGGCTTTACGTACTAAGCACAATCCTTAATGAAACCAATGTAATTTTGCAAAATACTTTGTTGGTCCAATTTTATACTAAAAACATTTTTAAAACAATTCATATCTCTGGTGTACACTTGTTGGCTCTGATACCAGCTGTGGCAGAACCAACCTGAATTACACCGGCTCAAGTGCGTTGATCCTTTCTCGGAAGGCAGTAAGTACTCAACCGCACTTCAAACGGTGTAACCCCGTGGTCTGTTGGGTAAAGTCCCGATAAAACCACCTAACTCAGGATCAAAACAAGGTACCTCGCATGAAGGCGAGTCCAGAGATACAATCACCTATAATTTTACATTACAGGCATAATATTACATTATTATTCAAATATATATGGTAGCAAGACCTAACTAGTACGAAGTTATACAAAACTTTTAAACATAGAGTATCTGCAGCGGAAAGTAAATTATGACACTACCAGACATCACAGAACGGATGTTGAGCTAAGCCCAAGCTCAACATCACTCGGAAGGACCTGGGTTGGCCGGGGACGGATCCCATTCCACTGACCAACCATCGGGAAGAGCATAGGGCCATGGTACAGGCAGAGCAGAGTCCTCAGGGGGATTACGTGGAACAAAAGTCACATTGCAAGGCTGAGTATTCTAATACTCAGCAAGGCTTACCCGTTTCATGGTATACGTAGCCATGTAGCTAGACTATGAAGGCTTGTAATGGTTCTGGGTATAATTTTAGCTGAAAAACAACAAAGAGTAGATCCTTAATTTTAACTTTTAGCTTTCAAGTTCTAGTTGGTTATCCATTCTAAGTAAGCAACTATAGCTACTCAAGCATGGTAGAACTTTTTAAGCAAACATCATCTTTGATCATCATCCGGTTGCTCTTATTACTCTATGTGGCAAAGGGATCAAGCAGTCTTAATCTCTGCGAGAAACGGATGATTCTGAATCGAATTTCAAAACCTTGCAAGGGTAAACCTAACTCACATGCTTGGAACATCCAATGATTGTTCCGGAGCAACCGTTTCCCTTTCATTCTGACTCGTGGATCAGTGACACCACAAGCGACTGTAGGACCATACGCACATCCAATGTGCAGGATGTACGTCTGTAGCGCGACTACATGACCGTACTCTTGTCCGCTGTGTGGAACGTACTCCCGCACGTTGGTGCGTGTGCGAAAAACCAAATTATGAGTGGTGGGGGGTATGTCCACTCCTCGGCATGTGGCTAGTACTTTCAAACGCTTAACCACCGCTACCACACACTGTGACCTTATCAAATTTTCATCAACACAGATGGGGGTTTTACCAAAGTCATGAATCATAATCACAACCCCGTCCGTCATCCTTATAGTGGTTACAGGAATGTAAACATTGCAACTCCTATGAGCTCGCAAGTGACAGGAAATCACTCGACTTCTACCGGTTCTATTAGCTTAGTAGCTAGTCGGACTCAGGTTCCAGTGTTCAATACATAGATTCCTAGGAATATGCAACTAAGGTTTCAATACAATTCCTGGAAACTTAAATGCACAAGTAGATATACATGAATATATAAGTTGCAGTGTAGTAAAAATAGCGGTTTATGTCCGGGGCTTGCCTTCTTGGGTGGGGCTAGGGTCAGAGATGTCAATAACTTCCGAACTTTGGTTTGGGGCTTCAGTTAACTCCTCGGCGATGTTCACTTGGTCTTCCGAAATGTCCTGCTCGGGTTCCGGAATCAACTCGTAGGTTCCGTCGGCGAGTGTAGTCGAATCTACATGATATGCAGTGATTTGAAGCAATGGTCATTGATTTAAGAACTTTACTTCATGATAAAGTTGCAATCTAATAAACAATCATTCTATTTAGCAGACATGTCATCTATTTTTATACTGGGCAATCATTTATCGAGTATAAACATAATTACCTAATTGCATTAAGTGACAAGTTGAGTTACTCTAAGCAACTAAACTAATTACAGTAAGTAGCATTGAAAAAGATCCTAATTTATCTAATTAATTCCGTTACACATTATTAGTTGGTTTAATTAACTAATTACTCATTCAATAAGAGTTGGGGTTATTATTTTAATCAAACAATATTTGGATCATGAACTATTTTTCTAGTTGGATCTACTGCAAACCTAAGGATAAAAATTTTACTGGAAAAGATTGATCTGAATCTAAGCTACTGTGATTTTATCAAGATTTTTATCCTTATAGCCATTATGCTATAAAATAAACAAAATCAGCATTGTGATATTAAGATCTGTTTATATCAGAGGTTCTATACTAGATCTTGTGCTGTAATTTTATGAACATATAACACTACTCAAAAGTAACCCTCTAATTTAATTTCATAAATTTTTCATAAATCAGAACTATTATTCATGAATTATCTTTGAATTTAAGCCTAAATTCATAACTTAAGCTACTTTATGCTACTGATGTTCAAAATTTTATCATGGATTACACATGCTGAAAGAAAGTTAGAGTGAAATTTTTAGTTACAAACATTAACAGACTCATCCTTGAATAAATCCTAAAGCTTTCATCAATATAACACAAAGACACTTAAACATTATAGCTAGAAAATAGTTCTGAGTCTACAAATTTTATATAGAGCTATACTTGAGACACATATCCTATGTTTCAAATTTTAGCACCAGCACAGCTATGGATCAAGATGTGACAGTTCATGTATTTGTAATGTTAGGCATATATTTTGTTAGTGTGAAATATGTGTTTGTTAAGTGTAAAGCTTGTGTATGTCTATGTGAAACTTTTAAAAATTTAAAAGTGCAAGTAAAAAGGGGTATTTTTGTAATTATGGAAAAACCTAGGGTTGTTTTTGCAAAATGTATTTGGATTAGGGTAACTTCAAAATAAGTGAAAGGTGGTTTTGTAAACATGTTTTCCTTATTTTATCCCTTGTAAAAATATATATTTATTTATCCAAAAGTTTCATTGGAAATGCAAGTGTTGAATTGTGTAAAAATTTTGGGTAAAGTGGTAAAAATAAGGGTATTTATGTGATTTTATAAAAGTACAAGTCCTTTTATGAAAATGTTTGATTTACAAAAGTAACTTTCAAATTTACTCAGGACTAAAGTGTAAAAGTGGAAGTCATCATGACATGTCTATCCAATCATTATGACGATTCTATCCCGTCATCATGACGTGTCATGAATGCTTGCATTTAGGTCCTGAATTTTATAAAATTTCATTCTTTAGGACAAAAACAATTCAAATCCGACTTTTGTTCAAAGATTCACGTGTAAAAATATAAGTTTCGAATTTTTGAACTTGGGCCCTAAAGCAATATTGTAGAGTTTGAAAAACTCTCCAACTTTCGTTTTGGGTATTTCTTCATTTGGGTTTTCAATCAACGGGAAATTTTGTTTTACAAACAGGTCCCTGAAGTTTTCGGAAATTATGCAAAGGTCCTTGGGAAATCCTAGTTCCCTTCCTCCTCTGCTTTTCCTCTCTCTGTTCCTTTTTATCCTCCACTGGCGGCGCCCTTATCTCCTGTTCCTCTCTCCCTCTCGTTTCTCTAGGCCGGCACGGGAGCACACAGCTCCGGCGGCGAGCGGGCCCAGCGCAGGTGCGCAGCTGGCGCACAGGGGCGCGCGGGTTACGGCGGCTCAGGCGCGGGCGCGCCCGAGGCGGGGTGGCGCCAGTGCGGAAGCTGGACCGGCGGCGGCGGCTCGGCCCGAGCGCGAGCGGCGGCCAGGACGGGCGCTGCACGGGCGAGCCGGCGGCTGGCGGCGCAAGCGGGCTCGGGCGGAGGCCGGCCCAGGACGGAGCGGGAGCGCGCGGCCCAGGCGCGGCTCAGGCGGCCGGCCGCAGGAGGGCGAGCGGCGGCTCGGCTGGGCGCTGGGGTAGCGAGCGCACAGGAGGACGAGCGGCCCAGGCGGAGCGGCGGCCCGAGCGGGAGGCAGGCCAGCTGCTGGCCAGCGGCGTGCGGGCATCGCGGGAGGCGGGCGACAGCGGCGCTGGCTCAGGTGGCGCGCGGAAGCGGAGCGACGTGCGGGTGCTTGCGGCGCGGCAGCAGGTGGTTGCGGCGCGTGGGAGCGAGTGGCTCTGCGGGCGGCGCTGGAGGCCGGTGCACGGCCGGCGCGGGTAGCTGCGGCACCAGGTCGCGGCGCGGCGGCTCAGGAGGAAGAGGAGCCGTGTAGGTCTGAGTGGAACAAGTGCACGGCGCAAGCGGCAGTTACTGACTCGGTGCGACAGCGGCTTAGGGTTGGGGCGCACTGGCTCAAGCGCGGCGGCAGGTCGACGAAGGTGCGGCAGATGCGGGCGCACGAGTAGAGCAGTGCGTGCGCGGCGGAGCAGAAACGTGGGCGCGCGGGATTGGCGCGCGCGGCAGGTGCTGGAACGGCAGGAACGTGAGCGACGCCGAGCGGGTGGCGCGAGCGTGCAAGCGATGGCGTACGGAAGTGGGAGGTGTGGACAGGTGTTGAGCGGAACGCGCGCGGAGGGTGCTGGAGGCGCGATTGGCGCGCGCGTGTGAGTGGCTTGGCCGAGGCAGGAGTAGGCCCAGGTGGCGCGAACACGCGTGTGTGAGCACGAGAGTGATGCGGCAAGGCCGGGCGAACACAGGTTAGGCAACTGGAAGCGGAGGAGCAGCTGCACAGCGTGCAGGGCAGTTTCGCACGGGAACAGCAGGGTCGCGTTTGGAGGGCGTCGGAAGCCGTTGAAGAGAAGACAACGAAAGGCGCGGCCCTGATGCGGACAAACCTCGATCTATGTGAAAGCGGAAGAACAGTTATGGCACGGCGAGCCGGAGGAAAGGTGGCAAAGCGAAGACGAAGGTCCGAACGGATTTGGACTAGCACATCCGCGGATGCGAGCGAGAGTGTTCTACCGGTGGCCGGCTCGGCTCGATTCCGTAAGCGTGAGCGCGTGCAAGATGACAGGCCACGCGCGAGCAGAACAAGAGCTAAGAGTATGTGAACAAAGGAAGTTCAGTCCGAGGACAAGGAAACTCTAAGGTTCGCGGAAGAGATGGTATAACGAACCAATCCGGCTCTGTCATTCCATCCCAGGGATTCACGACATCCAGCAGCTCCTAATCTTCGTCGATCGCCGGGCAAGACCACAACACCTCAAGAAAGCTCGTGAACCCTCTCATCGAGCTCTTCCCATCGCCAACTTTGTTCGCCACGGAAAATCACTTTCCGTCTATTCTTCTCCTTAACCAAGGTTTGCCCTGACCTGCTAAACCTTTCTAATGCCAGCGATTCCTTTGCCGGAATATCATCGTTAACTTCCTGTTACCCGTTTTCCCGGACCAGGGACTTGATTGCTTCGTTTTAGAAAGTTCTAGGGTGTTCTTTGTAAAATTTCCAAAGCTTTCTGTATTTCAAATCGATGAACTTCTATATTTCATAGATTTTCGTAGGGAGTTCATAAAAATATAAAATAAACCCTAAGTCAAACTCTACAAGTTTTACGTTATGATCTTGAGTTGAGATCTTTGATGTGTGGTCTGGGTCAAATGTTAGGGAATGAATGTTTTATTGTGCTTTATAGTGTATGCTTGTATTATAGCTAAAGCGTAAGCTATAGAAGTTATGTCATAAGCAGAGATATGCGATATCTAGTTAATCCTTTCCCACGATGTGCTCATATCCTTACGTTAAGACGTTATCCTTGTTTTGATTGCCATTACCTTAAGATTCTTGCTATCGGCCGATCCAAGCCGATTCTAGTCGTTTTCCATATCGGTCACATAGAGCCGATCGATCCTTAGTTTTCCCCTCCATATCCACACACCTCTATCAGCCGATTTATCGACTGAGAGATCAGCTATCTATATCTACCGGTCATGTACCCTCAATCACACTCCTTTCGGCTATACGTCACTCAATTGTTGTGCTGACGTAATCGAGTCGATACAACCACACTTAGTTACCTAGAATAACCCTTAAGCACCTCTCAGTTAAGACAACTACTTTAGGAATCATTCCTCTGCCAAAGTAATCGATGCTTTCATCGATCATCTAGGAACCCGATACACCTTTCCATCGGCTAAACCCTCATTGTTTCCAATCGGCTCTGTTACAATCTTCAGCAAGTAGCCGATCATAATTAGATGTCCTCTTAAAGCTCTATCTAAGTTTAGTTTCAGATCTTTTTGGGTGTTAGGTGAATAGTGTGTTATATGAATGCTAAATTGCAATTGTATTGGGAAGTAAAGTAGTGTTATGTGCACACTTTGAATGTAATGTCGCATTGCATGTAGATACGATTACTTCGGCAACGGTACCTACGAGATCTCCCCGGAGTCTACGGAGGATGTTCCTGAAGACCGAGTGAATGTCACCAAGAGATCAACTGAAGCCCCGAACCAAAGTTCGGAAGATGTTGACTTACTGACTTCAGACCCACCAGTAAAGGCAAGCCCCGGACATAACCCACTATTTTAATTACACTGCACTTTATATCTATTTACGTATTCTATGCATTAAGTTCTTAGGAATTGCTTGAAACCCTAGTTGCATTCTCCTAGGAACCATTGTGATGGACACTAGTACTTGAGTCCGACTAGCTGCTATGCTAATAGGACCGGTAGAAGTCGGGTGATTTCCTGTCACTCGCGCGATATAGGAGTTGTAATGTTTACATTCCTGTTATCACTATAAGGATGCCGGACGGGAGTTTTGAGAGGTATCATGGTTGAGGTGATACCCCGTCTGTGTTGTTGAATTGGATAAGGCCGCAGGGTGTGTTAGCGGTGGTTAAGCATTTGAAAGTACTAACCACATGCCGCGAAATATGGTAAGCGGTAAGCCTAGTAGCCAATCGGCCCGAGAAGTGGACATACCTCCCACCACTCGATTTGCTTCTTTTGGTTACTCATGTTCGACTGAGGAAATACGTGTTGCAAGGGCAACCAGGAATACGTGTTGCAAGGGCAACCAGGAACACATTGGGTGTGCGTATGTTCCTGCAGTCGCTTGTGGTGGATCTGATCCACGAGTCGGAATGAAAGGTAAACGGTTGCTTCGGAACGGCCCTGTGGTGTTCCAAGCGTGTGAGTTAGGTTTACCTTGCAAGGTTTGAAATTCGATTCGAATCGTCCGCCTCTCACGAAGATTGAGACTGCTTAATCCCTTTATCACATAGAGTAACAAGAGCAACTATATGATGAGTAATACCGATGGATGAGATAAAGAGCTCTACCTTGCTTGCTTAGTTGTAGGTGGTTATCTAGAATGGTTATTCACATAGAACTTGAAAGCTAAAAATTGGAAATAAGAATCTACTCTTAGTTGCTTTTCAGCTGAAACTAAACCAAGAGCTATTATAAGCCTTCATGAGTCTAGCTATGGGCTAAGTATACCCAATCCCGGGTAAGCCTTGCTGAGTATTAGTATACTCAGCCTTGCTAGCTTTATGTTTTTCAGGTAAAGCCTTTGAAGACCCTACTCTTTCTTTGTCATGGCCCTGTACTTTTCCAGAAGATTGGTCCGAGGAATGGGATCCGTCCCCGACCAATACTGATGATCTCGAGTGATGTCGTGTCTGGGCTTAGCATGACATCCACCTTGACGACGTGTTGTAATTCTTCGCGTATGTTTTCCGCTGCTTTTAACCCTAGTTTTACAGTTTGTAATCTTTTCTCTGAATTTAAATCTTCGTACCTCTTTTGGAAATCCTTGTAATGTAATTTTCTCTATGATGTAAAATGTGATGGTGATTGTATCTCTGGACTCACCTTTGTGTGAGGTAACCTTATTTGATCCTGTGTATCGGTGGTTTATCGGGACGTTACCCGACAGGCCAAGGGATTATACCGTTTGAAGCACGTTGGAGCCCTCTGGTGTGGACTCGCGTACTTGAGCCGGTATAATTTAGGTTGGTTCTGCCACACAAGAGATCTAATTAGCACACTCATTTTCTAGTATTTATTCTAATTCAAAATATTCACTTAATCAGCTCAAGGTTATAACACAAAAGTTGTAGAGTTTACTTCAAGGATTTAAACAAAACTAGTTTGACATTTTTCTAAATTTCCTACGAATTCTTACGAATTTCTAAAGATCACTAATTTGAATTGGAAGGGAGGGACTGAAATCTTGCAGCCAGGCCCTCAGAAAGATTTAAATCAATGCAATCAAGTGCCTGGCTCGTCGGGGCAGAGAGCCGAGACTCGCCGGCCAAATTCCGGCGACGGTGGTCGCCGGTGGTCGCCGGCGACGAGGGGGAACCGGCCAGGAAGGATTAGGGGCCTAGGGGGAACCTTGCTGGGGTGATGTGATGGTCGGGGTTGACCGGAGGGGGTGGAACGGCGACGACCCGAGGCGGCGGCGATAGAGCTAACTTACGGCGGCGGTGTTCCAGCATGGCGGCTCACCGGCGGTGGACTGGAGGTAGGGGAAAAGTTCTAGGGGGTTAAGGCGGTCCTCCCAAGCTATTTGTCGGGATGCGGTGCTCAAGGGCAGCGATGGAGGGGCTGGAGAGCTTCACGGGATCACGGCAAAGCTGCTGGAGGTGATGGTGCGGCTTGAGAAGGGCCGGGGCGAGCTGACGACGGCGCGGTGGTCGACGGCAGACGGCGAGTGCAGCGGTGGTCAAGTGGAGAAGAAGTCGAGAAAGCAAACTGCAACCGTGCGAGCGGATAGAAGTAGTCGAAGTGGGCTCCTGGTCATGCTGTGGGACTAAGAAGAGGCACGGCGAGCAGTAGCTGCTGCTGGCGGCCGACGGCGCGCGTGGAGGCGATGTGGCGCGCGCGGGAGAAGGCCAGAGGAGAAGAGCTAGGGCAGCGGCCGGCCTGGGGGCGGCGCGTGGGAGCTACCAGAGCAGGAGGTGGCACCAGCAGAGCTGCAGCGGCAGTGAGTGGCGGCGGCCTACGATGGCAAGTAGCTGCTAGCAGCTCGGGCGGGCGGCAGAGCAGCGTGGCGTGCTCGGGGAAAGCCAGCAAGAAGGGGTCGAGGCGGTGGGCGAGCGCGGGGGCGACGCGTGGTGGCTAGGAGATGCAGGGGGAGGCCTCGGGTGGTGCGGCATGGCGGCCAGCAGCGGCGCTACTGCGCGGCAGAGGAGGAGCAGAGGAAGAAGAAGGGGGGGGGGCAGGGGTTGCTGTGAAATTTCAAAAACTTCAGGGACCTTACTGTAATATAGAATTTCCTGCTATTCTAAAGCTCAAATGATAAAATGGTCAAAATAGAAGTTGTAGAACTTTTCAAACCCTACAACTTTTATTTAGGGTTCAAATTCAAAAACTCAAAGGATAGAGCTTTATTTTTGAACTATGGACTTAATTCAAACTTTTTAAAGTTTTTGTCCTTACTAAGGTAAATTCCATGTACTGTTGGATTGAATTTCAAATTTTATGTAATGTAATGATGACTAACACTCTTACACTTCAACCCTTAGTAAGAATTGAAGATTACATTTGTAATTCACATATTTTGCATAAAAGGACTCATATTTTTGAAAGATTACACATAGGTCCTTATTACCACACATTTACTCAATTTCACATAATTTAATACCTACATTACACATTCTTTTCCTAGTATGTTATAATTTTGACACCTAAGGTGTCACAGTTGATGCGCGGCTTCATGGACTGGCTTGCGCTTTAGGGTATTCCACAAGTGGTTCCGCTGGCTTTTGTCGAAGTGGCCGTTGCCATTGCCTTGCTTGTCGCGGTTGCACTTGGAGAAGTGGTCATTTTCCTCGTCCTCCTAGTCAGCCCACCGTGCCATCATGTCACGCAGCTCCACGGCAGTACGTGTTCTTTGAGAAGCGGCCATTTTTGAAGCAACAAATGACGTCCTCATTGGTGATGTTGGTGATGGTGGCGCGCGTCTTGAAGAAACACCGTGTGTAGGACCTCAGGGTTTAATTCATCTCTTGCTTCACCTGGGACAGGTCATGGTGAGTGCCCGCCATGATCATGGATCCCTAGAAGTTGTCGATGAAGGCTCGCTTGAGGTCCTCCCATGAGCCGATGGACTTTGGCTGAAGGCTTTCAAGCCACGTGAGGGTGCAGACTCCAGAGCCATCGGGAAGTAGAGAGCTTTGATGGAGTTAGATCCCCCTAAAACTTCAATAGCAACGGAGTAGCATCGGATCCACTAGCACGGGTCCTGCTTACCATCGTACTTGGGGATTCCAACTGGTTTGAAATCCTTTGGATACGACCTGTCAGTGATGCTGGTGGTGAAGGTGGTAAAGCGGTCGCTGTCATTGTCATCGTGGCGCCTACCGGTACGGTCCCTTCTCCTCACTTCAATGACAAGCCGCGTGTCGCGGCCTACATTGATCTTCTGCCTAAGGTCGATCGTGGGGGTGTTGTGAAGGTTGGCCTCGAGTGGATCTTGGCCGTGATACCTTGCCCATGCTGGTTGCGAGTGGGTTGTTGTACTTCTTGTTCATTGTTGCCACATCGAACGGGTGGCCCTCATTGCACTGGCGGTTGTCGTTCCTCCGGCTCCCGGGGCCTCCTCCAGGAGCGCGACTGACCAGCGCGGTATCACCATGGTGCTCAGACCTCGAGGGCTAATTCTGAGTGGAAGACACTGGATGTTGCCCATCGAGTTGCATGAGTGCGCGCTGGGTCAGATACTGCAGCCTTTGTATGTGAGGATTGGGTAGGAGTTGTTGAGCTAGGAGTGCTGCTTTTGTGATGGCGCCAATCAGCATACGGTACTCGTGATTCATGACTGCTGCACAAGCGTTGTTGAGATCCCTTGGTTCGCGGGCGCGATTCTTTGTGTTCCATCTGCGTTGGGCGCACTTGGCATTCTTTACCCGCCGGATCCTTCAGTGCTCCTCATCCTCATCTTGAAGAGCATCAGCTGTGGGCTCGTCGGCTGAGACATCCGCGAGTTGTTCTTTGTTGTACTAGGGGTCCAGCTCGTCGTCCTCCATGTTGCAAAGGGAAGCCATGCAGACTTGACGATCCGACGAGTGGTTAGCCATAAGGTTGTACTTGAGTAGCTCTATGCTACTTTCTCCTTCTTCCGCAATGGGAGAGAGGGGTCTACACTCCTGGAAGAGTACTTCCTGCGTGAAGGCCACAAGGCGGGACTTATAATCGAGTAGTTCAGAGGGCTCAAAGCCCTTCCAGTACACGAAATGTCCTTGCAGCGTTGAAGTGATGGTTAAACCTACAATGCTACACGAAAACGATTCGGTGTGGCCGTCGGGTTGCGAGTGGTTTTCAAGGGTGGGGCCACCCGACAAGCGATGACTCCCTTGTCTCCAAGTGCTTTTCGGAACCGGCTTGAAGGTGTAGTACTGTGCAAGGATTACTCTTCGTTGGAGTCCAATTAGGTGTCAAAAATGGGGCCCCCCGACAAGCGGTGGTGCCCACATCCTTGATCTTGAGCAGCAGATCCAAATCCTCCTCCAAGTCGGAGAGGGATTTAGATCGTGTGGTCTTTTCAGATCAGTTTGAATCTGACCCGAATAGATCTGGTGCGCCATGAGTGGAAGTCATGTTGAAAACGGACATCTTTTCGATCTACTAGGCCAGATCAGGAAGTAGCATATCATTGAGGTTGTCGATGAAATTGTCGAGATTGCTGCTTGGAGTTGATGAAGAGTCCTCCGACTCCTTGGAGTTGGCTAGGTGGCTATTGAAGCCACCTGAACCGTTGGTGATGCAGATTCAAGAGCTGAAGATGAAGGTTGTGCCCTCGTCGAGCACAACGCTGGTGAAGTTGAAAGATGCCATCGAATTCTCCGGTGGATGCTAGATGAACACCCCTACCTGGCGCACTAGCTGTCGGTGTTTTACCATCACGCCCACCAATGGATACCCCCGAGGTGGTGAGTTTGTAGGTGGGCTGTCGCCGAGATCAAGAACTTGAAGATGCAAAGGAATGCAAGGTTTTAGATAGGTTCGGGCCGTTGAGAGCGTAATACCCTACGTACTGTGTTGTTTGTATTGCCTTTGATGATGATTGTCCCCGAGGGGGTCGCTGTCCGCCTTATATAGTCTAGGGGACAGGTTTACATGGGAGTCCTAGTCGGATGCAAGCCTAGGAGTCCTACCCGAGTAGTTTAACTACTGTACGAGTATTCTTACTATATTACGAGTAGTTACAACAAATGTAGGACGTGGGACATGTCCCATCCCATATCCTAGGAGAAGTTTTCCACGTGGACAGTCTCGTGTGCCCAGGTCTGACACCCTCGGACTATATAAGGACGGACAGGGACCCTTCTCAAGCAGGGAGCATGAGGGACAATTCGTGCCTCATGCAACAGATCACCCACGAGATCAGCTGATCACCACCTAAGGCAATACTAACCACACAGGACGTAGGGTATTACGCTCTCGGCGGCCCGAACCTATCTAAACTTTTTTTTCCTTACACCTTCGAGTTCCTGATCTTGACGACACCCTACCTACAAACTCACCACCTCGGGGGTATCCCTTGGTGGGCGTGGCGGTAAAACACTGACATGGGGCCCATCCGGTGATGGCCGTGATCTTTTCAGAGTTGGCCTCGATGCCGCGCTCGGACAATATGTACCCGAGTAGCCTCCCCTTTGCAACCCTGAAAGTGCATTTTTTGGGATTCAGTTTGACGCTGAACCTCCGAAGGTTAGCAAACATGGCGTCTAGGGTCACGATCAAATCTTCCACGCGGGGAGCTTTCACCACTATGTCGTCCACGTGGACGGCTGGCGTGGGTGTAACACCCAAATTTTTCAAATTAGAAACCTAATACATTTTTCTAGTTTTCTTTTAGGATCCATAAGGTTTTTATTCCATCATTTTGATTTTAGAGCATGTACCGTGAATTAATAGCAGTTTACTTAACCTTAAAATAAAATATAAGGAAATGTAGGTTTTGTGCATTTCATGCCGTATTGCATTGTTTATTTGTTTGTCTTCCATTTGAATTTAAATTTCTAATTCAAATTCAAATGCATTTGAACGCACTTCTTTTTCTCCCTCTTTTTCTAATTGGGCCCGGCCCACTCCCTCTTTTCTTTTTCCCTCTCTCTTTTCTTCCTTGTGGCCCAGCCCAACTTGGCCTTTTTCCTCCACTTAATCTCTTCCCGCACGGCCCAGCTGGCCCGGCCTCTTCTTTTTCCTCTCTCCCTGCGCGGCCCAGCCTAGTCGGCCTCTTTCGTTCCCTCCCCCGCACGCGGCGCGCTCTCTCTCCCCTAGCCCAATCCGCCCGCGCGGCCTGCTTCCTCTCCCTTCCCTCTCCCTCTCACTGGTAGGCGGGTCCCGCCTATTGGGGTCATCTTCTCCCTGAGCTAGTCTCGGACTCAAGTTCGAATCCGGCCGGCACCTGGCGCCGTCCGTGCTGCGTGGGCCTCGGACCCGCACGCCAAGGCACCTCGGGCCCCCTATTAAGCCGCCGCCCTCGTGCCCCAGGTCTTCTCCAAGCCGTAGCCTCCGCCTTCGCCCAAAACCCTAAGCCGCGAGAGCTCTTCCACCACCGCCGCCTCCACGCCTCGGCCGCTCGCCGCTCCTTCGCTCCGTCGCTTCTCTGCCCCCACAAGCCACTGCCGGAGCTCCGCCGTGGGGTAATGATCATCACCGGCCAGTTATCCCCTATTTCCCCGCCTTCCCATGTGTGCAAATCGCTCGCCGTCGTCTTGAGCCGCGTCTCGCCGCTGGCCGCCGTAAGAAGTGTAAATACTCTTTAACCACTGTAAGAAGTGTAAATACTCCAAGGCTTCATTGAAAGGGGTAAAATTTATTTTGGATTTATTTGAAATTAAATGATTTGTTGGCTTTTAAAAATAATTTCAAAAGTCTAACTCTTTTTGTGGCAGAACCGCCTGAATTATTCCGGCTCAAGTGCGCTAGTCATCGCTACTCAGCCGATGCTAACTCAACGCACTTCAAACGGAACAACCCACTGATCTGTCGGGTCTCCGCCCGATATAACCACGGTTCAACAGGATCGAAGCAGGTTTACCTCGCACGAAGGCGAGTTTACAATCACAGCACAGCTCATTAGCTTTTAATTTACAGAAATGTAAATATATTACAATTTTTTTTTCAAACTTAATGTAAATTTATACAAACAGTGTTTAACATGACAAGCTACTCAGCTTGTCCAATCTCACAGCGGAAGGAACATAAACACGCGACTATGCACGTCACAAAGGTTGACACCGTACTCAGCCGAAAGCTTGGTGTCACTCAGGAGGGTCACTGCCAGCCGGGGACGGATCCCACTCCACGGACCAGCCAAAAGGAACAGAAGTTGGCCATGCAGGGTTATCCGTGGGGTTCTCGAAGGTCATACCTGAAAGATTCACTAGCAAGACTGAGTATACTAATACTCACCAAGGCTTATCCGGAATTGGGTATACTTAGCCCGTAATTAGACTCATGAAGGACTGAAATAGTTCTGGGTTTCATTTCAGCTGAAAAGCAACAAAGAGTATGATCTACTTTCAAGTTTTAGCTTTCAAATTCTAATTTGATTATCCATTCTAGGTAAGTACCTACACTAGACAAGCAAGGTAGAGATTAACATTCATCAAGATTATTCCATCAATAGTTACACTTCCTACTCTATGTGGCAGAAGGAATAAGCAGTCTCAATCTCCGCGAGAAATGGATGATTCTGAATCGAATTACCAAACCTTGCAAGGCAAACCTAACTCACACGCTTGGAACATCCAACGATAGTTCCAAAGCAACCGTTTGCCTTTCATTCCGACTCGTGGAACAGGGCCACCACAAGAAACTGTAGGACCATACGCACACCAATTGTGCAAGACATACGTCTGTAGAGCGACTACATGACCGTACTCCTGTCCGCTGTGCGGAACGTACTCCCGCACGTTGGTGCATGAGAAAAACCAAATTACGAGTGCTGCGAGGTATGTCCACTCCTCGGGCCGATTGGATACTAGGCTTACCGCTTACCATATTTCGCGGTATGTGGCTAGTACTTTCAAACGCTTAGCCACCACTACCACACACTGCGACCTTATCAACTTTTATCAACACAAACGGGGTAAACTTCCAGGTCATGATACTGCACCTGACCCCGTCCATGATCCCTATAGTGATTGCAAGAGAGTAAACATTCAATTCCTATATCGCGCGAGTGATAGGAAATCACTTGACTTTTACCGGTCCTATTTAGCAGAGCATCTATGCGATAAGGACTCGGGTACAATACATTGGATTCCTAGGATTTATGCAACTAGGGTTTCATTTCAACTCCTAGACGTAATGCAAGATATATAATATATAAGTGAAGCGGTAATAAATTGAAATACTGGGGTATGCATCGGGGCTTGCCTTCTTGAGTGGGGTTGGGGGTAGGAGTGTCAGAGACTTCCGAACTTTGGTTCGGGGCTTCAGTTAGATTCTCGGCGACGGTGGTTGGGTCTTCAGAAAACCCTTGGTCTTGTCCCAAGACTAGCTCGTAGTCTCCGTCATCGAGCGTCGTCGATTCTGAGTGTCACAGCCTTCCCCCCTAAAAAGAATCTCGTCCCAAGATTCTGAAACAAGATGGAGTTGATGGATCAAGTTCGGAGGTTGGCTTGAAAGAAGTTTGGAAAATTATGCTGAAGATAAGATTCGGTTTCCCATGTTGCTTCTTCTTCCGTATGATGGTTCCACTGAATCTTGACATTCTAATGGTTTCTCTTCTAGTGCTTCTCTCTTTAGTGTCTAGCACTCTAAGTGGATGTTCTGTATATGTCAGATCAGGTTCGATTTCGATGGCTTGGGAATCGATGATCTCGGTAGGAACCTTGAGGCATTTCCTAAGTTGAGACACATGGAAGATGTTATGGATAGTCGCTAATTGAGGAGGAAGTTGAAGACGGTAAGCTACGGGTCCACAGATTTCAAGGATTTCAAAGGGTCCGATGTATCGAGGAGCAAGTTTCCCTTTTACGCCGAACCTTTGAACACCTCGGGTAGGGGCTACTCGAAGATAGACGAAATCTCCAATTTGAAACTGCAATGGTCTTCTTCGTATGTCAATGTAGCTTTTCTGTCGAGATTGGGCTGCTTTTAAATTGTTTTGAATAGTCTTCACTTTTTCCTCTGCTTCAGTGACAAGGTCTGGCCCAAAGATGTGACAGTTCATGTACTTGTAATGCTAGACATATATTTGTTAGTGTGAAGTATGTGTTTGTTTGTATAAAGCTTATGTGTGTTTATGTGAAGCTTTTGAAAATTTAAAAGTGCAAGTAAAAAGGGTATCTTTGTAATTACAGAAAAACCTAGGGTTGTTTTTGCAAAATGTATTTGGAGAAGGATAATTTCGAAATAAGTGAAAGGTGGTTTTGATAAACATGTTTTTCTTAATTTATTCCCTGTAAAAAATATATATTTATCCAAAAGTTGCATTTGAAATGCATGTGTTAAATTGTGTAAAAATTTTGGGTAAAATGGTGAAAATAAAGGTGTTTATGTAATTTTATAAAAGTACAAGTCCTTTTACGCAAATATTTGATTTACAAAAATAACTTTCAAATTTACTCAGGGCTAAAGTGTAAAAGTGCAAGTCATCATGACATGTCTATCCAACCATTATGACGAGTCTATCCCGTCATCATGACATATCATAAATGCTTGCATTTAGGTCCTGAATTTTATAAAATTACTCTTTTAGCACAAAAGCAATTCAAATCCGACTTTTATTCAAAAATTCACGTGTAAAAATATCAGTTTTGAGTTTTTGAATTTGGGCCCTAAAGCAATGTTGTAGAGTTTGAAAAACTCTACAACTTTCATTTTGGGCATTTCTTCATTTGGGTTTTAAATCAACGGGAAATTTTGTTTTACAGACAGGCCCTCACAGTTTTCTGTATTTACACATAGGTCCTTGGGAAATCTCTTTTCCCCTTCTCCTCAGTTTCCTTATCTCTGGCGCCCTTATCTCCTTCCCCACCGGCGGCAGCTCTGTCCAATTCGTTTTTCCCCTCCCTGCTCCTTTCCCTCTCTCACTCTGCTCAGTTCCAGCGGCACAGGTCTAGGCGCTCGGGCTCCAGGCGAGCGGCCCGAGCGAGTAGGGTGGATCCAGGCAGGCGGCGCAGGGCGCTGCGCGGGCGCGTGGCTCGCGGGTGCAGGCGTGACGCGTGCGGGGGCGAGCTGCTGGTGGCGCGGCTCGGCTAGAGCGGAGCGCGGGCACGGCGCTGAAGCGGGAGTGGACGTGAGTGGGTTCGGCGGGCGACGCCAGAGCGCGGACGCGCGTGTGCGGAGGGGCCATGAGCGGAGCTGGTGACGCAGGAACTAGCAGTGCAGGCAGTGAGGCCGTGCGTGGAGAGACCAAGTGGTGGTAAGCGTGGACTATGGAGGCGGCGATGACAGAGGAGAGATTGCTGTGCAAGAACCGACGGCGCGTAGCGGAGCTTCTGCGTGAGAAGCGGGAACATGGTGGCGTCGACCCTAACTACGCCACGGAGATCTCTGGTGACGCAAGAGTGGCTGTATCGAGGACGCGAACTCGCTCGCTCGTAAGATGCACGAGGGGCGGCGAGCCGGAAGGAAAGATGGCGAAGCAAAGGCGACGGTTATAGCGCGGCGAATTCGGAAGAAGTAGCTGTACAACGGCAAGGTGATCAGGGCAGAAGTAACGCGGTACGGGTTCGACGCGCAGCATATGACCAGCGGTGGTGGTAGACCGGACCTGATGGCATCACAGCGGATGGAGAGGACGGCGGAGTTACAGGATCCGGAGGTCTGAGCAGAATTAAATCGGAGCGTTCGCGAGTGCGAGCGGAAGCGTTCTACCGGTGGCCGGCTCAGCTCGTGAGCAGGAAAATCCTAAGGTTCGCGGAGAAGTCGGTATAGCGAACCCGTTCGGCTCCATCGTCTTACTCCACGATCCACGACATCCAGCAGCTCCTGTTCCTCATCGATCGCCGAGCAAGACCACAAATCACCGCGGGGATTACCCCTTCGACCATCTTCCACCCACGGCAACCCTTTCCGACAAACTACTTCGTCAACCACGGAATCTCGTCATCGTCGAGCTCATCTTATCGTCGCCAATCTTGTTCGCCACGGGAATTTACTTTCCGTCTGCTGTTCTCCACAACCAAGGTTTACCCTAATTCACTGAATCTCCTTAATACCGGTGATTCCTTTACCGAAATATCGTCGTTATCTTCCTGTTATCTGTTTTCCCCCGACCAGCGACTTGATTGCTATGTTTTAAAAAGTTCTAGGGTGTTTTGTGTAAGATTTCCAGAACTTTATTTATTTCAAATCAATGAACTTCTACATTTTATAGATTTTCGTAAGGAGTTCATAAAAGTGTAAAATCAGTTTTATTTGAAACCCTAGGTCGAAATCTGCAAGTTTTATGTTATGATCTTGAGTGAAAGTCTTTGAATTGTGATCTAGGTTAAATGTTAGGGAATGAATGTTTTGTTGTGCTTTATATTGTATGCTTGTGTTATAACTAAAAAGTAAGCCATAGAATATAGATCTTAAATAGAAATATGTGTCTTGATTGCAATCTTCTTAAGGCCCTTTTTGTATAAGGATTCCTGTTGGTCCATGTATATCTGTTGTTTAGCTAATACGTCTTGACAGCTATGCTTCAGTGTCAGGTTATCAACCCAACCACTTAGCATCCGTTTTCTTTAAGCCTATGATGTTTCTGCGTAACAGTTGTCAGTCGATACTTCTACCATCGGCTGGTTAGCTGATACGGTTGATACCTTTCTAGTATCGACTACTGCCGATACAAGTCTATTGTTCTGTCCTACATTGACTGTACAGAGTCGATGTATCGG
The DNA here is from genome assembly GCF_002211085.1 of Panicum hallii. Taxonomy (NCBI): domain Eukaryota; kingdom Viridiplantae; phylum Streptophyta; class Magnoliopsida; order Poales; family Poaceae; genus Panicum; species Panicum hallii. The sequence goes on along the minus strand of NC_038050.1, from coordinate 38,084,309 downwards.
AGAAACACACACGATTCTAAGATTCTTGTTATCGGCCGATCCAAGCCGATTCTAGCTGTCTTCCCTAACAATCTAATATGGCCGATCAATCCTTAGTTTTCCCATCCTTATCCACACACTTCTATCAGTCGATCTATCGACTGAGAGGTCGGCCTTATACTTATCGGTCTATACCCTTAACCACACTCCATTCGGCTATACGTCGCTCAATTGCTGTGCTGACGTAATCGAGTCGATACAACCACACCTAGTTACCTAGAATAACACTTAAGCACATCTCAGTTAAGACAACTGCTTTAGGAATCATCCTTCTGCCAAGATAATCGATGCTTTCATCGATCATCTAGAAACCTAATGCATCTTTCCATCAGCTAAACCTCCGTTGTTTCCAATCGGCTCTGTTGTAACCATCAACAAGTAGCCAATTCTAATTAGTTGTCCTCCTAAAGCTCTGTCTAGGTTTAGTTCAGATCTTTTTGGTTGTTATGTGAATAATGTGTTGATAAGTGCTGGATTGTAACTTTGTTGTGAAATAAAATAGTTTTGTGTCCACGCTTGAATGTAATGTTGCATTACATGTAGATACGACTACTTCGGCAACGGTACCTACGAGATTCCCCGGAGTCTACGGAGGATGTTCCTGAAGATCAAGTGAACATCACCAAGGAATTAACTGAAGCCCCGAACCAAAGTTCGGAAGATATTGACATTTCTGACTTCAGTCCCACCAGTAAAGGCAAGCCCGGGACATAACCTACTATTTTTATTACACTGCAATCTATATCTATTTACGTATTCTATGCATTAAGTTCTTAGGAATTGCTTGAAACCCTAGTTGCATTTCCTTAGGAACCAATGTATTGAATAATTAGCACTTGAGTCCGACTAGCTGCCATGCTAATAGGGCCGGTAGAAGTCGGGTGATTTCCTGTCACTCGCGCGATATAGGAGTTGTAATGTTTACATTCCTGTTATCACTATAAGGATGACGGACGGGAGTTTTATGAGGTATCATGGTTGTGATGATACCCCGTCTGTGTTGTTGAACTTGATAAGGTCGCAGCGTGTGGTGATCGGGGTTAAGCGTTTGAAAGTACTAACCACATGCCGCGAAATATGGTAAGCGGTAAGCCTAGTAACCAATCGGCCCGAGGAGTGGACATACGTCCCACCACTCGTCTTGCTTCTTCTGGTAACTTATGTTCGATTGGGAAAATACCTGTTGCAAGGGCAACCAGGAATACGGGTTTTGTAGTCGCGCTACAGACGTATGTCTTGCACTTTGGTAGTGCGTATGTTCCTGCAGTCGCTTGTGGTGGACCTGTCCATGAGTCGGAATGAAAGGCAAACGGTTGCTTCGGAACTATCGTTGGATGTTCCAAGCGTGTGAGTTAGGTTTACCTTGCAAGGTTAAAATTCGATTCAGAATCGTCCGCTTCTCACGATGTTTGAGACTGCTTAATCCCTTTGTCACATTGAGTAATAAGAGCAATCATATGATTATCAAAGGTGATATTTGACCAAAGATTCTACCTTGATTGAATAGCTATAGGTGCTCATCTAGATCGAATAATCACATAGAATTTGAAAGCTAAAAGTTGACATTAAGGATCTACCTTTATCGTTTTTCAGCTGAAACTAAATCCAGAACCATTTCAAGCTTCCATAAGTCTAGTTATGGGCTAAAGTATATCCAATCCCGGGTAAGCCTTGCTGAGTATTAGTATACTCAGCCTTGCTAGTTTTATGTTTTTCAGGTAAAGCCCTTGAAGACCCTACTCTTTCCCTGTCATGGCCCTGTGCTCTTCCAGAAGATTGGTCCGTGGAATGGGATCCGTCCTCGGCCAACACTGGTGATATCGAGTGATGTCGTGCCCGGGCTTAGCATGACATCCGTCTTGTCGACGTGCTATAGATCATCACGTATGTTTTCCGCTGCTAAAAGTCTTAGCTTAAATAGTTTGTATTGTTTTCTCTAAATTTGAAACTTTGTACTACTTTTATAAACTCTTGTAATGTAATTCCCTGTTATGTAAATTGTGATGGTGATTGTATCTCTGGACTCACCTTCGTGTGAGGTAACCTTATTTGAGCCTGTGTATCGGTGGTTTATCGGGACGTTACCCGATAGGCCAAGGGATTATACCGTTTGAAGCACGTTGGAGCCCTCGGGAGTGGACTCGCATACTTGAGCTGGTATAATTCAGGTTGGTTCTGCCACAAAAGATTTTACGCTCGCCGGTTTGTGACCAACTCAAAGGAGTTCATCATCGGCGACCGTATAATGCTTCAAACGGGGCCATCTTGAGACTGCTTTGATAGCTGTTGTTGTATGAGAACTCTGCTAACGACAAACATTTGTCCCAGTTCTTGTCATACTGAAGGATGCAGGCTCTAAGCATATCTTCCAAAATCTGATTTACCCTTTCGGTCTGTCCATCTATTTGAGGATGATACGCGGAGCTTCGAATTAACTTAGTTCCAAGAGCATGTTGAAGTTGCTCTCAGAACCGAGCAATAAACTGTGCTCCACGATCAGAAATGATCATCTTAGGTACTCCATGAAGATGAACAATTTGATCCAGGTAGATCTCAGCATACTTTTTGGCATTATACTAGTATGCACAGGAAGGAAATGTGCAGTCTTGGTTAATCGATCAACGATTACCCAAATGGAGTCATGCCTCAGAGAAGTGTTGGGCAAGCCAACAATAAAGTCCATACTGATATCCTCCCACTTCTAGGAGGGAATAGATAGAGGTTGTAGGATACCAGCAGTTTTTAGATGACTGGCTTTGACTCTTTGGCAGATATCACATTCTGAGACATACTTGGCGATTTCTCATTTCATACGAGTCCACCAGAAGTTTTGTTTCAAATTCTACTACATCTTCGTACTGCCAGGATGCATAGAGAATTTAGATAGGTGGGCTTCATCCAATATTTGTTTACGGAGCTTATGGTCCTTAGGAACAACAATACATTCATTGAACCATAAAACTCCTTCTGGATCTACTCGGAAGCACTTATACTTCCCTTCTCCTTGTGTTATCTTCTGCTTAATGATTCTGACTCCTTTATTGCACTGTTGAGCCAGGACAATGCTATCTCTAAGCGTGGCTTTAACTAAGAGATGGTTCAAGTCACCTTGGGGAATAATTTCTAGATTAAGCTTTATCATTTCCCAACAAAGAGTCTCGTTGAAAGCTTCTATAGACAAACAAGAACAATGTGCCCTGCAACTAAGTGCATCCGCAACGACATTAGCCTTGCCTGGATGATAATGTACTTCCAAATCATAATCTTTGATAAGTTCTAGCCAGCGCCTTTGCCTCATATTCAGGTCTGCTTGTGTAAAGATGTATTTGAGGCTTTTGTGGTCGGTGTATATATGACACTTCGTACCCATCAAATGATGTCTCCAGATCTTTAGGGCATGAATAACAGCTACGAGCTCAAGATCATGTGTAGGGTAGTTATGTTCATAAACCCTGAGTGCTCGTGATGCATATGCAATTACTCGGTTGTCCTGCATAAGCACACAACCAAGTCCGGTTCCTGAAGCATCACAATAAATGTCAAAGGGTTTTGACACATCTGGTTGAGCTAAGACTGGAGCAGTTGTAAGATGGTCTCTGAGGGTGTGGAATGCATCTTCGCATTTTTGATCCCAAGAGAATTTAACACCTTTCTTTAGTAGCTCGGTCATAGGTTTGGCTATTCTGGAGAAGTCAGGAGTGAAACGATGATAATAGCCAGCTAGACCAAGAAAACTACGGATCTGATGGACTGAGGTTGGAGGTTTCCAATCCATCACTTCTTGTACTTTACTGGGATCAACGGATATACCGTCCCTGGAGATAGTATGGCCCAGAAATTTCACAATATCTAACCAGAACTCGCACTTGGAGAATTTGGCATATAAATGGTGATCTCTTAATCGCTGAAGAATGACATGAAGATGTTTGGCATGATCTTCTGGATTTTTGGAATAGATCAGGATGTCATCAATGAAGACCACAACATATTTATTGAGTTCTTGCATGAAGACGGAGTTCATAAGATACATGAAATATGCTGGGGCATTGGTTAGACCAAACGACATGACTAGGTATTTATATAGACCATATTGAGAGGAGAAGGCTGTTTTTGGTATGTCACTTGGCCGGATTTTAATTTGATGATAGCCGGAACGAAGATCAATTTTGGAGAATACTTTGGCTCCGGCTAGCTGATCGAAGAGAATATCAATGTGGGGTAGGGGATATTTGTTTTTGATAGTTACCGCATTGAGAGGACGATAATCTACACATAGCCTTAGGCTATTGTCTTTCTTCTTCACAAATAGAGCTGGACAACCCCATGGTGATGCACTTGGACGAATGAAACCCTTATCAAGAAGGTCTTGGAGTTGGATTTTTAACTCGGCCAGCTCATTGGGTGGCATACGATAGGGTCTCTTAGAAATAGGGGCTGTACCGGGCTGAAGTTCTATAATAAACTCAATATCTCGGTCCGGGGGCATTCCAGGCAAATCATCTGGAAAGACGTCTGGGTATTCATAGACGGCAGGGATATCCTTTAACTTGATCCCGGTAGCAGCATAGGTGCATGAATTGATGTATTCCCGTTGTGGAAGATAAAGAATAGTGGATTCATACTCAGGTGAATCTAGTTCCACAGTTCGGGAAGAGATATCTAATGACACATGGTGCTGGGTCATCCAATTCATACCTAGAGGACATCCGTTCCTTCTAGGTCTAATAGGAGTAATTCCATTTTTATCAAATGACTACCCAGCTGAATTGGCACCTTCCTACAGATTTGATTTGATGAGATTTTCCCGCCAGGTGTTGTTATCCTATATGCCTCATTGGTAGAAGAAATATTCAAGCCTAGCTTAAGCCCACAGTTTGTACTGATAAAACTATGGGTAGCACCAGAATCAAAAAGAATAATCACGGCTTGGTGGTTGATAGAGAAAGTACCCGTCATTATTGGTGTTCCCTCGGGAGTTCGGAGAGAGTGGAGAGGTTCACCCTTCCTTGGCGGATCTGAACCACTTGCCTCTTGCCCTTACCCTTGTTGGTTATGGGATGTTTGCCCTTGGAAAGATTTCCTAGGTTGAGGGCAATCCTTGATGAAGTGGGACGGGCTTCCGCAGCTGAAACAACGGTAGTTGTTGTTTCCTTGATTAACTGGCGGAAAGCTCGGCCGCGAACCTTGTTGTTGCTGCTGCTGAGGTTGAGGTGCCGGTGGTCGGTTAAATCGTGCTTGCTGGGGTGGTCTAGCTACCCATCTACCAGGCAAGTTACTTCGAGGCAGTGCTCTGGTAGCTGCATTTTGAACCAACCGATACCTTGACGGTTGTGTAGTTGTAGGCCCTGTGGGTGTCTTCCTTTTCTTTTCTACTCTGTGGGCTGAGATGCAGTCTTCTTGAGTGATGGCCATGTTGACCAATTCATTAAAATTATCGGCCCTTACCAAATTCAGTCGTTCTTTAAGTTTGGTGTTCAGGCCTCGGCGAAAACGATCTCTTTTGCAGGCATCATTGTCCGCATGGTATCCCGCGTACTGGCACAAGTGGTTGAAAACTTGTGCGTATTGCATGACGGTGCGGGTTCCCTGAGTTAGGTTCAGAAATTCATTGAGCTTTCACTCAATGAGTCCTTCGGGGATATGGTGCGCTCGAAAGGCGGTCCGGAACTCGTCCCAAGTGATGGCATGATCGGCAGGCTGCATAGCATGATAGTGATCCCACCATAGACGAGCTGTGCCACGGAGTTGTTGGGCTGCAAAAAGCGCCTTGTTCTCATCCGAACATGGGGCAGACAATAAGGCGAACTTGGACTCGATGGTGCGAAGCCAAGCGTCAGCGTCAAGAGGCTCGTCCACCTTATGGAATAGTGGAGGCTGGGTACTGAGGAAGTCTTGATAACTGGCCGATAGGGGGTTCATCTCGGCCTCGGGATTGCTGATGGAAGTGGCCCACCTGAGCCTGCACAAGCTGGTTGAGGAATTCTATTTGTCGGGCCATGACCTCGGCCAGATTTGGAGGTGGCGGTGGCAGTTGCTGGGATCCACTGGCCTGATCGGGCCGAAAAGCTTTCGGAGTTCCGCGAGTAGCTCCAACCATCTGAAACAAAGGAGATATCCATTATCAATCATATCCTTACTCCAATTTCAGATGATATACAATTACCAAACCGGATTGTAATTCATATGCTCCATTCAATCGACTCATTTCAGATGCAAAAAGATTAAGTAATATAGTAGAACACGGGGTTTGAATTACTACACAAACACTAGGGGTCCTTACATCTTACATCAGGGCACTTGAATTGCCGCAAGCCATTCCTTAAGTACACATGCCACATATAATACAATAAGTGGCTCTAGGTCTAGGTACACTACGCACTACCTATATCACATTTTTCTACACTAATTACAGCTAGGATGTCACCAACTTAAACAAGACTAAAAGTTATCGAAGTTGCCCATTGATGACTGACTGCCTGAAGAGGAATGATGGGGACTTATAACAGGATCTCCGTGCTCAGAATCGATCCCGGAGACTCCTTCGATTTCTTCAGGATCTTCTTCTTCGTCTTCGGGTGCTGGTACAGTAGGAGGTGCTGGCTGCTGTTGGAGTTCATTGATTTGGGCATGGGCATCATCAACCTCAAGGATGAGGTCGTGGATCTGTTCCTGGGGAAACTCAATGATCGTGTTGCGTTGTGTGATCATTGCGTCACTCTTGTTGATTTGATCTTCCCGGTGATGAATAGTCTCCTCTCGGGCAGTGATGACTTCATCCTTCTCTGTCACCAAGGCTTGAAGCCGTTCAATCTGGGTGACTTGTCGGTCAGCATTCCTAAAATGACCTTGCGCGAATACTGATCAACTGACCCATACCGCGACGTAGCAGAAGTTGATAATGATGTTGAACGTTCATGAACCGCATAGTACCCCGAAGCGCTTCTTCCGTTGAGCCTTCCAACCTGTGGCTTTCAGGGACTACCCTGAGATTCCACTCAGGATCGTTGGGATCTGTGGTAGGGAATAGTCCGATAGGCTGTCCTGCAACTTCCCTTGGATGCTGGTTGCAGAAAAGGTAGATGGCTTCCAGAGCTGCTCCCTCAATCGTATCGACTATACGATGACCTACCACGTCAACTTCAATGGGCTGCCATTGGGAGTGGAAGGGATGTTGAGGAATAGTCATTTTGACTCGACATCGGCGAACACCTTCTTCCTGATACTCCACTGCATCATATTGTGGGGGCTCGGTATAGAGAAACGATCTTAGCGATTCCTAGAGAAGACAAGGAAAACCCTCCCAGTGCAAGGCATTAGTGTGGAGATGCCCTGCAGGATCCCAAAAGACGTTGGAAGGGGCTGTCATCTGCAACAAGAATGCAAATGGTAAGTCTTATTTACCCTGCTGAGAACTCACAAGGTAAATGGAACGAGATAATCAATTCTGATAACAGCAAAGACTGGAAATCAGATGGATGCTTAAGGTACTTAACTCAGAGCCACCACGAAAATCCTATTAACCCATTCTACAGATAAGCAACACGCTAGTCGTCCTTAATAGAACCAAACATACATTTCATTCGTTTATTTGATAATGGATTATGCATGCATGTACTATTCGACCTCACAACCAAAAACAATTGCCGAATATCTTGGGACTTACGCTGTTAATTTCGGTGGCATAACCCATACGTCTCTCACTAATAACTACGTCTTAACCTATTAATCGCGGTTCGTATACCTGCAGAAGATCACAATTATATAACATGAACCTTTCATGGCAGCATGACATGAAAGCGTCCCCAAACAGTACTGTTCACTATAGAAACAACATCTGTACAATTACCGCCATACAGACAACGTTAGCATACGTCGTTAAACAACGTATTCACGGGGGTACCGCAAAATACGGGGGTATGAACAGCGATCGCCATACCCTGCGCCGAACCATATACTCCCAATATAACCAACCTAAGTTGATATATTGGCAGCATCTCAAGTAGGCCACTGCTTGAGAAACAGCGTTCAGTTCGCATCACCGACGGGAAGGCTAACTCCCCAGTTAGCTGAGGATCCTTACCTTCTTACTCACAATCGAAGGTGTCGTTACAGAAAGTAAGGTTGAGTTGTACATAAATTTAAGTTTTGATCGAAAGTAGTGCTGCAAGTTCGAACTATCTATACATATATAGATACTGATAGCTGTCAGACCCGGGGCTACCGGGCTGGGCATGTAGCGTAGTCTACGGAGGTTCAAGAGATTAAGTTTGTCTTATCTCTTATTCATTTGTTTATCTCTTATTTACCCCGTTTAAATAGGAGATAGAGCTAACCAACACGGAGAGGATCTACTCGGGATCAGTTCTGGTGTGATCCCTCGGAGGGGGTTGGTTAGCATCTTTGTAACCCTGGTCTCTCGGATATATAAGGGAGGTCAGGGACCCCCCTCAAAACAGGAGATCATTAGGTCATTCTACACCAGAGAGAATACAAACTACCATACAGGACGTAGGGTGTTACGCTCCATGCGGCCCGAACCTGTCTAAAGTCTTGTGTTCTTTGCACCTTCGAGTTCCTGATCTCGGCATTCCCTCACCCAAAACTTACCACCTTGGGTATATCCCTCGGTGGGCAGCCGGTTAAACACCGACAGCTGGAGCGCCAGGTAGGGGAGCGCGTCGAAGATCCGCCGGCGAGCTCGATGGCAATTTTCAGTTTCATCAGGTCAGTACCCTCTCAGGGTACGACGTTTGTTTTTGGCTCGTGGGTTTGCGTCGCAGACGGTGCGGGCAACTTTCGGCGATTCCTCGTCGACATGGCGCCGAAAACCATCGCTGCGGATCCTCGCAGCGGCCTCGACAAGTTCGTCGACGAGCTCGACAACTTGCCGCTCCATGCTTCCGAGGCACAGGTCGAGATGGAATCTGTTCCAGGCTCGACTTCTTCTGATGCCGCGACAACTTCTCCTGGTTTGGACTCGTTTCAATTCAGGGGTTCGTTGAGTCGTACTCAACCTGGCTTGCGCGAATTGGCCACTGATCTTCAGGAGGCCAATGCGCTCAGATCTCTCTTCGTGTTAGAGAAGGATCGGGATCTGCTGCGCCGGGACGGAAACTCCGAAGCCACCGCGTGTCGGGGGGCTTCGGGTTGTTTTGGCCCCGGTGATTTGTTGTTCGCTTCCTCGCCAGAGGGATACATCGTGCATTGGAAGGGCATGAAGCTCTCCAATCTATTCGAGGCAGAGAGTCGGCTCGTGGCTCACCTCGAGCCATTGCCTTTCCAGGAGGGCAGGCCGTTGGTCACCGCGGCGGAGGAGTCGACGGAGCTAGTCGACGAAAGTTCTCATGAGCTTTCCTCCCGCCAGGTGCTGATGGCTGAAGAAGGCGAGGACGGTGGGGATTTTCTCATCGACAATTTTGAAGCGATCTCCGAGGATGAGATCACGGCCAATGTTGGTGACGAGAACGACGCCGATCGTGAAGCGCGGAGGGCCAGAAACAGGGCCCGCACAATCCGGCGGAGGAGGGCCAATGAGCGTAGGCGATCTATGCATCGCGAGCTTGATCCTGAGTTCGCTGCCGTCAACGAACGGGGGTTTCGGACTCCGGTGGCCAACATCGCCAGGGTTACGGCCATCCTCGAGCGCAGCCATGACCCGGAGGTACGTCAAGCACTCTTTTACGCGCAGAGGGCCTGGATCCAGTTGGATCAACACAACTCGGCGCCTACCATCAGGGAGGAGCGCGTGGGTGAGAGTCGAAGTCAGACCCACAGCCGAACGGCTGGCGGCCGTCCTCGACGCCTACCCAGCAACGACAACGCTTGCGGGAGCCAGACCCCTGGCGGGAGGCAGCAGCCACCGCAAGGGGGTCAGCCACGACAAGCTCATCATCGATTCCCTCCGGAGGATCTGCGCCAACACATCAATGAAGGCCGCGATGCGCGCACCGTGATTTCTTCCAGGCGCAAGACCCGTGAAGAAGTCGAGAATGAAGGTACTGACTGTAGCGATCGATTTCCTGCTTTTTCTGCTCGTTTCAGCAGCTACAAGTACCCAGAGGGCTTCAAGCCGATCGGCATCACCAAGTACGACGGCAAGCAGGCTCCCCAGCAGTGGCTTCGTTGCTACTCCACAGCTATTGACGTCGCTGGGGGCTCAAATATCACCAAAGTCGTCTATTTCCCGATGGCTTTGGACCCTGCGCCGCTCACTTGGCTGGAGAGCCTCGGCAGCAACACAATCGACTCCTGGGAACGACTTAAGAAGGTCTTCATCGACAATTTCCAGGGAGCAATTACCCGTGCAGGTACTCGACACGATCTTGCCCAGTGCAAGCAGGAACGTAACGAGCTTCTACGGTCCTACACGCGTCGCTTCTTCGACGTCCGCGCCACCATCGCGAACATCTTGGAGGAGGACATCATCGACTGCTTTTACAACGGCATCACCAACCCGAGCATATACAGAGATTTCGGGCGGAACAGGCCGAAGACTGTTGCGGGCCTTCGTGATATGATGCACGATTGGTCCGAGCAGGAGGAGAAGATGCGGGAGCGGTTCCCGCGGCGCCATGATAGCAATCTGCGGCGTCCAAACGACAACCGCAGCGACAAAAGCCAGCGGGACTTTTCCGGGCCACCCCGGAAACGAAAGCCAGATGATGTCATCGCGGCTATCGATCGTCCTTCGCGGGGCAAGAAGTCGACGACGCAGGAGGAATTCGAGAAACTCCTGCAGAAGAAGTGCCCATGGCATCCGGGCGCCAGCCATGCCGCCATTGACTGCTACCACCTTCGGAGGACGTTCAGCAACACCGGTGGTGGAAAGAAGAATAAGAAGCCTGCTGACAAAGAACCCGAGGATGACGATCACGATGACCAGGGGCGTAATCTGAAGTTTCAGGATGCCTCGAAGGTCGTCAACGTTATCTTCGGCGGTGACGAGGATTTCGGTTCCAGGAGGGACCAGAAGCTGCTTCTTCGGGAGATCTTGTCCGTCGAGCCGGCGGTACCACGGCCACTCCGTTGGTCGGAGGTCCCCATCTCGTTCTCTCGCGATGATCAGTGGACAAGCTTCTCGGAGCCCGGTAAGTTCCCATTGGTCCTGGATCCTGTGGTGGCAGAGGTCAAGCTTACCAAGGTCCTCATCGATGGCGGAAGCGGGCTCAATCTCATCTTCGTCAGTACTCTGAAGAAGATGGGCCTGGATTTCAAGGATATGCTGGTGCCCAGCAAGTCTCCCTTTTATGGGATCGTCCCAGGTAATGCGGCGCATCCGCTTGGCACGGTGGTCCTCCCAGTCACCTTTGGCACGCGGGAGAACTATCGTACCGAGTTCATCAAGTTTGAGGTGGCTACTTTTGATTCCTCTTACCATGCAATATTGGGTCGTCCGGCACTAGCTAAGTTCATGGCAGTGCCGCACTATGTTTATCTGCTTCTTAAGATGCCAGGACTCGGTGGAGTGCTCACCCTCCGTGGCGACTTGAAGAAGTCATACGACTGCAACCAGGAGGCGATCCAATATGCTTCGACTACTCGTGTGCCAGATGCTTCGGGAGAAGTACTCGCGGCCGCGTAGCAGCTTTCCCAGTCTGGGCTGGAAATTCCCTCCAAGAAGGCCAGCAAGTCGAGCATCCAGTCGACTGATGGCGTGGCCCTCAAGTCGATTCAGCTCCAGGAGGGAGATCCATCTAAGACCGCCGTCATTGGCGCGGGCTTAGGCGACAAATAGGAACTCGCGCTCGTCAGCTTTCTCCGGGCTAACCGAGACATATTCGCATGGAAACCTGCGGACATGCCAGGGGTGCCCAGGGAGTTGATCGAGCATGCTTTGAATGTAGACCCGAAGGCCATGCCCAAAAAGCAACGCCTCCGGAGGTTTGCTCACGATAAGCGTGAGGCCATTAAACGAGAGATCACTAAACTCCTCGCGGCTGGATTCATTAAAGAAGTAATTCATCCAGAGTGGGTAGCGAATCCCGTGCTTGTAAAGAAAAAGAACAATGAATGGAGAATGTGTGTCGACTACACCGATCTCAACAAGCATTGCCCAAAAGATCATTTTGGGCTGCCGCGCATTGACCAAGTCGTCGATTCGACGGCTGGGTGTGTCCTTCTTTGTTTTCTTGATTGTTACTCAGGGTATCATCAGATTGCGCTCAAGGAGGAGGACCAAATCAAGACTGCATTCATCACCCCATACGGGACTTATGCGTACAAAACAATGTCTTTTGGGTTGAAGAATGCAGGAGCAACATACCAACGCGCGATCCAGATGTGTTTCGTGGATCAGCTGCACCGAAATGTTGAGGCTTATGTGGATGATGTGGTCATCAAGACCAGGGATCCCGATAGCCTGATCGAAGATTTGGAAGAAACATTTAGTAGTCTACGCAGATATCGGTGGAAACTCAATCCCACCAAGTGCGTCTTCGGAGTACCTTCTGGGAAACTGCTTGGGTTCATCGTCAGCAACCGAGGCATCGAGGCCAACCCTGTCAAGATCACGGCCATCACTGATATGGAGGCTCCGGCCACAATCAAGGATGTGCAGAAGCTGACAGGTTGTATGGCGGCCCTGAACAGGTTCATCTCCCGACTCGGGGAGAGAGGACTACCTTTCTTCAAGCTCCTAAAACGCCAAGACAAGTTTCAATGGACGGAGGAGGCCGAGCGAGCTCTACAAGACTTGAAAATTCACCTCCAGTCGCCTCCGATCCTTACCGCTCCGCTACCGGAAGAGGACCTACTACTCTACATTGCGGCAACAACCCATGTTGTCAGCAGCGCTATTGTAGTCGAGCGAGGCGAAGCAGGCCATGCGTTCGGAGTGCAGAGGCCCGTCTATTTTGTCAGCGAGGTCCTCTCCGAGTCAAAAGTACGGTACCCAGCTGTTCAAAAGCTCTTATATGCAATTTTGATCACATCAAGAAAGTTGCGCCATTACTTCGACGAGTACAAGATCACCGTGATTACGGACTTCCCGCTGGCGGATATTCTCCATAATCAAGATGCCACGGGACGCATATCTAAGTGGGCAGTGGAACTGGGGGCTTTGTCAATCGACTTCAAGCCACGCACTGCCATCAAGTCACAGGCTCTAGTCGACTTCTTGGCTGAATGGAGGGAGAATCAAGTCCCAACCCCAGTGGACAAGCCAGAGCACTGGACCATGTATTTCGATGGGTCCCTCAAGCTCGACGGCGGAGGCGCTGGTGTCTTGCTCATCTCCCCGCGAGGCGAACAATTGAAGTACGTCCTTCAGATCTTATGGAAGGTATCTAATAATGAAGCCGAGTATGAAGCCTTGCTTCACGGGCTTCGTTTGGCGATATCACTAGGGATCAAGCGATTACTTGTGTATGGCGATTCTCTTCTTGTCGTTCAGCAGGTCAATAAGGAGTGGGACTGCAACAAGGAAACAATGGATGCATACGTCCAGGAAGTCCGCAAGCTGGAAGGCAAGTTTTCTGGTTTGGAGGTTCACCATGTGCTACGGGAGCACAACGTTGGCGCGGATATCCTGTCCAAGTTAGGATCAACGCGCGCTCAAGTCCCGCCGGGAGTCTTCATCCAGGAGCTTGATCAGCCATCCATCAAGCCTTCTCCGCAAGTAGCCATCGACTCGGTTTCCCAACAACCCGATCGAGAGGTTCTGATGCTGGGGGAGGACTGGCGAGCGGCTTTCATCGACTTCATTCAAGACCAACGGCTACCAGCGGGAATTGACGCTAAGAGCGCGGAAGCGGCGCGCGTCTTAAGAAGAAGCAAGGGCTTCGTCCTGGTCAACGGCAAGCTCTACAGGCGTGGCGCTCGGTCAGGAGTTCTTATGAAGTGCGTCACGAAGGAAGATGGGCACGACATACTACGAGAGATCCACGAAGGCGTCTACGGCAACCATGCGGCGTCAAGAACGCTGGTTGGGAAAGCATACAGGGCCGGCTTCTGGTGGCCCACTGCAGTAACCGACGCGGAGGATCTCGTGCGCAGGTGTCAAAACTGCCAATTCTTTGGCAAACAGACCCATGTTCCTGCTCATAGCCTCATCACTATACCACCATCGTGGCCTTTTGCTTGTTGGAGTCTTGACATGATCAGGCCCTTCACGACGGCACCAGGCGGTTTTACTCATGTTCTGGTGGCTATCGACAAGTTTACAAAGTGGATCGAGTACAAGCCAATCGCCAAGCTCACGCCAGACCGGATTGTTGACTTCATCTCAGATATTTTGCATTGGTTCGGCTTCCCCAACACTATCATCACGGACTTGGGGTCAAATTTCACGGCCAACCATTTCTGGGAATTCTGCGAGAACGCTTGCATCGAAGTCAAATATGTCTCAGTTGCACACCCGCGGGCCAATGGACAAGTCGAACGGGCGAACGGCTTGATAATCGACGGTCTCAAGAAGCGACTATACGATGAAAACAGCAAGAAGGGAGGCAAATGGGTACACGAGCTGCCGCATGTAGTCTGGGGGCTTCGGACTCAGCCGTCCAAAGCCACAGGCCAAACACCTTTCTTCCTTGTATATGGATCTGAAGCCATTTTACCAGCCGATATCATGTGGAAGTCCCCAAGGGTTGAAATGTACAATGAAGGCGAGGCGGACGAGGCGAGGCAGTTAGAGCTCGATTCTGTGGAAGAAGCTCGTTGCACCGCCCTTGTCCAGTCAGCCAGGTACCTGCAGGGGATCCGCCGATACCATGATCGCAACGTCAAGAAGCGGTCATTCAGCGTTGGCGACCTGGTTTTACGTCGTATCCAGGACGAATCTGGCCTACACAAACTCAATTCAAGGTGGGAGGGTGTAACATCCCAGTTTTCATCACTATTGAAAGAAATGCAAAGTAAGGGTGTTTGCGTAATTTTATAAAAGATATTGATTTACAAAAAGTAACTTTTAAATCTACTCAGGACTAAAGTAAAAATACGAGTCATAATGACATGTCTATCCAACATTTATGACGAGTCTATCCCGTCATAAAGACATGTCTATCCAACATTTATGACGAGTCTATCCCGTCATCATGACGTGTCATAAATGCTTGCATTTAGGTCATGAATTTTATAAAGTTTTACTCTTTAGGACAAAAGCAATTCAAATCCGACTTTTGTTCCAAAAATTCATGTGTAAAAACATAAGTTTTGAGTTTTTGAATTTGAGCCCTAAAGCAATGTTGTAGAGTTCGAAAAACTCTTCAACTTTCGTTTTGGACATTTCTTCATTTGTGTTTTGGATTGATGGGAAATTTTGCCTTACAGATGAGCCCCTGCAGTTTTCTGAAATTGCGCATAAGTCCTTGGGGAATTCGATTTCCCTTTCCCCTCTGTTTTCCTTCTCCGGTGCTTTCTTTATCTTCACTAGCAACACCATCCCCCTTGATCTATAAATAGGACCCCCCTTTCTTTTGCCATCCACCCATGAGCAAGTTAGATAAGTTGCGGTAAGCTTAGTGTTGGACTAGCCACTTAAGGTTGTGCGATCCTTCATGACTTTGTCGCTCCAATAAGGTACGTGTTAGTCTCCTGGTTAAGCTTGAGTACTTAGTATATAGGTTGTGATTCATCTGTTGGTAGGCTCCACCTCGCCTTAAATCAGGGTCGTCGCACACAGCGCCGGCCGAGATATTTTTCCGCCGCGCGAACCGCCTCACCTCATTTATAAAGGAAGCCGACGCCTCTCCCTGCCATCCCCCACCCGCGCTCGCTTTCGCTCGCGCACGCGCGACACACCGGCCCCACGACGCGACCGCGCACTGCCGCCGGCACCGCGCCGTGCCGCCCACCTCCGCGTCCCCACCCCGCCCACGCCGCTGCAGCGTCCTCGCCGGCTTTGCCGCCTCGACGCTCACGTCTTCAGTGCTGCCACTGTGGGAGCTGTCGGCGAGCTGCCGCAGCCCACGCCGTCGCCCGTCCCTGTGCGACGCCGCTGCCTCTCCCCGCCTATAAAAGGAGCGAGGCCGTGATGAGCTCCATCATCAGCCCAAGCACACCGAGCCGTTTCACTTCACTAGCTAAACCACTTCTCCCGAGCCCAGTTCACTCACGAGACGAAGCTCCAACAGTTGATCCTCTCCTCAAATCATGTACTATCTATTTCTTCTATTTTCATCTCCATTTGAGCTTATTTTATAGCTTGCTTGTGTTGTTTGCCGGTTGCGCCGTTTCCGCCGTAGATCACGGAGTGACCGAGGAGGAGCTGTCCAAGGAGTACAAAGGCCAGTACAGCGGGCCGAAGCCAGAAGACCCGTACCACGAGTAGGAAGCCGCCGCCGCCGACGCGTACATAAGCGAAGGCAAGTTTCATCGACCCCTACGTGAGCGGTTGCATCCATGTGAGGACGTCTAGTTGTAGCTCTGGTTTAGGATCGATTACATATACCGATGCTTGAGTGATTGAGTGTGCTCATACATGCATGTGAGTAGTTATGCATATCCAGAGTTGAGACTAGGATATGAAGGGATTTGGTTGAGGCTAGGGCAGCTGGGTATGCTGGAGCCGGCGCTACCGTGGTGGTAGACTGGCAGGTGAGTGCTACCATGGAGGTAGGCTCGAGTTGACATGTTGAGGAATGGTTGCTGCCCTGGTGAACCATAAGGACCGAGTTGTTTTGACATCTCACCTAGCTTACTTTAGTACGACCACAGGTTCCGTTATGGGCCGGACTTAGCCTAATCCCACTGGTTAGCCTGACGGTCGCAGGGATGGTTCACGGGTATAGACCATTGGGGTCAGGACCCGAGGGTTGTGCGGCCGGGCTGGGGCGTGACCACGGCTGGGTGTCGGCTATGTCGGTTGTCCGTTCGGGCAGTCGAGCTTGTGGGTACAGTGTACGACCTCTGCAGAGGGTAGAATCCATTCGAATGGTCCGTGTCCACGGAATGGACAGGCTACGGTGTGGTCCTGACAACTAGTGAGCTACCTACTGTGGGTTGTGTCGGGAAGAGTTGTATAACTTAAGTTGCATTACTAATGCATTGTGATTAATGTGCATCGTGCATATCATTCCCCTCCCGTAGGGTGAGGTGGAACTTGCTGAGTACTTTTGTACTCACCCGTTTATGACTTGTTGCAGAGGATCCTGATTTCGTGCCTGAGGAAGGCGAGTAGTTCGTGCCCTATACCCAAGTCTGGAGTGGTGCCGTTGTGATAGAAGCCCCCATGTCCGATGAAGAGATTACCCTTGCGTTTATCATCGCAACTATTGTATTTCTAGTTTATATTATTATTGTAATCGAACGTATTAAATAAGGCTATGTATGACTGTGGCACCACTTGTGTAATGTATTTTCACCAGAGACTGTTTTCTGGTGTTTAAATACATGTTTAGCTCCGGTTGTTTAGGCCGAGGCGTTTCAGAGGGCCCGTTCGTCGTCAAGCAGGTCACACGGCCAGGGTCGTATCGACTACAATGCCCCGAGGGCCAGGACATTCCAAATTCCTGGAACGTCCAACACCTGCGTAAGTTCTACCCATAAGCAAATACCCGGCGATATCCGAATCCCTCAGGGGCTTGGAGGATCTCCTTTCTTCGATGCATATTGGAGGCTATGAGCCACAATATTCGGGTTGAAC
This sequence comes from Panicum hallii, assembly GCF_002211085.1. Lineage (NCBI taxonomy): Eukaryota > Viridiplantae > Streptophyta > Magnoliopsida > Poales > Poaceae > Panicum > Panicum hallii. Next base: position 38,066,689 of record NC_038050.1, on the reverse strand, counting down.
ATTCATTCTCCGGCGCACGACAGCCACGGCCACGAACCAACACTCGTGTAGACTGGCTGCCCGTCGCAAATAAAGTTGTGACTACATTCACAACTTATCGACTTTACTTTTTGTTGAACCATCTGCTCCGGCTAAAACTCCTCGATATATCGAGTTCCGCCGCGACCTTGGGTGGTCGCACGCGACCGAAGTCGCACTTTGTCCAACTCAGTCGATCCGCTTGACTGGCTCAAAAACAGCACGTTGGACAGGCTCGCATGAAGAGCCACCTCGACTACATCCTGAGTGGCGGCACTCAGAACAGTCATGTTTCTGCCAAAAGAATGGCCAAAACGCAGCAACGACCGCACGTGCTCCTAACAAGCCCGATCCGTCCGCCCGGGTCTTACGCAGCTTACGGAGCACGCTCATAAGCAGGAGCGATTTTCGACTACACTCAGAGTCGTCGCACTCGAGCTAGTCCTAATTTTTTTGCCCTACGCACGGCAATCCCGCGACGATGCTCGCGTTCCTTCCTAACGAGTTTAGGCCTCCAATTTCGGGCTGTGGGCCACTTGTTAGACGAGTTCCTACACGGAGCTACGGCTACCTTCAGGGTCGTTGCACCCCGGGGTAGTGTCTACTACTTGCGCCTTGTAAGCCTGGACATTCGCTCAGCATAGGCACACACACACACAAGTAGAGACATCAACATAAATATATATACAAGAGAACGAGTACTTGTTCTTCATACCCTAATCCTGCAGTACACTGTGTACAATTTGTTCTGCTACAGGTTGGGCTTCACGCAGGTACTCTTCAAAACGCTCGTCCGAGCAGTCTGCCGCCATCCCCTGCGCAAAAATGCCTAATTGCGCATTGGGCACGAAGGACTTCACATATGCAAGGGCATTGCTTACGCAAGCGACCGGAGCTTCGGATAAGAACTTGAGCACTTTCTTCGGGGCTTCACGGAGCCGTCCCAGCAGGGGCCGCGGGCCTGCCTCGCCTTCTTCTGGCAGGTCCACCATGTCCACCAGTTCCTGGGCGGCTCCCTGGAGGTCCTCCAGCTCCTTGCGCTGCTGCTCGTCCCTCTCGCCCAGCGTTTTGACTTGCTGAAGGCAGTCGACGAACTGACGTTCAGTGTCGTCGATCACCTTCTGCAGCCTTTCGACTTCATCTGTACGATGATACAGCATATTCTTCACGTCAGTAAGCAGCTCCTCTTTGTGTTTTATTACTTTCCTAAGCTCTGTGGTGAAGATGTTTCAGCAAGCAAGTGAAATCACTAAGGAAAAATACTCGAGGGAAGCGGGGGCCTACCTTGGTGCGCCTTCTTTTCTGCCTTGAGCTGCTCCTGGTACTCTGCTTGTTGCTCCTTGACCCGTTGTTGGAGCTCGGAGTTGGCCGCTTCAAGGTTCTTCAGGTCATTCTTGAGCAGCCAGGTCTCTCGAGTCCTTTCCTGCTTCAGCATGTCAAGCTCGCGCTGCAGATAGCAGTTCTTCGTCTTCTCCTCGGAGATGCGCTTGTGCAGGGCACCTAACTCCCGCGCGTCACTCACAACCGCACGGAGTTTCTCCGACCTCTTCTGGGATTTGGTAATCACATGCTGCGCCAAAGGAGGAGAATGAGTACTAAACAACTCACCAACGCACACACCCGGAACTTTACGCGAGCACTACCATGGAGAAGTTGTATAACTCCTTGAAGGTGCTCTTGAAGGTCTCCAGGTTCTCGGCCGTTAGCAGAAGATCATCCACCAGGTCGGTGGTGATGACGTTCTGGTACCCTGACCCGGCCCTCAGCACCTCACGGGGACTCTCCGAGGGCCCGGCGGCATCCCCGGACGGCGGCGGCTGGACACCTGCAAGCATACGAAGTAGTCACCATATTGTCCTCGGACCCTGGCATCAAGCTGCGGGCGGGTAAGCGCGTACCTGTACCACTGGTGGGAGCGGCACCAGGGGCCACGACTTATTCCCCGCCACTGGGCCCGGCTTCCTCTTGCCCGGACCCGGGTGGCGGCAAGTCGGGGAGCCCCGCACCCGCTGCCGGGGCCACGACTTGTTCATCGCCACCGGGTCCGGCTCCTTCTTGTTGGGACTCGGGAGGCGGCAAGTCGGGGAGCCCCGCATCTGCCTCAAGGCCCACCTCCGCGGGTACAGGCCCCCCAGGCGCCGAGGGCTCGGGGGCTGCTGCAGCAGGGGCAGGCGCCGCAGCCCTGCCCGGTTCCAGCTGGAGTTGCACCGCACTCGCAGCCCTGGCGACATCGACAACATGGTTATCCACGCAGGCGCGGTCAAGCTTTTCAAGCGATTGAAGCAAAACTTACAGTGTCGACTTCTTCTTGGCAGCCTTCTTTACCCGCCAGGCCCGCCGAGGAACGCTTGTCGCTGATGGCGAGGCTTGGCCGGCCGATGGAGGGGTTCCCGCCACGGCAATTGTCACCGCCGCGACGTCGGAGGGGCCTGTCCCCACCCTTTTGGGTTCAGATCTGGGTGGTGGAGCAGGAAGACTGCAAGGGGGTGCTGTTAGTGTTCGCCATCATTGGAATTCGGTAATTGGCCCAAACAACAACTCCGTACCTGGAGGACTCGACTTCCTCAGCCTTGCGTTTGCGCATCTGCCGCTGACCTTTTGGCACCGGTGGCAGAACGCCGGCCAACTCCAAGCTCTGGTCAGAGGAGCTCTCCCGGCGCGCCTCCCCCCCGGTTCCTTCACTCGCCGGCGAGTCCACGCACTCGGAGGATTCGCCGCTGCCTCGAACCGTAGCAGGGCAAGTTGCCTTGGTGGCAATGGCGGCAGCCGGGCGCGGTCCTTCTCTGGCGTCTTCCCCCGCCCGCGGGCCCGCGCTCTCGGCGGACTCGTTGCGGCTTTGAGCCGCAGCAAGGCGAGCCTTCTTGGCGGCTGCGGCCGCAGAGGGGAGGAGGTGATATGCTCGGGGGAGGTCCGGTTGCGGCGGGTAGCTGCAGTACAACTCTGAGTGCCCCTGCAGAAAAGTTTTTTTTTCAGTACACCATCGGCGCAGTAACAGATTTCCTCAGTAAAAGAAGTCGAACACTCACCGGCGGGGGTGGATTTTGTGCGGAGAACAGAGTGGGCACGTATGGCACGGCGTTCACGTCCACCAGCACCCGCTGAACTCGCTGGAGCGCGACTTCGTCGGGTACCTCTTCTGTGCACATACGAGAAGTGTCAGCGGGGCCGGTGTACTCGAAGCCCAGATTGCAGCGCTGCTGGATGGGTTGGACGCGGCGCTTGTAAAAGGAGAACATGACGGAGGCGCCGATCACCCCCTCCTTCTTCAGTGCATCGATGGCCTCCAGCAGCTCCTTGACTTGAATCATTTCCATGCCGGAGGGTTCAAGGTTCCACTCCCCCCTCACCACGGGCGGTTTGCTCAACTTCGTCGGCAGGGGGGAGCATGGTTTTTGATGTAAAACCAGAGGTTTTTCCACCCAGGAAGGTTGGAGGGGAATCTATATGCAAGGTATCTCTCGCCGGCCTGCTGTTGCAGTTGGATGCCGGCGCCCCCTACCACGGCGAGTTTTTTCGTGGTTGGCTAGGGTTTCACGCGGAAGAGGAAGCGGAATAGATCCCAATGGGGTTCAATTCCGAGAAATGCTTCACAAAAGTGGATGAAAATGGAGATGTGGCAGATGGAATTCGGGTTGAGATGATGGAGCTCAAGCCCGTAGTAGTAAAGAAGGCCGCGGAAGAAAGAACAAGTGGGGAGGGCCAATCCCCGTTCGGCAAAATGGAAGAATGTGAGGATTTCATCGACATTCTCCATGGGGAAAGGTTCACGGAAAGAGGGGCGCCAGTTAATAAGGTTTTTCTCTTGGAGCAACCCCTCTGGAAACTAGTTTGTTCAGATTGTTAAGGGAGCACTTACTGTGTGACCATTCCTCGGTTGATGGTTCTGCCGCTTTCTTCTTCCCCTCGATCTCCGACTTCTTAGGCGCCATCTCCAATGCGCTACGCCACGAGATGCTCGGGGGCTGCAGGGAGAGGGGCGGGGAAGTTGGAGTAGGAGGATCTCCTTGGGCAGTGGCGGCGGCGTTCGGCTCAGATTGGGGCTTTGGTGGTTTTTGGCGGAATGCGGACTGAAAGCACAATTTTCCCCTCCTATGGCCGCGGGGTTAAGTAACCTGCGGGATGGGGAAAAATTACTGTTCAGAAGACCAAGAGTCGTTTTGTGGAATATTCCGAAGGTGAGGGGTCACTTGGTGGTCTGATTAGATTGAATATTTGATTAATCATTTTTTCAGGGCCAATTAGCCCGAAAGAAGGGGTTTTTCGAATCTTTGGTCTAATTGCATCATTTGTACCATCACTTTGGTCTCCCCTTACAGTGTCATTGTTTAGCCTGTATGCCACGATTTTTTGGACCCTTATCTCCAATTTCGTGGGATTTGGATTCAAGGCTCGGGGGCTGCGGGGTACGTGGCATCGACTACTTATTTTTCAAGTTTCTTTGAAGGATAAGGAGGATTACAAATTAATGGGACCCTCAGCCTAATTCTCCGATTCAATCTGAGGCTCGGGGGCTACTCCATATGGAGTGCGATTTTTCAATCGCACACCATAACAGAACTAAAATTCGGGGCATGAGCACCTCATAGCTTCGATGCGGCCAAGGAAGTACTCGAAGCAGGGTTTCAAGATGAAGCTTCGGAAGAAGTCGAAGACTGCTTCGAAAGTACTCGATAAGCCTGCAGTACTCAGCTACGAAGAGCTCGGGGGCTTGTCAGACCCGGGGCTACCGGGCTGGGCATGTAGCGTAGTCTACGGAGGTTCAAGAGATTAAGTTTGTCTTATCTCTTATTCATTTGTTTATCTCTTATTTACCCCGTTTAAATAGGAGATAGAGCTAACCAACACGGAGAGGATCTACTTGGGATCAGTTCTGGTGTGATCCCTCGGAGGGGGTTGGTTAGCATCTTTGTAGCCCTGGTCTCTCGGATATATAAGGGAGGTCAGGGACCCCCCTCAAAACAGGAGATCATTAGGTCATTCTACACCAGAGAGAATACAAACTACCATACAGGACGTAGGGTGTTACGCTCCGTGCGGCCCGAACCTGTCTAAAGTCTTGTGTTCTTTGCACCTTCGAGTTCCTGATCTCGGCGTTCCCTCACCCAAAACTTACCACCTTGGGTATATCCCTCGGTGGGCAGCCGGTTAAACACCGACAATAGCCACCTGATATTTCCCATATAAGTCCCTAGGGCTTTACGATCTAAGCACAACCTTAACGGGTCCAACGCACTTTGTAAATTCATTTGTTGGGCCAATTTTTATCCAAAAAATACTTTTTAAGAGCTACTGCAGTTGTAAAAGTAAACCTACAGCTCTGATACCAGCTATGGCAGAACAGCCTGAATTATTCCGGCTCAAGTGCGCTAGTCATCGCTACTCAGCCGATACTAACTCAACGCACTTCAAACGGAACAAACCACTGGTCTGTCGGGTCTCCGCCCGATATAACCACGGTTCAACAGGATCGAAGCAGGTTTACCTCGCACGAGGCGAGTTTCCAATCACAGCACAGCTCATTAGCTTTTAATTTACAGAAACGTAAATATATTACAATTTTTTTGCAAACTTAATGTAAATTTATACAAACTGTGTTTAACATGACAAGCTACTCAGCTTGTCCAAGTTCACAGTGGAAGAAACATAAACATGCGACTACGCACGTCGTGAAGGTTGACACCGTACTCAGCCCAAAGCTTGGTGTCACTCAGGAGGGTCACTGCCAGCCAGGGACGGATCCCACTCCATGGACCAGCCAAAAGGAACAAAAGTTGGCCATGCAGGGTTATCCGTGGGGTTCTCGAAGGTCATACCTGAAAGATTCACTAGCAAGACTGAGTATACTAATACTCAGCAAGGCTACCCGGAATTGGGTATACTTAGCCCGTAATTAGACTCATGAAGGACTGAAATGGTTCTGGGTTTCATTTCAGCTGAAAAGCAACAAAGAGTATGATCTATTTTCAAGTTTTAGCTTTCAAATTCTAATTTGATTATCCATTCTAGGTAAGCACCTACACTAGACAAGCAAGGTAGAGATTAACATTCATAAAGATTATTCCATCAATAGTTACACTTCCTACTCTATGTGGCAGAAGGAATAAGCAGTCTCAATCTCCGCGAGAAACAGACGATTCTGAATCGAATTACCAAACCTTGCAAGGCAAACCTAACTCACACGCTTGGAACATCCAACGATAGTTCCAAAGCAACCGTTTGCCTTTCATTCCGACTCGTGGAACAGGGCCACCACAAGAAACTATAGGACCATACGCACAGCAATTGTGCAAGACATACGTCTGTAGCGCGACTACATGACCGTACTCCTGTCCGTTGTGCGAAACGTACCCCCGCATGTTGGTGCATGAGAAAAACCAAATTACGAGTGCTGGGAGGTATGTCCACTCCTCGATACTAGGCTTACCGCTTACCATATTTCGCGATATGTGGCTAGTACTTTCAAATGCTTAGCCACCACTACCACACACTGCGACCTTATCAACTTTTATCAACACAGACGGGGTAAACTTCCAGGTCATGATACTGCACCTGACCCCGTCCATGATCGTTATAGTGATTGCAAGAGAGTAAACATTCAATTCCTATATCGCGCGAGTGACAGGAAATCACTCGACTTTTACCGATCCTATTTAGCAGAGCGTCTATGCGATAAGGACTCGGGTACAATACATTGGATTCCTAGGATTTATGCAACTAGGGTTTCATTTCAACTCCTAGACGTAATGTAAGATATATAATATATAAGTGAAGCGGTAATAAATTGAAATACTAGGGTATGCATCGGGGCTTGCCTTCTTGAGTGGGGTTGGGGGTAGGAGTGTCAAAGTCTTCCGAACTTTGGTTCGGGGCTTCAGTTAGATTCTCGGCGACGGTGGTTGGGTCTTCAGAAAACCCTTGGTCTTGTCCCAAGACTAGCTCGTAGTCTCCGTCGCCGAGCGTCGTCGATTCTGAGTGTCACACTTTTGAAGTTGGACCCTATAGAAAAGTGGTAGATCTTTTTAAGCTCTACACTTTTGATTTTGGGCATATGTTCGTTAGAGCTATAGTTTGGAAGGAAATTTTACTTTACAGTGAACTCTTTGAACTTTTGCAAAATTTATGAACAGGTCCTCATCTTCTTCCTCCTGCTTCCCCTCTCTGTTTCTCTGCAGCGCCGCCCGCCGCCCATCGCCAGCATTTTCCCTGGCCGCCAGCTGCCCCTTCGCCACTCTTTCTGCGCCACCTGGCCCCCAGCTCGGCCGCCCGCCGCTTAACCGACCCCACTGGCTCCTCCTCGCGCAGACTCATCGCGCCGCTGCCCGCCTGAGCCGCCACGCGCGGCGATGACCACCAGCAGCTGCTTGCTGCCTGCCCACACGCCTTTTTTTAGCTTCGGAACGCGCCCAGTAAATTTCTCCTTTCTTCTATCCCCTCGCGCGCACCCACATTCTTGTTCCTTTCCCTGCTCGACTACTTCGCCGGAGCTCCTCTATCCACCACCGTCAGCCATCTTCGCAGCACCTCCTCTCCAATTTCATGCTCCACCAGCACTGCTGTGTCTCATTGCCCCTTCCTGATCCGCTCTTCTTCCTCCTCCCGCGTGCATAGCCCAGAACGCCGCGCCGGCAATCTCACTCTCCGCCACCATCCTAATTCTAGTCGAACCAAATTTCCACCCCTTCTCCTTCCTCGCCAACTGTGGCAGAACCAACCTGAATTACACTGTGACATCCAGGTAATAAGATTCATAAATACTAAACCTTGGGTCAAATAGACAGGGTTGTTAAGGGTTGTAATAAGAGCTAGGGGTGTATTTGAAAATTTCCATGCACTATAGGTCTTTAAGTGCAAGGTGTGTGCTTTGGATATGATCATAAGGAGAAATAAGCCTTTAAGTAAGGATAAGGGCCTATGTGTAAATAAATATAGGTTATAGGGTCTTCTGTGCAAAAAGTTGAGGAATAAAAGTAACTTTCATGCTTACCTAAGGGTTTATTTGTAAAATTACTTGTCATCATGACATTTCATGAATACTTACAAACATATCAAAATTTTGGTTAAAATCTCATTTGGTAAGGACAGGGGTGATTTAAATTTTACCTTGCTTAAAATTCAATTTATAAGGTTGCAAACTTTGAGTTTTTGAATTTGCGCCTTAAAGAAAATAAGTAGAACTTGAAAAACTCTACAACTTTTATGCTGGGCTTTTTCTCAGAAAACCTTTAGATCAGTGGAAAAAATTAGATTACCATAGGGTCCCTGTAATTTTTGAGTTTTGCAAACGGGTCCCTGGATCCTTTCCCTCCCTTCTTCTTCCTCTGCACCCCCTCTGCTCCCTCTGCTTCTGCTCTGTCGCCGGTGCAGGCCATCTCCCCTGGCCTCTGCTCTGCCCTGCCTCGCCGCCGTTCAGCTCCCATCCCCTCTCTCCCACGCGTCCCCCTACTCTTACTGCCGACGTAGCCCCTCTCCCCGGTGTCCTCCCGTGCGCGCGCCACGGTGCTCCTGTGCGCCCGCCGGCCGCCACCTCGCCGCCGCCGTTCTGGACACAGCCGTGCCCACTTCTTCCTACTTCCTTCTTCCTTCACTTCTGCAGGCAAACGCAGTCACCAACCCGACCACATTTCCTTTCCCTCTCGCTGCATTGCCCTTTTCTTCCTCCACGCGACACTGAACTGCCGCCGCCGTTCCCCACCGGAATTCCTCCCAACCACGCCGCCCCGCCCAAATTCACTTGACCAGTTGCTCCTCCACCTCCTTCCCCAGCTCCTCGACTTAATCTAGCCCCGTCCCCACCTTCCCTCCGCCGGATTTGCCTTCGCCCCGAGCCGCTGCTCGCCGGTGCCGCCCGAGCTCGACCCCGTCATCGACAGCTCCCTCCATCCGATCTCCGACTCCTCCAGGTATACAGATCGCTTCCCTGTGGTCCACTGATGCTCGTGCGCATTTCTTTGGCCCGTGTTCACCGGCCCTCCGCCAGGAACGCCGGAGCTCTGCCACGGCCGCCGCACCTTCTTGCCGTCGGCCCTGTTCCACTGCCACCCCTGAAGTGCACCCCCTTCCCGTGCCCTCCCTAGGTTCTGTAGATCATGTTTAGCCCGTTCCCATCGTCGGAAGGCTCGCCGCCGGCGAGAGCACCACCAAGCCGACCGGCCGGCCGTCACCATGGTCGGGCAAGGCCCCTTTTGCAATTAGATTTTCTATTCCAGGGGTCCCAGTGCAAAGTTACCGAAGACCCCCCCCCCCCTAAGTGCTGCATTATTTCATGTGATGCCGTTGCTGTCTTATAAAACTAATAACAAATCATAGAAAACTCCAAAAATTGCAAAACCAGTTTTGTTGAAAACTAGATTTTAAACTCTACAACTTCTGTTAAGTGAATTTGATATGAAACTAAATAATTTCGCATCTATTTTAAATCTAAGATAAGGGAGTATTATGTCCTTAGCTCCTACATGTTGACTTTGTTGATTATGATTTTTGGTATACAATTTCTATAGATGATGTATGAATTGATGTGAAATTTTTACACCTAATTTCATAACTTGAATTCTTTTAAGTTGATCATTTCAATTTGTTTTGAAATAGAATTAGCTAAGTATACCTATTAAAGCTTAACTAATTAGATCTCTTGATCATGATCTATTAAGTATGCAATTGATCTATGCTTAAATTTTCAAAACTTTATAATTCTTTTTACCTAGGATTTGAATTTAAATTTGATATTTGTATTCAAATTCAAATGTGCTAGTCCTGTTTTTAATAAACCCAACACTATGATATGGTCATGATTTACATAAAAATGACAACTCAAGCCTAAACCCCTACTGTTTCATGAGTTTATATGTGATAATTGTTTGGATTGCAACCTTATTGTGAAATAAAATGAAAGAGTCTGCATCCCTTAACTCACAACTTTGCATATCATGTAAACTCGACTACTCTTGCCGACGGTGACTACGAGCTTATCCCAGATCAAGTCACAGGAGTTTCTGAAGATCCCGGAGTTACCGTCGAAGATCTAACTGAAGCTCCGAACCAAAGTTCGAGAAACCCTGACCCTACTGCCCCCAACTCTACGCAAGAAGGCAAGCCCCGGACATAAACCCTATTTTATTTACACTGCACCTATGTTATTTATATCTATCTTTGCATTACGTTCTTAGGAATTGCTTGGAACCCTAGACGCATAAATCCTAGGAACCAATATACTGTACCTGAGTCCTTACCGTGTAAATGCTCTGCTAATAAGACCGGTAGAAGTCGGGTGATTTCCTGTCACTCGCGCGATATAGGAGTTGTAATGCTTACATTCCTGTTACCACTATAAGGATGATGAATGGGGTTATGTGCGGTATCTTGGAAGGGAATGATACCCCGTCTGTGTTGTTAAAAATTTTGATAAGGTCGCAGTGTGTGGTGATCGGGGTTAAGCGTTTGAAAGTACTAACCACATGCCATGAGTTTTGGGTAAGCGGCAAGCCTAATAACCAATCGGCCCGAGGAGTAGACATACCTCCCACCACATGTATTTGGTTCTTTTGGTTACTTGATTCGATGTGTGGGAATACGTGTTGCAAGGGCAACCAGGAATACGGGTTTTATAGTCGCGCTACAGACGTATGTCCTGCACTTTGGTAGTGCGTATGGTCCTGCAGTCGCTTGTGGTGGACCTGTCCACGAGTCGGAATGAAAGGCAAACGGTTGCTTCGGAACGACCCTTTGGTGTTCCAAGTGTGTGAGTTAGGTTTACCTTGCAAGGTTTCAAATTCGATTCAGAATCGTCCGCTTCTCACGAAGATTGGGACTGCTTGATCCCTTTGGCACATAGAGTAACAAGAGCAATGCCATGAATATCAAAGATGATGTTTGGCTAAAGATCTTACCATGCTTGAGTAGTTATAGGTGCTTACCTAGAATGGATAATTAACTAGAATCTGAAAGCTAAAAGCTGAAAATAAGGATCTACTCTTTGTTGCTTTTCAGCTGAAACTAAACCCAGAACCATTATAAACCTTCATAAGTCTAGATACATGGCTAAGTATACCATGACCGGGTAAGTCTTGCTGAGTATTAGAATACTCAGTCTTGCTTCATAACTTTTGTTCAGGTAATCCTCCTGACGACTCAGCTATGCCTGTATCGTGGCCCTATCCTCTGCCTGATGGTTGGTCCGTGGAGTGGGACCCGTCCCCGGCCAACGCAGACCCTTTCGAGTGATGTCATGCAAGGGCGAGCATGACATCTGCACTGGCGACGTGTATAATACCGTACTTTAATTTTCGCTGTTTGAACTAAAACTTATGGCTGTTCTGTAATAATTTCCCAGTGAGGAAGGTTATGTTACTTTTAAACACTCATGTAATATATCTGCCTGTGATGTAAAATGTGATGGCCTTTGTATCTCTGGACTCACCTTCGTGCGGGGTACCTTGTTTGATCCTAAATTCGGTGGTTTATCGGGACGTTACCCGACAGACCAAGGATTATACTGTTTGAAGCACGTTGGAGCCCTCAAGAGTGGACTCGCGTGCTTGAGCCGGTGTAATTCAGGTTGGTTCTGCCACAGCTGGTATCAGAGCTAACATGTGTACACTAGAGATGTGAAGTGCCTTAAAAATACTTTTGGTATAAAAAGTGACCAACAAAGTATTTTGCAAAAGGTACGTTGGATTCGTTAAGGCTGTGTTTAGTACGTAAAGCCTTAGGGTGATGTTTAAAGGGAAAGTAGAGGTGGCTGTAATATATATATAACTCTAACCCCTAGCATTACTTTTCTGTCAAAATTTAAATTTATGTATAATCCAACCTTATTTTCTATAACGACACCTTCGATCATGAGGTAAGAAGGTAAGGATCCTCAGCCAACTGAGGGAGCTTGGCCTTCCTGTCGGTGATGCGAACCGAACGCTGTTTCTCAAGCAGTGGCCTACTTGAGATGCTGCCAATGTACCAACTTAGGTTGACTAAATTGGGAGTATAAGGTTCAGCGCAGGGTATGGCGATCGCTGTTCATACCCCCGTATTTTGCGGTACCCCTGTGAATACGTTGTTTCGACGACGTATGTTAACGTTGTCTGTACGGCGGTAATAGTACAGATGCTGTTTCTATAGCGAACAGTAATGATTGGGGACGCTTTCATGACATGCTGGCATGGAAGGTTCATTGGATATACATATATTGTGATCTTTTGCAGGTATGCTAACCACGATTAAGAGGTTAGGACAAGTAGGATTTATCGGCTAGTTATTAGGGAGAGACGTATGTGTTATGCCACCAAAACTAATTGCGTAAGTCCGAAGATATTCGGCAGTTGTTTTTGGTTGAGAGGATGAATAGTACGTGCATGCATAATTCCTTGACAAATAAAAGAATGCACTGTATGTTTCAGTTGGATAAGGATGAGTAGTATGTTGTTTATCTTTAATATGGGTTAATGGGGTTCTTGTGGTAGTGTTGGTCAAAAATTTTAAGTTTATATCCAGATTATAGATCTTGCGGTTGTTAGTACCAATCGTATCTTCCATCTACCTTGTGACTTTCTAACGAGGTAAGTACATCTCACCATTTGCATTCTTGATTGCAGATGGCAGCTTCTCCTAATGTCTTTTGGGATCCGGAAGGGCATCTTCATACCAATGCCCTTCATTGGGAAGGTTTCCCTCCTTTACTTTGGGAATCCTTACAGTCTTTCCACTATACGGAACCTCCCCAATACAATGCTGTTGAATTTCTGGAGGATGGAGTTCACAGAGCTCACGTCAGAATGATCGTTCCACAGCATCCTTTTCGCTCGCAATGGCCACCCATTGAAATTAACGTGACAGGTTATCGAATAGTGGATACCATTGAAGGAGCGGCATTAGAAGCAATCTATCGTTTTTGCACTCAACATCTGAAAGAAGTTGCTGGAAAGCCCATCGGGTTATTTTCAACAACAAGTCCCGATGAGCACGAATGGAATCTCAGAATCATCCCTGAAAGCCATAGATTGGATGGTCCATCGGAAGAAACACTCCAAGGAATGATGCGATTTATGAATGTACAATACCATTATCATCTGCTTCTACGTTGTGAATTGGGTCGAGTGATCTATGTCGCCCGAAGTCACTACAGAGAGGCTAATAGACAAAATACTCAAGTGGATCAACTTTGAGCTTTAGTGACTCAGAAGGATGAGATTATTGCAGCACGGGATGAAACCATCCATCACCGAGAAGATCAGATCAATGAGAGTGATCACATAATCACTCAGCGTGATACTGTTATTGAATTCCTACAGGCACAAATCCATGATCTGATACTTGCGGTTGATGATGCTCAAGCTCAAATTGAAGAACTGCAGCAGCCACCGATCCCTCCCGTTGCACCTGCCGTACCTGAGGCCGAAGAAGAAGATCCAGAGGAGATTGAAGGAGTCTCAGAACTTGATTCTGAGCATGGTGACCCTGTTCTTAGTCCTCACCATTCTTCTTCTGGTAGTCAGTCTTCCGTAGGCAACTTCGATGATTTCTAGTTGTCGAATCGTCAACTTCCTTTTAGTTGTAATCTGTGAAGAGTGAGATGCTTTAGATAAGGTGTAGTTTGCTTAGACCTAGTGCCATTTGATGTAATATAGATGGCCGGTGTATGGATCCTATAGTTGTGTAATAAGAGAGCCTTCAATATCCATGATGTAATATAAGTTTCATGTTTTATCTCCCTGATCTTTATCTTGATGTTTTGAAATGAGAAAATTGAATGGAATGTGCGCATCATGTATATGAGCATTGCATATTCTGAAATTGGGAGTGAGGTTATGTGGTTAATAACGGACGTCTCCTTTATTTCAGATGGTGGGAGCCACGCGTGGAACCCCGGAAGGCTTCCGGGCAGAGCAAGCTAGTGGTTCTCAACAGCCGCCCCCGCCACCTCCAAACCTAGCCGAGGTGATGGCACGGCAAACGGAGCTTTTCAATCTGCTGGTACAAGCACAGCAAAACCAGCAACGCCAACAGTTCCGAGGAGGTCGTGACGACCTTCCCCCTCCAGTGGCCAGCTATCAGGACTTCCTTAGCACTCAACCTCCGTTCTTCAGTAAAGCTGAAGAACCTTTGGACATTGATGCCTGGCTTCATATCATTGAATTAAAGTTCGCTCTCTTGACTATACCCTGTGCGGACTCGAGCAAGGCTTCTTTTGCTGCCCAGCAACTTCGCGGTGCTGCTCGTATATGGTGGGACAATTTTTATGCCATGCAGCCCGCGGGACATGTCATCTCCTGGGATGAGTTCCGGACTGCCTTCAGGGCACATTATATTCCTGAAGGATTGCTGGAACGGAAGCTAAATGAGTTCTTGGCACTCACTCAGGGTTCCAATACGATATTGCAGTATGCACAGACTTTTAATCATGTGTGCCAATATGCAGGTTATCATGCAGATAATGATGCCAAGAAACAAGACCGTTTCCGACGTGGCCTTAATACCAAGCTCAAGGAATGCCTGAATCTGATTAGGGCTAATAATTTCAGTGAGCTGGTAAATATGGCCTTAACCCAGGAGGATTGTATCATGGCACACCGTGCGGAAAAGAAAAGAAAGACTCCTACTGGGCCCTCGAGTGCTCAATCACCAAGGTATCGGGTTGTTCCTAGCACTCAAATCAGAACACCGCAGAGGAATGCCCCGTTTGGCAGATTGGTTTTTAGACCGCCCCAACAACAAAGCAGGTCTAGATCTTCCGTACCTCCACAGCAACTACAGCAGTTCGGCCCAAGGCCAAATGTACAACAAGCTCCACTAAAAGGCAGCAATTATCGCTGTTTCAATTGTGGGAGTGCGGACCATTTCATCAAGGATTGTCCGCGGCCTTGGAAACCTAACCAAGGGCAAAGTTCTAATCAGGGTAATCAAAATAAGGGAAAAAGGCCGATGATGCAAGTCCGGCAAGGACGGATTAATTTCACCACCCTTGCGGAAGTACCGGACGGAGCCCCTGTTATGTCGGGTACGTTCTCCATCCATCACCAACCAGTTGTTACATTATTTGATTCTGGAGCAACTCATAGTTTTATTAGTAACAACTGTGGTGCCCGAATAGGGCTTGATCTTTGTCCCACTAAGGGGGCATATATGATTTCTACTCCTGGAGGAAAAATTGCATCTGACCAAATGGTCAAAAGAGTGCCCATTCAGTTCGGTAGTAAAGAAATCAGAACTGATTTGATTCTATTAGACTTAGAGGGTATTGACGTTATACTCGGGATGAATTGGATGACTGAACATAGAGTATTGCTGGACATTTCTTCCCGAGTTATTAAAATTGATTCACCATATCATGGAGCCACTACCCTCTATTTGCCTCAGCAAGAATATCTAAATTCTTGTACTTATGCTATCACAGACCTCAAAGTAAAAGATATTCCAGTGGTCTGTGAATACCCCGATGTCTTTCCAAATGATTTGCCTGGAATGCCACCAGACAGAGAAATCGAGTTCATTATTGAACTTCAACCTGGCACTGCTCCTATTTCCAAGAGGCCCTATCGCATGCCTCCAAATGAATTGGCTGAGTTAAAAATTCAACTTCAAGACCTTCTAGATAAAGGTTTCATACGCCCAAGTGCTTCACCTTGGGGTTGTCCCGCTCTCTTCGTCAGGAAAAAGGACAATAGCCTAAGGTTGTGTGTTGATTATCGACCACTCAATGCGGTTACTATCAAAAATAAATATCCTCTTCCCCGCATTGATATCCTATTTGATCAGTTAGCGGGAGCTAAAGTCTTTTCTAAGATTGACTTATGCTCTGGCTATCATCAGATCAAAATCAAGTCTTGTGACATTCCAAAGACGGCTTTCTCGACCAGATATGGATTATATGAATATCTGGTTATGTCCTTTGGGCTTACTAACGCACCGGCATATTTTATGTATCTCATGAATTCAGTCTTTATGCCGGAACTTGATAAGTTTGTTGTGGTCTTCATTGACGATATTTTAATATATTCTAAGACTGAGGAAGACCATACCAATCACCTACGTATCGTTCTTCAACAACTACGTGATCATCGCCTTTACGCCAAATTCTCAAAATGTGAATTTTGGCTGGATAGTGTAAAATTTCTGGGACACACTATCTCTAATGAAGGCATATCGGTTGATCCGACCAAAGTCCAAGAAGTCATGGATTGGAAGCCTCCAACTTCAGTCCATCAGATTCGAAGTTTCCTTGGATTGGCGGGATATTATCACCGATTCATCCCAGATTTCTCTAAAATAGCCAAGCCCATGACTGAGCTACTTAAGAAAGAAGCTAAATATTAATGGGACGATAAATGTGATGAAGCATTTCATACCTTGAGAAAGCTTCTAACAACCGCTCCCGTGTTAGCTCAGCCAGATAATGCTCGACCTTTTGATGTCTACTGTGATGCTTCTGGGACTGTTCTTGGTTGCGTTCTAATGCAAAATGACCGAGTCATTGGGTATGCATCCAGAGCGCTCCAGAACCATGAGCAAAACTATCCAACTCATGATCTAGAATTGGCAGCAGTTGTTCACGCTCTCAAAATCTGGAGACATCATCTTATGGGTGCTAAGTGTAACATTTACACTGACCATAAGAGCCTCAAATATATCTTTACCCAAGCAGATTTGAATATGAGGCAAAGGCGATGGTTAGAATTGATCAAAGATTATGACCTTGAGGTATATTACCACCCTGGTAAAGCCAATGTGGTTGCGGATGCACTTAGCCGCAAGGCACATTGTTATTGTTTATCTATAGCAGCTATCAGTGACACTCTCTGTAATCAGATGAGAAAACTCAATCTAGAAATCATTCCTCAAGGCAGTCTAAATCATTTATCCATCGAGAATACCCTTCGAGATAAAATTATCATGTCACAACTACATGATGAGGGTATCAAAATTATCAAACTAAAACTATCTCAAGGAGAAGCTAAATACAAGTGTTTTCGTACTGATTCTCAAGGAGTCTTGTGGTTCAACAAACGTCTTGTTGTGCCAAAAGATCGTCAGCTTCGAAAACAAATCCTTGATGAAGCCCATCTATCTAAATTCTCTATTCATCCTGGTAGCACCAAAATGTATCAAGATCTACGACAACATTTTTGGTGGACCAGAATGAAAAGAGAAATTGCCAAATATGTATCTGAGTGTGATACATGTCAGAGGATCAAAGCTAGTCATCTTAAGGCATCTGGTACTCTTCAGCCATTACCCATTCCATCATGAAAGTGGGAAGACATTAGTATGGATTTCATTGTTGGTCTTCCTAATACATCTCAAAAACATGACTCCATATGGGTAATCATTGATAGACTCACAAAAACGGCTCATTTCCTTCCCGTACATACTACTTACTCCGCCAAGAAATATGCTGAAGTCTATCTTGATCAAATTGTTCGGTTACACGGTGTTCCTAAGACCATTATCTCTGATCGAGGAACACCATTCATTGCACGCTTCTGGGAACAATTACAGTATGCTCTTGGAACTACACTGATTCAAAGTTCTACGTACCATCCCCAGACAGATGGACAAACCAAACGAGTCAATCAAATCCTTGAAGACATGCTCCGAGCTTGTATTATTCATTATGGTGCAAGCTGGGACAAGTGTCTTGCTTTGGCTGAATTCTCTTATAACAACAGTTATCAATCTAGTCTCCAAATGGCACCTTTTGAAGCGTTATACGGTCGCAGATGTCGAACCCCTCTAAATTGGTCTGAGACCGGTGAACGCAAAGTCTTTGGACCAGATTTAGTTGTTGAAACTGAAGATAAGGTTAGACTTATTCAAACTAACCTTAAGATAGCCCAATATAGACAAAAGAGTTATGCGGATTGAAGAAGGAAACCCTTACAGTTCCAAATAGGAGATTTTGTATATCTCCGAGTATCTCCTACCAAAGGCGTTCAGCGTTTCGGCATAAAAGGAAAACTAGCACCCCGATATATCGGACCCTTTAAAATTCTTGAAATTTGTGGCCCACTGGCTTACAAACTTCTCCTTCCATCTCAAATGGCTGCTATTCATGATGTTTTCCATGTCTCTCAACTTAAGAAGTGTATCAAGATACCCACGGAGACTGTGGAAACCCAAGCTATTGAGATCGAACCCGATCTATCCTATACTGAGCAACCCATCAAAATCTTGGATACCAAGGAAAGGGTCACCAGAAGAAAGACGGTTAAGATGTATAAGATCTTATGGGATCATCACACCGAAGAAGAAGCAACTTGGGAAACAGAATTCTATCTTCAACAGAATTTCCCAACATTCCTTCCAACAAATTCTCTAAATCTGATCGTCTGATTTTATTCAACTTCCGAATCTCGGGACGAGATTCTTTTTAGGGGGGAAGGCTGTGACATCCAGGTAATAAGATTCATAAATACTAAACCTTGGGTCAAATAGACAGGGTTGTTAAGGGTTGTAATAAGAGCTAGGGGTGTATTTGAAAATTTCCATGCACTATAGGTCTTTAAGTGCAAGGTGTGTGCTTTGGATATGATCATAAGGAGAAATAAGCCTTTAAGTAAGGATAAGGGCCTATGTGTAAATAAATATAGGTTATAGGGTCTTCTGTGCAAAAAGTTGAGGAATAAAAGTAACTTTCATGCTTACTTGAGGGTTTATTTGTAAAATTACTTGTCATCATGACATTTCATGAATACTTACAAACATATCAAAATTTTGGTTAAAATCTCATTTGGTAAGGACAGGGGTGATTTAAATTTTACCTTGCTTAAAATTCAATTTATAAGGTTGCAAACTTTGAGTTTTTGAATTTGAGCCTTAAAGCAAATAAGTAGAACTTGAAAAACTCTACAACTTTTATGTTGGGCTTTTTCTCAGAAAACCTTTAGATCAGTGGGAAAAATTAGATTACCACAGGGTCCCTGTAATTTTTGAGTTTTGCAAACGGGTCCCTGGATCCTTTCCTCCCTTCTTCTTCCTCTGCACCCCCTCTGCTCCCTCTGCTTCTGCTCTGTCGCCGGCGCAGGCCATCTCCCCTGGCCTCTGCTCTGCCCTGCCTCGCCGCCGTTCAGCTCCCATCCCCTCTCTCCCACGCGTCCCCCTACTCTTACGGCCGCCGTAGCCCCTCTCCCTGGTGTCCTCCCGTGCGCGCGCCATGGTGCTCCTGTGCGCCCGCCGGCCGCCACCTCGCCGCCGCCGTTCTGGACACAGTCGTGCCCACTTCTTCCTACTTCCTTCTTCCTTCGCTTCTGCAGGCAAACGCAGTCACCAACCCAACCACATTTCCTTTCCCTCTCGCTGCATTGCCCTTTTCTTCCTCCACGCGACACCGAACTGCCGCCGCCGTTCCCCACCGGAATTCCTCCCAACCATGCCGCCCCGCCCAAATTCACTTGACCAGTTGCTCCTCCACCTCCTTCCCCAGCTACTCGACTTAATCTAGCCCCGTCCCCACCTTCCCTCCGCGGATTTGCCTTCGCCCCGAGCCGCTACTCGCCGGCGCCGCCCGAGCTCGACCCCGTCATCGACAGCTCCCTCCGTCCGATCTCCGACTCCTCCAGGTATACAGATCGCTTCCCTGTGGTCCACTGATGCTCGTGCGCGTTTCTTTGGCCCGTGTTCACCGGCCCTCCGCCGGGAACGCCGGAGCTCTGCCACGGCCGCCGCACCTTCTTGCCGTCGGCCCTGTTCCACTGCCACCCCTCAAGCGCACCCCCTTCCCGTGCCCTCCCTAGGTTCTGTAGATCATGTTTAGCCTGTTCCCCTCGCCGGAAGGCTCACCGCTGGCGAGAGCACCACCAAGCCGACCGGCCGGCCGTCACCATGGTCGGGCAAGGCCCCTTTTGCAATTAGATTTTCTATTCCAGGGGTCCCAGTGCAAAGTTACCGAAGACTCCCCCCCCTAAGTGCTGCATTATTTCATGTGATGCCGTTGCTGTCTTATAAAATTCATAACAAATCATAGAAAACTCCAAAAATTGCAAAACCAGTTTTGTTGGAAACTAGATTTTAAACTCTACAACTTCTGTTAAGTGAATTTGATATGAAACTAAATAATTTTGAATCTATTTTAAATCTAAGATAAGGGAGTATTATGTCCTTAGCTCCTACATGTTGACTTTGTTGATTATGATTTTTGGTATACAATTTCTATAGATGATGTATGAATTGATGTGAAATTTTTGCACCTAATTTCATAACTTGAATTCTTTTAAGTTGATCATTTCAATTTGTTTTGAAATAGAATTAGCTAAGTATACCTATTAAAGCTTAACTAATTAGATCTCTTGATCATGATCTATTAAGTATGCAATTGATCTATGCTTAAATTTTCAAAACTTTATAATTCTTTTTACCTAGGATTTGAATATAAATTTGATATTTGTATTCAAATTCAAATGTGCTAGTCCTGTTTTTAATAAACCCAACACTATGATATGGTCATGATTTACATAAAAATGACAACTCAAGCCTAAACCCCTATTGTTTCATGAGTTTATATGTGATAATTGTTTGGATTGCAACTTTATTGTGAAATAAAATGAAAGAGTCTGCATCCCTTAACTCACAACTTTGCATATCATGTAAACTCGACTACTCTCGCCGACGGTGAGTACGAGCTTATCCCAGATCAAGTCACAGGAGTTTCTGAAGATCCCGGAGACACCGTCGAAGATCTAACTGAAGCTCCGAACCAAAGTTCGGGAAACCCTGACCCTACTGCCCCCAACTCTACGCAAGAAGGCAAGCCCCGGACATAAACCCTATTTTATTTACACTGCACCTATGTTATTTATATCTATCTTTGCATTACGTTCTTAGGAATTGCTTGGAACCCTAGACGCATAAATCCTAGGAACCAATATACTGTACCTGAGTCCTTACCGTGTAAATGCTCTGCTAATAAGACCGGTAGAAGTCGGGTGATTTCCTGTCACTCGCGCGATATAGGAGTTGTAATGCTTACATTCCTGTTACCACTATAAGGATGACGGACGGGGTTATGTGCGGTATCTTGGAAGGGAATGATACCCCGTTTGTGTTGTTAAAATTTTTGATAAGGTTGCAGTGTGTGGTGATCGGAGTTAAGCATTTGAAAGTAGTAACCACATGCCGTGAGTTTTGGGTAAGCGGCAAGCCTAGTAACCAATCGGCCCGAGGAGTGGACATACCTCCCACCACATGTATTTGGTTCTTTTAGTTACTTGATTCGATGTGTGGGAATACGTGTTGCAAGGGCAACCAGGAATACGGGTTTTGTAGTCGCGCTACAGACGTATGTCCTGCACTTTGGTAGTGCGTATGGTCCTGCAGTCGCTTGTGGTGGACCTGTCCACGAGTCGGAATGAAAGGCAAACGGTTGCTTCGGAACGAGCCTTTGGTGTTCCAAGCGTGTGAGTTAGGTTTACCTTGAAAGGTTTAAAATTCGATTCAGAATCGTCCGCTTCTCACGAAGATTTGGACTGCTTGATCCCTTTGGCACATAGAGTAACAAGAGCAATGCCATGAATATCAAAGATGATGTTTGGCTAAAGATCTTACCATGCTTGAGTAGTTATTGGTGCTTACCTAGAATGGATAATTAACTAGAATCTGAAAGCTAAAAGCTGAAAATAAGGATCTACTCTTTGTTGCTTTTCAGCTGAAACTAAACCCAGAACCATTATAAACCTTCATAAGTCTAGATACATGGCTAAGTATACCATGACCGGGTAAGTCTTGCTGAGTATTAGAATACTCAGTCTTGCTTCATAACTTTTATTCAGGTAATCCTCCTGACGACTCAGCTATGCCTGTATCGTGGCCCTATCCTCTGCCTGATGGTTGGTCCGTGGAGTGGGACCCGTCCCCGGCCAACGCAGACCCTTCCGAGTGATGTCATGCAAGGGCGAGCATGACATCTGCACTGGCAACGTGTATAATACCGTACTTTAATTTCCGCTGTTTGAACTAAAACTTATGGCTGTTCTGTAATAATTTCCCAGTGAGGAAGGTTATGTTACTTTTAAACACTCATGTAATATATCTGCCTGTGATGTAAAATGTGATGGCCTTTGTATCTCTGGACTCGCCTTCATGCGGGGTACCTTGTTTGATCCTGAATTCGGTGGTTTATCGGGACGTTACCCGACAGACCAAGGATTATACCGTTTGAAGCATGTTGGAGCCCTCAAGAGTGGACTCGCGTGCTTGAGCCGGTGTAATTCAGGTTGGTTCTGCCACATACACCGGCTCAAGTACGCGAGTCCACTCTTGAGGGCTCCAGCGTGCTTCAAATGGTATAATCCCTTGGCCTGTCGGGTAACGTACCGATAAACCACCGAATGCAGGATCACACAAGGTACCTCGCACGAAGGTGAGTCCAGAGATACAAATGCCATTACATTTTTACATTACAGGCAGATACAAGACATGAGTATTAGAAAAGTAACATCAGTTACCGACTGATGGAATTTATTACAAAACCGTTTAAAGTTTCAAGTCTTGCAGCGGAGTTTAAAGCACGGGCACTGTACACGTCGTTAGTACAGATATCTTGCTAGCCCTGGCATGATATCACTCGGAGGGGTCTGCGTTGGCCGGGGACGGGTCCCACTCTACGGACCAACCATCAGGCAGAGAGTAGGGCCACGGTACAGGCAGAGCTGAGTCGTTAGGGGGATTACCTGAACAAAAGTTACAAGGCAAGACTGAGTATTCTAATACTCAGCAAGGCTTACCCGTTTATGGTATACTTAGCCATATAACTAGACTTATGATGGCTTTTCAGATTTTGGATAAGGTGTTCAGCTGAAAAGCAACAAAGAGTAGGTCCTTAATTTCAACTTTTAGCTCTCAAGTTCTATGTGATTATCCATTCTAGATAAGCACCTATAGCTATTCAAGCATGGTAGAATCTTTAGCCAAACATCATCTTTGATAATCACAAAGTTGCTCTTGTTACTCTATGTGGTAAAGGGATCAAGCAGTCTCAATCTCCGCGAGAAACGGACGATTCATGAATCTAATTTCAGCCTTGCAAGGGTAAACCTAACTCACACGCTTGGAACATCCAACGATTGTTCCAAAGCAACCGTTTGCCTTTCATTCCGACTCGTGGATCAGATCCACCACAAGCGACTGCAGGACCATATGCACATCCAATGTGCAGGACGTACGCCTGTAGAGCGACTACACGGCCGTACTCCTGGTTGCCCGGCAACACATATTCCCACACGTCGAATCGAGTAACAGGAAAAACCAAAATACGAGTGGTGGGAGGTATGTCCACTCCTCGGGCCGATTGGTTACTAGGCTTACCGCTTACCATATTTCGCGGTATGTGGCTAGTACTTTCAAACGCTTAACCACCGCTACCACACACTGCGACCTTATCAAATTCATCAACACAGACGGGGTATCATCTCAACCATGATACCTCTCATAATTCCCGTCTGTCATCCTTATAGTGATTACAGGAATGTAAACATTACAACTCCCATATCGCGCGAATGACAGGAAATCACCTGACTTCTACCGGTCCTATTAATAGAGCGGCTATTCGGACTCAAATGCTAGTATTCAATACATTGGTTCCTAGGAAATGTAACTAGGGTTTCTCATACAATTTCTAAAAACGTAATGCATAGATAAATAAAAATAATATAGGTTGCATTGTAATAAAGTAGCGATTATGTCCAGGGCTTGCCTTCCTGCGTGGGGTTGGGGGCGGTAGGGTCAAATTTTTCCGAACTTTGGTTCGGAGCTTCAGTTAGACCTTCGACGGCGTTCCCGGGGTCTTCAGCTGACTCCACTCCTTGTTCTGGGATTAGTTCGTAGTCACCGTCGGCAAGAGTAATCGAGTCTACATGGTATGCAAAGCTATAAGTTAAGGAATGCATATTCTTTTATTTTATTTCTGTGGCAGAACCAACCTGAATTATACCGGCTCAAGCATGCGAGTCCACTCCAGAGGGCTCCAACGTACTTCAAACGGTACAATCCCTTGGTCTGTCGGGTAGCATCCCGATAAACCACGGATACAGGATCAAATAAGGTTACCTCACACGAAGGTGAGTCTAGAGATACAGTCACCATCATATTTTACAACACAGGGAAATTACTTTACAAGAGTTTCTAAAAGTAGTACAAAGTTCCCCACTAAGTAAGGTTATTACAAAGTTTGCAGAAATAGCAAAGGTTCCAAACTAAGAGTCATTATTACAAACCAGTTTTAAAGTTCAAGTTCGAGCAGCGAAATTCAAAGTACGATAACTATACACGTCGCCAGTAAGGACGTCATGCTAAGCCATGGCATAACATCACTCGTTATGATCGGGGTTGGCCGGGGACGGATCCCACTGCACGGACCAACCGTCAGGCAAAGCATAAGGCCAAGGCATGGGGTAAGTAGGGTCTTCAGAGACATTACCCGAAAAAAAATCATATAGCAAGGTTGAGTACTCTAATACTCAGCAAGGCTTACCCGGAATTTGGGTATACTTAGCCCATAACTAGACTATGAAGGCTTACTGTGGATATAGGTTTTGTCTCAGCTGAAAAGCGATAAAGAGTAGGTCCTTACTTTCATATTTTAGCTTTCAGGTTCTAGTTCCTTTAGCCATTCTAGGTAAGCACCTTTAACTACTCAAGCAAGGTAAAGTCTTTTTAAAGCATACATTAGTATTACTCCTCATAAGGTTTCCCTTGTTACTCTATGTGGCAAAAGAGTTAAGCAGTCTCAATCTTCATGAGAAACGGACGATTCTGAATCGAATTTTAACCCTTGCAAGGTAAACCTAACTCACACGCTTGGAACATCCAACGATAGTTCCGAAGCAACCGTTTGCCTTTCATTCCGGGTCGTGGAACAAAGCCACCACAAGCGACTGCTGGACCATACGCACAACCAATGTGCAGGACATACGTCTGTAGCGCGACTACATGACTGTATTCCCGTCTGCTCTGCAGAACGTACTCCCATAGTCAGTGCGTGTAAACATAAAATAAAAGTCGAGTGGTGGGGGACGAGTCCACTTGCCGGGCCGATTGGTTACTAGGCTTACCGCTTACCATATTTTGCGGCATGTGGCTAGTACTTTCAAACGCTTAACTGCCACTACCACACACTGCGACCTTAACAAAAATTATCAACACAGACGGGGTATCCTTTCTTTCCAAGATACTACACATAACCCCGTCCGTCATCCTTATTGTGATTGCAGAATTGTAATCAATCAATTTCTATATCGCGCGAGTGACAGGAAATCACTCTACTTCTACCGGTCCTATTAGCATAGCACTAATCGGACTCAGGTTCTAATATTCAGTACATCAGTTCCTAAGAATGTGCAACTAGGGTTTCCAGACAATTCCTAAGAACTTAATGCACAAGTATATAAATGTAGATTGCAGTGTAAATAAAATAGTGGGTTTATGTCCGGTGCTTGCCTTTACTGGCGGGGCTGGGGTCAGAGATGTTAATAAATCCTTCCAAACTCGGGTTTGGAGCTTCAGTTAATTCTCCCACGATATTCCCAGCTTCTTCCGAGACTTCCACTTCGTGCTCCGGAAAGATATGATAGTCTCCGTCAGCGAGAAGCGTTGAATCTACATGTGATGAGAAAGATGCAGTTTAGAAAATGCATAGATGGTTACTCCATTCCACAACAAAGTTGCAATCCATCGAACTTAACATTATATACTAACAAGCAACACAGTTGCCATCCACTGGGCAGTCATTTATCGGGTATTAACCCATATACTTAGTTACAATAAGTGACGGGGGGAGTAACTCTAAACATTTAACTAACTACATGAAGTAGCCTGGTTGACTAATAAACCAATCACACTTAACACTTTTATTTATTAACTAGCTAATCACCTTGAAAAACCCTAAGTTATTATTTAATATGGTTCTACCAATCAAGTTCTATTTATTTTAGTTATTTCACACTTGATCATGGGTTGAAAATTTGTGGGTATGCTATACTAATCTAGAGTAACATCTCAAAATATTTTCATAACTTTCCAGGAATAAAAGCTAGTATAAAAGAATTATCTTTGGAAACAAACCAAAAATTCATATTTTGGGGTATGGCCTACTATTAATCCTAATATTTCTACCATGGATTACACATTCAAAAAGGAAGTTATGGTAAAAATTTCAAATACAAACATCAACAGGAACACCCTTAATTAAAATCTAAGTGTTTTATCCACATATGAACAAAGGTACTTAAATTTCTAAGCAAAAGAGCAGTAAAGCACTCAAGATTTTTACACATAGCTATGCATAGCACATACAATCTAAGTTCCAAAAATCAACTACAGCACATGCACACAACATGAGGATAAATAAAACATTCATTTCCTAGTATTTAATTTACATCAGAAAATATACACATATAGCTTAGACTTACTATACAAAAGTAGTGGAATTTAACTTAAGGATTCTAACCAAACTGGTTTGGTATTTTGCTGAATTTTCTACAGTTTTCTACGTATTTTTGAAGTTCACTGCTTTTGAATTGGGGGGGCTCTGGAAATTTACAAGGACACCCTTAACACTTTTGAAATCATTGCACCTATACCCTTGGCTCGTCGGAGAAGAAGGGCAGAGGTGGTGCCGATCAAATTCCGGCGAGGGGTCGGCGAGGGGTTGGAAGAGGAGTGGTCAGCAAGCACCAGGAGGTCAAGGCGCACCTTCTGGAGGTCTTGGGAAGGAGAGGGGGTGACCGGAGGGGGCTTTCCCACAGTGGCCCGAGGCGGCGGCGGAGGGGCGCTCGTCGGTGAGGAGGTTCCTGACGAGGAGGAGGGTGAAGCTTGGGCTCAACAGCTGCAGGAGGATGTGGGGAAACTATTGGAGCAGTTGAATTGGGCGGAGGAGGGGCGGAGGTACAAGCTCGACGGTGACAGAAGCTTACCGGCGGAGGGGAGAACGGCGGCGAGGTAGCTCCGGTGGAGGTCCGACCTCGGTAAGTGGCTGGTGAGCGTCAGTGGGGTACGGGGAAGCTTTGTAGGGAGTTGTCGTGGTGCGGGGAGGACTGGAGCAGGCTGCCCACGGCGGACAGGAGGGCGCCGGAGTTGAAGGGGATGGCGGCGGTGGCGCTCGGGGTTTCTGTGTGTACACGGCAGAGGCAAAGCGAGAGGAATGAGAAGAGCTGGAACTAGAGGAGCTCACGGCAAGTAAAGCTGGGCGAAGGAAGGGAGGAGATGTTGGCATTTGCCACGGCGGCGGTGAGCTGTCGCTCAGCGGGGGCTCGGGCAGGAGAGAAGTGGGGCGTGGCAAGCGCGCGGGAAGCCAGAAGAGGGGAGCTAGAGCGGCGCTATGGCTGGAGATCGACGCGTGGAGGTGGATCATGGCAGGAGGTGGCGAGGGATGGCCGGAAATGGCGGGAGGTGGTGCAGCAGCAGAGAAGTAGAGGAGCAGAGGAGATGCTAGAGGAGGAAGGAGAGGGGAGGTGGTCCGAGGGGCCTTGTTGGAAATTGCAAAAACTTCAAGGACTTCACTGAAAACAGAATTTTCCCACTGATCCAAAGCCCTAATGAGGAAAAGGTCAAAATAGAAGTTGTAGAACTTTTCAAACTCTATAACTTTTCTTTAGGGCTCAAGTTCAGAAATCTAAAGTACAAAGTTTTATTTCACCATTTTGCACTCAAATTAATCTTTGCATAAATCTTGTCCTAGTAGTGCAAATCTTATGAACTTTTGGGGCTTATTTGCAAGCATTTAAGGCTGGTCATGATGACATTCACCTTTTTCACTTTGACCCTTGGTAAATTTTGGAAAGCTACTTTATACTTCAACTAAATTACATAAAAGGACTTGTACTTTCATAAATTTACACAATTACCCCTATTTTCACAACTTTGCTAGATTTCCACACAAATTAATTCACACCAAACATTATTTCTATTGGCTTGCTCTATTTGACACCTAGGGTGTTACAATTTCATGATAAAGTTGCAATCCAACGAAAGTATGATTTACTTTTTACACATATCATTTATTTCTCTACTAGGCAGTCATTTATCGGGTATTAATTATTTTATCTAGTCACATTAAGCAACAAGGTTCGCTACTCTTGATTATTTAATTAATGGCATGGGGAAACATGTTGAGTTGGTTTTAATTAATTAAATAATTATATTAAATAGTTTTATTTATTTGCTATGCTAACTATTTATATTAACTCTAGATTATTATTAAATTATGGACTTATTATAGCATGTTCAATTTGTTCTAATTGTTTTACACTTGATCCTAGGTTGGAAATTTAGGGACAGGTTACACTACTCAAGAACAGTACTTCAAATTATTTTTATGATTTTTGAACATTTAATACCATAGATATTAAATATACAAGTTTAAATAGGTATTATTCATAATTGAACTCACATATTAATAAAATACTACTTAAAAGTAGGTTAATTATTTTTCCTAAGTACTACACATTAAAAAAAGAGTATTGCAATTGGTTTCACATTTTTATCATTTTTCTACTATTTATTATGTATTTTCTTAGCTTACAACTACTTAAACTTAACATTTAAATTAAAGCACAAATCATTCAGAAACTGAAAATCAATCCTTAAGGAAAGTTGTATATTTTGAAATGAGGGTTCTAAAAATTTTTATTTTGCATTTTTATGGTTTTTGTTTGAATTGATATGAAATTTCAAAGTTGACAGCATAATTAACCCTAGGAGATCCTTAGAGCACTATTCCTATGAGTCACACGGTTTGCAGACAGCCCCCTGGGCTTTTGCATCTTTTAACCTGTGGTCCTCGGCCTTGGTCAGAGAGGGGGCACGGGGTTTGACCGGCCAGTCCCGGCGACGGTGATCGCCGGCGGCGAGGATGGAGGGGTAGGGAAGCACCACGAGGTCCTTGCGCACCTATGGCTGCTCGGGATCGGGTGGGGGTAACCTGTAGCGGCGGCGCGACAGAGACAGGTGGCCGGCGGCGGAGGGGAACGGCGGGGGCAATGCTCCAGTGGTCGTGGGCGGTGAGGAAGTGGTAAGGGAGCTTCCGGGCGGTGTGATGAAGCTCGGTGCGGGGTCAATTGGGGTCGAGGAAGGCCAGAGAGGGGTGCCCCACAGCGAGCAGGAGGCGGCGGCGAGCGGCGCTCGTCGGCAGTGGTGTCCCAGTCGGAATTGGAGGGTGATTGGGGGTTGGTGAGCACGAGTAGAAGTCGGGGAAGCTTGCTAGGGGGTTGATGGGGGCGAGGGGCGCTCGGTGGCGGCTGTCCACGGCGAGGCCGAGCAGCGGCGGGTGAAGTTCGCCAGCGCGCGTGTTGGGAAGCCGGTGTGGCGCCTAAAGGGACTAATTGAGAGGTTACAAAGCTGCACGGGGTCACGTGGAGATGAGCTAAAGGGTCGTCGTGGTGCAGGGACGGTGGAGGTGGATGACCCACAGTGAGCAAGCACCACCGGAGCGGAAGCAGGAGAAGGGCGGCAGTGGAGCTCGGGTCTAGTGTTGGGGAACCGGCAAAAGTGCAAGAGGAACGATTTGCTGGGGTGCTTGTGGTGCTAATGTGCGCGGGAGTTAAGGCTCTAGGGTTCTACAATGAGCTATCCACGGCGGCGACGATGTGGCGGCCGGCGGCAGCTCGGGAGTTCGTGGCGCGCGGAGAAGGGCAGCAAGGAAGGGAAACAGGACCGGGGCGAGGGGAGGGGGACGCGTGGTTGGAGGGGAAGCAGGAGGTGGGTGGCGGCGGCCTGCATAGCGGCGGCCGGGGAGCTGCACCGGCGGCAGAGTAGGGGAGGCAGGGGAGCAGAGGGGGCTGAGAGGAAGAAGAAGAGAGGGAAAAGGTCCGAAGGACCTATGTGCAGAACTAAAAGATTCTAGGGGCCTTGCGGTAAAGCAAAATTTCCCACTGATCTAAAGGTTTAATGAGAAAATGCCCAAAATGAAAGTTGTAGAGTTTTTCAAACTCTACAATATTGCTTTAAAGTTCAAGTTCAAAAAGTCAAAGTTTAAAGCTCTACATATTAAATTTTTGAGTAAAGGTAGAATTTGAATTCTTTTGTCCTTACCAAAGTAGATTTGATGAAATTTTGGATATGTTAACAAGTTTTCATGAGATGTCATGATGACTTGTATTCTTATATGTTAGTCCTTAAGTAAACATGAAGGTTACTTTTACATTTCAACTATTTTACATAAAAGGCCCTATGATTTTTGTTTTAATCACACTTAGGTCCCTGTTTTTACTTAAAGGCTTATTTTCCTTAGGATTTAACCTATCTTGTACACTTTCTTTCCTATAGTAATATAATTTTGACACCTAGTATTATATTTATCCGAGGTTTTAATGCTATCTCCCATTTCACCCAATTAACACTCAAGGACCTGTATTTTATAGAAATTACAATTATACCCCTAGTCTTTTGTACTACTCTTTTATACCATAGCAAGCATATATATTTCACACTAAAATCTAGTGTCTATGTTTCTAATTACCTGAATGTTACACCAACAGCACCATTAGCACCACATCTCCACGCCGAAGCTCCCTGACCAATTTCCTTCGCCTTCCTGCACTCCAGTCACCGGAATGCCGTCGCCACCCTCGGAACCTCGCCGTGCCGGCTCTGTATCTAGTCGAACCGCCACCTCGGAGCTTCCCTTCTACGATTCCAACCACTTCCAAGTCTGCTGTGAGATCCTGAACCTTTTTCCCCACCTTTCCCTTGCCGCCGGTGAGCCTCCTCGCTAGATTTTAATCGCCGCTGCTCGACTTCTTCTGTTCAAGTTGATTAGGGACCCAAATGCAAGTCTCTATTACTTTCTAGGGTCTTGTTTGCAAAATACACGCCCATCAGCTACACACCCATCAGCCACACGCTCATCAACTACACGTCGATCGGCTTCACCTCTATCGGCTACTTTTGCTAAAGAAAAATCACAGCCGATGCACACCCCAATCGGCTAGATAAGCTATCTTAAATGCTGTTAAGTAGATCTGATCAGCTCTGTAACCTTCACCAAATAGTCGTTTTGAACAAAGTTTTTACACCAGAAACTCTACTTAAGTTTATTTTCAAATCTTTTTGTTATCTGTACAAATTAGTTAAGTCTTGAAGTGATGTATTGAATGTATTCTTGTTGGATTGCAACTTTATCGTGAAAACAAAATAATAACCATTTGCTTCAAATCATTGCATATCATTTAGATTTGACTACACTCGCCGACGATACCAACGAGCTAATCCTGGAACCCGACGAGGGTATTTCTGAAGCTCAAGTAAACATCGCCAAGGGTCTTTCTGAAGCCCTGAACCCAGGTTCGGAAGATACTGACATCACTGACCCCAACATCACCAGTGAAGGCAAGCCCCGGTGCATAACCAAGTATTTTAAATTATGCACTTATATTGTTATATATCTATCTTGTGCATTAAGTTCTAGGAATTGTTATGAAGCCCTAGTTGCATGAAACCTAGGAACCTATGTAATATTTCTGAGTCCTTATCGAGTAGATGCTCTGCTAATAGGACCGGCAACAGTCGAGTGATTTCCTGTCACTCGCGAGATATAGGAGTTGATTGTTTACTATTTTGCAATCATTATAACGATCACGGATGGGGTTATGTGCAGTACCATGATATGGAATGGTACCCCATCTGTGTTGATCAATTTGATAAGACCGCAGTGTGTGGTAGTGGTGGTCAAGTGTTTCAATGTACTAGCCACATACCGTAAATATGGTACGCGGTAAGCCTAGTACCTGATTGGCCTGGCAAGTGGACGTATCCCCCACCACTTGAATTTTGGTTTATGTACACACGCACCAACGTCTGGGAGTACGTTCTGCATAGCAGACGGGAGTACGGTCATATAGTCATGTTGTAGATGTACGTGCTGCACATTGGATGTGCGTATGGTCCTGCAGTCGCTTGTGCTGGCGCTGATCCACGACCCAGAATATGAGGGAAATGGTTGCCCGCAAAGGAAAGTTTCCGAGCGTGTGAGTTAGGATCCCTTGCAAGGTTATGAAATTCAATTTAGGAATCGTCCGTTTCTCGCGATGATTGAGACTGCTTGATACTTCTGCCACATAGAGTAACAAGAGCAACAGTTGGTGGAAGAATATTGATGTATGATTCAAAACCTAACTTGCTTGTCTAGTATAGATGCTCGCTTAGAATGGCTAATTGAACCAGAATCTGAAAGCTAAAATATAGAAACAAGGACATACTCTTTGTTGTTTTTCAGCAAAAGAAACCTAGAGCCTTTCAACATCTCATTGTCTAGTTATGAGCTAAGTATACCCAATTGACGGGTAAGCCTTGCTGAGTATTAGTATACTCAGCCTTGCTAGTAATGTGGTTTTCAGGTATGTCATTCGAGGACTCAGCTGCTAGTTCTCCTTGGCCCTGCACTTTACCGCCTGGCTAGTCCGTGGAATGGGATCCTTCCCCGGCCGGCAATGAACCTTCGGAATGACGCCATGCTTTGGGCTAAGTATGGTGCCTTCTTTGCGACGAGTAGTCGCGGTATTGTATCTTTTCCGCTGCCATCTCTAAATAATGTTCGTTAAGACTTGAGGTTTTCAAACAATGTCTGTATAAATTTATTTCAGTTAGGTTTACAGTACTCTACTAGAAACTAGTTTGTAATAACTACTATGACTACGTTGTAAAAATGTAACACTGATTGTATCTCTGGACTCGCCTTCGTGCGAGGTATGCTTGAACGATCCGGAATCAGGTGGTTTCATCGGGACGTTACCTGACAGACCATTAGGTTATTCCGTTTGAAGTGCGTTGAGGTCATATCGCCTGTATAGCAATGATCTGCGCACTTGAGCCAGAATTGTGAGAGGTATTTAGCATTGTCACACCCTAAATTTTAGTGTGATGTTATGTGCAAAATGTGGTAAAAGTATGTTTAAAAATTTAAATGCCAAGGAAAAATGGTTTTACATAATTATAAATTAATAGAGGTCCTTTAGTGTGAAAAAGATGAGAAAGAGAAGTGGAATTCAAATACATAAAGGTTGTTTTGGCAAAAGTCAAAAACTTGTGTTTAAATCGCAAATATAGGTGAAACTACACATAGGATGTATTTGTAGTGTAATTTTTAAATAGGATTTGTATAAAGTTTAGAATCTTTGCTAAATTTTATATTAACTCCAACTCCTTAGCTCTTCTGTGGATGAACCTTAAAGTAAAGTTGTACATTTTGAAAAACTATACATTTTTGCTTTTGGGCCCATCTTCATTGGAGCACTGGTTTGAAAGTTATTTAAGCATTACAGTGGAGTCCCTGTCTTTTCCGGAAATTACAACCGGGTCCCCCTTCGTCTACCTCTCTCCCCCTCTCCTCTGAATTCCTCTACCGCGCGCCGCCGCCGTTGTCCTGGCCATGTGCGCCGCCCCTGCCGTCCCTGCGCTACTCTGGGCCAAGCCACGTGCCACCCCCACCCAGCGCCACAGCCTCCCCCCCCCCCCCGAGCCGTGCTCTCTATCCTTGCCTCGCCACGTCGCCCGCCATCTACCCGAGCCGCGCTTCACCGCCACTCGCCGTCGCAGCGACTCCAGCGCCACCTCCTGCTTCCGGCGATCTCACGCGTCACTCCCCTGCTATGCCGCCGCCCTCTCGACCTTGTGCTGTCTCGCCCCGCGTCCACCACGACGCACTGCCGCTCCCGAGCTTCGCCGTGCCGCCACGCGCGCCGCCGGCGCGCCAGCTCCTGCTTGGGCACGGCTACATCCTCTTCTGGACCTCAAGCTCTTCCTCTAGCTTCTCTAGCACACACCCTGGCATTTGCACATCTCTTTTTCACTCAATTTTACCTGCTCCGGCCACCACCTCTCACCGGACCTCCTCCGCGACTCCGGCTCACCGTCGTTAGCCTCCACTGCCAGACTCGGGGCCACGGGACTGTGTACATGATGTAGTTTAAAGAGGTTTAAGAGATTAAGTCCGTCTTATCTCTTATTTATCCCTTTTATCTCTTTTTTATCCTGTTTAAATAGGAGATAGAGCTAACCGATGCAGAAGGAATCTACTTGAGATATGTTCTGGTACGATTCCTCAGCTGGTGTTGGTTAGTATCTTTGTAACCCTGGCCTCTCGGATATATAAGGGAGGTCAGGAACCCCACTCAAAACATGATTTCTAGGTCATTCTACACCAAAGGCAATACAAACCACCATACAGGACGTATGGTGTTACGCATCTTGTGGCCCGAACCTGTCTAAGCTTTGTGTTCCTTGCGCCTTCGAGTTCCTGATCTCGACGTCTCCTCACCCAAAACTTACCACCTTGGGTATATCCCTCGGTGGGCAGCCGGTTAAACACCGACAGCTGGCGCTCCAGGTAGGGGTGTGCGTCGAAGATCCACTGGCGAGCTCGATGGCATCTTTCAAATTCATCAGGTTAGTTCCCTCCCAGGGTACGACATTCGTTTTTGGCTCGTGGGTCTGCATCGCAGATGGTGTGGGCAATTTTCGGCAATTCCTTGTCGACATGAAGCCAAAGACCTCCGCTGCGGATTCCCGCAGCGACCTCGACAAGTTCGTCGATGGGCTCGACAACTTGCCGCTCCATGCTTCTGCAACAAGGATTGAGATGGAGTCTGCTCCAAGCTCGACTTCTTTCAGTATTGCGGCAACTTCCCCTGGGTTGGACTCGTTCCAATCTAGGGATCTGCATAGCTGATTCCAACTCGGTTCATGCAAACCGGCCACTGATCTTCAGGAGGCCAACGTCTCTGGGTCCCTCTCCATGTTAGAGAAGGACCTGGATTTTCTGCTCCAGGATGGAAAGCCTGAAGCCACCGCGTGTCGGGGGGCTTCAGGTTGTTCTGGCGCCAGTGATCTGGTGATCACCTCCTTGCCGGAGGGGTACATCATGCATTGGAAGGGCATGGTGCTCTTCAATCTACTCGAGGCAGAGGGTCGACTTGTGGCTCACCTCGAGCCCTTGCCCTTTCAAGAGGGCAGGCCGTTGGCTACCGCGGTGGAGGGGTCGACTGAACTAGTCGACGCAAGCTCTCATGAGCTTTCCTCCCGCCAGGTGCTAATGGCGGAAGAAGGCGAGGATGATGGGGATCTTCCTATCGTCAACTTTGAAGCGATCTCCGAAGATGAGGTCACGGCCAACACCGGCGATGAGAACGACGCCGATCGTGAGGCGCGGAGGTCCAGGAACAGGGCCCGCACAATCCGGCGGAGGAGGACCAACAAGCGTAGGCGATCTATGCATCGCGAGCTTGACCCTGAGTTCGCCGCTATAAGCAAACGGGGTTTCAGGACTCCGGTGGCCAACATCGCCAGGGTGATGGCCATCCTCGAGCGCAGTCATGATCCGAACATGCGTCAAGCACTCCTTTACGTGCAGAGGGCTTGGATCCAGTTGGATCAGCACAACCCGGCATCCACCATCAGGGAGGAGCGCGTGGGTGAGAGTCGGAGCGAGGCTCACAGCCGAATGGCTGGCGGCCGTCCTCGACATCAGCTCAGCAATGACAATGCTCGCGGGAGCCAGGCCCCTGGCGGGAGGCAGCAGCCACCGCAAGGGGGTCATCCGCGATGGGACAATCATCGACTTCCTCCAGAGGACCTGCGCTAACACATCAATGAAGGTCGCGACACGCGGACCGTGATCTCCTCCAGGCGCAAGGTCCGCGAAGAAGTCGAAATTGAAGGTACTGACTGTAGCGACCGATTCCCTGCTTTTTCTGCATGTTTCAGCAGCTACAAGTATCTAGAGGGCTTCAAACCGATTGGCATCACCAAGTACGACGGCAAGCAAGCCCCTCAGCAGTGGCTCCGTTGCTACTCCACGGCCATTGAGGTCGCAGGGGGTTCGAATATCACCAAAGTCGTCTACTTTCCGATGGCTTTGGACCCTGCGCCGCTCACTTGGTTGGAAAGCCTCAGCAACAACTCAATCGACTCCTGGGAGCGCCTCAAGAAGGTCTTCATCGACAACTTCCAGGGAGCGATTGCTTGTGCAGGTACTCGTCATGATCTTGCTCAGTGTAAGCAGGAACGTAACGAGATTCTACGGTCCTACACACGTCGCTTCTTCGACGTCCGCGCCACCATCACAAACATCTCGGAGGATGACATCATCGATTGTTTCTACAATGGCATCACCGACCCGGGCATCTACAGGGATTTCGGGCCGAACAGGGCGAAGACTGTTGCGGGCCTTCGTGATATAATGCACGATTGGTCCGAACAGGAGGAGAAGATGCGGGAGCGGTTCCCGCAGCGTCAAGATAGCAATCTGAGGCGCCCAAACGACAACCGCAACGACAAAGGCCAGCGGGACTTTTCGGGTCCACCCAAGAAATGAAAGCCAGATGATATCATCGCGGCTATCGATCGTCCTTCACAGGGCAAGAAGTCGAAGACGCAGGAGGAGTTTGAGAAGCTCCTGCAAAAGAAGTGCCCGTGGCACCCAGGTGCCAATCATGCCGCCATTGACTGCTACCACCTTCGGAGGATGTTCAGCAACTCCGATGGTGGAAAGAAGAACAAGAAGCCTGCGGACAAAGAACCCAAGGACGACGATCAAGAGGACCACGGGCGCAACTCAAAATTTCAAGACGCCTCGAAGGTCGTCAACATCATCTTCAGGGGAGATGAGGATTTTGGTTCCAGGCGGGACCAGAAGCTGCTTCTCCGGGAGATTTTTTCCGTCAGCCGGCGGTACCATGACCACTCCGTTGGTCGGAGGTCCCCATCTCGTTCTCTCGCGATGACCAGTGGACGAGCTTTTCGAAGCCCGGTAAGTTTCCCTTGGTCCTGGACCCTGTGGTGGCGGATGTCAGGCTCACCAAGGTCCTCATCGATGGCGGGAGCGGGCTCAATCTCATCTTCGTCAGCACTCTAAAGAAAATGGGCCTGGATTTCAAGGACATACTGGTTCCCAGCAAGTCCCCCTTTTACGGCATCGTCCCAGGTAACGCGGCACACCCGCTTGGTACGGTGGTCCTTCCAGTCACCTTCAGCACGCGGGAGAACTATCGTACTGAGTTCATCAAATTCGAAGTGGCTAACTTCGAATCTTCTTACCATGCCATATTGGGTCGTCCAGCACTCGCCAAGTTCATGGCAGTGCCACATTACATCTATCTGCTTCTTAAGATGCTAGGACTCAGTGGAGTACTCACTCTCCGTGGCGACTTGAAGAAGTCGTACGACTGCAATCACGAGGCGATCCAGTATGCTTCGACTACTCGCGTGCCAGATGCTTTGGGAGAAGTACTCGCAGTCGTGCAGCAGCTTTCCCAGTCCGGGCTGGAGATTCCCTCCAAGAAGGCCAGCAAGTCGAGCATCCAGTCGACGGATGATGTGGCCCTCAAGATGATCCAGCTTCAGGATGGAGATCCATCTAAGACCGCTGTCATCGGCGCGCGCTTAGGTGACAAATAGGAATTCGTGCTCGTCAGCTTCCTTCGGGCTAGCCAAGACATATTCGCATGGAAACCAGCGGATATGCTAGGGGTGCCCAGGGAGTTGATCGAGCATGCTTTGAATGTACACCCGAAGGCTACGCCTAAAAAGCAACGCCTGCGAAGGTTTGCCCACGATAAGCGTGAGGTCATTAAATGGGAGATCGCTAAACTTCTCGCGGCGGGATTCATTAAAGAAGTAATCCATCCAGAGTGGGTAGCGAATCCCGTTCTTGTAAAGAAAAAGAACAATGAATGGAGAATGTGTGTCGACTACACTGATCTCAACAAGCACTGCCCAAAGGCTACCAGCGGGAATTGACGCCAGGAGCGCAGAGGCGGCACGCGTCCTACGGAGAAGCAAGGGCTTTGTCCTGGGCGACGGCAAGCTCTACCGGTGCGGCGCTCGGTCGGGAGTTCTCATGAAGTGCGTCACAAAGGAAGATGGCTGTGACATACTGCGGGAGATCCACGAGGGCGTCTGCGGAAACCATGCGGATTCAAGAACGCTGGTGGGGAAAGCATACAGGACTGGTTTCTGGTGGCCCACTGCAGTGACCGACGTGGAGGATCTCGTGCGCAGGTGCCAAAATTGTCAATTCTTCGGCAAATAGACTCATGTTCCAGCCCATAGCCTCATCACTATACCGCCATCCTGGCCTTTTGCTTGTTGGAGCCTCGACATGATTGGGCCCTTCACAATGGCGCCAGGCGGTTTCACCCATATTCTGGTGGCTATCGATAAGTTTACTAAGTGGATTGAGTACAAGCCGATAGCCAAGCTCACGCCAGATTGGGTCGTCGACTTCATCTCAGATATTTTGCACCGTTTCGGCTTCCCCAACACCATCATCACAGACTTGGGATCAAATTTCACGGCCAACCAGTTCTGGGAGTTCTGTGAGAATGCTTACATTGAAGTTAAATATGTCTCGGTTGCACACCCAAGGGCCAATGGACAAGTCGAAAGGGCGAACGGCTTGATAATTGACGGCCTCAAGAAGAGACTTTATGATGAAAACAGCAAGAAGGGAGGCAAATGGGTGCATGAGCTGCCACATGTCGTCTGGGGGCTTCGGACTCAGCCATCCAAAGCCACAGGTCAAATGCCTTTCTTCCTCGTATACGGATCTGAAGCTATTTTACCAGCCGATATCATGTGGAAATCTCCAAGGGTCGAAATGTATAATGAAGGCGAGGCGGATGAGGCGAGGCAGTTAGAGCTCGATTCTGTGGAAGAAGTTCGCTGCACCGCTCTTGTTCAGTCAACCCGATACCTGCAGGGGATCCGGCGATATCATGATCGCAACGTCAGCGAGCGGTTATTCAGCGTTGGTGATTTGGTCTTGCGTCGCATCCAGGACGAATCCGGCCTACACAAGCTCAACTCAAGGTGGGAAGGCCCATTCGTCGTCAAGCAGGTTACACGACCTGGGTCATATCGACTACAATGTCCCGAGGGCCAGGACATCCCGAACTCCTGGAACATCCAGAACCTGCGCAAGTTCTACCCATAAGAAGATGCCCGGTGATAGCTGAATCCCCGGGGGTTTAGAAGATTTCTTTTCCTCGAATCAATTCGGAGGCTATGTGCCACGAGATTCGGCTTGTACATCCCTTTACGAACACAAGGAGGCTACTGCCATGAGCAGTACTTGTATAAGTCGACTTCCTGTCGTGAATGCTACGGAGGCTACGGCCACGATCACACCTTATTGACTTCATTTTTTGACGGTACCCTCCGCTCCGCCCAAATCCTCTACATATCGATTTCCGCCGCGACCTTGGATGGCCGCACATGACAACAGTCACATTTTCCCCAACATAATCGACCCGTTCGACTAGTTTATACCCAGTTTGTTGGATGAGCTCGTACATAGAGCTACCTCGACTACATCCTGGGTGGTGGCACCCAGGGTAGTCTCATTTCTGCCAAGAGCACGGCATACCAGCGGCGATGCCCGTATTTGCTCCCAACAAGTATGATCCGTCTATCCAGGTCCTACTTAACTTGCAGAGCGCGCTCATATGAGGAGCGACCCTGACTACGTCCAGAGTCAATGCACTTGGGGTAGTTTTGCCTTAAGCATGGCAATCGCGCGACGATGCTCGCGTTCTTTTCTAACATTTTTCGACCCGCGAGTTCGGGTTGTGGACAGCTTGTTAGATAAGTTCCTACATGGAGCTAGGGCTACCTTTTGGGTCGCTGCACCTAGGATAGTGTCTACTACTTAAGCCTTGTAAGCCTGGATTCCAATTCAGCCTAGGGACATACACAATTAGAGACATCAAAAGAAATCATATATACAAGGAAGTGAATACTTGTTTTCAGTACCCTAATCCTGCATTACACTTTGAATTATACGTTCCGATACAGGTTGGGCTTCTAGGAGGTATCTGTCAAATTGATCCTCGGTGTAGTCCGCCGCCATTCCTTGAGCAAATATTTCCTGTTGCGCGTTTGGCAGGAAGGACTTCACAATTACGAGGGCATTGTTGACGCATGTGACAGGAGCCTCGTAGAGGAATTTGATTACTTTCTTTGGGGCCTCGCGGAGCCACTCTAGCAGGGGCCGGGGGTTTGTTTTGCCTTCTTCCGGGGGATCCACCATGTCCACCAGCTCCCGGGCGGCCCCCCTGAGGTCTTCGAGTTCTTCGCCCAGCGTCTTGATTCGCTGAAGGCTGTCGACGAACTGCTGCTCAGTGTCGCCGATCACCTTCTGCAGCCTCTCGACGTCATCTGTATGGCGATAGTGTAGGTTCTTCACGTCAGTAAGTAGCTCTTCTTTACTCATTAAGATTCTCCTAAGCTCTGTGGTGGAAAGCTTTTCAGAATCCAGGTTGAGTTATACAATGCAAGTACCCGAGGGAAGCAATGGCTTACCTTGGTGCGCCTTCTTTTGCTCCTTGAGCTGCTCCTAGTGCGCATGCTTATGTGCCTCGAGCTCTCTCTTCTGTTCCTCGAGTTGTTGCTGGAGCTCGACGTTGACCTTCTCGAGATGCGAGTTCTCCGTCCTCTCGTCGTCAAGGCGTCTTCTCCGGGCAGCAAGTTCCTTGCGGTCGCAGGCAAGGGCCTCTAATTCTTCTGCTTGTTTCCGGGAGTGGGCGATCACACTCTGCATAAAAAGGGAAATCCGGATAAGCAACTCGATATAGTTACTGGCAGAAAAGTGTTCAGGTCTTACCATGGCAAAGTCATGCACCTTCTTGAGGTTCTCTATATTGCCATCTGTCAGCAGCAGGTCACCCGCCAGGTCGGCGGCTACGGCATCTTGACAACCCGACCCGGCCAGCAGCAGCTCAACGGGTTCCCCGGAGGTTCCCACGGCTTCTTCAGTAGTCGGCTGCTGAGCACCTGCAATCACAAATATTCTCAGCATACAGCATGCGGATCCCGATAGCTAGCCGGGGCGGTCAGATGCTCACCTGTGCCATCCGTAGGAGCGGTGCTAGGGGCTTCGACTTGTTTCTCGCCACCGGCCCCAACCTCAACTTGTCGGAGCTCGGGAGGCGGCAGGTCGGGCAGCGTCGTGTCCACCCGGGGGCTGCCTCCGCGGGCGCTGACCCTTCTGGGGCCGATGGCTCGGGGGCTGACGCAGCTGTGACCGGCCCAGCGCTTGAGGATTCCTCTCGGGTTGAAGACTCGGGGGCTGGGGTAGTTGAAGTTGGTGTCAGCTGGAGGTCCGCGGCACTTGCAGCTCTAACGAAGTCGAAGTTAGTCAACACATAAGTCGAAAGATCAAAATATTTGCTGTGCTACCAGAGGCAGACTTAGAGTACAGATTTCTTCTTGATGGCCCTCTTCATCCGCACGGCCTGACGCTGCGTCCCCGTTGCTGGCGGCGGGGTTTCACCAGCTTGTGGCGTGGTCCCCGCCACGGCGATGGTGACGGCTGCGGCAGCCGATGGGCTCGTTCTTTTTTCTTCGGGCTCGGCCTGGGAGGAGGACGCGGAAGGACTACAGGAGGACGTTGTAAGTACGACACAATAATAATGTATTGCATTACAACAAACCAGTAAGCTCTTACCCGGCGGTTTCGAGTTCCTGTGCCTTTCGTTTGCGCACCAGTCAATGGCCTTGTGGCACCAGCGGTAAAGTGCCGGTCAACTCCACGCGTTGCTCGGAGGAGTTGTCCTGATGCACTTCTCCTTCAGCTTCCCCCTCCGCCTGAGAGCTCACATCCTCGGTGGACCCGCGGCGGCGTTGAGCTGCGGCAATGCGAGCTCTCTTTGCCTCATCAGTGGCACTAGGGAGGAGGTGGTCTGGCCGGGGGATGTCGGGCCGCGGCGGATAGCTGTGGTACGGCTCTATGTGTCCCTGCAGCAGGTTCTTCAATTAAGTAATGGAGTCAAAGAGGTTATTTTCAACAAAAAAGAAGTCGAATACTCACTGGTT
Source organism: Panicum hallii (assembly GCF_002211085.1). Taxonomy (NCBI): domain Eukaryota; kingdom Viridiplantae; phylum Streptophyta; class Magnoliopsida; order Poales; family Poaceae; genus Panicum; species Panicum hallii. Next base: position 38,024,893 of record NC_038050.1, on the reverse strand, counting down.
TGGGCGGATTTCGCACGGAAAATAATGTTGGCACGTACGGCACGGCGTCCACGTCCAGCAACACCCGCTGAACTCGCTGGAGCGTGGCTTCATCTGACAATTCCTCTGCGCACATGCGAGAAGGATCAGCAGGGCCTGTGTACTCGAATCCCAGGCGATGGCGTTGCTGGATTGGGGATTTTGGCAGTTCTTGGCAAAATGCAGATTGAAAGCACAGTTTTTTCCCATTGTTGTTGCGGGGTTAAATAACCAGCGGGGTGGGGAAAAGTTACTGTTCCGAAGTTCAAGGGTCATTTTTTGGGAATATTCTGAAGATGAGAGGTCATTTGGTTGACTGTTTGGATTAAATATTTGATTAATCATTTTTTTCAGGGCTAATTAGCCCGAAAAAAGGGGTTTTTCGGGTACACGATCTAATTTCCATCATTTGTATCATCGTTTTGGTAATTCCTCCAGTCGTCATTTTTTAGCCTGCATGCCACGGTTTTTGGATCCTTATCTCCAAATTTATGGGATTTTGATTCAAGGCTCGGGGGCTGCGGGATACGTGGCATCGACTACTTATTTTTTCGAATTTGCTTGAAGGATAAGGAGGATTACAGACTAATGGGACCCTTAGTCTGATTCTAGGATTCAACCTAAGGCTCGGGGGCTACTCCATATGGAGTGCGATTTTTCGAATCGCACGCCATGTTAAAGATAAAATTCGGGGCATGAGCACCTCATAGCTTCGATGCAGCCAAGCAAGTACTCGAAGAAGGACTTCAGGATGAAGTTTTTCGAAGAAGTCGAAGTATGCTTCAGAAGTACTTGATAAGCCTGCAGTACTCAGCGACGAAGAGCTCAGGGGCTTGTCAGACCTGGGGCCACGGGACTGGGTACATGATGTAGTTTAAAGAGGTTTAAGAGATTAAGTCCGTCTTATCTCTTATTTATCTCGTTTATCTCTTATTTATCCCTTTTAAATAGGAGATAGAGCTAACCGATGCAGAGGGAATCTACTTAAGATATGTTCTGGTACGATTCCTCAGCTGGTGTTGGTTAGTATCTTTGTAACCCTGGCCTCTCGGATATATAAGGGAGGTCAGGGACCCCACTCAAAACACGATTTCTAGGTCATTCTACACCAAAGGCAATACAAACCACCATACAGGACATAGGGTGTTACGCATCTTGCGGCCCGAACCTGTCTAAGCTTTGTGTTCCTTGCGCCTTCGAGTTCCTGATCTCGGCGTCTCCTCACCCAAAACTTACCACCTTGGGTATATCCCTCGGTGGGCAGCCGGTTAAACACCGACATCCACCACTGCTCCCCATGATCCACTGCAGCTCACCGAGCGAATCAATTCCAAATTCCTCCACCAGAACTGCCGGACCATAGCGCCGACGAGCCCCTTTCCTCCGCCGCCGCTCGGCCTTCTGCCGACCAGCCGGTACAGAGCCTCTCCACCCCGACCCAAGGCATTAACAGCACTACATCATCCCCCTGAAGCGATCCCGCCCCTCCTTCACCACCCTCCGTCACCTTAGCCTACGGAACGCCGGTCGCCATCGCCGCCGGTACGAGCCTGAGTTCCACCCCGCCGTCGATCACCACCTTCTGCTCGGTCTCCGACCAAATTAAGCTGGGGGAAAGCATCCCCGCACTTCCCCGGTGCTCATGCGCGCCTTGTCCCTCCATGTTCACCGGCCCCTCATCGGGAACGACGACGCGCCGCCACGGCCGCCGCCATCTCTCGTCGCCGGCCGTGCTCCGCTACTGCTCTTCGAGCACATCACCCCCCATCGTGTGTAGTAGCTCCTGTAGGTCGTGTAGTACCTATCCCTCGCCACCCAGGACCTCCCCGCCGGCGAGAACGCCGTAGACAGAGACACCGGACGCCGTCGAGAGCCGGCAAGGGCATATCTGTGATATCTTTTTCGGTTCTGAGGGCCTAAGTGCTAGAACCCAAGGACCCCAGTGCAAAACCTTTTGTTATTTCATGTGAGCAAGGCTGCCGGCTTGTAAAATCGATAGGAAATTGTAGGAAATTCCAAAAATTGTCAAACCAGTTTTGTTAGAAACTAGAAATCAAAATCTACAACTTTTATTAATGAAGTTTGGTTTGAAACTAAATACTTTGAATCTATTTTAAATCTAAGTAAAAGGGGTATTTTATATATAACTCTTACATACAAGCTTAGCCTCTTAAGATTTTTGGTAAGTAGCATCTTTAGATCATGTGTAAGCTAGTATAAAAGTTTCAAGCTTAGTATTATTTTGTAATTTAAGTTCTTTTAAATTTGGGCAATTCAATTTGAAATGATTTGAATTTAGTTAAGCATATTTCTAAAGCTTATTTATTTAGATCTTTTTACCATAGTCTAATATATTGATACATAGTTCATAATTAGAATTTCAAGACTTTATAATTCTATTTACCTAAGATTTGAATTTAAACTTGAAGTTTGAATTCAAATTCAAATATTTTAAGTTTCTATTTTCAGCAAACCCAGTACTATAACCATAACTTAAGTATAAATGGTAACTTAAAAGTAAAACCCCCTTGTTTCATTAATTCATGTGTGTTAACTTTTGGATTGCAACCTTATCGTGAAATAAAATCTTTAACTCAAGCACCATATGTTATTGCCATATTCTGGACGGGCCGAAAGTGGGCCTAGGAGCAAGACGGGCCTAGGGAAAGCTGATGGCAGGATTACAGATCGGGTCCTGTACGGGTGTTTGGGGCCGGTAAGGCCGTGTAAACTCAGGCTTAGGCAGTTAGGATTCGTATCGTGTTTGGTTAGGGTTAGTTAAGGAGAACAAGTCTACGGACTATAAATATGTACCATGAATAAACAAGAAAAGGGATTCATTCATCAACAACTCACGGCGCATCGCCTCCCCTGTTCCAGGGTTTTCCATCGGGTAAATGCCATGTAGCCCTCTGATCATGCTTCGCGTGATCAGGGGCGCAGTGCTCTTGCTTGTTTGCTTCGTATGTTGCTCGTTCTTAAGCCTTGTAGATGGCGAGTGGCATTAGTTATCATAGCGTGCATGGAGCAATGTTATTTTTGTATTATGATCTTGCCCTGTCCATTGTTCTTGCGCGCTCCGCGATCATTATGCCCGACCATGGATGTAATAATCGCGCCTTGCTTTGTTTATGTTGATAGATCCAATCTGTTATGGCTAGTTTCTATCTATTAGGAATTTAGTTCAATATGTGCACGATTAGGCCTTGCAAACGAGTTGAAAGTTCCGGCAGTATGTTAGCATCAGATCTTAGCTTGCGTAGGGGGTTCCTTAGGAATCGGCTCTTTAGCTGTTTTTAGGGTCTCTATTCGGGTTGTTTGTTCTGATGCTTTGCGTATTAGTTAGGCTCAATCATGTGTAGGATGTTCCGATCGTGTAGTGAGGGCTTAGCTGTCGTGGTTTGGATTAGATTAATATCTTTAAAGCGAGTTTCATCTTATTATTGTATACACATGTTATCTGACCTGAAGATCCGATCCGGTACTGATGCAATCGGCTCTCTACAGCCGATACCGGGGAGGAGCAATGAGCCGATCACGGCTCGGACTAATCTTTACAAGTGTCTGTGCTTACAGGAATTTCACGAATCACACCTTCCTGATCAGGTACAGGATCAGGTGGCACGCCTAGCAACTCCAAGCCAGGGTGTGCGCCAGATCGCTGGGCCGTTGACCGAGGGACCGGGACCCGCCAGCCGTCCCGGAAGCCTCCCGGCTCCTCGTGTTGCCTGTCGCTGCTCGCCGGTGGGTTTCGATCGACAACACATTCTGGCACGCCTGGTGGGGCCTTCTTCATCGACTTCGTCATCGTCATCGGCATCATCTTCATCGACTCCCTCGTCTTCGTCGACTCCGTTAGCGGTGATCAACAGGATGGCAAGGGAAGATCCGATTACTTACGACGAGCTCTCTGCTGAACACAAGCAGAGGTATGACGAAATCAAGACTCAGTTTGAAGCTGATCTCATCAGCTCTTTCGAAAGGACTCGCAACCATGGTGTCAGGTGGAAGGGATTTTCGCCTGAAGGTGCCCTTGATGGAGTAGATTTATCTATTCCATCTGAAGATCGTACTAGAGCACTGCGTCAAGAAGTGAATTATGCGGTGGCTCATTCATTGCATCGGCATTCGGAGAGTTTGGTTAATGCTTTCGAGCGTGTGGCTCTGCGTGTGGTCCAGGAGATTATGAAGCATCAACATTCCCCGACTGGACCTACCTTGGGAAGCCATAGAGGAGAATTGCCATTCCAAACCAGGCCGCCGCTGCCTTATACACTTGCAGCTGCAGAATCCCATGGTGCTCCAGCTTATGTAGTTTATAAAGAAGGTGGTGATCCCACCGATCACCAGTTTTTTAGCGAGCCACCCAAGGAGATCCCACACGGTTATGTGTGTGCATACATACCTGACAGCAGCAGCGCGGTACACGCTGCACAGAAGGTAATTGGGGGAGTTCCTGGAGCCGACGCAGATAAACAAGCGTGGCTAGCAACGTATGCTACTGGGCCGAGTCATGACAGTGTGCACTCGGCCCCTGGGTTACAGACAGCGGAGCAAATCAGCACTATCCTTAGAGATCAGTTCGGCATATTACCAAAGAGGAGAGCGATCGGCTACACTAAGCCGTATCCAGGTGATTATGATCTAATCCCATTGCCACCCAAGTATCGGCTCCCTGAGTTTACCAAATTTAGTGGGGCGGAAGGATCTAGCTCCATCGAGCATGTGAGCCGATACTTAGCACAATTGGGCTTGATTTCCGTATCGGATCCGTTGCGAGTAAGGTTCTTTTCGCAATCACTGACGGGACCGGCTTTTGGATGGTATACTTCATTAGGTCCTGACTCCATCCGTACCTGGAAGCAACTGGAAGAACAATTTCATATTCAGTATCATTCAGAAGCCGCGGAAGCAGGAATTGCGGACCTGGCACAGCTCCGACAGAAGCGTGGAGAGACTGTGGCGGAGTTCATTCGACGCTTCAGAGAGATGAAGAACAGGTGCTATTCAACGCGGATCTCAGAAAAAGAAGCTGTCGAATTAGCATCGGTGGGATTATTAAAGCCGATCAGAGATCTGGCTTTTCAACTGGAATTCACCTCTTTGGCGCATCTGGTCCAGAAACTGTCGACGTATGAGCAGCGTCATCCTGAGTTATACCAAGATAAATTTAAGCGTCAGGTGGCGATAGCTGACACGGAGGAAGCCGATGACTCTGAAGAAGACATGGAGGTGTCGGTTGCAGAGTGGGCTCGTGGCGCGAACCCTGTGCCTTGTAAGTGGCTGAAGCAAACTGGTCCTGCAAAAGGATTCGATTTTGATGTGAGTAAAGTCGAACAGATTTTCGACTTATTATTAAAAGAAAAGCAGTTGAAGTTTCCAGAGGGACATAAACTTCCCACCGTACAGGAGTTGAAAGGAAGATCATATTGCAAATGGCATGATTCCTTTACTCACGGCACGAATGACTGCAAGGAGCTCCGTCGGCAAATACAATCGGCTATTGAGCAGGGCCGATTGATCTTGGGGAAGACCGCCATGAAGGTAGACACTCAGCCCTTTCCTGGTGTAAACATGGTGGAACAGAATGACCGGTCTGCAAGGCGGCAGCTGGACTTCGCGCTCGGCATAAACATGGCAGGAATGGCATCGCGACGCCAGGTTAACAATAAAGAGGCTGATTCCAGCAATCGGCCCCAAAAAGAGAGAAAAGAATATGTTACGGAAGAGCGAGTAAGGTATGTCAGGAATCAACGTCCAACTTCTTCTGACCTTCTCAGGAAATACGAGTATCAGTACCAGCAGTGCCTCCGGCGGGGGTCTGAAGACGAAGAATATGAGCATCGCACCGGAAAGCGTTTGAAGAAGCATGAAGATGCTCGTGATCATTGGCACTGTCCATTCTTCAGGTACTGTTGGGATTCCGGTATGAGCCGATTGCCTACTGTTAAGGACTGTCCAGAATGTGCACCTATGAAGACGGAGGCAAGGGAATCGGTTTTTGGGCGATTAGGACCTGTGCCAACTCAGCAACAGCGGGTTCAACCACTACGAAGGGAAGATGAAGAGGAGGATAGGTATCATCGCCCACGTTGGTGCCCGGATGGATTAAATCGTTCGCAGAAGCGTCGGGTTCAGAGGCTACGGAGCTTGGAGGAAGCCGAGGCCAGATACATCGAGACATTGAGAAAAGCGCGACCGGATCTGGCAGAACAAATTCGTTATGAGCAGGAAAAGAAGCCGCATGCTTCAAGGAAAGAATGGCGGCCTAAGTCAACAATAGCCGATAAGAAGGTATCGGCTGATACACACATGGTTTTTGTGCTTCCTGCAGAATTTCATGCTCGGACCTACGAGGAGCCATCTGTAGCCCAGCTTGATTTGGGACCACGACCGGTGATATTCGAGAAGCCGCAAGCCAAGAATTACAAGCACTTGAAGGCATTGTATCTCAAAGGGTATATCAATGGTCAGCCCGTTAATAAAATGCTGGTGGATACGGGAGCGGCAGTCAACATTATGCCGTATTCAGTTCTGCGCCGATTGGGGTGATCCACTGGAGACTTGATCAAGACTAATGTCACGTTAAGTGACTTTAATGGGCAAACTTCAGAAGCGCAGGGCGTCCTCAGTGTGGATCTCACCATCGGGAGTAAGACCGTCCCGACTTCCTTCTTCGTCGTCAACAGCAAAAGCACCTACAATATCTTACTCGGCAAGGACTGGATCCACACCAACTGTTGTATCCCCTCAACAATGCATCAATGTTTGATCCAATGGGATGGAGACGAAGTGGAGGTAGTCCAGGCAGACGACTCAATCGAGATTTCACATGCTGCCATGAGTATCTGGGATGCGGAGGACCAAGAGCCGATTTCAGGGATAAGCTTAGAAGGGTGCGACCGCATCGAGGCTACAAAAAACGGAGTAAGGCTGGTCTTATCCACTGGCCTTACAGAGTAGAAGAGTCGCATGAAGGAAGTCGCAATGATGTACCCATGGAGGCCGATTCGCGCGATCGGCCCCAAAAAAATGAATTTTTGGTGGCAAGTGTTTTACGTAGCTGTTATGAGATGGCCGGCTTCGACAGCCAGCCTGATTCTTTTCTTAAACACTTGGAAAATAGTGAGATATGTGTATCGGCCGATACCCCCGATCGGCTGGAGATCGTTTTGTTATCTTCTTTTCCTATTTACAGCATTGATCTAACGGAGGACGGGAAGCTAGGGTATGGCTTCACATCGGCTGATGAACTTGAAGAGATCGATATTGGTCCCGGGGATAAGCCGCGGCCAACGTTCATTAGTAAGAAACTGCATCCGTCATTGCGAGAGCCGATGATAACTCTATTGAAGGAGTATGCCGATTGCTTCGCCTGGGATTATACAGAGATGCCTGGGCTCGATAGGAGCATAGTGGAGCATCGGCTCCCTCTCAAAAGTGGATTTCGACCGTTCCAACAGCGGATACGTCAGATGAAAGCCGATGTCTTGGTCGAAGTAAAAAAAGAGATAGAGAAAATGATAGAAGCCGGGTTTATCAGGGCTTGCAGATATGCTGAGTGGATTTCAAGTGTTGTACCCGTGCAGAAGAAAGATGGCCGGTGGCGGGTTTGCGTGGATTTCAGAGATCTTAATAGGGCCACTCCGAAGGACGAATATCCAATGCCTGTGGCAGAAATGTTAATCAACGCGGCTGCCGGCCACAAGATTTTGAGTTTTATGGATGGCAATGCTGGGTACAATCAGATTTTCATGGCTCCTGAAGACATACACAAAACGGCGTTCAGAGTACCCGGAGCGGTGGGACTGTTCGAGTACGTGGTTATGACCTTCGGATTAAAAAATGCCGGGGCAACGTATCAGCGCGCCATGAACCACATCTTCCATGACCTAATCGGCAATCTGGTAGAAATCTACATCGATGACGTCGTGGTCAAGTCAGCATCGGTTGAAGGGCACCTAGATGATCTACGGCAAGTTTTGGAACGAACCAGAAGATTCGGGCTCAGGATGAATCCGAAAAAATGCACTTTTGGTGTAACAGCTGGGCAGTTCTTGGGTTTCCTGGTCCATGAAAGAGGAATAGAGATCGGCCTAAAAAGTCAGGAGGCCGTGCGCACTATGGTGCCGCCCACTAACAAGAAGGAGCTCCAACAACTTATTGGCAAAATTAACTTCGTCAGGAGGTTTATTTCTAACTTATCTGGGCGGATTGAACCCTTTATGGAATTGGTAAAAATCAAAACCAATGAAGAGTTCCGCTGGGGGGCAGAACAACAACGGGCATTCGAAGAAATCAAAGACTATTTGTCGAGACCACCTGTGTTGATGCCGCCACAGCAAGACAGGCCATTTTACATATATTTATCGGTCGGTGACACCTCAATTGCTTCGGTGGTAGTACAATTATACGATGGCAAGGAGAGGGTGGTGTTTTATCTCAGTAGAAGGATGTTGGACGCCGAAACAAGGTACTCCGACATGGAAAAACTTTGCCTTTGTTTATTCTTTACATGCACCAAACTTCGTCACATCCTGCTATCGGCTGAGGTAGTCATCATCTGCAAATCGGATGTTATAAAGCATATGCTATCGGCTCCTGTGTTGAAAGGCCGATTAGGAAAATGGATGTTTGCGTTATCCGAATTCGACATCCGATATCAACCTGCGAAGGCAGTTAAAGGGCAAGCATTGGCAGACCTCATTGCTGAGAGGGTTAATACCAACATAGCAGCGCTTTCCGTACGAGCCTAGGCCATGTACTTCGATGGATCCGTTTGTGGAGACGGATGTGGAATCGGCATCTTGCTCGTATCGCCCCGGGGGGCAACATACTCTTTCTCAATTGGGTTACCGGCCACTTGTACTAATAACCTTGCAGAGTATGAGGCGGTGCGTAAAGGCATGGAATTGCTTCTGGAAGCCGGAGCCGAAGCTGTAGAGGTCTTCGGAGACTCCAAATTGGTAATTTCCCAACTCACCGAGGACTACAGGTGCGAAAGTGAGTTTTTATTCCCATTGTGGGTGCAATGCCAGGAACTGATGGCCCAGTTCAGGTATATAAATTTTTATTGGATACCCAGAGCTCAGAATGCAGAGGCCAATGATCTCGCGCAGCTGGCTTCAGGATACAAAGCCGATGGGCCCAGACGTCAGGTATACTTCCTGGACCAGGGCGATTGGAGAGCCGATATCTTCAACTACTTGAAGGATTCGGCTCGGGGGGCACCCAGGAAGATACGGTATAAAGCCATGAGGTACGTCCTAATAGGAGATGATATGTTTTACAGGACTTTGGAAGGGCTGTTGCTCAAATTTCTAGGGCCAACTGAGTCCAATCGGCTCCTGCATGAAGTTCACGAAGGAACGTGCGGGACTCATCAGTCAGCTCACAAGATGAAGTGGCTAATCAAGCGGTCAGGATACTACTGGCCCACCATGCTAGAAGATTGTTTTAAGTATTATAAAGGGTGTCAGGCATGCCAGAGATTCGGAAAAATCCAGATGGTGCCAGCGTCAGTAATGAATCCCATTGTTAAACCGTGGCCGTTCAGAGGCTGGGGCATGGATATGATCGGCAAAATCAATCCTCCGTCTAGCAAGGGTCATCAGTTCATTTTAGCTATCACAGATTATTTTACCAAATGGGTAGAAGCTGTTCCAATGAAGTCAGTAGCATCCAAAGATGTGATTCAGTTCGTCAAAGAACATGTTATTCACAGATTCGGGATTCCACAGACTATAACAACAGACGGTGGCTCGGTCTTTATTTCAGAAGAGTTTAAGAAGTTCGCTACCGATATGGGTATCAAGCTGATTAGGTCGTCTCCTTATTACGCCCAGGCGAATGGGCAAGCCGAAGCATCCAACCAGAGCCTTATCAAGTTGATCAAGAGGAAGATCGATGAATACCCCAGACGCTGGCACGAAGTCTTATCGGAAGCATTATGGGCATACCGTATATCCTGTCATGGGGCAACAAAAACTTCCCCCTATCATTTGGTCTACGGCCAGGAAGCCGTGTTACCGTGGGAGGTTACAGCCGGGTCCAGGCGCATAGAATTCCAGAATGACCTGTCCGCTGAAGAATATGCGACTCTGATGAGTGATAATGTGGAGGACCTCACGGAACTCAGGCTATGGTCATTAGAGAAGATTAAGGAGAATAAGGCTAAAGTAGCCCGTGCGTATAACAAAAAGGTCAAGCCAAAGGAATTTCAGGTAGGCGACTTGGTTTGGGAAGCAGTATTACCGTTGGGAACCAAAGATGCAGCATATGGCAAGTGGTCCCCAAACTGGCATGGACCGTACAGGGTTGACCAGGCCCTACCCGGGAATGCATACATGCTTGAAGAATTGGACGGCGTCAAGTTCCCAGTAGCAGTCAACGGCCAACACCTAAAGAAATATTTCCCAAGTATGTGGGCTGACGAACAGTAAAGCCGATGGCACCCATCAGGCAAGAAGCCGATGCAACCAGCAGGCTAAGAAGGGGGGTGAAGGCTGAGTCGACGACGTCAGCGTTGGCAGGACAGGAAAACGGGAAAAAGGCCGATGAGCGCTAATCGGCCCGTACAATAACAGAAAGGGTTAGGACAGCCGATGCGGTGCCATCGACTTTAGAAGTTTTCGCTTATGGCAATCAAAGCATCACAAATTATCAGACAGCCGATGTGTCACCATCGACTTTAGGTTCGCTACATAAAGATACAAAGTTTATCCTAAACAGAACTACTGAAGGAAGGCGTCTATAGCAGCGATAGCATCAAGGCGGATACGGTCGACCTCAGCAAATACCGCCTCATCATCTTCGTCCGCCCCCGACACCACTTGTTTGTTCAAGTTGCCCAGCTCGGCTAAGTCCGCCTTCAGCTCGGAAGTCAAAGCTTCCGCCTCCTGCTTAGAACCCGCAATGAGATCCTTCTCCTCCTGGATGCGCTGCTTGGTGGCCCGGACTTTGGCTTCAAGATCTTCCAGCTCTTTCTCCAAAAGTCGAAGCCGATGGGCAGAAGCAGACGTGTCAACTTTCGCGTCGAGTGCGGCCTTCTTCTTGTTGATCAACTGACACATCTCAGCGATGATGGTCCTTAGGAGTGATTGGGAACGCCGAGTCTCGATCCTGCGGCGAGCTTCTGCCACTTTTGCTTGGAAGGAAGAAAGGTATCCGGCCGGCAAGAGCTTGGCCTGGAGACTCACCGGGAGCTGGGAGCTGACCTCGTCAAGGATCTTCTTAACTGCACTGGAATCTTGAATCAGGACGGAGATCGGACCCGACAGAAGCTCCTTCACGCGAAGGAGCCGATCGGCAGTGCGGGGCAGGCCCGAGGGAGAGTCGTTGGCTTCCAATATGGTCGACCCAATCGTGGCGGGATCAAACGCAAGGAGTTCTGAAAGATCCAGATTCTGGAGGAGAAGAGGGTAAGCAAAGTGTCGCGGGAGGAGACCAAAGCAATTGCGAAGGAAAAGAAAAAAAAGCCATACCTGCCCTGAGAAGGAAGTAGCGATGGCCAACGAAGGGGCGATCGGCTCCCGGGGGTGCACCCTTTCCGGAAAATGAACGATGGCAGCAGAGGCCATCTGGACCGCACCTTCGGAAGAAGAGGCAACAGCCGACGGGGCAACAGTCGGCTCCGCGAGAGGGATGACCGATGAGATGGCAGTCGACTCCGCGGGACGTACCTCTCGTGCAGGGGAATTGGCAGTAGCTGAAGCAGCGGAGGGTCCTTCCAAACAGGGGCCAGCAGGGGATGAAGTCACGATCGGCGCTTGCGGGCTTGGTATGGCAGCTGGGACAACAGTCGACGCAGAAGGATCCTCCAAGGTGGTTGCGTCCGGATCACGGAGAGCAAACAGGGCCCTGATAGGCGCATTCACGTCCTCTGGCGCCTCTGAAGATGAACCTTTCTGGCATGGGGGCTCCTCCTCGCTGGAGACTTCTACAACGGCAGGCTGCAAGAGAAGAGAATGCCGTTAAAGGAGACATGAACAAAGGTCCGATTGCAAAGCGAGAGGAGGGGCCGAACCTGGGCGACGACTGGAGATGGCGGAACAGGAGAGGACGGTGCAATTTCCTTCCGGACCTTTCTGACAAGAGTCTTCCTTGTCTTAGCACAAGCTCGGGGGGCAACGGCCTCTGAGAGTCGTTTCCGCTTGGGAGTCAATTTAACGGCGCTCGGCTGGATCTGCATCACGCTTTTAGATGGAGGAGGCGCATTCTTGCCGAAGAGGACCACAGGAGCAACCGCCAGAAAGCAAAAAGGCGATCCATCGTCGTTCATCGGCTCTGGGCCGTCTTCTCGCTGCAGAAACAGGAAAAGGATTCAAGAGGAGCCCAGTAAGAGTTAAGAGAAGAGATGTCGATTAAAGACGATACCTCTCCGGCGGGAATATCGTACTCAGGATGGATCTGCTGCAGCATTGGGCCCAGAGCTCTCCGGAAAATGTGAGTTTTCCACATTGACCACCATCCCTCGAAGCCGACGACCGAAGAAGTAAAGGAAAGATTGGCGGGAACAGATAAGGGGAGGTCGGCGAACAGGCTGTAGCACCTTTGGGTGGTCAAGGCGTCAGGAAGGTCCACCCTGCTCGATGTCAACGAATGGAGAAGGAAGTGGGGAGGCACCTGCGCAAGGCCAAACTGCCGGGCTGCTATGACCGGCTGATAAAACTCATAACCAGGCTTCAGAATCCGGTTAGAGGTACTCATGCCAACCGGGAGAAGACAGGGCCGAACCATGATAGAGTAAAGGCGCCTGGTGTCAGCATCATAGGCAATGTCGGCTAATTGGAAGGTAGCCGGGTTCTCAAAGAGCTCAGAATCGGCATAAGGAAGGAAGTCTGGGTTGTCAAGGCCTTTATAGAAGATCTTGAACCAATGGGAAGCATCTAAAGGATTCAGTTTCCCGCCAGGGAGACCATACAAGGCCTGCCCAAAACTAGTGCACCTAATCTGTCTCCCACTCAGATCAGGGAAGGAATTGCCGACTAAGGAAGGGAAATCAGGGTCAGAACTTTGGAAATAAAGACGAGCCCACAACTGGATAAACCACCATGGGCCACCGGTCCTGATTTTCTTCTGAGAAAGAAGGCTAGAAGTCATCAAATGGAGATATCTGTAAAGTTCCCCGAGAAATAGCCTACCAAGGCCGACAGATTGACCCCTGGCCAGTTCATAAGCCAAAGATAGGTAGTTCTTGGTTGGAGCAAGAGAAGGGCCACAGAAGAGGAAATGTTCGAGCCATAGGTTCAGAAAGGCTGTGTGTTCCTTCTCAGATACAGGGCCCTTGCTTTTCTGGTGTTGGCTCAAGTATGTGCTCCAGTTAGTGCACTCGGTTTTGGATGATAGTTTATAAGGGACCACAGGGAGGTTGTAAGCAGAGGGGCAGGTTGATGATATGTCCAAGCCGGTAATCATCATAACATCTAGCAATGTTGGTGCTAATGGGCTGTGCCCGAAGAGAAAACAATTCAAGGCATCAGACCAGAAATAGCCGATGGTCTTCAGAAGGTTCTCGTCTTTTTCAAGGGGAGAGAGAGACAGAGACAGAGCATCGGCTATCCCGATGGATTCCCATAAGGGCTGGTAAGCGCTCGCCACTCTGTTGTACCAAACTATCCAGTTTTCAGGTGGATTTGGCCAAGCGCGGAGACTGTCCGACCAAGATTCAAGGTCTATGTCCTGACTCACAAAGGGGATTCGATTGGCTTCACAAGAAATCAAATCTATGGGTTTCTCATAAGAACGAGGCCCAAGGCAGAAAGAATTGGGGGAAGAAGGGTGCGGCAAGAAGATATCGGAAGCTTGAAAAAATCCCAAGAAAAACAAGATTGCCGAAGGGGGAATTAATCAACCGCGCAGTAAAACTTGCAGATGCTGTGTTAAATTAATGGGGGGTCGGAGTTCACCTTCAGACCAAAGACATCGGCGGCGGTGCGCGAAGACTCCGCCATCGGGAATCTTGAATCGAGATCCTGGAGGGCGGATCTAGGTTTGGCGGCGCGAGATCGGATATGTGTCTCAAGGGCCAGAGGGGATCTTGCGGTTAGGGTTTGTGAGCAAAGGGGATCGGAGTTGATCTGGATCCCAGAATCCTTGGAAATTTGTGTCAGGTGAAAGGCCAGTGGAAGGGTAAAGTAAATTGAAGGGTCATTTCAGATCCGGATCGGTATATTCTGAAGCTGATGCGTTGCCATCGGCTCTTGAGACAGATAATTGCGCCTAAGAAGAGTTGCCAGTACAAAAGAAAATTCTATTAACAGCGAGACAGCAAATACAAAAGAGGAGATAACTGCTCCTAAGGATGGCCTAATAAGGACACTACAGTCTACCACCAGTACACGCCGGAGGTCTTGCGGCGCTTGGGTGACGGAGCAATGCTTGGGCCACTGTCGCCGGTGTCGCTGCCGCTGCCGTCGTCGTCCCCGCTATCGTTGCTGGTGAAGCTATCGTCGCCTTCGGCTCCTTCGCTGCTGTCAGAAGAATCATCCGATGACCCGCTAAGAAGGAAGGTACCTGTTATCGGATCTTCTTCGGAGGAGAAGGAATCGGCTTTTTCCTCCGAGGAAGAAAGGTCTTCCCCCCAAGACGCATCGTCTTCATCCTCCTCCAGCTCGGCTCTGAGGAGGAGTGCGAGATCCTCACCATCAGTCAGGGATTCATCATCCTCTGACTGGTAACGGAAGTCCCACTCCTCTTCATCCCAATGCAGGGGAGCACGGGTTTCATAGGCGGCGATCGGATCATACTCCGGAGTTGGTTCTCGGGAGGATTCGGATTCATAAGAAATAATGGAGGAGGCAGAAGAGGAAGAGGCCATGGTAAGAAAGAGGAAGGGAGTAATTGGTGATGGCTGCGAGAGGAAGACGACTGGGGAAGTCGGCATAGGAGAGTTTATAAAGATAAATCGAGGGGTGGAGCGAATCGGCATTGTGACGGTTCCCGAGGAGAGTGGTACAGAGCAGTCATATCGGTTGGAAGTCGGAAAGGCGTGGATCGGAAGCCGAAGGGTCGAGGTAATTTTAAATGATTTCGGAATTACCATCGCCGAAACCAGGGGGGCATGTGTTATTGCCATATTCTGGACGGGCCGAAAGTGGGCCTAGGAGCAAGACGGGCCTAGGGAAAGCTAATGGCAGGATTACAGATCGGGTCCTGTACGGGTGTTTGGGGCCGGTAAGGCCGTGTAAACTCAGGCTTAGGCAGTTAGGATTCGTATCGTGTTTGGTTAGGGTTAGTTAAGGAGAACAAGTCTACGGACTATAAATATGTACCATGAATAAACAAGAAAAGGGATTCATTCATCAACAACTCACGGCGCATCGCCTCCCCTGTTCCAGGGTTTTCCATCGGGTAAGTGCCATGTAGCCCTCTGATCATGCTTCGCGTGATCAGGGGCGCAGTGCTCTTGCTTGTTTGCTTCGTATGTTGCTCGTTCTGAAGCCTTGTAGATGGCGAGTGGCATTAGTTATCATAGCGTGCATGGAGCAATGTTATTTTTGTATTATGATCTTGCCCTGTCCATTGTTCTTGCGCGCTCCGCGATCATTATGCCCGACCATGGATGTAATAATCGCGCCTTGCTTTGTTTATGTTGATAGATCCAATCTGTTATGGCTAGTTTCTATCTATTAGGAATTTAGTTCAATATGTGCACGATTAGGCCTTGCAAACGAGTTGAAAGTTCCGGCAGTATGTTAGCATCAGATCTTAGCTTGCGTAGGGGGTTCCTTAGGAATCGGCTCTTTAGCTGTTTTTAGGGTCTCTATTCGGGTTGTTTGTTCTGATGCTTTGCGTATTAGTTAGGCTCAATCACGTGTAGGATGTTCCGATCGTGTAGTGAGGGCTTAGCTGTCGTGGTTTGGATTAGATTAATATCTTTAAAGCGAGTTTCATCTTATTATTGTATACACATGTTATCTGACCTGAAGATCCGATCCGGTACTGATGCAATCGGCTCTCTACAGCCGATACCGGGGAGGAGCAATGAGCCGATCACGGCTCGGACTAATCTTTACAAGTGTCTGTGCTTACAGGAATTTCACGAATCACACCTTCCTGATCAGGTACAGGATCAGGTGGCACGCCTAGCAACTCCAAGCCAGGGTGTGCGCCAGATCGCTGGGCCGTTGACCGAGGGACCGGGACCCGCCAGCCGTCCCGGAAGCCTCCCGGCTCCTCGTGTTGCCTGTCGCTGCTCGCCGGTGGGTTTCGATCGACAACACCATATCACTTAAATTATTGCATATCATGTAGAATAGACAACGCTCGACGACGGAGACTACGAGCTAGTCTTGGGACAAGACCAAGGGTTTTCTGAAGACCCGATAAACGTCGTCGAGGATCTAACTGAAGCCTCGAACCAAAGTCGGAAGTCTCTGACACTCCTGCCCCCAACCCCACTCAAGAAGGCAAGCCCCGATGCATACCCTAGTATTTCAATTTATTACAATTTCATTATTATATTATATATCTTGCATTACGTCTAGGAGTTGAAATGAAACCCTAGTGCATAAAATCTTAGGAATCCAATGTATTGTACCCGAGTCCTTATCGCATAGACGCTCTGCTAAATAGGGCCAGTAAAAGTCGAGTGATTTCCTGTCACTCGCGCGATATAGGAGTTGCATGTTTACTATTCTGCAATCACTATAAGGATAATGGACAGGGTCATGTGCAGTATCATGACCTGGAAGTTTACCCTGTCTATTTTGATAAAAGTTGTTAAGGTCGCAGTGTGTGGTAGTGGTGGCTAAGCGTTTGAAAGTACTAGCCACATGCCGCGAAATATGGTAAAGCAGTAAGCCTAGTACCTGAATGGCCCAGCAAATGGACATGTCTTCAAGTGCATTCTGCATAGTAGACAGGAATACGATCATGTAGTCACGCTACAGACGTATGTCCTGCACAATTGGTGTGCGTACGGTCCTACAGTCGCTTGTGGTGGCCCTGATCCATAACCGGAATATGAGGGAAACGGTTGCTTCGGGACGATCTTTGGATGTTCCAAGCGTGTGAGTTAGGTTTACCTTGCAAGGTTTGAAATTCGATTCAGAATCGTCCGTCTCTCGCGGAATTTGAGACTGCTTATTCCTTCTGCCACATAGAGTAAGAAGTGCAATTATTAATGGAATTATCTTGATGAAAGTTAAGCTCAACCTTGCTTGCTTAGTGTAGGTGCTTACCTAGAATGGATAATCAAGTAGAATCTGGAAAGCTAAAATTTGAAAGTAGATCATACTCTTTGTTGCTTTTCAGCTGAAAATAAATCCAAAACCTTTTCAATACCTTCATGAGTCTAGTTACCTGGCTAAGTATACCATGAAGCGGGTAAGTCTTGCTGAGTATTAGTATACTCAGTCTTGCTAGTAATTTTTTTCAGATATGACCTTCGAGAACCCCACGGATAGCCCTGCTTGGCCAACTTCTATTCCATATGGCTGGTCCGTGAAGTGGGTTCCATCCCCGGCTGGCAGTGACCTTCCTGAGTGACACCAAGCTTTGGGCTGAGTATGGTGTCAACCTTCGCGACATGTGTAGTCGCGTGTTTATGTTTCCTTCCGCTGTAAACCTGGGCAAGCTTTTAGCTTGTTACTTTAAACAATGTTTGTATAAATTTATCTAAAGTTTGAAATGGTTTGTAATAACATTTAATATGTTATGAATTATAAATTGGTGAGCTGTTGCGTTGTAAACTCGCCTTCGTGCGAGGTCAACCTGCTTCGATCCTGTTGAACCGTGGTTGTATCGGGCGGAGACCCGACAGACCAATGGATTGTTCCGTTTGAAGTGCGTTGAGTTAGTTTCGGCTGAACAGCGATGACTCGCGCATTTGAACCGGAATAATTCAGGCGGTTCTGCCACAGCTGGTATCAGAGCTGTAGGTTTACCCTTACGACTGCAGTAGCTCTTAAAAAGTATTTTCAGGATAAAATTGGCCAACAAATGAATTTATTATGTGCGTTGGATTCGTTAAGGTTGGTGTTAGAATGCAAAGCCCTAGAGAATTATATGGGAATTATCAGGTGGCTGCTAAGGTATATATATATATGTATAGTCCTGTTCTAAGTCGCAGCACTACTTTTTGTTAAAACTTAAATTCGTACACAACCCAATTTTATTATCTGTAACGACACCTTTGATGGTAAGGTAAGAAGGTAAGGATCCTCAGCTAACTGGGAAGTTAGCCTTCCCGTTGGTGATGCGAACCGAACGCTGTTTCTCAAGCAGTGGCCTACTTGAGATGCTGCCAATATATCAACTTAGGTTGGTTATATTGGGAGTATATGGTTCGGCGTAGGGTATGGCGATTGCTGTTCATACCCTCGCATTTTGCGGTACCCCCGTGAATACGTTGTTTTCATGACATATGTTAACGTTGTCTGTACGGCGGTAATTATACAGATGCTATTTCTATAGTGAACAGTACTGTTTGGGGACGCTTTCATGTCGTGCTGCCATGAAAGGTTCATGATATATGTCCGTAGTTTTTTGCAGGTACACTAACTACGATTAATAGGTTAAGACGGATAGGACCTATCGACTAGTTATTAGTGAGAGCCGTATGGGTAATGTCATCGAAATTAACCGCGTAAGACCGAAGATATTCGGCAGTTGTTTTTGGTTGTGAGGTTGAATAGTACGTGCATGCATAATCCATCATCAAATACACGAATGCAATGTATGTTTGGTACTATTAAGGATGAATAGTGTGTTGCTCGTCTCTAAAATGGGTTAATAGGATTTTTATTGTAGTTTTAAGTTAAGTACCTTAGGCATCCATCTGATTTCCAGTCTTTGCTGTTATCAGAATTGGTTATCTCGTTTCATTTACCTTGTGAGTTCTCAGCAGGGTGAATAAGTCTCACCATTTGCATTCTTGTTGCAGATGGCAGCCCCTTCCAACGTCTTTTGGGATCCTGCAGGGCATCTCCATACTAATGCCTTGCATTGGGAGGATTTTCCTCGTCTTCTCTGGGAGTCACTAAGCTCGCTCCTTTATACCGAGCCTCGACAGTATGATGCAGTGGAGTATTAGGAAGAAGGTGTTCGCCGATGTCGAGTCAGGATGACTATTCCCCAACATCCCTTCCGCTCCCAATGGCAGCCCATTGAAGTTGACGTGGTGGGTCATCGTATAGTCGATACGATTGAGGGAGTAGCTCTGGAAGCTATCTATCTTTTCTGCAACCAGCATCCAAGGGAAGTTGCAGGATAGCCTATCGGTTTCTTCTCTACAACAGATCCCAATGATCCTGAGTGGAATCTTAGGATAGTCCCTAAAAGTCACTGATTGGAAGGCTCAACGGAAGAAGCGCTTCAGGGTACTATGCAGTTCATGAATGTTCAGCATCACTATCAGCTTCTACTACGTCGCGGTATGGGTCAATTGATCAGTATCGCGCAAGGTCACTTCAGCAATGCTGACCGACAGGTCACCCAAATACAGCAGCTTCAAGCTTCGATGACAGAGAAGGAAGAAATCATCGCTGCCCGGGAGGAGACTATTCATTACCGGGAAGATCAAATCAATGAGAGTGATGCGATAATCACCCAACGCAACATGATCATTGAGTTTCTCCAAGAACAGATACATGACCTCATCCTCGAGGTTGATGATGCCCAAGCCCAGATCAATGAACTTCAACAGCAGCCAATACCTCCTGCTGTACCAGCCCCCGAAGAGGAAGAAGAAGATCCTGAATAAATCGAAGGAGTCTCCGGGATCGATTCTGAGCACGGAGATCCTATTATCAGTCCCCATCATTCTTCTTTAGGCAGTCAGTCGTCAGTGGGCAACTTTGATGACTTTTAGTGTGGTTTGAATTGGTGACGTCTTAGCTGTAATCACTGTAGAAAGATGTGACATAGGTAGTGAGTAGTCCATCTAGATCTAGAGCCACTTGTTGTATTAGATGTGGCGTGTGTATGTATGAAATGACTTGTAGTAGTTTAAGCGCCCTGATGTAAGATGTAAGGACCACCAGTGTTTATATAGTAATCCAAACCCCATGTTCTATCATCTTACTTAATCTCTTTGCATCTGAAATGAGTTGATTGAATGGAGCTTATGGATTACATTTTGGTAACTGTACATCATCTGAAATTGGAATAAGGATATGATTGATAATGGATATCTCCTTTGTTTCAGATGGTTGGAGCTACTCGTGGAACCTCGGAAGGTTTCCGGGCAAATCAGGCCAGCAGTTCTCAGCAACCACCACCGCCACCTCCAAATCTGGCCGAAGTTATGGCCCGACAAACAGAACTTCTCAACCAGCTTATGCAGGCTCAGATGGGCCACTTCCATCATCAGTCCCAAGGCCGAGATGAACCTCCATCGGCCAGTTATCAAGATTTCCTCGGTACTGAGCCTCCACTGTTCCATAAGGCGTATGAGCCTCAAGACGCTGACGCTTGGCTTTGAACTATCGAGTCCAAGTTCGCCTTATTGACTCCCCATGTTCGGATGAGAACAAGTTGCTTTTTGCAGCCCAACAACTTCATGGCACAGCTCGCCTATGGTGGGATCATTATCATGCCATGCAGCCGGCTGATCATGTCATCACTTGGGACGAGTTTCGGACTGCATTTCGAGCACACCACAAACCCGAAGGACTCATTGAGCGAAAGCTCAATGAATTTCTAAACCTGACTCAGGGAACCCGCACCGTTCTGCAATATGCACAAATCTTTAACCACTTGTGCCAGTATGCGGGATACCATGCGGACAATGATGCCCTCAAAAGAGATCATTTTCGCTGAGGCCTGAACACCAAACTTAAAGAACGACTGAATTTGGTAAGGGCCGATAATTTCAATAAGCTCGTCAACATGGCCATCACTCAGGAAGACTGCATCTCAGCCCACAGAGCAGAAAAGAAAAGGAAGACACCCACAGGGCCTACAACTACGCAACCGTCAAGATATCGATTGGTCCCGAGCACCGCCTCTCGAGCCCCGCCTCGAAGCAACATGCCTGGCAGATGGGTAGCTAGACCACCCCAGCAGGCACGATTCAACCGAACACCGACATTCTCAACCTCAGCAACAACAACAACAAGGCCCGCAGCCGAGTTTTCCGCCAGTCAACCAAGGAAACAACAATTATAGTTGTTTCAACTACGGAAGCCCGTCCCACTTTATCAAGGATTGCCCTCAACCTAGGAATCCTTCCAAGGCCAAGCATTCAATCCAACCAGTAAGGGTAAGGGCAAGAGGCAAGTGGTCCAGGTCCGCTAAGGAAGGGTGAACCTCACCACTCTCTCCGAACTCCCCGAAGGGACACCAATAATGACGGGTACTTTTTATATCAACCATCAACTCGTAATTGTTCTTTTTGACTCTGGTGCCACCCATAGCTTTGTCAATACAAAATGTGGGACTAAATTAGGCTTGGACCTTTATTCTATTAGTGGGGTATATATGATAGCAACTCCTGGCGGTAAAACCTCCTCAAACCAAGTTTGTAGAAGCGTGCCAATTCAAATGGGTAAAAATTTGACGAGGACAGATTTACTATTACTGGACCTAGAAGGAATGGATGTCCTCTTAGGTATGAATTGGATGACCCAGCACCATGTGTCATTAGATATTTCTTCTCGAACTGTGGAGATAAATTCACCTGAACACGAACCTACCATTCTCTATCTTCCACAACAGAAGTACCTTAACCCTTGCACCTATGCTACAACAGGGATCAAGTTAAAGGATATCCCTATTGTTTGTGAATATCCAGATGTCTTTCTAGACGATTTGCCTGGACTGCCCCCAGATAGAGATATCGAGTTTATCATAGAACTCCAACCCGGCACAGCCCCCATTTCTAAGAGACCCTATCGTATGCCACCTAATGAGCTGGCCGAGTTAAAAATCCAACTCCAAGACCTCCTTGATAAGGGTTTCATTCATCCGAGTGCATCACCGTGGGGTTGTCCAGCCTTATTCGTGAAAAAGAAAGACAATAGCCTTAGGCTATGTGTAGACTATCGTCCTCTCAATGCGGTAACTATCAAAAACAAGTATCCTCTGCCCCGCATTGACATTCTCTTCGATCCGCTAGCCAGAGCCAAAGTATTCTCTAAGATTGATCTTCGTTCCGGCTATCATCAAATTAAGATTCGGCCAAGTGACATTCCCAAAACGGCCTTCTCCACTCGATATGGTCTATATGAATACCTGGTCATGTCGTTTGGTCTTACCAATGCTCCAGCGTATTTCATGTATCTTATGAATTATGTCTTCATGCAAGAACTCAACAAATTTGTTGTGGTCTTCATTGATGACATTCTGATCTATTCCAAAAATCCAGAAGATCATGCCAAACATCTTCATGTCATTCTTCAGCGATTAAGAGACCACCATTTATACGCCAAATTCTCCAAGTGCGAGTTTTGGTTAGATACTGTGAAATTTCTGGGCCATACCATCTCTGGTGATGGTATATCCGTTGACCCCAGTAAAGTACAGGAAGTGATGGATTGGAAACCCCCAACATCAGTCCATCAAATCCGTAGTTTTCTTGGTCTAGCTGGCTATTACCGTCGCTTCATTCCTGATTTCTCTAGAATAGCCAAACCTATGACCGAACTACTAAACAAAGGTGTTAAATTCTCTTGGAATCAAAAGTGCGAAGATGCATTTCACACTCTCCGAGATCATCTTACAACTGCTCGAGTCTTAGCTCAACCAGATGTGTCAAAACCCTTTGATATCTATTGTGATTCTTCAGAAATCGGACTTGGTTGTGTGCTTATGCAGGACAACCGAGTAATTGCATATGCATCACGAGCACTCAGGGTTCATGAACAGAACTACCCTACCCATGATCTTGAACTCGCAGCTGTCATTCATGCCCTAAAGATTTGGAGACATCATCTGATAGGTACGAAGTGTCATATATACACTGACCACAAAAGCCTCAAATATATCTTTACACAAGCAGACCTGAATATGAGGCAAAGACGCTGGCTAGAACTTATCAAAGACTATGATTTAGAAGTACACTATCATCCAGGCAAGGCCAATGTCATTGCAGATGCACTCAGTCGCAAGGCACATTGTTCTTGCTTATCTGTTGAAGCTTTTAATGAGACTCTTTGTTGGGAAATGAGAAAGCTTAATCTAGAAATCATTCCCCAAGGTGACTTGAACCATCTCTCAGTTGAAGCCACGCTTAGAGATAGCATTGTTCTAGCTCAACGGCGCAATAAGGGAGTCAGAATCATTAAGCAGAAGATAACACAAGGAGAAGGGAAGTATAATTGCTTCCGAGTAGATCCAAAAGGAGTTTTATGGTTCAACAAATGTATCATTGTACCTAAAGACCATAAGCTCCGCAAGCAGATATTGGATGAAGCCCACCTATCCAAATTGTCTATGCACCCTGGCAGTACGAAAATGTACCAGGATCTGAGGCAAAACTTTTGGTGGACTCGTATGAAATGAGAAATTGCCAAGTATGTCTCAGAATGTGATATCTATCAAAGAGTCAAAGCCAGTCATCTGAAGACTGCTGGTATTCTTCAACCTCTACCTATTCCCTCTTGGAAGTGGGAAGATATCAGTATGGACTTTATTGTTAGTTTGCCCCATACTTCTCTGAGGCATGACTCCATTTGGGTAATCGTTGATCGATTAACCAAGACTGCACATTTCCTTCCCGTGCATACTACATATAATGCCAAAAAGTATGCCGAGATCTATTTAGATCAAATTGTTCATCTTCATGGAATACCTAAGACGATCATTTCTGATCATGGAGCCCAGTTTATTGCTCGGTATTGGGAGCAACTTCAACATGCTCTCGGAACTAAATTAATTAGAAGCTCCGCATATCACCCTCAGACAGACGGACAGACTGAAAGAGTAAATCAGATATTGGAAGATATGCTCAGAGCCTATGTCCTCTAGTATGACAAGAATTGGGACAAATGCTTGCCACTGGCAGAATTCTCTGTGACAGTTCGTGCATTTGTAATGCTAGGCAAATATTTTGTTAGTGTGAAATATGTGTTTGTTTGTATAAAGCTTATGTGTGTTTATGTGAAGCTTTTGAAAATTTAAAGTGCAAGTAAAAAGGGTATTTTTATAATTATAGAAAAACCTAGGGTTGTTTTTGTAAATGTACTTGAAAAGGAGCTAAATTCAAATAAGTGAAGGGTAGTTTTGCAAACATGTTTTTCTTGTTTTATCCCTTGTAAAAAAATATATATTATCCAAAAGTTCCATTTGAAATGTGTGTGTTGAAGTGTGTAAAAATTTTGGGTAAAGTGGTGAAAATAAGGGTGTTTATGTAATTTTATAAAAGTATAAGTCCTTTTGTGCAAATATTTGATTTACAAAAGTAACTTTCACAATTACTTAGGGCTAAAGTGTAAAAGGTGCGAGTCATTATGACATGTCTATCCATCATAATGATGAGTCTATCCCGTCATCATGATGTGTCATAAATGCTTGCATTTAGGTCCTGAATTTTATAAAGTTTTATTCTTTAGGACAAAAGCAATTCAAATCCGACTTTTGTTCAAAAATTCATGTGTAAAAATATAAATTTTGAGTTTTTGAACTTGAGGCCTAAAGCAATGTTGTAAAGTTTGAAAAACTCTCCAACTTTCATTTTGGGCATTTCTTCATTAGGGTTTTAAATCAACGGGAAATTTTACTTTACAAACAGGTCCCTGCAGTTTTCTGAAATTACGCATAAGACCTTAGGAAATCCTAGTTCCCTTCCTCCTCTGCTTTTCCTCTCTCTGTTCTGCCTTATCCTTCACTGGCGGCTGCATCTTCTTTCTTTTCCTGCTTTTCCCCTTCCTCTCTTCAGCAGGCAGTAGCAGCTCACGGCAGCAGCAGGCGGGAGGAGCGGCGGCTCGGCTGTGCGCTGGGCGTGCGCGGGAGCCAGCGGTGTGAGTGGCTCCAGGCGGCCGGCGGCGCGGCTCGGCGCAGACGCGCGCGAGCGCGAGAGGCTCAGGCAGCGGGCCGCGGGAGCCGGAGGCGAGCGGCGGCTCGGGCAGGCGGAGGCCGGTGCAGGCGGGCGAGCGCGGCCCAGGCGCGCACGAGCTGCGCGTGGTGCGGGCGGTTGGGCCGGCGTGGGAGGCAAGCGCTGGCGGCTGGCGAGCGGCGGAGCGCGCGGACGTGCGACGCAGGCGCGTGGGCGACGGGGCGCTGGGCGGCTCGGCTGGTGTGGGCGGCGCTGGTGCGGGTGCTGCGCTAGGCGGGCCCAGGCGGGGCGCGTGCGGGCTCGGGTGGTGCGTGAGCACGCGGCTGCAGGAGCGTGGGCACACGCGGTGAGCGGAGGCGCGCGGGAGCAAGTGTACAGGCGCGCAGAGCAGAGTGGGCAGGGAGCAGCTCGACGCAGAGGCTGGTGCTGGTGGCTTGCGCAACGCGTACGCAGGGCGGCGCGAGCAGGCGACGTGCAGGACGCGTGCGAGCGCAGCAGGTGCGAGACCCGGGCGGAGGCGAGCAGCCCGGAGTGAGCAGTGGCGCGAGAAGTGGCCAGGTGCGCGGGTGAGGCAGCAAGCGTGCGCAGCGGCGGCACAGGAGCGGCTCGCGGGCGGTGCTGGAGCGAAGCGACCTAGGCGCACGGGTGGAGTAACAGCAGCGCGAACAGGCACGCGTGAGCGGGCAAGCGCAGGACTGGAGTGGTTCGTGAGCGACGCCGAGCAGGTGGCACGAGCGTGCGCGCGGTGGCGCGTGAAAGCTGGCGGTGTGTACAAGTGTTGGGCGGTCGGAGCAGAGCGGGCCCATGGGCGCGAACAGGCGATGCTGGAGTGCAACGTGCCGAGCAACGGCACGCACAGGAGGAGTAGCGGTGGGAAGCTGTTGCGCGAGATGCAGGAACGCGGTAGCCGTATCGAGGACGCAGCCAAGGTGTTCAACGAAATGCTAACAGCGGGAGAAGTGAAGCTGAGCCTGCGAAGTGGGAGCGGGTCAAGGATACGCGCGGCTCGGTCATGTGCAGATGCGGCGCGACAAGGCCGAGGCAACGCAGGTCCAGCAGATGAGGAAGAAGAGGAGCAGCGGCACGAGGTGGTCGAGGCGGACACAGCGGCGCGGATTGGATAGCAGCTGGTCCGCAAACAGCATGACGTCCAGGGTTTCTTTCCAGGGTTTGACCACGTTGAGTGCTCAGCGTGGGGTGGCGGAGGCCACTGATAGTGATACGGCTACGAATTTGACGATGCGAGTCGGAGGGAGGAATTGTGGAGCGAAGGCGAAGGTCCGAAAGGATTTGGACTAACACGTCCGCGGATGCGAGCGAGAGTGTTCTACCGGTGGCCAGCTCGGCTCGATTCCGTAAGCGTGAGCGCGTGCAAGACGACAGGCCACGCGCGAGCAGATCAAGAGCGAAGGGTATGTGAACAGAGGAAGTTCAGTCCGTGAGCAGGAAAACCCTGAGGTTCGCGGAAGAGATGGCATAGCGAACCCATTCGGCTCCATTGTTTCATCCCAGGAATTCACGACATCCAGCAGCTCCTATTCCTCGTCGATCACTGAGCAAGACCACGAGTCACCATGGAGACTACTCCTTCGGCCATCTTCCACCCACGGCAACCATGCTCGGCAGTCCCCTTCGTCATCCACGGGATCTCGTCATCGTCGAGCTTTTCTCTTCGCCGATCCTGTTCACCACGGGAATTCACTTTCCGCATGTTCCCCTTCATAACCAAGGCTATCCAAGGTTTGCCCTGATCCGCTGAATCTTCCTAATGCCGGCGACTCCTTTGCCGGAATATCACCGTTAACTTCCTGTTATCTGTTTTCCCGGACCAGGGACTTGATTGCTATGTTTTAGAAAGTTCTAGGGTGTTCTTTGTAAATTTCCAAAGCTTTTTGTATTTCAAATCGATGAACTTCTACATTTCATAGATTCTCGTAGGAAGTTCATAAAAATGTAAAATCAGTTTTATTTGAAATCCTAAGTCAAATCCTACAAATTTTATGTTGTGCTCTTGAATTGAAAATCTTTGATGTGTGGTCTAGGTCAAATGTTAGGGAATGAATGTTTTATTATGTTTTATATTGTATGCTTGTGTTATAGCTGGAAGATAAATTATAGGGTGTATGTATTGAGTGGAGAAGTGTGACAATTAGTTAATCCTATCACCCTAGAGCTCATATCCCTACCATCAAAACTTTGTCCTCGTCTTGATTACTGTTTCTTTAAGTTCCTTGTCGTATAAGGATCCCCGTTAGTTCTTGTGCGTCTGCTGTTTAGCCAAAACATCTCTACGGCTATGCTTCAGCATCGGCTATCAGCTTAGCCGCTAAGCATCTGTTTCCTTGAGTCTAGGATGTTTCTGTGTCACAGCTGTCAGTCGATACTTCTACCATCGGCTGGCTAGTTGATACGATTGTTACCTTTCTAGTATCGGCTATTGCCGATACAATCCTTTTGTTCCGTCCTATATCGACTGCATAGAGTCGATGTATCGGGGAGACACCCACGATCTTAGGGTTCTTGCCATCGACCGACCTAAGCCGATTTTAGTTGCTCTCCATATCAGTTATGGCCGATCAATCCTTAGTTTTCTCATCCTTATCCATATACTTCTATCAGTCGATTTATCGACTGAGAGATCGGCTATATATCTATCGGTCATATATCCTTAATCACACTCCAATCGGCTATACGTCACTCAATAGTTGTACTGACGTAATCGAGTCGATACAACCACACTTAGTTACCTAGAATAACACTTAAAGCACATCTCAGTTAGGACAACTGCTTTAGGAATCATCCTTCTGCCAAAGTAATCGATGCTTTCATCGATCATCTAGGAACCTAATGCATCTTTCCATCAGCTAAACCTTTGTTGTTTCCAATCGGCTCTGTTGTAACCCTCAACAAGTAGCTGATTCTAGTTAGTTGTCCCCCTAAAACTCTATCTAAGTGTAGTTTCAAATCTTTTTGGTTGTTATGTAAGTAATATGTTAAATGAGTGTTGAATTGCAACTTTATTGTGAAGTAAGATAGTTTTATGTGCACACTTTGAATGTAATGTTGCATTGCATGTAGATACGACTACTTCTGCAAACGGTACCTACGAAATCTCCCAGGAGTCTGGAGAAAATGTTTCTGAAGACCAAGTGAACGTTACCAAGAGATCAGCTGAAGCCCCGAACCAAAGTTCGGAAGATATTGATATCTCTGACTTCAGCCCCACCAGTAAAGGCAAGCCCCGGTGCATAACCCAGTATTTCAAATTACTACAATACGCAATCTTATACTTTATATACCTTGCATTACGTCTAGGAGTTGAAATGAAACCCTAGTTGCATAAAATCTTAGGAACCCAATGTATTGTACCGAGTCCTTATCGTTTAGATGCTCTGCTAAATAGGACCGGTAAAAGTCGGGTGATTTCTTGTCACTCGCGCGATATAGGAGTTGTAATGTTTACATTCCTGTAACCACTATAAGGATGATGGACAGGGTCATGTGTTGTATCGTGACCTGAAGGTTTACCCTGTCTGTTTTGTTAAAAGTGGATAAGGTCGCAGCATGTGGTAGTGGTGGCTAAGCATTTGAAAGTACTAGCCACACACCGCGAAATATGGTAAGCGGTAAGCCTAGTAACCAATCGGCCCGGCAAGTGGATATACCTCCCACCACTCGTATTTTGGTTCTCCCACGCACCGACGTGCGGGAGTACGTTCTGCATGGCAGACAGGAATACGGGTTTTGTAGTCGCGCTACAGACGTATGTCCTGCACAATTGGAACGACGACGCGCCGCCACGGCCGCCGCCATCTCTCGTCGCCGGCTGTGCTCCGCTACTGCTCTTCGAGCACATCACCCCCCATCGTGTGTAGTAGCTCCTGTAGGTCGTGTAGTACCTATCCCTCCCCACCCAGGACCTCGCCGTCGGCGAGAACGCCATAGACAGAGACGCCAGACACCGTCGAGAGCTGGCAAGGGCATATCTGTGATATCTTTTTCGGTTCTGAGGGCCTAAGTGCTAGAACCCGAGGACCCGAGTGCAAAACCTTTTGTTATTTCATGTGAGCAAGGCTGCCGGCTTGTAAAATCGATAGGAAATTGTAGGAAATTCCAAAAATTGTCAAACCATTTTTGTTAGAAACTAGAAATCAAAATCTAAAACTTTTATTAATGAAGTTTGGTTTGAAACTAAATACTTTGAATCTATTTTAAATCTAAGTAAAAGGGGTATTTTATATATAACTCTTACATACAAGCTTAGCCTCTTAAGATTTTTGGTAAGTAGCATCTTTAGATCATGTATAAGCTAGTATAAAAGTTTCAAGCTTAGTATTATTTTGTAATTTAAGTTCTTTTAAATTTGGGCAATTCAATTTGAAATGATTTGAATTTAGTTAAGCATATTTCTAAAGCTTATTTATTTAGATCTTTTTACCATAGTCTAATATATTGATACATAGTTCATAATTAGAATTTCAAGACTTTATAATTCTATTTACCTAAGATTTGAATTAAACTTGAAGTTTGAATTTAAATTCAAATATTTTAAGTTTCTGTTTTCAGCAAACCCAGTACTATAACCATAACTTAAGTATAAATGGTAACTTAAAAGTAAAACCCCCTTGTTTCATGAATTCGTGTGTGTTAACTTTTGGATTGCAACCTTATCGTGAAATAAAATCTTTAACTCAAGCACCACCTCACTTAAATTATTGCATATCATGTAGAATCAACAACGCTCGACGACGAAGACTACGAGCTATTCTTGGGACAAGACCAAGGGTTTTCTGAAGACCCGATAAACGTCGTCGAGGATCTAACTGAAGCCGTGAACCAAAGTTCGGAAGTCTCTGACACTCCTGCCCCAACCCCACTCAAGAAGGCAAGCCCCGATGCATACCCAGTATTTCAATTTATTACAATTTCATTATTATATTATATAACTTGCATTACGTCTAGGAGTTGAAATGAAACCCTAGTGCATAAAATCTTAGGAATCCAATGTATTGTACCTGAGTCCTTATCGCATAGACGCTCTGCTAAATAGGGCCAGTAAAAGTCGAGTGATTTCCAGTCACTCGCGCGATATAGGAGTTGCATGTGCAGGGTCATGTGCAGTATCATAACCTGGAAGTTTACCCTATCTATTTTGATAAAAGTTGTTAAGGTCGCAGTGTGTGGTAGTGGTGGCTAAGCGTTTGAAAGCACTAGCCACATGCCGCGAAATATGGTAAAGCGGTAAGCCTAGTACCTGAATGGCCCGACAAATGGACGTGTCTCCACCACTCGATTATTTAATATCTGTTGTACACACGCACCGACGTGTGGGAGTGCGTTCTGTATAGCAAACAGGAATACGATCATGTAGTCGCGCTATAGACGTATGTCCTGCACAATTGGTGTGCGTATGGTCCTACATTCGCTTGTGGTGGCCTTGATCCATAACCCGGAATATGAGGGAAACGGTTGCTTCGGGACGATCTTTGGATGTTCCAAGCATGTGAGTTAGGTTTACCTTGCAAGGTTTGAAATTCAATTCAGAATCGTCCGTCTCTCGCGGAATTTGAGACTGCTTATTCCTTCTGCCACATAGAGTAGGAAGTGCAATTATTAATGGAATTATCTTGATGAAAGTTAAGCTCAACCTTGCTTGCTTAGTGTAGGTGCTTACCTAGAATGGATAATCAAGTAGAATCTGGAAAGCTAAAATTTGAAAGTAGATCATACTCTTTGTTGCTTTTCAGCTGAAAATAAATCCAAAACCTTTACAATGCCTTCATGAGTCTAGTTACCTGGCTAAGTATACCATGAAGCGGGTAAGCCGTGCTGAGTATTAGAATACTCAGTCTTGCTCGTAACATTTTCAGGAATTACCTTCGAGAACCCTACGGATAGCTCTGCATGGCCAACTTCGGTTCCATATGGCTGGTCTGTGGAGTGGGATCCGTCCCCGGCTGGCAGTGACCCTCCTGAGTGACACCAAGCTTTGGGCTGAGTACGGTGTCAACCTTCATGATGTGTGTAGTCGCGTGTTTATGTTTCCTTCCACTGTAAACCTGGGCAAGCTTTTAGCTTGTTACTTTAAACAATGTTTGTATAAATTTACCTAAAGTTTGGAATGGTTTGTAATAACGTTTAATATGTTATGAATTATAAATTGGTGAGCTGTTGCATTGTAAACTCGCCTTCGTGCGAGGTAAACCTGCTTCGATCCTGTTGAACCGTGGTTGTATCGGGCGGAGACCCGATAGACCAATGGATTGTTCCGTTTGAAGTGCGTTGAGTTAGTATCGGCTGAACAGCGATGACTCGCGCACTTGAACCGGAATAATTCAAGCGGTTCTGCCACAGGAATAATTCAAGCGGTTCTGCCACAGGCTGGTATCAGAGCCAGCAAGTGTACACCAGAGATATGATTGACCTTAAAAATATTTTTAGAATAAAACTGGACCAACAAAGTATTTTGTAAAAAAATATTGCGTTGGTTTTGTTAAGGATTGTGCTTAGTACAGGAAGCCCTAGGGGTTTATATGGGAATTATTTGGTAGCTACTAATATATATACAGTACGCTTATAGTACTACTCTAACTTCAAGCACTACATTTCTGTAAAAACTTACTTTCGAGCACAATCAACTTTATATTCTGTAATGACGCATTCGACGATGAGGTAAGAGGGTAAGGATCCTCAGCCAACTGAGAGAGCTTGGCCTTCCCGTCGGTGATGTGAACCGAATGCTGATTCTCAAGCAGTGGCTTACTTGATGTGACATTCAGGTGCTTAGAATGAAAACACACTAAATGCTAGTAGAAAGTATGTATGTTTGATTTTGTATAGGTGTGCTAACATTTGAATGTAAAGGGAAAAGGGTATTTGTGTAATTTTGTAAAATATAGGTCCTTCAGTGTTAAATGGGTGAGAATGGGAGGTAGAATCCAAATATATGAAGGTTGTTTTTCAAAAGTCAAGAACTTGCTTTTAAATCGTAAATACAGATGAAACTACACATAGGATGTAAGTGTAGTGTAGTTTTTAAATAGGATTTAATTAAAGTTTATAACTTAGCCAAGTTTTATGTTAGTCTCAAATCCTTAGCTCTTTTGCAACTGAACCTTAAAGAAAAGTTGTAGATCTTGTTGGACCCTACACTTTTGCTTTTGGGCACTATTTCATTTGAGCTATGGTTTGAAAGTGATCTAGGCTTTACAGTGGAGTCCCTATACTTTCGGGAATTTGCAAACAGATCCTCCTTCATCTACCTCCAATCCCCCTCCTCTGTTTTCCTCTGCGCCACCCCCGCCGCCCTCGCCGGCCATGTGCCGCGCACCCGCTGCCTCCGTGCCGCTCTGAGCTGTGCCGCGTGCCCTCCTACGCCTTGCCCGCCGCCTTCCCGGCCTCGCGCTGGCCTGCTCCTGCCTCTCCACGTCGCGCCGCCGTCGCCCGAGCCGCCACGACTCCCGCCGACCGCCAGCTCCTGCTCCCGCGTGACCACACCTTCTTCTAGGCCTTAAGCACATCCTGGAGCTTCCCACGGACTCCTTGCGCTCACAAAAGTGCATTTCCACGGGATTTCCTTTTCCCGACCACCACACCCCGCCGGAGCACCACCGCTGCCTCGGCTCGCCGTCATCAGCCGCCCACGCCACTTCCCATCCCCAGTCCAGCACTCCTAGAGCGCCACCGTGACTCCCTACAGCTCACTGACCCATCCAATTTCGCTTTCCCCGTACCCAAGCATCGTCCCCCGCAGCGCCGGCGAGCTCAAGCTCCGCCGCCGCTCGGCCTCATCGTCGACCCGACGCTATAGAGCCCCTCAACCCTAACTAAGAGCACCAGTAGCACCACATCATCCCATAGAAGCTTTCTAGCTACTCCTCCACCGCCCTCTGACACCCCAGCCACCAGAACACCGTGCCGCCATCGCCGCCGGTGAAAACCCGAGCCACCTCCACGTCGACAACCCCCTTCTGCCCCACCTCCAGCCAAATCAGGTACCGGAATAGCATCCCCACGACTCGACGATGCTCGTGCGCGCTCCATCCTTCCATGTTCGCTGGCCCTTCGTCAGGTACACGGACGCGCCGCCACGGCTGCCGCCATTCCTCGCCGTCGACCTTGTTCCGCCGCCTTTCTTCGTGTCCACCACCCACCAACATGTGCACCTCATCCTGTAGGTCGTGTAGGACCCATTTCCCCTCGTCGCTGGCGAGAACACGCCGGTCAAATGCCACGGTCACCGTCTTGACC
Organism: Panicum hallii; assembly: GCF_002211085.1. Lineage (NCBI taxonomy): Eukaryota > Viridiplantae > Streptophyta > Magnoliopsida > Poales > Poaceae > Panicum > Panicum hallii. The sequence continues at coordinate 37,991,688 of NC_038050.1, read as the reverse complement.
CGGCAAGGACCCCATTGTAATCTAAGTTTTCATATTAGGGTTCCAGGTGCAAAAACCCGAGGGCCTCTCTGCAAGTTTCTCATTTAGTGTTGTTTGTAAAAGCTGTCAACTTGTAAAATCCATAGGAAAACGTAGAAAAATCCAAAAATTGTCAAACCAACTTTGTTATACTCCTAGAGTATGGTTTGAAACCCAAAGCTTGTTAAGTTATTTTAAAGTCAAGAAAAAGAGTGTTTTGTGTGTAACTTTTGCATGCTAAATTTGTTACATGTGACATTTGGTGTGCAGTCTTCTTAAAGTGAATACAAGCTTGTGTAAAATTTTCAGCACCAGTACTGCACCCTAGCTTCAGCTAATTTAATTTTATGCAAATCAAGCTTGAAAGGGATTGAATTTATTCAAACATGTTCCTAAGCCTTTCATGCTTAGATCTTTTTACCATATGATGATCTACAATAGAATAATCCATAGTAAATATTTTAGAAATTTACAACATTATTTTAATTAAATTTTGTATTTAAACTTGAAATTTGAATTTAGTTTAAACAGTATAGCTTCTATTTTCTGAAAATTATGAAAAATTCATAGTAAGTTTATCCAATAGAAATAAGCTTATCCACAAAAATTCAAGGCTATAGCCTTTATGGTTTTCAAAATAAAAATCAAACTAGTCAAATTACTTCAAAGAAATTCAACTAATATGATAATCGAATCAGGACACAAATAGTAGAATTGGATCCAACCCCCTTGTTTCATGAGTTTATGTTTGTTAATTTGTTGGATTGCAACTTTATTGTGAAGTAAAATCCTTAACTCAAGAACCATCTAATCAAATCATTGCATATCATGTAGAGTCAATGACACTCGACGACGGAGACTACGAGCTAGTCCCGGAACACGAGCAAGGATTTTCTGAAGATCCTGCAAACATCGCCGAGGTTATAATTGAAGCCCCGAACCAAAGTTCGGAAGTCTCTGACACCACTGACCCTAGCCCCGCTCAAGAAGGCAAGCCCCGGTGCATAACCCAGTAACAAAACGGTCCGAAACGCCCCAAAACATGAGTTTTGGGTCCAATAGAGTGGATCGGGTGCGTTCCTTCCGAAAAATGCAGATGCGAGTTTGTTTAGCGAACTTGTGCGTTAATGGCACCAGTTCGGCCAGTTTTAAATTGACTTTCGTGCCATAGCAAACGGTCCGAAACGCCTCAAAACATAAGTTTTGGATCCAATGGACTGGATCAGGTGCCTTCATTGCAAAAAATTTTGACGCTACTTCTTTAGCAAACTTGTGCACTAATGGTGCCATTTCGGCCAGTTTTGCGTCGACTTTCGTGCAGTAAGGAAACAGTCCGGAACGCCCCAAAATAGGAGTTTTGGATCCAACAGAGTGGATCAGGTGCATTTGTTGCGAAATTTTCTGACGTAACTTTGTTGAGCGAACTTGTGCGTTAATGGCACTAGTTCGGCCAGTTTTGCATCGACTTTCGTGCAGCAACGAAACGGTCCGAAACGCCCCAAAACATGAGTTTTTGGTCCAATGGAGTGGATCGATTGTGTTCGTTGCGAAAAGTTCCAACGCAACTTCATTTAGTGAACTTGTGCGTTAATAGCGCCAGTTCGGCCAGTTTTGCATCGACTTTCGTGCAGTAGCGAAACGGTCCGAAACGTCCCAAAACATAAGTTTTGGGTCCAATGGAGTGGATCCGGTACGTTCGTTGCGAAAAAATCCAACAGAACTTCGTTTAGCGACTTGGGCGTTAATGGCGCTAGTTCGGTTAGTTTTGCATCGACTTTCATGCAGTAATGAAACGATCCTAAACGCCCCAAAATATGAGTTTTGGGACCAATTTGGTGGATCGGGTGCGTTCGTTGAGTAAAATTCCGACGCGACTTTGTTTAGCGAACTTGTGTGTTAATGGCACCAGTTCGGCAAGTTTTGCATCGACTTTCATGCAGTAACGAAACGGTCCGAAATGCCCCAAAACAATAGTTTTGGGTCCAATGGAGTGGATCAGGTCCGTTCGTTGCGAAAAATTTTGACGCAACTTCGTTTAGGGAACTTGTGCGTTAATGGCGGCAGTTTGACTAGTTTTGCTTCGAGTTTTGTGCAGTAACAAACGGTCCAGAACGTCCCAAAATATGAGTTTTGGATCGAATGGAGTGGAACAGTCACGTTCGTTGCGAAAAATGCCAATGCAACTTCGTTTAGCGAACATCTGCATTAATAGCGCTAGTTCGGCCTGTTTTGCATCGACTTTTGTGCATTAACGAAATGGGACGAAACGCCACAAAGCATGAGTTTTGGGTCCAATGGAGTGAATCGGGTGCATTTGTTGCAAAAAATTTTGACGCAACATCATTTAGCGAACTTGTGCGTTAATGGCACCAGTTTGGCAAATTTTGCATCAACTTTCGTGCAGTAACGAAACGGTCCGAAATGCCCCAAAACATGAGTTTTGGTTCCAATTTAGTGGATCGGGTGTGTTTGTTGCAAAAAATTCTGAAGCGAACTTGTGCGTTAATAGCACCAGTTCGGCCAGTTTTGCATCGACTTTCGTGCAGTAATGAAACGGTCCGAAACACCCCAAAATATGAGTTTTGGGTCCAATGGAGTGGATCGGGTGCATTCGTTGCGAAAAATTTTGACGCAACTGTTATCACCATAATTTAGCTGGGCTAGAAGGTGGGCCGCGAGCAAGATGGGCTCAAAAGATAATTGTAATGGGCCTGCGAATCGGCCCACGCGCGGGCGTTTTAAGGCCAGGATTGGCCATGTATCTAGATCGGTGTGTGCGTTTAAATTAGTTTAGATAGAGATAGCCAAGATTCATGTCGTAATCAGTTAGGATTGGTAAGGAGAGGTAAGTCTCCGGACTATAAATATGTACCTTGGACTACGAATAAAACAACAACAACCATTCGCAAACAACTCTTGGCGCTTCACGTGATCGGGGCAAGCATCATTCCTGCCTGTTTATCTTTGTGTTTCTCGTACTGAAGTGTTATTGATGGCGAGTAACACTAGTTATCTTAACATTTATAGGGATGCATCGGCCTTTCATACTGTATTTATGTGTTGCCTATTTCCGGTAAACATTTAGATGTCCTCGCGCCCGATCTCGGGTGTAAGGGCAGCACCTTGCTCTGTTTTCGATTAGTAGATCCAATCTATTATGGTTAGTCTTTATTCATCAAATATTTAGTTTAGTATCCGCATGATTAGGCCCTTCAAACGAGTTAAATGGTTTGGCAGTACGTTTGATGCTTTGTATTAACCAAAAGAGGGATTATTTCGGGAATCAGCTCTCTGTTTGTTTTTAGGCCTCTGTTTAGGTTGCTATTCCGTTGTCTTTCATATTTGTTAGGCTTAGCTGCGTGTAGGATGTTCCGGTTATGCGGTGAAAGCTTAACCGTCGTAGATTGAATTAGCTTATTGATTACAGAGCAAGTTTATATTACCATCGGATATATGCGCTTTGTCTAAATACTCAGATCCGATCTGATACGGGAAGACAATCGGCTCTTTACAGCCGATATCGGGGATCACCCGATGAGCCGATCACAGCTCGGACTAATGTTTAAACGTGTCTGTGCATGCAGGAAACTAACCGAAATCACTTCTACACCTTCCTGATCAGGTACAAGGTCAGGTGGCACGCCTAGCAACCCAAACGCCAGGTCGTGTGCCGGATCCTGGGCCGTTGACCGAGGGACCGGGGCCCACCAGCAGTCCCGAGAGCCTCCCGGCTCCTCGTGTTGCCTATCGCTGCTTGCCGGTGGGTTTTGACCGACAACACATCCTGGCACGCCCGGTGGGACCATCTTCATCGACTACATCAACTTCTGCCGTCAGGATGTCGAGGGAGGATCCAATCATGTACGAGGAGCTGCCTGCTGAGCATAAGCAAAAGTATGTTATGTGGAATGAGTTCTCACCTGAAGGAGCTCTTGATGACGTGGACCTATCCACTCCTTCAGAAGATCGTACCAGAGCTCTGCGCCAAGAGGTGAACTACATGGTGGCTCATTCACTGCATCGGCACTCTGAGAGCCTGTGAATGCTTTTTGAGCGTGTCGCGCTGCACGTGGTCTAGGAAATCATGAAGCATCAGTACTCTCCAACGGGACCTACCCTGGGGAGTCACAAAGGAGAATTGCCGTTCTAGGCCAAGCCACTAGTGCCTTATGCGTTCACGGCTCCAGAAACACACGGTTCATCGGCTTACGTCGTCTACAAGGTGGGAGGTGACCCTGTGGATCACCAGTTCTTCAGCGAGCCGCCCAAGGAGATCCCACATGGGTACATGTGTGCTTATATACCGGACAGCAACAATCCAGTACATTCGGTGCAGAGGGCGGCTGGAGGAGTTTCCGGAGTAGATGCCGACAAACAAGCATGGCTAGCTACTTACGCCACAGGGCCGAGTCATGATAGCATGCACTCGGCCCCAGGAGCGCAGACAGTAGACCAAATCAGTGCCATCTTAAGGGATAAATTTGGCATTTTACCAAAGAGGCGGGTGATCGGCTATACTAAGCCGTATCCCAGTGAATATGACTTGATCCCCCTACCATCCAAGTATCGGCTCCTTGAGTTCACCAAGTTTAGTGGAGCGGAAGGATCTAGCTCGATCGAGCATGTGAGCCGATACTTGGCGCAATTGGGAATGATCTCAATGTCGGATCCCTTGCGAGTAAGGTTCTTCTCGCAGTCTCTTACAGAGCCAGCCTTTGGATGATACACATCATTAGGCCCTGACTCGATCCGCACCTGGAAGCAGCTGGAGGAGCAGTTTCACATTCAATACCACTCGAAAGCTGCGGAGGCTCGGATTGCCAATTTGGCACAAGTTCGGCAGAACCGAGGGGAAACCATGGCAGAGTATATCCAGCGCTTCAGAGAGGTCAAGAACTGATGCTACTCGACCCATATTTCAGAAAAGGAGGCAGTCGAGCTGGCATCCTTGGGTCTAGTAAAGCCGATCAAGGATCTGGTTTTTCAATTGGAGTTCAATTCTTTGGCGCACTTGGTGCAGAAATTGACATCATATGAGCAGCGCCACCTAGAATTATACCAGGATAGGTTCAAGCATTAGGTAACACTGATCGACACAGAAGACGCTGAAGATTCTGGGGATGACCAAGAAGTAGCAGTTATAGAGTGGACTCGGGGGGCGAATCCCGTGTCCTGTAAGTGGGTGAAGCAGCAGGGACCTGCAAAAGCTTTTGACTTCGACGTGAGCAAAGTTGATTGGATATTTGATCTGTTATTGAAGGAAAAGCAGTTGAAGTTACCTGAAGGCTGTAAGTTTTCTACAGCACAAGAGCTGCAAGGGAGGCCATACTGCAAGTGGCATCATTCTTTCACTCACAACACTAGCGATTGCAAAGAACTCCGTCGGCAGATCTAATCGGCTATTGAACAAGGCCGATTGATCTTAGGTCAAAATGCCATGAAGCTCAACACCCAGCCTTTCCCAAGTGTGAATATGGTAGAGGGTTATGACCGATCTGTGAGACAACAATTGGATTTCGCGTTGGGCATCAATATGGCAGGGCCTGCCCCACGTTGCTACGTTAAGAATGAAGAGGCCGATCCTTGCAATCGGCCCCAAAGGGGGGAAAAGGTATATATCACGGAGGAGCAAGTAAGGCATGTCAGAAATCAGCGGCCGGCTTCTTCCGATCTCCTCAAAAAGTATGAATACCAGTACTAGCAACGTCTCCAGCGTGAATCGGAGGATGAAGAGTACGAGCGCCGTACTGGGAAAAGTTTGAAGAAGCGGGGAGATACGCGTGATCATTGGCATTGCCCCTTCTTCAAGTATTGCCGGGATTCTGGCATGAGCCGATTGCCTACCGTCGAGGATTGCCCGGAGTGCAGATCTCGGAAGCGTGATGCAGAAAGGGGTCTCGATGTTTCAACATTTGGGATCTATGCCGCCCTAGCATGAGCAAATTCAGCCACCGCACAAAAGGGTGGACTTTGAAGAGGAGGAGGATAAGTATCACCGGCCGCGCTGGTGTCCTGATGGACTTAACCATTCCTAGAAACGTAGGGTACAGCGGCTGCGCAGTATGGAGGAGGCCGAGGCCAGATATCTTGAGATGCTAAGAAAGGTGCGCCCAGATTTGGCGGACAAAGTTCATTACACCCAAAAAAGTGAAAGCTGATGCTACGCATCAAGCTGTGAGCCGATGCGTTTCAGATGGCCCGTGCAAGCAAAAGCCGATGTTACGCATCAGGCTGGACACAAGAAAAGGGGGCCGACACGTGCAGTCGGCCCGCATATATAAAAAAACACATATTTTGTACCCAACGCACTGAGTTGGTCAAATAGCCGATGTATAACCATCGACTTTAAAATTTTAATTTGAACATATACAGGTTTTGAATGACAACAGGCTACAAGAGGTGATTACAAAATAGTCTACTGAAGGAACTCGTCGATGGCTACGATAGCCTCAAGGCGGACATGATCAGCCTCAGCAATCACTGCTTCATCGTCCTTGTCCTCACCTGATACTATCTACTGACTCAAAACGCTCAGCTCGGCGAGTTCTATCTTCAGCTGGGCAGTCAGGTCCTCTGCTTCTCATTTGGAGCTGGCAATGAGGTTCTTCTCTTCCTGGATGCACTGCTCGGTTGCCCGAACCTTTTCCTTGAGGTCTTCTAACTCCTTCTCTAGAAGATGAAGCCTTTGAGAATGTGCAGAAGTGTCAGTCTTGGCGTCCAAAGCCGCTTTCTTCTTGTTAAGCAGTCAACACCTCTCGGCAATATCAGCTTTCAAGGGCGCTTGTGAGCGGCGAGCTTCAATCCTCTGCCGAGCCTTTTCTACTTTTTCCTGAAAGAAAGGGAGATGCCCGGTTGGCTAGAGCTTGATCTGAAGGTCTTCAGGGAGTTGGGGCCTGATCTCCTCAAGAATTTGCCTCATTCCGTCGGAATCCTGGACCAAAGCATCAATTGGAATAGATAGCAGGCCCTTTATGCGAAGGAGTTGGCTAGCGACACCGGTCGGTTGTGGCCGATGATCATCCACCTCGAGTATGGCTGAGCCGACGGATGAAGGGTCAAATGAGAGCAACTCCGAGAGGTTTAGACCCTGAAAGAAGATAGAAAATTAGTACGGCATAGGGAAAGGAAGATGCAAATGGCTCGGTGATAAAACGCACCTGTTCTGGAGAAGGAGTGATAGCCGATGAGGTGATGATCGGCTCCTGCAGACGCACCCTTTCTTGAGAAGGAGTGATAGCCGATGAGGTGTCAATCAGCTCCTGCAGACGCACCCTTTCTGGAGAAGGATTGATAGCCGATGAGGTGACAATCGGCTCCTGCCGCTCCTGAGGTTGACCAGAGTGTCAATTGTTGTTGCAAGACTCTCTGGAGTTTCCAGGATCGGATCCTGAAGGTTGACCAAGGGGTTGACTGCTGTAATAGGGTTCTCTGGAGCTTCTAGAGTTGGGTCTTCTCGGCGCGCTTGCTTTTCCCCACTGGAAATATCCACGATATCAGCCTGCAAACAAGGAAGGAGCAATTAAGTCGAAATATACATGTTCAGAGAACCAATTATAAAGGGACAATCCAAACCTGGTTGACGTTCGGAGCTTCTAGATCAGTAGAAGATGGTCCAGCTTCCTTCCGAATCTTCCTGACAGTCATCTTCCTCACCTTAGTTTGGGCTCGGAGGGCAATGTTAGAGGCTCGCTTTCGCTTGGAGGCCGATTTTGTAGAATCAGGCTGGATCCGCATGATGACCTTTGATGGGGGAGGTGCATTCTTGCCAAAGAAGACCATTGGGGCAACTGGTAAGAACTTGAAAGTGGAGCCATCATCATTTTTGGGCTCCGGACCATCCTCCTGCTGCAGAGAACACAAACGGAATTAGAGAAGGGGTTAAGCAGAGTCATGAAGAAGTACTGAACTGATGGTAATACCTCTTCTTCAGGGGTTTCATACTCAGCGTCAATCTGATGCAGCATTAGCCCCAAGGCTTTTCCGAAAGATATGAGTCTTCCACATTGACCACTAGTTCTCGAAGCCGATGGCCAAAGAAGTGAATGATAAGTCGATAGGAATTGGGATATGGAGATCAGTGAATAGGCTATAGCATCTTTGGCTGGTGAGAATATCGGGCAGGTCAGCTCTACTTATTGTCAGATGGTGGAGGAAGAAGTGGGGAGGAACTTGCCCAAGACCAAATTGCTGGGCTGCTATGACCGGCTGGTAAAACTCATAACCTGGCTTGATGATTCTGTTGGAGGTGCTCATGCCAACTAGAAGGAAGCAAGGACGGATCATGATAGAGTATAAGTGCCGAGTGCTGTCATCATCAGCAAAATCAGCCAATCTGAAGGTGTTTGGGTTCTCAAAAATCTCAGAATCTGTATAAGGGAGGAAGATTGGGTTGTTCAGGCCTCGGTAGAATATCCTAAACCAGCTTGAGGCATCTGTGGGATTCAGCTTGCTACCAGGAAGACTGTACAAAACCTGGCCAAAGCTGGTACACCTGATTCGCCTCCCACTCTGACCTGGAAAAGAGTTATTTGCCAGAATAGGGAAGTTTGGTATGTGGTTCTGAAAATATAGGTGAGCCCATAACTGGATGAACCACTAGGGACCACTGGTTTTGAGTTTCTTTTGGGTAAGCAGGCTCGAAGATATCAGGTGAACATATCTATAGACCTCCCCAAGGAACAATTTACCAAGGCCAACAGTACTACCTCTGGCCAGTTCATATGCTAGGGAGAGATAGTTTTTGGTTGGGGCAAGGGAAGGACCGCAGAATAAGAAGTGTTCCAACCAAAGATTCAGAAAGGCTGTATGTTCTTTCTCAGTTATAGGGCCTTTGGTTTTGATGTACTGGTTCAGGTAGGCACCCCAGTTTGTGCATTCTGTTTTGGAGGATAATTTAAAGGGGACCTCAGGCAGTCTGAAGGCAAAACGGCTGGGCGATGCAATATCCAAACCGGTAAGCATCATGACATCCATGAGGGTGGGAGTCATTAGCCCATGGCCAAATAGAAAGCAGTTCAAGGCATCAGACAAAAGTAGCCGATGGTCTTTAGAAGGTTTTCATTCTTCTCAAGAGGGGACAATGACAGAGACAGAGCATCGGCTATTCCTATGGTTTTCCATGTGGATTGATAGGTTTTTGCTACTCTGTTGTACCAGGACACCCAGCCCTCGGGAGGATTCGGCCAGGCATGCAGGCTGTCGGCTAGGAATCTAAATCTATGTCTTGGCTTACAAATGGGATCCTGTTAGCCTCACAAGAAATCAGATCTACTGGACTCTCGTAAGAACTGTGACACTCAGGTAATTAGTATGGTGACACCTTAAATTTTAGTATGATGTTGTGTGCAAAATGTGGTGAAGGTGTGTTTAAAAATTTTAATGCTAAGAAAAAGAGTTGGTTTTTTATAATTATGGTTTAATAAAGGTCCTTTAGTGTTAAATAGATGGAAGTGGGAAGTGGAATTCAAACACATAATGGTTGTTTTGGCAAAAGTCAAAAACTTGTGTTTAAATCGCAAATATAGGTGAAACTACACATAAGATGTATATGTAGTGTAGTTTTTAAATGGGATTTATATAAAGTTTATAAACTTTGCTAAGATTTATATTAACTTCAAATCTGTTGCTCTTCTATAAATATACCTTAAAGCAAAGTTATAGATTTTGTAAAACCTTACACTTTTGCTTTTGGGCCCATTCTCATTTGAGCTCTAGTTTGAAAGTTATCAAGACATTACCAGGAGGTCCTTGTACTTTTGGAGAATCACAGAATAGTCCTTGTCTTCCTCCTTCAGCTCCTCTCCCTCCTCTGCTCCTCTGCTCGACTGCCGCCGCCGCTCTGACCAGCCACGTGCGCCACCTCCGCCGCCTCAGAGCTGTCCTGAGGCAGGCCACGTGCCGCCCCAGCACCTGCCCCGCCGCTCCCCGGCCTCGCGGTGGCTTCTCCTCACCTCACCACGCCACCTGCTGTCTGTCCGAGCTGCTCCTTGCTGCCGCTCGCCGTCGCTGCAAGACAATCAGTACCACCTCCTGCTTCCCTATGATCCCACGCGTCACTCCCCTGCCTTGTCGCCGCCCTCCCGACCTTGTGCTGTCTTGCACCCGCGTTCCCCACATCGCACTGCTGCTGCCCGAGCTTCGCCGTGCCGCCACGCGCACCGCCGGCGTGCCAGCTCCTGTTTCTGAGCGACCACATCTCCTTCGAGACCCCGAGCACATCCTGGAACTCCTAGCACACTTGCCCTTGCGTTTGCACACACGCATTTCACTCAATTTCTCCTGCTCCGATCACCTCCCTTCACCCTACCTCCGCCGCCGTCCCTGGCCATCGTCGACAGCCGCCCACACCACCCCCGAACCCCGATCCAGTGCAACCAGAGCTCCGCCGTGACCTGCTGGTGCTCCTCAGCCCCTCCAATTTCATTTTCCCGCATCCTAGCGCCATTCCCCGCAGCGCCGGTGAGCTCCAAGCTCCGCCGCTGCTCGGCCTCCCGTCGAACCGCCGGTACAAGGCCTCTCCACCCCGACCAAGGTCACCAGAAGCACCACACCAGCCGACAGAAACTCTTTGACTACTTCCCTGCCACCCTCCGGTACCCTAGCCTGCGGAATGCCGCGCCGCCATCACCGCCGGTGAGAACCCGACCCGCCCCACCGTCGATTACCACCTTCTGCTCGGTCTCCGACCAAATTAGGTAGGGGAAAAGCATCCCCGCACTCCCACGGTGCTCCTGTGCGCCCTTCCTGCCCCCGTTCGCCGGCCCCTCGTTGGGAACGATGATACACCACCACGGCCGTCGCCATCCATCGTCGCCGGCCGTGCTCCGTCACTAATCCTGTGCACATCACCCACCCGTGAGCACAGTAGATCATGTAGGTCATGTTGGACCAGATCATCCGCAGCCAAACCCTCGCCGCCTGCGAGAACACGCCGGCCGAACGTCACTGTGGCAGAACCGCTCGAATTATTCCGGCTCAAGTGCGCTATTGATCGCCGTACAACTGTAATCAGCCCAACGCACTTCAAACGGAACAATCCTTTGGTCTGTCGGGTCTCCGCCCGATACAACCACGGTTCAGCAGGATCGAAGCAGGTTTACCTCGCACGAAGGCGAGTTCACAACACAGAATAGCTCATCAACTTTTTAATTTACAACCATATATACATTATTACAAACTGAGTTCAAAGCTAAGTTAAACTATACAAACCATGTTCAAACTGACAAGTGTACCTGCTTGTCTAAACTCATAGCAGAAGAAAAAGTTTTATGCGGCTACACACGTCGCGAAGGCGAACATCAAGCTTAGCCCAGGGCCTGGTGTCACTCCGAAGGGTCTGTGCCGGCCGGGGACGGGTCCCACTCCACGGACCAGCCAAAAGGAACGGACGTTGGCCACACAAAGTTGTCCGTGGGATTCTCAAAGGTTATACCTGAAACAGACATTAGCAAGGCTGAGTATCCTAATACTCAGCAAGGCTTACCCGGGGCTGGGTATACTTAGCCTGTAACTAGACCCATGCAGGCTTTGTAAGGCTCTGGGTTTATTTTCAGCTGAAAAGTAACAAAGAGTATGTACTATTTTCAAGTTTTAGCTTTCATCTTCTAGTTGAGTAATTATTCTAGATTAGCATCTACACTAAGCAAGCAAGGTAGTGATTATCATTCAACAAGATTATCTACCATTAGTTCCACTTCTTACTCAATGTGGCAGAAGGGATAAGCAGTCTCAATCCTCGTGAGAGGCGGACGATTCGAATCGGATTTAACCTTGCAAGGTAAACCTAACTCACACGCTTGGAATACCAACAGGGCGTTCCAAGCAACCGTTTCCTTCATATTCCGGGTTGTGGATCAGGGCCACCACAAGCGACTGCAGGACCGTACGCACACCCTATGTGTGCAGGACATACGTCTGTAGCGCGACTACAAAACCCGTATTCCTGTCTGCCATGCAGAACGTACTCCCACACGTCGGTGCGTGAGAACAAAAATAAAAGTCGAGTGGTGGAAGCGCGTCCACTTGCCGGGCCAATCAGGTACTAGGTTTACCGCTTACCATATTTCACGGCATGTGGCTAGTACTTTCAAAAACTTAGCCACCACTACCACACATTCCGACCTTAAGACTTTTATCAAAACAGACAGGGTAAAACCTCAGGCCATGATACAACACATGACCCTGTCCGTCATCCTTATAGTGGTTACAGAAATGTAAACATGCAACTCCTATATCGCGCGAGTGACAGGAAATCACCCGACTTCTACCGGTCCTATTAGCGAAACATCTATCCGATAAGAACTCGGGAGCATTTCATTGGATTCCTAGGATTCATGCATCTAGGGTTTCATCTCAACTCCTAGACCTAATGCAAGATACAATATAGATAGATATAGATTGCAGTGTAAATAAAGTAGTGGGATATGTCCGGGGCTTGCCTTCTGGAGTGGGGGTGGGAGCAGGAGAGTCAGAGATTTCCGAACTCGGGTTCGGAACTTCAGTTAGTCCTTCGACGACTTGTGCTGGATCTTCTGGGAAGCCTTGGTCTTGTCCTAAGACTAGTTCGTAATCTCCGTCGTCGAGTGTCGTTGATTCTATATGAATTGCAATAAATTAATAAGGTGAAAATTTAAATTAAAAAAAATTCACATTTCAAATATTATACTTATCCAATTATCACACAAACTTGCATAAAATAAAGAGGGTTTAGATTTGAAACACTATTTATAAAGATATGGTAGAATTTATTGTAATAAGAACTAAAACATTTAAATTAAATTTGAAATGAATCAAAATTTGAATTAAAAACTTTTAGATAAAGATTACAGAAATTTGATTATAAAATATCACATTAGAGACTAACAATAGTGTTAATTTAGAAGAGGTTATATAATAGGTTCATTTGATATTTTAAATTTGAAAGTTCAAATAAAAGAAGTTAAATTTAAAACAAGTTTAGGTTTACAACTTTACACAAGTTAACTAGAGTTCATTTAACATTCATACTATACTTTTAAGAAAAACAAAAGAACATGAAATAACAAGATTGAGTGTATTTTATCCCTTAACTTTAGATTCAAAACACAGGTAGAAATATTTTATTTCAAACTAAACTCTATTAACAAAAGTCATAGAGTTTGGAATCTAGTATCTAACAAAACTAGTTTTGCTATTTTTAGATTTTTCTGCGATTTGTTATGAATTTTACAAGACAGGGAAACATATACACATGAAATAATAGACACTCTAGGGGGGGTTTTGAATATTTGCGCTGGGGTCCCTGCAAGATATGTTCTTCTCACGAACAGGTCCTTGCCCGGCCTCGACACGGCTGGAGGCTCGGCCTCCGGTGCATTCCCACCGGCGGCGAGGTCGCCGGCGGTGAGGGGCCGGTCAAGTACGACCAGGGGAAGGAGGCAAACACATTGGGCAAGGCGGGGTCCAACGGATAGAGGAGAAACCCGGCCGACGACGAGAAGGGGCGGCGGCCGTGGCGGCGCGACGCCGTTCCCGGTGAACGGCCGGCGAACACGGAGAAGTAAAGCGCGCACGAGCATCACTGGAGGACGGGGAAACTATTTCCATACTTGGCTTGGTCGGGGAGGCGGCGAGACGAGCTGCCGACGGTAGAGCTGAGCTCGGCGGCGCCACTGGAGGGGCGGCTCGGGGTGGAGCAATTCCGGCGGGAGGAGGGGTCGGGGCTGGACGGGATCAGGATGTAGGGCAAGGGGAGGAGGTGGGGAGACTCTGGGTCAGCAGGATTTGGGCGAGGTGGAGTGTTTGCGGCGTATGCCGGCGAGGAAAGCGGGCGGCTCCGGTGAGGCAGGGAAGAAGAAAAGGGGAGAGACAGCCGTGGGCCGGGGTTTGGTGAGCAATTGAGCGAGGGAAGCAAGCAATGTGGAGTTGCGGATCCCACTGAGTAGAAGAGAGGGAAGGATAAGGCAAGCCGGTGGAAAAATTGCGGCGGCGGCCGGCACTCCGGCGTGCAGTGCTGGCAGCCGGGGGAGAGTCGTGGCGCTCGGGTGGGGCGCCAGCACCAGAGGGCTAGGGCGGTGAGGAGCAGGGAAGCAACGCGTGGCAAGGGGGGGGGCACGGGAGATGGCCGGCGGTGAGCCAGAGCGGCGCTTTACTCCGGCGGTAGAGGAACCAGGGGAGGCAGAGCAGGGGGAACAGAGGCGCCTGAGGAACAAGGGGATGAACTGATTTGTGGACTGATCTGTAAAATCAGAGAAAGACAGGGACCTTACTGTAAAGGGCTTGCAACTTTTAAACCAATGCTCAAATGAAGATGGTCCAAAAAGCAAAAGTGCATGGTTTTTCAAACTCTACAACTTCTCTTTAAGGTTCATCTGCATTTGAGCAATAGTTTTGGAGATAATATAAACTTAGTAATAATTTCACATTTTGTGTAAATCCTTAAGTAAAATTACTTTTACACATATACCCTATGGTAATTTCATACATATTTTTGAAATTTAACCACTGATATCACTTTTTGCAAAATAACCCTTATGCTTTTAAACTTTTCCCTCATCCCCATCCATTTTGCATAAAAGGACCTTTAGTTAATGTTAATTACATAAACATCACTTCTTCCATAATGTTGCATACATAAAATACACATTTGCCATATTTTAAACATACGAGCATACCAAGACTTTAATGTGTGACCAAGCTAAATACCTGAGTGTCACAGTCATGGCCGTCGTCTTCCCCCGGCAAGGACCCATATGTAATTTAGATTGCTGTTCTAAGGGCCTAGGTGCAAGAACCCGAGGGCCTCCCTGTGAACGATTTTGTTATTTCATGTGTGCAAAGCAGCTAGCTTATAAAATTCATAGAAATGTTTAGAAAAATCCAAAAATTACCAAATCAGTTTTGTTGGAATCTAGAAATATAAATTTATAACTTTTGTTAATAAGGTTTGGTTTGAAACTAAAAGAGTATCTTATGCATAACTTTTGCATACTAGCTTATTTTCTTGTGATTTTTGGTATATAGCTTCTTTAGGCCATGAGTAAGCTTGTGTAAAAATTTCAAGCTTAGTACTGTTTTGTAATTTAAGTTCTTTTGAACTTGTGCAAATCAAATTTAAAAGGGTTTGAATTTATTTAAGCATGTTCCTAAGGCTTATTTGTTTAGATCTTTTTACCATAATCTAATAGGTTGATAATTATGAAATTTCAAGACTTTATAGTTCTATTTACCTAAGATTTGAATTTAAACTTGAAGTTTGAATTCAAATTCAAATGTGTTAATTTTTGTTTTCAGAAAATTATGCGAAATTCACAATAAATTTAATTATTAAAGATAAGCTTAACTATAAAGACACAAGGTTAGAGCCTTTATAGTTTTCAAATTAAAAATCCAATTTGATAACTTAATTCAATAAAATAGGATAATTGGATTAAAATAACCATAATGAGTTCACATTCAAACCCCTCTTGCTTCATGAGTTTATATTGATTAAATTGTTGGATTACAACTTTATCGTGAAATAAAATCTTTAACTCAAGCACCATCTCACTTAAATCATTGCATACCATGTAGAATCAACGACGCTCGACGACGGAGACTATGAGCTAGTCCTGGAACAAGACCAAGGGTTTTCTGAAGACCCAACAAACTTCGCCGAAGATCTAACTGAAGCCCCGAACCAAAGTTCGGAAGTCTCTGACACTCCTGCCCCCAACCCCACTCAAGAAGGCAAGCCCCCATGCATACCCCAGTATTTCAATTTGTTACAATTTTACTTATGTATTATATATCTTGCATTACGTCTAGGAGTTGAAATGAAACCCTAGTTGCATAAATCCTAGGAATCCAATGTATTGTACCCGAGTCCTTATCGCATAGACACTCTGCTAAATAGGACCGGTAAAAGTCAAGTGATTTCCTGTCACTCGCGCGATATAGGAATTGCATGTTTACTATTTTGCAATCACTATAAGGATGATGGACAGGGTCATGTGCTATATCATGACCTGGAGGTTTACCCTGTCTGTTTTGTTAAAAGTTGTTAAGGTCGCAGTGTGTGGTAGTGGTGGCTAAGCGTTTGAAAGTACTAGCCACATGCCGCGAAATATGGTAAAGCGGTAAGCCTAGTACCTGAATGGCCCGGCAAATAGACATCTCTCCACCACTCGATTATTTTAATTTCTGTTGTACACATGCACCGATGTGTGGGAGTACGTTCTGCATAGCAGACAGGAGTACGATCATGTAGTCACGCTACAGACGTATGTACTGCACAATTGGTGTGCGTACGGTCCTGCAGTCGCTTGTGGTGGCCCTGATCCATAACCCGGAATATGAGAGAAATGGTTGCTTCGGAATGATCTTTGGATGTTCCAAGAGTGTGAGTTAGGTTTACCCTTGCAAGGTTTGGAAATTTGATTCAGAATCGTCTGTCTCTCACGAAAATTGAGACTGCTTATTCCTTCTGCCACATAGAGTAAGAAGTGTAACTATTGACGGAATAATCTTGATGAAAGTTAATCCCAACCTTGCTTGCCTAGTGTAGGTGCTTACCTAGAATGGATAATCAACTAGAATTTAAAAGCTAAAATTTGAAAATAGATCATACTCTTTGTTGCTTTTCAGCTGAAAATAAACCCAGAATCTTTGCAATGCCTTCATGAGTCTAGTTACCTGGCTAAGTATACCACGAAGCGGGTAAGCCTTGCTGAGTATTAGTATACTCAGTCTTGCTAGTCTATCTTTCAGGTATGACCTTTGAGAACCCCACGGATAGTTCTGCATGGCCAACTTCTGTTCCGTATGGTTGGTCCATGGAGTGGGATCCGTCCCCGGCTGGCAGTGACCCTCCTGAGTGACACCAAGCTTTGGGCTGAGTACGGTGTCAACCTTCGCGACGTGCGTAGTCGCAAATTTATCTTCCTTCCGCAGTAAACTCAAACAAGCTGTTTAGCTTGTCATTTTAAATACTGTTTGTATAAGTTACCTTAAGTTTGAAGAAGGTTTGTAATAATGTTTACATTTCTGTAAGTTAAAAGTTGATGAGTTGTGCTGTGATTGTAAACTCGTCTTCGTGCGAGGTAAACCTGTTTCGATCCTGTTGAACCGTGGTTGTATCAGGCAGAGACTCGACAGACCAATGGGTTGTTCCGTTTGAAGTGCGTTGAGTTATTATCGGCTGTATAGCGATGACTAGCGCACTTGAGCCGGAATAATTCAGGCGGTTCAATAGGATTTTGGAAAGCAACTTGGATTCGGGGAATCTGTGAAGATTTGTTTCGGGAAGGTTCCAGATTTAAGCAAAATATGGAATTAGGTTAGGGATTGACTCAGATCCGGATCGACATTTTGAGGGAAAGGATCGATGCGTTGCCATTGGCTCCCGGTAAATCGTCTTCTTGACAAGTTGCGGATTAAAATGAGAGGATTTGATTCATAAGGGGAAGTTATTACAAAAGGGGAGCCGATTGCTCCTAGAGCCGATCTGTCGGCTTGATTCTACGATGTACCACTAGTAGGTGCCTGAGACTTTGCGGCGCTTGATCGGAGGAGCTGCGCTGTCGTCACTGTCATCATCGCTACCGCCATCGTCTCCGCCGTTGTCACTACTGTAGCCACTGTCTTCGGCCTCTTCATCGTCATCATCGTCGTCGTCCTCCAACGACCCGCCAAGCAGAAAGCCTCCTGCCACCGAGTCTTCTTCGGTTGATGAGGTATCGACTTCTTCCTCTGAGGAGAAGTCTCCCTCCCAGGACATTTCTTCCTCGTCGTCTTCATCCAACTCACCGTCAGTCAGGGATTCATCATCCTCTGACAAAGTCTGGAAGTCCCACTCCTCTGCATCCCATTACAGAGGAGCGCAGGCCTCGTAGGCGGCGATGGGGTCATACTCTGGAGTTGCTTCTCGAGTGAACTCAGACTCGAAGGAAATGGCGAAGGAAGCAGAGGAAGAGGAAGCCATTGCGAGAGAAGGAAGGGCGTATTGGTGCGGTTGCTAATGGCTGAAGGAAGGGGATGAGTGAAAAGAAATCTATCAGGGGCAGGCTTATAAAGACAGAGTGAAATATGAATCGGCACCGTGATGGTTTCCAAGGAGTTAGATGCAGAGTAGTCACATCCCGTGGAAGTGGAAGCGGCACATGTGTATGGATTTCGGAAGATGAAGAGGCGAGGCAATGGAAAAGAAAAAAATGGTTTTAGAATAATTATTGCCGAAACCAGGGGGACATGTGTTATCGCTATAATTTAGCTGGGCCAGAAGGTGGGCTGTGAGCAAGATGGGCTCAAAGGATAATTGTAATGGGCTTGCGAATCGGCCCCTGCGCGGGCGTTTTAAGGCCAGGATTGGCCATGTATCTAGATAGGTGTGTGTGTTTAAATTAGTTTAGATAGAGATAGCTAGGATTCATTTCGTAGTCAGTTAGGATTGGTTAGGAGAGGCAAGTCTCCGGACTATAAATATGTACCTTGGACTATGAATAAAACAACAACAACCATTCGCAAACAACTCTCGGTGCATCGCCACCCCTATTCTAGGGTTTCTCTCGGGTAAGTGCCGTGCAGCCCCGATCACGCTTCACGTGATCGGGGCAGCATCGTTTCTTCCTGTTTATCTTTGTGTTTCTCGTACTGATGTTGATGTGAACCCACTAGGGTTTGTTCCTGATCTTTCAATGAGAGGCGTGGGATAACTCAATTGATGGAGGAGACGACGTTCTCAGCCCGACTACAGCTTTCCAAGGATGCTGCACCTTAGCAACCGATACACCACCTCCTATGGTTGCAGCGATCTTGTGGAGCGTGACACCCGGCCACTAGGGCACTCGTCCTGCAAGCAATCGAAGAACCAGCAAGAACAAGTAGAACAAGTACTGAATTTATGAGATATAATTGAAGGTCTCAAACAAAATCTCAATTATGGTGGGGTTCCACAAATAAGTGGACGGGCGTCTGGATCAGCACGCGCGTCTACAAGGAAGTAGCAAAAGCTAAACTTGCATCTAACAAAACCTGAGTGTTCTTGATGGTGGCTAAAGGTTATAAAGAAGTGGGAGAACCACCATAAGGGTGCTGGGGTCATGTTCCAACCCTAGGACTCATCCGACTTGAACTCAACTTGATACATGGTCTGTTGGGCCAAAATAGGGTGACACAACACTGTGGCTGAAAAGGATTCTGTAGTAAATCGAGGATTACGGTTGACTCTAAACAGATATGGAGGTGATTCTAGATCCTTTGGAAAGTAGATTTAATAAGCTTTCCAGGAAGTACTTAAATGACGAAAACGGAGTCCGGATGAAGTCGTGGCGGCCGTCACAAGTCGTGTCTGTCCTGCAGTACGAATCCAGCCTGCGCGATGCCTCTTCCCTTTTGATCCAATCCATTGTTCCTGAGTAAAATAAGAGTGCACGTATCTCCATTGTCTAAATATGATGAACCTGAGCTTAGGAGTGAACTTATTTGATGGGTAAGCCGACGAGCACAAGCGTGAGTAATAGGACCAAGAGGTGTTGTCGAAGTAGATACTGGTGTAGGTGTGGATATATCGTTGGTGGCGATGTCCTCATCATCCTCCCCGTCTTGCATTTGAGTCGTCCTCGACTCAAGCTCATCGTTCTCTTCCAAATATGGCTTCAAATCTGCAATGTTAAATGTGGGACTAACCTCAAAATCTACAGGCAGGTCTAGTTTATACGCATTATCATTAATTCGCTTTAACACTTTAAACGGACCATCAGCCCGAGGCATCAATTTAGACTTTCTCAAAGCAGGAAACCTATCTTTTCTCAAGTGCAACCAAACCAATTCACTAGGTTCAAAAATCGTTGCTTAGCATCAAAGTTCAATTTTTCAGAAGTGGGCAAAGGCTAGTCAATAGGAGCACGAGGTATCAAGCCATAAAGAATCTCAAAAGGGCACATCTTTGTAGTAGAATGCATGGAACGATTATAAGCAAACTCAACATGAGGCAAACATTCTTCCCACAACTTAATATTCTTCTTTAAAATAGCCCTTAACATGGTAGACAAGGTTTGATTAACAACTTCAGTTTGACCATCAGTTTGGGGATGACAAGTGGTAGAAAATAGAAGCTTAGTTCCCAATTATGCCCATAAAGTTCTCCAAAAGTGGCTAAGAAATTTGGCATCATGATCAGAAACAATTGTGTTGGGCACACCATGCAAACGAACAATTTCTCAAAAGAACAAATCAACAACATATGTAGCATCATCAGTTTTATGACATGGAATAAAGTGTGCCATCTTAGAAAATCTATCCACAACCACAAAAACGCTATCACGTCCCTTCCTAGTTCTAGGCAATCCCAACATGAAATCCATAGAAATATCCTCCCAAGGAGCACTAGGAACTGGTAAAGGCATATACAAACCATGCGAATTTAAACGTGACTTAGCTTTTTGACATGTAGTGCAGCATGCAACAAATCACTCCACATCTCTTGTCATTTTTGGCCAAAAGAAATGACCAGCAAGTACATCCTCTGTCTTCTTTGCACCAAAATGCCCCATCAAGCCACCTCCATGTGCTTCCTGTGACAACAACAAACGAACGGAGCTAGCTGGAATGCATAGCTTGTTAGCTCGAAACACAAACCCATCATTGACGACGAATTTATTCCATGCTTTTCCATCCTTACAATGCAGCAAGACATCCTTAAAATTAGCATCATTCACATAATGTGTTTTAATTGTATCCAAACCAAAAATCTTGCAATCAAGTTGTGTCAACAAAGTATATCGCCTAGACAAAGCATCAGCAATGACATCTCTTTCCCTTTCTTGTGTTTGATGACATAAGGAAAAGATTCAATGAATTCAACCCACTTAGCATGTCTACGGTTCAGTTTTTCTTGACTACGAATATATTTCAAAGATTCATGATCAGAATGGATAACAAACTCTTTGGGCCACAAATAATGCTGCCATGTTTCTAATGTGCGCACAAGAGCATACAATTCCTGGTCATAAGTAGAATAATTCAGAACAGATCCGCTCAATTTCTCACTAAAATATGCAACAGGTTTACCATCTTGTAACAAAACACCACCCAAACCAATTCCACTAGCAACACATTCAAGCTCAAAGGTCTTATTAAAATCAGGAAGTTGGAGAAGAGGTGCATGTGTCAACTTATCTGTCAACATGGTGAATGTTGGAAATGGAGGTGGCCCTAATCACCCACTTGAAGGTGGACCTATACCTAGGAACACCCACTCACTCTGTAGTGGACAGCTTTATAATTTCTAATTACTTAGTGCCTTTTGGTCCTTTTTGGCTGCAGGGCCGACCTTCTAGCTCCTGGGTGGCAGAGCCAACCTACAGATGAAGCTAGCTTCCGGGTGGTGGAGCCAACCTTCAGATGAAGCTTGGACCGTTGTGATCCCGAGGGCAAAGCCAACCTTCGATAGATCACAATCCATGCACTAAGTAGTTAGAAACTATAGAAGCAGACTGGAAGACCAACTCTTTTGAACAACACTTTATTACACGAACAACAATATTACATGAGAGTGTGGACACTTCTTAAGTGGCTATCCTAGCACTCATTCACACACTCACCTAGCACTACAACCCCAACTCTCTCTAATGCTTGTGGCTTGTATGTGTTGTTGCCTCTAAGATTACTAGGGGAGGGAGAGGGGGTTCTCATATATATAGACCATGGCGACACATATGGTGATGACATGTGTCCCCTACTCTAGAACCTTCGTAGATATTTTCTACTTTACCATACAACAAAAGATATTATAGAATATTCCTAGATATATTTTTCACTTGCCATATAAGACAAGTGACTCTAGAACTTTCCATAATCAGCGTCACAATAGCCAACCAACTGACAGTCTTTTATCTTCTTATATAGAATACCAAAATTGATGGTATCCTTGACATACCTTAAAATACGCTTGACTGCATCAAGATGAGATTTCTTTGGATTGCTCATATATCGACTAACCACACCAACGGAGTAAGCAATATCGGGACGGGTTAGTGTAAGATATATGAGACTTCCAACCATTTTTTGATATATGGTCACATCCTCCAAGTTCTTATCATCATCCACTTTGAACTTCACATTAGGATCCATAGGAGTAGAGATAGGTTTGCAGTCAAGCATGCCATACCTTTCAAGAATATATTTGGTATATTTCTGTTGACCTAAGAATATTCCCTCTTTTGTATGCTCCACCTCCAATCCAAGGAAATGCTTTAAATCTCCAAGCTCCTTCATTTGAAATTGGATGGAGAGATTCTTTCTAATCCTTTGTATCTCCTCAACATTGTCTCCCGTGATAATTAAGTCATCAACATAAACAAGAACTATTGCTATTCTTCCTTCTTTAAAGTTCACAAACAAACTAGAATCCGATGGAGCAACCTTAAAATCATTTTGAATAAGGAACTCACCGATCTTTCCATACCATGCTCTTGGGGCTTGTTTAAGACCATAGAGTGCCTTATTCAATTTGCAAACATATTTTGGATGCATCTTACTCTCAAAGCCTCTTGGTTGCTCCATATATATCTCTTTGTCAAGTTCTCCATGTAGGAATGCATTCTTGACATCCAACTGCCATAATCTCCATGATTTAGTCGCTGCCAGTGCAAGTAATACTCGGACAGTTGTAATCTTGGCAACCGACTAAATGTTTCTTCATAATCCAGTCCATACTGTTGAGAGAATCCTCGAGCAACAAGTTGAGCTTTATACCTCTCAATTGTGCCATCAAAGTGAATCTTTATCTTATATACCCATTTGCAGGATATTGGTCTCACATCCTTTGGTTTTGGCACTAATTCCCATGTTTGATTTCCTTTTAGTGCTTCAATTTCCTCCTTCATAGCATTTTGCCACTCTTGACTTTTTTCTGCTTCTTCATATGAAGATGGCTCAATAGGTAATTCATCAGTGAGAGAAACAAACCCATACCTTGGAGGTGGCCCTGTTTTCCTTATTGTCCTCTGTAATTTTTGGATAGGCTCTTGAACCTTCTTTTGAGCTGGCCAATGTACACCCGTTTTCCATGGGCTCTTCCCCTTGCTTGGAGAATGATCCGGAGTGGGGAT
Source organism: Panicum hallii (assembly GCF_002211085.1). Taxonomy (NCBI): domain Eukaryota; kingdom Viridiplantae; phylum Streptophyta; class Magnoliopsida; order Poales; family Poaceae; genus Panicum; species Panicum hallii. The sequence continues at coordinate 37,968,604 of NC_038050.1, read as the reverse complement.
CTGCTCCTCTCGTTATACTTCTTCTAGAACCTTCTCAATGCCATCATGAGACTCCTCTTGAATCTCTTCCGGTACCTCCACCAAGTCATGAGATTCCGGCAACGCAACCTTCTCAGGAGACCACCATGCCGAAGCTTCATCAAACACCACATTCCTTGAGATGTGGCATTTCCCCGTGGTTGGATCACAGCACCTCCAACCTTTCCGTGCATCATCATAGCCCACAAAGATGCATCGAATTGCCTTCTTTTCAAACTTGCTCCTTAGGTGGTCTGGTACAAATACGTAGCATACACATCCAAAGACCTTGAGATGGCTTACCGTTGGCTTCACCTTCCATAGCATCTCATGAGGAGACTTGAATCCCAACTTTGATTGTGGGAGCCTATTAATCACATAGGTTGCTGTCCTTATACACTCAGCCCAGAACCTTCTAGGAACAATCTTTGCATGGAGCATACTTCGACATATTTCTGCAAGATGCCGATTCTTTCACTCTGCAACTCCATTTTGTTGTGGGGTATGAGGGCATGTTAATTGCCTCCTTATCTTATTCTCCTTAAGATAGTTGGTGAACTCATTTGATAAATATTCTTTCCCATTATCAGTCCGAAGACACTTAATTTTCATATCGAGCTCACCTTCTACCTTCTCCTTAAAGTCCTTAAACTTCAAAAAGGTTACGACTTCTCCTTCATAAAGTAAACCCAAATATACCTTGAGAAGTCATCAATAAAAGTCACCATGTACCTCATACCTCCAAGAGATATTTGCTTCACTGGACCGAAAACATCCGAATGTATGAGTTCCAACGGTGTCATCGATTGGTGCTCAGACTCTTTGTATGGTAATTGATGAGCCTTGCCAAACTGACAACCGGCACAAACCGTATCAATTTGGATATCCATTTGAGGAAGCCCCTTCAAAACGTGCTTTTGCATCATCTCCTTTAATTTCCTATAATTGACTTGTCCAAGGCGGGCATGCCAAAGATCCCCGGTCTCACTCCTTCGAGTCTTATCCACATAAGCGGACTCAGCAGAGAGGATATGGACTGATTGTCTCCTCTTTCCTTCCAAAATTGGTGTGCCAATCACCTTTACTTTTTTTATATAGACACACCTTCCAGTCCAAAGAGAACATATTTTCCTTCTTCTGTCAACTGAGAGACTGATAGAAGATTTTTCTTCAACCCGGTGACATGATATACCTTGTTGAGTTGGAGTTGATGAGGACCATACCTTGGAATGGTTGTCTTTCCAACATGAGAAATAACCAATCTTGAATTATCAGCTATTAATACTTCTCTTCCTCCTTTGTATTCTGTCATATCCTCTAACTTCTTATCGTCATTAGTCATGTGATTGGAGCACCCAGAATCAATGATCCAATCTTCCTTATAGTCAATTTTTGGATCAATTGTCTCTGCAAAAGCAGGTACCTCAATGTCCTCCTCCAACTCATTATCTTCTACTTCTTGAGAAAAACTGGCTTCAATATCCCATTCTTCTTCACTGTTAGGTGCTTCCTCCTTTTTCTCTTCCTTTATGGTAGTGGCTATATTTCCTTCAAAATGTCTTTTTGGAAGACGACAATCTCTAGCAAAATGGCCAGCCTTACAACAATTGAAGCACCCTACATTTTGCTTTTTTGGTTGATATTTTTTATCTTCTCTTCCTCTTGCTCCCCCTGAAGAAGGACTTCTTTCTTTGCATGATACTTATCACCATCTATCCACTTTGGCTTGAATCTTTCTTGTCTCCTAAATGAGCCCTTCTTCTTGTAAAGAGAGCCTCCTCTTCTTCTTCTCGGTAATACTCCCCATCCGCTTAGCCAACTCTTCTTGGTTAACCAATAGATTCTCTAGCTCAACCAAAGATGGTTGATTCGGCACCCTCTCATGGCAGCAATAAATCCACTATACTTAGATCTAAGCCCATGAATTATTATCCTCTTCATACGAGCTTCACCAATCTTCTCCTCGGGTTCAAGCTGAGATATCTCTGTACAAATAGACTTCACCTTGGTAAAACATTGACTGATAGTCAAGGTTCCTTGAGAGATACCTGCTAACTCATTCTCCAGGAGTTGTAGGCGTGCTTCATTCTTCTTGGAAATCAACTTTTCCAAAGTCTCCCAAGCTGTCTTCGGAGTATCTGCATCTCTAATATGCTCTAGTAGGTCCTCCTCGATTGTAGTCTTCAACACGAACATGGCTTTGCTAGCTTTAATTTTCCATTTTCGTAAGGGCTCCCCTTGATCCTTCTCCTTCCCTGGAGGCACAACCTCACTGCCTGCAATAACCTCCCACAAATCTTGACCTTGCAAGTAGGACTCGATGCAGGTCTTCCAATAACCATAGTTGTGGCTGTTGAGCTTCCTGATTCCACTGCTTGCACCAAGATTTGCCATAGTGATTGACGCCCAGCGTCAGCTCCTCTGGTCCCTGACCTACAAGCTTCACAGTCCCAGACTATGCACCAACAAAGTCTCCCCTTAGCACCTGCTTGACAGTGGATACCACAAGCACTTGTGCTCACCGATGCCTCCTCAAGATGATGATGGTCTCGGACGAACCTGGCTCTGATACCAATTGTTGGAAACAGAGGTGGCCCTAATCACCCACTTGAAGGTGGACCTATACCTAGGAACACCCACTCACTCTATAGTGGACAGCTTTATAATTTCTAATTACTTAGTGCCTTTTGGTCCTTTTTGGCTGCAGGGCCGACCTTCTAGCTCCCGGGTGGCAGAGTCAACCTACAGATGAAGCTTGCTTCCAGGTGGCAGAGCCAACCTTCAGATGAAGCTTGGACCGTTGTGATCCCGGGGCAAAGCCAACCTTCGATAGATCACAATCCACGCACTAAATAGTTAGAAACTATAGAAGCAGATTGGGAGACCAACTCTTTTGAACAACACTTTATTACACGAACAACAATATTACACGAGAGTATGAACACTTCTTAAGTGGCTATCCTAGCACTCATTCACACACTCACCTAGCACTACAACCCCAACTCTCTCTAATGCTTGTGGCTTGTATGTGTTGTTGCCTCTAAGGTTACTAGGGGAGGGAGAGGGGGTTCTCATATATATAGACCATGGCGACACATATGGTGATGACATGTGTCCCCTCCTCTAGAACCTTACTAGATATTTTCTACTTTACCAAACAATAAAAGATATTATAGAATATTCCTAGATATTTTTTTCACTTGCCATATAAAACAAGTGACTCTAGAACTTTCCATAAATATTTATATCCATGGTAATATCTTCACCTTCAAAATATCTTCTTTCTTGCATCATCAAGAGTATTCTAGAAGATTGACTTGTTTTCTTTCAATAGTGAATGCATTCTCTTGTGTGGTGCCCCAAGAAAAAGGCACCCCTTCTTCGTAAGCGCATTCAACGGTGCTGCAATGGTGCTGAAATCCTTCACGAAGCAATGATAGAACCCAGCAAGTTCTAGAAAACTCCGCACCTGTGTGATGGTCTTTGGTACAGGGCATCCCTGAATAGCTTCCACCTTGGCTTGATCAACTTCAATTCCCTATGGAGTAACAATATAGCCAAGAAAAGATACTCGATCTATGCAAAAGACGCACTTCTCAAGGTTACCAAATAAACGTGCATCACGTAAAGCAGTAAAAATAGCATGTAAATGATCAAGATGTGCCTCCATGGATTTGCTATAAATCAATATATCATCAAAGTAGACTACAACAAATTTGCCAATGAAAGCACGCAGAACCTCATTCATTAATCGCATGAAGGTACTAGGTGCATTAGTTAACCCAAAAGGCATGACTAGCCACTCATATAACCCGAACTTAGTTTTAAAAGCAGTTTTCCATTCATCTCCCAAATTCATGCGAATCTGGTGGTACCCACTACACAAATCAACTTTGGTAAAAACAACAGCACCACTCAATTCATCAAGCATATCATCCAAACGTGGAATAGGATGTCGATATCGAATTGTGATATTGTTAATAGCTCTACAATCGACACACATACACCATGTTCCATCTTTCTTGGTGACTAAAATAACCGGAACAGCACAAGAACTAAGGGACTCATGTACATAACCTTTGTTGAGTAGTTCTTGCACTTGTTGCTGAATCTCTTTCGTTTCTTCCGGATTGGTCCTGTACGGCGCACGGTTGGGCAACGATGCACCTGGAATCAGATCAATTTGGTGCTCAATCCCTTGTATTGGTGGCAGCCCCGCTGGTATTTCACTTGGAAACACATCAGAATACTGCTGCAAAATGTTAGCGACAGCAGGGGGCAAGGAGTGCTGCATATCGTGAATGGAAATCAAAGCATCTTTGCACACCAAAGCATAGGCAACAGAAGTGGTAGCAATCAAGTCATTATATCAGATTTAGTAGCAAGCAAGCAAATTCCTTTCAATCGTATCTCATCTTGCTTTTTAGCAACCGACTTGACAATTTTATTGGTCTCACTTTTAGCTTTGGCAGCTCTAGCAGTATCATCATGCACAATAGCTTCAGGAGACATAGGAAGCAACACAATTTTCTTATCATGGTGCAAGAGCGAAAAATGATTTGATCCACCATAATGCACACAATCCGTATCAAATTGCCAAGGCCTACCGAGTAGAATATGGCAAGCTTGCATAGGCACAACATCGCACTCAACAACATCATGATATGATCCGATTGCAAAATTAATGCGCACCAGCCTCGTTACCTTAGGCTTACCACTGTTGTTTAGCCATTGAATGTGATACGGATGTGGTTGTGGTTTGGTGCTGAGTGCAAACTTCTCCACCAGTTCGCTGCTAGCCAAATTGTTGCAGCTACCTCCATCAATAATCATACGATAGGAATGCTCTTTAATGACACACTTAGTTTGGAACAGCGTGTGTCGCTGATTTTGCTCCGCCTTCTCCATTTTTGCACTAAGCACACGCTGCACAATGAGACTCTCGTAGTGTTCGGCTGCACCTGCATCAATATATTCGTCTGGTGTTCCCTCATTACCTGCATGGTCAGCAGCAAACAAAGCAAGTGTATTGTCATCAAAATCACTAGCAGAGGAATACACACCATCATCTCTGACCACCAAAACACGCTTGGTAGGATAGTCACGCTGCACGTGCCCAAAGCCCTTGCACCGATGACACTGGACATCCTTGTTCTACCCGTGGATGCAACCGAGGAAGCACTAGCGGCTAGCTTCTGGACAGTCTTGGTTGCTGAAGTGGTGGGAGGAGCGCGTGGCTTGTCGCTGGATGGAGAAGGTGCTACTGTACGACTCGGTGAAGGAGCTGGTACAGGTGCACATCCGCCCATAGAAGTAGTCGTGCGTGGTTGCCATGATGTAGATTTACCTGCAGAAACATTAGACCTAGCACTAGCACATTATCCTTGTACCTCCCTTTCAGCTTTACAAGCAAGATGGAACAAACGGGTTACGTTAGTATAATCTTTATACGCAAGAATGTCCTGAATTTCTCGATTTAACCCACCCAAAAAACTAGCCATAGCAGGCTCCTCACCCTCCACTAAATTACAACGAAGCATACCCATTTGCAATTCCTGATAATATTCTTCTACACTTCTAGTGCCCTGCCTCAATTGTTGTAACTTATGTAACAAATCACTTGCATAGTAAGAAGGAACGAATCTAGCCCGCATGACCCGTTTCAAAGCATCCCAAGTTTGTGGCATGTCATTAGCATTTTTCTTGCCATGTTTTATCCACCAAACAGAAGCAAAATCAGTGAACTCACTAGTAGCATCCCTAACACATGCATTCTAAGGAAAATCATGGCAAGCAAACTTTTGATCAACAGCAATTTCCCAAGTAATGTATGCATCAGGGTCATATATACCATCAAAAGGAGGTATCTTAAATTTAATCTTGCTGAAAGCATCATCATTGTTGCGTACCTCACGTCGGTGAAAACCACCCATACCTCTATGATTAGTGCGTAGCCGTCGGCGATGGCGAGCGTCTTGTTCATCTTGTTCAGTATCAGCAATATATTCATCCTCCCAATCATCACGCTGTTCGTTGGTCTTCGTATGGAGCTCATCAAAACGCCGCAAAAGAGCAGCGAGACTCTTGTCAATATTGCCGACCGCTGTCTCCAGGCCCGTAAGCTCGGTGTTGGTGGCAATCTGCATAGCCTCCAATTGTCCAATCTTGTCATTCATCACCTGCATATCATTATCAAGTCCCTCTGTGTGCCGCTGCACTTGCCTTTCAAAATGTTGTATGATGCCCCTAGTACGTGGAGACTGATGCAAGCTATGATCCTCCTCCTCGGAGCCTGCCATGGTGAGAAACACAAGGATAACAAGAAAAACAAGTGAAGTAGTAAAATCCCTACAGCTAATAGGGTGTAGCTACTGCAAGGCGCTCACTCTCAACCTGTTGCACAAGTTCTTACCAATTCTTACCTTGCTGCCAGGAGGGGACGGCAACCAACAAGTCCGCAACCATGGAATGAAGTGTATCGGTGCTGCAGCAACAAGACCTGTGGAGCTGTAGTCTAATATGTGGAGCTGTAGGCGGGCTGGAACAAAGAAGTACTAGCACCACGTTAGTCACAAAAGCAAGCTGAATAGTCGGTCAACGGTGGTATTGTGCTGGTCCTAGTCTAGACTGTGCTAGAGACGCGAGCCTAGACACAAAAGAAGTCACAAAACACCACCCCGAATAGAAGGGAAAAACAAACGCAATGAATTAGCCCCTTGCTTCTTTTTTTTCTTTTCTTTTTCAGGGGAACCTCAAAAACGGATTCTATGAACAAAAGAATACAAGTGAGCAAGTCACCACACACGCTTGTTCCAAAAAGAGTAGGGGTATACAGGTAATATATATATGAAGTATGATTGCCTCCAGTGCATAGTTCAGACTCAGATTCAACCAGCACCGAATTCAACTCGGACTTGATAACAAAGAGACACTCAGATTCGGCAATACGAGATGAATAGGCTACTCGAATTCAATTCGGTCTCGGCCAACACGCACTTAACCGATTCCAAGTCGAACTTGACAGCCAAAGTGTATTCTGATTCGGCCAAAATAGAGATTAAAAAGGCAATGTACATGACCAACGTGACAAGAACTCAAAACTCTAAAGGACTACAACTAAGACCACCAACTTGACACAACCGATGCAATCATAAACTCAACAAGCCCTAACTAAGCAGTACTAGTAAAGGCTCAAAAGGGTCTATAGGGTTGCGGTGGGGGGGGGGAGGGTAATTTCTACTATTTTTGGCTTTTTCTGGACTGTAAGAAAAATAAAAATAGCGAAGGATTGGAAGTCTCTCACCGAACAACCTTGCTCTGATTACCAACTGATGTGAACCTGCTAGGGTTTGTTCCCGATCTTTCGATGAGTGGCGTGGGATAACTCGATTGATGGAGGAGGCGATGTTCTCGGCCCGACTACAGCCTTCCAAGGATGTTGCGCCTTAGCAACCGATACACCACCTCCTATGGTTGCCGCGATCTTGTGGAGCGCGACACCCGGCCATTAGGGCACTCGTCCTGCAAGCAATTGAAGAACCAGCAAGAACAAGTAGAATAAGTACTGAATTTATGAGATGTAATTGAAGGTCTCAAACTGAATCTTAATTATGGTGGGGTTCCGCAAACAAGTGGATGGGCGGCTGGATCAGCAGGCGCGTCTATAAGGAAGTAGCAAAAGCTAAACTTGCATCTAACAAAATCCGAGTGTTCTTGACAGCGGCTAAAGGTTTTAAAGAAGTGGGAGAATGACCACAAGGGTGCTGGGGTCATGTTCCAACCCTAGGACACATCCGACTAGGACTCAACTTGATACACAGCCCATTAGGCCAAAATAGGGTGACACAACACCGTGGCTGAAAAGGACTCTGTAGTAAATCAAGGATTGCGGTTGACTCCGAATAGATATGGAGGTGATTCTGGATCCTTTGGAAAGTATATTTGATAAGTCCAGGAAGTACTTGAACAACCCAAACGGAGTCTGGATGAGGTTGTGGCGGCCGTCACAAGTCGTGTCTGTCCTACAGTCCGAATCCAGCCTGCACGATGCCTCTTCCCTTTTGATCCAATCCATTGTTCCTGAGTAAAACAAGAGTGCACATGTCTCCATTGTCTAAATATTATGAACCTGAGCTTAAGAGTAAACTTACTTGATGGGTAAGCCGACGAGCACGAGCGCGAGTAATAGGACCAAGAGGTGTTGTCGAAGTAGATACTGGTGTAGGTGTGGATGTATCGTTGGTGGCGATTTCCTCATCAGAAGTGTTGTTGATGGTGAGTAACACTAGTTATCTGAACGTTTATAGGGATGCATCGGCTTTTCATACTATATTTATGCGTTGCCTGTTTCCTGTAAACGTTTAGCTATCCTCGCGCCCAATCTCGGGTGTAAGGGCAGCACCTTGCTCTGTTTTCGATTAGTAGATCCAATCTGTTATGGTTAGTGTTTGTTCATCAAAGATTTAGTTTAATATCTGCATGATTAGGTCCTTCAAACGAGTTAAATGATCCGGCAGTACGTTTGATGCTTTGTATTAACCTAAAGAGGGATTGTTCTGGAAATCGGCTCTCTGTTGGTTTTTAGGCCTCTGTTTAGGTTGCTATTCCATTGTCTTTCGTATTTGTTAGGCTTAGCTACGCGTAGGATGTTCCGGTTATGCGGTGAAAGCTTAACCGTCGTAGATTGAATTAGCTTATTGATTACAGAGCAAGTTTATATTACCATCGGATATATGCGCTTTGTCTAAATACTCAGATCCGATCTGATACTGGAAGACAATCGGCTCTTTACAGCCGATATCGGGGATCACCCAATGAGCCGATCATGGCTCGGATTAATGTTGAAATGTGTCTGTGCATGCAGGAAACTAACCGAAATCACTTCTACACCTTCCTGATCAGGTACAAGGTCAGGTGGCACGCCTAGCAACCTAGACGCCAGGTCGTGTGCTGGATCTTAGGCCGTTGACCGAGGGACCGGGGCCCACCAACAGTCCCGGGAGCCTCCCAGCTCCTCGTGTTGCCTGTCGTTGCTCGCCGGTGGGTTTTGACCCACAACAGCAACTTCATTTAGCGAACTTGTGCGTTAATGAGACCAGTTCGGCCAATTTTGCATCGACTTTCGTGCTATAATGAAACGGTCCGAAACGTCCCAAAACATGAGTTTTGGGTCCAATTTAGTGGATCGGGTGTGCTCGTTGCGAAAAATTCAGATGCGATATTGTTTAGCGAACTTCTGCGATAATGGCACCAGTTCGGCCAGTTTTGCAACGACTTTCGTGCATTAAAGAAACGGTCCGAAAGGCCCCAAAACATGAGTTTTGGGTCCAATGTAGTGGATCAAGTGCGTTCGTTGCGAAAAATTTTGACGCAACTTCGTTTAGCGAACTTGTGCGTTAATGGTGCCATTTCGGCGAGATTTGCATCGAGTTTTGTGCAGTAACGAAACGGTGCGGAACATCCCAAAACATAAGTTCTGGGTTGAATGGAGTGGATCAGATGTGTTTGTTGCGAAAAATACCAACACAACTTCGTTTAGCGAACATTTGCGTTAATAGCGCCAGTTCCGCCAGTTCTGCATCGACTTTTGTGTATTAACGAAATGGTACGAAACGCCCCAAAACATGAGTTTTGGGTCCAATGGAGTGGATCGGGTACGTTCGTTGTGAAAATTTTTAACACAACTTCATTTCGCGAACTTGTGCATTAATGGCTCCAGGTCGGCCAGTTTTGCATCAACTTTCATGCAGTAACGAAATGGTCCGAAACGCCCCAAAATATGAGTTTTGGGTCCAATTTAGTGGATCGGGTACGTTCGTTGCGAAAAATTCTGATGCGACTTTCTTTAGCGAACTTGTCCGTTAATGGCACCAATTTGGCCAGTTTTGCATCGACTTTTGTGCAATAACGAAACGGTTCGAAACACCACAAAACATGAGTTTTGGGTCCAATTGAGTGGATCGGGTGCGTTCGTTGCGAAAATTTTTGACGCAACTTCATTTAGCGAACTTGTGCGTTAATGGCACCAGTTCGGCAAGTTTTGCATCGACTTTCGTGCAGTAACGAAACGGTTCGAAACGCCCCAAAATATGAGTTTTGGGTCCAATTTTGTGACAGTTCAAGTACCTGTAAGCTAGGCATATAATTTGTTAGTGTGAAGTATGTGCTTGTTAGTGTAAAGCTTGTGTGTGTAAAGGGTATTTTTATAATTACAGAAAAACCTAGGGTTGTTTTTGCAAAATGTATTTGGATGGGAGGTAATTTCAAAATAAGGATGTTTATATAATTTTACAAAAGTACAAGTCCTTTTATGCAAGTAGTTGAATTACAAAAGTAACTTTCAAAGTTACTCAGGGCTAAAGTGTAAAAAGGTGCAAGTCATTATGACATGTCTATCCAATCTATCCAATCATTATGACGTGTCTATCCCGTCATCATGACGTGTCATAAATGCTTGCATTTAGGTCCTAAATGTTATGAAATTACACTCTTTAGAACAAAAGTAATTCAAATCCAACCTTTGTTCAAAATTTAACATGTAAAGAGATAAGCTTTGGATTTTTGAACTTGAGCCCTAAAGCAATGTTGTAGAGTTTGAAAAACTCTCCAACTTTCATTTTGGGCATTTCTTCATTAGGGTTTTAGATTAATGAGAAATTTTACTTTACCAAGAGGTCCCTGCAATTTTCTAAATTTGCGCACAAGTCCTTGGGAAATCCTATTTCTCCTTCCTCTCTGTTCTCCCTCTCTCTGGCATCCTTTCTTTTCCCCACCGGCGGCGCCTCTTCCTGGGGGGTTTTCCCCTGCCTCCCTCCCTCTGCGCGCTCCAGCCCGGCGTGGATCCGAACGGGCGCAAGGACCGGCGACGGCGTGTAGGGCGGGGCGCTCAGGCGCGTGTGTGCGGGCGTGGCATTGGCGGCACTGGAGCGGAGCGCGGGACGGGCGGCGCCGAGCTTGGGCGGAGGCGGCGACGTCCGGGGCGCTCCTCCCCCGAGTGAGCTGCGGCAGCGCCCAGGGGTCTCCTCCCCCACGTCCTCCTGCGCAGGCGAGCGGCTACGACACCAAGGGCCTCCTTCCCCGAGTGACCGGCGGCGGCGCGCAGGCGCGCATGCGCGGGTGGAGCTGCGGCGCGGTGGCTCGGCGTGGAGGCACCACTAGGTGTACTGGCTGGGCTCCTTCCTCGGCATCACGCCGCTGGCCGTGGGGTTCCTGCTGGGTGTCAACGTACTGGCGGGTGTTCGGGCCGGCGCTCGTCGGGTGGCGGTGGAGATGGCCCCCGGTGCGGGTGGGCTTCGATTCTCGCGGAGGCAGAGGGGGTGAGTGTGGCACAGCATAGGACCGGCAGCCAGCTCGGCTCGTTTCTGCAAGCGCGTGCGCGCGCGAGGCAACAAGCCACGCGCGAGTAGGCTAGGGGCTAGTGGAGCGGGAGCGTTCTGCCGGCGATGGTGGTAGGCTGGCCCGGATGGCGTCGCAGCAGGCGGAGAGGGCGGCAGAGCTACATCTTGTGCGAACGGGAGTGGCGCACAGGGGCTGCGGCCAGGCGCGGCGGCCCTACGGGTGGCTGCGCAGGCATGCCGGCAGTGCACGCACAGGAGCAGTCAGGTCAAAGAGGGTTTCTTCTTGTGCGAGCAGGAGCATTCTGCCGATCATGCTTTAGCAGCACACGTGCGTGAGCGGAGGAGGCTCAGCCCGTGAGCAGGAGAACCCTGAGGTTCGCGAAGGAGTCGGCATAACGAACCAATCCGACCCTATCGGCTTCTCCCATGAGTCCACGACATCCAGCAGCTCTTACCCCTCACCGATTGCTCAAGCAAGACCACAATGCCTCGAGGAAGCTCTTGGACCCCCCTCATCGAGCCTCTTCGATCCCTGTATGCCGGAACATCGTCGCTGTGGCAAAGCCGACCGTCGCCGCCACGGGTCACCGCGGGGAGTATTCCTCCGGCCATTCTCCGCCCACTACAACCCCTCCCGGCAAGCTTCTTCGTCACCCGTTGAACCTCTCCAGTTCCACCTCGCCGCCCTTCCCGTACCGGAACCTCGCCACCATCGAGCACTTCTCATCGCCGATCCTGCTCGCCACGGGAATTCACTTTCCGCCCGTTCTCCTCCACAACCAAGTCTACCCCAAGGTTCCCCATGACCCACTGAATCTTCTTAGCACCGGCAACCCCCTTTGCCGAAACGTCATCATCTTCTTCCTATCCTCTGTTTTCCCTGACCAGGGACTTAATTGCTTCGATTTAGAAAGTTTTGGGGTGCTCTCTGTAAAATTTCCAGAGCCTTCTTTATTTCAAATCAGTGAACTTCTAAATTTCATAGAAATTCGTAAGAAATTCATAAAAATACAAAACCAGTTTTGTTTGAATCCTTAGGTCAAAATCTACAAGTTTTATGTTGTGATCTTGAGCTGAAAGTCTTTGAATTGTGGTCTAGGTTAAATATTAGGAAATGAGTGTTTTATTTGTATCTTATGTTATATGCATGTTGTAGCTGAAATTTAAATCATAGGAGGTGTGTCTCAAGTAGATTTTTGTGTAGCTAGTTAAGTTAGTATAAACTCGATAAATGACTGCCCAGTAGAAGAGTGAATAACATGTTTGATAAATAGAATGTCTTTTGTGTTACATTGTCTTGATTGCTTGGTAGTGTTAGCTCATATGTTTGTGATAGAGATGTGTGATGTTTAGTTAATCCTTTCACACGAGTGCTCATGTCCCTGCCATCAAGACATTATCCTTGTCTTGATTGTAGTCTCCTTAAGGTCCTTTTCACATAAGGATCCTTGTTAGTTCTTGTGTATCTGCTGCTTAGCTAATACATCTCTGTAGCTATGCTTCAGCATCGGCTATTAGCTCAGCCGCTAAGCATCTGTTTCAATTGAATCTATGATGTTTCATTATAACGGCTGTCAGCCGATGCAATTCATTTGATATGCTTCTACCATCGGCTGGTTAGCCGATACGGTTGTTATCTTTCTAATATCGGTTACTGCTGATACAATTCTTTTGTTCTGTCCTACATCGGCTGCACATAGTGGATGTATTAAAGGTACACACACAATCTTAGGATTCTTGCCATTGGCCGATCCAAACCGATTCTAGTTGTTTTCCATATCGGTCAAATATGGCCGATCAATCCTTAGTTTTCCCATCCTTATCCGCACACTTCTATCAGCCGATTTATCGGCTAGAAAATCGGCTATATACCTATCGATCACATACCCTCAACCACACTCCGATCGGCTGCTTATCTGTAAAACATATCCTCATCGGCACAAACCCATCAGCCACATCCTCTTCAGTTTAATTCCGCACTTGTGGTCTCATCAGCCTAGTCCGATATTAGTGTTATGTTCCACCTGGTTCTTGTAGCGAGTTCGGTTTAGATGACCCCATCGGCTGTACGTCAATCGATTGTTGTACTGACGTAATCAAGTCGATGCAACCACACCTAGTTACCTAGGATAACACTTAAGCACATCTCAGTTAGGCACAGTTAGTGCAGAGTAGGACAATCAGCTACACGGTTGATATGACCCAATAAATATAGGAGAACATTAAGGATGAAAACCGGCTACACAGCCGACCCACCAATCGGCTGAATACGCCAAGACACAGGCCATACGGATGCATAGTTTGACTAGTCTACCAATACACCATCGGCTAATTACTCGCACTAATCGACTAGCATGCCGATTCACAGATCGACAAGTACACAACCCTAGATCAGTAAGATAGCACAGTAGACACGCCTCTATTAAGGCACGACCAAAGCGCATCAATCGGCTAAACCTGATGCACCCTCGTCGACTAAGACAAGCCGATACACCAACCATCAGTTAGGCAAAAACGTGCTGATAACTAGATCGAATCAGCAAGATCCTTCCTTGTTCTGTCCTTGAAACACTGTACCTTTAATATTCCTACCTCTGTCCGCTGTTTTAACCTTAGGTGAAACCAAAACGGTTAATCTCTTCTACTCATATACAGAAACTACTCATGCCGATTTCTCTTCTAAACAGAAATCAGCAAATTTCCTAATGCTGTGTAGATAGCTCCCTCCTTTGCCAATTCTATCGGCTGAACCCTGTTGTTTTCAATTGGATCTGTTGTAACCTTCAACAAATAGCCAATTTTAATCAGTTGTCCAACTAAAGCTCTACCCAAGATAGTTTCTGATCTTTTTGATTGTTATATGAGTAATATGTTAAATGTGTGTTGGATTGCAACTTTATCGTAAAGTAAAATAGTTTTATGTGCACACTTTGAATGTAATGTTGCATTGCATGTAGATACAATTACTTCCGTAGACGGTACCTACGAAATCTCCCAGGAGTCTGCAGAGGATGTTTCTGAAGACCAAGTGAACGTCACCAAGGGATTATCTGAAGCGCCGAACCAAAGTTCGGAAGATAACAATACTAACATCTCTGACTCCAGCCCCACCAATAAAGGCAAGCCCCAGACATAAACCCACTATTTATTTACACTGCAATCTACATTTATATATATACTTGTGCATTAAGTTCTTAGAAGTTGAATTGAAACCCTAGTTGCATATTTCTAGGAACCGATGTACTGAATATTAGAACCTGAGTCCATATCGGCTAGATGCTCTGCTAATAGGACCGGTAGAAGTCGAGTGATTTCCTGTCACTCGCGCGATATAGGAGTTGAATGTTTACTATCTTGCAATCACTATAAGGATCATGGACGGGGTCATGTGCAGTAATATGACCTGGAAGTTTACCCCGTCTGTGTTGATAAAAGTTGATAAGTCCGCAGTGTGTGGTAGTGGTGGCTAAGCGTTTGAAAGTACTAGCCACATGTCGCGAAATATGGTAAAGCGGTAAGCCTAGTACCTGAATGGCCCGGCAAATGGAAATGTCTCCACCACTCGATTATTTTGGTTTCTGTTGTACACACGCACCGACGTGTGGGAGTGTGTTCTGCAAGGCAGACAGGAGTACGATCATGTAGTCGCGCTACAGACGTATGTCCTGCACAATTGGTGTGCGTACGGTCCTGCAGTCACTTGTGGTGGCCCTGATCCATAACCCAGAATATGAGGGAAACGGTTGCTTCGGAACGATCTTTGGATGTTCCAAGTGTGTGTGTTAGGTTTACCTTGCAAGGTTGAAATTCGATTCAGAATCGTCCGTTTCTCGCGGAGATCGAGACTGCTTATTCCTTCTGCCACATAGAGTAAGAAGTGTAACTATTGATGGAATAATCTTGATGGATGATAATCTCTACCTTGCTTGTATAGATTAGGTGCTTACCTAGAATGGTTAATAAAACTAGAATCTGAAGCTAAAATATGAAAGTTAGCTCATACTCTTTGTTGCTTTTCAGCTGAAATTAAACCCAGAACCATTATAGGCCTTCATAAGTCTAGTTACATGGCTAAGTATACCATAAAATGGGTAAGCCTTGCTGAGTATTAGTATACTCAGCCTTGCTAGTTATATGTTTTTCAGATAATGTCTTTGAAGACCCTACTCTTCCCTTGTCTTGGCCCTGTGCTCTTCCAGATGGTTGGTCCGTGGAATGGGATCCATCCCCGGCCAATACTGATGATACCGAGTGATGTCGTGCCCGGGCTTAGCATGACATCCGTCTTGACGACGTGCTGTAAATCATCGTGTATGTTTTCCGCTGCCAAAAATCATAACTTTAATAGTTTGTAATAATTTTTCTAAATTTGGAACTTCGTACTACTTTTGGAAACTCTTGTAATGTAATTCCCTATGATGTAAAATATGATGGTGACTGTATCTCTGGACTCACCTTCGTGTGAGGTAACCTTATTTGATCCTGTTTCGGTGGTTTATCGGGACGGGCCAAGGGATTATACCGTTTGAAGTATGTTGGAGCCCTCTGGAGTGGACTCGCGTACTTGAGCCAGCATAATTCAGGTTGGTTCTGCCACAAATTTAGTGGATCAGGTGCGTTCGTTACGAAAAATTCTATCGCAACTTTGTTTAGTGAACTTGTGCGTTAATGGCACCTGTTCGGCCAGTTTTAAATCAACTTTCGTTGCGAAATTTTCCAACATAACTTCGTTTAGCGAACTTGGGCATTAATGGCACCAGTTCGGCCAGTTTTGCATCGAGTTTGGTGCAGTAACAAAACGGTCCGGAACATCCCAAACCATGAGTTTGGGATCGAATGGAGTGGATCAGGTACGTTCATTGCGAAAAATGCCAACGCAACTTTGTTTAGCGACTTGTGCATTTACGAAAAAGTACGAAACACCATAAAATATGAGTTTTGGGTCCAATGGAGTGGAACGGGTGCGTTCATTGCGAAACATTTCGACGCAACTTTATTTAGCGAAGTTGTGCGTTAATGGCACCAGTTCGGCCAGTTTTGCATCGACTTTCGTGTAGTAACGAAACGGTCCGAAACGCCCCAAAACATGAGTTTTTGATCCAATGGAGTGGGTCAGGTGCGTTCTTTGCGAAACATGCCAACGCAACTTCGTTTAGTGAACATGGGCGTTAGTGGCGCCAGTTTGGCAGATTTTGCATCGACTTTCGTGCATTAATGAAACGGTCCGGAACGCCCCAAAACATGAGTTTGGGGTCCAACGGAGTGCATCAGGTGCATTCGTTGCGAAATTTTCCGATGTAACTTTGTTTAGCGTACTTGTGCGTTAATGGTGCTAGTTCGGCCAGTTTTTGCATTGACTTTCGTGCAGTAACGAAACGGTCCGAAACGTCCCGAAACATGAGTTCTGGGTCCTATGGAGTGGATCAGGTGCGTTTGTTGCGAAATTTTCCGATGCAACTTTGTTTAGCGATCTTGTGCGTTAATGGCACTAGTTTGGCCAGTTTTGCATCAATTTTCGGGCAGTAACAAACGGTCTGAAATGCCACAAAACATGAGTTTTGGGTCCAGCAGAGTGGATTAGCTGCGTTCGTTGCAAAAAATGCCAATGCAACTTTGTTTAGCGAACTTGAGCGTTAACGGCGCTAGTTCGGCAAGTTTTGCATAGAGTTTCGTGCAGTAACGAAACGGTCTGAAACGCCCGAAAATATGAGTTTTGGGTCCAATGGAGTGGATCGGGTGCGTTCATTGCGAAAAGTTTAGACATGACTTTGTTTAGCGAACTTGTGCTTTAATGGCACCAGTTCGGCCTGTTTTGCATCGACTTTCGTGCAGTAGCGAAACGGTCCGAAATGCACCAAAACATGAGTTTTCGGTCCAATGGAGGTTATCAGGTGCGTTCGTTGCGAAAATTTTGACGCAACTTCGTTTATCAAACTTGTGCGTTAATGGCGCAATTTCGGCCAGTTTTGCATCGACTTTCGTGCAGTAACGAAATAGTCCGAAACGTACCAAAACATAAGTTTTGGGTCCAACGGAGTGGATCAGGTGCGTTCGTTACGAAATTTTCCGACGTAACTTCGTTTAGCGAACTTGGGCATTAATGGCACCAGTTCGGCCAGTTTTGCATCGAGTTTGGTGCAGTAACGAAACGGTCCGGAACAACCCAAAACATGAGTTTGGGGTCGAATGGAGTGGGTCAGGTACGTTCGTTGTGAAAAATACCAACGCAACTTCGTTTAGCGAACATTTGCGTTAATAGCGCCAGTTCGACCAGTTTTGCGTCGACTTTTGTGCATTTACGAAACGGTATGAAATGCCCGAAAATATGAGTTTTGGGTCCAATGGAGTGGAACGGGTGCGTTCGTTGCGAAACATTTTGACGCAACTTTATTTAGCGAACTTGTGCGTTAATGGCACCACTTCGGCCAGTTTTGCATCGACTTTCATGTAGTAACGAAACGGTCCGAAATGCCCCAAAACATGAGTTTTTGATCCGATGGAGTGGGCCAGGTGCGTTCGTTGCGAAACATGCCAACGCAACTTCGTTTAGCGAACATGGGTGTTAATTGCGCCAGTTTGGCAAATTTTGCATCGACTTTCGTGCATTAACGAAACGGTCTGGAACGCCCCAAAACATGAGTTTGGGGTCCAACGGAGTGCATCAGGTGCATTCGTTGCGAAATTTTCCGACGTAACTTCGTTTAGCGAACTTGTGCATTAATTGTGCTAGTTCGGCCAGTTTTTGCATCGACTTTCGTGCAGTAACGAAACGGTCCGAAACGCCCCAAAACATGAGTTCTGGGTCCAATGGAGTGGATCAGGTGCGTTTGTTGTGAAATTTTCCGATGCAATTTTGTTTAGCGATCATGTGCATTAATGGCACTAGTTCGGCCAGTTTTGCATCAACTTTCATGCCGTAACAAACGGTCTGAAATGCAACAAAACATGAGTTTTGGGTCCAATAGAGTGGATCAGCTGCGTTCGTTGCAAAAAATGCCAATGCAACTTCGTTTAGCGAACTTGAGCGTTAACGGAGCTAGTTCGGCAAGTTTTGCATCGACTTTCGTGCTGTAACGAAACGGTCCGAAACGCCCCAAAATATGAGTTTTGGGACCAATTTAGTGGATCGAGTGCGTTCGTCGCGAAAAATTCTGACGCGACTTTGTTTAGCGAACTTGTGCGTTAATGGCACCAGTTCAGCCAGTTTTTGCATCGACTTTCGTGCAGTAGCGAAACTGTCCGAAACGTCCCAAAACATGAGTTTTGGGTCCAATAGAGTGGATCAGGTACGTTCGTTGCGAAATATTTCGATGCAACTTCGTTTAGCGAATTTGTGCGTTAATGGTGCTAGTTCGGCCAGTTTTCCATCGACTTTTGTGCAGTAATGAAACG
This sequence comes from Panicum hallii, assembly GCF_002211085.1. Classification (NCBI taxonomy): domain Eukaryota; kingdom Viridiplantae; phylum Streptophyta; class Magnoliopsida; order Poales; family Poaceae; genus Panicum; species Panicum hallii. Next base: position 37,949,858 of record NC_038050.1, on the reverse strand, counting down.
GTCTGGAACATCCCAAAATATGAGTTTTGGGTCAAATGGAGTGGATCAGGTACATTCGTTATGAAAAATGCCAACGCAACTTCGTTTAGAAAACATCTGCATTAATAGCGCAGTTGAGCCAGTTTTCCATCGACTTTTGTGTATTAACAAAACGGTACGAAACGCCTCAAAATATGAGTTTTGGGTCCAATAGAGTGGATCGGGTGCGTTCGTTGTGAAAAATTTCGACGCAACTTCATTTAGTGAACTTGTGCGTTAATGGCACCAGTTCGGAAAGTTTTGCATGAACTTTTGTGCAGTAACGAAACGGTCCGAAACGCCCCACAACTCCAATTTAGTGGATCGGGTACGTTTGTTGCGAAAAATTCTGACGTGACTTAATTTAGCGAACTTGTGCATTAATGCCACCAGTTCGACCAGTTTTGCATTGACTTTCGTGGGGTAACAAAACGGTCCGAAACACCCCAAAATATGAGTTTTGGGTCCAATGCAGTGGATCAGGTGCGTTCGTTATGAAAAATTTCGACGCAACTTCATTTAGCGAACTTGTGCGTTAATAGCATCAGTTCGACCAATTTTGCATCGACTTTCGTGCAGTAACAAAATGGTCCGAAACGCCCCAAAACATGAGTTTTGGGTCCAATTTAATGGATCGGGTGCATTCCTTGTGAAAAATTTAGACGCGACATTATTTAGTGAACTTGTGCGTTAATAGCCCCAGTTCGGCCAGTTTTGCATCGGCTTTCGTGCAGTAATGAAACGGTCCGAAACGCCCCAAAACATGAGTTTTGGGTCCAATGGAGCGGATAAGGTGCGTTCATTGCGAAAAATGCCAACGCAACTTCGTTTAGCGAACATCTGCGTTTATAGCGCCAGTTCGGCTAGTTTTGCATCGACTTTTGTGCATTAACAAACGGTCCGGAACACCCCAAAACATGAGTTTTGGGTCCAATGGAGTGGATCAGGTGCGCTTGTTGCGAAAAATTTTGACGCAACTTCGTTTAGCGAACTTGTGCGTTAATGTCACCAGTTTGGCCAGTTTTGCATCGACTTTCGTGCAGTAACAAAACGGTCCAGAACGCCCCAAAACATGAGTTTTGGGTCCAATTTAGTGGATCGGATGTGTTCGTTGCGAAAAATTCTGACGCGACTTTGTTTAGCGAACTTGTGCGTTAATGGCACCTGTTCGGCCAGTTTTGCATCGACTTTCATGCAGTAACGAAATAGTCCGAAACGCCACAAAATATGAGTTTTGGGTCCAATGGATTGGATCGGGAGCGTTCGTTGCGAAAAATTTCGACGCAACTTCATTTAGCGAACTTGTGCGTTAAGGGCACTAGTTCGGCGAATTTTGCGTCAACTTTCGTGCATTAACGAAACGGTCTGAAACGCCCCAAAACTTTAGTTTTGGGTCCAATTTAGTGGATCGGGTGCATTCGTTGCGAAAAATTCTGACGCGACTTTGTTTCGCGAACTTGTGCGTTAATGGCGCCAGTTCGGCCAGTTTTGCATTGACTTTCGTGCAGTAAGAGAACGGTCCGAAACGCCCCAAAACATGAGTTTTGGGTCGAATGGAGTGGATCAGGTGTGCTCGTTGCGAAAAGCTTTGATGCAACTTCGTTTAGCGAACTTGTACATTAATGGCGCCAGTTTGGCCAGTTTTGAATCGAGTTTTGTGCAGTAACGAAACGGTTCAGAACGTCCCAAAACATGAGTCTTGGGTCGAATGGAGTGAATCAGGTGAGTTCGTTGCGAAAAATTCCAACGCAACTTCGTTTGGCGAACATCTGCGTTAATAGCGCCAGTTCGGCCAGTTTTGCATCGACTTATGTGCATTAACAAAATAGTATGAAACACCCCAAAACAAGAGTTTTGGGTCCAATGGAGTGGATCAGGTGCGTTCCTTGCAAAAAATTTCGATGCAACTTCGTTTAGCGAACTTGTGCGTTAATGACACCAGTTCGGCCAGTTTTAAATCGACATTCATGCAGTAACGAAACGGTCTGAAACGCCCCAAGACATGAGTTTTGGGTCGAATGGAGTGGATCAAGTGCGTTCGTTGCGAAAAATTTTGATGCAACTTCGTTTAGCAAACTTGTACGTTAATGGCGCCAGTTTGGCCAGTTTTGCGTCAAGTTTTGTGCAGTAATGAAACGGTCAGGAACGTCCCAAAACATGAGTCTTGGGTCGAATGGAGTGGATCAGGTGCGTTCATTGCGAAAAATTCCAACGCAACTTCGTTTACCGAACATCTGCGTTAATAGCGCCAGTTCGGCCAGTTTTGCATCAACTTTCGTGCAGTAATGAAACGGTCTGAAATGCCCCAAAATATGAGTTTTGGGTCCAATTTAGTTGGTCGGGTGCGTTCGTTGCGAAAAATTCTGACGCAACTTTTCGATGCAACTTCTTTTAGCGAACTTGGGCGTTAATGGCATCAGTTCGGCCAGTTTTGCATCGACTTTCGTGTAGTAACGAAACGGCCCGAAACGCCCTAAAACATGAGTTTTTGGTCCAATGGAGTGGGTTAGGTGTGTTTGTTGCGAAACATGCCAACGCAACTTCATTTAATGAACTTGTGCGTTAATGGCGCCAGTTGGGCAAATTTTGCATCAACTTTCGTGCACTAACGAAATGGTCCGGAACGCCCCCAAAACATGAGTTTGGGGTCCACTGGAGTGCATCAGGTGCCTTCGTTGCGAAATTTTCCGACGTAACTTCGTTTAGCGAACTTGTGCGTTAATGGCGCCAGTTCGGCCAGTTTTGCATCGACTTTTGAGAATTTACGAAACGGTACGAAACGCCCCAAAACATGAGTGGAATGGGTCCGTTCATTGCAAAACATTTTGACGCAATTTCATTTAGCGAACTTGTGCGTTAATGGCATTAGTTCGGCAAGTTTTGCATCGACTTTCGTGTAGTAACGAAACGACCCGAAACGCCCTAAAACATGAGTTTTTGGTCCAATGGAGTGGGTCAGGTGTGTTCGTTGCGAAACATGCCAATGCAACTTCATTTAGCGAACTTGTGCGTTAATTGCGCCAATTTGGAAAATTTTGCATCGACTTTCGTGCATTAACGAAATGGTCTGGAATGCCCCAAAACATGAGTTTGTGGTCCAACAGAGTGTATCAGGTGCCTTCGTTGCGAAATTTTCCGACGTAACTTCGTTTAGCGAACTTGGTCGTTAATGGCGCTAGTTCGGCTAGTTTTGCATCGACTTTCATGCAGTAACGAAATGGTCCGAAACGCCCCAAAACATGAGTTTTGGGACCAATTTAGTGGATCGGGTGCGTTCGTTGCGAAAAATTCTGTCGCGACTTTGTTTAGCGAACTTGTGCGTTAATGGCACCAGTTCAGCCAGTTTTGCATCGACTTTTGTGCAGTAACAAATTGTCTGAAACGCCCCAAAGCATGAGTTTTGGGTCCACTGGAGTGGATCAGGTGCGTTCGTTGCGAAAAATTTTGACGCAACTTCGTTTAGCGAGCTTGTGCGTTAATGGCGCCAGTTCGGCCAGTTTACCATCGACTTTGGTGCAGTAACGAAACGGTCTGGAACGTCCCAAAACATGAGTTTTGGGTCGAAAGGAGTGGATCAGCTGCGTTCGTTGCAAAAAATGCCAACGCAACTTCGTTTAGCGAACATCTGTGTTAATAGCGCCAGTTCGGCCAGTTTTGCATCGACTTTTGTGCATTAACGAAACGGTACGAACCTCCCCAAAACATGAATTTTGGGTCCAATGGAGTGGATCAGGTGCGTTCCTTGAGAAATATTTTGACGTAACTTCATTTAGCGAATTTGGGCGTTAATGGCGCTAGTTCGGCTAGTTTTGCATCGACTTTCATGCAGTAACGAAACAGTCCAAAACGCCACAAAACATGAGTTTTGGGTCCAATGGATTGGATCGGGTGCGTTCGTTGCGAAAATTTCAGCGCAACTTCATTTAGCGAACTTATGCGTTAATGGTACCAGTTTGGCAAGTTTTGCATCGACTTTCGTGCAGTAACGAAACAGTCCAAAATGCCCCAAAACATGAGTTTTGGGTCCAATTTAGTGGATCGGGTGCGGTCGTTGCAAAAAATTCAGATGCGACTTTGTTTCGCGAACTTGTGCGTAAATGGCGCCAATTCAGCCAGTTTTGCATCAACTTTTGTGCAGTAACAAAACGGTCCGAAATGACCCAAAACATGTGTTTTGGGTCGAATGGAGTGGATCAGGTGCGCTCGTTGCGAAATATTTTGATGCAACTTCATTTAGCGAACTTGTATTTTAATGGCGCCAGTTTGGCCAATTTTGCATCGAGTTTTGTGCAGTAACAAAACGGTCCGGAACGTCCCAAAACATGAGTCTTCGGTCGAATGCAGTGGATCAGATGCGTTCATTGCGAAAAATGCCAACGCAACTTCGTTTAGTGAACATGTGCGTTAATAGCGCCAGTTCGGCCAGTTTTGCATCGACTTTTGCGCATTCACGAAACGGTACGAAACGCTCGAAAACATGAGTTTTGGGTACAATGGAATGGAATGGGTGCGTTCATTGCGAAAAATTTCGACGCAACTTCATTTAGCGAACTTGTGCGTTAATAGCACCAGTTTGACAAATTTTGCATCGACTTTCGTGCAGTAACAAAACGGTCCGAAACGCCCCAAAACATGAGTTTTGGGTCCAACGGATTGGATCAGGTGCGTTCGTTGCGAAAAATGCCAACGCAACTTCCTTTAGCGAACTTGTGCGTTAACGGCGCTAGTTCGGCAAGTTTTGCATCGAGTTTCGTGCATAACAAAATGGTCCGAAATGCCCGAAAATATGAGTTTTGGGTGCTATGGAGTGGATCGGGTGCATTCGTTGTGAAAAATTCAGACACGACATTATTTAGCGAACTTGTGCTTTAATGGCTCGAATTCGGCCAGTTTTTCATCGACTTTCGTGTAGGAGCGAAACGGTCCGAAACGCCCCAAAACATAAGTTTTCGGTCCAATGGAGTGGATCAGGTGCGTTCGTTGCGAAAAATTTCGACGCAACTTCGTTTAGCGAACTTGGGCGTTAATGGCGCTAGTTCGGCTAGTTTTGCATCGACTTTCGTGCAGTAACGAAACGGTCCGAAACGCCCAAAACATGAGTTTGGGTCCAATTTAGTTGATCGGGTGCGTTCGTTGCGAAAAATTATGACGCGACTTTGTTTAGCGAACTTGTGCGTTAATGGCACCAGTTCAGCCAGTTTTGCATCGACTTTCGGGCAGTAACAAAATGGTCCGAAACGCCCAAAACATGAGTTTTGGGTCCCATGGAGTGGATCCGGTGCATTCTTTGCGAAAAATTTCGATGCAACTTCATTTTGCGAACTTGTGCGTTAATGGCACCAGTTCGCCCAGTTTTGCATCGACATTCGTGCAGTAACAAAACGGCCAAAATGCCCCAAAACATGAGTTTTGGATCCAATTTAGTGGATCAGGTGCGTTCGTTGCGAAAAATTCTGACGCGACTTTGTTTCGCGAACTTGTGCGTTAAAGGCGCCAGTTCGGCCAGTTTTGCATCGACTTTCATGTAGTAACAAAACGGTCCAAAATATGAGTTTTGGGTCGAATGGAGTGGATCAGGTGTGACATTTCAGGTATTTGGGAGACGGACACACTAGGTTTAGTGTAAAGTTGTGTTTTTTTTTGTGAATGTGTTAAATGCACATTTCAGTTTTGCATCGACTTAAATGCAGGTTAAAGGGTGTTTTTGTAATTATGGAAAAATTGGGTTCTTTTGCTAAATGTGTTTGAAGGTAGGGTATGTGGCAGAACCGCCTGAATTATTCCGGCTCAAGTGCGCTAATGATCTCTATGCAGCTCTTATTATCTCAACGCACTTCAAATGGAACAATCCATTGGTCTGTCGGGTCTCCGCCCGATACAACCACGGTTCAACAGGATCGAAGTAGGCTTACCTCGCACGAAGGCAAGTTTACAATCATAGAATAGCTCAGCAACTTTTAATTTACAGATATCCAAACATTATTACAAACCAGGTTCAAAATTAAGTAAACTTATATAAACAGTTTTCAAACTGACGAGCAGAACAGCTTGTCCAAACTCACAGCGGAAAGAAAAGATTATGCGACTACACACGTCGCGAAGGTGGACACCATGCTTAGCCCAAGGCCTGGTGTCACTCCGGAGGGTCACTGCCAGCCGGGGACGGGTCCCATTCCACGGACCAGCCAAAAGGAACAGACGTTGGCCATGCAGGGTTGTCCATGGAGTTCTCGAAAGTTATACCTGAAACAGATATTAGCAAGGCTGAGCATTCTAATACTCAGCAAGGCTTACCCGAGTTTGGGTATACTTTAGCCCGTAACTAGACTCATGAAGGTATTGCGAGGGTTCTGGGTTATTTTTAGCTGAAAAGCAACTAAGAGTATAATCTACTTTCAAGTTTTAGCTTCCAGATTATTCCATCAACAATTACACTTTTTACTCGATGTAGCAGAAGGGATAAGCAGTCTCAATCCTCGTGAGAGGCGGACGATTCTGAATCGAATTCAACCTTGCAAGGTAAACCTAACACACACGCCTGGAACATCCAAAGATCGTTCCGAAGCAACCGTTTGCCTTTCATTCCGAGTCGTGGATAGGCCACCACAAGCGACTGCAGGACCGTGCGCACACCAATTGTGCAGGACATACGCATGTAGCGCGACTACAAAACCCGTATTCCTGTCTGCCATGCAGAACGTACTTCCACATGTCGGTGCGTGTGAACATAAAATAAAGATCGAGTGGTGGGAGGTATGTCCACTTGCCGGGCCGATTGGTTACTAGGCTTACCGCTTACCATATTTCACGGCTTGTGGCTAGTACTTTCAAACGCTTAGCCACCACTACCGCATGGTTCGGCCTTCACCACTTTTAACAAAACAGATAGGGTAAACCTTCAGGTCATGATACAACACATGACCCTGTCCATCATCCTTATAGTGATTGCAGAATTGTAAACATGCAACTCCTATATCGCGCGAGTGACAGGAAATCACCCGACTTTTACCGGTCCTATTTAGCAGAGCATCTAAGCGATAAGGACTCGGGTACAATACATTGGATTCCTTAGATTTTATGAAACTAGGGTTTCATTTCAACTCCTAGACGTAATGCAAGATAGAATGAATATATATAAGTATAAAAGTGTAGTAAATTGAAATACTGGGTTATGCACCGGAGCTTGCCTTTTTGAGTGGGATTGGGGACAAGAGTGTCAGAGACTTCTGAACTTTGGTTCGGGGCTTCAATCAGTTCCTCGACGGCTTGTGTTGGCTCTTCAAAAAACCCTTGGTCTAGTCCTAAGACCAACTCGTAATCTCCATCGTCGAGCGTCGTTGATTCTATATGAGATGCACTAATTTAAGTAAGATGAGATTTAAATTTAAGATCTTATATTACAAAAGTTGCAATTCACCAAGTCAACACACAAGAGTTCATGAAATAAAAAGGGTTTAGGTTCGAATCACCATTTATAAAGGAGTCATGAGGATATCACTGAATCTATTGCAAACAAGAACTAGAACATTTGAATTTGAACTTGAATTTGAATCCCAAATTTAAATTCAAACTTGAAATAAATAAAATAAAAAAAATCATAAGATTTTGGAAATTTAACCATACACTAATCATTAGCACACAAAGATCTTAACTAATTGGGTTTAAACAACATGCTTAGCTAACCCTTCAAATTTGAATTACCTAAATTCAAAGAAGTTAAGCTACCAGACAAAGCTAGGTTTGAAATTTTAATACAAAGTTACACATAGCTTATAGAAGTTACATGTTAAAATTCATAAGCAACAAAGTAAAAATGTAGAAGTTATGAACCAATTACCCTTTAACATTAGATTTAAAATAGATACAAAAATATTTAGTTTCATATCAGACTTCATAAACAAAAGTTGTAGGGTTTGGAATCTAGTTTCCAACAAAACTAATTTTGCATTTTTGGATTTTTCTGTGATTTTCTATGAATTTTGCTAGGCAGCAAAGCACACACATGAAATAACAGATGCACAAGGGGGGGGGGTCTCGGTATATTTGCATTGGGGCCCTTGGACTAAGTTTTCTATTTGCATAAGAGCCCCTGCCGGACCCCGACTCCGGCCGGCTTCTCGGCCCCGACGCGCCGGCGGCGAGGTCGCCAGCGGGGGAGAGCTGGCCTAGCATGGCCTACAGGGCTCAAGGAACAGATGGGGAGGGGTGGTGCTCGACGGGCAAAGGGGAAACCCTGCCGACGGCGAGGAGGGGCGGCGGCCGTGGCGGCGCGTCGCCGTTCCCGGTGGAGGCCCGGCGAACACGGGGGTCTAGCACGAGCATGAGCACCAGTGGGAGGTGGGGAGTCGATCTCCATACTTGGATTGGACGAAGAGGCGGCGGTGCGTGCTGTCGATGACGAGGCCGAGCTCGGGCGGCGCCGATGAGGGGCGGCTCGGGGTGGGCGCGATTCCGGCGAGAGGCGGCTCGGGGCTGGACCGGATCAGGCTGAGGAGCTAGAGGAGGAGGTTTGGAAGCTCTGGGCCAGCGGAATCGGGGCGGGGTGGTGCGGTTGGGGGAGGATTTCGATGGAAGATGTGCGGCGGCGCTTTGGTGCAGGTGGTCGCAGGGAGGAGGACAGGGGGAGAAACAGCAGGGGGATGGAGCTCGGTCTGGTCTTATAATGCAGGCATGACTCCACTGGAAGAAAGGAGAAGGAGAGGAGGAGAGAGGTCACGGGTTTGGGCGTAAGACGGTGAGCGGCGCCGGCAAACCTCCTTGGTCTCGTGGCGGACGCTCGGCTCCGGTGGCCCTACGTGGCAAAGGGAGGAGAGGACAGCGGGAAAGGCACGGGCGGTGGAAGGGATGGTAAGGCGACTTGTGGATGAGGGAAGCAGGGTTGCAGGCGCTCGGGGGCGGCCGGTGGCAGAAGGCATGCGCGCGCGGCAAGGAAAGCAGAGGAGCTCGGGGACTCGAGGAGGAAGATAGGGGACCCAGAAGCAAAAAGTAGAAAACTCAGGGGCCTTACTGTAAAGCATGGACAACTTTCACACCACTGCTCAAATGAAGATGAACCCAAAAGCAAAAGTGTTTAGTTTTTCAAAATGCACAACTTTGCTTTAAGGTTCACCCATAGAAGAGCTAAGGTTTTGCAATCAAATAGAAATTTAACAAGATTTCTAAACTTTGCATAAATTCTATTTTAAAATTACACCACATTTACATCCAAAAGGTAGTTTCACCTATTTTTACGTTTAAAACATAAGTTTTCAACTCTTACAAAACAACCCTCATACTTTCAAAATCTACCCTCCAAGCTCACCCATTTAGCACAAAAGGACCCTGATTTAAACACAAACATACAAACAATTACCTTTGCTTACCATTAACATTTTTAAACACACTTTTGCTAGATTTTGTACATAACTACACACTAAAGATCTAGGGTGGGACCATACTATTTACCTGAGTGTCACAGCCTTCCCCCCTAAAAAGAATCTCGGCCGGATCAGAAGAAGTTGGATGGTCAATTTCGGAGATTGGCTTGGAAGAAGTCTGGAAAATTATGCTGAAGATAAGACTCAGTTTCCCATGTTGCTTCTTCTTCTGTGTGATGGTTCCACTAAATCTTGTACATCCTAATGGTCTCCCTTCTAGTACTCCTTTCTTTGGTATATAGCACTCTGAGGGGATATTCTGTATAGGTTAAGTCGGCTTCGATTTCGATAGCCTGAGGATCGATAATTTTAGTAGGAACTTTGGCACACTTCCGAAGTTGAGATACATGAAAGATGTTATGGATGGCCGCTAGTTGAGGAGGAAGTTGAAGACGATAAGCTACAGGTCCACAGATTTCAAGGATTTCAAAGGGTCCGATGTATCGAGGAGCAAGTTTTCCTTTTACTCCGAACCTTTGAATGCCTCGGGTAGGAGATACTCGAAGATATACGAAGTCTCCTACCTGAAACCGTAATGGTCTTCTTCGTATATCAGCGTAGCTTTTCTATCAAGATTGTGCTGCCTTCAGATTTGTTTGTATAATCCTTACTTTCTCTTCTGCCTCATTGACAAGGTCTGGTCCAAAAATCTTACGCTCACCGGTTTGTGACCAACTCAAAGGAGTTCTGCAACGGCGACCGTACAATGCTTCAAATGGGGCCATCTTGAGACTGGCCTGATAACTGTTATTGTATGAGAATTCTGCCAGTGGTAGGCATTTATCCCAATATTTATCATATTGAAGGACACAGGCTCTAAGCATATCTTCTAAGATCTGATTTACTCTTTCAGTCTGTCCATCTGTTTGAGGATGATACGCTAAGCTTCGAATTAACCTAGTTCCAAGAGCATCTTGGAGTTGCTCCCAAAACTGAGAAACAAATTATGCTCCGCAATCGGAAATGATTGTTTTGGGTATGCCGTGAAGACGAACAATTTGATCTAAGTAAATCTCGGCATATTTCTTGGCATTACATGTAGTGTGTACAGGAAGGAAATGTGCAGTTTTGGTTAATTGATCAACGATTACCCAAATAGAGTCATGTTTTAGAGAAGTATTAGGTAAACCAACAATAAAATCCATACTGATATCTTCCCATTTCCAAGAGGGAATGGTTAGAGATTGGAGGGTACCAGCAGCCTTCAGATGCCTGGCATTGACTCTTTGGCAGATATCACATTCTAAGACATATTTGGCAATTTCTCGTCTCATACGGGTCCACCAAAAGTTTTGTTTCAGATCTTGGTACATCTTTGTACTGCCCGGATGTATAGAAAATTTGGACAGGTGGGCTTCGTCCATTATCTGTTTACGGAGTTTGTGGTCCTTGGGTACAACAAGTCGTTTGTTGAACCACAAAACTCCTTCGGGATCCACTTGGAAACATTTATACTTTTTCTCTCCTTGTGTTATCTTCTGCTTAATGATTCCAACTCCCTCACTACGCTGCTGAGCTAGGATAATGTCATCCCTAAGCGTGGCTTCAACTGAGAGATGGTTTAAGTCACCTTGGAGAACGATTTCTAGATTAAGCTTCCTCATTTCCCAGCAAAGAGTCTCGTTGAAATCTTTAACAGATAAGCAAGAACAATGTGCTTTGCGACTAAGCGCATCTGCAACAACATTGGCCTTGCCTGGGTGATAGTGTACCTCTAGGTCATAATCCTTGATCAGTTCTAGCCAGCGTCTTTGCCTCATATTCAAATATGCTTGTGTAAAGATATATTTGAGGCTTTTGTGGTCGGTATATATATGACACTTTGCACCCATTAGATGATGTCTCCAAATTTTTAAGGCATGGATGACAGCTGCGAGTTCAAGGTCATGAGTAGGATAGTTTTGTTCATGAACTCTGAGTGCCCGTGATGCATATGCAATCACTCGGTGGTCTTGCATAAGTACACAACCAAGCCCAGTTCCTGATGCATCACAATACATGTCAAAGGGTTTTGACACATCGGGTTGAGCCAAGACTGGGGCAGTAGTAAGATGATCTCTGAGAATGTGGAATGCATCATCGCATTGTTGATCCCAAGAGAATTTAATACCTTTCTTCAGTAGTTCGGTCATAGGTTTGGCTATTCTGGAGAAATCCGGGATGAACCGACGACAATAGCCTGCTAGACCAAGAAAACTACGGATTTGATGGACTGAGGTTGGGGGTTTCCAATCCATCACTTCTTGTACTTTACTGGGATCGACAGATATTCTGTCACCAGAAATGGTATGGCCCAGGAATTTTACTGTATCCAACCAAAACTCGCACTTGGAGAATTTGGCGTATAGGTGGTGGTCTCTTAATCGCTGAAGGATAACATGGAGATGTTTGACATGATCTTCTGGAGTTTTAGAGTAGATCAGGATGTCGTCAATGAAGACCACAACAAATTTGTCGAGTTCTTGCATGAAGACAGAATTCATGAGGTACATGAAATAGGCCGGAGCATTAGTGAGACCAAACGACATGACGAGATACTCATATAAACCATATCGGGTGGAGAAAGCTATTTTTGGAACATCACTGGGCTGGATCTTAATTTGATGATAGCCGGAACGAAGATCAATCTTAGAGAATACCTTAGCTCCGGCTAATTGATCGAAAAGGATGTCAATGCGGGATAGGGGATATTTGTTTTTGATAGTTACCGCATTGAGAGGACGATAGTCTACACACAGCCTTAAGCTATTATCTTTCTTTTTCACAAATAGGGGTGGACAACCCCATGGTGGTGCACTAGGATGAATGAAACCTTTGTCTAAGAGATCCTGGAGTTGGATTTTCAATTCAGCCAACTCGTTAGGAGGCATGCGATAGGATTTCTTAGAGATAGGGGCTGTGCCAGGTTGGAGTTCTATGATGAACTCGATATCTCTATCCGGGGGCATTCTAGGTAAATCCACTGGAAAGACATCTGGATATTCACAGACAACTGGAATATCCTTTAGCTTGATCCCGATAGTAGCATAGGTACAGGAATTGGTGCACCCCTGTTGTGGGAGATACAGGATAGTAGGTTCTTGTTCAGGAAAATTTATTTCCACTATTCGGGAGGGAATATCTAAAGATACATGATTTTGGGTCATCCAATTCACACCTAAGAGAACATCCATCCCCTTTAGGTCCATTGCTAATAGATCTGTTTTGATTAGGTGAATACCCAGCTGAATGGGTACCATTCTACAGATTTGATTGGATAAAACCTTACCACCAGGAGTTACAATTCTATAAGCTTCATTTATAGAATAGATATCCAAACCTATTTTAGTCCCACAATCCTTACTGATAAAACTATGGGTGGCACCAGAATCAAACAGGACAATAACTGGGTGATGGTTGATAGAAAATGTACCCGTCATTATTGGTGTTCCTTCGGGAAGCTCGGAGAGTGTGGTGAGGTTCACCCTTCCTTGATGGACCTGGACCACTTGTCTCTTGCCCTTACCCTTGTTGATCAGATTAGATGTCTGCCCTTGGAAAGATTTCCTAGGTTGAGGGCAGTCCTTGATGAAGTGGGACGAGCTTCCGCAATTAAAACAACGATAGTTGCTGTTTCCTGGAGTAGCTGGTGGAAAGCTCAGCCACGGACCTTGTCGTGGTTGCTGTTGAATTTGTGGCGGCGGTGGTCGGTTGAATTGTGCCTGTTGGGGAGGTCAGGCTACCCATCTGCCAGGCAAATTGCCTCGAGGCGGGGCTCGAGGGGCGTTACTCGGAACCAACCGATACCTTGACGATTGTGGAGTTGCAGGCCCTGTAGGTGCTTTCCGTTTCTTTTCTGCTCTGTGGGCTGAGATACAATCTTCTTGAGTAATGGCCATGTTGACCAACTCATTAAAATTGTTGGCCTTTACCAAATTCAGCCATTCCTTAAGTTTGGTGTTTAGGCCTCGGCGAAAGCGATCACGTTTGCGGGCATCAGTGTCCGCGTGAGATCCAGCATACTGGCACAAGTGATTGAAAACTTGTGCATACTACGTAACGGTGCGGGTACCTTGGGTCAAATTCAAAAATTCGTTGAGCTTTCACTCAATGAGTCCTTCCGGTATGTGATGTGCTCGAAACGCAGTCCGAAACTCATCCTAGGTGACGACATGATCGGCAGGTTGCATAGCATAAAACTGATCCCACCATAGACGGGCAATGCCTCGGAGTTGCTGAGCTGCAAAGAGCGCCTTATTCTCCTCTGTACATGGAGCTGATAATAAGGCAAACTTGGACTCGACGGTTCGAAGCCAAGCGTCTGCATCCAAAGGCTCATCTGCCTTATGGAATAATGGGGGTTGAGTACTGAGGAAGTCCTGGTAACTGGCTGACAGGGGTTCATCTCGGCCTCAGGGTTGCTGATGAAAGTGGCCCATTTGAGCTTGTACAAGTTGGTTAAGAAGCTCCGTTTGCCGGGCCATAACCTCGGCCAAATTTGGAGGTGGCGGTGGCGGTTGCTGGGAACCATCGGGCTGACCTGCATGGAATCCTTCCGGGATTCCACGAGTAGCTCCAACCATCTTAAATAAAGGAGACATCCATTACCAACCATATTCTTACTCCAATTTCAGATAATATGCAATTACTATTGGGAATGTAATTCATATATGCCATTCATTCCAGTCACAACAGATGTAAGGACATTGAGCAGGATAACGAAACACAAGATTTAGATTACTATATAAACACTAGTGATCCTTACATCTTACATCAACATACTCAAACCACTACAAACCTTTGCCTAAAAGCACATGCCACATGTACAACAAGTGGCTCTACATCTAGATAAACTACACACTACCTATGTCACATTTTTCTACACTAGTTACAACTAGACTATCACTCACTCAACCACAACTAAAAGTCATCAAAGTTTCCTACTAATGACTGACTACCCGAAGAGGAATGATGGTGTGGCAGAACCAACCTGAATTATACCGGCTCAAGTACGCGAGTCCACTCCCGAGGGCTCCAACGTGCTTCAAACGGTATAATCCCTTGGCCTGTCGGGTAACGTCCCGATAAACCACCGATACACAGGATCAAATAAGGTTACCTCACACGAAGGTGAGTCCAGAGATACAATTACCATCACAATTTACATAATAGGGAATTACATTACAAGAGTTTATAAAAGTAGTACAAAGTTTCAAACTTAGAGAAAACAATACAAACTGTTTAAGCTATGATTTTTAGCAGCGGAAAACATACGCGATGATCTACAGCACGTTGACAAGACGAATGTCATGCTAAGCCCGGGCACGACATCACTCGGTATCATCAATGTTGGCCGAGGACGGATCCCATTCCACGGACCAACCTTCTGGGAGAGCACAGGGCCATGACAGGTAAAGAGTAGGGTCTTCAAGGGCTTTACCTGAAAAACATAAAACTAGCAAGGCTGAGTATACTAATACTCAGCAAGGCTTACCCGGGATTGGGTATACTTTAGCCCATAACTAGACTTATGAAGGCTTATAATAGTTCTGGGTTTGGTTTCAGCTGAAAAGCAACTAAGAGTAGATCCTTATTTTCAACTTTTAGCTTTCAAGTTCTATGTGATTATCCATTCTAGATAAGCACTTATAACTAAGCAAGCAAGGTAGAGCTCTTTATCTCAACCATCAGTATTACTCATCATATAGTTGCTCTTGTTACTCTGTGTGATAAAGGGGATAAGCAGTCTCATTCATCGTGAGAGGCGGACGATTCCTGAATCGAAATTCAACCTTGCAAGGTGAACCTAACTCACACGCTTGGAACACCATAGGGTCGTTCCGAAGCAACCGTTTGCCTTTCATTCCGACTCGTGGATCAGAGCCACCACAAGCGACTGCAGGACCATACGCACTTCCAAAGTGCAGGACGTACGTCTGTAGCGCGACTACAAAACCCGTACTCCTGGTTGCCCTTGCAACACGTATTCCCACACGTCGAACATAAGTAACCAGAAGAAGCAAGACGAGTGGTGGGAGGTATGTCCACTCCTCGGGCCGATTGGTTACTAGGCTTACCACTTACCATATTTCACGGCATGTGGCTAGTACTTTCAAACGCTTAACCACCGCTACCACACACTGCGACCTTAACAGATTCAACAACACAGACGGGGTATCACCTCAACCATGATACCTCACAAAACTCCCATCCGTCATCCTTATAGTGATAACAGGAATGTAAACATTACAACTCCTATATCGCGCGAGTGACAGGAAATCACCCGACTTCTATCGGTCCTGTTAGCATAGCAGCTAGTCGGACTCAAGTGCTACTACTCAATACATTGGTTTCTAGGGAAATGCAACTAGGGTTTTAAGCAATTCCTAAGAACTTAATGCATAGAATACGTAAATAGATATAGATTGCAGTGTAATTAAAATAGTGGGTTATGTCCGGGGCTTGCCTTTACTGGTGGGTCTGAAGTCAGTGAGTCAACATCTTCCGAACTTTGGTTCGGGGCTTCAGTTAATCCCTTGGTGACGTTCACTTGGTCTTCAGAAACATCCTCCGTAGACTCCGGGGAGATCTCGTAGGTACCATTTGCAGAAGTAGACGTATCTACATGTAATGCAACATTACATTCAAATGTGCACACAAAACTATTTTACTTCACAACAAAGTTGCAATGCAACATTCATTTAACAGGCTACTCACATAACAATCAAAAAGATCTGAAACTAAACTTAGGTGAAGCTTTAGGGAGACAACTAATTAGAATCAGCTACATGTTGAGGGTTACAACAGAGCTGATTGCAAACAACGAGGGTTTAGCTGATTGACGAGTGCATCGGGTTCCTAGACGATCGATGAAAGTATCGATTACTTCAGCAGAGGGGTGATTCCTAAAGCAGTTGTGTCTTAACTGAGATGTGCTTAAGTGTTATTCTAGGTAGCTAGGTGTGATTATATCGACTCGATAACGTCAGCACAACTGTTGAGTGACGTACAGCCGATTGGAGTGTGGTTAAGGGTATGTGACCGATAGATATAGATAGCCGATTTCCTAACTGATAAATCGACTAATAGAAGTGTGTGGGCAAGGATGGAGAAACTAAGGATTGATCAGCCATATTTGACTGATATGGAAAACAACTAGAATCGGCTTGGATCGGCCGATAGCAAGAATTCGAAGATTGTGTGTGCCTCTTCGATACATCGACTATGTGCAGTCGATGTAGGACAGAACAAAAGGGTGGTATCGGCGGTAGCCGATACTAGAAAGGTAACCATCGTGTCAGCTAACCAACCGATGGTAGGAACATATCAAAAGAAAAGCATCGGTTGACCGTGGTTACACAGAAACATCAGAGACTTAAAGAAAACGGATACTAAGTGGTTGGGTTGATAACCTGACACTGAAGCATAACTGTCGAGATGTATAAGCTAAGCAATAGATACACACGGACTAACAAGGATCTATATACGACAAGGAACTTAAGGAAACAGCAATCAAGACGAGGACAATGTCTTGATGGTAGGGATATGAGCGTTTGTGCGATGGATTAACTAATTGTCACACTGCTCCACTTAAAACATACACCCTATAATTTATCTTCCGGCTATAACACATGCATACAATATAAGGTACAAACAAAGCATTCATTCCCTAACATTTAACCTAGACCACAAATCAAGACTTTCAATTCAAGAGCATAACATAAGACTTGTAAAGTTTGACTTAGGGTTTCAAATAAAACTGATTTTACATTTTCATGAATTTCCTACGAAAATCTATGAAATGTAGAAGTTCATCGATTTGAAATACAAACAGCTTTGGAAATTTTACAAAGAACACCCTAGAACTTTCTAAAACATAGCAATCAAGTCCCTGGTCCGGGAAAATAGATAACAGGAAGAAAATGATGATATTCCGGCAAAAGAGTCGTCGGCATTAGGAAGATTCAGTGGATAGGGGCAAACCTTGGGGTAGCCTTGATTATGAAGGAGAACACGCGGAAAGTGAATTCCCGCGGTGAACAGGATTGGCGAAGAGAAAAGCTCGACGATGATGAGATTCCGTGGATGACGAAGGGGTCTGCCGAGCATGGTTGACGTGGGTGGAAGATGGCCGAAGGAGTAGTCTCCGTGGTGACTCGTGGTCTTGCTCGGCGATCGACGAGGAATAGGAGTTGCTGGATGTCGTGGATCCCTGAGGCGAGATGATGGAGCCGAACGGGTTCGCTATACTGACTTTTCCGTGAACCCTAGGGTTTTCCTGCTCACGAGCTGAGTCTTCTTTTGCTCACGCACGCGTGCCACTGAAACACGGCCGGCACACCCGCGTAGCTTCCTGCAGGACTGCCGTGCTTGGTTGCATCGAGGCTCCTCCGAGCTCGTCACGCCTGACTGCCGCCTTCGCTCCACAATTTCTCCTTCCGACTTGCCGCGCCATAAGCGCTTCTCAGCCTCCGCGAGGATCAAGGGAGCTCACCGTGCGTGGCTCCTCTGAGCTCACCGCATCCGGTCGCCACCTCCTCCTTGCCGCCTTTCCTTTCGGCTCGCCGCTCCTCGTGCATCTCATGAGCGAGCGAGCTCGCATCCTTCCTTTCAATTCGTCGGCCTTCGTCGGGCGTGCTCCATTGATGGCAGTGCCCCAGACTGGCGACCGCCTCCTTCCCGTGCTTGCTCGCATCGGCGCCGGCCTGAAGATTGGGTTCCCGTCCTGCACGCCGTGCAGTTGCTCCTCCGCTTTTTGCTGCCGAACCCGTGTTCGCCCGGCCTTGCCGCGTCACTCCCGCGCTCGCACACGCGTTCCAGCGCTGCTCGCGCCACCTGTCCTTCGGCCGCTAAGCGCTTGCACTCCAGCGCGCTGTGTGCCACTCGCTCCCGCACGCGCCGCCACATCGCGCTCCACCAGCTCCCGTACACCACCGCGCGCACGCTCACGCCGCACCTGCGCAGCGCCCGCGCTCACGAGTCCATGCTTCAACACCACCGAACCGCCCCCGCGCCGGCTCGCTCGGCCACCTGAAGCCGCTCGCGCCGTCGGCTCTCGTACACACCCGAGCCTGGCGCCGCCAGCACCACCCGCGCACGCACTGCTCCACCCGCGCGCTACTGCTCGCTCCAACACCTGTTCCTGCCCGCGCGCGTTCCCCACTCTGGCACCTGCCGCGCGCGTGCCACGCCCGCTCGCCCGAACTGCATCACCTGCTCCCGCTCGCGCCTTGTCTGCTCCTGTTTCCAGCGCCTGCCTCCACTTGCGCCTGGGCCCGTCACCCTGCGCTGCCCGCACGCCTGGCCGCTGCCGCTCGGGCCCCTGCGCCTACCACGGCCTGCGCTGCGCACCTCCTGCGCCGCGTCGAGCCACCGCATGCCGCGCCCACCTGCACGCCGCCTGCCTCGGGCTGAGCCGCCACCGCCCGCCCGCGCCTGTCCTTTGCTCGCCCCAACGCCCGCGCGCGCCTAGGCCGCCAGCACTCCGCCGCTCGCCAGCCGCCAGCTTGCCCGCTCTGCCCGCTCTACCTGGGGCCCGCCCGAGCCTCACCAGCGCCGCCTGGGGCCGCGCTCGCCCAGAGCCGAGCCGCCCGCTCGCTCAGGCGCCGCCCCGCCTGCTGCCGCGTGTGCGCCTGCGCCCGAGCCACTCGCCCGGCCCCGCTGCTGCCACAGCCCGTGCGTCGCGAGCCCCCGCAGCTGCCCTGCCCGCCTTGGGCCACCGCCGTCGCCTGCTGCTGTGGCTGCTACTGCCTGTGTTGAAGAGAGGAAGGGGAAAAGCAGGGACAGAAAGAAGATGCAGCCGCCAGTGAAGGATAAGGCAGAACAGAGAGAGGAAAAGCAGAGGAGGAAGGGAACTAGGATTTCCCAAGGACCTTTGCGTAATTTCAGAAAACTGCAGGGACTTTTTTGTAAAACAAAATTTCCCATTGATTTAAAACCTAAATGAAGAAATGCCCAAAACGAAAGTTGGAGAGTTTTTCAAACTCTACAACATTGCTTTAGGGCTCAAGTTCAAAAACTTAAAACTTATATTTTTACACGTGAATCTTTGAACAAAAGTCGGATTTGAATTGCTTTTGTCCTAAAAAGCGTAACTTTATAAAATTCAGGACCTAAATGCAAGCATTTATGACACGTCATAATGACGGGATAGACTCGTCATAATGGTTGGATAGACATGTCATGATGACTTGCACTTTTTACACTTTAGTCCTGAGTAAATTTGAAATTTACTTTTGTAAATCAAACATTTGCATAAAAGGACTTGTACTTTTATAAAATTGCATAAATACCCTTATTTTTACCATTTTACCCAAATTTTTTACACAATTCAACACACACATTTCAAATGGAACTTTTGGATAATATATATATTTTTTTACAAGGAATAAAACAAGAAAAACATGTTTGCAAAACTACCCTTCACTTATTTGAATTTAGCTCCTATTCAAATACATTTACAAAAACAACCCTAGGTTTTTTTTATAATTACAAAAATACCCCTTTTTGTTTTCTTACTTACACTTTTAAATTTTCAAAAGCTTCACGCAAACACACACAAGCTTTACACAAACAAACACATACTTCATACTAACAAATTATATGCCTAGTTTACAAATACATGAACTGTCACAGATGGGGGCTGATGACAGGGTCTCCGTGCTCAGAGTCAATCTCGGAGACTCCCTCAATTTCCTCGAGATCTTCCTCTTCTTCTTCAGGGGCCGGTACTGCAGGAGGTACGGGCTGCTGTTGCAGCTCATTTATGTGCGCATTGGCATCATCCACTTCGAGGATAAGATCATGAATCTGTTCTTGAAGAAATTCAATGATTGTGTTGCGTTGGGTGATCGTCGCATCACTCTCATTGATTTGGTCTTCCCTGTGATGAATGGTCTCATTTTGGGTAGCAATAATTCCATCTTTCTCATTCACCAAAGCTCGAAGTTGATCCACTTGGGTGATATGTCTAGTAGCTTCCCTATGGAGACTTCGTGCAGCATTAACCAATTGGCCCATCTCATGATGTAGCAACGATTGGTAATGATACTGCACATTCGTGAAATGCATCATCCCTCAAAGTGATTCTTCCAGTGACCCTTCCAGTCTACAAAACCAATGGGTTGTCCTGCGACTTCCCCGAGATGTTGACTACAGAAGACATAGATAGCTTCTAGTGCTGCCCCTTCAATGGAATCCACAATTCGATAGCCCCTCATGTTGATTTCAATGGGCTGCCATTGCGAGCGAGAAGGATGCTGAGGAATGGTCATCCTGATGTGAGCTCTGTGAACTCCTTCTTCCAAATACTCAACAGCATCAAATTGGGGAGGTTCCGCATAGTGGAAAGACTGTAAGGATTCCCAAAGTAAACGAGGGAAACCCTCCCAGTGCAGGGCATTGGTTTGAAGATGCCCTTCCGGATCCCAAAAGACATTAGAAGGGGTTGCCATCTGCAACAAGAATGCAAATGGTAAGACTTTTTACCTTATTAAGAAGGTACAAGATAAATAAAATGGGATAATCAATTCTGATAACAGCAGGGACTGAAAATCAGATGGAAGCCTAACATACTATAAGATACCCAACTTAAAACTACCATCAGAACTCTATTAACCCGTTCCAAAGACAAACAACACATCATTCATCCTTAACAGCAGTAAACATACAGCACATTCTTTTGTTTGACAACCGATTATGCATGCACGTACTACTCGTCCTCACAACCAAAACAGCTGCCGAATATGTTCGGACTTACGTGGTTAATTCCGGTGGCATATTCATACGTCTCTCACTTATATAACTAATCGATAAATCCTACTCGTCCTAACCTCTTAATCGTGGTTAGTATACCTGCAGAAGAACACATACATATGTATATCATGAACCTCTCATGGCAGCACGACATGAAAGCGTCCCCAAACAGTACTGTTCACTATAGAAACAGCATCTGTATAATTACCGCCGTACAGACAACGTTAACATACGTTATCGAAACAACGTATTCACGGGGGTACCGCAAAATGCGGGGGTATGAACAGCGATCGCCATACCCTGCGCCGAACCATATACTCCCAATATGATCAACCTAAGTTGATATATTGGCAGCATCTCAAGTAAGCCACTGCTTGAGAAACAGCGTTCGGTTCACATCACCGACGGGAAGGCTAACTCCCCAGTTAGCTGAGGATCCTTACCTTCTTACCTCATGATCGTAGGTGTCGTTACAAACAGTAAGGTTGAGTTGTACATGAATTTAAATTTTGACAGAAAGTAGTGCTGCAAGTCAGAACTATCTATACATATATAGATACTATAGCCACCTGATATTTCCCATATAAGTCCCTAGGGCTTTATGTTCTAGGCATCAGCCTTAACGGATCCAACGTACTTTGTAAACTCATTTGTTCGCAGATTTTATCCCAAAAACACTTTTTAAGAGCCTTTCCAGATGTAAGAGTAAACCTACAGCTCTGATACCAGCTGTGGCAGAACTGCCTGAATTATTACGGCTCAAGTGCGCTAATGATCTCTATGCAGCTCTTATTATCTCAACGCACTTCAAACGGAACAATCCATTGGTCTGTCGGGTCTCCGCCCGATACAACCACGGTTCAACAAGATTGAAGTAGGCTTACCTCGCACGAAGGCGAGTTTACAATCATAGAATAGCTCAGCAACTTTTAGTTTACAGATATCCAAACATTATTACAAACCAGGTTCAAAATTAAGTAAACTTATACAAACAGTTTTCAAACTGACGAGCAGAACAGCTTGTCCAAACTCACAGCGGAAAGAAAAGATTACGCGACTACACACGTCGCGAAGGTGGACACCATGCTTAGCCCAAGGCCTGGTGTCACTCCGGAGGGTCACTGCCAGCCGGGGACGCATCCCATTCCACGGACCAGCCAAAAGGAACAGACATTGCCCATGCAGGGTTGTCCATGGAGTTCTCGAAAGTTATACCTGAAATAGATATTAGTAAGGCTAAGCATTCTAATACTCAGCAAGGCTTACCCGAGTTTGGGTATACTTTAGCCCGTAACTAGACTCATGAAGGTATTGCGAGGGTTCTGGGTTATTTTTAGCTGAAAAGCAACTAAGAGTATAATCTACTTTCAAGTTTTAGCTTCCAGATTCTAGCTTGATTAGCCATCTAGGTAAGCACTTATACTAAACAAACAAGGTCGATATTATCATCCATCAAGATTATTCCATCAACAATTACACTTTTTACTCGATGTAGCAGAAGGGATAAGCAGTCTCAATCCTCGTGAGAGGCGGACGATTCTGAATCAAATTCAACCTTGCAAGGTAAATCTAACACACACGCCTGGAACATCCAAAGATCATTCCGAAGCAACCGTTTGCCTTTCATTCCGGGTCGTGGACAGGCCACCACAAGCGACTGCAGGACCGTGCGCACACAAATTGTGCAAGATATACGTCTGTAGCGCGACTACAAAACCCATATTCCTGTCTGCCATGCAGAACGTACTCCCACACGTCGGTGCGTGTGAACATAAAATAAAGATCGAGTGGTGGGAGGTATGTTCACTTCCCGGGCCGATTGGTTACTAGGCTTACCGCTTACCATATTTCGCGGCATGTGGCTAGTACTTTCAAACGCTTAGCCACCACTACCACATGGTTCGGCCTTAACCACTTTTAACAAAATAGACAGGGTAAACCTTCAGGTCATGATACAACACATGACCCTGTCCATCATCCTTATAGTGATTGCAGAATTGTAAACATGCAACTCCTATATCGCGCGAGTGACAGGAAATCACCCGACTTTTACCGGTCCTATTTAGCAGAGCATCTAAGCGATAAGGACTCGGGTACAATACATTGGATTCCTAAGATTTTATGCAACTAGGGTTTCATTTCAACTCCTAGACGTAATGCAAGATAGAATATATATATAAGTATAAAAGAGTAGTAAATTGAAATACTGGGTTAGCCACCGGGGCTTGCCTGCTTGAGGGGGATTGGGGACAGGAGTGTCAGAGACTTCCGAACTTTGGTTCGGGGCTTCAATCAGTTCCTCGACGGCTTGTGTTGGCTCTTCAGAAAATCCTTGGTCTAGTCCTAAGACAACTCGTAATCTCCGTCGTCGAGCGTCGTTGATTCTATATGAGATGCACTAATTTAAGTAAGACGAGATTTAAATTTAAGATCTTATATTACAAAAGTTGCAATTCACCAAGCCAACACACAAGAGTTCATGAAATAAAAAGGGTTTAGGTTTGAATCACCATTTATAAAGGAGTCATGAGGATATCACTGAATCTATTGCAAACAAGAACTAGAACACTTGAATTTGAACTTGAATTTGAATCCCAAATTTAAATTCAAACTTGAAATAAATAAAATAAAAAAAAGGATCATAAGATTTTGGAAATTTAACCATACACTAATCATTAGCACACAAAGATCTTAACTAATTGGCTTTAAACAACATGCTTAGCTAACCCTTCAAATTTGAATTACCTAAATTCAAAGAAGTTAAGCTACCAGACAAAGCTAGGTTTGAAATTTTAATACAAAGTTACACATAGCTTATAGAAGTTACATGTTAAAATTCATAAGCAACAAAGTAAAAATGTAGAAGTTATGAACCAATTACCCTTTAACATTAGATTTAAAATAGATACAAAAATATTTAGTTTCATATCAGACTTCATAAACAAAGTTGTAGGGTTTGGAATCTAGTTTCCAACAAAACTAATTTTGCCATTTTTGGATTTTTCTGTGATTTTCTATGAATTTTGCAAGGCAGCAAAGCACACACATGAAATAACAGATGCACAAGGGGGGGGGTCTCGGTATATTTGCATTGGGGCCCTTGGACTAAGTTTTCTATTTGCATAAGAGCCCCTGCCGGGCCACGAAGCCGGCCGGCTTCTCGGCCCCGACGCATTCTCTCCGGCGGCGAGGTCGCCGGCGGGGGAGAGCTGGCCTAGCATGGCCTACAGGGCTCAAGGAACAGATGGGGAGGGGTGGTGCTCGACGGGCAAAGGGGAAACCCTGCCGACGGCGAGGAGGGGCGGCGGCCGTGGCGGCGCGTCGCCGTTCCCGGTGGAGGCCCGGCGAACACGGGGGTCTAGCACGAGCATGAGCACCAGTGGGAGGTGGGGAGTCGATCTCCATACTTGGATTGGACGAAGAGGCGGCGGTGCGTGCTGTCGACGACGAGGCCGAGCTCGGGCGGCGCCGATGAGGGGCGGCTCTGGGTGGGCGCGATTCCGGCGAGAGGCGGCTCGGGGCTGGACCGGATCAGGCTGAGGAGCTTGAGGAGGAGGTTTGGAAGCTCTGGGCTGGCGGAATCGGGGCGGGGTGGTGCGGTTGGGGGAGGATTTCGGTGGAAGATGTGCGGCGGCGCTTTGGTGCTGTTGGTCGCAGGGAGGAGGACGGGGGGAGAAACAGCAGGGGGATGGAGCTCGGTCTGGTCTTATAAGGCAGGCACGACTCCACTGGAAGAAAGGAGAAGGAGAGGAGGAGAGAGGTCACGGGTTTGGGCGTAAGACGGTGAGCGGCGCCGGCGAACCTCTTTGGTCTCGTGGCGGACGCTCGGCTACGGTGGCCCTACGTGGCAAAGGGAGGAGAGGACAGCGGGATAGGCACGGGCGGTGGAAGGGATGGCAAGGCGACGCGTGGATGAGGGAAGAAAATCTTACTTCATTTGGGTATATCTTCATTTGGGCTATGGTTTTGGGTATATCTTCATTTGGGCTATGGTTTGAAAGAAAATCTTACTTCACAGTGAACCCCTTGAACTTTTGAAAAATTGCGAACAAGTCCCCGTCATCTTTCTCTCTCCCCTCCCTCTCTGTTGCTCTGCTGTGCCGCCCGCCGCCCCTCGCCGGCGATCCCCCAGGCTGCCCGCTGCCCCTCGCCGCTCTAACCGCACCACCTGGCCCTCCGGCTCGCCCGACCCTCGCTAGTTTTTCCTCGCCCTGCCACGTCGTACCGCTGTCGCCCGCAGCCACCACATGTGCCATCGGCCGACAGCAGCTACTCCAGCTCGCCCGTGCCTCTTCTTGGTTCCGCAGCATGTCCAGGAGCCCTCCTTGACTTCTTTTATCCTCTCACACGCCCGCAGTTTCGCCCCTCGGCTTCTTCTCCGCTCAGCACTGCCGCCAGACCTCCGCCGCCATCTCTGCTCACCGCCGTCAGCCACCTCCGCCGCGCCGCACCCACAATCCCGTGCTCCACTAGCACCACTACATCCCACTAAAGCTCCCTGACCAGCTCTTCTCCATTCCCTCACGCTCACGCCACCAGAACGCTGCGCCACCAGTCCTGTCCACCGCCGCTGCTTGGCCTCACCGTCATCCCGACGCTCCGCCCCCTCTTGGCCCTCACCGAGCACACCACCAGCACTACATCTACGCGTAGAAGCTTCCTAGCCACTTTCCCATCGCCTTCCAGCACTCCAGCCGCTGGAACGCTGCCGCCGCCTCGGGACCTCGCCGCGCCGGCTCGGTTGTCCGTCGAACCACCATCTCTGCACCTTCCTTCTTCGATTCCTGCCACGCCTGAGCCCGCCGTGAGCTCCTGAACCTTTTTCCCCACTTCCCCCTCGCCGCTGGTGAGCCTCCTCACTGGAATTTGATCACCGTCGTGCTGCCCCTCGATTCAAAGTGGCTAGGGACCCAATTGCAAGTATTCTTTTCTTTCTAGGGTCTTCTGTGCAAAAATATCAGTACCCCCTCAATTCAAATCAGCCAGCTTTGAAAATTTGTAGAAATTTGTAGAAAAATCTAAAAAATTTTAAACTAGTTCTGTTATACTCTAGGAGTCCAGTTCTACAACTTTTGTTACTAAAGTTTAGTTTGAAACTTAATATTTTAAGTTCTATATTAAACTTTATCAAAAGTGAATCTTTTAAGTATCTTTTACATGTTAGCTTTATTTCATGTAATTTTTGGTATGCAACTTGTATGTGATATGAGTGAACTTGTGTGCAAATTTCACCATCAGTACTATACTCTAACTTCAACTCATTTAAATTTGTGCAAGTAAGCTTGAAATGAAGTAAATTTATCCAAGCATGTTACTGATGCTTCCATGCTTAAATCTTTTTACCATGTGTTGTTCTGATGTTTAGTAATTCATAGTAAATTTTGAATAATTTTAAAGCACTATTTAACTTAAAGTTTGAATTTAATTCAAATAACTTAGTTTCTGTTTTCAAAAATTTATAAAAAAAATTTATGTCAAGCTCATCTGATAGAAACAAACATACTCACCAAAATTCAAAGCCAGAACCCCTATAGATTTCAAACTAAAAATAAAATTTGTTAGCTTAAGTTTGAATTTGTTCATTTTTATACTACTATTCTATTAGGTTTAAAAGTATGAAAAATTAACAGAAGTCTTGTATTAACTTTAGATGTGTGTAGTTAAATTCCTAACCTTAGTACTCCTATGCTTGAAGCTATAGAAATTAATTATGGTGCTAGTAACATTAATTGGTTTAATTTATAATAAGTAAATTTGAATTCTTGGAATTCAAATCCATTGTGTTGTGATGTGTTGAGTGTGAGTTGTTGGATTGCAACCTTATCATGAAGGACAGTTATTGACTTAATAATAACTAAATTCGAATCACTGCATATCATGTAGAATCGACGACGCTTGAAGACGGAACCTACGAATTGGCCCCGGAATCCGAGCAGGGTATATCTGAAGACCAAGTGAACGTCGCCGAGGATCTTAATGAATCCCCGAACCAAAGTTCGGAAGTTGTTAACATTCCTGACCCCAGCCTCAACCCAGAAGACAAGCCCCGGTGCATAACCCATTATTTTAAATTATGCACTTATATTGTTATATATCTACCTTGTAGATAAGGTGCTAGGAGTTGTTATGAAGCCCTAGTTGCATGAAACCTAGGAACCTATGTAATGTTTCCAAGTCCTTATCGAGTAGATGCTCTGTTAATAGGACCGGCAGAAGTCGAGTGATTTCCTATCACTCGCGCGATATAGGAGTTGATTGTTTACTATTTTGCAATCACTATAAGGATCACGGACGGGAATTATGTGCAGTACCATTGTGACATTCAGGTGCTCAGAATTAAAACACACTAAATGCTAGTAGAAAGTATGTATGTTTGATTTTGTATAGGTGTGCTAACATTTGAATGCAAAGGGAAAAGGCTATTTGTGTAATTTTGTAAAATTTAGGTCCTTTAGTGTTAAATGGGTGAGAATGGGAAGTAAAAATCAAAACACATGAAGCTTGTTGTGTGAAAAGTCAAGAACTTACTTTTAACCCCAAATAGAGGTAAAACTTCCCATAGGATGCAAGTGTAGTGTAGAATTTTAAATGGGATTTACTTCAAGTTTAAAGCATTGCCAAGTTTTATGTTAGTTTCAAATACTTAGCTCTTTTGCAACTGAACCTTAAAGCAAAGTTGTAGATCTTGTTGAACTCTACACTTTTGCTTTTGGGCACATTTTCATTTGAGCTATGGTTTGAAAGTTAGCTGGACTTTACAGTGGAGTTCCTGCATTTTTGGAAAATTACGAGTTAGTCCCTTCGTCTACCTCCAGCCCCTCTGCTCTACTCTGCTCTGTTTTCGCTGTGCTCGATACCCCCGCCGCCCTCGCCGACCATGTGCTGAGCCTTAACTGCCCCGCGGCGCCCCTCTGTGCACCACGTGCTGCTCCTGCACCCCGCCGCCGCTCACCCGACCGAGCTGGCCTCTCCTCGCCTTGCCGTGCCGCGCTGCCATCCGCCCGAACTGCTCTCCGCCGCTGCTCGCCATCGTTGCAGCCCTGCCAGTGCCACCTCCTGCTTCTAGCAGTCCCCACGCGTCGCTCCCCGGTCGACCGCCGCTCTAGTTCTCCCCGCTGTCTTCTCCCGCACGCGCCACGCTGCCCCCGCCACTGTCCGAGCTCCGCCCGCGACCGCCACGCTCGCCGCCAGCCGCCAGCACCAGCTATCGCTCACTGTGCCCTCTCTTCAACTTGAAGCACATCCTAGAGCTCCCAATGCACTTCCTCTTACGTCCCCGCACCCACATTTTCACTGCCATTTCCATTCCCGACCACCGCGCCTCACCGGACCTCCTCCGCAGCTTCTGCTCACCGTCGACAGCCACCCACGCCGCTTCCCATCCCTGATCCAGTGCACAAACAACATCCCCGTCACCCATTGAAGCTCACCAACCCGCCCAATATCGCTCTCGTGCACCGGAACAACCGCACCACTACGCCGGTGAGCTCGAGCTTCCACCGCCGCTCGGCCTCGCCATCGTCCCGTCGATCCACCGCCTCCTAGCCCCGGCCAAGCACACCGCCAGCACCACATCATCACGTGGAAGCTTTCTAGCTACTCCTCCACCGCCCTCCTGCCCTCCGGCCACCGGAACGCCGACGACGTCCCTCGGACCTCCGCCGCCCATCCCTGTTCGCCGTCGATACGCCGCTACAGCCCCTCTGTTCCTCGACACCGGCCACCCCCATGCCCGCCGTGAGCTCCTGAACATTTCCCCTCACTTGCCCCTCGCCGCCGGTGAGCTCTCTCGCCAGAATTTGATCAGCATCGATCGGACTTCCTGTATAGTCCGGCCAGGGATCCAATTGCGAAGATTCAAAACTTTCCAAGGGCCTATCTGTAGGAAATCAGAACCCCTCCCCTATTCAAATCAGTCAACTTGTAAAATCCATAGGAATTCGTAGAAAAATCCAAAAATTGTCAAACTAGTTTTGTTGTACTCTAGAAGTTGAACTCGACTACTTTTGTTACTAAAGTTTGGTTTAAAACTAAATGCTTTTTGAGTTATTTAAAAGTTTAATAAAAGGGTAGTTTGAGCATAAGTTTGCATGCTAGCTCTATTGATTGTGATTTTTGGTGTGTAATCTGGTTATGTTATGAATGAGCTTGTGTGCAATTTTCAACTAGAGTACTGAATTCTAGCTTAAGTTAATTTAAACTTATGCAAATCAAGCTTGAAAGAGTTTAGATTTAATAAAGCCTGTTGTTAAGGTTTTTATACATAGATCTTTTTACCATATGATGGTCTATAATAGAGTAGTCCATAGTAAATATTTTAGGAATTTACAACACTGTTTTACTTAAGGTTTGTATTTAAACTTAAAATTTGAACTTAGTTTAAACACTATAGCTTCTACTTTCAGAAAATTATGAAAAATGCATAGTAAGCTTATCCACTAGGAATAAACTTATCCACAAAAATTCAAGGCCATAGCCTTTATGAATTTCAAACTAAAAAACAAACTTCTTAATCTGATTCAATTAATTCAACTAATTAAGGTAATTGGATTAGAGAACCAATAATAAGTTTATACTTAACCCTCTTACTTTATGAGTTTGAGTGTATTAACCTGTTGGATTACAACTTTATTGTGAACCAAAACTCTTAACTCGAGAACCATCTAATCAAATCATTGCATATCATGTAGAGTCAACGACACTTGACGATGGAGACTACGAACTAGTCCTGGAACAAGATCAATGGTTTTCTAAAGACCCAGTAAACATCGTCGAGACTCTAACTGAAGCTCCGAACCAAAGTTCGGAAATCCTTGACACTCCTGCCCCTAGCCCCGCTCAAGAAGGCAAGCCCCGGTGCATAACCTAGTATTTCAAATTACTTCAGTTATGCAATCCTATCTGTATATTTTATATCTTGCATTAAGTCTAGGAGTTGAAATGGAACCCTAGATGCATTGATACTAGGAACCTATGTATTGTGCCTGAGTCCTTATCGCATAGATGCTCTATTAATAGGACCGGCAGAAGTCGGGTGATTTCCTGTCACTCGGGCGATATAGGAGTTGAATGTTTACTATTCTGCAGTCACTATAAGGATCATGGCGGGATCATGTGCAATATCATGACTCGGAAGGTTACCCCATCTATGTTGATAAAAGTTGATAAGGTCGCAGTGTGTGGTAGTGGTGGCTAAGCGTTTCAAAGTACTAGCCACATGCCGCGAAATATAGTAAAGCGGTAAGCCTAGTACCTGATTGGCCCGGCAAATGAACATGTCTCCACCACTCGATTATTTGGTTTCTGTTGTACACACGCACCAACGTGTGGGAGTACGTTCTGCGTAGCAGACAGGAGTACGATCATGTAGTTGCGCTACAGATGTATGTCCTGCACAATTGGTGTGCGTACGGTCCTGCAGTCGCTTGTGGTGGCCCTAATCCATAACCCGGAATATGAGGGAAATGGTTGCTTTGGAACGATCTTTGGATGTTCCAAGCGTGTGAGTTGGGTTTACCCTTGCAAGGTATGGAAATTCGATTCAGAATTGTCCGTTTCTCATGGAGATTGAGACTGCTTATTCCTTCTGCCACATAGAGTAATAACAGTAACTATTGTGGGAATAATCTTGATGGATGATAATCTCTACCTTGCTTGTCTAGAATAGGTGCTTACCTAGAATGGTTAATGAGACTAGAATTTGAAAGCTAAAACATGAAAGTAGATCATACTCTTTGTTGCTTTTCAGTTGAAATTAAACCCAGAACCATCACAAGCCAGCATAAGTCTAGCTACATGGCTAAGTATACCATGACTCAGTTAAGTCTTGCTGAGTATTAGTATACTCAGTCTTGCTAGTCTATTTTTCAGGTATGACCCTTGAGAATCCCACGGATAGTCCTGCATGGCCAACCTCTATTCCATTTGGCTGGTCCGTGGAGTGGGATCCGTCCCTGGCTAGTAATGACTCCCCGGAATGACACCAGGTTTCGGGCTGAACGTGGTGTCAACTTTCGCGACATGTGTAGTCGCGTATTAATTTTTTCTTCCGCTGTTACTCTGGCACAAGCTTGCATAGCTTGTGGTTTTTAAACAATGTTTGTATAAATTTACCTTAAGTTTGAAATGGTTTCAAATAATGTTTACTAATTTTATAAATTAAAAGTTGGTGAGCTACTATGTGATTGTAAACTCGCCTTCGTGAGGTAAACCTGCTTTGATCCTGTTGAACCGTGGTTGTATCGGGCGGAGACCCGACAGACCAATGGGTTGTTCCGTTTGAAGTGCGTTGAGTTAGTATCGTCTGTATAGCGATGACTAGCGCACTTGAACCGGAATAATTCAGGCGGTTCTGCCACAACTGGTATCAGAGCTGTAGGTTTATTTTTACAATTGCAGCAGCTCCTAAAATATTTTCAGGATAAAAACTTGCTTAGCAAATAAATTTACAAAGTACGTTGGATTCGTTAAGATTGGTGCTTAGAACGCAAAGCTCTAGGGATTTATATGGGAGTAATTAGGTGGCTACTAATATATATATATGTAAAAAAGTATAACTTTGACTTGCAGCACTATTTTTTGTCAAAATTTAAATTCATGCACAACCCAACTTTATATTTTGTAACGACACCTTTGATGGTAAGGTAAGAAGGTAAGGATCTTCAGCCAACTAAGGGAGCTTGGCCTTCCTGTCGGTGATGCAAACCGAACGCTATTTCTCAAGCAGTGGCCTATTTGAGATGCTGCCAATATATCAACTTAGGTTGGGTATATTGGGAGTATATGGTTCGGCGCAGGGTATGGCGATCGCTATTCATACCCCCGCATTTTGTGGTACCCCCGTAAATACGTTGTTTCGATGACGTATGTTAACGTTGTTTGTACGGCGGTAATGGTACAGGTGCTGTTTCTATAGTGAACAGTACTGTTTGGGGACGCTTTCATGTCGTGCTGCCATGAAAGGTTCAGATTATGTAATGGTGGTCTTCTGCAGGTATACTAACCACGATTAAGAGGTTAAGACGAATAGGACTTATCGACTAGATATTAATGAGAGACGTATGTGTTATGCCACCGAACTTAACCACATAAGTCCGAAGATATTCGGTAGTTGTTTTGGTTGTGAGGTCGAATAGAACGTGCATGCATAATTTATTAATAAACAAAAATGAATGCTTGAATGTGTTGTTCTTTTAAGGATAGATGGCGGCTCCTTCCAACATCTTTTGGGATCATGCAGGGCATCTCCATACCAATGCCTTGCACTGGGAGGGTTTTCCCCATCTTCTATGGGAATCACTTAGTCTATTTTTCTACACCGAGCCTCCCCAGTATGATGGAGTGGAGTATAGGGAGGAAGGTGTTCCGCGATGCAGAGTCAAGATGACTATTCCTCAGCACCCCTTTCGTTCTTAATGGCAGCCCATCGAGGTCGATGTGGTTGGCTATCGTCTCGTCGACACCATCGAGACTACAGCTCTTGAGGCCATCCACATCTTCTGCAACCAGCATCCCATGGAAGTTGCAGGGTATCCTATTGGCTTATTTTCGGCAATAGATTCCAGTGATCCTGAGTGGAATTTCAGGATAGCTCATTATGGTCATATGCTGGGAGATTCAGCCGAAGAAACACTCCGTGGTATTATCAGGTTCATGAATGTCCAGCACCACTATCAGATCCTACTACGCCTTGGTATGGGTCAGTTGATTGGCATAGCTCAAGGACATTATCGCAATGCTGATCGACAGGTCACTCAGATAGTAGAGCTTCAAGCCTTGGTCACGGAGAAGGAGGAGATTATCGCAGCACGTGAGGAGGCTATTCTTCACCGGGAGGATTAGATCAATGAGAGTGATGCAATAATCACTCAACGCAACACGATCATTGAGTTCCTCCAGGAGCAAATTCATGACCTTATCCTTGAGGTCGATGACGCCATGCTCACATTCATGAACTCCAGCAGCAGCTAGTACCTCCTGCTATACTTGTAGTACCTGAAGGTGGAGAAGAAAACCCAGAGGAAATCGAGGGCGTTTCAGATCTCGACTCCGAGCATGGAGACCCAGAACCCAATCCTCAGCCAGATCACTCCTCTTCCAGCAGCTAGTCCTCTGTAGGCAACCTCGACGATTTTTAGTTCACCTAAATTGTCGATCTTTTAGATGTACTTAGTGTAGAATGCTGTGACATAGGTAGTGAGTAGCCTATCTAGACCTAGAGCCACTTGTTGTAGTATATGTGACATGTGTACATATAGCTTAACCCGTAGCAGTTGAACCACCCTGATGTAAGATGTTAAGGACCACCAGTATCTGCGTTGTAATCTAAGCCTTGCGTTCTTCCATCTTGTTCAATATCTTTGCATCTGAAATGAGTTGGTTGAATGGAGCATGTGAATTATATATCTGTTTGGCAGCAGTATATCATCTGAAAATAAGAGTAAGAATATGGTTGATAATGGATATCTCCTTTGTTTCAGTTGGTTGGAGCTACTCGTGGAACCCCGGAAGGTTTCCGGCCCGACCAAGCTAGCGGTTCCCAGCAACCGCCACCAGCCCCACCAAATCTAGCAGAGGTCATGGCCCGACAGACAGAACTCCTCAACCAGCTAGTGCAGGCCAATTTCATCACCAGTCCTGAGGTCGTGATGAACACCCATCTGTCAGACCCGGGGCCACGGGGCTGTGTACATCAAGGAGTCCGTATTGGGCTAGGGGATAGGACGTGACCTATACCTTATTTATGTTGTATTCTACCCGCATGCGGAGTAGAACTAGTCGATACAGAAGGAAACTACTCGAGTTGTACTTGAGTACGATTCCTGAGCTAGTATCAGGCTAGGATTCATGTAATCCTGTCCCCCCGGATATATAAGGGTGGGCAGGGACCCCCTCAAAACAAGAGATCACCAGATCAACATCAAGGCAATACAAACCATCATACAGGACGTAGGGCATTACGCATATTGCGGCCTGAACCTGTCTAAATCTTGTGTTGTCTGCACCTTCGAGTTCCTGATCTCGGCGCATCCCAACCCAAAACCTACCACCTTGGGGATACCCCTCGGTGGGCAGCCGGATAAAACCCGACAGCTGGCGCGCCAGGTAGGGGGGCGCATCAGAGATTCGCTGGAGAACTCGATGGCGATTTTTAAGTTCCCCAGTCCTGTGTTCCTTGAGGGCACAACCTTCGTTTTTGGCTCGTGGGTCTGCGTCGCTAACGGCGCAGGCGGTTTCCGTCGGCACGCCGTCGACGACACCTTCAAGCTAAAAACACTTGCCGCAAGGCTCGACGACTTTGTCGATAATCTCGACGAGTTGCCGTTTTCCGACTCTGCCAGGGAAACCGAGGCAACGTCTGCCTCTACTGTTCCTTTTTCCACGTTGGAAAAGGACTTGGACTCTTTGCTCCAGGCTGGAGGCTCCGAGGCCACCGCATGTCGGGAGGCTGAGGATCACCTGGCTGCTTGCGGGCTGATGATCACCACCACCTCCGAAGGACGAATTGTTCATTGGAGGGGGATGAACTTGTCCGACCCACTCGGACATGAAGACCGATTGGTAGCCCATCTGGAGCCTTTGCCTTTTCAAGAGGGCAGGGCGTTGGCTGCCATATCCGAGGGCTCGACTGAGCTAGTCGAAGCCCCTTCCGAAGAACTCGCAACTCGTCAAGTCCTGATGGCGGAAGAAGGGGACGACGACGCCCTCATCCCCATTGGTGCACTTGACGGCATATCGGAAGATGAAGACACCGCAGAAGCCGAGAACGAGAACGACGCCGAGCGCGACGCGCGACGTGCAAGGAACAGAGCTCGTGCGGTTCGCAGAAGGCGCGCCAACGAGCGCATACGTTCTGCACAGCGCGAACTCGACACCGAATTCACTGCGGCAGATGAACGTGGTTCTACAACGGCCTCACTGACCATTCGCCGCGGCACATCATCGACTGCTTCTACAACGGCCTCACTGACCCAGCTCAAGCGTACTTTCGGCTCTCCTGGAAACGGCAAGAAAAACAAGTCGACGGGCAAAGAGCCCGAAGACGAGGAACAGGAGGACAAATCTGAGATGCCTAAGTTCCAGGATGCCTCCAAGACCGTCAATGTTATCTTTGGCGGTGACGAAGATTTTTGCTCCAAGCGGGAACAGAAGTTGCTGCTACGAGAGATCCTGTCAGTTGAACCAGCGGGACCACGACCACTCCGATGGTCGGAGGTCCCCATATCATTTTCCCGTGACGATCAATGGACTAGCTTCTCCGAGCCTGGGAAGTTCCCACTGGTGCTGGATCCCGTGGTCGCAGAAGTCAAGCTTACTCGGGTTCTTATCGATGGTGGGAGTGGACTCAATCTTATCTTCACTAGCACGCTGAAGAAGATGGGTCTGGACCTTACCAACAAGCTCACTCCGAGCAAAGCTCCTTTTTACGGTATTGTCCCCGGCAATGCCGCGCACACGCTTGGAACAGTCGTTCTCCCAGTCACTTTTGGGACGAGGGAGAACTATCGTACCGAGTTCATCAAGTTCGAGGTGGCCAGCTTTGAATCTTCTTACCATGCTATACTGGGACGGCCGGCGCTCGCCAAATTCATGGCAGTGCCACATTATGTCTACTTACTTCTCAAGATGCCAGGACGCAGCGGCGTGCTCACGCTCCGGGGTGACTTGAAGAAGTCTTATGATTGCAACTAAGAAGCCATCCAGTTTGCATCGACTTCCCGCGTGCCAGATGCTTCCGACGAAGTACTCACGGCCGCACAGCAACTTTCTCAAGCCGTGCTGGAAATTCCGACAAAGAAGGCGAGCCAATCGAGCGTCAAGTCGACAGGCGATGTGGCTCTCAAGACGATCCAGCTCCAACAAGGGG
The DNA here is from genome assembly GCF_002211085.1 of Panicum hallii. NCBI lineage: Eukaryota > Viridiplantae > Streptophyta > Magnoliopsida > Poales > Poaceae > Panicum > Panicum hallii. The sequence continues at coordinate 37,913,825 of NC_038050.1, read as the reverse complement.
ACTCATCCAAGACAGCCATTATTGGCGCAGGCTTGGACGACAAATAGGAACTCGCGCTCATCAGTTTCCTGCGGGCCAACCGAGACATATTCGCATGGAAACCATCGGATATGCCAGGGGTGCCCAAGGAGCTGATCGAGCATAGTCTTAATGTATACCCACAGGCTGTACCAAAGAAGCAACGACTTCGTCGTTTTGCCCCCGATAAACGGGAGGCTATCAAACGGGAAATAGCTAAACTCCTCGCGGCTGGATTCATTAAAGAAGTAATCCACCCAGAGTGGGTAGCTAACCCCGTCCTTGTATTAAAAAAGAACAAAGAATGGAGAATGTGTGTCGACTATACCGATCTCAACAAGCATTGCCCAAAGGATCACTTTGGGCTCCCTCGCATCGATCAGGTAGTCGACTCAACCGCAGGTTGCGTATTGTTATGTTTCCTTGATTGTTACTCAGGTTACCACCAGATCGCTCTCAAGGAAGAAGACCAGATCAAGACCGCGTTCATCACCCCGTTTGGTACTTATGCCTACAAGACGATGTCTTTCGGGTTGAAGAACGCTGGCACCACCTATCAGCGGGCAATTCAGATGTGCTTTGCTGATCAGCTACACCGGAACGTGGAGGCCTACGTGGACGACGTGGTTGTGAAAACTCGAAGCCCCGAGGGCCTCATTGCGGATCTGGAGGAAACTTTCACCAGCCTAAGGAAGTACCGATGGAAGCTTAATCCGACTAAATGCGTTTTTGGTGTTCCGTCAGGAAAACTGCTCGGGTTCATAGTTAGTAACCGGGGCATTGAAGCCAACCCTGAAAAGATTACCGCCATCACTAATATGGAGGCACCTGCCACAATCAAAGATGTACAGAAACTTACAGGGTGCATGGCAGCTCTCAACAGATTCATCTCCCGGCTCGGGGAGAGAGGATTACCTTTTTTCAAACTCTTAAAGCGTCAGGACAAGTTTCACTGGACAGAGGAAGCCGAGCAGGCTTTGCAGAATCTCAAGCAACACCTACAGTCACCCCCCATCCTCACGGCTCCACTACCGGGTGAGACCCTTTTACTCTACATTGCGGCAACTACCCATGTTATCAGTAGTGCCATTATTGTCGAACGTTCCGAGGAAGGCCATGCTTTTGGTGTGCAGAGGCCTGTGTACTTCGTCAGTGAGGTACTCTCGGAGTCTAAGGTGCGGTACCCGGCGGTCCAGAAGCTTCTCTATGGCATATTGATCACCTCAAGGAAATTACGTCACTACTTCGATGAGTACCAGATCACCGTTATCACGGACTACCCGCTGGCGGATATCCTACATAACCAGGACGCCACGGGGCGTATTTCAAAGTGGGCAGTAGAACTGGGGGCTTTGTCGATCGACTTCAAGCCACGCACTGCAATCAAGTCCCAAGCTCTAGTCGACTTCATGGCAGAGTGGAGGGAGAATCAAGTTCCAAGACCGGTCGACAAGCCAGAACATTGGACCATGTATTTCGATGGTTCCCTCAGGCTCGATGGCGGCGGCGCCGGAGTCTTATTCATTTCTCCACGAGGCGAACAACTCAAGTACGTCCTCCAAATTCTCTAGGAGGTATCCAATAATGAAGCCGAGTATGAAGCCTTGCTTCACGGGCTTCGTTTGGCGATATCACTAGGGATCAAGCGGCTACTCGTATACGGCGATTCACTTTTGGTCGTTCAGCAAGTCAACAAAGAGTGGGACTGCAACAAGGAGACCATGGAAGCCTATGTACAAGAGGTCCGCAAGCTAGAAAACAAATTTTCTGGCATAGAGGTTCATCATGTGTTGCGGGAACACAATGTTGCTGCCGATGCCTTATCCAAGCTGGGATCAACCCGAGCTCAAGTCCCAGCAGGGGTATTCGTTCAGGAGTTGACGCATACGTCCATCAGCCCTTCACCACCGGTTTCCACCACTGGCTCCGTACAACCAGAACGGGAGGTGCTGCTGGTTGGTGAGGACTTGAGAGGACCTTTCATCGACTTCATCCGAGATCTCGTCTTACCGACCGGGATGGACCCCAAAAGCGCTGCTGCCGCCCGCCTCACGCGACGGAGCAAGGGGTTTGTCCTAGTCGAAGACAAACTTTATCGGCGGGGCGCACGGTCCGGAGTGCTCATGAAATGCGTCACAACAGAAGATGGTCTGGATATATTGCGAGAAGTACACGAGGGCGTATGTGGTAACCATGCCGCCTCAAGGTCACTGGTTGGCAAAGCTTACAGAGCCGGTTTCTGGTGGCCTACCGCCGTGTCCGACGCCGAAGATCTGGTACGTCGATGTCAGAACTGCCAGTTCTTCGGTAAGCAAACTCATGTCCCGGCCCACACCCTCATCACCATACCACCTTCCTGGCCGTTCGCTTGCTGGAGCCTCGACATGATTGGGCCCTTCACTACGGCGCCAGGAGGTTTTATTCATGTTCTGGTGGCTATCGATAAGTTCACCAAGTGGATCGAGTTCAAGCCGATCACCAAGCTTACTCCAGACAGGGTGGTCGACTTCATCTCCGACATCTTACATCGTTTCGGTTTCCCCAACACTATCATCACCGATTTGGGTTCAAACTTCACGGCCAACCAGTTCTGGGAATTCTGTGAAAACTCGTCCATCGAGGTCAAGTACGTATCGGTGGCCCACCCAAGGGCAAACGGGCAAGTCGAGCGAGCAAATGGCTTGATCATTGATGGTCTCAAGAAGAGACTCTACGATGCCAACAGCAAGAAGGGCGGGAAGTGGATTCACGAGTTGCCACATGTCATCTGGGGGCTCAGGACTCAACCTTCCAAGGCCACAGGGCAGACCCCGTTCTTCCTTGTCTACGGCTCCGAGGCGATTCTTCCAGCAGATATCATGTGGAAATCCCCAAGGGTTGAGATGTATAACGAAGGCGAGGCGGACGAAGCACGACAGCTGGAGTTGGACTCTGTTGAAGAGGCTCGCTGCTCTGCTCTCGTTCAGTCAGCCCGTTACCTACAGGGAATCCGGCGATATCATGACCGCAACATTAAGGAAAGGTCATTTAGTATTGGCGACCTCGTCCTTCGTCGCGTTCAGGATGAGTCGGGTTTGCACAAGCTTAACTCAAGATGGGAAGGACCGTTCATCGTCAAGAGGGTTACAAGACCAGGATCTTATCAACTCCGGCACCCCGATGGTCAGGATGTACCCAACTCGTGGAACATCCAGCACCTGCGACGGTTCTACCCCTAGGCAGACTCGTGTCCAATTTATGTATGCATTCATGTCAAGTTTTACTTTTCTGGGTCGATTTGGCGGCTTTGTGCCACACAACCCGAAATGTAAACTCTTGAATACAACGATGGCGGCTGTTGGCCACGCTTCAATTTTATAAAAACGACTACTTGCCAGTGGCACATGGGTCGTCGCGATGCTAATCGTGTTTCTTTCAAACTGGTTAGGCCCGTCTGGTTCGGGTTCTATCTAACTCGTTTGGCTACTCCTGCGGTGGTTACACCTAAGGGTAGTTTTCGACTGTTTGCCATGAGCATCCTAGTCATCGCGCCACAGACTGCGCGTTCCGGGTCCGAGTGGATCCTTTTTGGCAGGATCTCATCCAGCTAACCCGATGAGCTCTCGTGAAGGGCTAAATCGACTACTCTCTGAGTCGCTGCACTCAGAAGTAGCACGCCTATGCTTCAAAGCAGATGAGGTTTTCAGTCTGCACATAAGACTACAAAGGAACAAAAGAGGTTTCTTATATTACAAAAGTCTTAAATACTAACAGTTCAATCCTGGACCATGTTCCCTACAATTTTTTCAGCTACAGGCCGGACCTCTAGCAAATACTCGCGGAAGTTTTCATCAGAACAATCTGCAGCTGCTCCCTCCACGAGTACTTCTAGCCGAGCCTTTGGCCAGAAGGACTTTACAAGGTCTAGGGCATGGCCCACGTAAGATGTGGCAGCCTCGGTAACGAAATTCAGGATCTTTTGTGGCGCCCCACGAAGACGATCAAGTAGTGGTTGCCCATCTTCCGCACCGTCTTCCTGGGGATCCACCATCTCTACGAGTTCTTGGGCTGCCACCTTCAAGTCATCGAGTTCCTTCTGGCGCTGTTCTTTTTCTTCGCCCATAGTCTTGATCTGTTGAAGGCAGTCGACTAGTTGCTTCTCCGTGTCGGCCATCACCTTCCGCAGACCTTCGACTTCATCTGCGCGGCGATATAGCATGTTCTTCAAATCAGTAAGCAATTCCTCCTTATAATTTAATAGCTGCTTAAGTTCTGCGATGATAAGCAGGTTTCAGACCGTGACGTTATCGACTACGGGTATGACTCCGAGAATTGAGTTCAACATACCTTGATGGGCTTTCCGCTGTTCCTTGAGCCGGCCCTGGAGCTCGATAATGTTCTGCTCGAAGCCGGCTCGCTCCTGCAGCAGCTCATCGATCCGCCTGGTGGACTCTTCCAGCTTTGTTGAGGTCTTCTGGTTCATGTCCTACATGTTTTTGGGCGTCAGAGAATATCGATTACAGCTACCAGTGGTCCAGTCATTACTCACCAGAGCAAATGAGTCGATCGCCTTGATCATTTGGCGCAGGCGGCTCAGATCCTCCCCTGGGAGGTGCACCTCTTGGAGCATATTGGTGTTTTCTCCTACAGGGGTCCGCAACTCGGGTACCTCGCAAGAAGCACCCGCACCCTCCAAAGTTGACGGCTGCGAGGTCCCTGCAAAGGACAAGTGTTAAAGTAGCAATGATTGTGGCACAAGGCAGCGGGATCATTTACCTGCACCATCGGCGGGAATGGCAGTGGTAGTTTCGACTTGCTCATTGCCGGGGGCTTCGGCTTCTGTACGCTGGAGCTCGGGTAGTGGTGAATCAAGCATGATTACATCTGCCCCCCCTGCTGGCTCCCGTACGTCGGGTCGCCCAGGCGACAACTCGGGGGCTGGTGGCGCCAACTCGAGTTCTGGCGTCACCGCAGCTGTTGATCTGCTAACGACAAAAGCACAACATTTTTACTGTGATCTTTACACATGACTAAGGGCAAGGTCCAAGGCGTTACTTACATCTGGGATCGCGTCATTATCGGCTTCCTCCATACCAGCTTCAACGGCTTCCTTGTCACGGTACTCGCGGCTGGAGGAGTCGGTGTACAGGACGAGGGGGCCGGCAGCTCGGACACGCCGATGTCTGTGACACCAATTGCCGGCGGCGGCGCTGCTTCGGTCGAGGGCGTGAGCTGCTCCGATATTGTGCCTGCCACGGCAATTGTCACATCGCCTGCGACAGAAGGCGATGGATCGGCCCTCTCGCCCTCTATGGGCTCGGCTTCTGGTGCACCTTTGCTGCTGGAGTGCACTCTCGCTACCTTTTGGTGCTGGGAGCCGGGCAATGAAGATGAGGGGCTGCAAGATAGGGTTGTCATCAGTATTCAGCAACACAACTCGACAGTTTTCATGTTTCGACAAACACTTACCCGGCAAGATCAGTGGCGCTGGCTTTGCGTTTCCTCATATCCCGACGTCGCCGGGGAATGAGAGGTGCGTCGTCCGACCAGTCCACGGACGATCCGGAGGAGTCGTCGGCATGCACCCTCTCCCCAGCCGCCCGGCTGCCCATAGCTGATTCGCTGCCAACTTGTTCTTTCTGCGCTTTGGCGGCACTGGGCAGCGTATGGTAAGGCCGGGGCAGATCGGGGTGTGGCGGGTAACTCCGGTATAGTGCTGATGTTTCCTGCATTAAGACAAATCAACAATCAGTTAGTATCAACTCTTCAGTTCAAGGGAAGAAGTCGATAAAGTCGCACACTTACTGCTGGTGGTCGATTCTGGGCTGTAAACCCTGCTGGAACATATGGGACGGCATCCACATCTAGTAGAATTCGCCTGACGCGAACAAGCGCAGCATCATCTCCAAGCTCTTCTGCGCACATACGGGATGGGTCTTCAGTACCCATGTACTCGAACCCTAAGGTATGGCGCTGTTGGATGGGTTGAATTCGACGTTTAAAGAATGATAGCATCACAGACGCCCCGGTTACCCCCATCTCTTTGTGAGCGGCAATCAACTCAAGCAGCTCTTTTACTTGGTCCATTTCAGCTTCACTGGGCTCCAATGTCCACTCGCTGCGTTGAACAGGAGGCCTGCCAGATCGCACAGGGAGTTGGGGGGCATGGTTCGTAATGTAGAACCATTGATGTTTCCACCCAGGGACATTGGAAGGAAATTTATACGAAATGTATTTGTCACTAGCGTGTTGCCTAAGTTGGATCCCAGCACCCCCAATTGCAGAAGGATTTTTTGAGGTGGGTTGGGGCTTCATGCGGAAAAGATAGCGGAAAAGCGCCCAATGGGGCTCAATTCCGAGGAAGGCTTCACAAAAGTGGATGAAGATGGAGATATGACAGATCGAGTTGGGATTGAGGTGTTGCAGCTCAATCCCATAGAAGTAGAGAAGACCGCGGAAGAATGAGCAAGTGGGGAGAGCGAATCCCCGTTCAGAAAAAGAGCAGAACGAAACAATCTCATCAACGTTTTCCATTGGGAAGGAATCACGAAGAGGAAGGCGCCAATTAATGAGATCCCTCTCTTGCAGCAGACCTCCTAGTACTAAACTCGCAAGATTTTGGCGAGAGCACTTACTAATTGACCATTCGCTGGTCGCCGCCTGCGCTTCCTTCAAGTCTTTTTGGTTGATCTTTTTCGGCGCCATTTCCACCCCTTTTTCGCCACGAGTTGTTCGAACAAGGCTCGGGGGCTACGGTGGTGGGCTCGAAAGTTTTTTCGACTACGTTGGGCGGTGGAAGGGCTCAGGCAGGTCAGGCTCTGATTAGGGTTTTGTTTTTCTCTGGTGGCGGCGTCAGATCTGAAGGCACAGGAAAAACCTAACTAACTGCGGGGTTAAATAACCAGCGTTCAGGCAGTGGTTTACTGTGTGAAAGATGAAGCGTCGCGCAAAAGGATTAATTGGATACAGGCAGTTTCTTAGCAGATCTTTTGGGCCCCTACCCGATTCACCATTTTTTCTGGGTTACTTGTCCCGAAAAAAAGAGGTTTTTCGGGTTTCGAGTCTAATTTTTTGCTAATTGCCTCTTCTTAGACCTTATTTTTCAAAAGGAATTCTTTTTGCCACGACCTTTGGGATCCTTTTTTTCCAACAGATTTGGACTCAAGGCTCGGGGGCTGTGAGACACGTGGCATCGACTACTTATTTTTCGAAAGTACTCGAAGGATAAGAAGAAAAGAAGACTCAAGACTAATTTGACCCTCAGCTTGATTCTTTGATTCAACCTAAGGCTCGGGGGCTACTCCATATGGAGTGCGATTATTCATCGCACCCCATGCAAAAGAAAGAATTCGGGGCATGAGCACCTCATAGCTTCGATGCAGTCAAAAGAGTACTCGAAGAGAAATTTCAAGACGGAGCTTCGAAAGAAGTCGAAGACTGCTTCAGAAGTACTTGAAGAGCCTGCAGTACTCAGCTACGAAGAGCTCGGGGGCTTGTCAGACCCGGGGCCACGGGGCTGTGTACATCAAGGAGTCCGTATTGGGCTAGGGGATAGGACGTGACCTATACCTTATTTATGTTGTATTCTACCCGCATGCGGAGTAGAACTAGTCGATACAGAAGGAAACTACTCGAGTTGTACTTGAGTACGATTCCTGAGCTAGTATCAGGCTAGGATTCATGTAATCCTGTCCCCCCGGATATATAAGGGTGGGCAGGGACCCCCTCAAAACAAGAGATCACCAGATCAACATCAAGGCAATACAAACCATCATACAGGACGTAGGGCATTACGCATATTGCGGCCTGAACCTGTCTAAATCTTGTGTTGTCTGCACCTTCGAGTTCCTGATCTCGGCGCATCCCAACCCAAAACCTACCACCTTGGGGATACCCCTCGGTGGGCAGCCGGATAAAACCCGACACCATCGGCTAATTATCAAGACTTTCTCAGCACCTAACCCCCACTGTTCCATAAAGCAGACGAGCCCCTCGATGCTGACGCCTGGCTCCGTACTGTAGAGTCTAAGTTTGCATTGTTGTCTGCACCATGTTCTGAGGAGAACAAGGCACTCTTCACAGCCCAACAACTTCACGGCACTGCCCGCATATGGTGGGACCATTACCATGCCATGCAGCCGGCTGGTCATGTCGTCACATGGGATGAATTTCGGACCGCTTTTAGAGCACATCACATTCCAGAGGGACTCATTGAGCGAAAGCTCAATGAATTTCTGAATCTGACTCAGGGAACCCGCACCGTCATGCAATATGCACAGGTCTTCAACCACTTGTGCCAGTATGCGGGTTATCATGCGGACACTGATGCCCGTAAGCGAGATCGCTTCCGTCGAGGCTTGAACACCAAACTTAAGGAATGATTGAATTTGGTAAAAGCTGACAACTTCAATGAGTTGGTCAATATGGCCATTACCCAGGAGGATTGCATCTCAACCCACCGGGCTGAGAAGAAGCGGAAGACACCCACTGGACCCTCAGCGGCGCAACCGCCAAGGTATCGGTTGGTCCAGAACACTACTACCTGAGCCCCGCCTCGAAACACTCTGCTAGGCAGATGGGTAGCCAGGCCACCCCAGTAAGCTTAATTCAATCGACCACCGACACCACAACCCCAGCAGCAACAGCAGCAAGGCCCACGGCTGAGCTTTCCGCCATCCAACCAAGGAAACAATAACTATTGTTGTTTCAACTGCGGCAGCCCGTCCCATTTTATTAAGGATTGCCCTCAACCCCGAAGATCTTTCCAAGGGCAGACCTCCAACCCGAGCAGCAAGGGCAAGAAGCAGATGGTACAAATCCGCCAGGGGAGGGTGAATTTCATGACTCTCTCCGAACTCCCCGAGGGTGCGTCAATAATGATGGGTACTTTCTCTATCAAACATCAACCCGTGATTATACTTTTTGATTCTGGTGCCACCCATAGTTTTATCAGTTCAAAATGTGGAACAAAAATAGGCTTGGATCTTTATCCTACTAGTGGGGCCTATATGATAGCGACTCCTGGCGGTAAAATTTCCTCAAACCAAGTTTGTAGAAGTGTGCCAATTCAGATGGGTAGAAATCTGGTGAGAACAGATTTACTGTTATTGGACCTAGAAGTAATGGATGTCCTCCTAGGCATGGATTGGATGACTAGGCACCGAGTGTCATTGGATATCCCTTCCCGAGCCGTGGAGATAGATTCACCCGATCATGAGCCTACTATTCTCTATCTTCCACAACGGGAGTACAACAACTCCTGTGCCTATGCTGTAGAAGGGATCAAATTAAAAGACATCCCTATTGTCTGTGAGTATCCAGACGTCTTTCCAGATGATTTGCCCGGAATGCCCCTGGACTGGGATATTGAATTTGTCATAGAACTCCAACCCGGCACAGCCCCCATATCTAAGAGGCCCTATCGTATGCCACCCAATGAACTGGCCGAGTAAAAAATCCAACTTCAGGACCTCCTTGATAAGGGTTACATTTGTCCAAGTGGTTCACCATGGGGTTGTCCAGCCCTATTCGTGAAGAAGAAGGACAATAGTTTAAGGCTATGTGTAGATTATCATCCTCTCAATGCGGTAACCATCAAAAATAAGTATCCTCTGCCCCGCATTGACATTCTATTCGATCAGTTAGCCAGAGCCAAGGTATTCTCTCAGATTGATCTTCGTTCCGGCTATCTTCAAATCAAGATCAGGTCAAATGACATTCCAAAAACAGCCTCTTCCACCAGATATGAACTTTACGAATATCTGGTCATGTCATTTGGTCTTACCAATGCTCCAGCATACTTCATATATCTCATGAACTTTGTTTTCATGCAAGAACTTGATAAATTCGTAGTGGTCTTCATTGATGACATTCTGATCTATTCCAAGAATCCGGAAGATCATGCGAAACATCTCCATGTTGTTCTTCAAAAATTGAGAGACCACCACTTGTAAGCCAAATTCTCCAAGTGCGAATTCTAGATGGATACCGTTAAGTTTCTGGGACATACCATCTCCAGTGATGGTATATCCATTGATCCTAGTAAAGTCCAAGAAGTGATGGACTGGAAACCTCCTACGTCAGTCCACCAGATCCGCAGTTTTCTTGGTCTAGCTGGCTATTATCGTCGTTTCATTCCTGACTTCTCAAGAATAGCCAAACCTGTGACTGAATGATTAAAGAAAGGAGTTAAATTCTCGTGGGATCAGAAATGCGAGGATGCATTTCATACCCTCAGAGCACATCTTACCACTACCCCAGTTTTAGCTCAACCCGATGTCTCAAAACTTTTCGACATCTATTGTGATGCTTTGGGAATCGGACTTGGTTGTGTGATTAAGCAGGACAACCGAGTGATTGCTTATGCATCGCGAGCACTCAGGCCTCATGAACAGAACTATCCTACCCATGATCTTGAACTCGCAGCTGTCATCCATGCACTCAAAATTTGGAGACATCATTTGATGGGTACAAAGTGCCATATCTATACTAACCACAAAAGCCTCAAGTACGTCTTCACGCAAGCAGATCTAAATATGAGGCAAAGACGCTAGCTAGAGCTTATCAAAGATTATGATATGGAAGTACACTATCATCCAAGCAAAGCCAACATCATTGCGGATGCACTTAGTCACAAGTCACATTGCTCTTGCTTATCAGTAGAGGCTTTCAGTGAGACGCTTTGTTGGGAGATGAGGAAGCTCAATCTTGAGATCATTCCTCAAGGCAGCCTGAATCATCTCTCAATTGAAGCTACACTTTGGGATAACATTGTTCTAGCACAACAGCGTAACAAAGGGATTAGAATCATTAAGCAGAAGTTGGCACAAGGAGAAGGAAAGTACAAATGCTTTCAAATAGATCACGAAGGGGTTCTATGGTTCAACGAACATGTCGTTGTACCTAAGGACCATAAGCTCCGTAAGTAGATATTGGACGAGGCCCACTTGTCCAAATTCTCTATGCACCCTGGTAGTACTAAGATGTACCAGGATCTAAAATAGAACTTTTGGTGGACTCGTATGAAACGAGAAATTGCAAAGTATGTCTCGGAGTGTGATATTTGTCAAAGAGTTAAGGCCAGTCATCTAAGGACTGCTGGTATTCTTCAACCTTTACCTATTCCTTCTTGGAAGTGGGAGAATATCAGCATGGATTTTATCGTTGGCTTACCCAACACTTCTCCAAGACATGACTCCATTTGGGTAATCGTTGATCGATTAACCAAAACTGCCCATTTCCTTCCCGTGCATACTATAGATAATGCCAAAAAGTATGCTGAGATCTATATAGATCAAATCGTTCGTCTTCATGGAGTGCCCAAGACGATCATTTCTAATCATGCAGCACAATTCGTCGTTCGGTTCTGGGAGCAACTTCAACATGCTCTTGGAACTAAGTTAATACGAAGCTCTGCATATCACCCTCAGACAGACGGGCAAACTGAAAGGGTAAATCAAATTCTGGAAGATATGCTTAGAGCATGTGTACTTCAGTATGACAAGAATCGGGATAAATGCTTGTCACTGGCAGAATTCTCTTATAACAACAGTATCAGACAAGTCTTAAGATGGCCCCGTTCGAAGCATTGTACGGTCGCCGCTGCCAAACTCCTTTGAGTTGGTCACAAACCGGCGAACGTAAGATCTTTGGACCGGACCTTATCACTGAAACCGAGGAAAAGGTGAAGACTATTCAAAATAATCTCAAAGCCGCCCAATCTCGATAGAAAAGCTACGCTGACATACGAAGGAGACCGTTACAGTTCCAGATTGGAGACTTTGTATATCTTCGAGTATTTCCTACTCGAGGTATTCAACGGTTCGGCGTAAAAGGAAAACTCGCCCCTCGATATATCGGACCATTTGAAATTCTCGAGATCAGTGGACCCGTAGCTTACCATCTTCAACTTCCTCCTCAGTTAGCGGCCATCCATGACATCTTCCATGTATCTCAACTTAGGAAATGTGTCAAAGTTCCTACCGAGATCGTCAATCCCCAAGCCATCGAAATCCAATCTGATATAACCTATATAGAACATCCAATCAGAGTGCAAGACACTAAAGAAAGGAGCACTAGAAGAGAAACTATTAAGATGTTAAAAATTCAGTGGGATCATTTCACTGAAGAAGAAGCAACTTGGGAAACTGAATCCTATCTTCAACGAAATTTTCCAGACTTCCTCCAAGCCAATTCCCAAATCTGATCATCCAATTCCATTCTATTCCGGAATCTCGGGACGAGATTCTTTTTAGGGGGAAAGCTGTGACATTTAGGTGCTTATAATTAAAACACACTAAATGCTAGTAGCAAGTATGTATGTTTGATTTTGTATAGATGTGCTAACATTTGAATGCAAAGGGAAAAGGGTATTTGTGTAGTTTTGTAAAATTTAGGTCCTTTAGTGTTAAATGGGTGAGAATGGGAAGTAAAAATCAAAACATATGAAGGTTGTTGTGCAAAAAGTCAAAAACTTACTTTTAACCCCAAATAGAGGTAAAACTACCCATAGGATGCAAGTGTAGTGTAGAATTTTAAATGGGATTTACTTCAAGTTTAAAGCTTTGACAAGTTTTATGTTAGTTTCAAATCCTTAGCTCTTTTACAACTGAACCTTAAAGCAAAGTTGTACATCTTGTTGAACTCTACACTTTTGCTTTTGGGTACATTTTCATTTGAGCTATGGTTTGAAAGTTAGCTGGACTTTACAATGGAGTCCCTGCAATTTTGGAAAATTATGAGTCAGTCCCTTCGTCTACCTCCAGCCCCTCTGCTCTGCTCTGCTCTGTTTTCGCTCTGCCCAACACCCCCGCCGCCCTCGCCGGCCATGTGCCGAGCCTTAACTACCCCGCGGCGCCCCTCTGTGCACCACGTGCTGCTCCTGCACCCCGCCGCCGCCCTCCTGCCACCGGAACGCCGACGACGTCCCTCGGACCTCCGCCGCCCGTCCCTGTTCGCCGTTGATACGCCGCTACAGCCCCTCTGTTCCTCGACACCGGCACCCCCGTGACCGCCGTGAGCTCCTGAACATTTCCCCTCACTTGCCCCTCGCCGCTGGTGAGCTCTCTCGCCGGAATTTGATCGGCATCAATCGGACTTCCTGTATATTCCGGCCAGGGATCCAATTGCGAAGATTCAAAACTTTCCAAGGGCCTATCTGTAGGAAATCAGAACCCCTGCCCTATTCAAATTAGTCAACTTGTAAAATCCATAGGAATTCGTAGAAAAATCCAAAAATTGTCAAACTAGTTTTGTTGTACTCTAGAAGTTGAACTCGACTACTTTTGTTACTAAAGTTTGGTTTAAAACTAAATGCTTTTTGAGTTATTTAAAAGTTTAATAAAAGGGTAGTTTGAGCATAACTTTTGCATGCTAGCTCTATTGATTGTGATTTTTGGTGTGTAATCTGGTTATGTTATGAATGAGCTTGTGTGTAATTTTCAACTACAGTACTAAATTCTAGCTTAAGTTAATTTAAACTTATGAAACTCAAGCTTTAAAGAGTTTAGATTTAATAAAGCCTTTTGTTAAGGTTTTTATACATAGATCTTTTTACCATATGATGGTCTACAATAGTGTAGTCCATAGTAAATATTTTAGGAATTTACAACACTGTTTTACTTAAGGTTTGTATTTAAACTTAAAATTTGAACTTAGTTTAAACACTATAGCTTCTATTTTCAGAAAAATATGAAAAATGCATAGTAAGCTTATCCACTAGGAATAAACTTATCCACAAAAATTCAAGGCCATAGCCTTTATTAATTTCAAACTAAAAATCAAACTTGTTAATCTGATTCAATTAATTCAACTAATTAAGGTAATTGGATTAGAGAACCAATAATAAGTTTATACTTAACCCTCTTACTTTATGAGTTTGAGTGTATTAACCTGTTGGATTACAACTTTATTATGAACCAAAACTCTTAACTCGAGAACCATCTAATCAAATCATTGCATATCATATAGAGTCAACGACACTTGACGACGGAGACTACGAACTAGTCCTGGAACAAGATCAAGGGTTTTCTGAAGACCCAGTAAACATCATCGAGACTCTAACTAAAGCTCCGAACCAAAGTTCGGAAATCCTTGACACTCCTGCCACTAGCCCTGCTCAAGAAGGCAAGCCCCGGTGCATAACCTAGTATTTCAAATTACTTCAGTTATGCAATCCTATCTGTATATTTTATATCTTGCATTAAGTCTAGGAGTTGAAATGGAACCCTAGATGCATTGATACTAAGAACCTATGTATTGTGCCTGAGTCCTTATCGCATAGATGCTCTGCTAATAGGACCGGCAGAAGTCGGGTGATTTCCTGTCACTCGCGCGATATAGGGGTTGAATGTTTACTATTCTGCAGTCACTATAAGGATCATGGCGGGATCATGTGCAATATCATGACTCGGAAGGTTACCCCGTCTGCGTTGATAAAAGTTGAGAAGGTCGCAGTGTGTGGTTGTGGTGGCTATGCATTTCAAAGTACTAGCCACATGCCGCGAAATATGGTAAAGCGGTAAGCCTAGTACCTGATTGGCCCGGCAAATGGACATGTCTCCACCACTCAATTATTTGGTTTCTGTTGTACACATGCACCGACGTGTGGAAGTACGTTCTACGTAGCAGACAGGAGTACGATCATGTAGTCGCGCTACAGACGTATGTCCTGCACATTTGGTGTGCGTACGGTCCTGCAGTCGCTTGTGGTGGCCCTGATCCATAACCCGGAATATGAGGGAAACGGTTGCTTCGGAACAATCTTTGGATGTTCCAAGCATGTGAGTTAGGTTTAACCTTGCAAGGTTTGGAAATTCGATTCAGAATCATCCGTTTCTCGCGGAGATTGAGACTGCTTATTCCTTCTGCCACATAGAGTAATAACAGTAACTATTGTGGAAATAATCTTGATGGATGATAATCTCTACCTTGCTTGTCTTGAATAGGTGCTTACCTAGAATGGTTCATGAGACTAGAATCTGAAAGCTAAAACATGAAAGTAGATCATACTCTTTATTGCTTTTCAGCTGAAATTAAACCCAGAACCATCACAAGCCAGCATAAGTCTTGCTACATGGCTAAGTATACCATGACCCGGTTACGTATGACCCTTGAGAATCCCACGGATCGTCCTGTATGGCCAACCTCTGTTCCGTTTGGCTGGTCCGTGGAGTGGGATCCGTCCCCAGCTGGCAATGACCCCCCGGAATGACACCAGGTTTCGGGCTGAACGTGGTGTCATCTTTCGCGACGTGTGTAGTCGCGTGTTAATTTTTTCTTCCGCTGTTACTCTGGCACAAGCTTGCATAGCTTGTGGTTTTTAAACAATGTTTGCATAAATTTACCTTAAGTTTGAAATGGTTTCTAATAATGTTTATTAATTCTGTAAATTAAAAGTTGGTGAGCTGCTATGTGATTGTAAACTCGCCTTCGTGCGAGGTAAACTCGCTTCGATCCTGTTGAACCGTGGTTGTATCGGGCGGAGACCCGACAGACCAATGGGTTATTCCGTTTGAAGTGCGTTGAGTTAGTATCGTCTGTATAGCGATGACTAGCGCACTTGAACCGGAATAATTCAGGCGGTTCTGCCATAACCATGATTTGGAATGGTACCCCGTCTGTGTTGATTTAAGTTTGATAAGGTCGCAGTGTGTGGTAGTGGTGGTCAAGTGTTTGAAAGTACTAGCCACATACCGTAAATATGGTACGCGGTAAGCCTATTACCTGATTGACCCGGCAAGTGGACTTACCCCACCACTCGAATTTTGGTTTTTGTCACACACACGCAAAGACGTGTGGGAATACGTTCCGCGTAGCGGACGGGAGTACGGCCATACAGTCGTGCTGTAGGCGTACATCCCGCATAGTGATTGTGCGTATGGTCCTGCAGTCACTTGTGGTGGCCCTGATCCACGCCCCGGAATAAGATGGGAACGGTTTCCCGGAAAGTTGAGTTTCCAAGCGTGTGAGTTAGGATCCCTTGCAAGGTTATGAAATTCAATTCAGAATCGTCCGTTTCTCACAGAGATTGAGACTACTTGATACTTCTGCCACATAGAGTAATAACAGTAATGGTTAATGGAATAATTTTCATGTATGCTTAATATCTACCTTGCTTGAGTAGTATAGGTGCTTACCTAGAATGGTTAAAAGAAACTAGAATCTGAAAGCTAATATATAAAAGTAAGGATATACTCTTTATTGCTTTTCAGCAAAAGAAAAGTAGAGCCCTTCAATCTATCATGGTCCAGTTAAGGGCTAAGTATACCCAATGTCGGGTAAGCCTTGCTGAGTATTAGTATACTCAGCCTTGCTAGTAATATGGTTTTCAGGTATGTCGTTCGAGACCCAAGCTGATAGTCTGACTTGGCCCGGCACTGTTCTGTTTGGCTGGTCCGTAGAATGGGATCCGTCCCCGGCCGGCAAGGACCCTTCGGAGTAACGCCATACGTTGGGCTGAGTGTGGTGCCTACCTCTGCGACGTATGTAGTCGCGTTGTTGTTTCCGCTGTTAATTCTGAATACTGTCTAGTAAACTTGAAATTTCAAATAATACTTGTATCAATTTGTATTAGTTAGGATGAAACAAAACCTCTGTGTAATAGTGTTTAATTATCCTGTGGTGTAAAAGTTGCGAGCTGCTGTAAGGCCGGACTCGTCTTCGTGCGAGCTAAACCTACATCGATCCTGTGTAACCGTGGTTGAATCGGGTGGTGACCCAACAGACCAATGAGTTGTTCTGTTTGAAGTGTGTGAGATCCTGTCGCCTATATAGTGATGGTCTACGCAATTGAACCGAAATAATTCAAGTGGTTCTGCCACATCAGGTGCGCTCGTTGCGAAAAATTTCGATGCAACTTCGTTTAGCGAACTTCTGTGTTTATGGCGCCAGTTCGGCAAGTTTTGCATCGAGTTTTGTGCAGTAACGGAAACGGTTCGAAACATCCCAAAACATGAGTCTTGGGTCGAATGGACTGGATCAGGTGCGTTCGTTGCGAAAAATGCCAACGCAACTTCGTTTAGTGAACATCTGAGTTAATAGCGCCAGTTCAGCCAATTTTGCATCGACTTTTGTGCATTTACGAAATGGTACAAAATAGCCCAAAACATGAGTTTTGGGTCCAATGAAGTGGAAAGGGTGCATTCGTTGTCAAAAATTTCGACGCAACTTCATTTAGCGAACTTGTGCATTAATGGCACCAGTTCGGCCAGTTTTGCATCGACTTTCATATAGTCACGAAACGGTCCGTAATGCCCCAAAACATGAGTTTTGGGTCCAACGGAGTGGATCAAGTGCGTTCGGTGTGAAAAATGCCAACGCAACTTCGTTTAGCGAACTTAAGCGTTAACGACGCTAGTTCAGCAAGTTTTGCATCGAGTTTCCTGGATTAATGAAACGGTCCGAAATGCCCGAAAACATGAGTTTTGGGTCCAATGGAGTGGATCGGGTGCATTCATTGCGAAAAATTCAGACGTGACATTCTTTAGCGAACTTGTGCTTCAATGGCACCAGTTCGGCCAGTTTTGCATCAACTTTCATGTAGGAGCGAAACGGTCCGAAATACCCCAAAACATGAGTTTTTGGTCCAATAGAGTGGATCAGGTGCGTTCGTTGCGAAAAATTTCGACGCAACTTCGTTTAGCGAACTTGTGCGTTAATGGCGCCATTTCGGCTAGTTTTGCATCGAATTTCGTGCAGTAACGAAACGGTCCGGAACGCCCCAAAACATGAGTTTTGAGTCCAACAGAGTGGATCAGGTGCGTTTGTTGCGAAATTTTCCGACATAACTTTGTTTAGCGAACTTGTGCATTAATGGCACTAGTTCGGCCAGTTTTGCGTCAACTTTGGTGCAGTAACGAAACGGTCCGAAACGCCCCAAATCATGAGTTTTGGGTCCAATGGAGTGGATCGGGTGCGTTCATAGCGAAAAATTTTGACGCAACTTCTTTAGCGAACTTGTGCGTTAATGGCGCTATTTCGGCAAGTTTTGCATCGACTTTCATACAGTAACGAAACAGTCCGAAACACCCCAAAACATGAGTTTTGGGTCCAATAGAGTAGATCAGGTGCATTCCTTGCGAAAATTCCAACGCAACTTCATTTAGCGAACTTGAACGTTAACGGCGCTAGTTCGGCAAGTTTTGCATCGACTTTCGTGCAGTAACGAAATGGTCCGAAACGCCCGAAAACATGAGTTTTTGTTCCAATGGAGTGGATCGGGTGCGTTCATTGTGAAAAATTCAGACGCGACTTTGTTTTCAAAATTGTGCGTTAATGGCACGAGTTCGGCCAGTTTTGCATCAACTTTCATGCCGTAGCGAAACAGTCTGAAATGCCTCAAAACATAAGTTTTGGGTCCAATGGAGTGGATCAGGTGCTTTCGTTGCGAAAAATTTCAACGCAACTTCTTTAGCGAACTTGTGTGTTAATGGTGCCATTTCGGCCAGTTTTGTTTCGACTTTTGTGCAGTAACGAAACGGTTCGCAACGCCCCAAAACATGAGTTTTGGGTCTAATGGAGTGGATCAGGCGCGTTCGTTGCGAAATTTATGTGAATCCACTAGGGTTTGTTCCTAATCTTTCGATGAGAGGCGTGGGATAACTTGATTAATGGAGGATATGATGTTCAGGGCCCGACTACAGCATTTCAAGGATGCTGCACCTTAGCAACTGATACACCACCTCCTATGGTCGCTGCGATCTTGTGGAGCGCCACACCCGGCCACGAGGGCACTCGTCCTGCAAGCAATCGAAGAACTAGCAAGAACAAGTGGAACAAATACTGAAAATACGAGATGTAATTGAAGGTCTCAAACTGAATCTCAATACGGTGGGGTTCCGGAAACAAGTAGACGGGCGGCTGGATCAACATGCGCGCCTACAAGGAAGTAGCAAAAGCTAAACTTGCATCTAACAAAACCCGAGTGTTCTTGGCGGCGGCTAAAGGTTATAAAGAAGTGGGAGAACGACCACAAGGATGCTGGGGTCGTGTTACAACCCTAGGACACGTCCGAATTGGACTCAACTTGATACACGGCCCGTTGGGCCAAAATAGGGTGACGCAGCACCGTGGCTGAAAAGGACTCTATAGTAAGTCGACGATTGCGGTTGACTCCGAACAGATATGAAGGTGATTCCGAATCCTTTGGAAAGTAGATGTGATAAGCTTTCCAGGAAGTACTTGAACGACCAAAATGAATGAAGTCGTGGTGGCCGTCACAAGTCGTGTCTGTCCTGTAGTCCGAATCCAGCCTATGCGATGCCTATTCCCTTTTGATGCAATCCATTATTCCTGAGTAAAACAAGAGTGTACGTGTCTCCATTGTCTAAATATGATGAACCTGAGCTTAAGAGTGAACAAGAGTGTACGTGTCTTATTTAGCGAACTTGTGCGTTAATGGCACCAGTTCGGCCAGTTTTGCATCAACTTTCGTGCAGTAACGAAACAGTCCGAAACGCCCCAAAACATGAGTTTTGGGTCCAATTTAGTGGATCGGATGCGTTCGTTGCGAAAAATACTGACGCGACTTTGTTTCGCGAACTTGTGCGTCAATGGCGCCAGTTCGGCCAGTTTTGCATCGACTTTCGTGCAGTAACAAAATGGTCTGAAATGCCCCAAAACATGTGTTTTGGGTCGAATGGAGTGGATCAGGTGCGCTCGTTGCAAAAAATTTTGATGCAACTTCGTTTAGTGAAATTATACGTTAATGGCGCCAGTTCGGCCACTTTTGCATCGAGTTTTATGCAATAACGAAATGGTCCGGAACGTCCCAAAACATGAGTCTTGGGTCTAATAGAGTGGATCAAGTGCGCTCGTTGCGAAAAATGCCAACGCAACTTCGTTTAGCGAACATCTGCGTTAATAGCGCCAGCACGGCCAGTTTTGCATCAACTTTCGTGCATTTACGAAACGGTAGGAAACGCCACAAAACATGAGTTCTGGGTCCAATGGTGTGGAACGGGTGCGTTCATTGCGAAAAATTTTGACGCAACTTAGTGCGTTAATGGCACCAGTTCGGCCAGTTTTGCATCAACTTTCGGGCAGTAACGAAACGGTCCGAAACGCCCCAAAACATGAGTTTTTGGTCCAATGGAGTGGGTCAGGTGCGTTTGTTGGGAAGCATGCCGACGCAACTTCGTTTAGCAAACTTTTGCGTTAATGGCGCCAGTTCGGCAAGTTTTGCATCGACTTTCGTGCATTAATGAAACGGTCCGGAACGTCCTAAAATATGAGTTTGGAGTCCAATGGAGTGGATTAGATGCATTCGTTGCAAAATTTTCCGACGTAACTTCATTTAGCGAACTTATTCGTTAATGGTGCTAGTTCGGCCACTTTGTCCATCGACTTTCGGGCAGTAACAAACGGTCCGAAATACCCCAAAACATGAGTTTTGGGTCCAACGATTGGATCAGGTGCGTTCATTGCGAAAAATGCCAACGCAAATTCGTTTAGCGAACTTGAGCGTTAAGGGCGCTAGTCCGGCAAGTTTTGCATCGAGTTTCGTGCAGTAACGAAACGGTCCGAAACGCCCGAAAACATAAGTTTTGGGTCCAATGAGTGGATGGGGTGCGTTCGTTGCGAAAAATTCAGATGCGACTTTGTTTAGCGAACTTGTGCATTAATGGCACCAGTTCGGCAAATTTTGCATCGACTTTTGTGCAGTAACGAAACGGTCTGAAACGCCCCAAAACATGATCTTTCGGTCCAATGGAGTGGATCAGGTGCGTTCGTTGTGAAAAATTTTGACGCTACTTCGTTTAGCAAACTTGTGCGTTAATGGCGCCATTTCGGCCAGTTTTGCATCGACTTTCGTGCAGTAACGAAACGGTCTGGAACGCCCCAAAACATGAGTTTTGGGTCCAACGGAGTGGATCACGTGCATTTGTTGCGAAATTTTCCGACGTAACTTCATTTAGCGAACTTGTGCGTTAATGGTACCAGTTCGGCCAGTTTTGCATCGACTTTCGTCCAGTAATGAAACCATCCGAAACGCCCCGAAACATGAGTTTTGGGTCCAATGGAATGGACTGGGTGCGTTCGTTGTGAAAAATTCTGATGCGACATTGTTTAGCGAACTTGTGCGTTAATGGCACTAGTTCGGCCAGTTTTGCATCAACTTTTGGGCAGTAATGAAACGGTCCGAAACGCCCCAAAACATGAGTTTTGGGTTCAATGGAGTGGATCAGGAGCGTTTGTAGCGTAAAATTTCGATGCAACTTCGTTTAGCGAACTTGTGCGTTCATTGCACCAGTTCGGCCAGTTTTGCATCGACTTTCGTGAAGTAACAAAACGGTCCGAAACGCACCAAAACATGAGTTTTGGGTCCAATGGAGTGGATCAGGTGCGTTCGTTGCGAAAAATTTCGACGCAACTTCTTTAGCGAACTTGTGCGTTAATGGTGCCATTTCGGCAAGTTTTGCATCGACTTTCGTGCAGTAATGAAATGGTCCGAAACGTCCCAAAACATGAGTTTTTGGTCCAATTGAGTGGATCGGTTGCGTTCGTTGTGAAAAGTTCCAACGCAACTTCGTTTAGCGAAATTGTGCGTTAATGGCACTAGTTCGGCCAGTTTTGCATCGACTTTCGTGTAGTAACGAAACGGTCCAAAACGCCCCAAAACAGAGTTTTGGGTCCAATGGAGTGCATCAGGTGCGTTCGATACGGAAAATTTTGACGCAACTTCGTTTAGCGAACTTGTGCGTTAATGGCGCTAGTTCGGCCAGTTTTGCATCGAGTTTCGTGCAGTAACAAAATGGTCCGGAATGCACCAAAACATGAGTTTTGGGTCAAATGGAGTGGATCAGGTGCGTTCATTGCGAAAAATGCCAACGCACCTTCGTTTAGGGAACCTGTGCGTTAATAGCTCCAGTGAGGCGAGTTTTGCATCGACTTTCGTGCAGTAATGAAACGGTCTGAAATGCCCCAAAACATGAGTTTTGGGTCCAATGGAGTGGATCGGGTGCATTCGTTGCAAAAAGTTCCAACACAACTTCGTTTAGCGAACTCGTGCGTTAATGGCATTAGGTCGGCCAGTTTTTCATCGACTTTCGTGCAGTAACTAAACGGTCCGAAACACCCCCAAAATATGAGTTTTGGATCCAATGGAGTGGATCAGGTGCGTTCAGTGCGAAAAATTTTGACGCGACTTTTTTTAGCGAACTTGTGCGTTAATGGCACAAGTTCGGCTAGTTTTGCATCGACTTTCGAGCAGTAATAAAACGGTCCAAAATGCCCCAAAACATGAGTTTTGGGTCTAATGGAGTGGATCAGGTGCGCTCGTTGCCAAAAATTTCGACGCAACTTCATTTAGCGAACTTGTGTGTTAATGGCGCCAGTTCGGCCAGTTTTGCATCGAGTTCCGTGTAGTAATGAAACGGTCCCAAATGCCCGAAAACATGAGTTTTGGGTCCAAGGGAGTGGACCAGGTG
This sequence comes from Panicum hallii, assembly GCF_002211085.1. Classification (NCBI taxonomy): domain Eukaryota; kingdom Viridiplantae; phylum Streptophyta; class Magnoliopsida; order Poales; family Poaceae; genus Panicum; species Panicum hallii. The sequence continues at coordinate 37,891,401 of NC_038050.1, read as the reverse complement.
CATTCGTTGCGAAAAATTTCAATGCAACTTCGTTTAGCGAACTTGTGCGTTAATAGCGCCATTTCGGCTTGTTTTGCATCGAGTTTCGTGAAGCAACGAAATGGACTGGAACGCTCCAAAACATGAGTTTTGGATCCAACGGAGTGGACCAGGTGCGTTTGCTGTGAAATTTTTCGACGCAACTTCATTTAGCGAACTTGGGCGTTAATGGTGCTAGTTCGGCCAGTTTTGCATCGACTTTCGTGCAGTAACGAAACGGTCCGAAACGCCCCAAAACATGAGCTTTGGGTCCAATGGAGTGGATCGGGTGCGTTCGTTGCGAAAAATTCAGACGCAACTTTGTTTAGCGAACTTGTGCGTTAATGGCACCAGTTCGGCAAATTTTGCATCGATTTTTGTGCAGTAATGAAACGGTCCTAAACGCCCCAAAATATGAGTTCTAGGTCTAATGGAGTGGATCAGGTGTGTTTGTTGTGAAAAAATTTGACGCAACTTCTTTTAGCGAACTTGTGCGTTGATGACACTAGTTCGGCCAATTTTGCATCGACTTTCATTTAGTAACAAACGGTCTAAAACGGCCGAAAACATGAGTTTTGGGTCCAATGGAGTGGATCGGGTGCGTTCGTTGCGAAAAAATTCAAACGCGACTTTATTTAGCGAACTTGTGCGTTAATGGCACCAATTCGGCCAGTTTTGCATCAACTTTCATGCAGTAGGAAACGGTCCGAAATGCCCCAAAACATGACTTTTTGGGTCCAATGGAGTGGATCATGTGCGTTCGTTGCGAAAAATTTCGACGCAACTTCGTTTAGCGAACTTGTGCATTAATGGCGCCATTTCGGCCAGTTTTGCATCGACTTTCTTGCAGTAACGAAACGGTCCGGAACACCCCAAAACATGAGTTTTGTGTCCAACGGAGTGGATCAGGTGCGTTCGTTGCAAAAAATGCCAACGCAGCATTGTTTAGCGAAGTTGCGCTTAATAGCGCCAGTTCTGCATAGACTTTCGTGAAGTAACAGAACGGTCCGAAACGCCCCAAAACATGAGTTTTGGGTCCAACGGAGTGGATCCAGTTCGTTCGCTGTGAAATTTTCGGACGTAACTTCTTTTAGCGAACTTGTGCGTTAATGGTGCTAGTTCGGCCAGTTTTTGCGTCGACTTTTGTGCAGTAATGAAATGGTCGCAAATGCCCCACACCATAAGTTCTGGGGCCAATGGAGTGGATCAGGTGCGTTCATTGTGAAAAGTTTTGACGCAACTTCGTTTAGCGAACTTGTGCGTTAATGGCACCAGTTCGGCTAGTTTTGCATCAACTTACGTGCAGTAATGAAACGGTCCGAAACACCCCAAAACATGAGTTTTGGGTCCAATGGAGGGGATCAGGTGCGTTCGTTGCGAAATATTTCGATGCAACTTCGTTTAGCGAATTTGTGCGTTAGTGGTGCCATTTCGGCCAATTTTGCATCGACTTTTGTGCAGTAACGAAACAGTCCGGAACGCCCCAAAACATGAGTTTTGGCTCCAACGGAGTGGATCACGTGCTTCGTTGCGAAATTTTCCAACGAAACTTCGTTTAGCGAACTTGTGTGTTAATGGCACCAGTTTAGCCAATTTTGCATCGACTTTCTTCCAGTAACAAAACGGTCCGAAACGCCCCAAAATATGAGTTTTGGGTCCACGGAGTGGATCGGGTGTATTCGTTGCGAAAATTCTAACGCAACTTTTTTTAGCAAACTCATGCGTCAATGGCACCAGTTCAGCCAGTTTTGCATCGATTTTCGTGCAGTAACGAAACGGTTCGAAACGCCCCAAAACATGAGTTTTGGGTCCAATGGAGTGGACCAGGTGCGTTCGTTGCCAAAAATTTCAACGCAAATTTGTTTAGCGAACTTGTGCGTTAATGGCGCCAGTTCGGCCAGTTTTGCATCGAGTTTCGTGCAGTAACAAAAAGGTCCGGAATTTCCCAAAACATGAGTTTTGGGTCGAATGGAGTGGATCAGTTGCGTTCATTGCGAAAAATGCCAACGCACCTTCGTTTAGGGAACCTGTGCGTTAATAGCGCCAGTTCGGCCAGTTTTGCATCGACTTTCGTGCAGTAGCGAAATGGTCCCAAACGCCCTAAAATATGAGTTTTGGGTCCAATGGAGTGGATCGGTTGCGTTCGTTGCGAAATATTTCGACGCAACATCGTTTAGCGAACTTGTGCGTTAGTGGCGCCATTTCGGCCAGTTTTGCATCATCTTTCGTGCAGTAACGAAACGGTTCGAAACAACCCAAAACATGAGTTTTAGGTCCAACAAAGTGGATCCGGTGCGTTCGTTGCGAAATTTTCCGACGTAACTTCGTTTAGAGAACTTGTGCTTTAATGGCACCAGTTCGGCCAGTTTTGCATCGACTTTCATGCAGTAACGAAACGGTCCAAAACGCCCCAAAACATGAGTTTTGGGTCCAATAGAGTGGATCGGGTGCGTTCGTTACGAAAAGTTCCAACGCAACTTCGTTTAGCGAACTTGTGCGTTAATGGCACCAGTTTGGCCAGTTTTTCATCGACTTTCATGCAGTAATGAAACGGTCCGAAACACCCCAAAACATGAGTTTTGGATCCAATAGAGTGGATCAGGTGCGTTCATTGCGAAAAATTTCAACGCAACTTCATTTAGCGAACTTGGGCGTTAATGGCGCTAGTTGGGCTAGTTTTAGATCGACTTTCATTTTGTAACGAAACGATCCGAAAGGCCCCAAAACATGAGTTTTGGGTCTATGGAATGCATCTGGTGCTTTCGTTGCGAAAAATTTTTACGCAACTTCGTTTAGCGAACTTTTGTGTTAATGGCGCCAGTTCGGCCAGTTTTGCATCGAGTTTCGTGCAGTAACGAAACAGTGCGGAACGCCCCAAAACTTGAGTTTTGGGTCGAATGGAGTGGATCAGGTGCTTTTGTTGCGAAAAATTGCCAACGCAACTTCGTTTAGCGAACTTGTGCGTTGATAGCGCTAGTTCAGCTAGTTTTGCATGAACTTTTGTGCATTAACGAAACGGTCCCAAAACTTGAGTTTCGGGTCGAATGGAGTGGATCAGGTGCTTTTGTTGCGAAAAATTGCCAACGCAACTTCGTTTAGCGAACTTGTGCGTTAATGGCACCAGTTCGGCCAGTTTTGCATCAACTTACGTGCAGTAATGAAACGGTCCGAAACACCCCAAAACATGAGTTTTGGGTCCAATGGAGGGGATCAGGTGCGTTCGTTGCGAAATATTTCGATGCAACTTCGTTTAGCGAATTTGTGCGTTAGTGGTGCCATTTCGGCCAATTTTGCATCGACTTTTGTGCAGTAACGAAACAGTCCGGAACGCCCCAAAACATGAGTTTTGGCTCCAACGGAGTGGATCACGTGCTTCGTTGCGAAATTTTCCAACGAAACTTCGTTTAGCGAACTTGTGTGTTAATGGCACCAGTTTAGCCAATTTTGCATCGACTTTCTTCCAGTAACAAAACGGTCCGAAACGCCCCAAAATATGAGTTTTGGGTCCACGGAGTGGATCGGGTGTATTCGTTGCGAAAATTCTAACGCAACTTTTTTTAGCAAACTCATGCGTCAATGGCACCAGTTCAGCCAGTTTTGCATCGATTTTCGTGCAGTAACGAAACGGTTCGAAACGCCCCAAAACATGAGTTTTGGGTCCAATGGAGTGGACCAGGTGCGTTCGTTGCCAAAAATTTCAACGCAAATTTGTTTAGCGAACTTGTGCGTTAATGGCGCCAGTTCGGCCAGTTTTGCATCGAGTTTCGTGCAGTAACAAAAAGGTCCGGAATTTCCCAAAACATGAGTTTTGGGTCGAATGGAGTGGATCAGTTGCGTTCATTGCGAAAAATGCCAACGCACCTTCGTTTAGGGAACCTGTGCGTTAATAGCGCCAGTTCGGCCAGTTTTGCATCGACTTTCGTGCAGTAGCGAAATGGTCCCAAACGCCCTAAAATATGAGTTTTGGGTCCAATGGAGTGGATCGGTTGCGTTCGTTGCGAAATATTTCGACGCAACATCGTTTAGCGAACTTGTGCGTTAGTGGCGCCATTTCGGCCAGTTTTGCATCATCTTTCGTGCAGTAACGAAACGGTTCGAAACAACCCAAAACATGAGTTTTAGGTCCAACAAAGTGGATCCGGTGCGTTCGTTGCGAAATTTTCCGACGTAACTTCGTTTAGAGAACTTGTGCTTTAATGGCACCAGTTCGGCCAGTTTTGCATCGACTTTCATGCAGTAACGAAACGGTCCAAAACGCCCCAAAACATGAGTTTTGGGTCCAATAGAGTGGATCGGGTGCGTTCGTTACGAAAAGTTCCAACGCAACTTCGTTTAGCGAACTTGTGCGTTAATGGCACCAGTTTGGCCAGTTTTTCATCGACTTTCATGCAGTAATGAAACGGTCCGAAACACCCCAAAACATGAGTTTTGGATCCAATAGAGTGGATCAGGTGCGTTCATTGCGAAAAATTTCAACGCAACTTCATTTAGCGAACTTGGGCGTTAATGGCGCTAGTTGGGCTAGTTTTAGATCGACTTTCATTTTGTAACGAAACGATCCGAAAGGCCCCAAAACATGAGTTTTGGGTCTATGGAATGCATCTGGTGCTTTCGTTGCGAAAAATTTTTACGCAACTTCGTTTAGCGAACTTTTGTGTTAATGGCGCCAGTTCGGCCAGTTTTGCATCGAGTTTCGTGCAGTAACGAAACAGTGCGGAACGCCCCAAAACTTGAGTTTTGGGTCGAATGGAGTGGATCAGGTGCTTTTGTTGCGAAAAATTGCCAACGCAACTTCGTTTAGCGAACTTGTGCGTTGATAGCGCTAGTTCAGCTAGTTTTGCATTAACTTTTGTGCATTAACGAAACGGTCCCAAATGCCGCAAAACATGAGTTTTGGGTCCAATGGAGTGGATCAGGTGCGTTCGTTGCGAAAAATTTTGACGCAACTTCGTTTAACGAACTTGTGCGTTAATAGCGCCATTTCGGCCAGTTTTGCATTGAGTTTCGTGTAGCAACGAAACGGTCTGGAACACCCCAAAACATGAGTTTTGGATCCAATGGAGTGGACCAGGTCTGTTCGTTGCGAAATTTTCCGACGCAACTTCATTTAGCGAACTTGGGCATTAATGGTGCTAGTTCGGCCAGTTTTGCATCGACTTTCGTGCAGTATCAAAACGGTTCGAAACGCCCCAAAACATGAGTTTTGGGTCCAATGGAGTGGATCGGGTGTGTTCGTTGCAAAAAATTCTGACACGACTTTGTTTAGCGAACTTGTGCATTAATGGCACTAGTTCGGCCAATTTTGCATCGACTTTCGTGCAGTAACAAACGGTCTGAAACGGCCAAAAATATGAGTTTGGGGTCCAATGGAGTGGATCGGGTGCGTTCGTTGCGAAAACTTCAGACGCGACTTTGTTTAGCGAACTTGTGCGTTAATGGCACCAGTTCGGCCAGTTTTGCATCAACTTTCGTGCAGTAGTGAAACGGTCCGAAATGCCCCAAAACATGACTTTTTGGGTCCAATGGAGTGGATCATGTGCGTTCGTTGCGAAAAATTTTGACGCAACTTCGTTTAGCGAACTTGTGCGTTAATGGCGCCATTTCGGCTAGTTTGGAATCGACTTTCGTGCAGTAACGAAACGGTCCGGAACGCCCCAAAACATGAGTTTTGGGTCCAACGGAGTGGATCGGCTGCGTTCGTTGAGAAAAATGCCAACGCAGTATTGTTTAGCGAACTTGCGCGTTAATAGCTCCAGTTCTGCATAGACTTTCGTGCAGTAATGAAACTGTCCGAAACGCCCCAAAACATGAGTTTTGGGTCCAACGGAGTGGATCAGGTTCGTTCATTGCGAAATTTTCGGACGTAACTTCGTTTAGCGAACTTGTGCGTTAATGGTGCTAGTTCGGCCAGTTTTTGCATCGACTTTCGTGCAGTAACGAAACGGTCCGAAATGCCCCACAACATGAGTTCTGGGTCCAATGGAGTAGATCAGGTGCGTTCATTGCGAAAAATTTAGACGCAACTTCGTTAGCGAACTTGTGCTTTAATGGCACAAGTTCGGCCATTTTGCTTCGACTTTCGTGCAGTAACGAAACGGTCCGAAACGCCCAAAACATTAGTTCTGGGTCCAATGGAGTGGAACAGGTGCGTTCATTCACTCGAAGCATGATGGTCTTTGGTACCAAATCTATGTTCATATTATTGAGGTTCAAGATTGGAATCTCCCAAGTGACTCCTCTAATGGCGGTACCTCACCAGATAATTTCGACAATGAAGAAGATGAGTATCCAGGCTTCACCCAGCATTGCCACTCCAAGCTTTGGCTGAAGAAAACTAGATTCGATGATGGTGCTGGCCCCAGCAGTGGTCCGTCCCTTGGTCCTGGTTGGGGCGCACCATTCCAGTCGTTGTGTGGGATTCTTGGTAGAGCTTGCTTACTCCAAACTCCGTTGAGATTTGGCCGGGTGAAGCGCGCTCCACAATCCAAGGCGGAGGTGGCTGCACCATCCATGGTGGTTTCCCTGCCGCAAGCCAAGGCGCGCTCTTCTGCCGAGAGGATCCGAGTCGTCAACAGGAGCCAAGCATGTCCGTCCAAGCAGATTTCGTGTCGCGCACTATTGATGACCCCATGCTGGAGGAAATTCTGCGGCAGCCGAAAGAGGGTCGTGCCTGCCAGGGCGATGACATCATCCTTCTCGGGGGCGATGAGCACGCCGCTGCCTCCCCCGGCAGTCACATGCTCCCTCTGCTGAGTACCGCCGCCTCCCACGGTGCTGCGTTGGAGAGGGAAATGGCTGGGTCAGACTCCTAGCTCAGTAGGCCTGGCCAGGAGATTCTGGATGGGCCTGCACCTCCCACGACTGTGGCCGCTGATCCAGCCCAATGTAACACCCTAATTTTTAATTTAGAAACCTAAATAATCTCTGCTAGGATCCAAAAGGTTTTTATTTCATCATTTTGATTTTAGAGCATTTACCGAGAATTAATAGCAATTTAATAAACCATAAAAAGAAATATAAGGAACTATAGGTTTTGTGCATCTCATGCCCCATTGCATTGTTTTATTGTTTATCTTCCATTTGAATTTAAATTTCAAATTCAAATTTAAATGCATTTCTTTTTCTCTCTCTTTTTCTAATTGGGCCCGGCCCACTTTCCCTTTCCCTTTTCTCTATTTTCTTTTCCCCTTGCGGCCCAGCCCAGGCCGGCATTTCCTCCCCCTCCCTCACGGCCCAGTTGGCCCGGCCCACTTTCTCTCTCTCCCCCTGCGCAGCCCAGCCTGCGGCCTTCCTTTCTTCTCCTCTTTTCCTTCCCCTCCGCGCGGCCCAGCAGCTTCCCCGGCCCACCTTTCCCCGCGCGGCCTGCCTCCTCCTCTCTCTCCCCCGTTCTCTCGCTGACGGGTGGGTCCCACCTGTCGGGACCGTCCACTTTCCCGCGACCGGCTCGGACTCGAGCCCGAGTCCGACCTCGGTCCGGTGCCGCCCCGCCGCGTGGAGTACCAGGCCCGCACGCCTAGGCGTCTAGCTGCCCTATTTAAGCCCTCGTGCCCTAGCGCCTCTCCCCCAAGCTGCAGCCGCCGCCTTCGCTGAGAAACCCTCTCCCCCGTTCTCTCGCTGATGGGTGGGTCCTGCCTATCGGGACCATCCCCTTTCCTGCGACCGGCTCGGACTCGAGCCCGAGTCCGACCCCGGTCCGGCGCCACCCCGCCGCACAGAGTCCCGGGCCCGCACGCCTAGGCGTCTAGCCACCCTATTTAAGCCCCCGTGCCCTAGCGCCTCACCCCCAAGCTGCAGCCGCCGCCTTCGCTGAGAAACCCTAGCGCCCGAAGCTTCCCCGCCGTCGCCGCCATTGCCGTGCCTCGACCGCTCACCGCGCCGCCGCTTCGCTGCTTCTTCCCCTCCGCAAGCCGCCGTAGGAGCTCCGCAGTGGGGTAAGGAACCTCGCCAGCCGCTTTTCCCTCTTACCCTCTGCCTTCTCGCGCTCACGCGACCTCGCCGTCGCCGCCATGCCGCACGCCGCCGTCGTGCGTCTCCCTCGATCATCGGCGCACCGTCTTAACCCCGTAGATGCGTTCCTCTCATCTCCCTCTTGCTCCCAGACCAAACCCGAGCCTAAACCGAGGCTGGAGTCGCGTTTACGCAAAAACTCCGACAAGCCGCCGCCGTGAATCCCCGCCGCCGCCGTCGGCCTTGCGGGCCGCCCCTCTGCCCCCCCGCCCTGGGGGCCGCAGCCACCGCCGTTTTCGTCGGCTGGACGGGCGGACGAAAATAGGGTGCACAGTTTCGTCGGCCGAGCCGGCCGACGAAAACAGTTTTATTTTCGTCGGTTGCCGATGACAATTCGCTTATTTTCATTGATTTTATTCCGTCGGCCTAATTTTATCGGCCGATCGACGAAAATAGCTAGTTTCGATGGCTTTCGGGCTATTTTCGACGGTTTCTGGCTGACAAAATTACGCTATTTTCTTGTAGTGACTGAGGATAGCTTCTTAAAGGTTTTTAGTCTATTTGGTATTGACCATATTTTTTTTATTCTTCCAAGTCCTAAGTTCTTGCGATAGATTATTTTAACAGTTATGTTATATTTGTATGTAGCATAACTACTTATTTCCCCTAAGTTCAACCTTCTTGAGATAACTTAAAGTTCTATTCTATATGGTACCTAGCATCCTCATACTTGTCAAAAGTCCAAACTTGTAGGGTCAGGACCAGGTGTCTTGTAAGACAAAATCTTTAACTGCCATCAATAATTTAGCTTTTAATCATGTTAGCTGTCATGTCTAGAGATGGATCTCTGGCTTTGTTAACCCACATAAGAAAGTGATGGGAATGCGAGGGTGCCCGATCTTCTGTCAGGAGGATAACTATCGATTTGTTGACAACACAACACAAGCGATCCGGCTTCCGATCAACAAGACCCGAGCCCGTAATCAAAGCACCACATCGTCTCTTGGTTTCAACCATGCACTGCCTGGTTGACCTCACCATGAAAGCTAATCCTTTCCTGCAAATCGAAGAACACAAGCAAGAACGAAGAAGAATGCAACAAAGATTGCATGTGAATGATTAAGTTGACGAAGTGGGGTCTCACAAACCGATGAACAGCAACTGTTCTATGACATATTCAATCTAAGCAAAATCCAAACCCTAACTTGGGTGACTCCACTAAATATAAAGTGTTTAGAGGCGTGCAGGTCCCCTAGACGCACCCCTTAATGGGCTCCAAGACGATACACAAGCCAATGGCCCAAAAGATGGCGGGGCACCCTGACAGATTCTAGATATCCACTTATTTTGATGATTCCGTTAATTCGGACCTGATAATGACGTGGGACCAGTTGCATTGGAAAGCTTATCTTCTTATCTTTCCGTACATATATAGAAACTCAAATTTGGACTCCGTACGCAACCTGGGCGTTAGTTTTAGTGCATGCTGCTCCAGGACTCCGAGGCAGACTCGAACTTGTGATGCCGTGGGCCGCCGGCTTGAGTTGGACGCCCCATATGATCTTTTCCTCTTCCAAGTCTTCCTCCAAATACTTTCTGGTCCTCTCCATTATTCCTAAGTACAATAACATCATTAGGTAGCATACCATTCTCATAATTACTACATATAGGAATGATGTCACCTCTTGATTTAAGCCACGTGCACCAGCTCTAGTGATTGGTCATTGCGTATCCATGTGAGGAGTGTTGTTTGTATCCAAAGGAGTGATGTCCTTATCCTCCTTCCCCTCTTGAAGCGAGGTCATCCTCGACGCTAGTTTATCTTCTTTTCCTAAGTATGGTTTCAAATCTGCAATGTTAAAGGTGGGACTAACCCTAAACTCAGGAGGCAACTCAATTTTATATGCATTGTCATTTATTTTTTCAATTATCTTGAAAGAACCAGCAACTCTTGGTATTAACTTAGAATTTCTTAGCTTTGGAAATCTATATTTTCACAAGTGCAACCACACCAAATCACCTACATCAAGATTAACTTCCTTTCTACCTGTACTACCAGCAAGTCTATACTTTTCATTCATCTTTTCAACATTTTCCTTAGTTGTTTCATGAATTTTCAGAATAAAATCAGAACATTCCTTAGCATTAAGATGTATCCTCTCAGCAGTAGGTAGAGGCAAAAGATCAATATGAGCTCGTGGGTTAAAACCATACACTATCTGAAAAGGATTTACCTTCGTGGTGGAGTGTTCCACCCTATTGTAAGCAAATTATACATGCGGCAAACACTCTTCCCACATCTTCAAATTTTTCTTCAAAACCACTCTCAAATAGTAGATAATGTTCTATTAACAATCTTGGTTTGTCCATCTGTTTGGTGGTGACATGGTGTAGAAAATAGTAGCTTTGTCCCCAACTTGTTCCATAATGTGCACCAAAAGTGACTCGAGAATTTAGCATCACGATCTGAAATAATAGTAGAAAGCATACCATGCAAGCGAACAATCTTTTTGTCAGCAATATGAACAACATCACCACTTTTATGACAAAGTTAATAAAGTGTTCCATCTTGAAAAATCTATCCACCACAATGAAAATGCTATCCCTTCCGATTTTAGTTCTAGGCAATCCCAAAATAAAGTCCATAGAAATATCCACCCAAGGAGTAGAAGGAACAGGAAGAGGCATATACAAACCATGTGGATTCAGATGAGACTTAGCTTTTTGACATGCTATGGAGCGAGTCACGAACTGCTCTATGTCTTGCCTCATCTTTGGACAAAACAAGTGTGTGACCAAAACTTCCTCCGTCTTCTTGACACCAAAATATCCCATCAAACCACCGGCTGCAACAACAAAAGACGAATGGAACCAACTGGAATGTATAAGTGGTTAGCTCTAAACAAGTACCCATCATTCATCACAAATTTATTCCACGAAAGGCCCTCTTTGCAATTCTCAAACACATCTTTAAAATCAACATCAAGTTCATATTGTCCCTTAATCGATTCAAGCCCAAAAATACGACAATCAAGTTGAGACAACATGGTATAACGTCTACACAAAGCATCAACAATCACATTATCTTTCCCTTTCTTATGTTTGATGATGTAAGGAAAAGGTTCAATAAATTCAACCCACTTAGCATGATGTTTGTTCAGTTTAGCTTGGCTACGAATATATTTCAAAGATTCATGATCAGAATGTATAATAAATTCTTTGGGCCAAAGGTAATATTACCATATTTTCAAAACTCGCACCAAAGCATATAACTCTTTATCATAAGTATGCAACGGATTTACCTTCTTGTATTAGCACTCCACCAATCCCAATCCTCTCGCATCATATTCAAGCTCAAATGTTTTACCAAAATCAGGAAGTTGGAGTAGTGGTGCATGTGTAAGCTTCTCTTCCAACATCTCCAAAGCTTGTTCTTGTGCTATCTTGAATCTAACTCCCTTCTTTGTTAACTCGTTCAGCGGGGCAGCAATAGTGCTGAAATCTCTCACAAAATGCCAATAGAACCCTGCAAAACCATGAAAACTTCTCACTTGCGAAACAGATTTAGGTGTCGGCCAGCTCTTGATGGCTTCAATTTTTGCTTCATCCACTTTAATTCTCTGTGGAGTAACAACATACCCAAGAAAACCAACTTGATCAGTGCAAAATGTGCACTTCACAAGGTTACCAAACAAAAGTGCTGCTCTCAAAGCATCAAAAACTGCACATAGATGATCAATATATTCAGCATGAGACTTGCTATAAATCAAGATATCATCAAAGTAAACCACCACAACTTTGCCAATGAAAGCACGCAAAACCTCGCTCATCAATCTCATGAAATTGCTAGGTGCATTAGTCAAACCAAAAGGCATTACTAATCACTCATATAAACCAAACTTTGTCTTAAAAGAAGTTTTCCATTCATCACCCAATTTTATTCTTATTTGGTGGTAGCCACAACGCAAATCAATATTTGTAAAAATTATAGCCCCACTCAGTTCAACAAGCATTCATCTAATCGAGGAATAGGGTGACGACAAGGTATGGTTATGTTATTAATAGCATGACAATCAACACACATACACCATGTACCATCTTTCTTAGGAACCAAAAGAACTGGAACAGCACAAGGACTTTCTTGTACATACCCACGGTCCAAAAGATCTTGGACTTGTTGTAGAATTACCTTAGTCTCTTCCAGGTTCGTCCTGTACGCAACGCGGTTTGGCAAACTTGCTCCCGGAATCAAATCAATTTGATGCTCAATCCCCATCAATGGTGGCAGCCCTGGGGGTGTCTCATCGGGAAACACATCTCTATACTCCTGCAAAAGGTTAGTGACAGCAGGAGGCAAAGTGCTAGCTATATCATCAATGGAGAATAAAGCATTCTTGCAAATCAAAGCATAGCACACACCATTACCAATTTCAGCAAGGTCAGAATTTGTTGCAATCAAAACAGAACCCTTCAATTTAATTTCTTTTTTTTAAGATTTAACATTTAGATCTTCCCTCTCAAGTTTAGCTCTCTCTTTATCATCATGAAAACTTTCAGCAGAGGTCATTGGTAGCAAAGTAATTTTCTTTCCCTTATGCATAAGATTATACTTATTACTTCTACCATGATGAAGTGCATCAGTATCATATTCCCATCGGTGACCCAACAAAAGAGAGCATCCTTGCATAGGTACGACATCACAATCAAAAAATTAGAATATGAGCCAATGGAAAAGTGTATCCTTACTGCTTGTGTTACCTTTACTTTGCTAGAATCGTTCAGTCACTCAACATGGTATGGTTGTGGATGCTTGCGTGTGGTCAAGCCAAGCTTCTTGACCAACTCAGAACTTACCAAGTTGTTGGAACTCCCACTCTCGAAGATGACACGTGCACGCCGATTGTTGATTACGAAGAAAGTGTGAAACAAGTTGTGGCATTGCTGCTTGTCTGGCTTCTCCACCTATGTGCTGAGAACATGCTTGATGATGATGCTTCTGTATGTGGTCGTCTCCTGCGAAACAAAAACCTCGCCTTCCTCACCCTCCTCATCGGCATCGTGCTCACTGTCGTCTTCTACATTAGAAGTGCTCACGTAGCCTCCATCTGCCATCGCTATGTATGCCTGCTGGTTGGGATAGTTCTTCTACACATGTCCCCAATCTTGGCACTTGTGGCACTGAAGTCCGCTGCGACCCATGGAAGAAGCTCTTGATGGAGAACTCAGATTTTTACCTTTTTCTGCTGCTCATGGTGCAGGCAAAGCCGCTGGTGCAGCAGTGGATGGTGTAGAACGAGTGCTTGCTGGTGGTGTAGGTTTGCTCGACGATGTCTTGGTCAAACCTATCTTTGTCGTTGTCGATCATGGCGTGAAGGAGGTGCTGAAGTTGCTGTTGTTCTGCTGTAAAGCGTGCCCCTGCAATTCCTTCTCTACAAGCATAACAAGCAGGAACAACCTGTTGACATTATTATATTCTTTATAATCAATAATGTCCTGAGTTTCACGCCTCAAACCACCATAAAAATGATATATTTTATCCTCGGTTTCCTCTTCCACCCCACAACGAAGCATACCCTTCTGAAGCCTAGCATAGTACTTCTACACAGTCATGCTACCCTATTCTAAATGTTGCAGTTTCTTACGCATGTCAAGTTCAAAAGAACGAGGGACAAATCTGCTGCGCATAGCTACCTTAAGGGGATCCCATGTATCATGTTGCAAGCCTGTATTACCCAGCTCAGTCCACCATATGATAGTAAAATCTTTAAATTCACTAGTGACTTGCCTAACTCTATGTATCTCAGGAACTAGGTGTGAATTAAACTTTTGCTCAACAGTCATCTCCCAATCAAAGTATGTTTCAGCATCATAAGCAGCATGGAACGAAGGTATAGAAAATTTAACCTTGGCGTAAGGGTCATTGTGGTGATTATTTCTGTTACCTCCCATACCTTGACGATTTCGTTCAAGCCTCCGACGAAGACGCCGCTCTTGTGTAGCTCGCTCGTCGACATTGTCATTGTCGTCAAACACAAAATCATCCTCCTTGGTGTCGTTGTTCGCCTTTGTTGATGCTTGAAGCAGCAATAGGTCCAACTTGTCTATCAACGCCGAGAGCCTCTTGTCCAGCCGCTCAAGTTTGTCACCAGTTGCAGCTTTGTTCTTGGCAAGATGAGTAGCAATACTTTTCTCGCATTCGGCCATGATCTGACCCATGTGTGACTGCAGCACTGACCGCGTAATGCACTACTCATCTGTCCCTGCCATGGTTAGTGCAAGCAGAAGGAGAAACAGACAAGTATTATTCTAGCAAGTAGCAACTACAACTCTCGCTGGTGGGAAAATAGCAACTCGTAACCGTCTTACCAAACTCTTACAAGGTTCTTACCGCCGCAAAGCATAGGATGGACAACTGGTGGCTGGTTCTTACCTCAAGAGAGTGGTACAATGATTGCAAAGCTCAAATTCTTGCAGAAACCAAAGAGATATGTGGAGCTTAGGAAGGCAACAATATAATTATATACGGAACACAATTTAGAAGCAGATAGTAACGCTGAATAAATATCCAAAGCACTAGCTTAGTTGCTGGCCTAAACTTTTTCCCAGAATGAACCAAATCATCGCAAGGAAGTAACTCAGAACAAACAAGGGAAAGAGCAGCACAAAAGTGGTTCCCCTCCTATGTGCTACTGCTCTTTTCTTTTTTTCTTCACACTTTTTTATTTTTTATTTTATTTTTCCAGAACTTTTTTCTTTCAACTAGAAGCACATAAAAAAGGAAGCACAAGAATTTTTACTACAAATGGATGCAAGCTCTGGTCTACAGAAAATCTGGAAGACACACCGAAAAAGAAAAAATCAGTTTCAGGTTCGAGATCTCTATCTTCCAAAGGGAACTTTGGAATTTTATTTCACCCAATTTCAAAAAGAAATCACCCTATTTCGAGTTCGTATGCAAAAGTTATGGCCGTTTGAAGTGAGGACCTCCGAATTAGGGATTTTGAGAGAGCTGCGGTTAGGGTTTTCACGATGGAAACAGCAGCGGATGGATGGATCCACGAACTGCTGGATGAAACACGCTAAGCCAGTAACCAAACTCGACCTAGGACACAAACTCAATACTACGGACTTTGAAACTAAATTATGCAAAAGGCTAAAGGTGATGGCTGTGGAAAGGGAAAAATAAACGGTGATGACAAAGACGACAAAACTAGGGTTGATTGTGGACTATGGGATGAAGGCGAAAACAAGGATGGTGGCAGTGCAAACCTAACGGATACCTAAGTCTCTGATTACCACTTGATGGGAACGCGATGGTGCCCGATCTTCTGTCAGGAGGATAACTATCGCTTTGTTGACAACACGACACAAGCGATCCGGCTTCCAATCAACAACACCTGAGCCCGCAATCAAAGCACCACATCATCTCTTGGTTATCAACTATGCGCTGCTCGGTTAACCTTGCCACGAAGGCTAATCCTTGCCTATGAATCGAATAACACAAGCAAGAACGAAGAAGAACACAATAAACATTGCAAGTGAATGATTAAGCTGACGAAGTGGGGTCTCACAAACCGATGAATGGCGACTGTTCTATGATAGATTGAATCAAACAAAAACCCAAACCCTAACTTGGGTGACTCTACTAAATATAAAGTGTTTAGGGGCGTGCAATCTGTGGCAAAACCGCCTGAATTAATCCATCTTAAGTGCGCTAACCATCACCATAGAGGCAATCTGGGTTAACACGCACTTAAAATGGAGTAAAATGATAGTCTGTCGGGTAACATCCCGATGCAACCACTGAAATTTCGATCGAAACAATGCGTACATACAACCCACATGAAGTTGAGCCCAGAGATTACAATGATCCACAAACTTTACATTCCAGACTTCAACAGAAATTATTATTACAAACCAAGTTCAAAAATATTCATAAACAAGTACTTTTAGAGTTCACCAGTGCAGCGGAAATTAAGCGAAAGTTCTAACGACGATACAAGATATCATGATGAAGCCCATACATGACATCATTCAGCGATATCATCTTTGGCCGGGGACGTATCCCATTCCATTGACTAACTAGGAGGAAGAGCACACGGCCAAGTCAAACAAGCAACCATGTTCTCAAAGGTCTCACCTGAAAATAAAGCCACAAGCAAGGCTGAGTATACTAATACTCAGCAAGGTTAACCCTCTAGTGGTATATACTTAGCCGACTTCTAGACATGCAAGGCTTTTGGCTGAGGGTGGTTTTTGCCAAAAAGCATCTAAGAGTGAGTCCTTACTTGCAAGTTTTAGCATCACGTTCTAGTTGATTAACCATTCTAGGTAAGCAGCTATCCAAATCATGCATGGTGGAAATAATTAATTGAGCATCCAACCAGATCAATTATCATCATTGTTCCTCTTCTTACTCTATGCGGTAAAAGAGTTAAGCAGTCTTAATTGTCATGAGAAATGGACGATTTGAATCGAATTTCTTAACCTTGCAAGGCAAACCTAAACACACGTCACGTGGTTGCTCATAGAGTCATACGTGCAACTTTTACCCTTTATTCCCGTTTCTTGGAATAGGGCCACCATCCTTGAGTACAGAGGTCCACGAACCACAGAACGACACTGGGCTGTGACTGCTCGTGCACTTACCATGTGCCCATAGGAACAACGTCAAGACGGTGGGATTGTATGTTCCACGCCCCGATTCAATCAGATACTTAAGCTTACCAACTACCATATTCTCGGCATGTGGTTAGTATGTTCAAAAACTTAACCACCAGTACCACACACTGTGACCTTAGCATTTTCGCTAAACAGATGAGGCCTCAATCATCAACAGGAATATCATAATATAGCCCCGTCCGTTGACCTTATGATTCCAACATTAAGTAAAACAAGCAACTCCTATATCTCGTGAGTGACAGAAAATCACTCGACTTTTACCGGAGTCCTATTAGCATGGCACTCTAGCGACCGACACAGGCTAGTGTTCATATCATAGGTACCTAAAATTATGCAACTAGGGTTTCAATCAACTCCTGCAAACTTAATGCACAATACCATATATAAGTAAAAAGTTGCATAAGTTTAAAAATAGGGGTTATGCTCCAGGGCTTGCCTTCCTGAGCAAAGTTAGCCTTGGGCTCTTCCAAACTTTGGTTCGGGTCTTCAATAACTTCAGTTAGATTAACTTGAGCTTCACGCTGCTCACTCTCGGACTCGGCATCAACTTGTACGTTCCGTCAGCAAGAGTGGTACTGTCTACATGAGATGCATATGGATGAGCTTATGGTGGAAAGACATAACGTTACTTTCACTATAAAGTTGTAAAACATTTTATTTATATTTTCTTGGTCAGTCATTTATAGAGTATTAATTAACTTTTCTTGCTTAATTAAGTGAGAGGGGTGTTTTCATAAGTTATTAACATGCAGCCATTTTTCTTTTTTTTACCCAACACAAGGCAACATGTGGCACTCCTTAAGTAATGCTAGACATAGCTTCTGTTCTTGAACATTTTATGCAGAGCACATTTCTTAATGGAAAAATTACTATTAAATTTTCAGCTCTTTTTATGCAGTGTATCGAACACTAAAAATAAAATAAACAGCTACAGCTGGAATCTATACTCTTTTATGCATTTCACAATATGCAAGTACTGGTACTCAAAATTTTATAGAGTGTTTATTATCCTATATTTAATCTTTTGTAAATTTATCATATTTTTATGAGCAACATACAGAGCATAGAAAATATAGTAATATAAATTTAAAATAATCAAGATTCATTTTTACCGATGGATCTACAAACTTTTCTAGCATTGTTATCTATGCAAAGGTAATCTCTGGTTAAATTTTTTTCCTAAGCACCAGAACTAGTTACTTTGACTTAATGTAGTTTTTCTTAACTGAAAATATGAGTAAGTTAGACAGAAGGAAAAATTCCAAACTTTGTCCACAACATTTATGCATCAAGGTACTATACTGTAAAAGTTTCAACCCTAACGTATCAGTAGAACAGCATGAACAAATAACTCTAGCAAAATAGCACATCAAACAAGATCCAATAAGAACTACTCGTAGAGACTTGTTCTGGCCTTGGAATTTTTACACAAGTATTAACAAGCAGGAACTAGCTTAAATTCCAAAAATCATCCACAATATTGTCCTAGATCAAGAGATACATTTATGGGCTATTTAAAACAAGATTAATTTTAGATCAAGTTATAGTTTGTAACTAGTCATCCATCTGTGCAAAAGTTGTAGGATTCATCAAGAGGGTCACAACAAATTTTAGTTTGCATTTTTTTTATTTTTCTATGATTTTAGATTGATTTTACAATTGACAGCTTCTTGGAAACAAAATTTAACTCGAGTTCTCGCACATAGGTCCCTGGATCTAACAGAAAAGACCCTAAAAAGAACTTGGCGATTGTAATGTAGTCCCTGGGTGGGGCTGCCATGGTTGGCGGTCAAATTCCAATGAGGAGGCTCACGGCGGCGAGGGGAAAGTGGTGGGGGAGCACGAGGTGGTCGAGGTGAACCTGTGGAGAGCCTCGGTGGGGGTGGAGGCGGTCGGAGATGGGCTGGCCGCTGGAGCAGCAGCTCCGGCAGTGGTGCGGCCGATGCTCCGGTGATGGTGGTGACTGGAGTGGTGGAGCTGCGGCTTGGGAATCTTTAAGGGCGCGAGGGAAACTGGTTCGGTGGGTTTGTTGGGATGGAGGAGGTGCAGGAATGGGGGCTCGGTGTGGAAGAGCTAGGCGGTAGCCATGGCGGTGGCAGCTCTGCGTGAGGCGGGCGTGAGTAGGGGAAGCCGGCCTACCTTTTATAGGCGAGTGAGGGAGAGGGGAGAGCGGAGATGGAGCTGGGTGCGGGACAATGGAGGGAGGCACGCCCGGGACAAGGCCACGGCAAGGGCGCGGCATCGCCGGCGCATCGTGGCTCGGCTGTCGGGAATCGACGGCCGTGGGATGCGCACGCATCGAACATGGGTGGATTCGTGGCAGGGGAGTGCGATTTGGCCGCGGGCCTGTCAGGGCACTGCCCATTGGCGCGGCTTGCTGGCAGGCATCGCCGACTAGGTGGCCGGCAGCCGCTACCCCTTGACGGGATAGAACAGGGGAGGGAGAGAGAGAAGGAGAGTGAAGGAAGAGAGAGAAAAAGTGAGGGCCCGGATTTAAATGAATTTTTCTCTAATATTTGCAAGGAAACTTTGAAATATGCCAACATGAAAGTTGTAGGAAATTTGAAACTCTACGACTTTCATTTTCGATCAAAGTTCATTTGAGCTTTAGTTTAGAAGTTATTTTAAATTTAAGACTATTAGGATTTGAATTTCCCTATTCATCTCATGTGTTTAAAATTTGAATTTGCAAATGGTGTTTGAAGTACACTTTGTAAGGTGCTAAAATATGAGTGTGTTTTTATGCTATAATTTTTTATGAAAAGTTGAGATGTATGGTTATGAACATATTTATGAAAAATCTTATATGCACACATACATGCATATGTATTCATAAATGAAATGTCTTGTGAATTTTTCTTGTTCATTATGCATGATGATGTATGCATGATCTTTTTTTTGCATTTTAAACACTTAGGGTGTTACGCAGGTCCTCTGGATGCATCCTTAATGGGCTTCAATATGATACACGGGCCAATGACCCATAAGATGGTGCGCAGCACCTAACAGATTGTGGAGGTCCACTTGTTTCGATTAGTCCTGTTGACTCGGACCTTATAATAATGTGGGACCGATGGCATTGGAAAGCTTATCTCATTAGCTTTCTGTACAATTATAGAATATCAAATTTGGACTCTGTATGCGACATGGGCATCAGTTTTAGTGCATGTTGCTCCTGGACTCCGAGGCACACTCGAACTCGGGATGGTGTGGGCCTCCGGCTTGAGTTGGACACCCTATCTGATCTTCTCCTCTTCTAAATCTTACTCCAAATACTTTCTGGTCCTCTCCATTATTCCTAAGTATAATAACATCATAAGGTAGCTTACTATTCTCATAATTACTAAATATACATTGGAACGAGCTCATCTCTTATTTAAGCGATGTGCACGAGCCCCTGTGATTGATCCTTGCATATCCATATGAGGAGCATTTTTTTATTCAAACGAGTGATGTCCGCATCAGAAAGAGTGGAGGAATTAATCATTGTCTTGTGCTCAGTAAACAATTTAGTTTTCGAACTCTACTTCATGTTGTTGATAAACGGTGCACGTTAAGGGTTAATCCTTGGATTGCATGTTTTGTCTTAAGTGCCTGCTATGGAAGAAGTGGAATACGTTCAAAATCATACTGTCTTTTTTAAAATTATTGCGGAAAAGACAGGAGCCCTGAACCAAATATATCACTCCGTCCGTCTATAAATATATAGTGTTTTAGACAAGCTAATTAGTAATAAAATGATAGATTTTTTTTGCTAAATATATATCACTCCGTCCGTCTATAAATATATAGTGTTTTAGACAAGCTAATTAGTAACTGTTGCACCTGATAGGTTTTTTTTTGCTTGATTTAGCAAGGTCTTCTGGAAATTGTCAAATTATATTTATTGTCCAAAGTCATCACTGTCCATGTTTCAATTTTTTTCTTTGTGTTAAACTTTTCTTTGAAGAATCCTATTTGGCCAAACATTTTTCCTTCGTGTTAGACTTGTCTTTGATGAAGCCCATGTTTCAAACCAATGCACCGTCGAATTCGAAACACAATAATTTTAAAGAGTCGGACTAGCTATGCACTTCTTCCTAAGAAGGGCAATGCAATGAAAATACAAGAGTATCGTCCCATATGCTTACTTAATGTCAGCTTTAAAATTTTTACTAAAGTTGCAACTAATAGGGTTAGTAATGTAGCTGAGAAGATGATTAGACCAACTCAAACAGTTTTCATGACTGGTGTTGGGTATTTTAGCGATGTGCGAATAAATGCGTAAGTGCATAGATACTGTTGTTGTAGCTTTCACCTCAGAGTATTCCAAGGGTTATCGAATCCAAGGGAACCTGTGTACTAACTTCTAATTTAGTCGGTCCAAGGACACACCAAGATATGTGGCAAGGGTAGAGAGGATTTCTAAGGAAGCACTATAGATGAGTTAAAGGTCAATTTCTCGGGCAAAATACTTGCTTCGGGCACCGGCTTACCCCTGGTCTGCCAAGAGACTCCAGCCAATAGCTCTACACTATATCCGAACATGAAGGATTACAAAGGACCGATAGGGCTGTCACCACCTACAGCCTACTTCTAGCTATTCGTGGGATATAAGGCAAACGAAGGATAACCCCTAGCTTAGACACCACGTCTACGCTATGGATTACTACTGCAGTCTAACTACGTCTACATCCCCATAGCAAACTACGGCACTCTGTATAAATAAAGAGCAACGAACCCATAAGTAAGAGAACTGATCTCACTCAACTACTATGAAAGAAAGGAACTACGAATACGAACTTAATTCATACCAAAAGAAGCCAGCATCCATAGAGGTACAAGTTGGAGAAGAGCGTCGACAGGCCCGGCGCTTCCCACATACTACCCCTCACTCTCTCCCTACTCTAAACACAAGCTAGGCAAAGCTTTGCCTTTGGAATGAGGCTCAAGACTCTCTGTGTCCTCATTCTTACCCGCTCTCTAATATTTATTTATAGGTGTGGACAGGGAAGTTTCGGCCGGTGAGGTAGCTTGGCGCATACGTAACCGACCTTAGGAGGCCTTCTGGAGTCGACACGTGGAAGCTGGGCATGAGGCGGGGCAATGTCGGTTTGGCCGACCTACAGTTGCCGCCTTTTGCCCCCATCTTTGGCCAGGTGACTGACAAGTAGGTCCTTAAGTTGGTTCTGGGTGTTTCTCGCCAAGTTGAGGTGGTTTACCCCCTTTGGTGGGCCCATGGATCCATGTGATGCTAAATGCTTGAGCCTGATTGGTCAGAAGGGTGTTGTCTTGGATTGAGAGTGTGTTTTCTTGCTGTTGAGGTGTGTTTTCTTCTCTAATTGACCTGCATATAAATATTTACCAACACTTGTGGAATTTGTTAGTAATAACCCCTACCACTAATGTTGATGCTTATCTTTCATGTGTTTATGCAGGAGTTGATAGCGTGGATTTGACACTTAAGCGCCATCAACAACAGCCCCACACTTAGACTTTGCTCGTCCTCGAGTGAAGGGCAAAGTCTAAGATATTCCAAGCCATACCTTGTACCTGTGAACTTTGTAGTGTCTATCATGTCATCTTGGGTACTTGAGGGTTGGAACGATCTTGAATAGAGTCTCCTTTACTCCTTTTATCAAGCAACTTGGGATTTTTTGATAAGTTTTGAAAAACAAACCATGCTTATCATGTCATTTGGTTCTCTCTAATCGCTCAATGTGTATATGTCCTCACCAAGGCATTTAACTTGCCTTCTTCATCCTACTTCTAGTGATGGCTATAAGTGGAGCTCAAGGTAAGGTATGAATGGTAAGACATACTTTCATCACATTTATTGCAAGGTCAAAAACTGGATCTATCAGACCCGGGCCCACGGGACTGTGCACATAGCATACTTTTCCCAGTATAAGGGATAGGACATGGCCCACGCACTAATCTGTTGTGACTACTCGTAGTGTAGTAGAACTACTCATACAGTAGTAAAACTAGTCGGACACAGTAGGAAACTACTCAAGAAGTACTCGGGTAGGACTCCTGGACTCGTACTAGACTAAACCTGTTTCCCCAGACTATATAAGGGCGGACAGGGACCCCCTCCAAATAGGAGATCACCCGATCACCACCTACGGAAATACAAACCACACAGGACGTAGGGTATTACGCTCTCGGCAGCCCGAACCTATCTAAACCTTGTATTCCTTGCATCTTTGAGTTCCTGATCTCGGCGACACCCTACCTACAAACTCACCACCTCGGGGGTATCCCTCAGTGGACGTGGCGGTAAAATACCGACAGCTGGCACGCCAGGTAGGCGTGTTCATCGAGCATCCACCGGAGAACTCGATGGCGTCATTCAACTTCACCAACGCCGAGCTTGACCTGCGTCACCAACAGCCTGGGTGGCTTCGGCAGCCACCTAGTCGACTCCAGGAAGCCGGAGACCTCCGCATCAACTTGAAGCAGTGACCTCGACGAGTTCATAGACAACCTCGACGAGTTGCTGCTCCTTGATCTGGCCCTGCAGATCGAAAACATGTTCGTTTTCGATGCGACTTCCACTTGTGATGCACCAGAACTAATCGGATCGAACTCAAACCGATCTGAGAGGACCACACAACCTAAGTCCCTTTCTGACTTGGAGGAGGACTTGGATCTGCTGCTCAAGTTCAAGAACGTGGGAGCCACCGCTTGCTGGGGAGCCCCCATTTTTGACAACTACTCGGACTCGAACGAAGAGTACTCATTGCTTAGTACTACACCTTCAAGCTAGAGCCGAGGAGGACTCGTAGATGAGGGAGCCACCGCCCGTCGGGGGGCCCCGCTCTTGAAAACCACTCGCAACCCGATGGCTACCCCGAATCATTTTTTGGGAACCATCTTGGTTTAACCATAACATCTATGCCACAAGGCCGTTTCGTGTACTGGAAGGGCTTAGAGCCCTCCGAACTACTCGATTACAAGTCCCGCCTTTTAGCCTTCATGCTGAAACTGCCCTTCCAGTAGGGCAAAACTCTCTCTCCCATTGCGGAAGAGGGAGATAGTAGCACAGAGCTACTCGAGTACAGCCATACAGCTAACAACTCACCAGATCATCAGGTCTACATGGCCTCCCTTCGCAACACGGATGACAATGAGTTGGGTCCCGAGTACGACGATGAGCAAATCACAGACGTCTCTGCTGATGAGCCCACAGCTGACGCCTCCCAGGACGAGAATGAGGAGCACCGAAGGATCTGGCAGGTGAAGAACGCCAAGCATGCCCAGTGCAGGCGGAACGAGGAAAATCGCGCTCGCAATCCAATGTACCAAAGGAACCTCAACAACGCTTTTGCAGCAACCGCGAATTAGGAGTATCGTACACCGATTGGCGCCATCACAAAAGCAGCTCTACTAGCCCAACAACTACCACCCAACCCTCAAATACAAAGGCTGCAGTATCTGACCCAGCGCATGCTCATGCAACTCGATGGGCAACATCCACTGTCCTCCACTCGGAATCTACCCTCGAAGTCTGAGCGCCATGGCGAAACAGCGATGATCAGTCGCACCCCAAAGGAGGCCCGGGAACCGGAGGAACGACAGTCGCCAGCGCAACGAGGGCCACCCATTCATGCATGGCAATGATGAACAAGAAGTACAACAATCTACTCACCAACCTTGCAACCAGCATGGTGCAAGGCCTCAAGGCGAAGCTCCACTTGAGGCCAGCCTTCACGACGCTCCCACGATCTACCTCAGGCATAAGATCAATGATGGCCGTGACGCACGGCGTGTTATCGAAGCAAGGAGAAGGGACCATACCGACAGGTACCATGATGATGACAGCAACGACCGCTTCCCCGCCTTCACCTCCAACATCACCGAAAAGTTCTATCCCACGGAGTTCAAACTAGTCGAAATCCCCAAGTACGACGGCAAGCAGGACCCACGCTAGTGGATCTGATGCTACTCTCTTGCCATCGAGGTTTCAGGGGGATCCAACTCTACCAAAGCCCTCTACTTCCCGGTAGCTTTGGAGCCCATGCCCCTCACTTGGCTTGAAAGCCTCAAGCCAAACTCCATCGACTTCTGGGAGGACCTCAAGCGGGCCTTCATCGACAACTTCCAAGGATCCATGATCAGAGCGGGCACTCGCCATGATCTGTCCTAGGTGAAGCAAGAGATTAACAAGACCCTGAGGTCCTACACCCAGTGTTTCTTCGAGATGCGCATCACCATCGCCGACATCACCGACAAGGACGTCATCCGCTGCTTCTAGAACGGGCTCTTCTTGAAGCACACGTACCATGACTTCGAACGCAATCGCCCGACTACTGCCGTGGAGCTACGTGACATGATGGCACGGTGGGCTGACCAGGAGGATGAGAAGAACGACCACTTCCCCAAGCGCAACAGCGACAAGTAGGGCAACGGCAACGGCCACTTCGACAAGGGCCAGCAGAACCGACCATGACTTCGAACGCAATCGCCCGACTACTGCCGTGGAGCTACGTGACATGATGGCACGGTGGGCTGACCAGGAGGATGAGAAGAACGACCACTTCCCCAAGCGCAACAGCGACAAGTAGGGCAACGGCAACGGCCACTTCGACAAGGGCCAGCAGAACCGAAAGCGCAAGCTAGACCAAGAAGTCGCGGCCGTTGAGCGCAATCCGCATGGCAAGAAGTTGGGGAACAATGACACATAATTTGAGAAAGTCTTGCAAAAACAATGTCCGATGCACCCGAAGTCGCGACACACGCTCTTCGAGTGCGTCAGCCTCCACAAGTCTCTCAATGCCCCACCCCTTCCCCAAGTAGGAAAGTGAAAGGACCAGGAGGACAATGATGAAGGTGATAAGTCGGGGGCTCAGGACTTCCAGGATCCGAAGAATGTTGTCAACGTCATCTTCGGTGGAGACGGCAGATTTCCCTCCAAGCGCGCGCAAAAGTTGACCCTACGCGAAATCCTCTCTATAGAGCCAGCCACGCAAAAGCCTCTAAGATATAGCGAGGTCCCGATCTCCTTCTCTAGGGATGATCAATGGACCAACTTCTCCGAGCCGGGAAAATTCCCGCTCATCCTTGATTTTATCATGGTGGGCTCACAGCTGACCTGAATACCCATCGATGGCGGGAGCGGCCTAAACTTGCTTTTCGTGAGTACTCTAAAGAAGATGGGCCTGGACATCTCCAAGATGCTCACCCCTAGTAGAGCTCCGTTCTACAGCATCGTCCCGAGAAACGTAGCTACACTACTCGGCTCAATGGTCCTCCCAGTTACCTTTGGGACGAAGGATAACTACTGCACCGAGTACATCAAGTTCGAGGTGGCTGACTTCGACTCGTCATACCATGCCATCCTCGGCAGACCAGCACTGGCCATGTTCATGGCCGTACCGCACTGCATCTATCTACTACTCAAGATGCCAGGCAAGACACGCATACTCACACTTTGTGGCGACTTGAAGAAGTCGTACGACTGCGACTAGGAGGTGATCGAGTACGGCACAACATCACGCGTGCCAGAGCCATCTGCAGAAGTACATGCGACCGTGCAGAAGCTCACTGACTTAGAGATGGAGATCTCCAGTCAACAGCCTAGCCAATCGAGGGTTAAACCCAACCCCAGAACATCAGCATCAAGGCCATCCAACTGCAAGAAGGCGACCCGTCCAAGACTGCTTTGATCGGAGGTGGCTTGAGTGACAAATCAGAAAGTGCGCTCATCAGCTTCATTAGGGCTAACCGAGACATATTTGCATGGAAGCTAGTGGATATGCCAGGGTTGCCCAACGGAGTTGATTGAGCACTGACTAAAAGTTGACCGTAAAGCCACTCCGAAAAAGCAAAGACTATGACGCTTTGCCCCCGATAAGAGGGAGGCTATCAAGAAGGAGCTAGCGACACTACTCGGGGCTAGTTTTATTACAGAATACCACCCCGAGTGATTAGCTAACCCTGTACTAGTCTTAAAAAAGAATAATAATGAATGGAGGATGTGTGTGGATTATACCGATCTCAACAAACCCTGCCTGAAGGATCCCTTCGTGCTCCCACGCATCGACTAGGTCATCGACTCTATGGCTGGCTGCATCCTACTCTCATTCCTCGACTGCTACTCAGGCTACCACCAAATAGCTCTCAAGGAAGAAGATCAGATCAAAATGGCATTCATCACCCCTTTTGGAGCATATGCATACACAACAATAGCATTTGGGTTGAAGAACGCAGGAGCCACATACCAACGGGCCATCCAACTGTGCCTTGCGGACTAGCTACATCGCAACGTTGAAGCTTACATGGACGACATGGTCATCAAGAACAGATCCCATGATGAGTTCATCCCTGATCTCGAGGAAACATTCAACAGCTTGCGGAAGTTTTGATGGAAGCTTAACCCAATGAAGTGCGTCTTCGGCGTGCCACAAGGAAAACTACTCGGTTTCATCATTAGTCACCGAGGAATTGAAGCAAACCCGGAGAAGATCACCGATGCTCCATGGACGATTAAGGATGTCTAGAAGCTCATAGGCTGCATGGCAGCCTTGAACACATTCATCTCCCGACTTGGAGAACGGGACCTACCCTTCTTCAAATTGCTCAAGTGACACGACAAGTTCCAGTGGACCGAGGAGGCAAAGCAGGCACTACAAGATCTCAAGCACCATTTGTAGTTGCCCCCTATCCTGACAGCTCCCATCGCCGCGACTACTCACGTCGTCAGTACAACAATCATGGTGGAGCGACAGGAGGAAGGCCATGACTTTGGGGTGCAACGACCAGTCTACTTCATCAGCGAAGTCCATTCTGAATCCAAGGTTCGTTACCCGAAAATTCTGAAACTACTTTATGGTATACTCATCACCTCTAGGAAGATTCGCCATTATTTCGATTGATACAACATCTTGGTGGTCACCGACTTCCCATTGGCGGATATCCTCCACAATCAGGACGCCACCGGGCGCATCTCCAAGTGGGCAGTGGAGCTGGGAGCCCTCACCCTCGACTTCAAGCCTAGGACGGCCATCAAGTCGCAGGCGCTAGTCAATTTCATGGCGGAGTGGCGAGAAAACCAAGTGGAAGCCCTAGCCAACCAGCCAGAGCATTGGGTCATGTACTTGGATGGCTCACTCAAGCTCGGAGGCGGTGGCGTGGGAGTACTTTTCATCAGTCCGAGAGGAGAACAACTCAAATATGTGTTCCAAATACTATCTGAGGTCTCTAACAACGAAGCTGAGTATGAGGCATTATTGCACAGGCTACGCGTGGCAGTCTCTCTAGGCATCAAGCGACTACTCGTCTACGGTCCAACAAGTCAACAAGTCAACAAGGAGTGGAAAGTCAACAAGGACACCATGCACGCATATGTTGCGGAGATACGCAAGCTCGAGAACAAGTTCTTGGGGTTGGAAATTGTAACACCCTAATTTTTAATTTAGAAATCTAAATAAATTCTGCTAGAATTCCTTTTAGGATCCATAAGGTTTTTATTCCATCATTTTGGTTTTAGAGCATTTACCGTGAATTAATAGCAATTTAATAAACCATAAAAAGAAATATAAGGAAGTATAGGTTTTGTGCATCTCATGCCCCATTGCATTGTTTTATTGTTTGTCTTCTATTTGAATTTAAATTTCAATTTCAAATTCAAATGCATTTGAATGCAATTATTTTTCTCTCTCTTTTTCTAATTGGGCCCGGCCCACTCTCCCTTTTTTTTCTTTTTCTCTCTTTTTCCCTTGCAGCCCGGCCCAGGCTGGCCTTTCCTCCCCCTCCCGCACGGCCTAGTTGGCCCGGTCCACTTTCTCTCTCTCCCCCTGCGCAGCCCAGCCCACGGCCTTCCTTTCTTTTCCTCTTTTCCTTCCCCTCCGCGCGGGCCAGCAGCTCTCCCCAGCCCATCTTTCCCCGTGCGGCCTGCTTCCTCCTCTCTCCCCCGTTCTCCCACTGACGGGTGGGTCCCGCCTATCGGGACCTTCCCCTTCCCCATGACCGGCTGGGACTCGAGCCCGAGTCCGACCGTGGTCCGGCGCCGTCCTGCCCTGCGGAGTCTCGGGCCCACATGACTAGATGCCTGGCTGCCCTATTTAAGCCCCAGTGCCCTAGCGCCTCTCCCCCAAGCTGCAGCCGCCGCCTTTGCTGAGAAACCGTAGCGCCAGAAGCTTCCCCGCCGCCGCCGCCATTGCCGTGCCTCGGCCGCTCGCCGCGCCGCCGCTCCACCGCTCCCCGCCGTCGAGCAAGCTCTCCAGGAGCATCACGTTGCGGTAAGGATGCTCGCCCGTCGCTTCTCTCCCTCTCCCTCGCTTTCCCGTGCTCGCTATTGGTCCGCCGTCATCCCGAGCTGCCCCTCGCTGCCGGCCTCCGTCTCCAGCCGCTATCGCCGCCTCCCGAGCCCCTAGATGCGTTCCTCGCCTCACGCTCTTGCTTCCCGACCAAACCCGGGTCCAAACCATGCTCGGGAACGCGTTAACGTGTTACCCAGACGAAGTGCCGCCGCACCTCCTCGCCGCCGGCGCTCTGCGCCGTCAGCCGCGTCACAGCCATTGGATCTCTATCCAACGGGTTAGATTAGATCTAACCCGAGTCAATAGAACCAGATACCTGTCAAATCGGGATAGTTTTGTGCTCTAGCCCCTGAGTTTCATAGAAATCAACCCGCAGTCCACGGTAGTTCAAAAGTATTCACGAATAGATCTATCTTCTTCTATTTAGGCCCCTATCTTTTCCAAAAATAGAACCCGCAGTCCTAAACCCTTCTGTTTTACAATCTCGACCGTAGATCTAATGTTTAATTATGATCTAGCCCTCGGTTTCTTTGGTCAGAGCCCTTCTAGTTTCAAAAGTTCTACAAATAAGCCCCTAGAATCATGTTTTAGCCCTAACTTCTCAGTTTTAACTCCGTTTTCAATTATTGTCGCACTCACGCGATCCTTGCGACATATACAGGAGCTTTATAATATTATTTTGCTCTGTTTATATTGATTGGTGTACTGTTTCTTATTTATTGTATTTGTTTGCTTGTATGTACTTGTGTGTTACGCTAGACGGTGCGCAGTTTGAGGGACCGCAAGAGCCGAGATTTGAAGACGTTCCCGAGCAGCAGCAGTTTCTTGACGAAGGCAAGTGGTCCTTGATCATACTCCAGTCCCAACAATATTATAAATACACACATTTACTTTATATGCATGCATGTGTCTAGAATATGATGGATCCCAAATTAAGGATGGGCCTAGTTTCTATTGATATTCCTTGATTAAACCTGGGTTATTATATTTATGTTGTAGCTACGCTAGTTGCTTTTACTTAGATTTTTGTTGGATAACCTGAAAATCATGTTACACTGATTTACTCATATTTTGGAATACTTTATTGATGATAATTAAGATCATTGCATTAATTGGAACATGGAGAACCACCCAGGAAAACAATGCAACCACAATACTACATGGCTCTAGTCTTGTCTAATTAATTAGAAACTTTAGCTTATGATAATTTTACCGAAAGGGTTAGAGGGGTTGCATCGTTGGGGTATAGCTCGGTCCTCTTGAGGCATATTGTTATATGTGGTCCTTCGCTAAGGGATTACCTCATTAGGGAGGGTTATGACCGCTTTGACTTGAAACCTTAGCGGATTGTCATAAGTTGGGGAATCTTTATAAAGGCCTTGTAGTGAATCCCTGCCAGTCACCTTGGAAGTGTTTAAGGGCCTTGCAAACCCGGGCATCAAGGGAAACACGAATTGTGGGTAAAGTGTACAACCTCTGTAGAGTGAAAACTGATATATCAGCTGTGCTCACGGTTACAAGCGGCTTGGACACTCACATGATAATTAAACTTGAGGATGATCTAAATCGATGTTCTTTATTTACTTATGTTGTTGATTATTTACCTTTGATATTTATTTAAGGGTTGGTATATACTTACATTTAGTTAAAGCTTGCTAAATAAAATTTGATCAACTAAAAATGCTTATCGTAGTCAAACCATGTCAGCTTTTCCTTGATTATAGTCTTGCATGTCATATAATTTACTCCACTTGCTGAGTACCAACCATAAGTGTACTCACACTTGCTTTATTAAAGCCAATGCTCCTCAGAACAAGATAATTGTCCGGAGTTCCCAGAAGACTTCGAAGAGTACTAGGCGTATCTCTCCCAGCTGCTAGTTATTAATGTTTATTTATTCGTTTAAGATTAAGACTGTCGGTCATGTAATAAAGTACTATTATACTCTATTTCGTTAATGCATTATTTCGGGTATACATTTGTGACGTCTACTATATATGCAGAACTTGATCCTGGCGCACATATGGGATGCTTTCGGTTGCCTTTTCTAAACCGGGTATGACAGAAGTGGTATCAAAGCAGTGTTGACTGTAGGACGCTAGCCTAGTTAGTAATGGTCAATTTTTAAGGCTTATCTTGCTTAGTAACCTAACTTCTGCTTGCTTGCTTTTGAAAATTGCTTATTTGTTGAGTATATCACTATTATTTCCTCCTTGACTTCATGCTTGTCTCTCAAGTATGTTGGTAGTTTTCAAAACGCAATCTTGCTTTAAGGCCACCTATAGAATTTTCTAAATATCCTCTATCTTGCGCTGTCCTCGCTTTTGCTACAGATGGCTAGAAACAAGCAGACCGCCTACAAGAGCACCCGTGGACTGCCGCACCCGATCCATCATCCGCAGGAAGTGCCCGACCAGGAGGAGCCCGAACAGTTGGAGCCCGAGTTTATGAGACTCGAAGACGACGATGAAGACTACTACAGCTACCATGAAGGAGGCTGGGTGGAAACTGACACCGAGGAGGAGCCTATGGCGTTGCCTGAGGACTACCCTGAGGCCTCAAGTGGCAGCAATGAGGATCCTGCAGGAGGAGAGGGTGCCGATCCAGGTGGCGCAGGCGGAGACGAGGATGAAGATGGTGACGACGACCCAGCTGCATCCGATGGTGGTGATGAGGATCTAGACAATGATCCAGAGCCAGCCGTTGCCGCAAGCCCACCGCCACCTGAGCCCCACTACGAGAAGCAGATACATCACTTGGACTTTGCTGAAGGTCCATTCCCCGCACTTCTTTGGAGGGCCATGCAAAGAATCGGCTTCCCACTAATGCCCCTCTATGAAGCTTGCTTGTACAAGAATGCCCAGCAGGAGGAGGTGTGGTTGGTGGCAGTGGTGATTAGTGTTCCGGATGAGAGACATGGTAGCTAGATGGAGTACTACAAGCACTTTGATGATGTGCCTAGGAGGACCTTGCACGCAGGGACTAGTGAAGCCGCCAGGAGAGCGCTCTACTATCTCTGCCATGCTTACAGGGATGAACTTCAGGGCACTATGTTCCGATTGTTTCCACGATGCAAGAAGGGAGCCACTTGTGCGTAGATTCCTGCCCCGCCCCTAGGGAAGGAAGCTTGCTCATGGACACTACACAGGAGTTGGTTGCCGCTCTCAGCATAGACTTGGATGCTGCCGGAGCAGAGATCCGGGAGATCAAGAGAAAGCTGATGAAGACCATCACGGAGAAGGCGATTCTGGAAGCTCAGCTGAGGGGAGATCTAGAGCTACCCCCGGAGTACGACAGCAACGAGTCCATTGAGTACCTACCAGTGTCACCTCCTCGCAAGCGCGTCCACTACGGAAAGCCCGGCTACCACACCCGCTATCATTAGAGATGATAGATCTAGGAGTTAACTTAGGAGTATTTCTAAGATAGGAGTTTTTTTAAGAGTCTTTTGTAATCGCTAGTTCGAACAATCTTTATAGTTTGTTAAATTTAGATTAATGTGCAAGTTTGCTTGTTTTTGTGAGAACAATATGATTTGGATCTTTGTAATGATTGCGATAAAATGTGGAGTGATGACCATAATTATATCAAGTTTACAATAAAGATAGATAGTTTAGTAAAGCTTGGGGTTGTCTATCTTCTTACTACCATTATCTTATCCTTGCTCTTACCCTTTTTCCATGATTAATTTCATGAGTCTCATTTTTCTAACCGATCAGATGGTGAACACTAGGTCCGGGTCAGGAGTTGATCAGCCCGCAATACCGCGACAGGGAACGAGCAACAATACCAACCCCGATCCTCAACAAAGTAAATAGCACCAGGCGCCACCTGCAGGGATGGAGCAGTTTCTCGCCGTCCAGACTCAGCTACTTACCAACATGGCGAATATTATCGCCAATATACAGGCTCAGATGAACCAAGCTCCACCACCTCCACCACCACCAGTAAGAGACAGGCACAGGGAGTTCATGAGCCACAAACCTCCCTCATTCTCTCACTCGTATGATCCTCTGCACACTGACGACTGGATCAAGATGGTGGAGAAGATGCTGAACATCTTCCAGTGTACTTACGGGGAGAAGATCCTTTATGCTTCACGCAGATTGGAAGGGACCGCTGCAGATTGGTGGGATGCTTACACCGCAGCCCATGACACCCCCAACACCATCACCTGGCAAGAGTTCTGGAACAAATTTAGGGAGCACCACATACCCAAGGGTTTGATGAAGCTCAAGAAGCAAGAGTTCCTTGCGCTGAAATAGGGATCAATGTCTATGAGTGAGTATCAGGACAAATTCATCCAATTGTCTCACTATGCTCCCGCAGATGTAGCAGATGATGCAGAAAAGCAGGATCACCTCAGGGATGGTCTGATTGGTCGTATCAAGTATCAGTTGATGGTGCATACTTTCAAGAATTTCCAGAAGATGGTGGACAATGCCATCATGGTGGAGCATACTCGCAAGGAGATGGGTGAGCAGAAGATAAAGTTTGAGTCATTAGGGCAGTTCAGCAGCAACTCCTGCCCTCATTTCGCGCCCCCGCAAGGAACACCCTTCCGCCTAGGAGGATAGAATGACAACTACGGGCAGAATTAGTACCAGCGCCCCAACCAACAGGTTCAGCAGCAACAAGCTTAGCATGCCGGTCAGTCAGTGCAGCGTCCCAACTTTCCGCAGAATTGCTAGGGCACCCCTACTCCAACCGGTGGTAATACTTGCTTCAGATGTGGTGAGGTGGGATACTATGCTAATGGTTGTCCCAAGATTAACGTCCAGAATACTCCAGGCCAATTCAACAACAGTGGACAGAGGCAGACTCCACAGCAGCAACAACCAAGGAACAACAACCAGACACCGCAGAGAAAAAAGGGTCAGCAGAACTTCGCCCGCGGGCGTCTGAACCCTGTGGCCACGGAGACCACTCAGGAGGCTCAGGATGTTGTGTTTGGTATGTTCCTCGTCAACTCAGCCCCTGCATCAGTTTTATTTGATTCTGGAGCATCGCATTCCTTTATTTCTACTCAGTTTGTCACAAAACATGGCATTCCCGTGCATTCCATGCCCAACCACCTGCTAGTTAGTTCGCCTAGGGGAAATATGAAGACCATGTATCAGTGCCTAGGCGTCAGTTTCACGATTGTGGGCAGGGAATTTCGTGCAAATTTCGTGGTGCTGGATTCCAAGGGAATAGTTATCATATTTGGGATGGGATGGCTGAGCAAGGTTGATGTAGTTATTCAGTGTGCCAAAAGGTCAGTGCTCCTCACAAGCCCAAAAGGTGAACGATTTGAGTTCGTTGCAACACTTCCGTTGGCAGCAGACTATGCAGTGAGTCAGTTGAAGGCAGATACGATTGAGGACATCAGAGTCATCTATAAGTACCCGGACGTATTCCCCAATGATTTGCTAGGTATGCTACCTGAACACGACATTGAATTCATCATAGATCTTTTACCTGGTACTGCACCTATTGCTAAGAGGCCATATAGAATGTGAGTTGGTGAACTAGAAGAACTTAAGAAACAGCTAAACCAATTGTTAGATAAACAGTTTATTCATCCTAGTTCTTCACCTTGGGGAGCACCCGTGATATTCGTTGAAAAGAAAGATGGTAATAGAGGATGTGTGTTGATTATAGAGCTTTGAATGAGGTTACCATCAGGAACAAGTACCCGTTGCCTCGTATAGAAGACCTATTTTATCAGTTGAAGGGAGCCAGAGTATTCTCCAAAATTGATTTGATGTCAGGGTATCATCAACTGAGGATACGACCCTCAGATATTGCCAAGACAGCTTTCACTACCAGATATGGGCTATATGAATACATAGTCATGTCATTTGGGTTGACTAATGCTCCAGCCTATTTCATACATCTGATGAATAAAGTGTTCATAGAGTATCTTGACAAGTTCGTGGTGGTGTTCATTGATGACATTTTAGTGTACTCCAGGAATGAGGAGGAACACAAGGAACAATTGAGTCATGTTCTACAAAAACTCAGAGATAATCAGCTGTATGCCAAGTTCAGCAAGTGTGAATTCTGGTTGAAGGAGGTCTCGTTCCTTGGCCATGTTATCACAGGTGGAGGTATTGCAGTGGATCCCGGAAAGGTTAGAGATGTGTTGAATTGGGAACCACCGACAACAGTGTCAGAGATCCAGAGTTTCTTAGGACTCGTGGGATATTATAGGAGATTTATAGAAGGCTTCTCTAAGATAGTGAAACCCCTTACATCACTACTAGAGAAAGACAAGAAGTTTATATGGTCACAGGCATGTCAGAATAGCTTTGATGAGTTGAGGAAAAGGTTGACTATCGCGCCAGTGTTGGCTATGTCTGATATTCACAAGAGTTTCAACATCTACTGTGACATTTCTAAACAAGGTCTTGGTTGTGTATTGATGCAAGAGGGACATTTGATTGCATATGCATCCTGTCAGTTGAGGAAGCATGAGCAGAACTATCCTACACATGACTTGGAGTTAGCAGCAGTGATACATGCTCTGAAGATATGGAGGCACTACTTGTTGGGTCAGAGATGTCAGATATACACCAATCACAAGAGTCTGAAGTATATTTTCACTCAGAATGACCTCAACCTAAGACAGCGAAGATGGTTAGAACTCATAAAGGATTATGACCTGGAGATACACTATCATCCAGGGAAGGCAAATGTTGTTGCTGATGCCTTGAGTCGCAAGAGTTATGTGAACGCGACAATGGTGAGCCAGATGCCTCAGGAGTTATATAAAGAGTTTGAAGGACTCAATCTTGGGTTCATCGCTCATACGGAAGGAATCACTATAGAGCTAGAGCCGACCCTCGAGTAAGAGATACGGAAGGGTCAGCTTGAGGATCCTAAGATTCAGGAGATAAAAGAGATGATAGAGGTAGGCAAGGCACCTAACTTCACAGAAGATGAACATGGAACGGTGTGGTTCTGAAAGAGGGTATGTGTGACCAATGTGGATCATCTTCGTGAGAAAATTTTACAAGAAGCTCATGACTCAGCTTATTCTATCCATCCGGGCAGTACCAAGATGTATCAGGATCTAAGGGAGAGATATTAGTGGTATGGCATGAAGCGTGATGTTGTAGCTCATGTGGCACTGTGTGATGTGTGTCAGAGGGTCAAGGTAGAACATAAGAGACCAGCGGGTTTGTTACAGCCATTGAAGGTGCCAGAATGGAAATGGGAAGAAATTGGTATGGACTTCATTGTGGGATTGCCACTCACAGGAGATGGTTATGATTCATATGGATCATAGTGGATCGTTTGACTAAAGTAGCTCACTTCATACCGGTGAAGACTACCTACATAGGGGCACGATTAGCAGAGTTATATATCTCCTGAATTGTGTGTTTGCATGGGGTACCTAAGAAGATAGTGTCAGATAGAGGTACTCAGTTCACATCTCAGTTTTGGCAGAAGTTACATGAGTCGATGGACATGAAGTTGAATTTCAGCTCCGCTTATCATCCACAGACTGATGGGCAGACAGAAAGGACCAACCAGGTGTTGGAGGATATGCTTAGGGCTTGTGCCCTAAAACATTAAGGCAGTTGGGATAAGAGTTTACCGTTCGCAGAGTTCTCCTACAACAACAGTTATTAGGCCAGTTTGAAGATAGCACCGTTTGAGGCACTGTACGGCAGGAAGTGCAGAACTCCGTTGTATTGGAGTGAGACAGGTGAAAGTCAGTTGTTCGGGCCTGAGATCATTAAAGAGGCCGAAAGACAGGTATAGGTTGTCTGTGAGAATTTGAATGTGGCTCAGTCAAGGCAGAAAAGTTATGCAGATACTCGACGATAAGAGTTGACTTTTCAGGAAGGAGAGTATATGTATCTGAAAGTGTCACCTATAAGAGGTTTACGCAGATTCAAGGTCAAAGGGAAGTTGTCACCTCGTAACATTGGCCCGTTCAAGATCTTGGAATGGAAAGGTGAGGTAGCTTACCAGCTAGAGCTACCTGCGCGACTGTCAGATGTGCACAACGTGTTCCACATATCACAGTTGAAGAAGTGTTTGAGGGTACCAAAGGAATAGTTGCCACTGGAGGAGTTGAATGTGCAGGATAATTTGACTTACACTGGAGCATCCGGTCAAAATCCTGGACATAGCAGAGAGAATCACCTAGAGTAAGAGGATACGGATGTGTAGGGTTCAGTGGAGCCACCATGCAGAGGATGAGGCTACTTGGGAACGAGAGGATGAGTTACAGGTAGAATTTCCCCAGCTCTTTGCTAGCCCAACCGAATCTCAAGGACGAGATTCCTTTTAAGGGGGGTAGGTTTTGTAACACCCTAATTTTTAATTTAGAAATCTAAATAAATTCTGCTAGAATTCCTTTTAGGATCCATAAGGTTTTTATTCCATCTATTTTGATTTTAGAGCATTTACCGTGAATTAATAGCAATTTAATAAACCATAAAAAGAAATATAAGGAACTATAGGTTTGGTGCATCTCATACCCCATTGCATTTTTTATTGTTTGTCTTCCATTTGAATTTAAATTTCAAATCCACATTCAAATGCATTTGAATGTAATTCTTTTCTCTCTCCTTTTCTAATTGGGCCCGGCCCACTCTTCCTTTTTCTTTTTCTCTCTTTTTCCCTTGCAGCCTGCCCCAGGCCGGCCTTTCCTCCCCCTCCCGCACGGCCCAGTTGGCCCGATCCACTTTCTCTCTCTCCTCCTGCGCAGCCCAGCCCGCGGCGTTCCTTTCTTTTCCTCTTTTCCTTCCCCTCCGTGCGGCCCAGCAGCTCTCCCTAGCCCACCTTTCCCCGTGCGGCCTGCTTCCTCCTCTCTCCCCATTCTCCCGCTGACGGGTGGGTCCCGCCTGTCGGCACCGTCCCCTTCCCTGCGACCGGCTCGGACTCAAGCCTGAGTCTGACCGCGGTCTGGCGCTGTCCCACCGCGCGGAGTCTCGGGCCCGCACGCCTAGGCGCCTGGCCGCCCTATTAAAGCCCTCGTGCCCTAGCGCCTCACCCCAAGCCGCAGCCGCCGTCTTCGCTGAGAAACCCTAGCGCCCGAAGCTTCCCTGTCGCCGCCACCATTGCCGTGCCGCGGCCGCGTGCCGCGCCGCTGCTCCGCCGCTCCCTGCCATCGAGCAAGCTCTCGAGGAGCATCGCGTTGCGGTGAGGATGCTCGCCCGCCACTTCTCTCCCTCTTCCTCACTTTCCCGTGCTGGTTATTGGTCCACCGTCATCCCGAACCGCCCCTAGCCGCCGGCCGCCATCTCCGGCCGCTATCGCCGCCTCCCGAGCTCCTAGATGCATTCCTCGCCTCGCGCTCTTGCTCCCCGACCAAACCCGGGTCTAAACCACGCTCGGGAACGTGTTTACGCGTTACCCCTGCGAAGTGCCGCCGCTCGTCGCCGCACCTCCTCGCCGCCGGCGCTCCGCGCCGCTGCCCCTGCGCCATCAGCGGCGTCACAACCGTAGGATCTTGATCCAACAGGTTAGATTAGATCTAATCCGAGTCAATAGAACCAGATATCAGTCAAACCAGGGTAGTTTTGCGCTTTAGCCCTTGAGTTTCATAGAAATCAACCCGCAGTCCACGGTAGTTCAAAAGTATTCACGAATAGATCATTTTTCTTCTGTTTAGGCTCCTATCTTTTTAAAATATAGAACCTGCAGTCCTAAACCCTTCTGTTTTACAATCTAGACCCTAGATCTAAGGTTTAATTATGATCTAGCCCTCGGTTTCTTCGGTTAGAGCTCTTCTAGTTTTAAAACTTCTACAAATAAGCCCCTAGAATCATGTTTTAGCCCTAACTTCTCCGTTTTAACTCTGTTTTCAACGATTCTCGCGCTCACGCAATCCTTGCGACATATACAGTAGCTTTATAATATTATTTTGTTCTGTTTATATTGATTGGTGTACTATTTCTTATTTATTATATTTTTTGCTTGTATGTACTTGTGTGTTACGATAGACGGTGTGCAGTTCGAGGGTCCGCAAGAGCCGAGCTTTGAAGACGTTCCTAGGCAGCAGCAGTTCTTTGACGAAGGCAAGTGGTCCTTGATCATACTCCAGTCCCAACAATATTATAAATACACACATTTACTTTATATGCATGTATGTTTCTAGAATATGATGGATCCTAAATTAAGGCTGTGCCAAGTTTGTATTGAAACTGTTGAACTTCCTTGATCAAACTTGGGTTATTATATTTATGTTGTAGCTACACTAGTTGCTTTTGCTTAGATTTTGGTTGGATAACCTGAAAATCATGTTACACTGGTTTACTCATGTTTTGGAATACTTTATTGATGATAATTAAGATCATTGCATTAATTGGAACATGGAGAACCACCCAGGAAAATAGTGCTACCACAATACTACATGGCTCTGGTCTTGGCTAATTAATTACAAACTTTAGCTTATGATAATCTTACCGAAAGGGCAATACGGGTTGCATCGTCGGGGTATAGCTCGGTCCTCTTGAGGCATATTGTTATATGTGGTACTAGGCGTATGTCTCCTAGTCATCTGCCTGTAAAGTCGAAGTCTGCTGCTAGTTATTAACGTTTATTTATTCGCTAAAGATTAAGACTGTCGGTCATGTAATAAAGTACTATTATACTTTATTTCCTTAATGCATTGTTTCGGGTATACACTTGTGACGTCTACTATATGTGCGGAACTTGATCCTGGCGCATATATGGGATGCATTCGGTTACCTTTTCTAAACCGGGTGTGATAGAAACCCACCATGTGATTCACGAAAATAACGTGGGAGCGGATGTGCTCTCCAAACTGCGTTCTGATCGAGCTAACATCCCACTGGGAGTTTTCGTTCATGAGTTGCATGACCCTTCCATCAAGGTACTAGACTCAAGTTTAGGTCATATAAATGAGAAGCGCATAGAAAACTCCATAAAGATCGTTTATTAAGCTCATTTGATTTTGAATCATTTGACATGTGCAAGTCTTGTTTACTTGGGAAGATGACTCAAATGCCTTTCACTCGTCAAAAGTGAGAGGGCAAGTGACTTGTTGGGACTTGTACATACCGATGAGCTCAATAGCCAAAGGTGGTTTTCAGTACTTCATTACTTTTACTAATGACTTTAGTAGATATGGATATGTCTACTTAATGAGGCACAAGTCTGAATCTTTTGAAAAGTTTTAAGGAATTTTAGAGTGAAGTACAGAATCAATTGGGCAAGACAATTAAATTTCTACGATCTGATTGTGGGGGTGAATATTTGAGCTACGAATTCGATGATCATCTAAAACAATGTGGAATTATTCCACAATTGACTCCACCTGGAATGCCTCAATGGAATGGGGTTTCCAAATGGAGGAACCAAACCTTGTTAGACATGGTTAGATCGATGATGAGCCAAACTGATCTTCCACTATCATTTTGGGGGTACGCTCTAGAAACTGTCACGTTTACATTGAACAGGGTTCCAACTTAGTCTGTGGAAAGGACACCATATGAGATGTGAACTGGGAAACATCCCGGGTTATCTTTCCTCAAAGTTTGGGGATGTGAAGCTTATGTCAAATGTTTGATGTCCGATAAGCTCACTCCAAAATCAGACAAGTGTTTCTTTGTGGGGTATTCGAGGGAAAGCAAAGGATATTATTTTTATAATCAAGCAGAAGGTAAAGTGTTTGTTGCCCGCAACGGTGTCTTCTTAGAGAAAGAATTTCTCTCAAAAGGATTTAGTGGGAGCAAGATGCAACTTGAAGAAATTTGGGATGTATCTGAAATGGTTTCAACCCCCACTGAACCTTCACGGGATGAACAAGGAGTTGTAGAACCTGTTGTTGAAGAACCAGCCCCACGAAGGTCTATAAGGGCACGTCGCGCACCTGAAAAGTTCACGCTCCTAACCACGGGGCAGCGTGACATATTGTTATTGGATAATGATGAGCCCAAGTCCTATACGGAAGCAATAATGGGACAAGACTCTGAGAAATGGCTTGGAGCCATGAAATCCGAAATAGAATCCATGCACGACAATTAAGTTTGGAACTTGGTTGATCCAATTGATAGTGTAAGACTTGTGGACTGCAAGTGGATTTTTAAGAAAAACATAGACATGGATCGAAATGTACATATCCATAAAGCACGATTGGTGGCAAAGGGTTTAATCAAATTCAAGGTGTTGACTATGATGAAACATTTCTCCCATCGCAACGCTAAGGTCTATTCAGAGTTGGGCCAGCCCACCTTATCCTAGTTGGGCCGGCCCACCTTCCTTTTTCTAGTTGGACCGGCCCACCTTCCTTTTTCTTTTTTTCTCTTTCCTTTCTTCCCTTGCGGCCCGGCCCACGGCCTCCCCTCCTTCTCCTCTCTTCCTCCCCTTCCTTGCACGGCCCACTAGCCTCCCCAGCCCAACTCACCCCACACGGCCCGCTCTTCTCCCTTTCCCCTCCTTCTTCCGCTGACCGCCGGGGCCCACCCGCCAGGGTCATACCTGACCTCGAGCCAGGTTCGGGCTCGAGGCCGAGTCCGACCCCTGTGCAGCGCCGTTCCGCTGCGCTCCGCCTTGGGCCCGTAAGCCCAGGAGCCACAGCCGCCCCTATTTAAGTTCCAAACCCGTGCCCTAGCTATCCCAAGCCGCAGCCATCGTCTCCGCCCGCAAAATCCTAGCATCCTGAGCCCCCATCGCCGCTGCCATTGCCGCACGCTTCGAGAGCTCGCCGCACCGCTGCTCCGCTGCTTCCCACCAACGAATGAGTGTTGCAAGAGCACCGCAGTGGGGTAAGGATCCTGGCCCTCCGCTTCTCCCTTTCCCCCTTGCTTTCCCACGCTCAGGATTGTTCGCCAGAGTTCTCGAGCTGCCGCTCACCGCCGCGCTGCCACTCCGGCCGGCCCTGTCGCCCCCAAGGCCCCTAGATCGATTACTTATGACGTCCGCTATCTCCCAGTGCAAACTGCACTCGAAACCGAGGCCGAGAGCGTGTTTACGTGTTCTCCCTAGCGAACCGCCGCCGCTGCCACCACTCTGCCTCGCCGCCGGCGCTTCGCGCCGCCGCCCCCGTGCCGCCCATGTCCCTGGCTATTGGACCTAGATCCAACGGATTAGATCTAATCTAACCCGAGTCAACAGCTCCAAGTACCAGTCAACCCATGGCCAATTTGCTCTTAAGCCCTTGAGTTTTGTAGGAATCAACCCGCAGTCCACGGTAGTTCAAAAGTATCCACGGATAGATCCTTTTTCTTCTGTTTAGGCCCCTATCTTTTTCAAAAATAGAACCCACAGTGCTAGATCCTTCTGTTTTATGATCTAACCCCTAGGTCTACAGTTCAATTATGATCTAGCCCTCGGTTTCTTCAGTCAGAGCCCTTTTAGTTTCAAATCTTCTACAAATAAGTCCCTAGAATCATGTTTGGGCCCTAATTTCTCCGTTTTAACTCAGTTTTCATTGATTCTTGCGCTCACGCGATCCTTACAACATGTGCAGTAGCTTTATTATATTATTTTACTCTATTTATATTGATTTGTGTACTGTTTCTTATTTATTGTATTTGTTTTCTTGTATGTATTTGTGTGCTATGATAGACGATATGCCGTTCGAGGGTCTGCAAGAGCCGAGTTTCGAAGACGTTCCCGAGCAGCAGCAGTTCGTTAATGAAGGCAAGTGGTCCTTGATCATACACCAGTCCCAATAACTTTATACATACATATATTTATTTTATATGCATGCATGTGTCTATAATATGATGGATCCTAGATTAAGGATGTGCCTAGTTTCTATTGAAATTCCTTGATTAAACCTGGTGTTGTAGCTAGGCTAGTTGCTTTTACTTACATTTTGGTTGGATAATCTAGCTGGAAATCATGTTACACTGGTTTACACATGTTATGGTTTATGCAATTGATGAAAATTAAGATCATTGTATTAATTGGAACATGGAGAACCACCCAGGAAAATAGTGCAACCATAATACTACATGGCTCTGGTCTTGACTAATTAATTAGAAACCTTAGCTTATGATAATCTTACGAAAAGGACAAGAGGGGTTGCATCGTTAGGGTATAGCTCGGTCCTCTTGAGGCATATTGATATATGTGGTCCTTGGCTAAGGAGTTTCCTCATTAGGGAGGGTTATGACCGCTTTAGCTCGAAACCTTAGCGGATTGTCATAAGTTAGGGAATCTTTGTAAAGGTCTTGTAGTGAATCCCTGCCATTCAACTTGGAAGTGTTTAAGGGCCTTGCAAACCCGGGCATCAAGGGAAACACGAATTGTGGGTAAAGTGTACAACCTCTACAGAGTGAAAATGATATATCAGTCATGCTCACGGTTACGAGCGGCTTGGACACTCACATGATAACTTAAAGATGATCTTAATCGATGTTCCTTATTTATTTATTTATTTATTTATGATGTGGATTATTCACCTCTCATATTTTGTTTAAGGGTTGGTATATACTTACACTTAGTTAATGCTTGCTTAATAAAATTTAATCAACTAAAAATGTTTATCGCAGTCAAACCACGTCAGTTTTTCCTTGAGTATAGCCTTGCATGTCATATAATTTACTCCACTTGCTGAGTACCAACCATAAGTGTACTCACGCTTGCTTTATTAAAAACAATGCTGCTTAGAACAAGATAATTGTCCGGTGTTCCCTGAAGATTTCGAAGAATACTAGGTGTATGTATCCCAGTCATTTGCATGTGAAGTTGAAGTCCGCTGCTAGTTACAGATGTTTATTTATTCGTTTAAGATTAAAACTATCGGTCATATAATAAAGTGCTATTATACTCTATTTTGTTAATGCATTATTTCGGGTATTGACTTGTGACATCTACTATATGTGCGGAACTTGATCCTGGAGCACATATGGGATGCATCTGGTTATCTTTCCTAAACCGGGTGTGACAGGTGAGGAGGAGCTCGTTGTAAATGGTTACACTGATGCTAGCTTCCAAACTGACGAGGATGACTTTATATCGCAATCTGGATTTGTGTTCTGCCTCAATGGAGGGGCAGTGAGCTGGAAAAGTTCCAAGCAAGATACTGTAGCCGATTCCACAACGGAAGCTAAGGACATAGCAGCTTCGGAAGCTGCAAAGGCGGCTGTTTGGATCATAAAGTTTGTTTCTGAGTTGGGTGTTGTTCCTAGTGCGTCCAATCCAATGGACCTCTATTGTGATAATAGCGTGCCATTGCACAAGCTAAGGAGCCTAGATCACACCGAAAGTCCAAACACATACTACGGCGCTATCACCTTATTCGTGAGATAATTGATAGAGGTGATGTGAAGATTTGCAAGGT
Organism: Panicum hallii; assembly: GCF_002211085.1. Taxonomy (NCBI): domain Eukaryota; kingdom Viridiplantae; phylum Streptophyta; class Magnoliopsida; order Poales; family Poaceae; genus Panicum; species Panicum hallii. The sequence goes on along the minus strand of NC_038050.1, from coordinate 37,847,253 downwards.
GCACATGGATTTAAAAAGTGCTGATCCGCTGACAAAGGCCCTCTCACAACAGAAGCATGAGGCGCATATGAGTTCCATGGGTATTAGATATTTGCATGGTTGACTCTAGAGTGAGTGGGAGATTGTTTTAATCATGTCTAAGTTTGTGTTTTATTCAATGAAGTGTTATTTGTTCCCTGAATGACAATTATTTACATTGATTAACAAGTACGTGATGTGAAAGTATCTTATTTTATTATATTGTTGATCTAAATGATCACTAGTTTTGCCATTATGAGGAACAATAATGGTTTATGAACTAGCACATATAAGATTGATGATCATGTTTCCCAGATCATAGATATGGAGATATCAAATCAATAATGTGACACATGTTAGGGAACATGGTGTTGGATTGACCGGCCTCCAGACACTGCGGAGGTAGTTGTCTTAAATGTGCCATCAGTTGGTCTCGAATGGTATACCTGCTGAATCATTTGACCTGAGATCGCCATTATTTTTCACTATGCGTAGTGGTCCATCTTGGGGCTGCTAAACACTACTCCATAACTGGGTAGCTATAAAAGTTGTTTTCAAATGTATCATGAAACATGAATGGGATGTGAGCGGATCAAGATGAAATTTGCCCTTCCTAGATAACAGGAGAGATATCTCTGAGCCCCTCGAGATAGTTGGATTGGAAAGTGCATGGCCATGCTAAAGTGATTAAAGAGTTAATCATAATGACTAAAGGTTAGTCATGAACTGAATCCACTATTTGATCAAGTGAATGGTCGAGCTATCACATGGGTGGCCCGCATCTCACCTTGAGCTTGACTGGTATCATGTGGCAAAAGATCAGTGAATGAGTGTATCTAAGGTTCGGCCGATATGATCTTTATATGTATTTGGGAAGTCAATATGCCCTGCTAGGTGCTACTATTGACTTCTGATTCAGAAACAGTTTCTGCTCATGGCCGTCTACACATGAACCTAACAGGTCACACACTTAAGGGGTTGGAATATTGAAAGCTTATCTATATGATTGTCTCTAATACAAGTGGAAGATTGTTGATGATATGTCCAAGAGTTAATCATAACAATTCGGATTAAAGGCCCATTGGATATTGATCCATAGAGATTAGGGTTACAAAGGGCCTACAATATGGAAGCCCGTTAGCATACTCTATAAATATAGGAGGTGGGGACTAGGGGTGGTGATTCCACCACGCCCAAACCCTAGCCACACCTCCCTTTCGCCTGACGCCGGAAACCCTCGCCGTGCGCGTGGTGCTAGCACACCGGCCCTCGGCGTTCCATCCCTGTACGTGTGGACTCCATGGAGGTGCTGCTGCTGTTGCTGCTGTGCTGATCGGTTACGGCGGCGCGAGACTGTTGCTGGGACAAGGATGAGGAGATCGGTTCATGGGACAAGATCGACCACTTCCTCTACACCGACGCGCAACTACGTTAGATCTAGTCTACTCCAACGCATCTTCCGCTTCGCTGCGCGTCTACTAGTAACAATCCATGATCATCTGCTTATATGAGATCCTTGTTGAACGCGGTAGCTAGCGTAGCGTCCCCATTTCTCTACAACTGCAAACAAGTCAAACCCTTTGATTGGCTAGTGGGTATGTTTTGCAATGATTCGCAACAAGTTGAAAAATCATGTTTCACTTGTGGGATGTGGGAGCAGAAAAAGATCTGAGAAGAAATTATTCAACAATAAGTAGCTTACTAATGTCATCCAAAGATGGACGCGAGCAACATTACGAAGATACAATGCTTTTGGTTGAGCCAAGCAAAGATGCCACAATTTTTCTATGATCAACTAGACGACGATGATGTGAGAAAGTGATGAAACATCTTTTATTAAGCTCTCATGATTTTCATGGCCTTGCATTGACCGACTTGACAGGGAGTTACGTATTTATTACACTTGGAGTCAGGCACTTTACATGTCTGATACTCTCATGAATCCGTGATGTACTTAAGGTGGTTTCTGCTCAAGCTAAATGATCTAGATTTCTGTTTGTATTGTGTTTCAGACATCTTGTTTAGCAATTACTCCCTCTATTTTCATTTACATGTCGTATTAGATTTGTCTTAAGTCAAAATTAGCTAACTTTAACCAAATCTATAGAATAATATAGCAACAGCTATACTATCCAATATATGCACTGCACTGTCAACGTATACTTCATGGTGGATTTAATGAAATAAATTTTTTATTGTAAATTTTATTATTTTTTCTACAAATTTGATCAAAGTTGGTCAAATTTGACTTAAAACAAACCTAATACGATATGTAAATAAAAATAGAGGGAGTAACTGTCTAACTGGCATAGACATGCATGCCATGGTTGGTGGTTGGTTGGCTTGGAGAAGTTTGGGAGATATTATGCGGAGACGACCCTTAAAGTTTGAAAAGTCATCTAAACGCGGCTAGATAAAGCCGGCTCCAGGACAGGTTTGCCTAGTTAGTCCATACAACCTTGATTAAGGCCTAATTTAGTATTTTGCTCCTCTCTTCATGCCAGTGCATAACAATATAGTTAATGGCCTTGAAAATTACTTTTTATACGAGCAGCTTCTCTATCATTTTGTACAACACAACGTAGCCAGATTTTTCTCATCGCACAAATTAGCGAACGAAAAATTCAACTGTTCCTCCTCACAAAATTCAAAGAATATGAAATCCGACTATTTCCACACAAAATTCAAAGATCAAAAAATCTAGCTGTTTCATCCCGTTGCAAAAAATTGAATTAGTAAAAAATCCAACTGTTTCATTACAGCACTCAGCCATCACAGAATAATGACCAAAACCATCAAACAAGCAAGCAGCAGCCTGGAGTACATACATATATACCTTTGCCAGCATCTAGAGGGCACTCTGTATAATTAAATTCTTCTCATGCTGTTTGTTCAGCCACACAGCCAACTCCTTCCTGAACCTCTCCATCGCCGGCCTTGGCAATAGCATTGACACCACCGTTGCATCCTCGCCATCCTGGTTCTTGCACATCATATGATCGCTTCCCAGCTTGGAAGTAAGGTCTCCAGCCACCGGTATGCCACCACCCACATGTTCAGCCCACCCAAGGTTCAATCCATTCCCCGCCGCAATCCATTTCGTATCACAAACCTCATATGTCCTGGCCGGGTCAGCACAAGGCCTCTGTCGCAGGGACGCAATCGTCTCCACCATCGATTCCATGCACTCCTTTGTCACGCTGAGCTTGGTTCTGCGCACAAGCTCAACCGTGTCGACGAGTGGCTGCCTGCAGAGCTCATCGACAGTTAGTTCCGCTATTGGGGAGAAGTGTGCATTGCCGTAGTAACCCCATGGGATGAGGGTATGGCGATTCCACCTTCCGCGAGCATTCATAGTGAGCATAAGGCGCACCGGCTGACCAGACTTGTATCCCAAAGCTATTGTGCGGCATCGCCACATGACAGCAGTTAGCAGCTCAAAGGTTGTTGCAGGATGGGCTCGGTTTCCCCGTACTTGGCTCTCTAGAGTTCTCATCTCTGTTGGCCCAAAAACAAAGTAGTCGACTACCATTTCGTCGAGCGGAGTTGATAGCATCACGTCGTCTGACTCAGATTCATAGTCCAAGCTATTTAGTAATGGTTGGTATGAAGGGTTCGGTTGAGTGATGATGGAGGTTGGGCTATGTGTCGTACTTAGAACCTCCCTTTTCCAAACGGGGAGAATGCTTGGGGCTTCTGCACCACATGCCAACTCAGCTACCGTTACCATGAGTTGAATCATACCATAACCATCAGCAATGCTATGACACATGTGTAATCCAATGACAAATCCTCCACATTTCAGTCGGGTCAACTGTAAAAAAGTGAGAAGAAGCAATGTCATTCGAAGTAGAAAGCTAAGCCACGTGGCAAGAGAAGAAAAAAAAATCTGATGCCCTGAAACTGTATTTCCAATTCGTATGGTGGGTTCAGTTTTGGTTACAGATGACCTATTCATGGTAAGGATAAATTTGAAGTTTTGAAGAGAAATTAACTGGATGCTTTCTGCTTTTGTTTCTATTAATGCGGCACTGAAACTCTGAATTTTCCATGTTTAGATTAGTGTCTGAATGACCCCTAACACAAGTTCTCTACTTCCGTGCACCTTTGTTAGGACGAGTTGAACCATGAGGTCAAAGGTTAGAACTTTTTTTTTCTCTAAGCTAGTCTCTATCTACAATATCTCTCCTGCATATAAATATTCCCCATATAAATTTGCTGTACTTTCTTGTCAGGCACGCCGTATTACTTTTATCCTTACTGAACATTATTAAAATCTCGTATAATTCTGTGTTTCTGTATTTCCAGAAGTTATTTGCCGCTTTAATACGTTTACCCCCAGTTATTACATCTATCTATCGTAATAACGCATTATATTGGCGCACTGCAACAAACATGCATGAACCTCTGTGGACGGAGGCATTTTGTTTAGAATAATAAGTAGCCCCTCGTCAAGTTTTCATCTAATAATACAGATCGTCACGACATGTGTTAGCATTAGCATATTCTCACTACGGTCAATCTCAGAAGAAAATATGAATAGTGCAACATTTATATATGTGCAATTTTTATTTGCACCTTGAACACCTGCAAACCTCATTAACTTCTCCAAGGGGTAAATTTTTGGGTGAACCACAAATACTCTTAAAAATGTTTGACGATGAAAAAAAATATAGACGTGTCACAAGATTTACACAAAATTACCAGCGCAGCACTATCTTTTTCCGAAATTTAAGAAAAAAAAAGGTACTAGAAAACTTCCCTAAAAATGTATGCATATGCACGCTACTTATGATGGGCGATTATCATTTCTTTTCACATAAATGTAATTACTAGAATGCTACTCTCTCTCTCTCAAAAGGAAGGGGAGAGAGAGAGAGAGAGAGAGAGAGAGAGAGAGAGAGAGAGAGAGAGAGAGAGGGGAGGTTAGATAGAAACAATACCTGCATGAGGATCAATGGTCTGCCAATGATGTCTCTCGTATCACCAGCATCGCACAGCAGCTCCTCGACGCAGGGGTACGGCGGCAGCAGCGGCTCCCCGAAGTCCTCCAGCCGCACGTCCGCGTCGGCCTCCACGAACGCCACCCCCTCTGCCGTGCAGTCCACCACGAGCTTCCCCCCGGTTTCCTCCCGGAGCCGCCCGGCGACGGGGTAGTAGTACACCAGCGCCTCCGCGAGCGCCGCCCTGATAGCCTGCACGGGGTCGTCCGGTCCATCGTCGACGGCGCTCTGGTCGGTGCAGCGGCGGAAGAAGCCGATGACCGTCTCGTAGTAGCGCAGCGCGTGCTGGTCGTCGATGTCGGATAGGGCCTTGGTCTCCCTTGGCGTCGGCCGTGTCGGCGGGACGAGCTCCGGCTCCCTCCGGCGAGCCTTGAAGGACACCATTGCTGCGTGCGTGTCAATGTTAGCTTGCTAGCTGATGAAAAGATCGGGTATTCGTGATGTGCTTTTGGAAGCTGTGATGGCAAGCGTTAGGTGAACCAGGCGTACGTATTATATATGAAATGGCTGGCTGGCAGGGCATCTTTTTTCACAAGTGGAATTGTTGTGATATATTTATAGCTATATATAGCCTATATACAGAGAAGTTGAAGCGAACCGAATTCTCGAAACAGCTCTTCCCTTCTCCGATCCATCCTGGATTTTCAATTAGGCTCTCAAAAATGTATAGCAAATATTGGAGGATAATTCAAATCCATGATGTGTTTCGCTTTATAGACTGTGAACCCTTGTGAGATAGATCTTCAGATCGGAGAACCGCGGAGCATGTGGGAACAAGACGTTTGTAAATGACAAGATTTTCACTGACCTGATTGGTAATTAATCTAGACACTACTACTATTGCATGCATAACCAAGTTCATGATGTTGGTATGTAACTCATGGGTATACAAGAGGTGCACTAGATACAGACACCCTACATAACGCGGAGTAGAGATATGCAGGCCAGCTGGTAGCCAGGCAGGAGGCTATTGGTAGTATGAAATTTCGCGCCAGCAAGTTGTCTAAGGCTTATGTGTAAGTGTGAACAAATGGACCTATAGCAGCGTTACCACTTGCATGGTAATTGTAGGTATTGATTTAATTGGTTTTACACCGTGAACGACCATTCCAAGAACACCACATGCCTCATTCAAAAGACCTTCAAATTAAAGGAGAGACGACGAAGGCATTCCTCGTCTTAATTTCAATGTAAGAGGTATACTGTTTTCGTAGGAGAAATCATCCTCAAAAAATAGTAGAAATTGACATTTAGTTTCTCTATCAATTTATTGTTAATTTTTATAATATTGACATCATATCATCTTTAAAGTACTTTTAATATATATATCTCTATGGATTCAACTTCTGTACTGTTAGCACATAGTTTATTGGCTAATAGGTGACCAAAATCTGCTAGGCTTGATCTTAATTTATAAATCAAAAGCACCATTTACATTGATGAATGCGGTATAGCGAAAAATTGATGTTTCAATTTTATATAGGATCCCCAAATGGCCAGACTGTGCATGCGGCCATGCCAGACTGTGCATGCGGCCATGACCGTAGTTGTTCAACCGACCATTGACTTGCAATAATCACCCTAAGCTACTACATTCATCTGACTTGATCTATGAATAGTGAATCCTCTATATGTTTTGCTTAAAAATCGAATTCCAGCTCCTTTCGTTCCGATTCCAAACAGTGAATTACAGCATGGCATTAGATCAATGGAACAGATGAAAAACATCGCATCGCCTAGCATCATCCCATGTGACCATTTCCTTTGCATATACATTCCTGAATGAAGTTAGAATGCCGGCCGGTACACCCGATCCAGTCCACGCCACAATCGAGTCTTCCTGTACGATCTACCATGTGAGACAAATGAAAGCCAAATCAGATCTGAGTCGTGGAGGAGGCATGCTTATAGCCTCGATGATTATCCACTGCTAATATTCTGTTACGAAGTCACCTAATGACTAGCTGGATATATATCAGCCGGCTATATACTATTGCACAAGATGGCGCCTTCCCATGTTAGGGCGGAATATAACAGGCTAGCTAGCAGCACAGCAAGCTAGACAGGAGATTTGGAATTTCATTCTACAATAAACAATCCAAAGTTGATTCTTATTTGCAGATTTATTATTAATCTGATAATGCAATTTATACACATTTACTCACACATTTCGGTTGGAAGAGTATCACATATTCGCAGGGCGCATATGCGTACGCTGAGGCAATGAATTTCTCAATAACACGATGATGCAAGCTGGCCATGTTGATTGATAAACTCAACCATGTTGGCACACTTTCTGGTATATATTGTTGATGTTGGTATGTATCTGGGTACTTACTGCATGCTCTAAAATCTAGATAGGTCCAACCCAGGTAAAGCCGCATAGTAGCACGTGCTGGCAGCTAGGAATGCCCCAACGGCTTGGATTATTAGTATTTAATCTTACACTTGATGATAAGCTAGTTTTATATAATTACAAGTTGTAGTATGATAAAATATCATGCATGGTAGCAGCTTGCATACTCATCTAGGCTCTGGTTCTCCCCATGAAACAATTGGGCGCATCAGGGTAGTAACTGATATACATACGCATAACATTGTTGTGATGTCTAGAAACAAAAGCGAAGACATTTCTTTCTATTATAAAATTAGTGTGCCCATCAACTAGACAATAATAATTTATAGAAAGAAAAACAATGATTTGCAACCATCTAATTCATTCAAGTTCCATTATTTTCCTAATGATAGGATGATGCCTTGCAATGTTAATAAAGCGGTCCTACAGCTGTTTCAATTACCTAGTCAACTGATGATGTTGGGTTTATCTTTGACCAGATGTATACTGCTTAGTGCGCTAGATAAAGCCAGCCCAGGTAATGCCTTGTACTAATAGGCTGGCAGCGAGCCAGTATGCATGCATTTTCAGAACAAGCAATTTATAATGACATTTATGTAAGCGCAATTGTACAAAATTATTTGCATATAGCAATGTACTACTTGGAACATATATTGTCTTGCCCTTTTGATCATAGGAAAGGCCACCCGTAGGCCTCACTCGAGGTGAGGATAAAACAGTGTACTGGCTGAAAAGTACACTTTTTTATGTTCAAATGATGTCTGTAGCCAAATGCAATGACAAGACTGTATGAAATTTAGACTCCTATTCAAAATGTTCTTTTTGTTGGTTCTTTCCCATGCATTCCTAACTTCCACAGCGGGCCTTCTAAATTAGTGCTCTTGAATTACAGCTGAAGAAAACAAAATGAATGCAAAAATATATATGGGCTGCCTGATATAATTCATGACTTTCTACTCCTCAAGGAGTAATTAGGTATAGGGGCAGAGCCAGGGCCCGTGCTGGGCGTGTTGCAGCACGGGCCCTGGCCCAGCTAGCTTGTCCATTATAAATTTATAGTATTTAGACTTAAAATCAGCAGCATTCAAGCTTAATTTTAAACTTAATTTTAGTTAGCCTGGTACTTCATCCATTGGTCAGCCCTGGGTGGAAGGTCTTTCCAGCTCCGCTCCTGATTAGGTAACCAATACATCTAAAAATATTTTAATTAATTAAAGCAGAGGAAACCTACGTTACCAAGAAAGAGCCCTTTCTTATCCTATATTTCAGTCAAAGTGTGCTTCTAACTTTGACCAATTATTCAACCTAACGTTCTTTCCTCTTTTTGGGTTTTCCATTTCAAGTATGACAATGCAATGCCAATGATTCCAAGACTCTCGTCCTTATTGTGTCGTAGAAGAAACAGCTTGTGAAGACGAAACAAGTGTGATGTCGTTATAAGCTTTTAACTCTTTATAGATTTGTTGGAAGTGTGCAAAACGGCCCTACGTGCTGCCTTCCATATCTGTGCGACTGAACAGAGATTGTATCACTCGGAAAATATTAAGCCATATGTAATTAAACTACCAAATGTGTAAATATGATGGGCCCTCTTGCATAGTGTCAACACAAATGAGTAGTCCTTGTTACAACACACAATACTACACGTAAGTTGCGGTTTATTACCATTGTTCTAACATAGACATGGAATCCTGTGTTCTAACAATATATATATGTTCCAAAATGTCTACTATATTTGCAAGAACTATTTCAGTTTCAGTGTATTATGCTACTTTCTCTGTTTCAGACACGTATATGTGAATGGGCCTTTGAAAATGGACATCAAATTTTGCACTGGACACATTTTTTAAGGAAAACGTACCTTCAGAGCTAAAATTAAATCAAATCCAATATAATTTTAAAACTGTTACATGGACAGGCTCATACATTTGTTACTTAAGGTTGGATAACCATCATAATGCATTACACATTTACACCTGAGAAATCCAACTCATGAGAGAAATTTTGAATAGCTTCTCCTGCCAAAGTGTCATATATCTTCCTGACAAACTTCCAGATATGTTGTATGTTCCTTTAGTGGATGTCTCACTTAAGTCTAATGGGAAATTCTTTTCATCCATGATCTGAATGAAGAATTTGAAGCAGTGTACCTGCTTAATAAAGTCAATTGTTTTAGAATAACAAGTTGGTTAAGATACTGTTTTAGGTTGCCATTATAATGCCATTTTAGATATTTTAATGCTACTTAATTCATACATTGTTGCTATTTGTTCATCACAAGTTGTAATGTCTGAATTTTGATATTTGTGTGCGCCTCGTGATTTTGAACTGTTGAAGTATCCTAGTAGAAATGATAATGGTCTCTTGGCAATCTATCTTTTCGAAGGAAACACAAAAGTGCATGACAACAGACAAAAACTAACCCATATACTGGACCACATGATCTTGTTGACTTTTTCCATCCTACATTAAATTCCTGATACCGATGTTCTATGTAGAATCCCCCCCAAAAAAATTAGATCTGATATTCGTGGAGCCATGCCTACACTGTACCAAGAATGTCAACGATAGGTTAAAAATCAAATGTCGGTGATGAAGTAATCTTGACAGGATGTCCTGATTTGTTAAAACCGTAAGCACATTACCCATATTACAGAGGCGACAATGTCGCCCAACTCACAACTGACCTCGTAACCTTCTAAGAGTTTCATGCTGAATAGTTACTGAGCACTTCGTTTCTCCTAATTGCTTTTACTTGCCTTAGACATGCCTTGGCTTGTGTTAATTTGATAAGTTGATGGTTCCTATGACCTCACACCGTGGTGTTTGTTCAGTGACTTTTCCTGCCACAAAAAGTTGGGTGTCCTAGTGCGTCAAGGATGGGAGAATTCTCAAGCGGCCCTCTGTACAAGCCTCTGTCAAGCACTAGGCAAAAGTCTCTTCATACTAAGCTTATTTGCCTCGTTCTCCTGCTCATCCTCAAGCCCTTGACTTGATGTCACTGTCATCAAGTTGGGTGTCAAGCAGGAGAAACGAGCCAAAGTTGGGTGTCCTAGTGCTTGTAGTATGGGACAGTTCTCATGCGACACTTCGTACATGCCTCTATCAATGCCATGCCCTGACAATATGGCCTCAATTCCAAGGCTAGAAGATGAGCAGGAGAAGGAGCCAAACAGGCTTATTATGAAGAGGCTTTTGCGCCGGTGCTGGGAGGAGTCCAGGCTGCTCTGGCGGCTCGCCTTCCCGGTGCTCCTCTCGGAGGTGTTTCAGTTCTCCATCGGATTCGTCACCACCGGCTTCGTCGGGCACCTCGGACAGGTCGAGCTCGCCGCGGTCAGCGTCGTCGAGAACATCTTGGATTCCTCTGCCTATGGAGTTCTGGTGAGTATCTATTTTCAGCTAGCAGCACTGGAATTATTGTCAACCATCATCAACTTCCCCCTTTCTCGGCATGTAGTTTGGCATGGGCAGCGCGCTGGAAACGCTGAGCGGGCAGGCCGTCGGCGCCGGGAAGCTGGAGCAGCTGGGCACCTACACGCAGCAGTCGTGGATCATCTGCGGCGCCACCGCGGTGGCGCTCGCGCCGGCGTTCGTCTTCGCGACGCCGGTCCTCAAGTCCTTCCTCCACCAGCCCGCCCACGTGTCGAGCATCGCCGGGCCGTACGCGCGGTGGGCGATCCCGCGGCTGTTCGCGCACGCCATGAACATCCCGCTCCTCATGTTCTTCCAGGCCCAGAGCCGGGTCTGGGCGGTGACGGCCATCTCCGGCGCGGCCCTCGCCGTGCACATCGCGCTCACCTACCTCGCCGTGAGGCGGCTCGGGTTCGGCCTGCCCGGCGCGGCCGTCGTCGGGGACGTCTCCCACTGGCTCGTCGTGGCGGCGCAGTTCGCGTACATGACTGGCGGCAGCTTTCCCGACGCCTGGAAGGGGTTCACCGTCCGCGCGTTCAAGAACCTCGGCGCGTTCGTCAAGCTGTCGCTCGGGTCCGCCGTCATGATCTGGTTAGTAGTTTCCGTCGACATTGCCAGCATCTTTCGATATTAATTTTAGTTGTTGTTTTCTTTCACCTATTTGATGGTTTTATTAGTATTCTTTTGCCTGTTAGGCTTGGTTCCTATGTCCTCACGCAAAGATAGGCAGTTTTTTTTTATGATCACCCTCTCGGGACGCCGCTCCGGCGCACCTCGAATGGGATCCAGGAACTCCATCTGCTTGCTCCGCTTCACTGGAGGTTGCTGCTCCCTCTCCTTCTGCCAAAAAGGAGCGGCTTCACTGGCTTTACACTGTCTTGCCTTGTGACCCAACCTAGAGCAGACAACGCATTTGGGCGGGTCTCTGCACTGGGCGTCTCGGCGATGGAATGGCCAGTAGCGAGGCAATTGAAGCACCTCCCAACTGCCCTTGTCCTGAGAAGCTCGAGTAAATGTCCACCTTTCCGGTCGACGAGGGCCAAGCCTGTAATGAATGCTCCTTACCTTCTTCCCCCGGCGCTCATGAATGCTCTTCTGACGCGGCCCAAGCCGTGTCCGCACCGGAGGCCGTGAGCGGTCGATCATTTCGTGGGCCCCTTACCTCCTGGCAGACGTAGCTTGCATTGGATTCCCCCTCAGACGAGCGATAGTCCGCCGCCGGTGGGTCACCGGCCGGCGAGTGGGGTGGGGTGGTGGGTCGAGAGCGCTCTCCCATGGCTCCTCACTCATAAAGATAGGCAGTTCTGATCTTCTGCGCGCCGTGGATAGCGAAAACTGTTGACCTTCTTTGTTTTTTTTGGTAGCTTGGAGTTTTGGTACTACACCACGCTTCTCGTTCTCGTGGGCCTCCTTAAACATGCCAAACTTCAACTCGATGTCATGTCTGTCTGGTAAGTACTACTCCACTAAATAATTTCTAATTAGACATTATATACCTGTTGAAAATTAAACACCACTTGCTTATTTAGGTTTACACACTGAATATGAATCGACTTTCTGAATATCTGCAGCCTCAACTACGAGTTCCTGACTATAATGGTTGCACTGGGCTTCAGCACAGCAGTCGGGTACGTATGCAGGAAAAGGACGAAATGCAATATTTGATTCAGATTATATTCGCAGCATGGAATGCATGAATAAACATGCTACATTTGATTGACAGCGTAAGGGTGTCGAACGAGCTGGGTGCAAACAGGCCCAAGGAGACAAAGTTTGCAGTGGTTGTGGCAGTATCGACATCCATCTTCATCGGCGCAATCTTCATGGGCGCCGTCCTTATCTGGAGGACAAGCTTGCCAAAGTTCTTCAGTGACAGCCGGGAGGTGATACATGGGGCTTCAAGATTGGGGTATCTTCTCGCCGTGACCGTATTCATGAGCAGCATCTGGCCTGTATTATCAGGTATATATCATTTCACAAATGGCAAATAAATGAGATCGACATGGAAATTGATGTTGGAAGACATGTATTGAAGTTCCAGTCTAATTTTGCAGGTGTGGCAGTAGGAGCAGGGTGGCAAGTGCCTGTGGCGTTCATAAACGTCGGTTGCTACTACTTAGTGGGCATTCCGTTGGGTATCCTGTTTGGCTTCAAGCGAAAACATGGCGCCATGGTAAAATCCAGTCAAAATTAAGCTTCAATTTTTGTGTTAACCACAATGTCTTCTTATCAGAAGCAATGTTTGTGTTCTCTCAATTCTTCAGGGCATATGGATGGGCATGTTGACGGGCACATTTCTCCAAATGGCTATACTTCTTGCCATTATCTTCAGAACAAAGTGGGAGGAACAGGTACAGTTACTCTCAACTAAACAATTTCTCCTGTAAATGCACTACACAAACGTATGAAACTGGATGTGAACGCAAATATTGCAGGCTGATCTGGCAGAAACGAGGATGTTACAATGGGGAGGAAAGAATGAGAACCTACCGCTGACGAATGCTCCACCTACGGATGACCAGATGGTTCCTGCAGATGACAAAATGTTGGCGGAGGGAAGCCAGAACAATGCAGAATTACTGCACACAGATTGATTACAGAATACATTCATTTTTGTTTTACACCATAGTTTCATTGTTTGCTAGGCTGATGTGATGAGCAGGTTTTCATTTATTTTTTCCCCATTCTATATTTTAGGCATATAGTATTTCTTTCATATATCTGGAAATTTCCTGATGAAACAGAAGTTCATGATCTGGAGATGTTGCTAGTATTTAGTTTAGCAACTGCCATTTAGAGTTCCAAGATGACTTTTGAAGAAAATGATTATTTTATTTCTAATTTATTAGCACACGCACATATATCAAAAAATAAATTGTACGTTATTGTTTACGAGGCGCATTTCATTTTGTTAGTGAAAATATTTGATTGCCAGTGCTCCACCAATATTACATTTATTTAATACAAAAGTATCATCATAAAAACTATTTTTGAATATGAATCCAATAATATCAAGTTTTGTGTCACAAATACCATTTATTAAAAGAGTAACTGTTAGACAAAGACTTATGGTAATGAAATGAAATAAGCCCTATCAGTTTTGATCAACAGTAATGGGCTGGGTCACTTCCTTTTGCTTCTTTCCATGGTTGGCCGCAGGTGGGAGTGGAATGGTTTTCCCACAATTTTATCCTTTCATCTTCTAAGCTTGGCTTTCTCCATGTCATCAACTGCCCATTATAGAATTTTTTAAATCATATTATTTTAATGAAAAATTCCAGAAATAAATAGAAAAAAGAAAAATTCCATCTAAGTAGCATATTGGCTATTGAGAAGCCGACAGGAGGCTTACCGGCTGCTGAAGGACCGACAGCCCATGTGGCATCCAATGTGGGCCGCGGGGCTCGTGAAGCCACAGGCTGTCGGCGATGATAGGGCGTGTAGGCTCCTTGTGGGCTGACTGGACCCACAACCAACCACTCGTGCCGATTGGGCTATCGGCAAAGGAGAGCCAAATGGGTTAGTCGGCTTCTAAGGGGCTGACAGGACCTATTGGTTGCTTGAAGGCCGACAAATCTATGGGCTCTTGTTTAGCCGACAGGGCCATTTCATAGTTTTTTAGTTATTATATTGCTGAATTTTTTTAATGGGATTTATAGTAGTTTTTATGAATATGTAGACATATTACTAATAAATGTAACCATGCATGCTTGTTTTAAGCTATTGTTCAGAATAAATCATGAAAAGTACATTAGCACTCCCCGACTTTGAGTGACATTCAAATTACAAGTGGGAAAGATTATAATTTCCACTCTATTTGTTGCATAGACTACGATACATTATGCAACATGGTAAAACCATCAATCTTTGAATCAAACAATCTAATGCGAACTAAGCAATGTCATGTATGGATACATGTATTGTGAGCATACACCACTCTAAATCTAACACACCTTAGGTAATTGAAATAGCCGGGGTACAACCTAATTAGGTTGTCTAGTAGTACCGGCTCTGAGAGTACTGTGAGGGTTCTTCCCCGTCGTACCCACCACCTCCACCAGAGCATTGGGAGGGTCCTGCACCTCCACTAGAGGAAGGTGGAGACGGAGGCAGTTGATTCTTCTTCATGTGGTACGGGCACTTGCACCAAAAATCAGGGCAAAGCAGGTCCAGTGAGAGGCTAGCAGTCCATGGTATAAAGTGGCTTCTTTTAGATCTTTTTCCAGGCCCTCCACCTTCCTCTCCAGGTTGAAAATCCTGTTTTTCAAGATGTTGATGTACTCCTGGGTGTGCTCAAAATAGTTGGGATCCACCTATCTTGCGTAGCGGCAGTTCCCTTCATCATAGTACCACTAAACATGATTCGTTGATTAGCATATGAAAATACAGAGCGACGATGATGTAAAGGAGGAACAATACTCACCTCACTAATCGGACACCTGAAAAAGCCTCACCCTCCATCACCATACCCGTTATATAATTGCACGCAGAGCTTGTTGTGGTGGCACTTGGGCCACACATCCCTACGGTTATCGTAAGGCCTTAGCTCGGCACCATCAATGAAGTCATGGCGTGCCTCAAGAGGAAACCCCGGCATAGGTGGCTCATACTGATCAGGTCCAAATGTCCCCGGCCATATGATGGTAGGTTTTGGACGTGGCGCTCCTCCCTCCCTCCTCCTATGGCCTCTCCCTCCTGGTGCGGCCATTGCTTTAGCTTTGGTGTGCTTGAGCTCTTGTGTTGATGGTGTGTTTGAAGTATGGAGGTGCTGTTGTATGTTGCAACCAGAGCCCAATTTATACACAAAGTTCGCATGACCTGTGGTAGGAACAGACAAATATCTAAGTCGTGCATTAATGAGTTCCACGTGCATTGGTCTGAGTCATTGAGGAGTCATGTCAGTCTACAAAATTGGGTCATGGAGAAGCCACATCGGTCTGAAAAGGCTATGCTCTGAAAGGCTGAGGCATGGAGTAGTTACGTCTTCCTGAAAAGCCTACTAGTAGCACTTAATCATCTGAAAAGGCTACGGATGCTTTGTAGGTGTACCGTGACCTATCAATATGATGAAAAATCTATGATTTAGGGTACATTGTTGTTTTTATAGACTTTGCAGGATGTCTGAGCTCTCTTCTATGCTCAGCCCCAGGTTGGACAGTGGGTATTGACATCTATAATAATGGTGGTACGATCCATTTGATGGATGAGGCTGATCATAAATTCCCGGCTTGCATTGCAAATGCTGGTTAGGTAACGATAAGCTAGCAGTAGCCCATTGCATCTCCACTACTATGGTACATCACACATAAGATCTTTGCTCTAAACGGTAAACTTAAACAACAAAGTGCAGTGGCATGTGGAACACGATAGCCACGTGTTTGAACTACACCAAATAGGCCTTAGGGAATGTAAAATGTCAGGATTATATGGTGCTGCTTTACTGAGTGCACCGGGGATATTTCCCCTTCCTAATAGCATCTGGCCCTACTTCCTTCGCACAACATGCCCTCTCTCATTTCCTCTCCCTATCAGCTTCCCGTTCCTCTGCCTCCTGACGTTCCACCTCCTCCATCCTTTTCCGGATCTCTTATTGCTCTTTCTTGCGCTTGGCCTCTTGCTGTTCTAGTGCAACATTCGCTACCATCTTTCCCTAACCCACCTTCCTTCATGTTCAACATGGTCTTTAGCTTGCTGCGACTGCTCGGTGTCCAGCCACTTCACAAAATCCCATAGAGGCAGTGGAGACTATGTCCAACACAACTTAGTGGTGGTATGAAATACATCAGCGGGAACACTACTAGAATTTAGGCCTGTGGCAATGGTGCAAAAAAATGGCAATTAGCCTGTCGGTTTCGCAAATGGCCAACAACTAAATCTACTCGAAGTGTATATCGTGCATTGTGATTGGAGGTGGCCTAGCACATGATGACTTATAATTTATACTAGTTCAGGCAATCGTGCCCTACGTCCATTCGGGGGTCGGTCAGATGTATTGCATAAGCCCGGGTGCTCGTGAGAGTTTGGAGAGTTACAAGCTTTTGAGTGAGGATGGACGATAATTCTACTTTTGGAGCAATGATCCTTTCTAAACGGATGGCCCTCCCTTTTATAGTCCAAGGGGGCCCTCCTTACAAGGGGGGCTAGTGGAAGGAAAGAAAGAGAGAGAGAGAGAGAGAGAGTTTCCTTGCCACGCTAGTCAAGGTCATTAGCTCTGTCAGTCGGGACTGCCAACTCCATCAGTTGGAATTCTTGTGCAGCCACCACCCAAGTCTTGTGTTGCGAAGTGGCCATCTTGTTCTATCCTTGTACATCATGCTTTATCGGTCGGGGGGCAGGTGTGCGCCGATAAGTACAGTATGACAGTCACGTCCTGTCCTCGACGCTATGCTCTGTCATTTCATCGTGATGGAGGCATGATCATCGTATCGCGATGGCGTCGCTCCCCGTCCCTTTGCGAGGACGGGCAGGTAGAATAGTGTCCCCCCTGCTGTGGAAGCCAGGGAGACTGTAACCCCCGTGGGGGGAGTGGTTGGCCCTGTACGGCAAGTTGACTTCAGCGTGCATCCTTATCCGCCGTCCTGCTCCCGAAGCCCGCCAGTACGCAAGGTCCGGTTGGCCTCGGCCTCGCCGGTCGGGGATAGTGACACGTGTAAGGCGGAGCCTGTTCGGGGATCTGAGTTGGAGCTGTGGTACGGACCCAGTCCCCGAGTGTCCCCTCGGATGAGGATGCAAGCTAGGTTTTCTCCGACCGGGCGGCCGATCGGGGTCACGGGCCCAAGCGGTCCGAATGAAGTCACGGCTCCATGAGGATGATCATCCATTCCAAGCGCAGTCTTGGGCTAGTCAGAATGCCAGTGGAAAGTGGGCCCGCTGGGGACCCCGGCTCCCTGGACCCATCAGAGGCCCTCGAGCGGCTTTGCGATTTCTTTAATTGTGAAGGCTCTTATTTCGTCACGCTGTGTCTTAGCCTAGAGTGAGAAGTCGCATCATGCTGCTTTAGCTGCAGGGAGGCACGGAGTTCGATTGACTCCATCTTGTGACCGCGGGTTCATTTGGGTCGCTCTGATCTGCCCTTATAATGAATGTGCCACAGCGGCACCAGCCGCTCATCTCTGATGCAGAATATCGAGGCCTGCCCGATTCATCATGTCGGCCCGCCGCAGAGGAGTTCCTTCCTATTTCCCCCATGAGGGTTTCCATCATTTCGAGGCGGAGCTGTGTGCCATGCGGCGAAGCCAATCCGCAGGATGCGAAGGTGCCTGATCGGCTATAAATTGGGGCCTCCAGGCCCCTGTCTTTCAAACTCATCCAGAACTTGAGTCGTGGGTTAGCCCGGTCTTGTATAATGGAGCTACTCTCAGCCCATGTGCATCCACGTGATGGAGCCTGTGGCTCTTTTCAGCATCTGGTGCTAGAAGAATGCTTGCGAGCGGCAGGGGATAGCACGCGGGCAACACTGTACGCCCGGGCCTCTCCCAAGCTCGATCCTCCGAGTGCTTTGCTTGGATGATCGAGGGTAGCGGGTGCGCAGGCAGGCCACCGTTTCGGACGGGCGACTACATGTGGAGCGGCAGCCTCGGGCGGTGAATGTGTTAGTATTTCCATCTGTCGGGCCCTGAAATAGGGAGGAACTCCTTGTTCCTACCTTCTGTCGAGCGTGCCTGTGAGGGCCGCCTAGGTCCCGGGCAAGTTCGGCTTCCCCGTGTTCCTCACCTTCATTTCACTTGATGATCATGCTTGTCCTTCCTAGGCAGTTGGAGATAGGGAAGAACTCCTCGCTGTCGTTCAAGACAGCAAGGGAGTTCAGTTGGCAGCGGCGACAGATGGACTGCTCGCCGTCATCCCCAGCCAAGTTGCCCTTGGGGAGGGGGGGGGAGGAAGAAGAAGGCTTGCGAGGAAGATGCTCATCCCATTCTTCCTGCACTTGTAGCAGCCCCCCTCAAGGCTTCTAGCATTACCACCCTTATGGTGGTAACATGTTTTTGTACTTTGTAACGGCTATGGGCCGACTGTACTTTGTAATATTAATTTTCTAGGAATAAAACTCGTTTATTCTGGAGTGCTTTGTGTCTTCCGTGCCCGACCACGAGTCCAGCTGGGGGCTGGAATTTTGTCAATCCCTGTGGGTGAGAACGCGGTACCCTGACTTGCCACGGCTTTGCCGCAAAGGAAGGCGGTCGGGTCGGCGACGTCACGTGCGAATACGTGTGGAGGTGACCCTGTCCACGGTCTTCGCAGTCGGGGTGGTTAAGCCGGCGCCACTTGCATCAATGGCTCGAGTGATGGGCTCGGTCATGTAACATCCCAGTTTTCATCACTATTGAAAGAAATGCAAAATAACCCTCTAGTTACTTCTCCACTAAGTAAGAGTGGGATATTTTCAAGGCAACACTCTAATTCCTTCTCCATTAAGTGAGAGTGGGATATTTTTAAGGCAACACTCTAGTTCCTTCTCCATTAAGTAAGAGTGGGATATTTTCAAGGCAACACTCTAGTTCCTTCTCCATTAAGTAAGAGAGTGGGATATTTTCAAGGTAACACCCTAGTTCCTTCTCCATTAAGCAAAAGTGAGATATTTTCAAGGCAACACTCTAGTTCCTTCTCCATTAAGTAAGAGAGTGGGATATTTTCAAGGTAACACTCTAGTTCCTTCTCCATTAAGCAAAAGTGAGATATTTTCAAGGAATACTCTAGAATTAGTAATAAGTAAAATTTTGAAAATGTTAGGATATTTTGGAATTCTCTAGAAAGGGGATACTTGTCCTAATACTATGACTTCCCTTGACCTATAAATAGAACCCCCCCTTTGCCATGCCATCCACTTATGAGCAAGGTAGATAAGTTGTGGTAAGGCTAGAAGGGCGAGTGCTGGACTAGCGACTTAAAGGTGTGCGTTCCTTCGTGACTTTGTTGCTCCAATAAGGTAAGTGTTAGTCTCCTGGTTAAACTTGAGTACTTAGTATATAGGTTGTGATTCATCTGTTGGTAGGCTCCACCTCGCCATAAATCAGGGTCGTCGCACACAGCGCCGGCCGAGATATTTTTCCTCCGCGCGAACCGCCTCACCTCATTTAAAAAGGAAGCCGACGCACCTCCCTGCCGTCCCCACCCGCGCTCGCTTTCGCTCGTGCACGCGCGACACACCGGCCCCACGACGGGACCGCGCACTGCCGTCGGCACCGCGCCGTGCCGCCCACCTCCGCGTCCCCACCTCGCCCACGCCGCTGCAGCGTCCTCGCCGGCTTTGCCGCCTCGACGCTCGCGCCTTCAGTGCTGCCACTGTTTGAGTTGACGGCGAGCTGCCGCTGTGGTAGAACCAACCTGAATTATACCGGCTCAAGTACGTGAGTCCACTCCCGAGGGCTCCAACGTGCTTCAAACGGTATAATCCCTTGGCCTGTCGGGTAACGTCCCGATAAACCACCGATACACAGGATCAAATAAGGTTACCTCACACGAAGGTGAGTCCAGAGATACAATCACCATCACATTTTACATCACAGAGGAATTTATGTTACAAGGGTTTCCAAAAGAGGTACGAAGATTAAATTCAGAGAGAAGATTACAAACTGTTAAACTATGGTTTTTAGCAGCGGAAAAAAAAAACATACGCGATGATTACAACTCGTCGATAAGACGGATGTCATGCTAAGCCCGAGCACGACATTGCTCGATATCACCAGTGCTGGCCGGGGACGGATCCCATTCCACGGACCAACCTTCTGAAAGAACACAGGGCCAGGGCAAGGGAAGAGTAGGGTCTTCCAGACATTACCTGCAAGACATATAACTAGCAAGGCTGAGTATACTAATACTCAGCAAGGCTTACCCGGAATTGGGTATACTTAGCCCATAACTAGACTTATGAAAGCTTATAATGGTTCTGGGTTTAGTTTCAGCTGAAAAGCAACAAAGAGTAGATCCTTAACTTCAAATTTTAGCTTTCAGATTCTAGTTAATTATCCATTCTAGGTAAGCACCTATAACTACTCAAGCAAGGTAGAGCTCTTTATTTCAACCATCAGTATTACTCATCATTTAGTTGCTCTTGTTACTCTGTGTGATAAAGGGATCAAGCAGTCTCAATCTTCGTGAGAAGCGGACGATTCGAATCGAATTTAACCTTGCAAGGTAAACCTAACTCACACGCTTGGAACATCCAACATTTGCTCCGAAGCAACCGTTTGCCTTTCATTCCGACTCGTGGATAGGTCCACCACAAGCGACTGCAGGAACATACGCACATCACTCGTGCAGGACATACGTCTGTAGCGCGACTACAAAACCCGTATTCCTGGTTGCCCTTGCAACACGTATTTCCCCAGTCGAACCAAGTAACCAAAAGAAGCAATCGAGTGGTGGGAGGTATGTCCACTCCTCGGGCCGATTGGCTACTAGGCTTACCGCTTACCCATAACTCACGGCATGTGGTTAGTACTTTCAAACGCTTAACCCCGATCGGCACACACCGCGACCTTATCAAATTCAACAACACAGACGGGGTATCATCTCAACCATGATACCTCACAAAACTCCCGTCCGGCATCCTTATAGTGATAACAGGAATGTAAACATTACAACTCCTATATCGCGCGAGTGACAGGAAATCACCCGACTTCTACCGGCCTTATTAGCATAGCAGCTAGCCGGACTCAAATACTAGTATTCAATACATCGGTTCCTAGGAAAATGCAACTAGGGTTTCAAGCAATACCTAAGAACTTAATGCATAGAATATGTAAATAGATATAAAGTGCAGTGTAATTAAAATAGTAGGTTATGTCCGGGGCTTGCCTTTACTGGTGAGTCTGAAGTTAGGAATGTTAATATCTTCCGAACTTTGGTTCGGGGCTTCCGATATCCCATTGGCGACATTTACTTGATCTTCCGGAACACCCTCCGTAGACTTTAGGGAGATCTTGTAGATACCGTTGCCGAAGTAGTCGTATCTACATGCAATGCGACATCGCATTCAAAGTGTGCACACAAAACTATTTTGTTTCACAGCAAAGTTGCAATCCAGTACTCATATAACACACTATTCATATAACAACCAAAAAGATTTGAAGCTAAACCTAGACAGAGCTATAGGAAAACAACCATTTAGAATCAGCTATTTGTTGAGGGTTACAACAGAGCTGATTGGGAACGACAGAGATTTAGCTGATGGAAAGGTGTATTGGTTTTCTAATTGATCGATGAAAGCATCGATTATCCTAGTAAAGGGATGATTCTTAAAGCAGTTGTGTCTTAATCGAGATGTGCTTAAGTGTTATTCTAGGTAATTAGGTGTGGTTATATCGGCTCGATTACGTCAACACAACTATTGAGTGATGTACAGTCGATTGGAATGTGGTTAAGAGTATGTGACTGATAAGTATGAAGCCGACCTCTCAGTCGATAAATCGACTGATAGAAGTGTGTGGATAAGGATGGGGAAACTAAGGATCGATCGGCCGTGTTTGACCGACATGGAAAAGCAACTAAAATCGGCTTAGGTCGGCCGACAGCAAGAATCCTAAGAGTGTGTACATCTTTGATACATCGACTATATGCAGTCGATGTAGGACAGAACAAAGGAATTGTATCGACAGTAGCCGATACAAGAAGGATAACAACCGTATCAGCTAATCAGCCGATGGTAGAAACATATTACAAGAAAAGCATTGGTTGACAATTGTTATATGGAAACATCATAGACTTAACGAAAACGGATGCTAAGTGACTGGGTTGATAACCTAACACTGAAGCATAGCTGTCGAGATGTTTTGGCTAAGCAGCAGACACGCCAGAACTAACAGGGATCCTTATACAACAAGGAACCTAAAGAAATAGCAATCGAGACGAGGAAAAATCCTGATGGCAGGGACATGAGCATTCGTATAAGAAGATTAACTAGATATCACACAACTCTATTTAAGACATACATGCTATGGCTTACTTTCCAGCTATAACACAAGCATACAATACAAAGCACAATAAAACATTCATTCCCTAACACTTGACCTAGACCACACATCAAGATTTTCAATTCAAGATCACAACATAAACTTGTAAATTTTGACTTAGGGTTTCCAACAAAACTGATTTTATATTTTTATGAACTTCTTACGAAAATCTATGAAATGTAGAAGTTCATCGATTTGAAATATAGAAAGCTTTGGAAATTTTATAAAGAACACCCTAGAACTTTCTAAAACATCGTAATCAAGTCCCTGGTCCGGGAAAACAGATAATAGAAAGTTAACGACGATATCTCGACAAAGGAATCGCCGGCATTAGAAAGATTCAGTGGATTAGGGCAAACCTTGGGGTAGCCTTGGTTATGAAGAAGAATACGCGGAAAGTGAATTCCCGCGGTGAACAGAATTGGCGACGAGAAGATGAGCTCGACGATGATGAGATTCCGTGGGTGATGAAGAAGTTCGTCGGGGATTGCAGTGGGTAGAGAATGGCCGAAGGGGTAATCCCCGCGGTGATTTGCGGTGATGGCGGTTGGTTGAGCGATCAACGAAGGTAGGGACTGCTGGACGTCATGGACCCCTGGAACGAGATGATGGAGCCGAACAGGTTCGCTATACTGACTTTTCCGCGAACCCTAGGGTTTTCCTGCTCACGAGCTGAGTCTTCTTTTGCTTACGCACGCATGCCACTGAAACACGGCCGGCACACCCGCGTAGCTTCCTGCAGGACTGTCGTGCTTGGTCGCATCGAGGCTCCTCCGAGCTCGTCACGCCTAACTGCCGCCTTCGCTCCACAACTCCTCCTTCCGACTCGCCTCGCCGTAATCGTCACCTTCAATTTGCCTCCTCTCCTTCCAGCTTGCTGCCCTTCGTGTATCTCACGAGGAAACCCTCCACCGTAACTCCTCCTGCGCGTGCCGTTGCTCGGCACGTCGTACTCCAACATCACCTGCTCATGCCCATAGGCCTGCTCTGCTCCGGCCGCTCAACAGCTGCCCACACCACCAACGCCCGCACGCCACCGCGCGCACGCTCGCGCCACTCGCTCGGTGCCGCTCACATTCCTGCCGCTCCAGCACCTGCACCGGCTCTCCAGCACACGAGCTCCTGCATTGCCTAAACCATGTCGCTCTCACTCTCGTGCTCGCTTGACGCCAGTGCCCGCTCATGCCTGTTCCCACGTCGCGCGCGCTCACTCCGAGCCGCAATCGCACGCTTACACTGGCCCGGTGCTACTGCTCCACCTCTGCGCTCCGCGCTGTACGCCGCCAGCGCGCCTTCGTTCGCGAGCTGCAGCCGGCCACCATGGTGCCGTCGCTCACCCGCCCGAACCGCAGCCGCTCCGCGGCTCCACCTGCACCGCCGACTTCCGCACGCGCTCCGCATTCGCGCTGGCGCTCCGCCGCTCCGGCCGAGCCAGCGCCGTCTGTGACGCTCTGCTCCTGGGCCCTTCGCGCACACACCTGCTCCCGCTCGCACCTCGTCTGCTCCCGAGCCGCGCACCAACGCCGGCCTGCCGCCATCCTGCGCACACTCGCCTCGACCCTGGGCCGAGTCGCCACGCCACCACCGCAGCCGTGCGCGCTCTCACGGCCAGTGCCCGCCAGCACTTCACCACCTGGCATGCCTGTGCGCCTGGTCCTGCGCCAGTTCGTGGCCCGCGCTTCTTCCTCCCGCTCGCACTACCTTCTGGGCGCCGCCCGGCCTGCCTGCTCTCGCGCGCCGCTCGGCCTCACTCCCGCGCTCACCCGCGCCAGCCGCTCGGCCGCCAGCGCCAGCCACCGCGTGTCCGCGCGTCCGCCTGGAGCCGGCCGAGCCGCGCGCTCTCGCCCGCGCTCGCCCGGGCCCGGTCCGCGCCCGCGCGAGCCGCAGCTCCCGCGCCGCTTATGCGCGCGCAGAGCCGCGCCCGCCGCCTGGGGTTCGCCTGCGTGGGGCCGCCGCCGCTCCTGTGCGCCTGCTGCTCGCGCCGCAGCTGCCGCTGCCAGCCGCCGAGCGCCGGCCCGCCCCATGCTGCTGCTGCCTGCCTGTACTGGTTGGAGGGAAGGGTAGACGGGAGAGAGAGGAAGAGAAGCAGAGAGAGAAAAGGGGAAACGGCCAGTGATAAAAGAAGGGCGCCGGATAAGGGAGAGCAGAGAGGGAAGACAAGTGGGATTCTCCAAGGGCGTATACGCAATTTCTGGAAACTGCAGGGACTTATTTGTAAAGAAAGATTTCCCATTGATTTAAAACCCAAATGAAGAGATGCCCAAAACGAAAGTTGGAGAGTTTTTCAAGCTCTACAACATTGCTTTAGGGCTCAACTTCAAAAACTCAAAATTTATATTTTTACACGTGAAGTTTTGAATAAAAGTTGGATTTGTATTGTATTTGTCCTAAAGAATGAAATTTTATAAAATTCAGGACCTAAATGCAAGCATTTATGACACGTCATAATGACGGGATAGACTCGTCATAATGAGTGGATAGACATGCCATGATGACTTGCACTTTTACACTTTAGCCCTAAGTAAATTTTAAAGTTACTTTTGTAAATCAAACATTTGCATAAAAGGACTTGTACTTTTATAAAATCACATAAATACCCTTATTTTTACCACTTTATCCAAAATTTTTACACAATTCAACACTTGCATTTCCAATGCAACTTTGGATAAATATATATTTTTTTACAAGGAATAAAATAAGAAAAACATGTTTACAAAACCACTTTTCACTTATTTTGAAATTACTCTTATCCAATTACATTTTGCAAAAACAACCCTAGGTTTTTCTGTAATTACAAAAATACCCTTTTTATTTACACTTTAAATTTTCAAAAACTTCACATAAACACACATACGCTTTATACAAACAAACACATATTTCACACTAACAAAATATATCTAGTATTGCAAGTACACGAACTGTCACAGCCTTCCCCCCTAAAAAGAATCTCGTCCCGAGATTCGGACGAAAGACTCTTTAAGGGACGAAAAGCAGATCACACATCAAAAGTGGCAAAAAGCAATCACACTAGAGAAGATTGAGGTTGATAACGAGAGCATGACGAAATGAGTATAACGAGAGCATGAAGAGATTGTACATAGATGAGTTTGACAAGATAAGAGAGAAAAAGGTGATCAAGTTCTCACAGAATTGAGACCACAATCATGAGGAGGATAAATGTCGGTGACATTCATCACAAAACTTGTGGATAGCAAGTGAAGATAGTACGAAAGATGGAGTTACGAGTGAGGTTTGAAACATTTTTGCTCAGAGTTTATTACCTGAATAATTTAAATGATATTGATTGCAAAATATGCCCATTTATACCGATGCAATCAAGGAATAACGATAAAATGCTGTAACTCAGAATGCAATGCTCAATATGTACTCATGAATATGATGCACTGTTGAGATGTATGATTGCAATGATGATGCGACATGAGGATGGAGAATTTCATGCACGATCGAAATGGTGCATAGGACATTATGCAATTACCATGATGCTGACTAAATGATGCATACGCCATGATGCAATGATGACGATGCTTGCAATGTATGCACGTAAGAAATGCATATCGTGATGAGTTGATGATGCACATGACTCGCACTCTACAACCGTCCTCTCATAGCTAACACTTGGGTAGCTCTATATCCTTAAGCGAAGATCAAAAGTTAGGACACTAGTAAGGTTGCATAGAAAGAGATTGCAGTGTTGTTACGTCACATGCACCTAGTCACCAGTGCGCCCCTAATGGCTCAATCATGTGACTGCAGTGCACATGAGGCCTTAGGTTCCGACACGGCATCTTGGTCATGTGATTAAACACCACCACAAAAGAGGAATAGCAACCCTGTAGTGCCAACAACAACAAGATAGACTTAGGAAACCGAAGACAACCCTAAGTTGCACCGGAGGCACACCCGTTAGTTAGTCTACGGATTGTCGATGACGATGCAACACCATGCACTGATCAAAGATGGTATGTATTATAATGCATGACTTTTGCCATAATTTTTTTTTACTCAAATCATCTGAGCAAAAATTGAAGGTGCAACTTTCAGATGTTGTAACCAGAATAGACAACAAGATATGGTACAACATCAAGAGAGAACAGATGATTTGCCGATTAATGGATCCAAGGGTTTGCTGACAACTATCAAAATTCAACCCTCAAGGAAAAGCAAGATCAAGGGTTTGATTTAGCTGTCAAGCTAAGATCGATGATAGGGTTCAGACATAACCCAATCCACTTGATTCATAAAAGACGTTCTTAACTCTAAGATAGCCCAGCAGATTACATTAACTCCTACAACACAAAGTCAAACAAGCATTCAGATACAAGCATATGTTTCAGTACATCAACGTAACAAGCAAGGCAATTAGATCAAACCAAGACAACATGATGTATGCACGTTCTACACGTCCTCACAACAAAAAACAAAAAAAAATAACTGCCAAGTAATCTTGGTCTTACGTGGTTAGTTACGGTGGCACAATATAGATACGTCTCTCTCTATATATATACTAGTCGTTCTTACGTTCAAGCTTACGTAACGAGGTTAGCATACCTGCAGAAAATCACAATATGTATATACTGAATCTTTCATGCCAGCATGTCATGAAAGCGTCCCCAATCATTACTGTTCACTATAGAAACAACATCTGTACAATTACCGCCGTACAGACAACGTTAGCATACGTTATCAAAACAACGTATTCACGGGGGTACCGCAAAATGCGGGGGTATGATCTGCGATCGCCATACCCTGCGCCGAACCATATACTCCCAATGTAGTCAACCGAAGTTGGTACATTTGCAGCATCTCAAGTAGGCCACTGCTTGAGAAACAGCGTTCGGTTCGCATCACCGACGGGAAGGCCAAGCTCCCTCAGTTGGCTGAGGATCCTTACCTTCTTACCTCATCGTCGAAGGTGTCGTTACAGAATGTAAGATTGAGTTGTGCATGAATTTAAGTTTTGACAGAAAAGTAATGCTGGTAGTTAGGATTATACATATATATAGCCACCTCTATTTCCCTCATAAACATTACTCTAGGGCTTTACATACTAAGCATAATCCTTAACGAATCCAACGTAGTTTTGCCAAATACTCTATTGGCCAAAATTTTATACTGAAAACATTTTTAAGGTAAAATGTATCTCCAGGGTAACCTTATAGCTCTGATACCAGCTGTGGCAGAACCAACCTGAATTATACCGGCTCAAGTGCGTGAGTCCACTCCCGAGGGCTCCAACGTGCTTCAAACGGTATAATCCCTTGGCCTGTCGGGTAACGTCCCGATAAACCACCGATACACAGGATCAAATAAGGTTACCTCACACGAAGGTGAGTCCAGAGATACAATCACCATCACATTTTACATCACAGAGGAATTTATGTTACAAGGGTTTCCAAAAGAGGTACGAAGATTAAATTCAGAGAGAAGATTACAAACTGTTAAACTATGGTTTTTAGCAGCGGAAAAAAAACATACGCGATGATTACAACTCGTCGATAAGACGGATGTCATGCTAAGCCCGAGCACGACATTGCTCGATATCACCAGTGCTGGCCGGGGACGGATCCCATTCCACGGACCAACCTTCTGAAAGAACACAGGGCCAGGGCAAGGGAAGAGTAGGGTCTTCCAGACATTACCTGCAAGACATATAACTAGCAAGGCTGAGTATACTAATACTCAGCAAGGCTTACCCGGAATTGGGTATACTTAGCCCATAACTAGACTTATGAAAGCTTATAATGGTTCTGGGTTTAGTTTCAGCTGAAAAGCAACAAAGGGTAGATCCTTAACTTCAAATTTTAGCTTTCAGATTCTAGTTAATTATCCATTCTAGGTAAGCACCTATAACTACTCAAGCAAGGTAGAGCTCTTTATTTCAACCATCAGTATTACTCATCATTTAGTTGCTCTTGTTACTCTGTGTGATAAAGGGATCAAGCAGTCTCAATCTTCGTGAGAAGCGGACGATTCGAATCGAATTTAACCTTGCAAGGTAAACCTAACTCACACGCTTGGAACATCCAACATTTGCTCCGAAGCAACCGTTTGCCTTTCATTCCGACTCGTGGACAGGTCCACCACAAGCGACTGCAGGAACATACGCACATCACTCGTGCAGGACATACGTCTGTAGCGCGACTACAAAACCCGTATTCCTGGTTGCCCTTGCAACACGTATTTCCCCAGTCGAACCAAGTAACCAAAAGAAGCAATCGAGTGGTGGGAGGTATGTCCACTCCTCGGGCCGATTGGCTACTAGGCTTACCGCTTACCCATAACTCACGGCATGTGGTTAGTACTTTCAAACGCTTAACCCCGGTCGGCACACACCGCGACCTTATCAAATTCAACAACACAGACGGGGTATCATCTCAACCATGATACCTCACAAAACTCCCGTCCGGCATCCTTATAGTGATAACAGGAATGTAAACATTACAACTCCTATATCGCGCGAGTGACAGGAAATCACCCGACTTCTACCGGCCTTATTAGCATAGCAGCTAGCCGGACTCAAATACTAGTATTCAATACATCGGTTCCTAGGAAAATGCAACTAGGGTTTCAAGCAATACCTAAGAACTTAATGCATAGAATATGTAAATAGATATAAAGTGCAGTGTAATTAAAATAGTAGGTTATGTCCGGGGCTTGCCTTTACTGGTGAGTCTGAAGTTAGGAATGTTAATATCTTCCGAACTTTGGTTCGGGGCTTCCGATATCCCATTGGCGACATTTACTTGATCTTCCGGAACACCCTCCGTAGACTTTAGGGAGATCTTGTAGATACCGTTGCCGAAGTAGTCGTATCTACATGCAATGCGACATCGCATTCAAAGTGTGCACACAAAACTATTTTGTTTCACAGCAAAGTTGCAATCCAGTACTCATATAACACACTATTCATATAACAACCAAAAAGATTTGAAGCTAAACCTAGACAGAGCTATAGGAAAACAACCATTTAGAATCAGCTATTTGTTGAGGGTTACAACAGAGCTGATTGGGAACGACAGAGATTTAGCTGATGGAAAGGTGTATTGGTTTTCTAATTGATCGATGAAAGCATCGATTATCCTAGTAAAGGGATGATTCTTAAAGCAGTTGTGTCTTAATCGAGATGTGCTTAAGTGTTATTCTAGGTAATTAGGTGTGGTTATATCGGCTCGATTACGTCAACACAACTATTGAGTGATGTACAGTCGATTGGAATGTGGTTAAGAGTATGTGACTGATAAGTATGAAGCCGACCTCTCAGTCGATAAATCGACTGATAGAAGTGTGTGGATAAGGATGGGGAAACTAAGGATCGATCGGCCGTGTTTGACCGACATGGAAAAGCAACTAAAATCGGCTTAGGTCGGCCGACAGCAAGAATCCTAAGAGTGTGTACATCTTTGATACATCGACTATATGCAGTCGATGTAGGACAGAACAAAGGAATTGTATCGACAGTAGCCGATACAAGAAGGATAACAACCGTATCAGCTAATCAGCCGATGGTAGAAACATATTACAAGAAAAGCATTGGTTGACAATTGTTATATGGAAACATCATAGACTTAACGAAAACGGATGCTAAGTGACTGGGTTGATAACCTAACACTGAAGCATAGCTGTCGAGATGTTTTGGCTAAGCAGCAGACACGCCAGAACTAACAGGGATCCTTATACAACAAGGAACCTAAAGAAATAGCAATCGAGACGAGGAAAAATCCTGATGGCAGGGACATGAGCATTCGTATAAGAAGATTAACTAGATATCACACAACTCTATTTAAGACATACATGCTATGGCTTACTTTCCAGCTATAACACAAGCATACAATACAAAGCACAATAAAACATTCATTCCCTAACACTTGACCTAGACCACACATCAAGATTTTCAATTCAAGATCACAACATAAACTTGTAAATTTTGACTTAGGGTTTCCAACAAAACTGATTTTATATTTTTATGAACTTCTTACGAAAATCTATGAAATGTAGAAGTTCATCGATTTGAAATATAGAAAGCTTTGGAAATTTTATAAAGAACACCCTAGAACTTTCTAAAACATCGTAATCAAGTCCCTGGTCCGGGAAAACAGATAATAGAAAGTTAACGACGATATCTCGACAAAGGAATCGCCGGCATTAGAAAGATTCAGTGGATTAGGGCAAACCTTGGGGTAGCCTTGGTTATGAAGAAGAATACGCGGAAAGTGAATTCCCGCGGTGAACAGAATTGGCGACGAGAAGATGAGCTCGACGATGATGAGATTCCGTGGGTGATGAAGAAGTTCGTCGGGGATTGCAGTGGGTAGAGAATGGCCGAAGGGGTAATCCCCGCGGTGATTTGCGGTGATGGCGGTTGGTTGAGCGATCAACGAAGGTAGGGACTGCTGGACGTCATGGACCCCTGGAACGAGATGATGGAGCCGAACAGGTTCGCTATACTGACTTTTCCGCGAACCCTAGGGTTTTCCTGCTCACGAGCTGAGTCTTCTTTTGCTTACGCACGCATGCCACTGAAACACGGCCGGCACACCCGCGTAGCTTCCTGCAGGACTGTCGTGCTTGGTCGCATCGAGGCTCCTCCGAGCTCGTCACGCCTAACTGCCGCCTTCGCTCCACAACTCCTCCTTCCGACTCGCCTCGCCGTAATCGTCACCTTCAATTTGCCTCCTCTCCTTCCAGCTTGCTGCCCTTCGTGTATCTCACGAGGAAACCCTCCACCGTAACTCCTCCTGCGCGTGCCGTTGCTCGGCACGTCGTACTCCAACATCACCTGCTCATGCCCATAGGCCTGCTCTGCTCCGGCCGCTCAACAGCTGCCCACACCACCAACGCCCGCACGCCACCGCGCGCACGCTCGCGCCACTCGCTCGGTGCCGCTCACATTCCTGCCGCTCCAGCACCTGCACCGGCTCTCCAGCACACGAGCTCCTGCATTGCCTAAACCATGTCGCTCTCACTCTCGTGCTCGCTTGACGCCAGTGCCCGCTCATGCCTGTTCCCACGTCGCGCGCGCTCACTCCGAGCCGCAATCGCACGCTTACACTGGCCCGGTGCTACTGCTCCACCTCTGCGCTCCGCGCTGTACGCCGCCAGCGCGCCTTCGTTCGCGAGCTGCAGCCGGCCACCATGGTGCCGTCTCTCACCCGCCCGAACCGCAGCCGCTCCGCGGCTCCACCTGCACCGCCGACTTCCGCACGCGCTCCGCATTCGCGCTGGCGCTCCGCCGCTCCGGCCGAGCCAGCGCCGTCTGTGACGCTCTGCTCCTGGGCCCTCCGCGCACACACCTGCTCCCGCTCGCACCTCGTCTGCTCCCGAGCCGCGCACCAACGCCGGCCTGCCGCCATCCTGCGCACACTCGCCTCGACCCTGGGCCGAGTCGCCACGCCACCACCGCAGCCGCGCGCGCTCTCACGGCCAGTGCCCGCCAGCACTTCACCACCTGGCATGCCTGTGCGCCTGGTCCTGCGCCAGTTCGCGGCCCGCGCTTCTTCCTCCCGCTCGCACTACCTTCTGGGCGCCGCCCGGCCTGCCTGCTCTCGCGCGCCGCTCGGCCTCACTCCCGCGCTCACCCGCGCCAGCCGCTCGGCCGCCAGCGCCAGCCACCGCGTGTCCGCGCGTCCGCCTGGAGCCGGCCGAGCCGCGCGCTCTCGCCCGCGCTCGCCCGGGCCCGGTCCGCGCCCGCGCGAGCCGCAGCTCCCGCGCCGCTTATGCGCGCGCAGAGCCGCGCCCGTCGCCTGGGGTTCGCCTGCGTGGGGCCGCCGCCGCTCCTGTGCGCCTGCTGCTCGCGCCGCAGCCGCCGCTGCCAGCCGCCGAGCGCCGGCCCGCCCCATGCTGCTGCTGCCTGCCTGTACTGGTTGGAGGGAAGGGTAGACGGGAGAGAGAGGAAGAGAAGCAGAGAGAGAAAAGGGGAAACGGCCAGTGATAAAAGAAGGGCGCCGGATAAGGGAGAGCAGAGAGGGAAGACAAGTGGGATTCTCCAAGGGCGTATACGCAATTTCTGGAAACTGCAGGGACTTATTTGTAAAGAAAGATTTCCCATTGATTTAAAACCCAAATGAAGAGATGCCCAAAACGAAAGTTGGAGAGTTTTTCAAGCTCTACAACATTGCTTTAGGGCTCAACTTCAAAAACTCAAAATTTATATTTTTACACGTGAAGTTTTGAATAAAAGTTGGATTTGTATTGTATTTGTCCTAAAGAATGAAATTTTATAAAATTCAGGACCTAAATGCAAGCATTTATGACACGTCATAATGACGGGATAGACTCGTCATAATGAGTGGATAGACATGCCATGATGACTTGCACTTTTACACTTTAGCCCTAAGTAAATTTTAAAGTTACTTTTGTAAATCAAACATTTGCATAAAAGGACTTGTACTTTTATAAAATCACATAAATACCCTTATTTTTACCACTTTATCCAAAATTTTTACACAATTCAACACTTGCATTTCCAATGCAACTTTGGATAAATATATATTTTTTTACAAGGAATAAAATAAGAAAAACATGTTTACAAAACCACTTTTCACTTATTTTGAAATTACTCTTATCCAATTACATTTTGCAAAAACAACCCTAGGTTTTTCTGTAATTACAAAAATACCCTTTTTATTTACACTTTAAATTTTCAAAAACTTCACATAAACACACATACGCTTTATACAAACAAACACATATTTCACACTAACAAAATATATCTAGTATTGCAAGTACACGAACTGTCACAGCCGCAGCCCACGCCGTCGCCGGTCCCTGTGCGACGCCGCTGCTGCTCTCCTCGCCTATAAAAGGAGCGAGGCCGTGATGAGCTCCATCATCAGCCCAAGCACACCGAGCCGTTTCACTTCGCTAGCTAAACCACTTCTCACGAGCCCAGTTCACTGACGAGATGAAGCCCCAACAGTTGAG
Source organism: Panicum hallii (assembly GCF_002211085.1). NCBI lineage: Eukaryota > Viridiplantae > Streptophyta > Magnoliopsida > Poales > Poaceae > Panicum > Panicum hallii. The sequence goes on along the minus strand of NC_038050.1, from coordinate 37,813,576 downwards.
CCTCTTCCTCGAGCTGTTCTACGCCAAGGTGAGATGGTAGGCAGCTCCCCGGTCGTTACCTCCGCAATACTAATAAAGGCACAAAACACCCACCAGGCCGTGAGCACCTAATCCAAATCGTTCTATATAAACACCAACCAATGCTGTAAACCCAATATCTCCTTCGTATCAACTCCTTTTCATATAACTCTTTTTCCTAAACTCTCCTCAAATCATATACTATCTATTCCTCCTATTTTCATCTCCATTTGAGCTTATTTTATAGCTTGATTGTGTTTGTTTGCCGGTTGTGCCGTTTCCACCGTAGATCACGGAGTGATCGAGGAGGAGCCGACCAAGGAGTACGAAGGCCAATACAGTGGGCTGGAGCCAGAAGACCCGTACCGCGAGCAGGAAGCCGCCGCCGCCGACGCGTACGTAAGCGAAGGCAAGTTTCATCGACCCCTATGTGAGCGGTTGCATCCATGTGAGGACGTCTAGTTGTAGCTCTGGTTTAGGATTGATTACATATACTGGTGCTTGAGTGATTGAGTGTGCTCATACATGCATGTGAGTAGTTGTGCATATCCAGAGTTGAGACTAGGATATGAAGGGTTTTGGCTGAGGCTAGGGCAGCTGGGTATGCTGGAGCCGGCGCTACCGTGGTGGTAGACTGGCAGGTGAGCGCTACCGTGGAGGTAGGCTCGAGTTGACATGTTGAGGAATGGTTGCTGCCCTGGTGAACCATAAGGACTGAGTTGTTTTGACATCTCACCTAGCTTACTTTAGTACGACCACAGGTTCCGTTATGGGCCGGACTTAGCCTAATCCCACTGGTTAGCCTGACGGTCGCAGGGTTGGTTCACGGGTATAGACCTTTGGGGTCAGGGCCCGAGGGTTTGTGCGGCCGGGCTGGGGCGTGACCACTGCTGGGTGTCGGCTATGTCGGTTGTCCGTTCGGGCAGTCGAGCTTGTGGGTACAGTGTACGACCTCTGCAGAGTGTAGAATCCATTCAAATGGTCCGTGTCCACGGAATGGACAGGCTACGGTGTGGTCCTGACAACTAGTGAGCTACCTACTGTGGGATGTGTCGGGAAGAGTTGCATACCATAAGGAGCATTACTAATGCATTGTGCTTAATGTGTGTCGTGCATGTCATTCCCCTCCCGTAGGGTGAGGTGGAACTTGCTGAGTACTTTTGTACTCACCCGTTTATGACTTATTGCAGAGGATCCTGATTTCGTGCCTGAGGAAGGTGAGTAGTTCGTGCCCTATACCCAAGTCTGGAGTGGTGCCGTTGTAGTAGAAGCCACCATGTCAGATGAAGAGTTTACCCTTGCGTTCATCACGGCTACTGTTGTATTCCTAGTTTATATTATTATTGTAATCGAATGTATTAAATAAAGCTATGTATGACTGTGGCACCACTTGTGTAATGTATTTTCACCAGGGACTGTTTTTCTGGTGTTTAAATACATATTTAGCTCTGGTTGTTTAGACCGGGGCGTTTCAAGTGGTATCAGAGCCATGCTTGGCTGTAGGACATGAACCGGTAGTAACGATGACCGTAGGAGCTCTAGGATGGTCAATCCTTGAGACCCTATTAGTCCTTAAAACTTTATCCTTATTATGCTGACCCTACCTTTGTAAGTTAGATGGCGGATGACTGGACCACCACCTACTGCATCAACGAAGATGGATTTCCTAGGGTGCTTTATGCTGCCACGATGCGACTAGGTATTCCGGAACGACCGGAGTATGTGGGTCGCGAGTTCATGGAGCATGGCACCGAAAGTTGTGAGGTCACCATCCATATTGGCGCCAGTGACAAATACTTGGAGATGCAACCATGGAGCGTCACCGCCACTGGAGCCCGTATGCCTGACACCATTCAACTTGCAGCTCGCAAGGCACTGCGGTACCTGTGCCAGATGTTCGAATGGCACTTGGGTTCCACTCCCATGAAGTACTTTCCACCGTTGGACCGTAGCCGTCCTGCTTGGGCGGCGAGGATCCGCAACCTAGAAAGTCCCACAGGGACAGAGAAGAACCCCACAGTTGTCGCTATGTCTGGCTATTTGCTTAGCCTCGACGATTTGTGCGACCAACTGCATCAGCGTGTGAGAGATTTAACCCAGCGTGCTGAGGGAGCGGAGTCCCGTTGGCATAAGGCTAAGCTGGCCTTAGCTCAAGCTGAAGCCCGAGCGGCTGAAGCTGAAATCCGCCTCGCCGTGGCCGAAGAAAACCTTAGGGAGCAGGCAGACCACAATAGCCAGCTTCTTAGAGGTGTCTACCTAGTAGATCGCGCCAAGCGTAAAGGACACCATCCCAGGACTGCCGCTGAGTCGCCAATCCTGGAGGGGATCCCACTATACCCTTTGTCCCAACAGCGCAGGAGGATTTGCGAATCAGTGCCGCCCACGCCTCCCGCGTCTCCCCGAGATCCCGAAAACAGTGACCCCGAAGACCGTGTTGTAGAGTGCAGTAGTCGAGTCGTCCCGGCCGACCCTTAAAAGTCGAGCCGCATTATTGTAATCCGTCGTGTCATGTATCCCTTCTTGAATGAATGCTTGGTGCTTGAATGATTTGTTTGTGTTGTGTGCTATTATATATATATATGCAAATCTACCCTAGTAATAAATTAGGAGAGCCACCTAATCGTACCTTATCCCTCCTTGACCGCAGATGTCCCGTCGTTCGAGTCGAGTCCGGGGACTCCATGCTCAGGAAGACGGTGACGAGGTCAACCCGAGAAACCAGGCCCCTTTGAACGTAGCCCCAGGAGCACCAGAAAATGGACACCCACCGCCGCCACCTCCCCGTGCCCCAGCACCCATTGATCTGGCAGCCATACTGCAGCAGCAGAACCAACTCCTTCAAGTTCTTGTGACCACTCTCACAGCTCAAACTCAAGGCAATCCTGGCAACAATAGACCTGCAATGCATCATGGCAATGGCAGCAAAATTGCAGATTTCAACCGCTTGCAGCCACCTAAGTTTGGAGGATCTGATAACCCTATTGAGGCAGATGATTGGCTGCGAGAGATTGAAATGAAGCTCGAGGTGGTCCATGCAGATGACAGAGACAAAGTTTTGCTCGCAGTACAACAGTTAAGGGGACCAGCCCTTGCTTGGTGGCAGAGTTATCGGGAAATAAATGAAAACGCTAACGAGATGGTATGGGCTGACTTTGTCAAGATTTTCAGAGAACATCACATTCCCAGCAGTGTTATGAAGCTCAAGAGGGATGAGTTCAGAAAGCTTCATCAAGGTGGAATGAATGTGACGGAGTATCTTCATAAGTTCACGGAGTTGTCTCGTTATGCACCAGAGGATATCAATGATGACGAGAAGAAGCAAGAAGCTTTTCTTGGTGGGCTAAACCCTGAAATCAGGACCCTGGTTGAAGTCACCACCCACAGTGACTTTAATGCCTTGATCAACAGGGCTATCACCACTGAGAGAAATAGGAAGTCAGAACTCAGTGAGCGCAAACGACGGTTTGAAAGCAAGAAACCCCAGCAGATGGAGAAGTTCTAGAAGACTCAGTATCCGGCTCACTCAGGCCAGAGGAGCCAGGGTACAACCTCATTCAAAACGCACCTCGGTTCTTTCCAGAAGCCAGCCCAGTCAGCTCCTGTTATGCAGACCCAGAATACCTCCCGCACCCAACCGACTGGCGGAAGTCAAGTGACCAATGTGAAGGCCTGTTTCCACTGCCGCGAAGTCGGACACTACAGGGCCAACTGTCCGTATCTCAATCAGCCAGCCCCTTCTATTTTCTCCAACTCTGTTCAAGGACCAAAGCAGTCGACGGGAACCAACCGTACAGCACCAGCTAGGAGCCAGCAGCAGTCCTTCGGCAAGGCAAAGGTGAACCATGTGCATGCTGAAGAGGCAGAGGATGCACCAGGAGTGATTTTCGGTGAGTTTCTGGTCCAATCAACTCTAGCCTCAGTACTCTTTGATTCTGGAGCATCGTATTCCTTTATATCCTCCCACTTTGTGGAAAAGTATGATATCCCTACTATAGCCCTTAAGCAGCCGTTAATGACACGTTCGCCTGGAGGTCATATACCTTGCCACTTAGGCGTCTTAGATATCCCTATAAACCTAAGTGGGGTAGTATTCCTTGCCAACCTAGTAGTCCTTGCTTCCAAAGGGATAGATGTCATACTCGGTATGGACTGGCTCACCAAGCACCGAGGAAACATAGCCTGTGCTGAGAGAGCCGTGACAGTCACCAACCACCAAGGGTCAACAGTCACATGCCTAATCCGGTCTAGCCTATCAGACTCCATGGTGAACCACATTCAAGCAGAATCTCCAGAAGATGTGTCAGTAGTTCAGGAATTCGCAGATGTGTTTCCAGATGAACTACCCGGTATGCCTCCAGAAAGAGATGTAGAGTTCACTATTGATTTAGTCCCTGGAACTAAGCCTATAGCAAAGAATGCCTATCGGTTAGCAGCCCCAGAGCTTGCCGAGTTGAAGAAGCAGCTCGAAGAGCTTCAACAAAAGGGATTTATTAGACCTGCTGCTTCTCCGTGGGGAGCCCCAGTGCTTTTTGTGAAGAAGAAGGATGGAAGCATGAGACTTTGTGTGGACTACCGTGACCTGAATGCAGTCACCATCAAGAACAAGTACCCTCTGCCTTGGATCGATGACCTGTTTGATCAGCTGAAGGGAGCTAAGTTCTTCTCCAAGATAGATCTGAGGTCAGGTTATCATCAGCTTAGAGTACGACCAGAGGACATCCCTAAGACAGCCTTCAGGACCCGTTATGGCCAGTATGAGTTCACAGTGATGCCTTTTGGTCTAACTAACGCCCCTGCCTTTTTCATGACCCTCATGAATAAGGTGTTTATGGAGGAGTTAGATCGGTTTGTCGTGGTATTCATAGACGACATACTGGTCTACTCTAAGAGTGCTGAGGAGCATGGACAACATCTTAGAGTTGTGCTGGGAAAGCTCAGAGAACACCAGTTGTATGCCAAGTTTAGTAAGTGTGAATTCTGGATGCAGAGAGTCAGTTTCCTGGGTCACGTCTTAACAGCTGAAGGTGTTGAAGTGGACCCAGAAAAGGTCAAGGCAGTATCAGAATGGAAGCAACCAACCTCAGCCTCGGAGATCAGGAGTTTCTTGGGATTAGCCGGCTATTACCGGAGATTCATAGAAGGTTTCTCTAAGATAGCCCGGCCTATGACCGAGTTGCTTCGAAAGGACACAAAGTTTGTCTGGTCTGAAGCTTGCGAGGGAAGTTTTCAAGAGTTGAAGAGGCGACTAACCTCTGCCCCGGTGTTAGTCTTGCCAGATAATCAGAAGAGCGTTGTCGTTTATTGTGACGCATCTCGACAAGGATTGGGCTGTGTGCTGATGCAAGAAGGAAGAGTTGTAGCCTATGCCTCAAGACAGTTGAGAACACATGAGCAGAACTACCCCACCCATGACTTGGAGTTAGCCGCGGTGGTGCATTCCCTCAAAATTTGGAGACATTATCTAATCGGGAACAAGTGTGAGATCTACACGGATCATAAGAGCCTGAAGTACATTTTCACCCAGTCAGATCTCAACCTTAGACAGAGAAGATGGTTGGAGTTGATCAAAGACTATGATTTGGAAATTCATTACCACCCCGGAAAAGCTAATGTGGTGGCTGATGCGCTCAGTCGTAAAGCGTATTGCCATCACCTAGTTACGCAAGCCCCAGAGCTGAGTGAAGAAATGAGGAAGTTGAACCTAAGGGTTATACGCCGCTCCTGCAACCATAATCTTAGTGTTCATCCCATCCTGGATGACCAGATCAAGGAAGCTCAGATGGAGGATGAAAGATTGGTATGGATTAAAGATCGCAACAGTGAAGGCAAAGCGCCAGATTTCCGGATAGATAAGGATGGAGTCTTGTGGTTCAAGAAAAGATTATGTGTGCCTAAGCAAGGTCATTTTCGCAGGACCATCTTGGATGAAGCCCATAACTCCACTTATTCCATTCACCCCGGCACTACGAAAATGTACCTGGACCTTAAGGAGAAGTATTGGTGGAATGGTATGAAGGGGGATATTGCTCGATTCGTCGCTCATTGTGATGTGTGCAAAAGGGTTAAGGCAGAGCACCAGAAGCCCAGTGGATTACTCCAACCGTTGCCAATTCCAGTATGGAAGTGGGATGAAGTTAGTATGGATTTTATCACCGGTCTGCCAAGAACCCAGAGCGGCCATGACTCGGTTTGGGTAATTGTCGATCGACTTACTAAGGTGGCACACTTCATCCCAGTACGTACCAATTATGGAGGGGATAAATTAGCCAAGTTATATATTGAGCGTATTGTGAAGTTGCATGGAGTACCTAAGAGGATTGTGTCAGATAGAGGCACCCAGTTCACTTCAAGATTCTGGGGCAGGTTACATGAAGCACTTGGTACAAAGTTGGACTTCAGTTCAGCCTATCATCCTCAGACTGATGGCCAGACCGAAAGAATTAATTAGATCCTTGAAGACATGCTAAGAGCTTGTGTTCTTACTTATGGTAAAAATTGGGAAGACAGTTTGCCATATGCGGAGTTCTCTTACAACAACAGCTACCAGTCCAGTTTGAAGATGTTGCTGTTTGAAGCCCTCTACGGGAGGAAGTGCCGCACACCTCTCATGTGGACTGAAGTCGGTGACCGCATTATTGAGGGCCCAGATTTTATTAAAGAAGCAGAAGATAAGATAGCGGAAATCAGAGAGAATATAAAGGCAGCTCAGTCCCGCCAGAAAAGTTATGCTGATAAAAGAAGGCGTACTCTCAGCTTCGAAGTTTGGGACTATGTGTACCTTAAGGTTTCCCCAATCCGCGGCACACGCAGATTCCAGGTACAAGGAAAGTTGGCTCCACGTTACATTGGACCTTTCCCAATTATCAAGAAAGTGGGAGCGGTAGCCTATAAGATTCAGTTGCCAGCAGAGATGTCAGATGTACACGATGTATTCCACGTGTCCCAACTCAGAAAGTGTCTGCGAGTACCAGAAGAACAAGTGGCCCCAGAAACAATTGACCTGCAGGATGATCTCAGATACCAAGAAGTACCAGTAAAAATTCTAGATATTGTGACGCGAAGAATCCGCAACTCAGCAGTCAAAATTTGTCGAGTCCAGTGGAGTGGGCATTCTGAAGCAGAAGCAACTTGGGAGAGAGAAGATGCGCTCCGAGCCGAGTTCCCCAGTCTCTTTAGTGGTGAAGCTGAATCTCGGGGATGAGATTCAACCTAAGTGGGGTAGGTTCGTAACATCCCAGTTTTCATCACTATTGAAAGAAATGCAAAATAACCCTCTAGTTACTTCTCCACTAAGTAAGAGTGGGATATTTTCAAGGCAACACTCTAATTCCTTCTCCATTAAGTGAGAGTGGGATATTTTCAAGGCAACACTCTAGTTCCTTCTCCATTAAGTAAGAGTGGGATATTTTCAAGGCAACACTCTAGTTTCTTCTCCATTAAGTAAGAGAGTGGGATATTTTCAAGGTAACACCCTAGTTCCTTCTCCATTAAGCAAAAGTGAGATATTTTCAAGGCAACACTCTAGTTCCTTCTCCATTAAGTAAGAGAGTGGGATATTTTCAAGGTAACACTCTAGTTCCTTCTCCATTAAGCAAAAGTGAGATATTTTCAAGGAATACTCTAGAATTAGTAATAAGTAAAATTTTGAAAATGCTAGGATATTTTGGAATTCTCTAGAAAGGGGATACTTGTCCTAATACTATGACTTCCCTTGACCTATAAATAGAACCCCCCTTTGCCATGCCATCCACTTATGAGCAAGGTAGATAAGTTGTGGTAAGGCTAGAAGGGCGAGTGCTGGACTAGTCACTTAAAGGTGTGCGTTCCTTCGTGACTTTATCGCTCCAATAAGGTAAGTGTTAGTCTCCTGGTTAAACTTGAGTACTTAGTATATAGGTTGTGATTCATCTGTTGGTAGGCTCCACCTCGCCATAAATCAGGGTCGTCGCACACAGCGCCGGCCGAGATATTTTTCTGCCGCGCGAACCGCCTCACCTCATTTAAAAAGGAAGCCGACGCACCTCCCTGCCGTCCCCACCCGCGCTCGCTTTCGCTCGTGCACGCGCGACACACCGGCCCCACGACGGGACCGCGCACTGCCGTCGGCACCGCGCCGTGCCGCCCACCTCCGCGTCCCCACCTCGCCCACGCCGCTGCAGCGTCCTCGCCGGCTTTGCCGCCTCGACGCTCGCGCCTTCAGTGCTGCCACTGTTTGAGTTGACGGCGAGCTGCCGTAGCCCACACCGTCGCCGGTCCCTGTGTGACGCCGCTGCTGCTCTCCTCGCCTATAAAAGGAGCGAGGCCGTGATGAGCTCCATCATCAGCCCAAGCACACCGAGCCGTTTCACTTCGCTAGCTAAACCACTTCTCACGAGCCCAGTTCACTCACGAGACGAAGCCCCAACAGTTGAGCCTCTTCCTCGAGCTGTTCCACGCCAAGGTGAGATGGTAGGCAGCTCCCCGGTCGTTACCTCCGCAATACTAATAAAGGCCCAAAACACCCACCAGGCCGTGAGCACCTAATCCAAATCGTTCTATATAAACACCAACCAATGCTGTAAACCCAATATCTCCTTCGTATCAACTCCTTTTCATATAACTCTTTTTCCTAAACTCTCCTCAAATCATATACTATCTATTCCTCCTATTTTCATCTCCATTTGAGCTTATTTTATAGCTTGATTGTGTTTGTTTGCCGGTTGTGCCGTTTCCACCGTAGATCACGGAGTGATCGAGGAGGAGCCGACCAAGGAGTACGAAGGCCAATACAGCGGGCCGGAGCCAGAAGACCCGTACCGCGAGCGGGAAGCCGCCGCCGCCGACGCGTATGTAAGCGAAGGCAAGTTTCATCGATCCCTACGTGAGCGGTTGCATCCATGTGAGGACGTCTAGTTGTAGCTCTGGTTTAGGATCGATTACATATACCGGTGCTTGAGTGATTGAGTGTGCTCATACATGCATGTGAGTAGTTGTGCATATCCAGAGTTGAGACTAGGATATGAAGGGTTTTGGCTGAGGCTAGGGCAGCTGGGTATGCTGGAGCCGGCGCTACCGTGGTGGTAGACTGGCAGGTGAGCGCTACCGTGGAGGTAGGCTCGAGTTGACATGTTGAGGAATGGTTGCCGCCCTGGTGAACCATAAGGACCGAGTTGTTTTGACATCTCACCTAGCTTACTTTAGTACGACCACAGGTTCCGTTATGGGCCGGACTTAGCCTAATCCCACTGGTTAGCCTGACGGTCGCAGGGTTGATCACGGGTATAGACCTTTGGGGTCAGGGCCCGAGGGTTTGTGCGGCCGGGCTGGGGCGTGACCACGGCTGGGTGTCGGCTATGTCGGTTGTCCATTCGGGCAGTCGAGCTTGTGGGTACAGTGTACGACCTCTGCAGAGTGTAGAATCCATTCGAATGGTCCGTGTCCACGGAATGGACAGGCTACGGTGTGGTCCTGACAACTAGTGAGCTACCTACTGTGGGATGTGTCGGGAAGAGTTGCATACCATAAGGAGCATTACTAATGCATTGTGCTTAATATGTGTCGTGCATGTCATTCCCCTCCCGTAGGGTGAGGTGGAACTTGCTGAGTACTTTTGTACTCACCCGTTTATGACTTATTGCAGAGGATCCTGATTTCGTGCCTGAGGAAGGCGAGTAGTTCGTGCCCTATACCCAAGTCTGGAGTGGTGCCGTTGCAGTAGAAGCCACCATGTCAGATGAAGAGTTTACCCTTGCGTTCATCACAGCTACTGTTGTATTCCTAGTTTATATTATTATTGTAATCGAACGTATTAAATAAAGCTATGTATGACTGTGGCACCACTTGTGTAATGTATTTTCACCAGGGACTATTTTTCTGGTGTTTAAATACATGTTTAGCTCTGGTTGTTTAGACCGTGGTGTTTCAGGTCAGCTCCTAATGGGTGTGCCCGGGCAAAATTTCTGGCGTCCGAGTGGAATCCGGGTCCGTCGTTCGTGACGGGGTCAGCATAGCCCGTAGGTGGCATTCCACTACTCCACGACCTGCCTCCCGGTAGATGCTCGAGTCGTTCGACCAACTCAGGTGGCCCGCTGTCATCTCCTCGATGGAAATTTCGTGGGCACGGCTCGAGGTCCGGATTGGACGAGATGGTTGAGACGACCCGGATCGCTGCTTGAGCAGGTCGGGCGAGGGTTGCTAGGGCTCATCTGCATTTTCTCCCCTAGCTCTATTTGATGCGAGGAGGCCTCAAGTCCTTCACGGACTGGCCTTCGAACCTCGGTCGGTCAGGTTCCTGAGTTTGAATCCGTTAGCACACTTTTTGCGCCTTTTGGTTTTGTTGCCTTTACGAAATTCGAGAAATGTAAATGCAAGTATTGAATGAGGACACAGCCTGTTGAGGCTTACTCGGGAAGTCAGAACCTCACCCCATTTTTCATGCCCTCGGAGCGGTCGTGGTGGGCCCCTGTCCTCGATACCGTGTCCCGATGGCTAGGCTTTCACGAGGCGCCTCTTTAAAAGGGAAGGGCCGAAGGTCATCATCCTCCTCCATCTTGCCCTTGCCTTGTTCCTGCTGCTAGCACCCGCCTCCTCCTCCTTTGTTGTCTAATCACCACCGCTGCCCTCCTTCTCCACCCCCGTCGTGCCTGAGGAGAGAAAGAGAGAAAGAGGAAGAGAGAAAAAAAAGTCGTTCTGCTATCCCCTCCTGTAGTTGCGATGTCGAATTGGAGACCATCGACCGTGGAGGAAGCGCAGCTCAAAGACTTTGCAGCGAAGGGGTTGCTACCACCAAGGGTGGTGGCGCACTGGAGAGCTCCTCCGGCGGAGCACAAGGAGCCGCAGCTCGAAGCCGGTGAGATCGTGAGCTTCCTCGCATTCCACGGGCGCGGTCTTGGATACCTGGCACACATTTCTACTTAGGCTATTGAATGAGTGGGAGGTGGAGCTGTAGCACCTCAACCCGAATGGGGTGCTACACATCGCTAGCTTCGTCATGCTCTGTGAGGGCTTCCTCGGAATAGATCCACACGCGAATCTGTTCCGAGCCTCCTTCTACGATCAGGCCCTATCGGCTAAGGGGGACCTGGAGCTTGCGCCGGTCAGGGGCTTCGGCCTGCAAAAGAGGGCTCGCCGGACGGGAGACTACCTAGCGTACAACCCCGCGAACTCGAAACGGGGGTGGCATGAAGATTGGTTCTACATCAGGAACCCGGCAGGGAACCCATTCCCGCCGTTCACGGGGGCGCGCCCTGTGAGGAAGGAGAGCTGGACATGGGGCCTCCCTACTACAGAGAAGGTGTGCTTGGGGGTCCTTGAGACGATGCTGCGGAAACGCGTCATAGAGGGCGTCGATGGTGTGCGGCTCTTCGGTCCCGTGTTCGCCCGCCGGGTTGTCCCTTTGGCTATCAGGACAACCAAGATGTGGGAGTACACCAGCCCCGCGGATCCCGACCGGGTGTCACCTATGGTGGTGTCCAATGAGGAGGTGTGGTCGTGGTTGACATGGTCCTCAAGGTGGGGAACCAGCGAGTTGTCAGGGGCCCAAAGGCCTTCAACAAGGAGAACCCTCCGAATTTGTAAGCTTTTCTTCCCTTCTTTTCTCGTCGGCCCTCGGGCCTCTGATCATATTTTGAAATTGCCTTGTTTTCTAGGGGCTCGGTCATCCCCAGTCCCATCCACACCTCCTGAAGGGGGGGAGAGGGTGCAGCCAACCAAGCCACCCAAGTGGAGGCATTCTAGGCCAGGAAGGAAAAGAAACCAAGAAAGGCCAAGAGAAAGTTCAAAAAGGAGCAGGAAATTATGCATCAGGTCTGGATGGGGGAGGACCGCAACATCATGCAGGAGGAGCTTGAGTCAAAGTCCTTGACCAACTCTAATGGCCAAGAAGAATCGAAGGAGGTGGAGTCAGAGCACGAGGGTGACTCCGTGTTTGTGGTGGTGCCTAATGGCACCACGGCAAAACGGTCTGCAGAGGGCTCCGGGACATCCTCTAGCATCCCGGACGGGAGGAAGCGTGCCTCCAATAAGGGCGCGGTGCAGGCGGAGGAGGCAAAGTGGGCCCAAGTGGAACATCGCTTGGAGAGGCTGCAGGGGTCGCCTCCATCGGTGGTGAACGCAGAGCGGCGTGAGGACGAGACGGGGGCGCACGCCCGATCGGCATCGAGCCTGAAGGTGGCGGGCACGGCCGCCCCATCCAGCAGCTAGGAGGGGGCGGCGCAAGGCTCCTCAACCTAGGGCGCCGGTCGAGGCGCTCAACAGGCCGGTCAGGGACTGGCAGGATCGGTTCCTACCGCAGTTGGAGTGAAGGGGCCTGGCGCATGGCTCCTGAGGGGCTTCTGGAGCTTCAGGGGCTTCGGTCTCCCACCCATCGGCCGGGCTTCGAGGTGAGGGAATCGTGTCATGGTTCTAACCCTGTTTCCAGATGCTTTTGCTTATTCTGCTTTTCCTCGTAGTGCCTTGATATCGACCGGCCTGCAGCCTGGTGCCGAACTAGTGCCGTGGAGGCCTAACCCGGTGTTGTTTGCTTCAACTCGGGCAGGGAGCAGGGAAGTGGCCTCTACGAGCGGACCGGTGGTGATGACGGTGTTCCCCGTGCAGTCTGGTGCTGGGGTGACTGTGGTGATGCTTCCTCCGTTGAGTGCGTGAAGAGAGAAGGAGATTGTGGCCCCCGTGTTTGGAGGCGGAGGGGCACTGGTGGGGAACAAGGAGAGAGTGATGGTCCTGGCCTCCAGGCTGCCCGCATCTAGGAGCTGGACGGGTGGTGAGCGGGTCTGGCCGACCCTAGCAAGCCCGGCGAGGCTCGGTTTTTCCTACGTGACCGATAGGAGGAGGAGCTTTGGGGCCATCTTGAGCAGAGCGGAATATCGGTCAACGACGACCTCACCACCACGGAGGTGGGGCTCATTGAGATCTTGAAGAAAATCAAGCTCGCCTAGTGGAGCGCGTCTGTCAACCTGCCAAACTTCGCTCTGGTGAGTCCTTGTGGTTTCCCTTTGCATCTATCTCACCGATAAGGGGCAATTTGATTTGATGTTTTTGACTCTCCTACTTCGAAGAGCCTGGAGGGGATCTCACTAAACATGTCCCGGTTCCTCCGGGAAGAGCATGCCCGACTAGGTCCGGAGGCGGCGGCACAGCGGCGGGTCAGGGAGTTGACCCGTGAATTAGAAGCCGCCCGGGCATCGGAACTTCGTGAGCACTACCGTGCGACCGTTGCCGAGCAGGAGCTTACCACAACCCGGTCGATTCTAAGCATAGAGCGGTTGGCGCTGGAGGCGGAGTTAGCAGCCCGAGCTCTTGATGAGGGGCAGGCTCAGTCCAAGGGGCAGCGAGTCACCCAGCTAGAGGTGATGCTGGCCCAGAAGGAGGAGGGGCTCATGATCGCTGAGGATGCCATGACCGGTAAGTAACTCTTCTTCTCCATCCCGTTAGTTCTTGTTTCGCATTGTGTGACCTCTAATTTCCCCTTTGCCCGTGTCTAGAACTAGGAGGGAGGAACAGGCTCCTGCGGGATGAGTTGAAGCGATCAGAGGAAATCCACCGCGCCGCTGAGTCCGAGTTGGTGAACACCAAAAAGGTGGTAGCGCGGAGTGCGCAAGCGCTAGCGGATTCCTTGGGGAGGAGCAAGGCCCTTGAAGAGGTACTTAGTCATCTTCGGAGGGTGTCGCGGTCGGTGGTCATGGAGGTCCTCGGGCCCCGCCCGGGGTCGAGCGCACTCGCCGCCGATCTTTCGGAGATTCCGGGCAAGGTGGCGGGACATATCACCGACGGAGTCTTCCATGGTGCCTCGGGAGTGCTGACGTCAGTGTCGTTACACTACCCGACTCTGCATTTTGAGGCAGTCGGGAGAGCCAGGTGGTCCGCTGATCGGCTCCGCGAACTCGGACAGAGCTTGGTGCCAGCCGCGATGTCAATTGAGGAGGTGACCACCGCTGAGTGGGTTGTTATCGCCATAATTTAGGTGGGCCAGAAAGGTGGGCCACGAAGCAAGATGGGCTCGAAAGGTAATCATAGTGGGGTTGCGAATCGGCCCCTGCGCGGGTGTTTGAGGCCGGGGTTGGCCATGTATCTAGATAGGCATGTGTGTTTAAATAGTTTAGTTAGAGATAGCCAAGATTCGTGTCGTGGTTAGTTAGGATTGGTTAGCGAAGGGAAGTCTCCGGACTGTAAATATGTACCTTGGATTATGAATAGAGGAATAAATCAATCATTCACCAACAATTCTCGGCACATCACCACGCTGTTCTAGGGATTCTCGGGTAAGTGCCGTGCAGCCCCGATCACACCTCGCGTGGTCGGGGCGGCATCGTACCTGCTTATCTACCTTTTATGTTTCTCATACTGAACCGTTGTTGATGGCGAGTAACATTAGTTATCTTGACGTTTATAGAGTAGCATCGGCTCTTCCATGCTTTAATTGTGCATCATTTGTTACCTATAAACGTTCAGTTGTCATCGTGCCCGATCTCGGGTATAAAGGCAGTGTCTTGCTCTATTTTGTTTAATAGATCCAATCTGTTATGGTTAGTCTTTGTTTATCGAAGATTTAGTTTAATATCTGCATGATTAGGCCCTTCAAATGGATTGAATGTTCCGGCAGTATGTTTGGCGCTTTATAATAGCTTACAAAGGGATTGTTCCGGGAATCGGCTCTCTGTTGTTTTTTAGGCCTCTGTTTAGGTTGTTGTTTCGTTACCTTCCGTATCTATTAGACTCAATTATGGGTAGGATGTTCTGGTTATGCAGTGAAAGCTTTAACCGTCATAGATTGGATTAGCTTAATGGTTATAGAGCAAGTTTTATTTTACCATCGGATATGCTCGACTTATTCATATTCATAGATCCGACCTGGTACTGAATACAATCGGCTCTTTACAGCCGATATAGGGAATCACCCGATGAGCCGATCACGGCTCGGACTAATGTTTATACGTGTCTGTGCATGCAGGAAACTAACATATAACACGTTCGATCAGGTACAACGTCAGGTGGCACGCCTAGCAACCCAGACGCCAGGTCGTGTGCCGGATCTTAGGCCGTTGACCGAGGGACTAGGGCCCACCAGCAGTCCCGGGAGCCTCTCGGCTCTTCGTGTTACCTGTCGCTGCTCGCCGGTGGGTTTTGACCGACAACAAATTCTGGCACGTCCGGTGGGACCATCTTCATCAACTACATCGACTTCTGCTGACGGGATAACGAGGGATGATCCGATCACGTATAAGGAGCTGCCTGTTGAACACTAGCAGAAATACGACGAGATCAAGGCTCTCTTCGAAGCCGATCTCATCGGCTCTTTGGAGAAAACCCGCCATCACGGCGTTAGGTGGAATAGGTTTTCACCTGAAGGCGCTCTTGATGGTGTGGTTCTGTCCACTCCTTCAGAAGATCGTACCAGAGCTCTGCGCCAGGAAGTAAACTACGTGGTGGCCCACTCACTATACCGACACTCCGAGAGCTTGGTAAATGCTTTCGAGCATGTTGCGCTGCACGTGGTCCAGGAGATCATGAAGCATCAATACTCTCCAACGGGACCTACCTTGGGGAGTTATAAGGGAGAATTGCCTTTGCAGGCTAGGCCTCCACTGCCTTATGAGCTCGCGGCTCCGGAGTCACACGGCTCCCCGGCCTTTGTTGTCTACAAGATGGGAGGTGACCCCGTGGATCACCAGTTTTTCAGCGAGCCGCCCAAGGAGATCCCGCATGGGTATATGTGTGCTTATATACCGGATAGCAATAATCTGGTACACTCGATGCAGAGGGCGGCTGGAGGAGTTTCCGGGGCAGATGCTGACATACAAGCGTGGGTAGCTTCCTATGCCACCGGGCCGAGTCATGACAGTGCGCACTTGGCCCCAGGAGCGCAGACGGTAGATCGGATTAGTGCCATCCTAAGAGATCAATTTGGTATTCTACCAAAGAGGAGGGCGATCTGCTATACTAAGCCGTATCCTAGTGACTATGATTTAATTCATCTACTGCCCAAGTATCGGCTTCCTGAGTTCACCAAGTTTAGTGGACCAGAAGGATCTAGCTCCATCGAGCACGTGAGCCAATACTTAGCGCAACTAGGGATGATCTCGGTGTCGGATCCCTTGCGAGTGAGGTTTTTCTCGCAGTCTTCCACAGGGCCGGTCTTTGGATGGTACACATCATTAGGCCCTGATTCGATCCGTACCTGGAAGTAGCTAGAGGATCAATTTTATATTCAATATCATTCGGAAGCTACAGAGGCAGGAATTGCCAACTTGGCATAGGTACGGCAGAAGCGAGAGGGAACCACGGCGGAATACATCCAGCGCTTCAGAGAAGTGAAGAATCGATGCTACTTGATCCGTATTTCGGAGAAGGAGGTGGTCGAGTTGGCATCTTTGGGATTACTAAAGCCGATCAAGGACCTGGCTTTCCAATTGGAGTTCAACTCTTTGGCGCACTTAGTACAAAAGCTAACAACATATGAGCAGCGCCACCCAGAACTATACCAGGATAGGTTCAAGCATCAAGTGACATTGATTGACATAGAAGAAGATGAAGATTCTGGGGATGATTGACATAGAAGAAGCTGAAGATTCTGGGGATGATCAGGAGGTAGCAGTTGCAGAATGGACTCGGGGGGCAAATCCCGTGTCCTGTAAGTGGGTGAAACAGCAAGGGCCTGCAAAAGGTTTTGACTTCGACGTGAGTAAGGTTGAACAGATATTTGATCTGTTATTAAAGGAGAAATAGTTGAGGTTACCTGAAGGTTGCAAGCCTCCTACAGCACAGGAGCTGCAGGGGAGATCATATTGCAAGTGGCATCACTCTTTCACTCATAACACGAGTGATTGTAAGGAGCTCCGTTGGCGATCCAATCGGCTATTGAGCAAGGCCGATTGATCTTGGGCCAAACTGCCATGAAGGTCGACACCCAGCCCTTCCCGAGTATGAATATGGTGGAAAGTTATGACCGGTCTGTGAGGCGACAACTAGATTTCGCACTCGGCATTAACATGGCAGGCCTTGCACCACGCTGCCGAACCAATAATGAAGAGGCCGATCCTTGCGATCGGCTCCAAAAAGGGGAAAAGGGATATATCATGGAAGAACAAATATGGTGTGGTAGAACCAACCTGAATTACACCGGCTCAAGTGCGCTGATCCTTTCTCGGAAGGCAACAAGGACTCAACTACACTTCAAACAGTGTAACCCTGTGGTCTGTCGGGTAAAGTCCCGGTAAAACCACCTAACTCAGGATCAAAACAAAGTACCTCGCACGAAGGCGAGTCCAGAGATACAATCACCGACAATTTTACATCACAGGCATAATATTACATTAGTATTCAAACATGTATGGTAGCAAGACCTAACTAGTACGAATTTACACAAACTGTTCAAAGTTAGAGTATCTGCAGCGGAAAATAAAACACGACACTACCAGACGTCGCGGAACGGATATTGAGCTAAGCCCAAGCCCAACATCACTCGGAGGGACTAGTGTTGGCTGGGGATGGATCCCATTCCACGGACCAACCATCGGGAAGAGCATAGGGCCAGGGCATAGGTAGAGTAGAGTCCTCAGGGGGATTACCTGGAACAAAAGTCATATTGCAAGGCTGAGTAGTTTAATACTCAGCAAGGCTTACCCGTTTCATGGTATATTTAGCCATGTAGCTAGACTATGAAGGCTTGTAATGGTTCTGGGTATAGTTTCAGCTGAAAAGCAACAAAGAGTAGATCCTTAATTTCAACTTTTAGCTTTCAGGTTCTAGTTGGTTATCCATTCTAAGTAAGCAACTATAGCTACTCAAGCATGGTGGAAAATTTTCTAAACAAACATCATTTTTTATCATCATCAGGTTGCTCTTATTACTCTATGTCGCAAAGGGATTAAGCAGTCTTAATCTCCATGAGAAACGGATGATTCTAAATCGAATTTCAAAACCTTGCAAGGGTAAACCTAACTCACACGCTTGGAACATCCAATGATTGTTCCGAAGCAACCGTTTGTCTTTCATTCCGACTCATGGATCAGTGCCACCACAAGCGACTGTAGGACCATACGCACATCCAATGTGCAGGACGTACGTCTGTAGCGTGACTACATGACCGTACTCCTGTCCGCTGTGCGGAACATACTCCCGCACGTCGGTGCGTGTGCGAAAAACCAAAATACGAGTGGTGGGGGGTATGTCTACTCCTTGGGCCGATTGGTTACTAGGCTTACCACTTACCATATTTCGCGGCATGTGGCTAGTACTTTCAAACGCTTAACCACCGCTACCACACACTGTGACCTTATCAAATTTTCATCAACACAGACGGGGTTTCTGCCAAAGTTATGAATCATAATCACAACCTCGTCCGTCATCCTTATAGTGGTTACAGGAATGTAAACATTGCAATTCCTATAACGCTCACGAGTGACAGAGAATCACTTGACTTCTACCGGTCCTATTAGCTTAGCAGCTAGTCGGACTCAGGTTCTAGTATTCAATACATAGGTTCCTAGGAATATGCAACTAAGATTTCAATAAAATTCCTAGAAACTTAAATGCACAAGTAGATATACATGAATAAATAAATTGCAGTGTAGTTAAAATAGCAGTTTATATCCGGGGCTTGCCTTCGCTGGTGGGGTTGGTGTCAGAGATGTCAACACTAAAAGTTTCCGAACCGGGGGTTCGGGGCTTCAGTTAAATCTCCGATGACGTTCCCGGGGTCTTCAGAAATATCCCCTTCTGGTTCTGGGATCAGCTGGTAATCTCCATCAGCGAGAGTTGTCGAGTCTATATGATATGCAAACATCACAGTTGAGGGAGCGCATATATTTCCATTTCACGATAAAGTTGCAATCCAACAAGTTAATTAAACTGCTGCTATGGGTAGTCATTTATCGAGTATTAACTTACATTACCTAATTTCATCAGATATCCTACTTAATTATTCTAAACAATCAAACTAATGACATTAAACACATGGAAAAGACTCTAATATATTCTTTAAACATCATTAGTTGATTTAATTAACTAACTCACTTATTCAATAAGAGTTTGGGTTATTATTTTAATTCTTGGTCAAATAACAGAACCCTATGTGAGGAGTGATTACTAATGATATAAAAATTATTATCAATAGGTCTAACTGAAATAAGCTTATCATAAAATTTTTAGAACATTTTATGCAGTATAGCAATCAGAATAATTAATTCAATTAAACAATATTTAGATCATGAGCTATTTTTCTAGTTTGATCTACTGCAAACCTAAGGATAGAAATTTTACTGGAAAAAGGTTGATCTGAACCTAAGCTACTGTGATTTTATCAACATTTTTATCCTTATAGCAGTTATGCTATAAAATAAACAAAAACAGCATTGTGATATTAAGATCTATTTATATCAGAAGTTCTACACTAGATCTTGTGCTGCAATTTTGTGAACATATTATGCTACTCAAAAGTAACACTCAAATTAAATTTCATAAATTTTCATAAACCAGAACTATTATTCATGAATTATGTTTGAATCTAAGCCTAAATTCATAACTCAAGCTACTCTATGCTACTGATATTCAAAATTTTATCATGGATTAAACATGCTACAAGATGGTTAGAGTAAACTTTTCAGCTACAGACCCCAACAGATTCACCTTAGAATAAATCCTAAAGCTTTCATCAATATAAAACAAAGATACTTAAACATCATAGCTAGGAAACAGTTCTGAGTCTACAAATTTTACATAAAGCTGTACATAAGACACACATCCTAT
Organism: Panicum hallii; assembly: GCF_002211085.1. Classification (NCBI taxonomy): domain Eukaryota; kingdom Viridiplantae; phylum Streptophyta; class Magnoliopsida; order Poales; family Poaceae; genus Panicum; species Panicum hallii. The sequence continues at coordinate 37,793,839 of NC_038050.1, read as the reverse complement.
GTTTCAAATTTCAACAACAACATAGCTATGGATCAAGAGATCTAACTAGCACATCCATTTCCTAGTATTTATTCTAATTCAAAATATTCACTCATTCAGCTCAAGACTATAACACAAAAGTTGTAGAGTTCACTTCAAGGATTCAAACAAAACTGGTTTGACATTTTTCTAAATTTCCTACGAATTCTTACAAATTTCTAAATATCACTGATTTTGAATTGAAGGGAGGGACTGGAATCTTGCAGCCAGGCCCTCAGGAAGATTTAAATCAATGCAATCAAGTCCCTGGCTCATCGAGGAAGAGAGCCGAGACTCGCCGGCCAAATTCCAGCGATGGTGGTCACCGGCGGCGAGGGGGAACCGTCCAGGAAGGACCAGGGGGCTAGGGGGAACCTTGCTGGGGGTGATGTGCAGATCGGGGTCGATCGAAAGAGGTGGGATGGCGGTGACCCGAGGCGGCGGCAAGGGAGCTCGACTACGGCGGTGGTGTTCCGGCGTGATGGCTCACCGGTGGTGGATCAGAGGTGGGGGAATAGCTCCAGGGGGTCAAGGCGGTTCATTTGAACTACTTGGCAGGAGCTAGGGCGGCCGGAAGAGCGGGTCCCCACGGCGACCCGGGACGGCGGCTAGGGAGGAGCTCATCGGCGAGGTAGGTGCGGTGCTCAAGGGTGGCGATGAAGGGGCTGGCGAGCTTCACGGGATCACGGCGAAGCTGCTAGAGGTGATGGCGTGGCTCGAGAAGGGGTGGGGCGAGCTGTCCACGGTGGCCCGCAGCGGCGGCAATGGAAGAGTTCACCGGCGCCGTGGTCCGGCTACGTGGGTGCGAGGGAATGAAATTGAACCGGTCAGGAAGCTTCAGTGGGTTGCGGCGGTGCCAGTGGGGCACTGGCTTTAGCGTGCGGGGCGGTGGAGGCGGGTGACGACGGCGGGCTGGGGCTGCGGTGGAGGTCCGGTGAAAGCAGTCGAACGGAGAAAAGAAGAAGGCAACAGCGGGCGCGTGAGGGGTAAACGAAGTCGAGGAGCGTCCTGGAGCATGCTTCAAGACCAGAAAAGGGCACGGCGAGTGGTAGCAGCTGCTGGCGGCCGACGGCGTGCGTGGCGGTGGCCGGGCAGAGCTCGGGCAGAGGCGGGGCGGCGGGGCGCGCGCGGAAGAGAGCAAGAGGAGAGGAGCTAGGGCGGTGGCCGGCCTGGGGGCGACGCGTGGGAGCTGCTAGAGTAGGAGGTGGCGCTGGAAGGGCTGCAGCGGCGGTGAGCGGCAACGGCCTGCGATGGTAAGGTGGCGGTTCGGTCGGGCGGCGGAGCGGCGTGGCGCGCTCGGGGAAGGCCAGCAGGAAGGAGTTAAGGCGGTGGGCGAGCTCAGGGGCGACGCGTGGAGGCCACTAGAGGCAGGGGGCCTCGGGCGGCGTGGCACGGCGGCTAGCGGCGGTGCTGCTGCGCGGTAGAGGGGGAGCAGAGGAAGAAGAAAGGGGGGGGCGCTAGTGACTCAGGTGTAAACTTCAAAAACTCCAGGGACCTCACTGTAACACAAAATTTCCCACTATTCTAAAGCTCAAATGAGAAAATGGTCATAATAAAAGTTGTAGAACTTTTCAAAACCTATAACTTTTATTTAGGGTTCAATTTCAAAAACTCAAAGGATAGAACTTTATTTTAAAACCTTGGACTTAATTTGAACTTTATAAAGTTTTTGTCCTTATTAAGGTAAGATTCGTATACTTTTGGACTTAATTGCAAGTTTTATGTGATGCAATGATGACTAACACTCTTACACTTTGACCCCTAGTAAAAATTGGCAGTTATATTTGTAATTCACATATTTTCATAAAAGGACTCATATTTTTGAAATAATTACACATAGGTCCTTATTTCCACACATTCACTCAATTTCACTCAATTCAACACATACATTACACATTCTTTTCCTAGTGTGTTACAATTTTGACACCTAGGGTGTCACATATGGCATGTCAGGAATCAGTGGCCAGCTTCTTCTGATCTCCTCAAAAAGTACGAGTACCAGTACCAGCAACGTCTCCAGCGCGAGTCGGAGGAGGAAGAGTATGAATGCCGTACTGGGAAAAGTTTGAAGAAGCGGGAACACACACGTGATCATTGGCATTGTCCATTCTTCAAGTATTGTTGGGACTCTAGCATGAGCCGATTGCCTACTACCAAGGATTGCCCGGAGTGCGGATCCCGGAAGCGAGATGCAGAGGGGGTATCGGTTTTCCAACGTTTAGGACCTATGCCGTCCCAGCAAGAACAGATTCAACCACCACGAAGAAGTGTGGACTTCGAAGAAGAAGAGGATAAGTATCACCATCCGCGCTGGTGCCCTGATGGAGTTAACTTTTCCCAGAAACGTAGGGTTCAGCGACTGTGCAGCTTGGAGGAAGCCGAGGCTAGATATATTCAAACACTAAGAAAGGCACGCCCAGATTTGGCGGACAAATTCCACTACTCGCAGAAAAGGGAGTCGCACCCTCCCAGGAAGGAGTGGCGGCCAAAATCAATAAGAGCCAATGCGAAGACATCGGCTGATGCACATATGGTGTTTGTATTCCACGCTTGAGGCCGTGAAGAGTTATCGGTAGCCCAGCTTGACTTGGGGCCATGGCCAGTAATATTTGAGAAGTCACGAGCAAAGAACTACAAGCATTTGAAGGCTTTATATCTCAAGGGTTACATAAACGGCCAGCCTGTCAACAAGATGTTGGTCGACACAGGAGCGGCAGTTAACATAATGCTGTATTAGGGCTGCATCGGTTGGGGCGGTCCACTGGAGATCTAATCAAGACCAACATCACGCTAAGAGACTTCAATGGTCAAACTTCAGAGGCACAAGGCGTCCTTAGTGTGGATCTGACCGTCGGAAACAAAACTGTCCTAACCTCTTTCTTCATCGTCAACAGCAAGAGTACGTACAATGTCCTACTTGGCAGGGATTGGATCCATGCCAACTGCTGCATTTCTTCCATAATGCATCAATGTCTAATACAGTGGGATGGAGATGAGGTAGAGGTGGTTCATGCAGATGATTCGATCAAGATCTCACATGCTGCCATGAGCATCTGGGACGCGGAAGACCAAGAGCCGATCTCAGGGATCAGTCTGGAAGGCTGCGACCGCATCGAAGCTACAAAAAGGGGTGAGGCTAGTCTTATCCACTAGCCTTTCAGAGTAGATAAGTCACAAAGAATGAGCTGCCCTGACGCACTCAGCAAGGCCGATCCCCGCGATCGGCCCCAAAAAATAAAATGTAAACCTTCGATGACAAGTGTCTTACATGATCATAGCAGTGACAGGGAGACCCGCTCTAGCAGCAGGCCATACTTTTATTGTAAAATTTCAAAGATCAATGAAGGATATAAAGCGGCCGATCTCAATGATCGGCCGAAATTCTGTTTATTATCTTCTCTGTCCATCTGCACCGTTGACTTAACAGATGATGGAAAATTAGGATACGGGTTTACGTCAGCTGATGAGCTCGAAGAAGTGGATATTGGTCCTGGGGATAAACCACAACCAACATTTGTCAGTAAACAGTTACGCTCGTGTCTATGAGAGCCGATGATAGCTTTGCTAAAGGAGTACGCAGATTGTTTCACTTGGGATTATACGAAAATGCCTGGGTTGGACAGAAGCATAGTCGAGCATCGGCTCCCTCTCAAGAATGGATTTCGGCCATTTCAGTAGTGAGTGCGGCAAATGAAGGCTGAAGTCCTGGTGGAGGTCAAGAAGGAAGTGGAGAAAATGCTAGAAGCAGGGTTCATCAGGCCTCGCAGGTATGCTGAGTGGATTTCAAGTATCATACCTGTGCAAAAGAAAAATTGCCGATGGCGAGTCTGTGTGGACTTCGGAGACCTCAACAGGGCTACTCCAAAGGATGAATACCCGATGCCTGTCGTGGAGACATTGATTAACACGGCTGCTGGTCATAAGATCTTGAGTTTCATGGATGGCAACGCCTGTTATAACCAGATCTTCATGGCTCCGGAGGATGTAAACAAGACCGCATTCAGAGTGCCTGGGGCAGTAGGACTGTTCGAATATGTGGTTACGACTTTCGGGTTGAAGAATGCTGGCGCTACGTATCAGCATGCCATGAACTACATTTTCCACGACCTGATCGGCAAGCTGGTGGAAATTTATATTAACGATGCTGTGGTGAAGTCTACGTCGGTTGAAGGGCACTTGGGGGACTTACGGCAAGTTTTGGAACGAACCAGAAGGTTCGGGCTTAGGATGAATCCGAAGAAATGCGCTTTCGGCGTATTGGCTGATTAATTTCTAGGTTTCTTGGTTCATGAAAGAGGAATCGTGATCAGCCTAAAAAATCAAGAAGCTGTGAGAACAATGGTGCCACCTACTACGAAGAGGGAGCTCTAGCAGCTCATTGGTAAGATAAACTTTGTTAGAAGGTTTATTTCCAATCTCTCCGGGTGGATTGAGCCTTTTATGGAATTGGTGAAAATTAAAGCCAATGAAGAGTTTCGCTGGGGGGTAGAGCAGCAACGGGCATTTGAAGAAATCAAGGAGTATCTATCAAAACCACCCGTGTTAGTTCCACCCCAACAAGATAGACCATTTTACGTGTACCTATCAGTAGGTGACACCTCTATCACTTCAGTAGTAATACAAGTGCATGACGACAAAGAAAGGGTTGTGTTCTACCTCAGCAAAAGAATGCTAGATGCGGAGACAAGGTACCCTGATATTGAAAAATTATGTCTTTGTTTGTTCTTTACATGCACAAAGCTTCGTCATATCCTGCTATCAGCCGAGACAATCGTCATCTGCAAATCGAAAGTCATAAAACACATGCTATCGGCTCCTGTGTTGAAAGGCCGACTTGGAAAGTGGATGTTTGCATTGTCAGAGTTCGATATCCGATACCAACCCGGAAAGGCGGTCAAAGGGCAAGCGTTGGTGGATCTCATCACAGAAAGGATCAATACTCACATAGCAGCACTTTCCATATGTGCATGGGCCATGTACTTCGACGAATCGGCTTGTGGAGATGGATGTGGCATAGGTATCCTACTTGTGTCGCCTCGGGGGGCAACGTATTCTTTTTCAATCAGATTACCTGCCGTTTGCACCAATAATCTCGCAGAATATGAAGCAGTGCATAAAGGTATGGAGTTGCTTCTCGAGGCCGGAGCTGAAGCAGTGGAAATTTTTGGGGATTCAAAGTTGGTGATCTCTCAGCTCACAGAGGAATACAAGTGTGAGAGTGAGTTGCTCTTTCCGTTATGGGTACAATATCAAGAGTTGATGGCCCAATTTAGGTACATAAATTTCTATTGGATACCTAGGACACGAAATTCGAAGGCCAATGATTTGGCATAGATGGCTTTGGGATAAGACTGTGGCGGACAGAGCCGATCTTTAGGTGCACCTACTAGACCAGGGAGATTGGAGAGCCGATATGTTCAATTATTTGAAGTATTCGGCTCGGGGGGCACCCAAGAGGATACGTTAAAAGGCCATGAGGTATGTCCTTATGACATGTTCTACAGGACTTTAGAAGGTTTGCTGCTCAAATGCTTGGGGCTGGTTGAATCCAATCGGCTCTTACGTGAAGTCCACGAAGGCACCTGTGGGACTCACCAATCGGCTCACAAGATGAAGTGGCTAATTACGAGATCGGGGTATTACTGGCCCACCATGCTTGAAGATTGCGTCAAATATCATAAAGGATGTCAGGCATGTCAGAGGTTCGGGAAGATTCAGTTGGTACCAGCATCAGTAATGAACCCTATCGTCAAACCATAGCCGTTCAGAGGCTGGGGCATGGACATGATCGGTAAAATTAATCCTCCACCCAGCAAAGGCCACCAGTTTATTTTGGCCATCACAGATTACTTTACCAAATGGGTGGAAGCAGTTCCCATGAATTCGGTAGCATCCAAGGACGTCATCAATTTTGTCAAAGAGCATATCATTCACAAGTTCGAGATTCCTCAGACCATTACAACAGATGGAGGTTCACTTTTCATTTCAGAGGAGTTCAAGAAGTTCGCTACTGACATGGGCATCAAGCTGATTAGGTCATCTCCATATTATGCCCAAGCAAATGGACAAGCTGAAGCATCCAATCAGAGCCTTATCAAGTTGATCAAGAGAAAGATCGATGAATATCCTAGGTGTTGGCATGAGGTCTTATCAGAGGCATTATGGGCATACCGTATTTCTTGCCATGGAGCAACAAAAACTTCTTCTTATCACCTAGTGTATGGACAGGAGGCTGTATTACCATGGGAAATTAGGGCCGGATCGAGGCGCATAGAGTTTCAAAATGACTTAACAGCTGAAGAGTATGCTACTCTGATAAATGATAATATTGAGGACCTACGGAGCTCAGGCTTTGGTCACTTGATAAGATCAAAGAAAATAAGGCCAAAGTAGCCCGCGCGTACAACAAGAAAGTCAAGCCAAAAGAATTCCAAGTTGGAGACCTGGTTTGGGAAGCGGTGCTACCATTGGGGACTAAAGATGCAACGTATGGAAAATGGTCTCCAAACTGGCACGGGCCTTATAGGGTTGACCAAGTCCTATCTGGGAACGCATATATGCTTGAGGAGTTAGATGGTGTCAAGTTCCCGGTGGTGGTCAACGGTCAACATCTCAAGAAGTACTTCCAAAGTATGTGGGATGGTGAGCAGTAAAGCTGATGCTACGCATCAGGTTGTGAACCGATATGATCAGTTGGCCCGTACAAGAGAAAGCGGACGCTACGCAGGAGGATACGAGCCGACAGAACCTGATGACTCGTACAGGCGGAAGCCGATGATATGTGTCAGGCTGGGTACAAGGAAAGAGGGCCGATACGTGCAGTCGGCCCACATAAATAAAAGAGAAAGAGAAGTACTTTATACCCAAAGCATTGGGTTGATCGAATATTCGATGTACAACCATCGACTTTAGAATCTTAATATAGATACATGCAGGTTTATCTTACAAAGGGTGACTACAAGGAAGTCTACTGAATGAACTCGTCGATGGCGTCGATGGCCTCAAGACGGACACGATCAGCTTCAGCAATCACTGCTTCATCGTCCTTATCCTCTCCCGACACCACCTGCCTACTCAAAGCGCTCAGCTCTGCAAGTTCTACCTTCAGTTGGGCGGTCAGGTTTTCTGCTTCTCGTTCGGAGCTGGCAATAAGGTTCTTCTCTTCTTGGATGTGATGCTCGGTTGCCCGAACCTTTGCCTTGAGGTCCTGTAATTCCTTCTCCAGAAGTTGAAGCCTTCGAGAGTGCACAAATGTATCAGCCTTGGCGTCCAGAGTCGCCTTCTTCTCGTTAAGCAATCGACACCTCTCGGCAATGTCGACCTTCAAGGGAGCTTGAGAGTGTCGAGCTTCAATTCTGTGTCGAGCCTATTCTATCCTTGCCCGAAAGAAAGGAAAGTGCCCAGTTGGCCAAAGCTTGATCTGAAGGGCTTCCGGGAGTTGAGACTTGATCTCCTCGAGAATCTGCTTCACTGCGTCGAAATCCTGCACCAAGGCGTCAATTGGAGCTGACAGAAGGCCCTTCACGCGGAGAAGCTGGCTGGCGATGCCGGTCGAATCTTGCTGATGATCATTGATTTCTAGTATGGCCGAGCCGACGGATGCAGGGTCGAATGAAAGTAACTCCGAGAGGTTCAGACCCTAAAAGAAGACATAAGACTAAAGCGGTATAGGAAGCACAGGGAAAAGAAGATGCAAACGACTCGATGACAAAACATACCTATCCTGGAGAAGGAGTAATGACAGCCGATGAAGCGATGATTGGCTCCGGAGGACGCACCCATTCTTGAGAAGGAGTGATAGCCGATGAAGTGACGATTGGGTCTTGCAGGCGCGCCCCTTCCGGAGGAAGACTGATAGCTGACGAGGTGACGATCGGCTCTTCCAGAGAGGGACCAACATCTAACGCGGCAACGACCGACTCCTGCAGGCCTCGAAGGACGACCGAAGCATCAACTAGCGTTGCGGGGTTATCTGGAGCCTTTGGGATGGGATCTTGAAGGTTGACTAAGGCGTTGACCGTTGTCAAGGGATCTTCTGGAACCTCTGGAGTTGAATCTTTTTGGCATGCACGCTCTTCCCCACTAGAAATGTCTACAACATCGGACTACAAGAAAGGAAAGAGCAATCAAGTCAAAATATACATGTTCAGAGGATCAAATTATAAGAAGAGCAATCTAAACCTGGCTGACGATCGGAGCTTCTTGATTGGTGGAAGATGGCCCCGTTTCCTTCCGAATTTTTCTGGCAATCATTTTCCTCACCTTGATTTGGGGGTCAACTTCGTGGTGCCAGGCTGGATCCGCATGATACCTTTTGATGGGGGAGGTGCATTTTTGCCAAAAAGGACCACAGGGGCAACCGATGAAAACTGAAAGGTGGAGCCATCATCGTTCCTGGGCTCCGAACCATCTTCCTACTACACAAAGAGTAAATGGAATCAGAAAAAGAATCGAGCGGAGTCAGGAAGAAAATATTGGATTGATGGTAATACCTCTTCCTCAGGGGCTTCATACTCAGCGTGAATCTACTGCAGCATCGGCCCCAGCGCTTTCCGGAATACACGAGTCTTCCACATCGACCACCAGTTCTCGAAGTCGATGGCCGAAGAAGTGAACGATAGGTCAACAGGGATTGGGATGAGAAGGTCTGAAAATAGGCTGTAACATCGTTGGGTGGTGACGGCGTCGGGCAGATCGGTTCTGTTGGTTGTCAAATAATGAAGGAAGAAGTGAGGGGGAACTTGCCCGAGGCCAAACTACCAAGCTGCTATGACCGGCTGATAGAATTCATATCCTAACTTGATGATTCGGTTGGAGGTGCTCATGCCGACTGAAGGAGGCAAGGGCGGATCATGATAGAATATAGAGACCGAGTGCCGTCATCATCGGCAAAATCAGCCAATCTGAAGGTGACCAGGTTCTCAAAAATTTCAGAATCAGTGTAGGGAAGGAAGATAGGGTTGGTCAGGCCCCTATAGAAAATTCTAAACTAGTTTGAACCTTGTGAAGGATTCAACTTGTGTAACACCCTAAGGTAAAATTTCGAGATTTATAATGAATTTAATTGGGCTCCAGTAATTTTCTAAGGATCTATTTTGCGTAGCTTGCATTTATTTATAATTTAGTTCACAAAGAATTAAAATTTATTTCTAGGTTCAACATGTTTGTGCATTCATGCTGGTGCATAAGTTTTATTTGGTTGAGTGCATAGAAGTTGAATTCAAATTCGAACTGAATTCAAATAGATTTGAGTTGGTTTGAAAAAAGAAAGGAAAAACGGAAGGAAACAGGAAAGTAAGTCAGTCATTCCTTCTGTTCTCAGTCATCCTTTGTTTTTCTCAGTCATCCCTTCTATTCTCAGTCATTTCCTTCTTTCTCAGTCATTCCCTCAGCCCGACCCCACCTGTCGGCAGCCCTTCTCCTTTCCTTCTTCTTCCTCATGCCCGACCTCCCCTGTCCCTCCTCCGCTGTCCCGGCTGCTCCCTCGCTGCCCGTGGCCCCGCTCCGCCCCCGGTGAGCATGCTCGAGGCCCACTGACTAGGCTCGCCGGCGCCCTCACCTTCTAGAAGCCGAGCCCTCAAAGCCCAGGATTTCGCAAATCCGTTGCGCGATCCACTTTCACCGTAGGGTCCGCGACACGCACGCATAGGGCAACCCCGCCGCCTCTTAAGCACCAGGCCGCCTCCCCTGTGACTTCCCTAAACCGTGACTGCAACCCTAGCCACGCCCAGCTCGCCCTCGCCGTCGAATGTCGCCACGACCGCCATTGCCGGTGAGCTCGGCCTCTACCAAAATTGATCGCCGCCGGCGTGTTTCCGTACTCCCTAACTCCCGTGGTACCTTCACAGCACCACTCTGAGCCAATCCACGGAGCCCAGGAACTAGGAGGACCTCTGCAGCAACTTCTTCCCCAACTCCGTCCGTGCGCCGCCGCTCGCCATCGACGTCGACCCCCCTGCGCTGCTTCTCCGGCCAATTCAAACCTTCGGTGAGCATCAACACGGTCCCCTCCACCTCTTGCGCTAGCTATCATGGGCCGTAGGCTGCGCCTGAGGCCGGAACGCCGTCGCCGATGTTCCGCCGCCACTCCACCATGGCAGTGCCTCTACAGCTCAACGCGACCCCAGCCGAAGCCTGTTCTACCTTGCCTAGGCACTGCGCACATGCACACGACCGTTTGCCACCGCTCCTGTGCCCAGAACCGCATGAACATGCACACGCCGGCGTGCACCGCCGTGCAGACCCGCCGTCCCCGCACGCCCAACCAGATCAGACCGTCCGATCCAGACCGGACCGTCCGAACCGCGCCGTTCAAATCGGACCGTCCGAACCGGAATGCGCCCGAACCGTCCGATCCAGATCCGACGGCATAGATTAGAAGATACCCCTTCAACCGTGGCAGTTTTGTTAAAGAGCCCCTGAGCTTCCTTGGAATCAACCCGCAGTCCACCTCCGTTCAAAGATAATTCCAATTAAGCCCTGTTTTTGCACCGAAGCCCTTGAACTTTCCAGAAATAGGGTCCGCTGTCCCTGGACGCGTGGTTTTGCAGTCTAAACCCGAAGTTTATGGGTTAATTTCGTTTTAGTCCTTAGTTTTTGCGCAGAACCCCTTGGGAACTTCTGTTTTCTTACAGAAAAGCTCCTGGACCTTGTTTTAGCCCTAGTTTTCGCGTCTTAGCTCCATTTTAGTTGGTTTTCACGCTCACGCGATCGTTGTAACGTGTAAAATAGTTTTAGCTTAGTTTTGTGTGCTGTTTTTTATGTAATGTTGTACTGTTTCTTATCTTTTGTCTTTGTTTGCATGTATGTGTATGTGCTGGACCATGTTATGGCATTGCGATCGTGAGTAGACGCTGAGCCTTTGGACGAGTACCAGGAGCCCCTTTCTTCAGAGCCCTTTGAGCAGCAGCAGGAGAACTTTGAGGAAGGCAAGTATAACATGAACATCCTATCACTTTTAAATACAATTTCATACTGCATTTTAATTCTGTATGCCCATAAGGACTTCCTAGCCACCTTATCCTTTATATATATACCTTGGGTTGCATTTTGGTTAGTTGTGCTAGGTGCTGCGCTCTCACCCATCTCGGTCCTTTTTAATTAAATTTGATTAATGGTAATGTGCAACTTAATTCTGAGAGTGGCCCTCTGTGCTGTGTGCTTGAGTGGCTCACGTCTCCTTAAAATATGTTTTTGTTAGAAACATGGTTTAGGGGGCCAGCACGGTGCTTAGTGTTTGGTTGGCCACTCTCCATAAGGACCGGTTCATAGAGCGACAACCTGGGACAACCGCGCAACCACAAGACTGGAATGGGACGGTCTTGACTTACTAATTAGGTCATTTTGGTTTGGGAGTAACTTACCTGCGGGGCAAGAGGGGTGGTAAGCTTCAATGGTCCCTGCTCCTCCGGCTTGGTCTGTGCTGTGTGTCTTGTATCCCCGTGAGGTGGGCCCCATCGTTGCTGATCCAGAAACCTTAGCGGTTACACCTTACTAATGTGATCCTTTGTAATGGTCTCATAGTGTGCTTGCTAGTCATCTCACCTAAGGAAGTGTGATGAACAACTAGTGTAGCTCACAACTAGTGGGTAAAGTTGTGCAACCTCTCGAGAGTATAAAACTGGTATACTACCCGTGCTCACGGTCATGAGCGGCCCAGATCCTCTGTCTGATTAGTGGGTTGTACCTTGGTGGTTTGGCTTGGTTTTCAGTAGTCTTATGTTTAATCTTGATTAATTATGATGTAACTTGGGTTATGGTAATTCATCCACTTGTAGTAAATAGCTTCAATAAAATTTGCCAAGATTAAAAGCTAATGCAGTTGAGTCAGCTAACCTTAGAGCCTCATACTTCGTGTTATACTTGTTGAGTACAAGTTGTGTACTCACACTTGCCTTCTCCACTCTTCTGTTCTCTCTGGAATATCTTCGACTGCGACTCAGTATCAAGCGACGTGGAGGACTACATCAGCGGACTCGATGATTTCTAGGCGTTTGTCTCCCAGCCGACGTCCCTGTGGCGCCCTGTTCTTCATGTATTTATTTTACGCTTCCGCAACCCCTTGAATTGATTCTTGATTCAGTTGTAATACAAATATTCATTTATAATTTATACGCTTTTATTTCGAGATACGTGTTGTGATATCTTGATGATTCTGCTGTATATATGCGTGACTTGATCCTGGCACATATATGATTGCTCGATTTATGTTCTTATAAATCGGGTGTGACAACTTGCTACCAGGAAGGCTACGTAAAGCCTGGCCGAAGCTGGTACATCTGATCCGCCTCCCACTCTGATCTGGGAAAGAGTTATTGGTCAAAACAGGGAAGTCTGGGATGAAGTCCTAAAAGTATAGGTGAGCCCACAATTGGATAAACCACCAGGGACCACCGGTCCTATTTTTTTCTGGGTAAGTAGGCTCAAGGACATCAGGTGGAGGTATCTGTAGACTTCCCCAAGGAACAACTTGCCAAGGCCAACAGTGTTACCTTTGGCTAGTTCATATGCTAGGGGGAGATAATTCTTGGTTGGGGCAAGGGAAGGACCGCAACATAAGAAGTGTTTCAACCAAAGATTCAAGAAGGCTGTATATTCCTTTTCAGTCACAGGGCCTTTGGTTTTGAGGTGCTGGTTCAGGTATGCACCCAATTTGTGCACTCTATTTTGGAGGACAACTTGAAGGGGACTTCGGATAGTCTGTAGACAGAGGGGCAGGATGAAGAGATGTCTAGACCAGTGATCATCACTACGTCTAGGAGAGTTGGAGTCATCGGTCCATGACCAAATAGGAAGCAGTTCAAGGCATCGGACCAAAAGTAGCCGATAGTTTTCAGGAGATTCTCATTCTTCTCAAGAGGGGATAGAGACAAAGGCAGAGCATCGGCTATCCCTATGGTCTCCCATGTGGGCTGGTAGGCCTTTGCTACTCTGTTATACCAGGTCACCCAGCCCTTAGGAGGATTTGGCCAGGCACGTAGGCTGTCGGCCCAAGAATCTAAATCTATGTTTTGACTCACGAATGGAATCCGATTGGCCTTACAAGAAATTAGATCTACGGGTTTCTCGTAAGAACGAGGCCTGAGACAAAAGGAATTGTGGGAGGAAGTGTGGCAGAACCGCTCGAATTATTCCGGCTCAAGTGCGCTATTGATCGCCGTACAACTGCAATAAGCCCAACGCACTTCAAACGGAACAATCCTTTGGTCTGTCGGGTCTCCGCCCGATACAACCATGGTTCAGCAGGATCGAAGCAGGTTTACCTCGCACGAAGGCGAGTTCACATCTCAGAATAGCTCATCAATTTTAATTTACAGCCATACAGATATTATTACAAACTGAGTTTAAAGGTAAGTAAACTTATACAAAACCATGTTCAAACTGACAAGCGTAACAGCTTGTCTAAACTCACAGCGGAGAAAAAAAATTTTACGCGACTACACACGTCGCGAAGGCGAACACCAAGCTTAGCCCAGGGCCTGGTGTCACTCCGGAGGGTCTGTGCCGGCCGGGGACGAGTCCCACTCCACGGACCAGCCAAAAGGAACGGACGTTGGCCACATGAGGCTGTCCGTGGGGTTCTCAAAGGTTATACCTGAAACAGACATTAGCAAGGCTGAGTATTCTAATACTCAGCAAGGCTTACCCGGGGCTGGGTATACTTAGCCCATAACTAGACTCATGCAGGCTTTGTAAAGGCTCTAGGTTTAATTTCAGCTGAAAAGTAACAAAGAGTATGTACTAGTTTCAAGTTTTAGCTTTCATCTTCTAGTTGAGTAATTATTCTAGATTAGCACCTACACTAAGCAAGCAAGGTAGTGATTATCATTCATCAAGATTATCCATCATTAGTTCCACTTTTTACTCAATGTGGTAAAAGGGATAAGTAGTCTCAATCCTCGTGAGAGGCGGACGATTCGAATCGAATTTAACCTTGCAAGGCAAACCTAACACACACGCTTGGAACACCAACAGGGCATTCCAAAGCAACCGTTTACCTTTCTTTCCGACTCGTGGACAGGCCACCACAAGCGACTTGCAGGACCGTACGCACACCCAATGTGTACAGGACATACGTCTGTAGCGCGACTACAAAACCCGTATTCCTGTCTGCCTTGCAGAACGTACTCCCACAGGTCGGTGCGTGAAAAGAACCAAATTAATCGAGTGGTGGGAGGTATGTCCACTTACCGGGCCGATTGGTTACTAGGCTTACCGCTTACCATATTTCGCGGCATGTGGCTAGTACTTTCAAAAACTTAGCCACCACTACCACACTTTTCGACCTTAAAGCTTTTATCAAAACAGACAGGGTAAACTTCCAGGTCATGATACAACACATGACCCTGTCCGTCATCCTTATAGTGGTTGCAGGAATGTAAACATGCAACTCCTATATCGCGCGAGTGACAGGATATCACTCGACTTCTACTGGTCCTATTAGCGGAGCATCTATTCGATAAGGACTCGGGAGCATTACATTGGATTCCTAGGATTCATGCATCTAGGGTTTCACTTCAATTCCTAGACTTAATGCAAGATATAATATAGATAAACATAGATTGCAGTGTAAATAAAGTAGTGGGATATGTCCGGGGCTTGCCTTCTGAAGTGGGGGTGGGGGCAGGAGAGTCAGAGATTTCCGAACTCGGGTTCGGAACTTCAGTTAGTCCTTCGACGACTTGTGCTGGATCTTCTGGAAAGCTTTGGTCTTGTCCTAAGACCAGTTCGTAATCTCCGTCATCGAGTGTCGTTGACTCTATATGAGATGCAATAAATGAGATAAGGTGAAAATTTAAATTTAGAAGTTCACATTTCAAATATTATAACTCATCCAATTAGCACACAAACATGCATAAAATAAAGAGGTTTTGGATTTAAAACACTATTTATAAAGATAGGGTAGAGTGTATTGCAATAAGGCCCAGAATATTTAAATTAAATTTGAAATGAACTAAATTTGAATTCAAAAACTTTTACATAAAAGGTTATAGAAATTTGATTATATATTAACATTATAAAACATCACATTAGTGAATACTAAAAGATTTCAATTAGAGAAGGTTATACATTAAGTTTATTTTAAGTTTGAAAGTTTCATAATAAAAGAGGTTAAGTTTAAATTAAAGTTAAGTTTGCAACTTTGTACAAAGTTATCTAGAGTTCATGAAATATTTAGGTCAAACTTTATAAGAAATCAAGCATTGAATATCAAAGTTATGCATAAGTTATTCCCTAATCTTAGGTTTAAAAATAAAGATAAAAGTACATGGTTTCACACTAAACCTTAGTAACCAAAGTTATAGAATTTGAAATCTAGTTTTTAACAAAACTGGTTTTGCTATTTTTGGATTTTTCTATGAATTACTACGAATTTTACAAGACAGGGAAAACTCTCACATGAAATAACAAGTACCCCTTACAAACTAGTCCCTGCACTTTACAGTTAACCCCCTGAAAAGAAAACGCAGAGAGCAATCAAGTCCAAGGCCATGGCCGGCGGTGAGGAAGCTCCTGTCCGGCCAAATTCCGGCCGGGGAAGTCGCCGGCGGTGAGGGGGAAAAGGAGGGGGAGCAAGAGGAGAGCTAAAGCTACCTGTGGGTGGTCTCGGGAAGACTTGGGGTGGCCGGAATCGAGCTACCCACGGTGGGCCGGGCCGGCGGCCGAAGGCGCACGGCGGCGGGGTAGTTCCGGCGTGTGGGGAAAGGAAGGAACGGGCTGGGAAGATGTAGTAGGGCACGGGGGAGCTCACGGTGCGGTCAATTTAGGGAGGAAAAGAGCGGAGGAGGAAGTTCCACGGTGACCCGAGCTCACGGCGGCGCTAATGGGCGGTGGCGAGGTCGGTACGCGCGCGGGGGAGGCCGGGGGCATCTTTTTATAGGCAAACGGGATGATGGCGGGCCACTGGTGTCATAGAGTAGAAGAGAGGAGGGAAAGATAAGGCTTGCCCGCGGGATTTTGCGGCGGCGGCAGAAGAGGCGCCGGCGAGCAACGCTGGCAGTGCGCAGGCCCGTGGCGCACGGGCAGGGCGCCAGCAGGGGGGGGGTAGAGCGGTGGACGAGCAGCGGGGCGACGCGTGGATGGGGAAGGACAGGAGGTGGCCGGCAGTGAGCCAGGGCGGCGCGTTACACCGGCGGCAGGGGCACCAGAAAAACAGAGCAGGGGGAAGCAGAGCGCAGGGAGGAAGAAGGGGGGGTGAACTGAACCAGGGACTGATCTGTGAAATCAGAGAAAGGCAGGGGCCTTACTGTAAAGGACTTGCAACTTTTAAACCAATGCTCAAATGAAGATGGTCCAAAAAGCAAAAGTGCATGGTTTTTCAAACTCTATAACTTATTTTTAAGGTTCATCTGCATTTGAGCAATAGTTTTGGAAATAAAATGGACTTAGTAATAATTTCACTTTTTATGTAAATCCTATGGTTAAAAATACTTTTTCATATATACCCAAGGGTAATTTCACATATTTTGCAAAGTTAACCACAGTTTCCTCCTTTTGCAAAATAACCCTCTTACTTTTAAACTTTTCCCCTTATGTCCACCCATTTTGCATAAAAGGACATTTAATTAATATTAATTACATAAACATCACTTCTTCCATAATGTTGCATACATAAAATACACATTTGCCATACTTTAAACATACAAGCATACCAAAACTCTAATGTGTGACCAAGCTAATTACCTGAGTGTCACAGGAAGGATGCGGCAAGAGAATGTCTGAAACCTGAAGAATCCATAAAAACCGAACAATCGGAGAAGGATCATTTAATGATGCAAGGGATCTAGTAATTGCTGCATTAAATTAGCAAAGGTCAGAGTTTTACCTTCAAGCCAAAGACACCCGCATCGGCATTTGAAGATCCCACCATCGGAAACCCCAAAGATCAAGAACCTGGGAATTAGATCTAGGGTTGGCGGCACATGTACTAGTTTGTGCTCTAAAGGCTTTGATTCGGGTCTTTGCGGTTAGGGTTTATGAGCAGAAGGTTTTGGAGAATAACATGGATTCGGGGAGTCTTCGGAGATCTGTTTTGGGAAGGTTCTGTATTTAAACGGAAAATGAAATGGATTGGAGAATCGACTTAGATCCGGATCGGCATTTTTAAGGAAAGGAACCGATGCGTTGCCATCGGCTCTCAAGAGATTGGTTTCTTAACGAATTGCGGTTGAAATAAAAGATTTTATTTATAGTGGGGAGTGAGTACAAAAGGGGGAGCCGATTGCTCCTAGAGCCGATCTATCGGCTTAATCATACAGTCTACCACCAGGAGGTGCCGGAGGTTCTGCGGCGCTTGATCAGTGGAGCCGTGCTAACGTCGCTGTCGCCGCTGTTGCTGTCATCGTCGCCGCCATTGTCTCCGCCGCTGTCACTGCTGAAGCTGCTGCTGTCTTTGGCTTCTTCGTCGTCGATGTTGTCATCATCATCCTCTGATGATCCGCCAAGGAGGAAGCCTCCTGTCACCGAGTCCTCCTCGGTTGATGAGGAATCGGCTTCTTCTTCCGAGGAGAAGAAGAAGTCTTCGTCCCAGGACGCGTCGTCCTTGTCATTTTCCTCCAGCTCACCATTGAGGAGGAGGTGGAGATCATCGCCATCGGTCAGGGACTCATCGTCTTCTGACCAGGTCTAGAAGTCCCATTCTTCTGCATCCCAATGCAGGAGGGCACGGACCTCGTAAGCGGCTATAAAGTCATACTCTGGAGTGGGTTCTCGAGTGGACTCGGACTCAAAGGAGATGGCAGAGGAAGCAGAGGAAGAAGAAGAAGCCATTACGGGAAGAGGAAAGTTGAATCAGGTATGGTTGCTAATGGCTGAAGGAAGGGAATAAGAGAAAGAAAACTACCGGGGGCAGGTTTATAAAGATGGAGTGGAAGATGAATCGGCACCGTAGCAGTTTCCAACGAGTTTGATACAGAGCAATCACATCCCCTAGAAGTCGAAGAGGCACGCCTGTACTGATTTGGGAAGTCGAAGAGGCGGGGCAATTAAAAGAGAAATGGTTTCAGAATAATTATTGCCGAAACCTGGGGGCATGTGTTATCGCCATAATTTAGGTGGGCTAGAAAGGTGGGCCGTGAAGCAAGATGGGCTCGAAAGGAAATCATTTTGGGCTTCCAAATCGGACCCTGTGCGGGTGTTTGAGGCCAGGGTTGGCCATGTATCTAGATAGGCATGTGTGTTTAAATAGTTTAGTTAGAGATAGCCAAGATTTGTGTCGTAGTTAGTTAGGATTGGTTAGGGAAGGCAAGTCTCCGGACTATAAATATGTACCCTGGATTATGAATAGAGAAATAAATCAATCATTCACCAACAATTCTCGGCGCATCGCTACCCCTGTTCTAGGGTTTCTCGGGTAGGTGCCGTGCAGCCCCGATCACGCCTCGCATGATCGGGGCAGCATCGTACCTGCTTATCTACCTTTTATGTTTCTCGTACTGAAGCATTGTTGATGGCGAGTAACATTAGTTATCTTGACATTTATAGAGTAGCATCGGCTCTTCCATACTTTAATCGTGCATCATTTATTACCTGTAAACGTTCAGCTGTCATCGTGCCCGATCTCGGGTATAAGGGCAGCGTCTTGCTCTATTTTGTTTAATAGATCCAATCTGTTATGGTTAGTCTTTGTTTATCAAAGATTTAGTTTAATATCTGCATGATTAGGCCCTTCAAATGGATTGAATGTTCCGGCAGTATGTTTGGCGCTTTATAACAGCTTACAAAGGGATTGTTTCGGGAATCGGCTCTCTGTTGGTTTTTAGGCCTCTGTTTAGGTTGTTGTTTCGTTACCTTCCATATCTGTTAGGCTCAATTACGAGTAGGATGTTCCGGTTATGCAGTGAAAGCTTTAACCATCGTAGATTGGAGTAGCTTAATGGTTATAGAGCAAGTTTTATTTTACCATCGGATATGCTCGCCTTATTCATATTCATATATCCGATCTGGTACTGAATACAATCGGCTCTTTACAGCCGATATAGAGAATCACCCGATGAGCCGATCACGGCTCGGACTAATGTTTATACAAGTCTGTGCATGCAGGAAACTAACATATAATACCTTCCTGAACAGGTACAAGGTCAGGTGGCACGCCTAGCAACCCAGACGCCAGGTCATGTGCCGGATCTCGGGCCGTTGACCGAGGAACCGGGGCCCACCAGTAGTCCCGGGAGCCTCCCGGCTCCTCGTGTTGCCTGTCGCTGCTCGCCGGTGGGTTTTGACCGACAACAGTGGGTGAAGGAGGCCCATCGCGAGGAGAGAGAGGCGACTCTGGGCAGAGGTGGTGGCCGGTCAACACAAGCCTAGTCAAGTGCCGCCCCGACCGTGCTGGCTCCCGATCAAGGAAATCGTTCGGTCGACCCTGCAGCACGGCTCCTCCCGTCCATGTCGTCGGCCAACATGGATGAGGTGCTATAGTAGAAGCATTTATTGTTAGCTTTTAATTTTGAACAGCTTACGCAGGGAACTTCACGGTCCCCTAAATGAACAACTTTTAAGTGTTTGTAAGCATTTTCATTTTAATGATGTTTGGGAACCATGTTCCACCTATATCCCTTTGTTCCCTGGAGTGACTCTTATCTTCACACTTTCCCTTTCGAACCAGCTCATTGACTGTAGGCTGCAGCATGTAGCCTGCGGCTGGCCCGAGTGGCGTCAGCTGCTAGTTCACCGTAGATTGTGATGAGAGTTCAGTAGGTTAGGTGGCCAACAAAAATCACTTAGGTTGCGATGGGAAAATGGGTCTCCCTTTCACTCAGGCGAAAAAAAGTTGCCTTTTTGTACACGATTTGCCAAAGGAAAGAGGGGCTAGCGGTGCGCATGGCGGAGCACACCCATGGGGCCCCCAAGCGACCCAGGCCGAGAGTGCTCGGGCCGGGGCGCTGCAGGAGTTGGCGTTTGAATGGGACTGAATTTTAGGGGAAGAAATGACGTAACTACTCAATGTTCCAAGTGTTGGTGAGGATGTTGTCGTTGCTGTCCTTCAGTCGGTAGGTTCTTGGCCAGACCACCTCCACAATCGTGTATGATCCTTCCTAGGGTGGAGTGAGCTTGTGCTTGTTCTTAGTTGACTGCACCCTTCGTAGCACCAGATCGCCGACTTCGAGGGTTCCTACTAGAATCTTCCTCTCGTGGTACCTGCGAAGGGTTTGCTGGTAGCGAGCAAAGCAGACCAAGGCCATCTCCCACGCCTCTTTCAACAAGTCAACTACGTCCTATTGAAACTCCGCCGCTTGGTCGGGGCCAAAGGTTTTGACCATTGGGGCGCTATAGTCTAGGTCGGAGGGTAGCACCGCTTCTGCCCCGTATGTTAAGAAGAACAGGGTGAATCATGGGGATCAATTAGGAGTGGTCCTTAGGCTCCAAAGCACGGCCGGGAGTTCCTGGACCCAACATCCGGCAAACTTTTTGAGCTGGTCGAAGATGCAAGGTGTGACGTCCCGAAAATTTGCTAAGAAAATCACACGCTAAAACGTTTTCGTCAAAACCCTAACCCCCGAGCCGACACCGAATCCAGCCGCGGCCCCGCTCCTCGTCTTCCTCGCGCAGCGTACGAGCGTCGCGCGCGCGTGGCCGACTGGCCACGGTCACCGCCGCGAATCCCGCCGGCACGCGTCATTTTTTTTCCATTTTCTTTCCCATTTCCTTTTCTTTCTCGTTCTCCTTTTCTCCCCTTTCTCTTTTCCCATTTCTTTCTCCCTTTTTCTTTTTCCATTTCTTTCTCCCCTTTTCTTTTCCCTCCTCCCTTCTCCTCCCTTCTCCTCCCTTCTCCCTCTCTTTCCTTTCCCCTTGCCGCGCACCCTAGCACTGCCCTGGCCGTGCGCCAGCACTGCCCCGACCGTGCCGCGACGCACGCGCACGCGCGCCGCGTGGCCGCGCGCCGCGCCGTGCCGGCCGCCGCTCGCGCCCCCGCCCTGGCCCGCGCCCCGTCGCGCCGTGCACGCACGCGCGCGCCCGGCCCCGCGCGTGCTGCGCCGCCCGCCGCTGGCGCTTCGCCCCGCCGCGTGCGCTGCCGCTCCCCCTGCCCTGTGCCGCACAGCGCCCGGCCCTCCCCCACGTGCAACGCCTAGCGCCCTCGCTGCCACGCCACATCATGACGGCCGCGAGCGGCCAAACGCCATTAATGGCCGCCCGCGGAGCCGCCGGCCGAACCCCCCGCCCCACCGCCTCGGCCGCCCATAAATAGGGCCGAGGGGCACCCCCGGCACCCCACAACTGCCGCCGCACGCCCAGCCCCCCCGCCTCCATTGCCCTAACGCCTCCTTTTTTTCCCCAAAAGAACCCCCCCTCCCCTATTTACCCCTTTTTGCTAAAGAGACCCTGCTCTTTCTAGCATTTCAAACCGAACCCCTCCATTACATAAACCTAAATATAACCAACACCCTTTAGCGTGCCCTGAGTATTTCCAGGATTCGCAAATAGATCCTTACTCCTTCCAGATAATTACGAACAAGCCCCTGGACCCCTGTTTAACCCCTGAAACCCTGTTTAACTCGTCATTTTATGCGCCAAACGATCTCCGATAGACCCGAAACTCTACCACGCCCTTTCTAGTATAGTTCTAACCATGCCATTAAGAAACCACCCAAAAATATTACCCCTATCTCCATAACTAAATTATTTCCGATTCAAGCTCAACGATAAAAGCTTTTAGTTCTTTCGATTGATTGTGTGCTTGTTTGTTTGCGTCGTAGGACACGGAGTGAACGAGAAAGGTCCCGACTGTGATCAAGCGAATGAGGACTAGTTCTGCGACCCCGAACCCGAGGGACAGTGCTTCGATCAAGACCTCCCGCAAGGGCTTGATGATGGCAAGTTCAATCCCGCCCTTTGATGCATGTTCCTGTCCTAGTTTTGTCAACACCACCCATTTGCCTGTTTTATAAAATTGCATGTGTTTTGCTTGCTGAAAACATGGTAGGATAGCCACCCTTGTTTGTGATAGCCATACCATGACCACCTAGTTTTATAAAGAAAGTGTGTGTGTGTGTGTGGGAAGGGATAAAATGTGGTTTTGAAAGACGAGTCAGATGGGATGGATGGCATTTCTGTGTGAATTGCCGTTGGTGTGCTCGTACCTGTGTGGTTGAGCGAGGAAGGGAGATATCCATCTTGTCACCCCTAAGGACCGAGTTGATGTGTCATCTCACCTAGCTTCCTGTCGTGCAAACCACTTGACCGTTGTATGGGCAACGGCTTAGCATGAATCCCACTAGTTAGTCTGATAGCCATAAGGAGAGCTGAGAGCAACGGGTGATCAAGGAGAAGGGATAAAGCTCTGTGTGACTTATGCCCCGGTTAGACCTCGGAGATAGGTCGAATGACCTCTTGATGGATCCCGTGGTGGCTAGTCAGGTCTAGCTAAGGTGGGTAATGGCTTTGTTGGGATCTGCACCGACACTAAGGTGATCGTGCTATGGTACCCCACCTGTGGGTAAAGTTGCACACCTCTGCAGAGTTAAAATCTATTCGAATAGCCGTGCCCACGGTATTGGGCAAGTTATGGTGTGGTCACATAACTAGTGTTTCTCTCTGGGAATGATTGGACTGGTGTGGGTTGTTTGGAAAGTGTCCGGCAGTTGTGCTGTGTGCTACGGCGGACGGGGAGTCCGGTAGCAGCTTAAAACTTGGATCCTGTGTGGATCAACACCACGTGCTCCTTGGTACTAGAAACTTGTTTTGAAAATATTTTTAAACGAACCTATGCATACAACCGAGTTTTCCGCAAATAAACCATAACCTTATCCTTGGATTGTCCCGTGCATTGGTTTCTGTTATACGCCCCTCCGTGGGTGTGATTGGACTTGCTGAGTGCGTTTGTACTCACCCCACTATTACTTTTTACAGCAGAAGATCCAGAATACCTCCCTAAAGACGTCGAGTAGGGTTTCGTCCTGCACCCAGTCTTGCCTGTGGTTAAGGCCACCGCTGGAACTCCGCATGGCGCAAGACTCTGATGACCCTCTTTTCGTAGCTAGCGTAGTAGTGTGGGTTTTAGTTGTAATCCTCGTGATAGTGGCGCTTCACTGCCCATTACCGCGTAGAGCTGTACGGTGATGTACCATCTGATGTAATAAAAGTGTTATCAGCCTCCTGGGACTGATAAAGCATCACTTTTAAGTCTTCCCTGATGGGGGGTCGCTTCAGGTGGTATCAGAGCCGTAGGCTGGCCGTAGGACGTGACCCTAGGAGCGAGACCCTTTTTTTAGGACCTAGGACTTGTTCTGATTTAGCTCTTCACTCGCCACTGGTTCTTGCCTTGTTCCAGATGGCTGACAATGGATGGGTTGACGGAATCTGCCATGCAGAGCCCGGCCTTCCTAAGCTATTAATACTCAGCCTGGAATGCATCGGAGTTATGGAACCACCAGAGTATGCCTATCGAGAATACACCTCCAAGGGCACCCTTCGGTGCGACATGATGGTCTTTGTAGGAAAAAGCACCCGCTATCCTGACGTGGACCCCTGGTTTATCTCCACCTCTAGCTTTCGCTTCCCTGACACCTACCGAAAGGCCGCCCGTAAAGCCCTGCGACGACTGCGTGTGATCTACAAGCACCACCTTCAGCGGACTCCTATGGGATTTTTCCCACCTACTAAAGGAAGAGGACGCACTTGGATTGCCCGGATGAGAAGACTCGGAAGAGAAGAAGAAGACCTAGAAGATACGATCTCCCATCTATCCATCTACCTTACTGGCTTGGACGCACTCTACCACGAACAGGCAGCACAGCTGAAGCAGCTAATCCATAGGGCAGAAAAAGCAACCTAGGAACTGGAAGAACAACGGACAAGAGCCGAAGCGCCGAGTATTCCTTAGCCGCCCTCCAAGCCCAGATACAGGAATATGAAAACCGCGGAGAAATAGGCGGATGGATAGAGGAAGAAGAGGAACCCGAGGAAACCCATTGGGATAAAGGTACTCAGACCGAAGACGAGGTGATGGATCGGTGCCTCCCAATAAAGAAGCGCCCTATCAGAATCGAGGAAGAATCCCCATGATAGGAGTAGCACTCCAAGCTAGAACCCTACCCTAGTAACCACGTACCTATGGAAACTGTACCCCCTCCATGTTGCAATAATAAATGTTACCTACCCCCTTTTGTACCTGTGCAAGATTGTTTACCCTGTCCTTATTTCAGATGGCTGAGGAAGGATGGACCCAGGGCGATTGCCAAGCAGCACCTGGCTTTCCCAGCCTTTTGATCAACGCCCTGGAAAGCCTTGGCGTTACGGAACGCCCAAGGTACTACAGCAGAGAGTACGAACACCATGGTACCCTCCGCTGCAGGGTGATCCTGGTCATCGCCAGGAGCAACCGCTACCCCGACATTCAGCCGTGGCGAGTGACTGCCATAGGGTTTAGGCACCAGGACACCTACCCCTTGACCGTCAGAAAAGCGCTCCGTTATTTATGCCGGATTTTTGAAGGACACCTCGCCGCCACACCAGTGAGGTTCTTCCCGCCGGCCATCAGAACCCCAGTTTGGGAAGCACGCATGAGAAGTCTGGGACGACGCCGCCATGAAGAAGGCCCTCTGTACCAAGTGGCTACTTATCTAGCCGCCTTGGACCAACTCTTTGATGAGCAAGCCAACCTTCTGAGGGAACAGACCCATCGAGCCGAGCAAGCAGAGCTCGCAGTGAGACTGCAGCAGATCCGAGCCGCCCAAGCCGAGGCAAGGGCCGCAGCCGCGGTCAGCAGCGAAGCGGTCGCCCAAGAGAACCTCAGGCAGGCCCGAGACCGGCGTATGCAAGAATGGACCCAAAGCAGAACACCAGTCCCGGCAATTGGAGAAGACCATGTTTTACTCGGGACACCCGTCATAGGATGGGGACCTCTCCTTGGAACCACACAAGCCCCACCCGAGAACCCTGAAAGTTCTGCTGCCGCCGTTGAAAGGGATGCTGCAGCGCAACCCTTGACACATGGGGATCCAGAGAACGCGAGCAAGGATTACTCACACTCCCCGCCCCGGAAGAAGGCACGCCTCGCGAGTAGAATAACCGACGCTGTCCTAGTGATGCAGCCCCCAGCCTCTTTTGCTTAAGTCGTGCCCTTAGACATGGCCCGGACGAGTAGTACGAGACCTAGTTTTACCCCAAACTGTACCCCCCTTGCTGTAATGAAGTTGTTTGAGCTTGTTGTGTGACGTTGTGTGCTGGTTTGTTGTGTGCTGTTTGTCTGTATAGCTACCGGCAGGTGGTAAATTCTGCCTTATATACGAATTAAACAACTTGAACATCACATAATCGTAACCCCAATCTACCCAATCAACAGGTGACTCCCCGGAACGTCGCGAGGGCCTCCCGTAGCCGGAACCCCGCAGCCGCTGGTGCCGGAGCACAGCCTGTTGAACAAGACCCTCCTCAGGGAGAACAGGAAGTAAGCCAGAACCGAGGAGAAAATCAAGAAGGAAAGCAACTACCACCACCCCCATCCCTCGGAGACTTGGCACAGATAATCCACAACCAGACCCTTATACTGGAGACACTGGCCAATGCCCTCATTAACCGGCAGCCACGAGGGCAGAACATTAATGACAAGCTGACGGCTTTTCTAAGGACCAAGCCGCCCACCTTTGCCGGATCCTGCAACCCTTTGGATGTGGATGACTGGTTACGAGTAATCCAGAGGAAACTCGAACCGTTCGAATGCCAGGGCTGAGACAAAGTCCTTCTGGCAGCCCACCAACTCACCGGAACTGCATTAGCCTGGTGGGAAAATTACTGTGCCACAGCCGAGGATGCCTCTACCATCACTTGGGAGGAATTCGTGAGAGAGTTCCGCCGTTATCACATCCCTTCGGCCACCATGAAGCGCAAAGCGGATGAATTCCGCGCACTGCAGTAAGGAAGCATGACGGTGGAAGAGTACACTCACCGGTTCATAGAGTTGGCCCGATATGCACCGGAGGAAGTGAACGACGATGACAAGAAACAAGACATGTTCAAGAAGGGACTAAACCTAGAACTCCGGACCTTGCTTACCCCTCAGATCTATCCTGACTTCAATACCCTGATGAACAAGGCCATCCTTACGGAAAGGGCCAAAACCGAAGAGAGGAAGGATAACAAACGCAAATTCCTGGAGAGTAAGGCTCGCCAACAGGACCGTTCCCAAAAGCCGAGGGACTTCCGCTGCACCAAGATCTCAAGCCCCAATGCAGTATAGGACTCAGTCCCAAGTGACAGGACCACGGGCCCCTGACACGCAGCTTAGGAGCCAAAATACCATGAGGGCCCGCAGAGCAACGCAAGCCTGGTCGCCTCCGACAACAACAATGTTAGGGCCTGTTTCAACTGCCGTGAGATAGGGCATTTCATCGCCAATTGCCCCTATGCCAAGAATAAGCCGGCTACATCGGCCTTCTCCAACACGGTGAATGGACCCAGACCAGCCCTGACCGGTGCCAACCGAGTGCCCATCCGCAACAGCGACAACAGTCAACAGATGAAGCAGCCCCAGCAATCATTTGGACGAGCCCATGTTAATCACATCGACGTGCAGGAGGCTCGAGAAGCTCAGGGCGTAGTGCTCGGTGAGTACCTAGTCAACTTAGCTCTGGCAACGGTACTATTTGATTCTGGAGCGTCGCACTTGTTCATATCCTCAAGATTTGTGGAAAAACACAAAATACCTACAGTACTACTAAAAACACCCCTATTAACCCCGACGCCTGGAGGTGACATCAATTGTCAATTAGGTTGTCCACGGGTAAGGATCAACTTAAGTGGGGTAGAATTTCTAGCAGACTTGGTAGTACTTAAGTCTGGGGGAATAGACGTGATCCTTGGAATGGACTGGTTAAGCTGACACAATGGTCTCATAGGCTGTACTGACAAGGTGGTACACCTAACAAACCCCGAAGGAATACGAGTAATCTGCCATACCCGGGAAAGTGAGGTTAACCCGATGGTGTTTACCATAGAAGCCAAGCCCTTAGAAGGAGTCCCGGTAGTAAACGAATACCCAGACGTCTTCCCCGAAGAACTTCCCGGTATGCCACCGGACAGGGATATAGAGTTCGTCATAGACCTTATCCCTGGAACCTCCCCTATCGCCAAGAGACCCTATAGGATGGCAGCCTCTGAGTTGACGGAGTTAAAGAAGCAACTAGAAGAACTGCAACGAATTGGCTTCATCAGACCAAGCTCGTCGCCATGGGGAGCCCCAGTTCTGTTTGTCAAGAAGAAAGATGGGAGTATGAGGTTGTGCGTAGATTACTGAGCACTGAACGAGGTTAACATTAAGAATAAGTACCCCCTCCCCAGGATTGATGACCTTTTCGATCAGCTAAAAGGAGCCAAGTACTTTTCCAAGATTGATCTAAGGTCATGGTATTTTCAGCTCAAGATTAGAGAAAGTGACATCCCTAAGACAGCTTTTGTCACCCGCTACGGGCAGTTCGAGTTCACCGTAATATCCTTCGGACTAACCAATGCCCCTGCCTATTTTATGAACCTCATGAATAAAGTATTTATGGATGAGCTGGATAAGTTTGTCGTAGTCTTTATCGACGACATACTTATCTACTCCAAGAGTATTCAGGAACATGAGCAACATCTGCGGGTGGTATTGGAAAAGCTGAGAATACATAAGCTATATGCCAAGTTTAGCAAGTGTGAATTCTGGCTAGAGAGAGTAGCTTTCCTTGGTCACATTCTGACCGCAGCAGTGGACCCAGAGAAGGTCGAAGCAGTCTCCAACTGGCAGCGACCGACTAGTGTTAGTGAAATCAGAAGTTTTCTTGGATTAGCTGGGTACTATCGGAGATTTATAGAGGGATTCTCAAGGATAGCCCGACCCATGACGGAACTTCTTAAGAAGGAGAAGAAGTTCGCCTGGACAGAATCTTGTGAAAGGAGTTTTCAAGAATTGAAGCAAAGGTTGACAACCGCCCCAGTGCTGACCCTACCAGACATTCATCGGGATTTTGTCATTTATTGTGACGCATCCCGACAAGGATTAGGGTGTGTGCTGATGCAAGACGGAAAAGTCGTTGCATATGCTTCCCGCCAACTCAGGACTCATGAGCAGAACTATCCGACCCATGATTTGGAATTTGCAGCCGTAGTGCATGCCCTTAAAATTTGGAGACATTACTTGATTGGAAATAAGTGTGAGATTTACACACCGACCATAAGAGCCTGAAGTATATCTTCACCCAGCCGGATTTGAACTTAAGGCAAAGAAGATGGTTGGAGTTGGTTAAGGACTACAATTTGGAAATCCATTATCACCCCGGAAAAGCGAATGTGGTAGCCGATGCCTTAAGTCGGAAATCCTATGGACCCAAAGATGACCATCTGCGCGAGGAAATGGAACGATTAAATGTGCACATTGTTCCTCAATGTTCCAGCCACGTGCTGAACGTCCAATCAACACTAGAGGACAGAATTAGAGAGGCTCAAAGCTCGGATCAAGAGTTAGTAAAGATCTGCAAACAAACTGGAGAAAACAAAGCACCGGGTTTCAGAGTAGACGATAAGGGAACGTTATGGTACGAGAATAGGATTTGTGTACCCCAGAATGGAGACTTCCGGCGGATAATCATGGACGAAGCCCATAACTCAGCCTACTCCATCCACCCAGGATCCACCAAAATGTATATGGACGTAAGGCAAAAATATTGGTGGAATGGGATGAAGGCGGATATCGCACGATTTGTGGCTCATTGTGATACTTGTCAAAGGATCAAGGCCGAACATCAAAAGCCAGCAGGACTATTGCAACCTCTACCCATTCCGGTTTGGAAATGGGATGAGATAGGAATGGACTTTGTAGTGGGTCTACCTAGAACACAGAAGGGACACGATTCTATATGGGTGATAGTGGACCGACTCACTAAATCGCCTCATTTCATACCCGTAAGGACTAATTACTGTGGAGAAAAGCTGGCAAAACTTTATGTGGAAAATATAGTAAAGTTACATGGGGTGCCTAGCAGGATTGTCTCAGAGAGAGGAACCCAATTCACCTCTAGGTTTTGGAAAGGCTTGCATCAAGCCATGGGCACCAAGCTGGATTTCAGCTCCGCATATCACCCACAGACGGATGGTCAAACCGAAAGGGTAAATCAGATTATGGAAGATATGCTAAGAGCATGCGTCCTGACCTACGGAAGGGACTGGGAGCAGAGTCTGCCTTATGCGGAATTCTCGTACAACAATAGTTACCAAGCCAGCTTGGGCATGTCGCCATTCGAAGCCCTCTATGGAAGGAAGTGCAAAACTCCCCTAATGTGGTCAGAAGTTGGAGAACATGCCCTAGTAGGACCCGCACTTATAAAAGAAGCAGAAGAAAAAGTAGCGGAGATCCGCGAGAAATTGAAAGCGGCCCAATCCCGACAAAAGAACTACGCAGACAAGAAAAGGCGAGAAATAAGTTTCAACCCAGGGGATTTTGTTTATCTCAAGGTCTCGCCTATTCAAGGGACCCGAAGATTTCAAGTACAGGGAAAACTAGCCCCTCGGTACGTTGGACCGTACCAAGTTCTGAAGAAAGTCGGAGCCGTAGCATACCGATTGGAGCTACCAAGAGAAATGTAAGATATACACCCAGTGTTTCATGTCTCACAATTAAGAAGGTGTTTGAGAGTACCCGAGGTAGAACACGTGCCAACAGAGGCAATAGACTTGCAACCCGATCTGCGGTACCTGGAAGTACCGGTCAAAATTCTGGACACTGTCACTAGGAGAACAAGAAACTCTGAAGTACGGATATGCAGGGTTCAATGGAGCAGACACGGAGTAGAGGAAGCAACTTGGGAGCGTGAAGATGCCCTAAAGAAGGAGTTTCCCCATCTGTTTAGGGACCAGTCAAATCTCGAGGACGAGATTCATTTTAAGTGGGGTAGGTTTGTGACGTCCCGAAAATTTGCTAAGAAAATCACACGCTAAAACGTTTTTGTCGAAACCCTAACCCCGAGCCGACACCGAATCCGGCCGCGGCCCCACTCCTCGTCCTCCTCGCGCAGCGTGCGAGCATCGCGCGCGCGTGGCCGACCGGCCACGGTCACCGCCGCGAATCCCGCCGGCACGCGTCATTTTTCTTCCATTTTCTTTCCCATTTCCTTTTCTTTCTCGTTCTCCTTTTCTCCCCCTTTTTCTTTTCCCATTTCTTTCTCCCTTTTTCTTTTTCCATTTCTTTCTCCCCTTTTCTTTTCCCTCCTCCCTTCTCCTTCCTTCTCCCTCTCTTTCCTTTCCCCTTGCCGCGCACCCGAGCACTGCCCTGGCCGTGCGCCGGCCCTGCCCCGGCCGTGCCGCGACGCACGCGCACGCGCGCCGCGTGGCTGCGCCCCGCGCCGTGCCGGCCGCCGCTCGCGCCGCCGCCCTGGCCCGCGCCCCGCCGCGCCGTGCGCGCACGCGCGCGCCCGGCCCCGCGCGTGCCGTGTCGCCCGCCGCTGGCGTTTCGCCCCGCCACGCGTGCTGCCGCTCCCCCTGCCCCTGTGCCGCCCAGCGCCCGGCCCTCCCCCACGTGCAACGCCCGGCGCCCTCGCCGCCACGCCACATCGCAACGGCCGCGAGCGGCCAAACGCCATTAATGGCCGCCCGTGGGGCCGCCGGCCGAACCCCCCGCCCCACCGCCTCGGCCATCCATAAATAGGGCCGAGGGGCACCCCCGGCACCCCACAACCGCCGCCGCACGCCCAGCCCCCCCGCCTCCATTGCTCTAACGCCGCCCCCGCCGGGCTCCCGAGGCCGCCGCCGCCCGCCCCGTCGTCCCACCTCCACACGCCACCCCGGCCCGAGGTGAGGCCGGGAACCGATTCCCCTCGCTCTCCCCTCCCTTTTCCCCCACCCCCCGGGCCGCCATCGAGCCCCGGGCCGCCGGGGACGGCCGGCGCAGGAGCCCCCTTCCCCCTCCTCTGTTTCCCGTGGGGAGAGGAGGAAGAAGGGGCATTTTGCCCAAAGCCCCCCCTTTTTTCCCCAAAAGAACCCCCCTCCCCTATTTACCCTTTTTTGCTAAAGAGACCCTGCTCTTTCTAGCATTTCAAACCGAACCCCTCCATTACATAAACCTAAATATAACCGACACCCTTTAGCGTGCCCTGAGTATTTCTAGGATTCGCAAATAGATCCTTACTCCTTCTGGATAATTATGAACAAGCCCCTGGACCCCTGTTTAACCCCTGAAACCCTCTTTAACTCATCATTTTATGCGCGAAACGATCTCCGATCGATCCGAAACTCTACCACGCCCTTTCTAGTATAGTTCTAACCATTCCATTAAGAAACCACCCAAAAATATTACCCCTATCTCCATAACTAAATTATTTCCGATTCAAGCTCAACGATAAAAGCTTTTAGTTCTTTCGATTGATTGTGTGCTTGTTTGTTTGCGTCGTAGGACACGGAGTGAACGAGGAAGGTCTCGACTGTGATCAAGCGAACGAGGACCAGTTCTGCGACCCCGAACCCGAGGGACAGTGCTTCGATCAAGACCTCCCGCAAGGGCTTGATGATGGCAAGTTCAATCCCGCCCTTTGATGCATGTTCCTGTCCTAGTTTTGTCAACACCACTCATTTGCCTGTTTTATAAAATTGCATATGTTTTGATTGCTGAAAACATGTTAGGATAGCCACCCTTGTTTGTGATAGCCATACCATGACCACCTGGTTTTATAAAGAAAGTGTGTGTGTGTGGGAAGGGATAAAATGTGGTTTTGAAAGACGAGTCAGATGGGATGGATGGCATTTCTGTGTGAATTGCCGTTGGTGTGCTCGTACCTGTGTGGTTGAGCGAGGAAGGGAGATATCCATCTTGTCACCCCTAAGGACCGAGTTGATGTGTCATCTCACCTAGCTTCCTGTCGTGCAAACCACTTGACCGTTGTATGGGCAACGGCTTAGCATGAATCCCACTAGTTAGTCTGATAGCCATCAGGAGAGCTGAGAGCCACGGGTGATCAAGGAGAAGGGATAAAGCTCTGTGTGACTTATGCCCCGGTTAAACCTCGGAGATAGGTCGAATGACCTCTTGATGGATCCCGTGGTGGCTAGTCAGGTCTAGCTAAGGTGGGTAATGGCTTTGTTGGGATCTGCACCGACACTAAGGTGATCGTGCTGTGGTACCCCACCTGTGGGTAAAGTTGCACACCTCTGCAGAGTTAAAATCTATTCGAATAGCCGTGCCCACGGTATTGGGCAAGTTATGGTGTGGTCACATAACTAGTGTTTCTCTCTGGGAATAATTGGACTGGTGTGGGTTGTTTGGAAAGTGTCCGGCAGTTGTGCCGTGTGCTACGGCGGACGGGGAGTCCGGTAGCAGCTTAAAACTTGGATCCTGTGTGGATCGACATCACGTGCTCCTTGGTACTAGAAACTTGTTTCGAAAATGTTTTTAAACGAACCTATGCATACAACCGAGTTTTCCGCAAATAAACCATAACCTTATCCTTGGATTGTCCCGTGCATTGGTTTCTGTTATACCCCCCTCCGTGGGTGTGATTGGACTTGCTGAGTGCGTTTGTACTCACCCCACTATTACTTTTTACAGCAGAAGATCCAGAATACCTCCCCGAAGACGTCGAGTAGGGTTTTGTCCTGCACCCAGTCTTGCCTGTGGTTAAGGCCACCGCTGGAACTCCGCATGGCGCAAGACTCTGATGACCCTCTTTTCGTAGCTAGCGTAGTAGTGTGGGTTTTATTTGTAATCCTCACGATAGTGGCGCTTCACTGCCTATTATCGCGTAGAGCTGTACGGTGATGTACCATCTGATGTAATAAAAGTGTTATCAGCCTCCTGGGACTGATAAAGCATCACTTTTAAGTCTTCCCTGATGGGGGGACGCTTCACAAGGCATGAGTCCCTGGAGGACCATTCCGACAGCCCTCTCAACCTACCCGTTGGTGCGTGCGTGTCTGACCATCACCTAGTCAATCCTAATCTCGTATCCATCAGCGAACTCCAAGATCTTCTTGCTTGTGAAGTTGGCCCCGTTGTCTTGGATGATGGTGTTGGGCACACCGAACCGGTAGACAATATCAAGGAAGAACTTGACGGCCTTCTAGGAGTCGGTTTTGGTGATGGGTTTTGCCTCAACCCACATGGTGAACCTGTCCACCACGATGAGCAAGTGAGTGGAACCACCAGGGGCCTTCTTGAGAGGCTCGACCATGTCGAGACCCCAAACCACAAATGGCCAGGTAAGGGGGATACTCTTAAGGGTCTGCACTGGCAAGTGGGTTTGGCGAGCATCGAACTGACACCCTTGCATGTGCGGACAACTTCCTCCGCATTGCGCAGTGCCGTAGGCCAGTAGAACCCTTGGCAGAAAGCTTTGCTGACCAGTGACCGTGGGGCCGTGTGGTCCCTGCCGATGCCAGCATGGATCTCCAGAAGGAGTTCCTTGCCTTGTTGTGTTAGGATGCATTTCATGAGCATTCCTATCCCCGATGGGCTGCATTTGTAAAGTTCGCCATCGATGATAACAAAACATCTTGGCGCATCGAGCAATCCTTCATGCCTTAGTTCTGTCAGCTGGGAGGACCTCGTTAAGGAGGTAGGCCAGGAGAGGTGCCCTCCAGTCGGGGTTGTTTACCGCTGCGTCAGCTACTGGAGTCGTAACCTCCATCGGAAGGCAGTGGGCCCCCCTGAGCCCTTGGTTGGGGGATGCCTGGCCGGGAGGTACCGGACTGGGGCCCCCGTGCATCGGGTTGGACGGCCTCTGAGGTAAGTCTGGCTTAATGCGGATTGAAGGCACATGGAGATTGTTGATGAAGACCCCGCTGGGAACGGGATCCCGCTAGGCCGCCATCTTGGCGAGTGCATCAGCGTCATTGTTGTCCTTCCACAGGTCGTGATGCAGCTCGATTCCCTGGAACCTGTCATCCAGTTTGCAGACCTCCTGGCAGTATGCGTTCATGAGGGAGCTTTCGCAGTTAGATTCCTTCATGACTTGGTCTACCACCAGCTTGGAGTTACTACAGGCGTAGAGTCGGTTGCTCCAAGCTCAACAGCAATACAGAGGCTGTTGATAAGGCCCTCGTATTCAATGACGTTGTTTGAGGCCAGGAAGTGGAGGCGGATCGTGTAGTGGAGCTTGTTCCCCTTGGGTGAGATCAGCACTACACCGGCCCCCACACCGGGTCCCATGACTGACCCGTCAAAATACAAGGTCCAGTATTCGTGGGCAATGTCTGGACTCGGGGTTTGGACCTCTATCCACTCGTCCACGAAGTCAGCCAAGGTTTGCGACTTGATGGCAGTGCAGGGGGCATACTTGATGTCGTAGCCCATGAGCTTGAGTGCCCATTTGGAGATCCGTCCTATAGCGTCACGGCTGTAGATGACCTCCCCGAGCAGGAATTAGGTGACAACAGTGACCTCATGGTCGGTGAAATAGTGTTGCAGCTTCTTATTCGCTATGAGCATGGCATATAAGAGCTTCTGCACCTGTGTGTAGCGGGCCTTGGTCTCGGTAAATACCTCGCTGACAAAGTACACCAGTCGTTGAACCTTCAGCGCATGGCCCAGTTCCTCCCTTTTGACTACAAGAGCGGCGCTGACCACGTGGGTAGTTGCCGCGAGGTAAAGAAGGTGAGGTTCACGTCGCTCAGGAGCAGCGAGGACTGGGGCCGAGGTTAGCAACACTTTAAGGCTATACAAGGCTTACTGAGCCTCCTCCATCCAAACGAACGTATCTGATTTTTTGAGGAGCTTGTAGAGGGGAATCCCCCGCTCGCTCAATCGGGATATGAACCTCACGTTGCGTATGGGGCCCATTTTGGTGATGGCCATGATTTTTTTGGGGTCGGCTTTGATTCCATGCTCGAACAATATGTATCCGAGCACCTTCCCCTTCGGAACGCCGAAAGTGCATTTTTCGAGATTCAATTTGATGCTGAACCTTCGTAGGTGGCATCCAGCATGGCGATCAGATCACCTGCGCTAGGCGCTTTCACCACAACATCGTCCATGTAGACGGCGACTATGGGTTTCGGCGGCTCGAGCTAGTTGGGCTGCCAAGATGGATTGATCTGATCCGCAAAACATCTCTGCATGCAACGCTGGTGGGTGGCGCCAGCATTTTTCAGGCCAAACGGCATGGTGACGTAGCAGTACATGCCGAATGGGGTGATGAAAAGAGGTCATGAGCTGGTCGGACTCTTTCATCGCGATCTGGTGATAGCCCAAGTAGGCATCCAGAAAAGAGAGGATTTCGCAACCCGATGTGGAATTGACTATCTGGTCTATGCATGACAAAGGGAATGGATCCTTGGGACACGCCTTGTTGAGGCCAGTATAGTCAACACATATTCTCCATTTCCCATTCTTCTTTTTTACAACGAAGGGTTTGGCAAGGCAGTCGAAGTGATACACTTCCTTGATGAAACTAGCTATGAGGAGCTTGGCGATCTCCTCGCCTATGGCCCTACGCCTCTCATCATCGAAACAGCGTAGGTGTTGGTGCACGGGCTTGGAACCCGGCCTAATGCGGAGCTCGTGCTCGGTGACCTACCTCGGGATGCCTGGCATGTCAAAGGGCTTCCATGCAAAGGCATCACCATTGGCATGCAAAAAGTCAACGAGCGCGCTTTCCTATTTGGTCGGGAGCTAGGTCCCGATCCACACGGTCTTGGTCGGATCTTAGGGGTCGACCTCGACCGCTTTGGTATCTTGGGTCGAGTGGAAGGCGATGGACGAGGTTAGCTCGGTGCGGTCGGGAGCATCCTCCACCACTGCTTCATGAAGCCTCTCAAGCTCAGCGGAGTTGGTGATGACGGTGGTGAGCTCGAAGTGCTGGTGGCTACAGGTGTACGCTTGTTCAAAAGAGCCGCTCACCATGATGACGCCGTTTGGTCCTGGCATCTTCAGCTTTAGGTAGGTGTAGTTGGGGACCGCCATGAACTTGGTGTAGCACAGATGTGGCAGAACCAACCTGAATTACACCGGCTCAAGTACGCGAGTCCTTTCTGGAGGGCTACCTCGTGCTTCAAATGGTATAATCCTATTGGCCTGTCGGGTAACGTCCCGATAAACCACCGAACGCAGGATCCAACAAGGTACCTCACACGAAGGTGAGTCCAGAGATATAAGGCCAATGCATTTTACACCACAGGCAGTTATATTACCATAATATACAAAACATCATTTGTTCTCACAAAGGAAATTATTACAAAACAAGTTTAAGTCTTAAGATAAAGCAGCGGAGTTTGAAAAGCGTAAACATTGTACATGACGTTATTACAGATATCATGCTAGCCCTGGCATGATATCACTCAGCGGAATCGGTGTTGGTCGGGGACGGATCCCACTCCACCGACCAACCATCAGGCAAAGGGTAGGGCCACGGTGTAATGAAAGTGGGCTCATCGGTTAAATTACCTGAGAAAAATCAACAAAAGCAAGGCTGAGTATACTAATACTCAGCAAGACTTACCCGGAATTGGGTATATCTTAGCCCATAACTAGACTCATGATGGCTTTTAGCTTTGGGTAGGGTTTTCAGCCGAAAAGCAACAAAGAGTAGATCCTTATTTTCAGCTTTTAACTTTCAGGTTCTAGTTGATTAACCATTCTAGGTAAGCACCTATGACTAGTCAAACATGGTAGAATTTTAACTCAAACATCATCTTAGATAATCATATAATTACTCTTGTTGCTCTATGTGATAAAAGGGGATAAGCAGTCTCATACATCGTGAGAGGCGGACGATTCTGAATCGAGATTCAACCCTTGCAAGGTAAACCTAACACACACGCTTGGAACACCACAGGGTCGTTCCGAAGCAACCGTTTGCCTTTCATTCCGACTCGTGGATCAGGGCCACCACAAGCGACTGCAGGTCATACGCACATTCAAAGTGCAGGACGTACGTCTGTAGCGCGACTACAAAACCCGTACTCCTGGTTGCCCAGCAACACGTATGCCTACACGTCGAACAAAGTAACCAAAAAGAAGCAAATACATGTGGTGGGAGGTATGTCCACTCCTCGGGCCGATCGGTTACTAGGCTTACCGCTTACCATATTTCACGGCATGTGGCTAGTACTTTCAAACGCTTAACCACCGCTACCACACACTGCGACCTTATCAAATTCCACAACACAGATGGGGTATCATCTCAACTATGATACCTCACAATTCCCGTCCGTCATCCTTATAGTGATAACAGGAATGTAAACATTACAACTCCTATATCGCGCGAGTGACAGGAAATCACTCGACTTCTACCGGTCCTAATAGCATAGCAGCTAGTCGTACTCAAGTTCTAGTGTTCAATACATTGGTTCCTGGAACAATGCAACTAAGGTTTCCAAACAACTTCTAAGAACTTAATGCATAAAGATATATATAAATAATATAGGTTGCAGTGTAGTAAAGTAGGGGTTATGTCCGGGGCTTGCCTTCGCTGGTGGGGCTGGGGTTAATCAAATTATTTTCTTCCGAACCTTGGTTCGGGGCTTCAGAGAAATCCGCGACGAGAGTTTCGGGGTCTTCAGAATAACCTCCTTCTTGTTCCGAGATCAGCTGATAATCCCCGTCGGCGAGAGTGGTCGATTCTACATGATATGCAAAATGAAGTTTAATGGATGCATACATTTGTAGTTCAGTTCACGATAAAGTTGCAATCTAAATAAAGGGCATTACATATTGACAATCAACTTAACTACCCTGCACTGGGCAGTCATTTATCGAGTACTAACTAAACTAACTAGTCTCGTTAGGCAACCGGGGGGGGGGGTTACCCTAAACATCCAATTTAACTAGATTAGGTAGCGTATCTAATTACCTTAAGCAACACTACACACACTTAGCAATTTCTATTTATTTTATTAGTTAAACATTGTAATTAATTTTAGGTTATTATATAATTATGGTTAACCTTGAATTAATTTTAGACAAATTGTAATTTAGTAAAATTAAATTAATACTTATGAAAATTACCCTAAGTGGGTTTAATTGAAATAACATTACTCTAAATAGTTTATACCATAGATAATTAGAACAACTCACTTAATTAAACAATATGTTTAACTTAAATAATTTTTACAGTGCAAGATAGTTCAAAACAGGAGCTACCAAATTTACTAAGCATAGATTGATATTTGATATATTTACTGGAGTTTTATTGGATTTTTATTCTAAAAGGAACTAAGTTACCAATTTAAACAAGATCAACATTGAAATTTCAAGATGCAATTATATCTGAGGTTTTACACTAAAATTAGAGTTCAAATTTTAAGGGCATCATAAACTACTCAAGACTAACATTTCAGAAAAGTTTCATAATTTTTCATGCATAAAAAATATTATTTAGGAATTACCTTTGAATCTAAGCTTGAATTTTATAACTCAAGTTATATTAGGCTTCTGATTCTCTAATTTTTATGATGGATCATACTTATAAAGATCAAGTCAGGGTAGAAATTTCATCCCTAAATATGCACAGATGCTTTTGAAATCAATTTGTGAAGCTTTCATGAACATATGACAAAAGTAACAAAATACTCTAGCTAGAGGGCTGATCTATGCTTCAAAAACTTACACAGGGCTACTTACATCACCTACAACACTTGCTCCAAAAACCAACAGCAGTAAAGCTAAAGATCATAAGATTTAATTAAACATCCTTTTACTTGTATTTAGAATACAGAACAAACTAAGCACTTTCATAACTTGACTGTGAAATAAAAGTTGTAGAACTCATCATAAGAATTCTAACCCAACAAGTTTTGTATTTTTCTGATTTTTCTATGATTTTCTACACCTTTTTGAACTTCACTGATTTAAAGGAGAGGGAGGAATTGAAACTTTGCAGAAAGGACCCTAGAAACTTTAAAATGTTTGCAATGTGGCCCTTGGCCGGAGTCAGAGCGGGGAACACAGCTTTGACCGTCGATTCCGGCGAGGTTGGTCGCCGGCGGCGGGGAAGAAGAGGGGGAACAGCACGA
Organism: Panicum hallii; assembly: GCF_002211085.1. Lineage (NCBI taxonomy): Eukaryota > Viridiplantae > Streptophyta > Magnoliopsida > Poales > Poaceae > Panicum > Panicum hallii. The sequence goes on along the minus strand of NC_038050.1, from coordinate 37,754,920 downwards.
GTGAGTTGAGGGCAACCTTCTGGAAGTCTTGGATGGGATCGGGGAGGTCCGTACGGGCCTGCCCACGGTGAGGCCGAGGCGGCGGCCGGGACGAATGGCGCGGCGGCGCTCCGGTGGCCGAGCAGGGAGAAAGGTTGGCCGGACAGCTGCGCGAGGACGCGGTGGAGCTAAAGGCAAGGTTGGTGCGGGCGGAGCAGCTGCGGAGGAGTGGGGCGACGGTGAGCTCGTGCTCGCCGGCGTTCGGACGGCGATGGCGATGGCGTTCCGTGGGCTAAAGACGAGGAAATGGTGAACTGATGGTTGGAATAGGTCGAGGAGGTCCTAGTGGTATTGATGCGTTCACAAACATAGGAGTTGGGCACTGCTTTGGAGCCCGCCACGGCGGCAGCTCGGTGGCGGCCGAACGGCGATGGCATGCGCGTGGCAAGCGCGGGGAATGCCAGAAAGGGAGGGGAGTAGAAGTGGAGAAGGCAAGGGGCGACGCGTGGAAGATAAATCCAGCAGGAGGTGGTGCTCGGGAAGCTGCGCCGGCGGTGGGCGGCGGCGGCAGAAGCAGAGCAGAGGAGAAGCAGCGGTGCCAGAGGAGGAAGAAGGCAGACAGGAGTCAGAAGGACTCATTTGTAATTCCCAAAAAGTCCAGGGACCCCTCTGTAAAGAAAGAATTCCCGTTGATACAAAAGCCTAGTGAGAAAAGTGTCTAAAGCAAAGTTGTAGGGAATTGCAAATACTACAAGAATGCTTTAGAGCTCGAGTTCAAAATCTCAAAGGGTACGGTTTTATTTTGAACTTTTGAACGCAACTTAATTTATAAACTTTGTGTTACAATTTAAACAAAATGCTCCAATGTTTGGGGTCACTTTGTAAGGTTTTTCTGCAGTAATCATGACTAGTTCTTTTTACACTTTAGCCCTTAGGTAAACTAAGTCTTACTTTTATCTTTCAACCATTTTATATGTAAGTCCTTATATCTTCGTATTAATCACATAAAGGTCATTAGTTTCATATAAGGTCTATTTCCCTTAGGTTTATTTAACTTTTGCTCTTTTCTTTTCTATAGCCATCTGAATTTGACACTTAAGAACATGTTCACACACTTGCACACAAGAATTTATAAAACTCATAGTTTACAAATATACCCCTATTGCTTTGTACAACTTGTATATATACCATATCATGTATCCATACAATACATCCAAACTTACTATCTCATTGTCTAACTACCGGAATATTACAACAGACGCCCGAGGATGGCGTGGTATGACCCCTCGAAATCCACCACCTCAAAGATCAGGGTCCCGGTGTGGAAGTTGCCATGGTCACTGAACGTGACAGGCAGGTCTATGTTCCCCAGGGATGATACCGAGGAAGGGGAAAATAGAGGTACGTAGCTTGGACCGCGAGATGCCCATGGCATCGAGGGTCTCAACATATAAAATGTTGAGGCTGCTGCCCCCGTCCATCAGCACCTTGGTCAGGCGCTTGTTGCCGACGATGGGGTCGACAACGAGCGGGCAGCTCCCCAGTCAAGGAACGCTAGGAGGATGGTTGCCCCGATCGAAGGTGATCGCAGTGCTTGACCAACGGAGGAACTTGGGGATGGCATTCCTGGTGCGCAGACTTCCTGGAGGAAAATCTTATGTTGACGCTTAGAGTAGTTGTCCTCAGAACCTACGAAGATCATGAGGCAGCCATCCAGCTCGGGAAGCTGCCCCTGTCCTTGGCTGGCGCCCCATGATTTTTGGACGCCTCCTTGTTGCAGTCCTCGCCCATGCGCTTGCTAGGCTGACCTAGCATGCGCTTGAGGAGCTCGCAGTCCTTGAGCTTGTGCTTGACAGGGTAGCCATGATTGGTGCATGGCTTTTGTGGCAGAACCAACCTGAATTATACCGGCTCAAGTACGTGAGTCCACTCCCGAGGGCTCCAACGTGCTTCAAACGGTATAATCCCTTGGCCTGTCAGGTAACGTCCCGATAAACCACCGATACACAGGACCAAATAAGATTACCTCACACGAAGGTGAGTCCAGAGATACATTCACCATCACATTTTACATCACAGGGAATTACATTACAAGGGTTTCCAAAAGAGGTACGAAATTTCAGGTTTAAAGAAAAGATTACATACTATTAAAAACTATGGTTTTTAGCAGCGGAAAATATACGCGATGATTACAACTCGTCGTTAAGACGCATGTCATGCTAAGCCCGAGCACGACATCGCTCGATATCACCAGTGCTGGCCGGGGACGGATCCCATTCCACGGACCAACCTTCTGAAGGCGCACAGGACCAGGGCAAGGGAAAAGTAGGATCTTCAAGACATAACCTGCAAAACATATAACTAGCAAGGCTGAGTATACTAATACTCAGCAAGGCTTACCCGGGATTGGGTATACTTAGCCCATAACTAGACTTATGAGAGCTTATAATGGTTCTGGGTTTAGTTTCAGCTGAAAAGCAACAAAGAATAGATCCTTAACTTCAAGTTTTAGCTTTCAGATTCTAGTTAATTATCCATTCTAGGTAAGCACCTATAACTACTCAAGCATGGTAGGATCTTTATCTCAATCATCAGTATTACTCATCATATAGTTGCTCTTGTTACTCTGTGTGATAAAGGGATTAAGTAGTCTCAATCATCGTGAGAGGCGGACGATTCGAATCGAATTTAACCTTGCAAGGTGAACCTAACACACACGCTTGGAACACCACAGGGTTGTTCCGAAGCAACCGTTTGCCTTTCATTCCGACTCGTGGATCAGATCCACCACAAGCGACTGCAGGAACATACGCACACCCAATGTGTGCAGGACATACGTCTGTAGCACGACTACAAAACCCGTATTCCTGGTTGCCCTTGCAACACGTATTTCCTCAGTCGAACATAAGTAACCAGAAGAAGCAAATCGAGTGGTGGGAGGTATGTCCACTCCTCGGACCGATTGGCTACTAGGCTTACCGCTCACCCATAACTCACGGTATGTGGTTAGTACTTTCAAACGCTTAACCCCGATCGGCACACACCGCGACCTTATCAAATTCAACAACACAGACGGGGTATCATCTCAACTATGATACCTCACAAAACTCCCGTCCGGCATCCTTATAGTGATAACAGGAATGTAAACATTACAACTCCTATATCGCGCGAGTGACAGGAAATCACCCGACTTCTACCGGCCCTATTAGCATAGCAGCTAGCCGGACTCAAACACTAGTATTCAATACATCGGTTCCTAGGAAAATGCAACTAGGGTTTCAAGCAATACCTAAGAACTTAATGCATAGAATATGTAAATAGATATAAAGTGCAGTGTAATTAAAATAGTAGGTTATGTCCGGGGCTTGCCTTTACTGGCGGGGCTGGGGTTAGTCAAGTTAATAACGTCCGAACTTTGGTTCGGGCCTTCCGAGAATTCCCTGACGAAGTCCTTAGGGTCTTCAGAACAACCTCCTTCCGGTTCCAGGATTAGCTGGTAACTTCCGTCAGCGAGGAAGAGATCGAGTCTACATGATATGCAAGATGGAGTTCAATGGATGCATACAATTTCATTTCAATTCACGATAAAGTTGCAATCCAAATAAAGGAACATTACATTATGACAAACAATCTAACTACCCTGTACTGGGCAGTCATTCATCGGGTATCAACCAAACTAACTAGTTACGTTAAGCAACAGGGTGGGTTACCCTAAACATCTATACTAATCTCATTAGGTAGCATGTTTGGTTATTTAATGGGTTGGTGTATAGGTCTTGGCCGTAACCGATGAGGATGCATCAGGTTTAGCCGATTGACGTGCTTTGGTCATGTCTAACAGAGGTGTGTCTACTGTGCGATCTTACTGATTCAAGGTTGTGTACTTTGGTCTGGGTAGCCGATTGACAGGTGCACTGGTTTTCTAATTGATCGATGAAAACATCGATCACTTTAGCAGAGTGATGCTTCTTAAAGCAGTTATGTCTTAATTGAAATGTGCTTAAAGGTTATCCTAGGTAACTAGGTGTGGTTGCATTGGCTGGATTACGTCAACACAACAATTGAGTGCCGTACAGCCGATAGGGTTAGCTAAGTTAGACTTATTTCAAGAATTAGGTGTAACAGAACACTAATATTAAACTAGGTTGGTGAGACCACAAGTGCGAAACTAGTCTAACGAGAATGTGGCCGATAGGTGTATAGTTGATGGGTTGTACGTGACTGACTTCTTAGCCGACAAATCGGCAGGTGGAAGTGTGCCGGTAAAGATTGGAAAACTAAGAATTGATCGGACACAATTGACCTATATAGAAAACAACTAAAATCAGCTTGGATTAGCCGAAAGCAAGAATCTTAAGATCTAGTGTGAAACTCAGATAAATCGGCTGTTTAACAAAGGTTCACACATAGCCGATTCACATTTTAATCTGACAGAGTACCTAGCCGATAGGTATGTAGTCGTTAAGTGTATCCTAAAGTATGTGATCGATAAAGGCCGGGGTGTGCTGATTTTACAGAAAAGGTCCTAGCAAGATTAAAATCTACAAACAAATATTTCATCAACTACAACACAAAGGCACTTAAATTCCATAGCTAAAGAGCAGGAAAAGACTTGAAAATTTTTACACAAGGCTAAACAAGAAGGACACAAGCTATATTTCAAAGATTAGCTACAATCCAATAGGTTAACACTTAAGAACTTATGGTACAAAAAGGGAACCTAAGCTCTGAATCATTTACATTCAATTCATGATTATAGCATTGATTTAATTGAAAACAGGAATTAAAATATTTCAAGTTTAAATTAAGTTCAAAATTGAATGTGAACCTTAAATAATTAGAGTTATAAAGTTTTGAAAACTTAAACACAGCTTATTGTGTATTTAAAAGATTTTGATTAAAAGATCTAATTAGATAAGCTTCACTGAAAAGATTTAGTTAATTGTATTATAAACAAATTGAATTAATCCAAGATAAATATTAAAACATAAATTAGAGTTAAATTCAGATTTAGATTTGAATTTAAACTTTTTGAGTAAAGAATGTTATAAGATTTTGAATATTTAAAAATAGATTACTTCATAATTCATGATTAAGAGATCTAATTGATTAAAGTTTAAAAGGTATGCTTAGCAAATTTTTGCTCAAAATAATTTGAAATGGTTATCTTAAAAGAAATTAAATTATATCATGAATTTAGATTTGAAGATTTTATATCACTTTATATGTCATCTATAGAAATTTGTATATCAAAAATCATGATCACAAAGTTAACCTATAAGGTTAAAATTGGAATTATGGATTGGATATTACATTTCCATGTCTTAGATTCAACATTGATTCAAAACTATTTGGTTTCAAATCAAACTCACTTAATAGAAGTTATAGAGTTCAAAACCTAGTTTCAAACAAAACTGGTTTTGTAATTTTTGGAATTTCCTACAATTCTCTATTGAATTTACAAGTCAAAAATATCACTCACATGAAATAACAAACATCCATTTACTTTTATTCTAAATACAGTACAAACTATCTATTTTCACAGCATGGTCATAAAACAAAAGTGATAGAATTTGAAATGAAGATTCAAGTCCAACTGGTTTCACATTTTTTTGAATTTTCTACGATTTTCTAGGAATTTTCAAAGTTCAGCACATTGGAAAAGAAGAAGACCCAAAAATTTTCATTTAGACCCTTGGAAAGAGTTCAATCTTCGCGAACAGGTCCCTCTGCCATTGCCGGCCGGAGCGAGCTCGGTTTGGGCTCCAATCCGGTGAAGGGGAGGCTCGGGTAGCAGGGGAGAGGGAGTGGGGAGCAAGAGGAAACCGCGACGTACTCATTTGGGGGCTTGGCCGGGCTTGGGGAGGCCGGAAAGATGGTCGCCGGCGGTGGGCAGTGCGGTGGCGGCGGGGCGGCACTGGGAGCAGAGCTCCGGCGAGGGGGAGGCGCAAGGGAGTGGGGGATTAGCTTCAGGAGGTCCTAGGGCCGCTATTTATAGAGAGGAGGAGGTACGGGAGGGGCCGCAAGGGCGAAGTCGGCGGCTCGGGTGGGCGGCGCACATGGCTCGGCAGGCGGCGGCAGACGCGTGGGGGCGCGAGGAGAGGCCACGGGAGCGGGCTAGGGCGACGGGCAGGGCTAGGGCGGCGCCTGGGAGTGAGGGGAGCGAGGGGGGCTGCACTGCCGGCTTGGATCCTGGGAATTGCGGCGCCGGCACAGTAAAACAGGGGAGCAGAGGAAGCAGCCAGAGGTAGAAGAAGAGTGGGAGAGCGCCAAGGACCTGTCTGCAATTTGCAAAAACTTCAAGGGCCCGGAAGTAAAACTAAATTTCCCACTGCTACAAGGCTCTAATGAAGAAATGGCCAAAATGAAAGTTGTACAACTTTTCAAGCTCTACAACTTTGCTTTAGGGTTTAAGTTCAAAAACTAAAAGTATGCAACTCTATTTTGAAATTTTGGACTAACTTTAAGTTTTCTAAAGATTTGTCCTTGTTACATATTTTACACACAACTTGGGCCTAAATGCAAGTTTTCAAAGCTATCATGATTACTTGCATTCTTATAATTTGGCCCCTAGTAACTTTTGAAAATTACTTTTGTAAATCAAATATTTGCGTAAAAGGACTTATACTTTTATAAAATTACATAAATACCCTTGTTTTTACCACTTTACCCAAAATTTTTACATACTTCAACATACACATTTCCAATAAAACTTTTGGATAAATAAATATATATTTTTACAAGGGTTAAAACAAGGAAAACATGTTTACAAAACCACTTTCACTTATTTTGAAATTACCCTAATCCAAATACATGTTGCAAAAACAACCCTATGTTTTTCTGTAATTACAAAAATACCCTTTTTACTTGTACTTTAAATTTTCAACAGTTTCACACAAACACACAAAAGTTTTACACTAACAAGCGTACACTTCACACTATCAAATTATAAGCCTAGCTTACAGATACATGAACTGTCACAGCCTTCCCCCCTAAAAAGAATCTCGTCCCGAGATTCGGATGTAAGGCTCTGAAGGGAAGAGAAGCAAATCACCCATTAAAAATGGCAAGAAGCAATCGCACTAGAGAAGATTGAAGTTGATGACGAGAGCATGGCGAGATGAGTATAACGAGAGTATGAAGAGATTGTACATAGGTGAGTTTGACAAGATAAAAGATTGTACATGAGGACGAAACTCATGGATAACAAATAAGGATGGTATAAGGGTTTGACAAAATGATGTTTGAAGTATTTTTGCTGAGAGTTTATTACTTAAATAATTTAGAGGATGTTGATTGTAAAACATGCCTATTTATACTGATGCAATCAAGGGATAATGATAAAATGCTCCAATTCAAAGTGTAATGCTGGATATATATACCCATGAATGTGATGCACTGTTTGAGATGAGGATGCAATACGAGGATGAAGGATTCCATGCACGATCAAGATGGTGCATATGACACAATGCAATTATCATGATGTTGACCAAATGATGCATACAGTATGATGCAAGGATGATGATACTTGCAATGTATGCACGTATGAAATGCATGAAATATGATGCATATTGCTATCATAAGTTTATGATGCACACGACTCGCACCCTGCAACCGTTCTCTCGTAACTAACACCTGGGTAGTTCTATATCCTTAAGTGAGGATCAAAAGTTAGGACACTAGTAAGGTTGCATAAAAGGGGATTGCAGTGGGGTTACGTCACATAGACCTAGTCACCAGTGCGCTCCTAATGGCTCAGTTATGTGGCTGCAGCACACCTGAGGCCTTAGGTTCCGACACGGCATCATGGTCATGTGATTAAACACCACCACAAAAGAGGAATAACAACCTTGTAGTGCCAACAGCAACAAGATAGACTTAGGAACCCAAAGACAACCCAAGGTTGTACTGGGTGCACACTCGTTAGTTAGTCTACGGGTTTTCGATGATGATGCAACACCATGCACTAACCAAAGATGATATATGCTATGATGCATGACATTTGCCGGAAATTTTGTATCCAGAAGTAGCTATGGTCATACATCTTTTTAATTTATCCAAAATCATCTGAGCAAAAATGGAAGGTGTAGTTTTCAGATGTTGTAACCAGAATAGCCAACGATATCAGGTACAACACCAAGAAAGGATAGATAGACCACTAGATAATGGATTGAAGGATTTGATGATAACCATCAAGGTTTAACCATCAAAGGAGAAGTTCAATGGTTCTGTCGAAACAGATTTAAGGCAAGATCAGGGGTTTGATTTGGCTGTCAAGCTAAGATTGGTGATAGAGCTCAAACATAATCCAATCCAATTGATTCACAAAAGACTATCTTAACTCTAAGTTAACCTAGCATATTACGTTAACTCTTAGAACACAAAGTCTAGGCAGGCATTCAAATACAAGCACATGTTTCAGTACATCAACGTAACAACAAGGCAATCAGGTCAATCCAAGATATCATGATGCATGCACGTTCTACACGTCCTCACAAACAAAATAACTGCCAAGTAATCTTGGTCTTACGTGGTTAGTTACGGTGGCATCATATAAATACATCTCTCCCTATATATATATATTAGTCGTTCTTACATTCAAGCTTACGCAACGAGGTTAGCATACCTGCAGAAAATCACAATATATATATATGTTGAACCTTTCATGCCAGCATGTCATGAAAGCGTCCCCAAACATTACTGTTCACTATAGAAACAGCATCTGTACAATTACCGCCGTACAGACAACGTTAACATACGTCGTCGAGACAACGTATTCATGGGGGGTACCGCAAAATGCGGGGATATGAACAGCGATCGCCATATCCTGCGCCGAACCATATACTCCCAATGTAGTCAACCGAGGTTGGTACATTGGCAGCATCTCAAGTAGGCCACTGCTTGAGAAACAGCGTTCGGTTCGCATCACCGACGGGAAGGCCAAGCTCCCTCAGTTGGCTGAGGATCCTTACCTTCTTACCTCCGTACGTAGATGTCGTTACAGAATATAAGATTGAGTTGTACATGAATTTAGGTTTTGACAGAAAAGTAATGCTGGTAGTTAGGGTTATACATATATATATATAGCCACCTCTACTTCCCTCATAAACATTACCCTAGGGCTTTACGTTCTAAGCTCAATCCTTAACGAATCCAACGCGGTTTTACCAAATACTTTGTTGGTCAAACTTTATACTGAAAGCATTTTTAAGGTAAAATGTATCTCCAAAGTAACCTTATAGCTCTGATACCAGCTGTGGCAGAACCAACCTGAATTATACCGGCTCAAGTACGTGAGTCCACTCCCGAGGGCTCCAACGTGCTTCAAACGGTATAATCCCTTGGCCTGTCGGGTAACGTCCCGATAAACCACCGATACACAGGACCAAATAAGGTTACCTCACACGAAGGTGAGTCCAGAGATACATTCACCATCACATTTTACATCACAGGGAATTACATTACAAGGGTTTCCAAAAGAGGTACGAAATTTCAGGTTTAAAGAAAAGATTACATACTATTAAAAACTATGGTTTTTAGCAGCGGAAAACATACGCGATGATTACAACTCGTCGTTAAGACGCATGTCATGCTAAGCCCGAGCATGACATCGCTCGATATCACTAGTGCTGGCCGGGGACGGATCCCATTCCACGGACCAACCTTCTGAAGGAGCACAGGACCAGGGCAAGGGAAAAGTAGGGTCTTCAAGACATAACCTGCAAAACATATAACTAGCAAGGCTGAGTATACTAATACTCAGCAAGGCTTACCCGGGATTGGGTATACTTAGCCCATAACTAGACTTATGAGAGCTTATAATGGTTCTGGGTTTAGTTTCAGCTGAAAAGCAACAAAGAATAGATCCTTAACTTCAAGTTTTAGCTTTCAGATTCTAGTTAATTATCCATTCTAGGTAAGCACCTATAACTACTCAAGAATGGTAGGATCTTTATCTCAATCATCAGTATTACTCATCATATAGTTGCTCTTGTTACTCTGTGTGATAAAGGGATTAAGTAGTCTCAATCATCGTGAGAGGCGGACGATTCGAATCAAATTTAACCTTGCAAGGTGAACCTAACACACACGCTTGGAACACCACAGGGTTGTTCCGAAGCAACCGTTTGCCTTTCATTCCGACTCGTGGATCAGATCCACCACAAGCGACTGCAGGAACATACGCACACCCAATGTGTGCAGGACATACGTCTGTAGCGCGACTACAAAACCCGTATTCCTGGTTGCCCTTGCAACACGTATTTCCTCAGTCGAACATAAGTAACCAGAAGAAGCAAATCGAGTGGTGGGAGGTATGTCCACTCCTCGGGCCGATTGGCTACTAGGCTTACCGCTTACCCATAACTCACGGTATGTGGTTAGTACTTTCAAACGCTTAACCCCGATCGGCACACACCGCGACCTTATCAAATTCAACAACACAGACGGGGTATCATCTCAACTATGATACCTCACATAACTCCCGTCCGGCATCCTTATAGTGATAACAGGAATGTAAACATTACAACTCCTATATCGCGCGAGTGACAGGAAATCACCCGACTTCTACCGGCCCTATTAGCATAGCAGCTAGCCGGACTCAAACACTAGTATTCAATACATCGGTTCCTAGGAAAATGCAACTAGGGTTTCAAGCAATACCTAAGAACTTAATGCATAGAATATGTAAATAGATATAAAGTGCAGTGTAATTAAAATAGTAGGTTATGTCCGGGGCTTGCCTTTACTGGCGGGGCTGGGGTTAGTCAAGTTAATAACGTCCGAACTTTGGTTCGGGCCTTCCGAGAATTCACTGACGAAGTCCTTAGGGTCTTCAGAACAACCTCCTTCCGGTTCCAGGATTAGCTGGTAACTTCCGTCAGCGAGGAAGAGATCGAGTCTACATGATATGCAAGATGGAGTTCAATGGATGCATACAATTTCATTTCAATTCACGATAAAATTGCAATCCAAATAAAGGAACATTACATTATGACAAACAATCTAACTACCCTGTACTGGGCAGTCATTCATCGGGTATCAACCAAACTAACTAGTTACGTTAAGCAACAGGGCGGGTTACCCTAAACATCTATACTAATCTCATTAGGTAGCATGTTTGGTTATTTAATGGGTTGGTGTATAGGTCTTGGCCGTAACCGATGAGGATGCATCAGGTTTAGCCGATTGACGTGCTTTGGTCATGTCTAACAGAGGTGTGTCTACTGTGCGATCTTACTGATTCAAGGTTGTGTACTTTGGTCTGGGTAGCCGATTGACAGGTGCACTGGTTTTCTAATTGATCGATGAAAACATCGATCACTTTAGCAGAGGGATGCTTCTTAAAGCAGTTATGTCTTAATTGAAATGTGCTTAAAGGTTATCCTAGGTAACTAGGTGTGGTTGCATCGGCTGGATTACGTCAACACAACAATTGAGTGCCGTACAGCCGATAGGGTTAGCTAAGTTAGACTTATTTCAAGAATTAGGTGTAACAGAACACTAATATTAAACTAGGTTGGTGAGACCACAAGTGCGAAACTAGTCTAACGAGAATGTGGCCGATAGGTGTATAGTTGATGGGTTGTACGTGACTGACTTCTTAGCTGACAAATCGGCAGGTGGAAGTGTGCCGGTAAAGATTGGAAAACTAAGAATTGATCGGACACAATTGACCTATATAGAAAACAACTAAAATCAGCTTGGATTAGCCGAAAGCAAGAATCTTAAGATCTAGTGTGAAACTCAGATAAATCGGCTGTTTAACAAAGGTTCACACATAGCCGATTCACATTTTAATCTGACAGAGTACCTAGCCGATAGGTATGTAGTCGTTAAGTGTATCCTAAAGTATGTGATCGATAAAGGCCGGGGTGTGCTGATTTTACAGAAAAGGTCCTAGCAAGATTAAAATCTACAAACAAATATTTCATCAACTACAACACAAAGGCACTTAAATTCCATAGCTAAAGAGCAGGAAAAGACTTGAAAATTTTTACACAAGGCTAAACAAGAAGGACACAAGCTATATTTCAAAGATTAGCTGCAATCCAATAGGTTAACACTTAAGAACTTATGGTACAAAAAGGGAACCTAAGCTCTGAATCATTTACATTCAATTCATGATTATAGCATTGATTTAATTGAAAACAGGAATTAAAATATTTCAAGTTTAAATTAAATTCAAAATTGAATGTGAACCTTAAATAATTAGAGTTATAAAGTTTTGAAAACTTAAACACAGCTTATTGTGTATTTAAAAGATTTTGATTAAAAGATCTAATTAGATAAGCTTCACTGAAAAGATTTAGTTAATTGTATTATAAACAAATTGAATTAATCCAAGATAAATATTAAAACATAAATTAGAGTTAAATTCAGATTTAGATTTGAATTTAAACTTTTTGAGTAAAGAATGTTATAAGATTTTGAATATTTAAAAATAGATTACTTCATAATTCATGATTAAGAGATCTAATTGATTAAAGTTTAAAAGGTATGCTTAGCAAATTTTTGCTCAAAATAATTTGAAATGGTTATCTTAAAAGAAATTAAATTATATCATGAATTTAGATTTGAAGATTTTATATCACTTTATATGTCATCTATAGAAATTTGTATATCAAAAATCATGATCACAAAGTTAACCTATAGGGTTAAAATTGGAATTATGGATTGGATATTACATTTCCATGTCTTAGATTCAACATTGATTCAAAACTATTTGGTTTCAAATCAAACTCACTTAATAGAAGTTATAGAGTTCAAAACCTAGTTTCAAACAAAACTGGTTTTGTAATTTTTGGAATTTCCTACAATTCTCTATTGAATTTACAAGTCAAAAATATCACTCACATGAAATAACAAACATCCATTTACTTTTATTCTAAATAAAGTACAAACTATCTATTTTCACAGCATGGTCATAAAACAAAAGTGATAGAATTTGAAATGAAGATTCAAGTCCAACTGGTTTCACATTTTTTTGAATTTTCTACGATTTTCTAGGAATTTTCAAAGTTCAGCACATTGGAAAAGAAGAAGACCCAAAAATTTTCATTTAGACCCTTGGAAAGAGTTCAATCTTCGCGAACAGGTCCCTCTGCCATTGCCGGCCGGAGCGAGCTCGGTTTGGGCTCCAATCCGGTGAAGGGGAGGCTCGGGTAGCAGGGGAGAGGGAGTGGGGAGCAAGAGGAAACCGCGACGTACTCATTTGGGGGCTTGGCCGGGCTTGGGGAGGCCGGAAAGATGGTCGCCGGCGGTGGGCAGTGCGGTGGCGGCGGGGGCGGCACTGGGAGCAGAGCTCCGGCGAGGGGGAGGCGCAAGGGAGTGGGGGATTAGCTTCAGGAGGTCCTAGGGCCGCTATTTATAGAGAGGAGGAGGTACGGGAGGGGCCGCAAGGGCGAAGTCGGCGGCTCGGGTGGGCGGCGCACATGGCTCGGCAGGCGGCGGCAGACGCGTGGGGGCGCGAGGAGAGGCCACGGGAGCGGGCTAGGGCGACGGGCAGGGCTAGGGCGGCGCCTGGGAGTGAGGGGAGCGAGGGGGGCTGCACTGCCGGCTTGGATCCTGGGAATTGCGGCGCCGGCACAGTAAAACAGGGGAGCAGAGGAAGCAGCCAGAGGTAGAAGAAGAGTGGGAGAGCGCCAAGGACCTGTCTGCAATTTGCAAAAACTTCAAGGGCCCGGAAGTAAAACTAAATTTCCCACTGCTACAAGGCTCTAATGAAGAAATGGCCAAAATGAAAGTTGTACAACTTTTCAAGCTCTACAACTTTGCTTTAGGGTTTAAGTTCAAAAACTAAAAGTATGCAACTCTATTTTGAAATTTTGGACTAACTTTAAGTTTTCTAAAGATTTGTCCTTGTTACATATTTTACACACAACTTGGGCCTAAATGCAAGTTTTCAAAGCTATCATGATTACTTGCATTCTTATAATTTGGCCCCTAGTAACTTTTGAAAATTACTTTTGTAAATCAAATATTTGCGTAAAAGGACTTATACTTTTATAAAATTACATAAATACCCTTGTTTTTACCACTTTACCCAAAATTTTTACATACTTCAACATACACATTTCCAATAAAACTTTTGGATAAATAAATATATATTTTTACAAGGGTTAAAACAAGGAAAACATGTTTACAAAACCACTTTCACTTATTTTGAAATTACCCTAATCCAAATACATGTTGCAAAAACAACCCTATGTTTTTCTGTAATTACAAAAATACCCTTTTTACTTGTACTTTAAATTTTCAACAGTTTCACACAAACACACAAAAGTTTTACACTAACAAGCGTACACTTCACACTATCAAATTATAAGCCTAGCTTACAGATACATGAACTGTCACAGCCTTCCCCCCTAAAAAGAATCTCGTCCCGAGATTCGGATGTAAGGCTCTGAAGGGAAGAGAAGCAAATCACCCATTAAAAATGGCAAGAAGCAATCGCACTAGAGAAGATTGAAGTTGATGACGAGAGCATGGCGAGATGAGTATAACGAGAGTATGAAGAGATTGTACATAGGTGAGTTTGACAAGATAAAAGATTGTACATGAGGACGAAACTCATGGATAACAAATAAGGATGGTATAAGGGTTTGACAAAATGATGTTTGAAGTATTTTTGCTGAGAGTTTATTACTTAAATAATTTAGAGGATGTTGATTGTAAAACATGCCTATTTATACTGATGCAATCAAGGGATAATGATAAAATGCTCCAATTCAAAGTGTAATGCTGGATATATATACCCATGAATGTGATGCACTGTTTGAGATGAGGATGCAATACGAGGATGAAGGATTCCATGCACGATCAAGATGGTGCATATGACACAATGCAATTATCATGATGTTGACCAAATGATGCATACAGTATGATGCAAGGATGATGATACTTGCAATGTATGCACGTATGAAATGCATGAAATATGATGCATATTGCTATCATAAGTTTATGATGCACACGACTCGCACCCTGCAACCGTTCTCTCGTAACTAACACCTGGGTAGTTCTATATCCTTAAGTGAGGATCAAAAGTTAGGACACTAGTAAGGTTGCATAAAAGGGGATTGCAGTGGGGTTACGTCACATAGACCTAGTCACCAGTGCGCTCCTAATGGCTCAGTTATGTGGCTGCAGCACACCTGAGGCCTTAGGTTCCGACACGGCATCATGGTCATGTGATTAAACACCACCACAAAAGAGGAATAACAACCTTGTAGTGCCAACAGCAACAAGATAGACTTAGGAACCCAAAGACAACCCAAGGTTGTACTGGGTGCACACTCGTTAGTTAGTCTACGGGTTTTCGATGATGATGCAACACCATGCACTAACCAAAGATGATATATGCTATGATGCATGACATTTGCCGGAAATTTTGTATCCAGAAGTAGCTATGGTCATACATCTTTTTAATTTATCCAAAATCATCTGAGCAAAAATGGAAGGTGTAGTTTTCAGATGTTGTAACCAGAATAGCCAACGATATCAGGTACAACACCAAGAAAGGATAGATAGACCACTAGATAATGGATTGAAGGATTTGATGATAACCATCAAGGTTTAACCATCAAAGGAGAAGTTCAATGGTTCTGCCGAAACAGATTTAAGGCAAGATCAGGGGTTTGATTTGGCTGTCAAGCTAAGATTGGTGATAGAGCTCAAACATAATCCAATCCAATTGATTCACAAAAGACTATCTTAACTCTAAGTTAACCTAGCATATTACGTTAACTCTTAGAACACAAAGTCTAGGCAGGCATTCAAATACAAGCACATGTTTCAGTACATCAACGTAACAACAAGGCAATCAGGTCAATCCAAGATATCATGATGCATGCACGTTCTACACGTCCTCACAAACAAAATAACTGCCAAGTAATCTTGGTCTTACGTGGTTAGTTACGGTGGCATC
Organism: Panicum hallii; assembly: GCF_002211085.1. Lineage (NCBI taxonomy): Eukaryota > Viridiplantae > Streptophyta > Magnoliopsida > Poales > Poaceae > Panicum > Panicum hallii. The sequence continues at coordinate 37,739,016 of NC_038050.1, read as the reverse complement.
ATATAAATACATCTCTCCCTATATATATATATTAGTCGTTCTTACATTCAAGCTTACGCAACGAGGTTAGCATACCTGCAGAAAATCACAATATATATATATGTTGAACCTTTCATGCCAGCATGTCATGAAAGCGTCCCCAAATATTACTGTTCACTATAGAAACAGCATCTGTACAATTACCGCCGTACAGACAACGTTAACATACGTCGTCGAGACAACGTATTCACGGGGGGTACCGCAAAATGCGGGGATATGAACAGCGATCGCCATATCCTGCGCCGAACCATATACTCCCAATGTAGTCAACCGAGGTTGGTACATTGGCAGCATCTCAAGTAGGCCACTGCTTGAGAAACAGCGTTCGGTTCGCATCACCGACGGGAAGGCCAAGCTCCCTCAGTTGGCTGAGGATCCTTACCTTCTTACCTCCGTACGTAGATGTCGTTACAGAATATAAGATTGAGTTGTACATGAATTTAGGTTTTGACAGAAAAGTAATGCTGGTAGTTAGGGTTATACATATATATATATAGCCACCTCTACTTCCCTCATAAACATTACCCTAGGGCTTTACGTTCTAAGCTCAATCCTTAACGAATCCAACGCGGTTTTACCAAATACTTTGTTGGTCAAACTTTTATACTGAAAGCATTTTTAAGGTAAAATGTATCTCCAAAGTAACCTTATAGCTCTGATACCAGCTGTGGCAGAACCAACCTGAATTATACCGGCTCAAGTACGTGAGTCCACTCCCGAGGGCTCCAACGTGCTTCAAACGGTATAATCCCTTGGCCTGTCGGGTAACGTCCCGATAAACCACCGATACACAGGACCAAATAAGGTTACCTCACACGAAGGTGAGTCCAGAGATACATTCACCATCACATTTTACATCACAGGGAATTACATTACAAGGGTTTCCAAAAGAGGTACGAAATTTCAGGTTTAAAGAAAAGATTACATACTATTAAAAACTATGGTTTTTAGCAGCGGAAAACATACGCGATGATTACAACTCGTCGTTAAGACGCATGTCATGCTAAGCCCGAGCATGACATCGCTCGATATCACCAGTGCTGGCCGGGGACGGATCCCATTCCACGGACCAACCTTCTGAAGGAGCACAGGACCAGGGCAAGGGAAAAGTAGGGTCTTCAAGACATAACCTGCAAAACATATAACTAGCAAGGCTGAGTATACTAATACTCAGCAAGGCTTACCCGGGATTGGGTATACTTAGCCCATAACTAGACTTATGAGAGCTTATAATGGTTCTGGGTTTAGTTTCAGCTGAAAAGCAACAAAGAATAGATCCTTAACTTCAAGTTTTAGCTTTCAGATTCTAGTTAATTATCCATTCTAGGTAAGCACCTATAACTACTCAAGCATGGTAGGATCTTTATCTCAATCATCAGTATTACTCATCATATAGTTGCTCTTGTTACTCTGTGTGATAAAGGGATTAAGTAGTCTCAATCATCGTGAGAGGCGGACGATTCGAATCAAATTTAACCTTGCAAGGTGAACCTAACACACACGCTTGGAACACCACAGGGTTGTTCCGAAGCAACCGTTTGCCTTTCATTCCGACTCGTGGATCAGATCCACCACAAGCGACTGCAGGAACATACGCACACCCAATGTGTGCAGGACATACGTCTGTAGCGCGACTACAAAACCCGTATTCCTGGTTGCCCTTGCAACACGTATTTCCTCAGTCGAACATAAGTAACCAGAAGAAGCAAATCGAGTGGTGGGAGGTATGTCCACTCCTCGGGCCGATTGGCTACTAGGCTTACCGCTTACCCATAACTCACGGTATGTGGTTAGTACTTTCAAACGCTTAACCCCGATCGGCACACACCGCGACCTTATCAAATTCAACAACACAGACGGGGTATCATCTCAACTATGATACCTCACATAACTCCCGTCCGGCATCCTTATAGTGATAACAGGAATGTAAACATTACAACTCCTATATCGCGTGAGTGACAGGAAATCACCCGACTTCTACCGGCCCTATTAGCATAGCAGCTAGCCGGACTCAAACACTAGTATTCAATACATCGGTTCCTAGGAAAATGCAACTAGGGTTTCAAGCAATACCTAAGAACTTAATGCATAGAATATGTAAATAGATATAAAGTGCAGTGTAATTAAAATAGTAGGTTATGTCCGGGGCTTGCCTTTACTGGCGGGGCTGGGGTTAGTCAAGTTAATAACGTCCGAACTTTGGTTCGGGCCTTCCGAGAATTCCCTGACGAAGTCCTTAGGGTCTTCAGAACAACCTCCTTCCGGTTCCAGGATTAGCTGGTAACTTCCGTCAGCGAGGAAGAGATCGAGTCTACATGATATGCAAGATGGAATTCAATGGATGCATACAATTTCATTTCAATTCACGATAAAATTGCAATCCAAATAAAGGAACATTACATTATGACAAACAATCTAACTACCCTGTACTGGGCAGTCATTCATCGGGTATCAACCAAACTAACTAGTTACGTTAAGCAACAGGGCGGGTTACCCTAAACATCTATACTAATCTCATTAGGTAGCATGTTTGGTTATTTAATGGGTTGGTGTATAGGTCTTGGCCGTAACCGATGAGGATGCATCAGGTTTAGCCGATTGACGTGCTTTGGTCATGTCTAACAGAGGTGTGTCTACTGTGCGATCTTACTGATTCAAGGTTGTGTACTTTGGTCTGGGTAGCCGATTGACAGGTGCACTGGTTTTCTAATTGATCGATGAAAACATCGATCACTTTAGCAGAGGGATGCTTCTTAAAGCAGTTATGTCTTAATTGAAATGTGCTTAAAGGTTATCCTAGGTAACTAGGTGTGGTTGCATCGGCTGGATTACGTCAACACAACAATTGAGTGCCGTACAGCCGATAGGGTTAGCTAAGTTAGACTTATTTCAAGAATTAGGTGTAACAGAACACTAATATTAAACTAGGTTGGTGAGACCACAAGTGCGAAACTAGTCTAACGAGAATGTGGCCGATAGGTGTATAGTTGATGGGTTGTACGTGACTGACTTCTTAGCCGACAAATCGGCAGGTGGAAGTGTGCCGGTAAAGATTGGAAAACTAAGAATTGATCGGACACAATTGACCTATATAGAAAACAACTAAAATCAGCTTGGATTAGCCGAAAGCAAGAATCTTAAGATCTAGTGTGAAACTCAGATAAATCGGCTGTTTAACAAAGGTTCACACATAGCCGATTCACATTTTAATCTGACAGAGTACCTAGCCGATAGGTATGTAGTCGTTAAGTGTATCCTAAAGTATGTGATCGATAAAGGCCGGGGTGTGCTGATTTTACAGAAAAGGTCCTAGCAAGATTAAAATCTACAAACAAATATTTCATCAACTACAACACAAAGGCACTTAAATTCCATAGCTAAAGAGCAGGAAAAGACTTGAAAATTTTTACACAAGGCTAAACAAGAAGGACACAAGCTATATTTCAAAGATTAGCTGCAATCCAATAGGTTAACACTTAAGAACTTATGGTACAAAAAGGGAACCTAAGCTCTGAATCATTTACATTCAATTCATGATTATAGCATTGATTTAATTGAAAACAGGAATTAAAATATTTCAAGTTTAAATTAAATTCAAAATTGAATGTGAACCTTAAATAATTAGAGTTATAAAGTTTTGAAAACTTAAACACAGCTTATTGTGTATTTAAAAGATTTTGATTAAAAGATCTAATTAGATAAGCTTCACTGAAAAGATTTAGTTAATTGTATTATAAACAAATTGAATTAATCCAAGATAAATATTAAAACATAAATTAGAGTTAAATTCAGATTTAGATTTGAATTTAAACTTTTTGAGTAAAGAATGTTATAAGATTTTGAATATTTAAAAATAGATTACTTCATAATTCATGATTAAGAGATCTAATTGATTAAAGTTTAAAAGGTATGCTTAGCAAATTTTTGCTCAAAATAATTTGAAATGGTTATCTTAAAAGAAATTAAATTATATCATGAATTTAGATTTGAAGATTTTATATCACTTTATATGTCATCTATAGAAATTTGTATATCAAAAATCATGATCACAAAGTTAACCTATAGGGTTAAAATTGGAATTATGGATTGGATATTACATTTCCATGTCTTAGATTCAACATTGATTCAAAACTATTTGGTTTCAAATCAAACTCACTTAATAGAAGTTATAGAGTTCAAAACCTAGTTTCAAACAAAACTGGTTTTGTAATTTTTGGAATTTCCTACAATTCTCTATTGAATTTACAAGTCAAAAATATCACTCACATGAAATAACAAACATCCATTTACTTTTATTCTAAATAAAGTACAAACTATCTATTTTCACAGCATGGTCATAAAACAAAAGTGATAGAATTTGAAATGAAGATTCAAGTCCAACTGGTTTCACATTTTTTTGAATTTTCTACGATTTTCTAGGAATTTTCAAAGTTCAGCACATTGGAAAAGAAGAAGACCCAAAAATTTTCATTTAGACCCTTCGAAAGAGTTCAATCTTCGCGAACAGGTCCCTCTGCCATTGCCGGCCGGAGCGAGCTCGGTTTGGGCTCCAATCCGGTGAAGGGGAGGCTCGGGTAGCAGGGGAGAGGGAGTGGGGAGCAAGAGGAAACCGCGACGTACTCATTTGGGGGCTTGGCCGGGCTTGGGGAGGCCGGAAAGATGGTCGCCGGCGGTGGGCAGTGCGGTGGCGGCGGGGGCGGCACTGGGAGCAGAGCTCCGGCGAGGGGGAGGCGCAAGGGAGTGGGGGATTAGCTTCAGGAGGTCCTAGGGCCGCTATTTATAGAGAGGAGGAGGTACGGGAGGGGCCGCAAGGACGAAGTCGGCGGCTCGGGTGGGCGGCGCACATGGCTCGGCAGGCGGCGGCAGACGCGTGGGGGCGCGAGGAGAGGCCACGGGAGCGGGCTAGGGCGACGGGCAGGGCTAGGGCGGCGCCTGGGAGTGAGGGGAGCGAGGGGGGCTGCACTGCCGGCTTGGATCCTGGGAATTGCGGCGCCGGCACAGTAAAACAGGGGAGCAGAGGAAGCAGCCAGAGGTAGAAGAAGAGTGGGAGAGCGCCAAGGACCTGTCTGCAATTTGCAAAAACTTCAAGGGCCCGGAAGTAAAACTAAATTTCCCACTGCTAAAAGGCTCTAATGAAGAAATGGCCAAAATGAAAGTTGTACAACTTTTCAAGCTCTACAACTTTGCTTTAGGGTTTAAGTTCAAAAACTAAAAGTATGCAACTCTATTTTGAAATTTTGGACTAACTTTAAGTTTTCTAAAGATTTGTCCTTGTTACATATTTTACACACAACTTGGGCCTAAATGCAAGTTTTCAAAGCTATCATGATTACTTGCATTCTTATAATTTGGCCCCTAGTAACTTTTGAAAATTACTTTTGTAAATCAAATATTTGCGTAAAAGGACTTATACTTTTATAAAATTACATAAATACCCTTGTTTTTACCACTTTACCCAAAATTTTTACATACTTCAACATACACATTTCCAATAAAACTTTTGGATAAATAAATATATATTTTTACAAGGGTTAAAACAAGGAAAACATGTTTACAAAACCACTTTCACTTATTTTGAAATTACCCTAATCCAAATACATGTTGCAAAAACAACCCTATGTTTTTCTGTAATTACAAAAATACCCTTTTTACTTGTACTTTAAATTTTCAACAGTTTCACACAAACACACAAAAGTTTTACACTAACAAGCGTACACTTCACACTATCAAATTATAAGCCTAGCTTACAGATACATGAACTGTCACAGCTTTTCTAGGAGCTGCTCGAAGTGGTCGGCGTTGCCCTGTCGCTTGCCCGCGTGGTCGGCCGCCGCGACCGTGTTGGGGTTGGGATGACGCCGGTCCTTCTTCTTCATTTTCCCTTGCCCTGAGGAGGGGCCCTAATCCTAGTCCTCCCACTTGGCCTTGCCTTTGGACCGACCATCAGTGAAGACTGCCCCAACCGCCTCCTAGCCGGAGGCGTGGTTCATGGCGATGTCCAAGAGCTCGCGAGTGGTGCGTGGTTTCCGCCAGCTGAGCTTGTGAACAAGGGACTTGAAGGTGGTCTCGGAGATGAACGTGCTCACAATGTCTGCGTCGACAATGTCGGGGAGGGAATTGCACTGCTTGGAGAACCATTGAATGTAGTCCCAAAGGCTCCTGCTTGCAGCCCTTGAGATCCCAAGAGTTTCCAGGGCACACGTACGTCCCCTATAAGTTCCAAACGAAGATCCGTTTGAGCTTGGCCCAAATGTAGATGCTGTTAGGTGGCAAGAATTTGAACCACACTCGAACGTACTCCCCAACATAGATGGGGAGGTACTGGATGATGAAGTAATCTTCATCCGCTCCTCCGGCCCGACAAGCGAGCCGGAAGTCTTCCAGCCATACAGCAGGGTTCGTCTCCCCTATAATGACTGAAAGACCGTGGGCCTAGGCCGCCTGGACTGGGGCTCCGATCACCATCCTAATCACACAGTCGGCCACCATGCCTAGGGGGTGCCTCCTCATTCTCTCCCTCGGGTTGGTGGGCATCAGCCTACATCTGTAGTGGATGACACTGCGTGCGTTGTAGTTGGGCCCAAGCCAGCCACGCATCGGCGGTCGCTGCGAGGCAGGCATCGGGTCGGGGCGAGGCGTGGCGCAGCTGCAGTGTTGCGACCCGACAGAGGCGGACGCCCTTGCTGCTATGGACTAAGGGGTTTGGCTTCTGCGAGCCTGCCCCCCCCCCCCCCCGACTGTGTAGGAGGCCGTGTGCCGGTGGCGCAATGTGAAGCTTTCCACCTGCTGCAGTGCGGCATGCTCCACCAACATCCAGATGTTGCGGTGGAGCTCCTGCCGTTGAGGGTCCGCAGGCTCGGGCAGGTTACATAGGAGCATCGCTGCGGCGGTGATGTTCTGCCCAGCCCCCGCAACCTGTGGGGGGCCGTTGGCGTCTACGACGATGGGCTGCTGGACTTGACAGGCGCATGCCCGTGCGCCACCCGCAACGTTATGAGCATTTAGCTCGGAGTTGCACCGGGGGTGCACCGACGCGGGCGGCGTAACTCCTCACCGTGTGCTTGGGCGTTAGCCAGGACCTGCACCCATGGGTCCAGCAGGGTGTGCGCATCCTCGGTCTCGACCGGGATCGGTAGTCGCCCCTGCACATCCGCTATGGCGCATTCCCGCAACGCGGGACAGCCAAGGGGTGATATGTCGCGGAAGCTTGACCCTTCACTCAGGAGGTCGTTGTCAGAGAAGAGATCATGGAATGAGGTGGGACCACACCCCGTCATGGCCACAAACTTGGTCGCGAGCGGAGGTAGTGGTATGGTGTCGGTGTTTAACCGGTTGCCCACCGAGGGATATACCCAAGGTGGTAAGTTTTGGGTGAGAAGACGCCGAGATCAGGAACTCGAAGGTGCAAGGAACACAAAGCTTAGACAGGTTCGGGCCGCAAGATGCGTAACACCGTACGTCCTGTATGGTGGTTTGTATTGCCTTTGGTGTAGAATAACCTAGAGATCGTGTTTTGAGTGGGGTCCCTGACCTCCCTTATATATATCCGAGAGGCCAGGGTTACAAAGATACTAACCAACACCAACTGAGGAATCGTACCAGAACATATCTCGAGTAGATTCCCTCTGTATCGGTTAGCTCTATCTCCTATTTAAACGGGATAAGTAAGAGATAAATAAGGTAAATAAGAGATAAGACAGGCTTAATCTCTTAAACCTCTTTAAACTACATCATGTACCCAGTCCCGTGGCCCCGGGTCTGACAAGCCCCCGAGCTCTTCGTAGCTGAGTACTGCAGGCTTATCGAGTACTTCCGAAGCATACTTCGACTTCTTCGAAAAACTTCATCCTGAAGTCCTTCTTCGAGTACTTGCTTGACTGCATCGAACCTATGAGGTGCTCATGCCCCGAATTTTATCTTTAACATGGTGTGCGATTTGAAAAATCGCACTCCATATGGAGTAGCCCCCGAGCCTTAGGTTGAATCGGAGAATCAGGTTGAGGGTCCCATTAGTCTGTAATCCTCTTTATCCTTCAAAGAAATTCGAAAAAATAAGTAGTCGATGCTACGTATCCTGTAGCCCCCGAGCCTTGAATCAAAATCCCATAAATTTGGAGATAAGGATCCAAAAACCGTGGCATGCAGGCTAAAAAATGACGTCTGGAGGAATTACCAAAATGATGATACAAATGATGGAAATTAGATCGTGAACCCGAGAAACCCCTTTTTTCGGGCTAATTAGCCCTGAAAAAATGACTAATCGAATATTTAATCCAAACAGTCCACCAAATGACCTCTCATCTTCGGAATGTTCCCAAAAAACGACCCTTGAACTTCGGAAGAGTAACTTTTCCCCACCCCGCTGGTTATTTAACCCCACAACAACAGTGGAAAAAACTGTGCTTTCAATCTGCATTTTGCCAAGAACTGCCAAAATCCCCAATCAGAGCCCAACGCCGCCGCCATCCCAAAGAAATCCTCCCGCTCCGACCTCCTCGCCCCTCTCCCCGCAGCCCCCGAGCATCTCGTGGCCAGCGAATCGGAGATGGTGCCCAAGAAGTCAGAGATCGAAGGGAAGAAAAAAGAGGCGCAGCCTTCGACCACGGAGTGGACATACAGTAAGTGCTCCCTCAACAATCTAAACAACCTAGTTTCCGAGGGGTTGCTACAAGAAAAGAACCTTGTCAACTGGCGCCCCTCTTACCGTGAGCCTTTCCCCATGGAAAATATTGATGAAATCGTCACATTTCTCCATTTTGCCGAACGGGGATTGGCCCTCCCCTCTTGTTCCTTCTTCCGGGGCCTTCTGTATTACTACGGGCTTGAGCTTCATCACCTCAACCCGAATTCTATCTGCCACATTTCAATTTTTAACTATTTCTGCGAAGCTTTCCTCGGAATCGAACCCCACTGGGATCTTTTCCGCTTCCTCTTCCGCATCAAACCACAGCCCACATCAAAGAATCTTTCCGTTGTGGGGGGCGCCGGAATCCAACTGCGACAGCAGGCCGGCGACAAATATCTCACATACAAATTCCCCTCCAACCTTCTCGGGTGGAAGAATCATTGGTTTTATATCGAGAACCATGCTCCCCACCTCCCAACGAAATCAAACAGACCGCCTGTAGTGACGCCAGAGTGGAATCTTGAACCTTCCGGTGCCCTGGTACTGAACAGCAGTCGAAGATATCCCAGAAAGAATAGGAGAGTAGAGAAGGCAAGTGTGAGTACACAACTTGTACTCAACAAGTATATCACGAATTATGAGGCTCTAAGGTTAGCTGACTCAACTGCATTAACTTTTAATCTTGGCAAATTTTATTAAAGCTATTTACTACAAGTGGATGAATTACCATAAACCAAGTTACATAATAATTAATCAACATTAACCATGAGTCTACTGAAAACTAAGCCAAAACCACCAAAGGTACATCCCACTAATCAGACGGAGGATCTGGGCCGCTCATGACCGTGAGCACGGCTAGTATACCAGTTTTACACTCTCGAGAGGTTGCACAACTTTACCCACAAGTCGTGAGCTACGCTAGTTGTTCATCACACTTCCTTAGGTGAGATGACTAGCAAGCACACTACGAGACCGTTACAAAGGATCACGTTAGTAAGGTGCAACCGCTAAGGTTTCTGGATCAGCAACGATGGGGCCCACCTCACGGGGGTACAAGCAGACAGCATAGAACAAGCCGGAGGAGCAGGGACCATTGAAGCTTACCACCCCTCTTGCCCCGCAGATAGGTTACTCCCGAACCAAAATGACCTAATTAGTAAGTCAAGACCGTCCCATTCCAGTCTTGTGGTTGCGCGGTTGTCCCAGGTTGTCGCTCTATGAATCGGTCCTTATGGAGAGTGGCCAACCAAGCACTAAGCACCGTGCTGGCCCCCTAAACCATGTTTCTAACAAAAACATATTTTAAGGAGACGTGAGCCACTCAAGCACACAACACAGAGGGCCACTCTCAGAATTAAGTTGCATATAACCATTAATCAAATTTAATTAAAAAGGACCGAGATGGGTGAGAGCGCAACACCTAGCACAACTAACCAAAATGCAACCCAAGGTATATATATAAAGGATAAGGTGGCTAGGAAGTCCTTATAGGCATACAGAATTAAAATGCAGTATGAAATTATATTTAAAAGTGATAGGATGTTCATGTTATACTTGCCTTCCTCAAAGTTCTCCTGCTGCTGCTCAAACTGCTCTGCAGAAAGGGGCTCCTGGTACTCGTCCAAAGGCTCAGCGTCTACTCACGATCGCAACGCCAAAACATGGTCCAGCAGATACACATACATGCAAACAAAGACAAAAGATAAGAAACAGTACAACATTACATAAAACTAGCACACAAAACTATGATAGAACTGTTCTACGTGTTACAACGATCGCGTGAGCATGAAAACCATCTGAAACGGAGCTAAGACGCGAAATCTAGAGCTAGAACAGGGTCTAGGGACCTTTCTGCGAGAAAACGGAGCTTCCAGGGGGTTCTGCGTAAAAACTAAGGGCTTAAACCTAATTAAAGGTTATACACAGGGTCTAACACGCAAAACTACCGGCTCTGGACTGCGGGTTCGATTTCCAAAGAGCTCAGGGGCCTAAACAATAAAAACAGGGCCTAACTGTAAATACTTCTGAACGGCACAGGAGTGCGGGTTGATTCAAGGAGAGTCCAGGGACTCTTTAGCAAAATGACCAGGCTGAACCGGTATGTTCTAATCAGGACCGTTGGATCGGGATCTGGCGGCTCTGATCTACGGCTCGGGCAAATGGGCGCTCGGAGCGGCGGGGTGGTCGCCGGAGTCCGGTCTTCGCGGCGGCGCCTCACCGGCGTAGGCCGATCTCGGCCATCCGGGCTCCATTTTGAACGAGGTCTGGCCTGAGAGGATGCTCGCGGCACGCGTAACTCACCTGGGCGGTTGGCACGGGTCTGCGGGGGTTGCAACGTCTCGCGCCATGGCATGGGCGGCTCGGTGCAGCGGAGCTCGCCGGCGTACAACGCTCCGGGCGTTGCGGTGGCCCTAATGCTACGGGGTCTAGCGCAACAGGTAGAGGAGGCGGATGCGTTGCTCACCGAGGGCTTGTGGTGGCCGGTGCTGCTGTGCAGTGTTGAAGTCGATGATGGCCAGGCGGCAGAGGCGGATCAGGATTCGTGGGGAAGGTCGACGCAGAGGGACTCCAGAGTGCTGGGCTCCTTGGGTCGCCTCGGGAGGTTCCTGCGGAGGTGCCGCGTGGGTTAAGAGGGCCCGCGGTCCACCGGCGGCGAGCAATTGCGGCGGCGGCAGTGCTCACCTGCGGTGGTCTTTGGGGAAAAATTCAGGCCAAAGAGCAGGCCGGGGTCGCGGGTGAAAGGTGCAGGAGCTCCCGGTTGATGAGGCGAAGCTGATGCGGGGGCTCTCGCGGACCGTGGCGCGGTGGAGCAGCGTGCCCACGGTGGTGCAGAGGGGGTGACGCGGGGGAGGAAAGCGGGGGGTGCTAGGGTTTGAGAGCGCCGCCAAGAATGGGGATAAGGATGCAGGGGGGGTTCGGGGTCGCCAGATAAAGCCCGCCCGGGGATCTCGTTGTGCGGGCCCGGCGCTAGGGCTCGCCGGAGGTTTCGGGCGGCCGGTGCGTGGAGAGGAGAAAGGAGAGAAGAGGTAAGGGGAGGTGCTGACGTGTGGGACCGGGCGACCAGAGAGAGAGGGAGGGAACAGGGCTCGGGAGAAGCCGGGCCGAGCGAACTGGGCCGCGTGGAGAGGAGGTAGAGGAGAGGAAGCCCGAGGGAGAGAAGGAGAGTGGGCCGGCGTGGCCCATGCGGGAAGGAGAGGGGTGAAGGAAAGGAAGGAATGGGCTGCGGATTGGGAAGGTTGGGCTGCTCCTTTTCTTTTCTTTTCTAAACTAACTCAAATCAATTTAAATTCAACCTCAACTATTCCACCAAACAAAATAAATGCACCAGCATGAATGCACAAACATATTGATCCTAGAATAATTTTTTTTATTACTTGTGATACAAAATTAGTTTAAATGCAAGAAAAATCAAGAAAAACTTTAGAAATTTTATTTAAGCCCAAAATAAATTCATTAAAAATGAGAAAATTTATATTAGGGTGTTACAAACCTACCCCCCTTACAGAAATTTCGTCCCGAGATTCGAATAGGATAGCTAGCAAAGAGATCGGGATATGTCTTCTTCAGCTCATCTTCTCGCTCCCAAGTGGCCTCATCCTCTGTGTGATGACTCCACTGAACACGGCACATCTTGATCTTCTTGTTTCTGGTAACTCTCTCGGATGTCTCCAGAATCTTCACCGGATGTTCGGTGTAGGTTAGATCCTCCTGCACATCTAACCCTTCTAGCGGTGCTTGCTTTTCCGGTACCCTCAAGCACTTCTTCAGCTGAGACACGTGGAACACATCATGCACTCCCGAGAGGTTGGGAGGCAACTCCAAGCGGTATGCTACCTCACCTTTCTGTTCCAACACCTTGAACGGACCGATGTATCGACAGGCTAGCTTCCCTCTCACATTAAACCTGCGGATTCCTCTCATCGGCGAGACCTTCAGGTACACATGATCACCCACTGCAAAGGTCAGATCTCGACGACGAACATCCGTGTAGCTCTTCTGACGAGTCTGGGCGACCCTCAGGTTCTCTCGCACCTGTTGTACCAGCTGTTCTGCCTCTTCAACGATATCCGGACCAAACACTGCCTCTCGCCAATCTAATCCCAATACAGCAGAGTCCTACACTTCCGACCATACAGGGCCTCGAAAGGAGATTTCTTCAGACTAGCCTGATAGCTGTTGTTGTATGAAAACTCTGCATACGGTAGGCATTTATCCCAGCTGGTACCATACTGAATAGCACAGGCTCAAAGCATATCCTCCAACACTTGGTTGGTTCTCTCTGTCTGCCCATCTGTCTGAGGACGATAAGCGGAGCTGAAACGTAGCTTCGTATCCAACGAATCATGCAACTGCTCGCAGAACCGTGAAGTGAACTGAGATCCTCGGTCAGATATGATCTTCTTCGGAACACCATGCAGACAGACGATCCTGGAGATGTACAACTCTGCGAGTCTGGCATCGGAGTAAGTAGTATTCACCGGAATGAAGTGGGCAACCTTCGTCAACCGATCCACTACTACCCATATAGAGTTGTACCCTTTCTGAGTACGAGGCAACCCAACAATGAAGTCCATAGTGATCTCCTCCCATTTCCACTCTGGAATCCTCAGGGGCTGCAATAGACCGGCTGGTCTTTTGTCACACCCGATTTATAAGAACATAAATCGAGCAATCATATATACGCCAGGATCAAGTCACGCATATATACAACAGATTACCAAGATATCACAACACATGTCACGAATGAAAGCGTGTAAATTATAAATGTATATCTTTATTACAACTGAATCAAGAATCAGTTCAAGGAATGCGGAAGCGTAAAATAAATACATGAAGAGCAGGGCGCCACAGGGACGTCGACTGGGAGACAAACGCCTAGAAGTCGTCGAACCCGCTAACGTAGTCCTCCACGTTACCGGGCACTGAGCAGCAGTCGAAGATATCCGAAATAGAACAGAAGAGTAGAGAGGCAAGTGTGAGTACAAACTCGTACTCAACAAGTATAACACGAGTATGAGGCTCTAGAGTTAGCTGACTAGACTGCATTAGCTTTTAATCTTGGCAAATTTTATTAAAGCTAATTACTACAAGTGGATGAGTTACCATAACCCAAGTTACATAATAATTAATCAAATTAATCATGAGACTACTGAAAACCAAGCCAAAACCACCAAAGGTACAACCCACTAATCAGACGGAGGATCTGGGTCGCTCATGACTGTGAGCACAGCTGATATATCAGTTTTACACTCTCGAGAGGTTGCACAACTTTACCCACAAGTCGTGAGCTACGCTAGTGGTTCATCACACTTCCTTAGGTGAGATGGCTAGCAAGCACACTACGAGACCGTTACAAAGGATCACGTTGGTAAGGTGTAACCACTAAGGATTCTGGATCAGCGACGATGGGGCCCACCTCCGGGGGTACAAGACACACAACACAGACCAAGCCGGAGGAGCAGGGACCGTTGAAGCTTACCACCCCTCTTGCCCATGCAGGTAAGTTACTCCCGAACCAACACGACCTAATTAGTAAGTCAAGACCGTCCCATTCCAGTCTTGTGGTTGCGCGGTTGTCCCAGGTTGTCGCTCTATGAACCGGTCCTTATGGAGAGTGGCCAACCAAGCACTAAGCACCGTGCTGGCCCCCTAAACCAAGTTTCTAACAAAACATATTTTACGGAGACGTGAGCCACTCAAGCACACAGCACAGAGTGCCACGCTCAGGATTAAGTTGCATAAGACCATTAATCAAATTAATTAACAAGGACCAGGTGTGTTATAGCGTAGCAACCTAGCACAACTAACCAAAATGCAACCCAAAGGATATATATATAGGATATAAAGTGGCTAGGAAAGTCCTTATAGGCATGCAGTATTAAAATGCAGTATGAAATTGTATTTAAAAGTGGTAGGATGTTCATGTTATACTTGCCTTCCTCGTACTCTCCCGGCTGCTGCTCGAACTGCTCGGAAGATGGCTGCTCCTGGTACTCGTCCAAAGGCTCCGCGTCTACTCACGATCATCAAGCATAGTCCATACATACACACATGCACAACCATAGCAAACTATAAGAAAACAGTATACAATTACAATAGAACAGCACACAAAACTGGCCTAGAACTATTCTACGCATTATAACGATCGCGTGGACATAAAGAACACCTAAAACGGAGCTAAGACGCGAAAACTACGCTTGAAACAAGATCCAGGGACCTATTTGTGAGAAAAACAGAACTTCCAGGGGGTTCTGTGCGAAAACTGGGGACCTAAACGTAAATAAAGGGTAGACACAGGGGCTAGCACGCGAAAACACGAGGCACGGACTGCGGGCACTAAATCCAGGAAGCTCAGGGGGGTCCGTGCAAGATTTTGGGTCATCCTGGGATTATTTCTCAACTAACTAGGACTGCGGTTTGTTTTCTCTAAAAGACAGGGGCTCTTTAGCAAGAACGCCAGACCGAAGCGGTACTTTCTTTTCTGGGCCCTCAGATCTTGATCGGGCGGCTGAGATTAGATTCACTAAACGAAAGGGTACGCGCTCACTATGGCCACCCGATCTAAATCGGACGGTCCGGACCTGATGCCGATCTAGATCTAATCGAGATCGTTAGTTTGAGATCGAGCGGTTCAGGTTGGGTACCGGTCTAGATCTAATCCAGACCGTTTGGTTCGGATCGGGCAGCTCGGATCACGGCTCGGGTCATGGCTCGGGTCAACGGCGCTTGAAGCGGCGGCGTGGCCACCGGAGCTCTGCCTCCGCGGCAGCGCTACGCCGGCGATGGCCGATCTCGGTGCTCCGGGCTCGGTTTTGGACGAGATCAAGCCCTAGAGGATGCTGGCGGCACGGGTAATCCATCTAGGCGGTTGGCACAAGCCTGCGGGGGGTTGCTACAGCTCGCGCCACAGCATGGGCGGCTCGGGTCGGTAGAGCTCGCCGGAGCGTGCGCGTTCCCGAGCCTACGGGTGGCTAAGGGCCACGACATCCGGTGCAAAAGGACCAGGGCGAGGGAGTGCGGCTCACCGAGGGGCTGTGGAGGCCGGGGCTACGACGGAGGGAGGAAGACGACGACGATCGACGGTGGAGGGATCGGGCTCTCGCGGAGGAAGTGATGCCAGGGGTCTCCGGGGTCCTTGGCTGGTGTAGATCGGCTCCGGGGACTCCTGTGGAGCTGCTCAAGGGGTTAAGGGGGACCCACGAACGCCGGCGGCGATGAATTGGAACGGCGGAGCGGCTCACCGGCGGCGGCTTCGTGATGAATTCCCGTCAATACGAAGGCGTCGGATCCAATTGCCAGGCTCGGGGAGCTTCGGGATGGCGAGGGGAACCGGGCGCGGAGGTCGTGGCGGTCTGAG
Organism: Panicum hallii; assembly: GCF_002211085.1. NCBI lineage: Eukaryota > Viridiplantae > Streptophyta > Magnoliopsida > Poales > Poaceae > Panicum > Panicum hallii. The sequence goes on along the minus strand of NC_038050.1, from coordinate 37,722,994 downwards.
GCATGGCGGAGCGCCCGGACCACGGTGAGGCCGAGGGGGTTGGCGCGGCGGAGCGTGTGAACGGCGGCGCTAGGGTTTTGGGTGGCGGCGGTGTAAGGCAGGGGATGCGGGGAGGGTCTGCGGGGCCACTTAAGGACGGGGAATCGAGGCCTCAGCGTGCGGGCCCAGGGGAAGGAGCTCGCCGGGGATATCGGGGGCCGTTGCGCCGGGGAGGAAGAAGGAGGGGGAGAAGAAGGCGCTGACGCGCGGGGCTGGCCTGGCAGAGAGAGAAAGGAGAGGAGGGCGCGGGCCGCGGGCGGGGGAGGGAAATGGGCCGGCGGGGCCCATGCGGGGAAAAGGGAAGAGGAGAGAGAGGGCCCGAGAGAAGAGAGGGGGGAGAGGGAAGTGGGCCGGGCTGAGAGAGGCTTTGGGCTCGTTTCTTTCCCTCTTCTTTTCCTTTCTCTTTTCCACCCTCACACCAATTCAAACAAATCTAATTGAATTCAAAATACAATCTGAATTCAAACCTATAAACTCAACACAATTAAAACACTGCTGCAGCATGAGTGCACAACATGTTGACCTTATGATTAATTTTATTTTCTTGTGTTATAAATTTCTTTAAATGTCATAAAAATTAAAGAAAAGCCTGGAAAATTTATTTAAGCCCAAATAAATTCCTTAAAATTTGGAAAAAAAATACATTAGGGTGTTACAAACCTACCCCCCTTACAGGAATCTCGTCCCGAGATTCGGATAGGCTAGCTAGCAAAGAGATCGGGGTATGTTTTCCTTAGCTCATCTTCTCGCTCCCAAGTAGCCTCATCCTCCATGTGATGACTCCACTGAATACGGCACATCCTGATCTTCTTGTTTCTGGTAACTCTCTCAGATGTCTCCAGAATCTTTACCGGATGCTCGATGTAAGTCAGATCCTCCTGCACATCTAACCCTTCTATCGGTGCTTGCTCTTCTGGCACTCTCAAGCACTTCTTTAGCTGAGACACGTGGAACACATCGTGTACTCCTGAGAGACTGAGAGGCAACTCCAAACGATATGCCACCTCACCTTTCCGTTCCAGCACCTTGAACGTACCAATGTATCGAGGAGCTAACTTCCCTCTCATATTAAACCTGCGGATTCCTCTCATCGGCGAGACCTTCAGGTACACATGGTCACCCACTGCAAAGGTCAGATCTCGACGACGCACATCTGCATAGCTCTTCTGACGAATCTGGGCGACCCTCAGGTTCTCGCGCACCTGCTGTACCAGCTGTTCGGCCTCCTCAACAATATCCGGGCCAAATACCTGCCTCTCGCCAATCTGATCCCAATACAGCGGAGTCCTGCACTTCCGACCATACAGAGCCTCGAAAGGGGATTTCTGCAGACTGGCCTGATAGCTGTTGTTATATGAAAACTCTGCATACGGCAGGCATTTATCCCAGCTGGTACCATACTGAATAGCACAGGCTCGAAGCATATCCTCCAACACTTAGTTGGTCCTTTCTGTCTGCCCATCTGTCTGAGGATGATAAGCGGTACTGAAGCGCAATTTCGTATCTAGCGAATCGTGCAACTGCTCCCAGAACCGCGAAGTGAACTGAGATCCTCGATCAGATATGATCTTCTTTGGAACACCATGCAGACATACAATCCTGGAGATGTACAACTCTGCGAGTCTAGCACCGGAGTAAGTAGTGTTTACCGGAATGAAGTGAGCAACCTTCGTCAACCGATCCACTACTACCCATATAGAGTTGTACCCTTTCTGAGTACGAGGCAAACCAACAATGAAGTCCATAGTGATTTCCTCCCATTTCCACTCTGGAATCTTCAACGGCTGCAATAGACCTGCCGGCCTCTGATGCTCTGCCTTGACACGCTGACAAGTGTCACAGATAGCCACGTACTCCGCAACGGAACGCTTCATTCCACACCACCAGAATTGTTCCTTCAGATCGTAATACATCTTCGTGCTGCCTGGATGAATGGAATATGCTGTATCATGAGCCTCACTCAAGATCAACTTCCTGAGATCATTCACATCCGGCACACATATACGACCCTTGTACCACAAGGTACCCTGATCATCCTCTCTGAAATGCGGTGCCTTGCCAATCTTAAGCAGCTCACGAATCTCCTGCAGCTTCTTATCATCCTTCTGATGCTGCCTGATCTCTGCCTCTAGAGTGGGTTCTGCCTCGAATGCTGCACTCGAGGTGTGATGCAAGAAACCCAGACTCAACTGCTCAAACTCCTCACATAACTCCTGAGGCATCTGAAAAGCCACGGCCATGTTAACATAGCTCTTCCTGCTCAGAGCATCTGCTACAATATTAGCCTTGCCCGGATGATAGTGAATCTCCAAGTCATAATCCTTGACCAACTCTAGCCATCTTCTCTGCCACATGTTCAGCTCACTCTGAGTGAAAATATACTTGAGGCTCTTGTGATCGGTGTAAATGTCACACCTTTGCCCGAACAAGTAATGCCTCCATATCTTCAGAGCATGCACAACTGCGGCTAACTCCAGATCATGAGTGGGATAATTTAGCTCGTGCCGGCGCAACTGCCGCGAGGCATAAGCTATCACTCTGCCTTCCTGCATCAGAACGCAACCAAGACCATCGCTCGAAGCATCACAATACACTGTGAACCTCTTGCTCTGGTCTGGCAGAGTAAGGACTGGCGCCGTAGTCAGCCTCTTCTTCAGCTCCTCGAAGGCCTTCTGACGCTCATCAGTCCAAGAGAAATCGACACCCTTCTCTAGCAAGGAAGTCAAAGGCTTCGCAATCTTGGAGAAATTCTCGATGAACCTCCGATAATATCCTGCTAAGCCCAAGAAAGAGCGGACTTCCTTCACTGTCTGCGGTACAACGAGGGGGGAAGACGACGACGACCGACGGCGGAGGGAACGGGCTCTCGCGGAGGAAGTGATGCCGGGGGTCTCCGGGGTCCTTGGCTGGTGTAGATCGGCTCCGGGGACTCCTGTGGAGCTGCTCAAGGGGTTAAGGGGGACCCACGAACGCCGGCGGCGACGAATTGGAACGGCGGAGCGGCTCACCGGCGGCGGCTTCGTGACGAATTCCCGTCGATACGAAGGCGTCGGATCCAATTGCCAGGCTCGAGGATCTTCGTGATGGCGAGGGGAACCGGGCGCGGAGGTCGTGGCGGTCTGAGGCACGGCAGAGCGCTCGGACCACGGTGAGGCTGAGGGGGTTGGCGCGGTGGAGCGAGGGAACGGCGGCGCTAGGGTTTTGGGTGGCGGCGGTGTAAGGCAGGGGATGCGGGGAGGGTCTGCGGGGCCACTTAAGGATGGGGAATTGAGGCCTCGGCGTGCGGGCCCAGGGGAAGGAGCTCGCCGGGGATATCGGGGGCCGTTGCGCCTGGGAGGAAGAAGGAGGGGGAGAAGAAGGCGCTGACGCGCGGGGCCGGCCTGGCAGAGAAAGAAAGGAGAGGAGGGCGCGGGCCGCGGGTGGGGGAGGGAAATGGGCCGGCGGGGCCCATGCGGGGAAAAGGGAAGAGGAGAGAGAGGGCCCGAGAGAAGAGAGGGGGGAGAGGGAAGTGGGCCGGGCTGAGAGAGGCTTTGGGCTCGTTTCTTTCCCTCTTCTTTTCCTTTCTCTTTTCCACCCTCACACCAATTCAAACAAATGTAATTGAATTCAAAATACAATTTGAATTCAAACCTATAAACTCAACACAATTAAAACACTGCTGCAGCATGAGTGCACAACATGTTGACCTTATGATTAATTTTATTTTCTTGTGTTATAAATTGCTTTAAATGTCACAAAAATTAAAGAAAAGCCTGGAAAATTTATTTAAGCCCAAATAAATTCCTTAAAATTTGGAAAAAAATACATTAGGGTGTTACATCTTTGATGCTCTGCCTTGATATGCTGACAAGTGTCACAGATAGCCACGTACTCTGCAACAGAACGCTTCATTCCATACCACCAGAATCGTTCCTTGAGATCATAATACATCTTGGTGCTGCCCGGATGAATGGAATACGCTGTATCATGAGCCTCACTCAAGATCAGCTTCCTGAGATCCTCTACATCCGGCACGCATATCCGACCCTTGTACCACAAGGTATCCTGATCATCCTCTCTGAAATGAGGTGCCCTGCCAATCTTGAGCAATTCGTGGATCTCCTGCATTTTCTTATCTTCTTTCTGATGCTGCCTGATCTCTGCCTCTAGAGTGGGTTCTGCCTCGAATGATGCACTCGAGGTGTGATGCAAGAAACCCAGACTCAACTGCTCAAACTCCTCACATAACTCCTGAGGCATCTGAAAAGCCACGGCCATGTTGACATAGCTCTTCCTGCTCAGAGCATCTGCTACAACATTGGCCTTGCCCGGATAATAGTGAATCTCCAGGTCATAATGTGACAGTTCATGAGCTTGTAAGCTAGACATATATTTTATTAGTGTGAAGTATGTGCTTGTGAGTGTAAAGCTTGTGTGTGTTTATGTGAAGCCTTTGAAAATCTAAAGTGCAAGTAAAAAGGGTATTTTTGTAATTATAGAAAAACCTAGGGTTGTTTTTGCAAAATGTATTTGGATAAGGGTAATTACAAAATAAGTGAAAGGTGGTTTTGTAAACATGTTTTTCTTAGTTTATGTCCTGTAAAAATATATATTTATCCAAAAGTTTCATTTGAAATGTGTGTTGAAATATGTAAAAATTTTGGGTAAAATGGTGAAAATAAGGGTATTTATGTAATTTTATAAAAGTACAAGTCCTTTTATGCAAATATTTGATTTACAAAAGTAACTTTCAAAATTACTTAGGACTAAAGTGTAAAAGGTGTAAGTCATTATGACATATCTATCCAATCATTATGACGAGTCTATCCCGTCATCATAACGTGCCATAAATTCTTGCATTCAGATCCTAAATCTTATAAAGTTATACTCTTTAGGACAAAAGTAATTCAAATCCAACCTTTGTTGAAAAATTCACGTGTAAAGATATAAGTTTTGGGTTTTTCAACTTGAGCCCTAAAGCAATGTTGTAGAGTTTGAAAAACTCTCCAACTTTCGTTTTGGGCATTTATTCATTAGTGTTTTAAATCAATGGGAAATTTTACTTTACAGAAAGATCCCTGCAGTTTTTTGAAATTGTGCATAAGTCCTTGGGAAGTTCTAATTCCCTTCCTTCTCTGTTCTTTATCTCTCTCTGCCTTATCCTCTCCCTGGCGACTCTCTCTCTCCCTGCTTCCTTCCTTAGCGCGGCGCCGGCGCTGGATTGGAGCCCGGGACAGGCGGGCGGCGCAGGTGGCGTGCGGGCCAGCGCAGGCGCCAGAGTGGCGGCGCGCGGGCGGCCCCACGCGGGCGCTCGGGCCGAGCGAGTGCGGGTGGCCCCGAGGCGGCGGTGCGCGGGCCCAGGTGGCAGCAGGCGCAGGCGGGGGCGAGCGGCGGAAGCTACAGGCGCGGGCGCTGGTGGCGTGCGGCTGCGGCGAGCGCGCGCGGCTGGTGCTGGAGCGCGCGACAGCGCGCGGCTCGGGCGGCTCGGTCGGCGCAGGATCGGAGCTCGGCTGGCGGAGCGGCAGCGACTCAGGCGGGCGGCGCGGAGCGCGCAGATGCGGACGCGCGGGAGGCGTGTGCAGGCGCGTGCAGGCCCGAGCAGAGCGAGCAGGGCGAGCGTGCGTAACGGCGTGCGCAGGAGCTAGCAGCGCAGGGCGATGGCGTGCGCGGTGCAGGCGGCGCAGGGAGCGAGGCCGTGCGTGGGAGTACCTGGTGGTGGTCTGGCGCGGGCGCGACCGCAGCACGCGACGTTGGCCGTTGGAGCTGAAACGTGGCGGCTCGGGGCAGACCCGCACGGAGGGCAACGAGGCCGCGCACGGCAGTAGCTTGGCAAGGACGGCCGCGGAGGGACCTGTGACGCGGCAAGGCCTGAGCGAAGCGCGGGTCCGGCAACAGGAGAAGGGGGAGTAACTGTGCAGCGCAACGACGTGCAGGGCGGCGGCGTACAGCGCATGGCGATGTCCCCGCTGAGCGAGCTCAGGCCGCGACCGGTTGGGTGCAGGAAGGTCGCTCGCGGTGCGGGAGAAGCTGTAGTGCGGCGGCTGCAGGCGGATCCGCACGGGAGCAGCGGGACCGCGCGTGGAGCACGACGGAGGCCGTTGAAGAGAAAGCAGCGGACGAGATCAGACGGCACTGCGAATGGCTTGTGGAGGATTTGGAGGTGTCCAGGTGCGAGCAGACCATGGCCCTCGCGGAGGCAAAAGGGGCGAGTGTGGCGCGGCGAAGCGAAGGCGAAGGTCCGGACGCATTTGGACCGGCGCATCCGCGGATGCGAGCGAAGTGTTTTGCCAGTAGCCGGCTCGGCCTGATTCCGCAAGCGTGTGCGCGTGCAAGGCAACAGGCCACGCGCGAGCAGGTTAAGAGCCAGTGATGTGAGAGCAGAACAAGAACAGCATGCCGGAGATGCAACCAAGAGCGACGGTCCTGCCGGAGGCTACACGGGTGTGCCGACCGTGTTTCTGCAGCACACACGCGTGAGCAGTGGAGGCTTAGCTGTGAGCAGGAGAACCCTGAGGTTCGCGGAGAAGTCGGCTTAGCGAACCAATCCGGCTCTATCGACTCGTCCCATGGTCCACGACATCCAACAGTTCTTACCCCTCGTGGATCGCTCAACCGCTATCACCACGAATCACCACGGAGACTACTCCTTCGGCCATCTTCCACCCACGGCAACCCTTCCCGGCAAACTTCTTCGTCATCCACAGAACCTCGTCACCGTCGAGCTCTTCTCATCGCCAATCCTGTTCGCCACGGAAATTCACATTCCACCCGTTCTCCTCCACAACCAAAGTTACCCCAAGGTTTGCCCTGATTCACTGAATCTTCCTGATACCGGCGACCTCTTTTGCCGGAACATCATCGTTATCTTCCTGTTATCTATTATCCCCGACCAGGGACTTAATTGCTTTGATTTTGAAAGTTCTAGGGTGTTCTTTGTAAAATTTCCAAAGCTTCCTTTATTTCAAATCAGTGAACATCTATAAGTTTTATGTTGTGCTCTTGAATTGGAAGTTTTGATTTGTGATCTAGGTTGAGTATTAGGTGTGGCAGAACCAACCTGAATTACACCGGCTCAAGTACGCGAGTCCTCTCATGAGGGCTACCTCGTGCTTCAAACGGTATAATCCCTTGGCCTGTCGGGTAACGTCCTGATAAACCACCGAAAGCAGGATCCAACAAGATACCTCGCACGAAGGCAAGTCCAGAGATATAAAAGCCATTACACTTTACAGCACAGGCAGGTATATTACATAAGGATATAAAAGTGACATTAGTTTCCAACGAGGGACCTTATTACAAAACGGTTTAAGTTTTATGTCACAGCAGCGGAGTTTGCAAACACATATTTTGCAACTTCTCTTTTCATTCTGGTCCACCAAAAATGTTGTCGTAGATCTTGATACATTTTGGTGCTACCAGGATGAATAGAGAATTTGGATAGATGGGCTTCATCAAGGATTTGCCTACGCAATAGATGGTCTTTAGGTACAACCATACGATTGTTGAACCATAGGACTCCTTGATGATCAATGTGAAAACACTTATATTTGGCTTCTCTCAGCGATAGCTTTGATTTAATGATTTTGATACCCTCATCATGTAGTTGCGACATGATGATTTTATCTTGAAGAGTAGATTTGATAGATAACAGATTCAGACTGCCTTGAGGAATGATCTCCAGATTAAATTTCCTCATCTGATTGCAGAGAGTGTCACTGAAAGTTGCTACGGATAAGCAATGACAATGTGTCTTGCGGCTAAGTGCATCCGCAACCACATTGGCTTTGCCAGGATGGTAGAGTACCTCAAGATCATAGTCTTTAATCAGTTCTAACCAACGCCTTTGCCTCATATTTAGGTCAGCTTGAGTGAAAATAAACTTGAGGCTCTTATGGTCAGTGTAGATATTACACTTAGCACCCATAAGATGATGTCTCCAGATCTTAAGAGCATGAATAACTGATGCTAATTCAAGATCATGTGTCGGATAGTTTTGCTCATGAGTCCGAAGTGCTCTTGATGCATAGGCAATGACCCGATTGTTTTGCATAAGGACGCAACCCAGGCCAATTCCGGAAGCATCGCAATAGACATCAAAAGGTTGAGTGCCATCTGGCTGAGTTAGCACTGGAGCAGTTGTTAGAAGTTTTCTCAAGGTATGGAACGCTTTATCACACTTGTCATCCCAACATAATTTAACTTCTTTCTTTAATAGCTCAGTCATGGGTTTAGCTATCTTGGAGAAGTCTGGAATGAATCGGTGATAATATCCCGCCAATCCAAGGAAACTACGGATTTGATGGACTGAAGTTGGGGGTTTCCAGTCCATAACTTCTTGGACTTTGGTTGGATCAACCGATATGCCTTCACTAGAAATGGTATGTCCTAAAAATTTCACACTATTTAGCCAGAATTCACATTTCGAGAATTTGGCATAAAGGCGATGATCACGTAGTCGTTGGAGAACGACACGTAAATGATTAGCATGGTCCTCCTTAGTTTTGGAGTATATCAGAATGTCATCAATGAAGACCATGACAAATTTGTCGAGTTCCGGCATAAAAACTGAATTCATAAGGTACATGAAATATGCCGGTGCGTTGGTAAGTCCAAAAGACATAACCAGATATTCATATAATCCATATCTGGTCGAGAAAGCCGTTTTTGGAATGTCACAAGGCTTAATTTTGATCTGATGATAACCAGAGCGCAAGTCAATTTTGGAAAAGACCTTAGCTCCAGCTAATTGATTGAATAATATGTCAATGCGGGGAAGAGGATACTTATTCTTGATAGTAACCGCATTGAGGGGGCGATAATCGACACATAACCTTAGGCTATTATCCTTCTTTTTAACAAAGAGAGCAGGACAACCCCAAGGGGAGGCACTTGGGCGTATAAAACCCTTATCAAGAAGATCTTGGAGTTGGACTTTTAGTTCCGCTAACTCATTTGGAGGCATGCGATACGGCCTCTTTGAAATAGGAGCGGTACCCGGTTGAAGTTCAATGATGAACTCGATGTCTCTGTCTGGTGGCATTCCAGGCAAGTCATCTGGAAAGACATCAGGGTATTCACAGACTATAGGAATATCTTTGACCTTGATATTTGTGATGATATAAGTGCAAGGGTGCAGATATTCTTGCTGAGGCAGATAAAGGGTGGTGACCCCATAATATGGTGAATCAATTTCGACAACTCGGGAAGATATGTCTAGCCGTACTCGATGTTTAGTCATCCAGTCTATCCCAAGTATAATATCAATACCCTCCAAACTTAGTAAAACCAAATCAGTTTTGATTTCTTTACTACCTAACTGAATTGGCACACTTTTAATCATTTGGTTGGAAGTAATATTTCCTCCAGGGGTAGAGATCATATATGACCCCTGGGTAGGACAAAGATCGAGTCCTATTCGGGTACCACAGTTGTTACTAATAAAACTATGTGTTGCTCCTGAATCAAATAATGTAACAACTAGTTTATGGTGAATAGAGAATGTACCCGACATGACAGGAGCTCCATCTGGAAGTTCTGCTAAAGTGGTGAAGTTAATCCGCCCTTGCCGGATTTGCATCATCGGTTTCTTGCCCTTGTTCTGGTTACCCTGAGTGGAACTCTATCCTTGATTAGGTTTCTTGGGCCGTGGACAATCTCTAATGAAATGATCCGCACTTCCGCAGTTGAAACAACGATAATTGCTGCTTCTCTGTTGGACTTGTTGAGCATTTGGCCGTGGGCCAGATTGTTGTGGTTGTTGCGGAGGTACGGGAGGTCTATACCTTCCTTGTGGTTGGGGCGGTCTGAAAACCAATCTGCCAGATGGGGCATTCCGCTGTGGTGCTATGAATGGTGTGTTGGGAATAACTCGATACCTCGGTGATTGAGCACTCGAGGGTCCAGTAGGGGTCTTTCTTTTCTTCTCAACACGATGTGCTACAATGCAATCTTCTTGAGTTAAGGCCATATTAACCAGCTCGCTGAAGTTATTAGCCTTTACAAGATTCAGACATTCCTTGAGCTTGGTATTAAGGCCCCGACGGAAACGATCTTGTTTCTTGGCGTCATTATCCGCATGATATCCCGCATATTGGCACAGATGATTAAAAGTTTGTGCATACTGCAAGACTGTGCTGATGCCTTGAGTAAGCGCCAAGAATTCATTCAACTTTCGCTCCAGCAATCCTTCGGGAATATAGTGTGCCCTGAAGGCTGCCCGAAACTCATCCCAAGTGATAATATGCCCTGCAAGCTGCATGGCACAAAAATTATCCCACCATATCCGAGCAGCACCGTGGAGTTGCTGGGCGGCAAAGGAAGCTTTACTTGAGTCCGCACAAGGTATTGTCAATAGAGCGAACTTTGATTCAATGATATGAAGCCAACCATCGGCATCCAAGGGTTCTTCAGCCTTACTAAAAAATGGAGGTTGGGTACTGATGAAATCTTGATAGCTGGCCACTGGAGGATTGAGGTCATCACGACCTCCTCGGAACTGTTGACATTGCTGGTTCTGCTGTGCTTGTACTAGCAAGTTAAGAAGTTCAGTTTGCCGAGCCATAACTTCGGCGAGGTTGGGAGGTGGTGGTGGCGGTTGTTGAGAACCGCTGGCCTGATCTGCTCGGAAACCTTCCGGGGTCCCACGTGTGGCTCCCACCATCTGAAACAAGAATTCAGATGATGAAATTTATTTACCCTGCTGAAGATTTACAAGGTAAATGGATTAAGATAGCTGATTCTGATAACAGCAAAGGTTGGAAATCAGATGGATACTTAAGAGACCCAACTAAAGATTTCTATTTACTCAAACTAAGAAAAACCAGCATGTTACCAATTTCTTAGAAAGCAACAAAATTAAGCATCCATTTTGTTGATTTAGGTATTATGCATGCACGCACTAATCGATCTCTCAACCCAAAAACAACTGCTGAATATCTTCGAACTTACATGGTTAGTTTCGGTGGCATAATGCATACGTCTCTCACTATTAACTAGTGGTTAAATCCTATCCGTCCTAGTTTCATATTCGTGGTTAGTGTACCTGCAGGAAACCACACAATATATATATCCAATGAACCTTTCATGCCAGCATGTCATGAAAGCATCCCCATTCATTACTGTTCACTATAGAAACAGCATCTGTACAATTACCGCCGTACAGACAACGTTAGCATACGTTATCGAAACAACGTATTCACGGGGGTACCGCAAAATGCGGGGGTATAAACAGCGATCGCCATACCCTGCGCCGAACCATCTACTCCCAATGTAGTCAATCAGAGTTCGTACATTGGCAGCATCTCAAGTAAGCCACTGCTTGAGAAACAACGTTCGGTTCGCATCACCGACAGGAAGGCCAAGCTCCCTCAGTTGGCTGAGGATCCTTACCTTCTTACCTCACGATTGAAGGTGTCGTTACAGAAAGAAAAATTGAGTTGTACATGAATTTAAGTTTTAACCGAAAAGTAATGCTGAAAGTTAGAGTTATATATATATATTACAACCACCTCTAATTCCCTTAATAACATTACCCTAGGGCTTTACGTACTATACACAATCCTTAACGAACCCAACGTAGTTTACACATACCTTGTTGACCAATTTTTATACTATAAATTATTTTTAGGGCTAATTATATCTCCAGGGTACACTTGTTAGCTCTGATACCAGCTGTGGCCGAACCAACCTGAATTACAACGGCTCAAGTACGCGAGTCCTCTCGTGAGGGCTACCTCGTGCTTCAAACGGTATAATCCCTTGGCCTGTCGGGTAACGTCCCGATAAACCACCGAAAGCAGGATCCAACAAGGTACCTCGCACAAAGGCGAGTCCAGAGATATAAAAGCCATTACACTTTACATCACAGGCAGGTATATTACATAAGGATATAAAAGTGACATTAGTTTCCAACGAGGTACCTTATTACAAAACGGTTTAAGTTTTATGTCACAGCAGCGGAGTTTGAAAACACAGACACTGTACACGTCGTTATTATGGATATCATGCTAGCCCAGGTATGATATCATTCGGCGGAATCTGTGTTGGCCGGGGACGGATCCCACTCCACAGACCAACCATTAGGCAGGGGGTAGGGCCATGGTGTAATGAAAGCTGACTCATCCGGGGGATTACCTGAAGTAGATATTTACAAAGCAAGATTGAGTATGCTAATACTCAGCAAGACTTACCTGCTCATGGTATACTTAGCCATGTAACTAGACTTATGCAGGCTTTTCAGATTTTGGGTAGAGTTTTCAGCTGAAAAACAACAAAGAGTAGGTCCTTAATTCCAACTTTTAGCTTTCAGGTTCTAGTTGATTATCCATTCTAGGTAAGCACCTATAATTACTCAAACATGGTAGAATCTTTAATCAAACATCTTCTTTGATAATCACAAAGTTGCTCTAGTTACTCTATGTGGTAAAGGGATCAAGCAGTCTCAATCATCGTGAGAAGCGGACGATTCTGAATCGAATTCAACCTTACAAGGGTAAACCTAACACACACGCTTGGAACACCAAAGGGTCGTTCCGAAGCAACTGTTTGCCTTTCATTCCGACTCGTGGATCAGATCCACCACAAGCGACTGCAGGACTATACGCACTTCCAAAGTGCAGGGCGTACGTCTGTAGCGCGACTACAAAACCCGTACTCCTGGTTGCCCAGCAACACGTATTCCTACACGTCGAACCAAGTAACCAAAAGAACCAAATACATGTGGTGGGGGGTATGTCCACTCCTCGGGCCGATTGGTTACTAGGCTTACCGCTTACCATATTTCGCGGCATGTGGCTAGTACTTTCAAATGCTTAACCACCGCTACCACACCCTGTGACCTTATCAGTTTTTAACAACACAGACGGGGTATCATCTCAACCATGATACCTTACAAAACTCCCGTCCGTCATCCTTATAGTGATAACAGGAATGTAAACATTACAACTCCTATATCGCGTGAGTGACAGGAAATCACTCGACTTCTACCGGTCCTATTAGCACAGCAGCTAGTCGGACTCAAGTCCTAGTATTCAGTACATTGGTTCCTGGAATTATGCAACTAAGGTTCCAAACAATTCCTAAGAACTTAATGCATAAAATATATAAATAGATATAAATTGCAGTGTAAATAAAATAGTGGGTTATGTCCGGGGCTTGCCTTCTTGCGTAGGATTGGGAGCAGTAGGGTCAAAGTTGTCCGAACTTTGGTTCGGAACTTCAGTTAGACCTTCGACAGCGTTCCCGGGGTCTTCAGTTGGTTCTATTCCTTGTTCCAGAACCACTTCGTAATCACCGTCGGCGAGAGTAGTCATATCTACATGATATGCAAAACTATAAGTTGAAGAATGCGTATTCTTTCATGTTATTTCACAATAAAGTTGCAATCCAAAGGAGATAGAATTTATTTATTATCTATGTAATCCATTCCTGCACTGGGCAGTCATTTATTGAGTATTAACAATTTTACTTAGATACAATAAACAGCAGGATTAACTACACTAAGCATCTAACTAGTGGCGTAAGGTAATAGGTTGGGGTGGGTTTCCAATAACTACATTAAAAAGCTTTATTCATTTGCTATACCAAGTAGTTATATGAACCCTATGTTAATATTAAATTATGAACCTATTATACTATGTCTAAGCTTATTTTTGTTGTTTGACACCTAAGCCTAGGTTGAGAATTTAATGACAGGTTATATTACTTAAGAAATCAATTACTATGTGTTTTCTAAGCCTATAACGAATTACACTTAACATTTAAATTAAAGCACCAAACATTCAGAAACTGAAGTTCATCCTTTAAGTAAAGTTGCAGATCTTAAAGAGAGGATTCTAAAAAATTTTAATTTGTATTTTTATGATTTTTCCTTGAATTGATACAGAATTTCAAAGTTTGCATCAAAATAACACAAAGGGGTCCTTTCAGCACTATTTATCTGAGTCTAGGGCTTTGCAGATAACCCCCTGGGTTTCTCTTTCTTTTAACCCAACATCCCTGGGCCAGAGACAAAAGGGGAACGGGAAGGGGGCGGCCATGTTCCGGCGAGGGGGATCACCGGCGGCGAGGTCCGAGGGCAGGAGAGGATGCAGGAGCTCACGACGGTTCTGTTGCACCCCGTGTCGAGGGCTGTGATGGTCGGAAGGGTGGATCTCAACAAGAACTCGAGGTGGCGGCGCAGAGGTCACCGTCGACGGCAGTGCTCCAGCGGTCAACGTCGGCAGGGAACATGCGCACGAGCTTCAGTAAGTCATGGGGAAGGTGTAGGTGCAACCAATTGGGAGTATACGCGTTGGAGGAGGGGTAATCGACGAGGACAGTGGCGGCAGCGGCGAGGATGAATACCGGCGATCGTCGGGACGAAGATGTAGGGCACAAAAGACTTCACGGAGTGGTCGTAGAGCTCCGGGGTGATGATGTGGTGCTGGCTAGGGAGTTGTGGTGGCGCGGGAAGGCTCGAAGTGAGCTGTCCACGAGGAGCAGGAGGCGGCGGCGGACGGTGGCCGTCGGTGAGGATGCCTCGGTGGAAATTGGGAAATGGCTGGGGCTAGGGAGCACGAGTGGAGGTCGGGAAAGCCTGCGGAGAAGCTAGCGGGGGCAATGGATGGCCTATGACCGCTGCCCACGGTGGCCCGTGGTCACCGGAGTGGAGGAAGAAAGGGCGGCGATGGAATTTGGGTCGGGCGCTCGAGAATTGGCACTGGAACTGGAGAAACAGAACGTAGGGGTCAAGGTGATGTTGTTGCGCGTGAGAGATAGGGAGTTAAGGCTCTTCGATGAGCTCTCCACGGCGACGAGGAGGTGGCAGCCGGCGGACGCTCCGGGAAGTCGTGGCGCGCGCGCGGAAGGCCAACAGGGGAGAGGAAAGAGGTCAGGGCAGGGAGGGGACGACGCGTGGGAGTGGATCCAACAGGAGGTGGCGCGACGGCGGCGGTAGAGCGGCGGCTAGAAGCGCAGCACTACCGACGGCAGGCGAGCAGAGCAGGGGCCCACATGCGCAAGGAAGAAGAAGAGAGGGGAGGGGTCCGGGGGACTTATTTGAGATTTTCAGAAAGTTCAAGGACCTCTCGGTAAACTAAGATTTGTTACTGCTACAAAGGTCAAATGGGATAATGCTCAAAATGAAAGTTGTAGAGTTTTTCAAACTCTACAACATTGCTTTAGGGCTCAAGTTCAGAAATTCAAAGTTTACAACTTTTTAGGTGAAGTTTTTGAATAAAGGTAAAATTTGAATTACCTTTGTATTTATCCAAATAAATTCGATCAAATTTTGGGTATGTTTACAAATTTTCCTGGACTGTCATGATTACTTGTATTTTTACATATTAGTCCTTAAATAAACCTGAATTTTACTATTACACTTCAACTATTTTGCATATGGCCCTTCAATTTTTATCTTAATCACACATAGGTCCCTTGTTTCATACAGAGGCCTATTTCTCTTAGTTTTAACTTACCTTTTGTACTTTTCTTCTCTATGGTCATTTAGATTTGACACTTAGTATTATATTTACCAAATTACACTCAAGGACTTATATAATTCATAATTTACAATTATACCCCTAGTTCTTTGTACAACTCGCATACACCATAACAAGCATGCCTATATTACGTTAAAACTTAGTGTCTATGTTTCTAATTACCTGAATGTTACATTAAGGAATGAGTACTTCATTGAACCTTATGTTGTATGCATATGTTATAGCTGAAAGGTAAATCATAAGATTGTATGTCTTAAGTAGAGATGTGTGATATCTAGTTAATCCTTTCTCACGAGTGCTCATATCTCTGCCATCAAGACATTGTCCTTGTCTTGATTTCAGTCTCTTTAAGGTTCTTTTCATATAAGAATCCTTGTTAGTTCATGTGCTTTTGCTGCTTAGCTAATACATCTTGGCAGCTATGCTTCAGCGTCGGCTATCAGCTCACGCGCTAAGCATCCGTTTCCTTTGAGTCTATGGTGTTTCTGTGTAACAGCTATCAGCCGATGCTTTTCTTTTGTTATGCTTCTACCATCGGCTGGTTAGCTGATACGATTGATATCTTCTTAATATCGGCTACTGCCGATATAATTCTGTTGTTGTGTCCTACATCGGCTGCCACATAGCCGATCAATCTGAGGTGCACACACAATCTTAGGGTTCTTGCTATCGGCCGATCCAAGCCGGTTCTAGTTGTTTTCCATATCGGTTATGGCCGATCAATCCTTAGTTTTCCCATCCTTATCCACACACTTCTATCAGCCGATTTATCAACTGAGAGATCGGCTATATACCTATGAGTCACATACCCTCAACCACACTCCAATCGGCTGTACGTCACTCAATTGTTGTGCTGACGTAATCGAGCCGATACAACCACACCTAGTTACCTAGGATAATACTTAAGCACATCTCAGTTAAGACATAGCTGCTTTAGGAAAACCGGTGCACCTATCAATCGGCTAAACCTGATGCATCCTCATTGGTTAAGACCAAGACCAATGCACCCACCAATTAGATAGAACAAAGACTTGCTGATAATCCAATCGGCAAAATCCTTCGTTGAAATACTGTACCTTCAACGTTCCTCTCCATATCAGCCGATTTGACCTCAGGTGAACCCAAATTGGCTAATCTTTTCTACTCAAATATAGAAACTACTCATGCCGATTTCCCTTCCAAACAGAAATCAGCAGATTTCCTAAAACTGTATAGATAGCTCCTCTCTTTATCAATTCTATCAGTTAAAACCCTTTTGTTTCCAATCGGCTATGTTGTAATCTTCAACAAATAGCCAATCTTAATTAGTTGTCCAACTAAAGCTCTACCCAAGTTAGTTTCTGATCTTTTCAATTGTTATGTGAGTAGTATGTTAAATGAGTGTTGGAGTGCAACTTTATTGTAAAGTAAAATAGTTTCATATGCACACTTTGAATGTAACGTTGCATTGCATGTAGATACGACTACTTCCGCAAATAGTACCTACGAGATTTCCCAGTAGTCTGCGGAGGATGTTTCTGAAGACCAAGTGAACGTCACCAAGGGATTATCGGAAGCCCCGAACCAAAGTTCGGAAGACAACAATACTAACATCCCTGACTTCAGCCCCACCAGTAAAGGCAAGCCCCGGTGCATAACCCAGTATTTCAAATTACTACATTATGCAATCTTATACTTATATCTTATATCTTGCATTAAGTGTAGGAGATGGAATGGAACCCTAGATGCATGAATCCTAGGAACCAATGTATTGCACCTGAGTTCATATCGAATAGATGCTCTGCTAATAGGACCGGTAAAAGTCGGACGATTTCCTATCACTCGCGCGATATAGGAGTTGCTTGTTTACAATTCTGCAACCACTATAAGGATGATGGACAGGGTCATGTGCTGCATCATGACCTGGGGATTACCCTATCTGTTTGAATAAAAGTTTTAAGGTCGAAATGTGTGGTAGTGGTGGCTAAGCATTTGAAAGTACTAGCCACATGCCGCGAAATATGGTAAGCGGTAAGCCTAGTAACCAATCAGCCCGGCAAGTGGACATACCTCCCACCACTTGTAATTTGGTTTTTCTCACGCACCGACGTGCGGGAGTACGTTCTGCAAGGCAGACAGGAATACGGGTTTTGTAGTCGCGCTACAGACGTATGTCCTGCACAATTGGTGTGCGTACGGTCCTACAGTCGCTTGTGGTGGACCTGATCCACGACCCGGAATGAAAGGCAAACGGTTGCTTCGGAACGATCTTTGGATGTTCCAAGCGTGTGTGTTAGGTTTACCTTGCAAGGTTAAATTCGATTCAGAATCGTCCGCCTCTCACGAGGATTGAGACTGCTTATCCCTTTTGCCACATCGAGTAAAAAGTGTAATTGTTGATGGAATAATCTTGATGAATGATAATCTCTATCTTGCTTGTTTAGTATAGGTGCTTACCTAGAATGGCTAATAAAGCTAGAATCTGAAAGCTAAAACTTGAAAGTAGGTTATACTCTTTGTTGCTTTTCAGCTGAAAATAAACCCAGAACCTTTACAATGCCTTCATGAGTCTAGTTATGGGCTAAAGTATACCAAAACCCGGGTAAGCCTTGCCGAGTATTAGTATACTCAGCCTTGCTAGTTAAATATTTTTCAGGTAATGCCTTTGAAGACCCTACTCTTCCCTTGTCATGGCCCTGTGCTCTTCCAGATGATTGGTCCGTGGAATGGGATCCGTCCCCGACCAACACTGATGACCCCGAGTGATGTCATGCCTGGGCTTAGCATGACATCCATCTTGACGACGTGTCGTAAATCATCGTGTATGTTTTCCGCTGCCAAAAACCCTAACTCTAACAGTTTGTAATAATCTTTCTAAATTTAGAACTTTGTACTACTTTTGGAAGCTCTTGTAATGTATTTCCCTGTGATGTAAAATAAGATGGTAATTGTATCTCTGGACTCACCTTCGTGTGAGATAACCTTATTTGATCCTGTGTATCGGTGGTTTATCGGGACGTTACCCGACAGGCCAAGGGATTATACCGTTTGAAGCACGTTGGAGCCCTCGGGAGTGGACTCACGTACTTGAGCCGGTATAATTTAGGTTGGTTCTGCCACACATAATCCTTGACTAACTCTAGCCATCTTCTCTGCCGCATGTTCAGCTCACTCTGAGTGAAAATGTACTTGAGGCTCTTGTGATCGGTGTAAATATCACACCTCTGCCCAAACAAGTAATGCCTCTATATCTTCAAGGCATGCACAACTGCAGCTAACTCCAGATCATGAGTGGGATAATTCAGCTCATGCCGGCCCAACTGCCGCGAGGCATAAGCTATCACTCTGCCTTCTTGCATCAGGACACAACCAAGACCATCTCTCGAAGCATCACAATACACTGTGAACCTCTTGCTCTGGTCTGGCAGAGTAAGGACTGGCGCCGTAGTTAACCTCTTCTTCAGCTCCTCGAAGGCCTTCTGACGCTCATCAGTCCAAGAGAAATCCACGCCCTTCTCTAGCAAGGAAGTCAAAGGCTTCGCGATCTTGGAGAAATTCTCAATGAACCTCCGATAATACCCTGTTAAGCCCAGAAAAGAGCGGACTTCCTTCACTGTCTGCGGTACCACCCAGTCAAGCACATCCTTCACCTTTCCGGGGTCCACAGCAATACCTCCCTTGGAGATGACATGACCGAGGAATGGAACCTCGTCAATCTAGAATTCACACTTGCTGAGCTTGGCATACAGCTTGTGCTCTCTGAGCCTCTGCAACACGAGCTTCAAATGCTTCTCATGCTCTGCTTCTGACTTGGAATATATTAGGATATCATCAATGAATATCACCACAGAGGTGTCCAAATAATCCATGAAAACCTTGTTCATCAGATGCATGAAGAAAGCCAGAGCATTGGTCAAGCCAAAGGACATGACTGTATACTCATATAGCCCATACTTGCAGGTGAATGCCGTCTTCGGAATATCCTCGGGACGAATTTTCAGCTGGTGATAACCTGAACACAGATCAATCTTCGAGAATACACAAGCACGCTGAAGCTGATCAAAGAGATCCCAATACGAGGCAATGGATGCTTGTTCTTGATGGTGACTACATTCAGATCCCAGTAATCGATGCACATTCTCTTCGCCCCATCCTTCTTCTCTTCAAGCAATACAGGAAAAGCCCAAGGAGAAAAACTGCGATGGATATAACCCTTGGCTAGCAACTCGTCGACAGTCTTCTTAACTTCCTCATGTTCAACGGGTGCCATACGATAGGGCCGCTTAGCAATAGGAGCTGTGCCAGGCAAGAGATCAATAGAAAACTCAATGTCGCGGTCAGGCGGTATACCTGGCAAATCATCCAGAAAGACATCCGGGAATTCGGACACCACGCGAATACCTTCCGTGGGTTTAGCCTCCATCTGACAAAGAATTCCAGAAGGCTCCGAAGCACTGACTGTGACCTCCTGTCCATCCGGTGCCGACAAGTGGACAGCCCTCTGAGCACAATCAATCTTGACACCCAATCTAACAAGGGTCTCCATTCCCAAGATCACATCGATACCCTTGGTGTCTAGCACCATCAGATTAGCACTGAACTCTACCCCCCTTATGACAACACTGACTCTGGGATAGAAGATATGAGACCTCAACTGCCCTCCCGGTGAAGATACTAACATGCCCCTCTTTAATGTGCTAGTATGAATGCCATGATGCTCAACAAAAGACCGAGTAATGAAGGAATGCGTAGCAGCAGTATCGAAAAGCACTGTAGCAGGGTGAGTATTGACCATGAACGTACCAATAACCACGTTGGGAGCCTCGGCCGCTGACTCGGCCGTCACGTGGTTCACCCTGCCCTGGGATGGCGCCTTGGGCTGAGCTGGGCGCCCCTGCTGTCCCGACTGCGCCTTCCGAGGACAGATGTTGGCGTAGTGTCCCTGCTCGCCGCGGTGATAGCACGCCCGTGGGAATGCTGGAGCCTGTTGTCCGGTAGGAGGAGTAGGCACTCCCTACCGCGGAGCTGGTGGAGCCGGTGGAACAGAGCGTGCCGGAGGTGGTGGAAGCCTCTGACCCTGTCCCGCCTGCAGCTGCTGCTGAGGACGAGGCGGGTACTGCTGCTGTCGCTGCTGGTACGACTGGATCTGCCTCTGCGGCTGTTGCTGCTGCTGTGGGTACTGGTACCGAGGCCGGGTGTTGCTGCAAGACGCAGCAGGAGCCAACTTCGTCTTCTTGTCCTCAATCTCCCGGCGTTTGCGCTCGGTGTTGAGGGCAGCGTCAACCAGATGGTTGAAGTTGTCGAAGTGGTGGTTCATGAGCGCGTACTCAAGGTGATCATCCAGTCCCTCCCTGAAGCGCTCCAGCTTATCGCCATCATTGGCGACCTTAGCGGGGGCGTAGCGAGCGAGCTGGAGGAAACGATCACGGTACTCGGTCACCGTCATAGCTCCCTGAAATGATAATCACCGGAAAAAGAGGATGGAAATTTACTCAGCATTCCTTATAACAAGGGTGGGTTTGAGCTCAAAAAGAAATTGCGGAAAGATTTTACTCTAATTTACCTGCTTAAGCGCAAGGAACTCCTTGTGCTTCATCTTCATCACTCCAGCAGGGATGTGGTGGTTCCTGAAACGCTCCCGGAACTGGACCCAAGTAAGGGCGTCGCAGTCCCGAGCTAGGTAGGACTCCCACCAATCAAGAGCTGAGCCTCGCAGCTGCCCTGCTGCGTACAGAACTCGCTCCCTGTCGTCGCACTGAGCGACATCCAACTGGCGCTCCACTGAACGAAGCCAGTCGTCAGCCTGGAGTGGATCAGCCGCATGAGAGAACGTCGGCGGGTGACCCCTCAGAAAGTCCGCGCGCCTGTCACGGGGCTGCTGCGGTGGAGGAGGTGGCGGTTGAGCGTGGATCTGCTGCAGCGTCTGGACAGTGTTGTTCAGAGTGGCCATCATCTGCATCTGGAGCTGGAAGAACTGCTCCGGAGTCAGAGGTGGAGGCATCGGCAGCGGCTGGTCGGTACTCTGGTTGTTCTGCCCTTGCTGGCCAGAACCGGTGCCGGTGCTCCTGGTGTTCAGCATCTATTTGCAGCAGAGCGAAATTTATAAAGATAGATATTGTACAACTTCCGGAAAGAAAGCTTTGACAGGATAGAATAGAGAGAAAAGAATGTACGGTTTTACCCCCAACGTTCTAACTCAATTTTGATTACTTAATTCAGGTTTGTATTAAAGTTGATTTGCATAAGCAAGTTTAACTTCTAAACTATGCAATCAACCAAAAATCCAAATCAAACATTTTGCACAATCACAAACATTCATTATTCACATCTTAGCCGAGTTTATCACACTACTCGACTAACACACTCGTTCTAGCGCACTTCCATCGAGATAGCCTAAACTTATGGGGTTAGATGATTTCAGGCCAACATCTACAGAAAAGACCAAACTAATTCTCAGAAAATGCAGAGAGGGTTAGCAAAATCGAGGTTTAGAGCTCAAGGAATAGAAGCAGAAACGAATGTTTGAGTTTTGCAGAAGCAAAGCAAGCGAAAGGAAGTCGCTAAACTCGACCATTTCTATCTAGGCTTCATCCTACAGTCGACACGGCTCTGATACCAATTCTGTCACACCCAATTTATAAGAACATAAATCGAGCAATCATATATGTGCCAGGATCAAGTCACGCATATATACAACAGAATCATCAAGATATCACAACACATATCTCAAAATAAAAGCGTATAAATTATAAATGAATATCTTTATTACAACTGAATCAAGGATCAATTCAAGGAATGCGGAAGCGTGAAATAAATACATGAAGAATACGGCGCCACAGGGACGTCGGCTGGGAGACAACGCCTAGAAATCGTCGAGTCCGCTGATGTAGTCCTCCACGTCGCCTGGTACTGAGCAGCAGTTGAAGATATCCCAGAAAGAACAGGAGAGTAGAGAAGGCAAGTGTGAGTACACAACTTGTACTCAACAAGTATATCACGAATTATGAGGCTCTAAGGTTAGCTGACTCAACTGCATTAACTTTTAATCTTGGCAAATTTTATTAAAGCTATTTACTACAAGTGGATGAATTACCATAACCCAAGTTACATAATAATTAATCAACATTAACCATGAGTCTACTGAAAACCAAGCCAAAACCACCAAAGGTACATCCCACTAATCAGACGGAGGATCTGGGCCGCTCATGACCGTGAGCACGGCTAGTATACCAGTTTTACACTCTTGAGAGGTTGCACAACTTTACCCACAAATCGTGAGCTATGCTAGTTGTTCATCACACTTCCTTAGGTGAGATGACTAGCAAGCACACTACGAGACCGTTACAAAGGATCACGTTAGTAAGGTGTAACCGCTAAGGTTTCTGGATCAGCAACGATGGGGCCCACCTCACGGGGGGTACAAGCACACAGCATAGACCAAGCCGGAGGAGCAGGGACCATTGAAGCTTACCACCCCTCTTGCCCCGCAGGTAGGTTAATCCCAAACTAAAATGACCTAATTAGTAAGTCAAGACCGTCCCATTCCAGTCTTGTGGTTGCGCGGTTGTCCCAGGTTGTTGCTCTATGAACCGGTCCTTATGGAGAGTGGCCAACCAAGCACTAAGCACCGTGCTGGCCCGCTAAACCATGTTTCTAACAAAAACATATTTTAAGGAGACGTGAGCCACTCAAGCACACAACACAGAGGGCCACTCTCAGAATTAAGTTGCATATAACCATTAATCAAATTTAATTAAAAAGGACCGAGATAGGTGAGAGCGCAGCACCTAGCACAACTAACCAAAATGCAACCCAAGGTATATATATAAAGGATAAGGTGGCTAGGAAGTCCTTATAGGCATACAGAATTAAAATGCAGTATGAAATTTTATTTAAAAGTGATAGGATGTTCATGTTATACTTGCCTTCCTCAAAGTTCTCCTGCTGCTGCTCAAACTGCTCTGCAGAAAAGGGCTCCTGGTACTCGTCCAAAGGCTCAGCGTCTACTCACGATCGCAACGCCAAAACATGGTCCAGCACATACACATACATGCAAATAAAGACAAAAGATAAGAAACAGTACAACATTACATAAAAACAGCACACAAAACTATGATAGAACTATTCTACGCGTTACAACGATCGCGTGAGCGTGAAAACCATTTGAAACGGAGCTAAGACGCGAAATCTAGAGCTAGAACAGGGTCCAGGGACCTTTCTGCGAGAAAACGGAGCTTCCAGGGGGTTCTGCGTAAAAACTAAGGGCTTAAACCTAATTAAAGGTTAGACACAGGGTCTAACACGCAAAACTACCGGTGCTGGACTGCGGGTTCGATTTCCAAAGAGCTCAGGGGCCTAAACAATAAAAACAGGGCCTAACTGTAAATACTTCTGAACGGCACAGAAGTGCGGGTTGATTCCAGGAGAGTCTAGGGACTCTTCAGCAAAATGACCGGGCTGAACCGGTATGTTCTAATCAGGACCGTTGGATCGGGATGTGGCGGCTCTGATCTACGGCTCGGGCAAACGGGAGCTCGGAGCGGCGGGGTGGTCGACGGAGTCCGGTCTCCGCGGCGGCGCCTCGCCGGCGTAGGCCGATCTCGGCCGTCTGGGCTCCATTTTGAACGAGGTCTGGCCCGGGAGGATGCTCGCAGCACGCGTAACTCACCTGGGCGGTTGGCACGGGTCTGCGGGGGTTGCAACGTCTCACGCCACGGCATGGGCGGCTCGGTGCAGCGGAGCTCGCCGGCGTACAATGCTCCGGGCGTTGCGGTGGCCCTAACTCTACGGGGTCTAGCGCAACAGGTAGAGAGGGCGGATGCGTTGCTCACCGAGGGTTTGTGGTGGCCGGTGCTACGGTGCAGTGGAGAAGTCGACAATGGCCGGGCGGCGGAGGCGGATCGGGATTCGTGGGGAAGGTCGACGCAGAGGGACTACGGAGTGCTGGGCTCCTTGGATCGCCTCGGGAGGTTCCTGTGGAGGTGCCGCGTGGGTTAAGAGGGCCCGCGGTCCACCGGCGGCGAGCAATTGCGGCGGTGGCAGTGCTCACCTGCAGCGGTCTTCGGGGAAAAATTCAGGCCAAAGAGCGGGCAGGGGTCGCGGGTGAAAGGCGCAGGAGCTCCCGGTTCATGAGGCGAAGCTGATGCGGGGGCTCTCGTGGACCGTGGCGCGGTGGAGCAGCGTGCCCACGGTGGTGCAGAGGGCGTGACGCGGCGGAGCAAAGCGGGGGGTGCTAGGGTTTGAGAGCGCCGCCAAGAATGGGGATAAGGATGCAGGGGGGGTTCGGGGTCGCCAGATAAAGCCCGCCCGGGGATCTCGTCGTGCGGGCCCGGCGCTAGGGCTCGCCGGAGGTTTCGGGTGGCCGGTGCGTGGAGAGGAGAAAGGAGAGAAGAGGTAAGGGGAGGTGCTGACGCGCGGGACCGAGCGACCAGAGAGAGAGGGAGGGAACAGGGCGCGGGAGAAGCCGGGCCGAGCGAACTGGTCCGCGTGGAGAGGAGGTAGAGGAGAGGAAGCCCGAGGGAGAGAAGGAGAGTGGGCCGGCATGGCCCATGTGGGAAGGAGAGGGGTGAAGGAAAGGAAGGAATGGGCTGCGGATTGGGAAGGTTGGGCTGCTCCTTTTCTTTACTTTTCTAAACTAACTCAAATCAATTTGAATCCAAATGAAATTTGAATTCAACCTCAACTATTCCACCAAACAAAATAAATGCACTAGCATGAATGCACAAACATATTGATCCTAGAATAATTTTTTTATTACTTGTGATACAAAATTAGTTTAAATGCAAGACAAATCAAGAAAAAACTTTAGAAATTTTATTTAAGCCCAAAATAAATTCATTAAAAATGAGAAAATTTATATTAGGGTGTTACAACAGGCCCCGCTGATCCTTCTCGCATGTGCGCAGAGGAATTGTCAGATGAAGCCGCGCTCCAGTGAGTTCAGCGGGTGTTGCTAGATGTGGACGCCGTGCCATACGTGCCAACATTATTTTCCGCACGAAATCCACCCAAACCAGTGAGTATTCGACTTCTTTTTTGTTGAAAATAACCTCTTTGACTCCATTACTCAATTGAAGAACCTGCTGTAGGGACACACAGAGCTGTATCGCAGCTATCCGCCATGGCCCGACATCCCCCGGCCAGACCACCTCCTCCCTAGTGCCGCTGCTGAGGCAAAGAGAGCTCGCATTGCCGCAGCTCAACGCCGCAGCAGGTCCGCCAAGGACGTGAGCTCTCAGGCGGAGGAGGAAGCTGAAGGAGAAGTGCGTCGGGGCAACTCCTCCGAGCAAAGCGTGGAGTTGACCGGCACTTTACCGCTGGTGCCGCAAGGCCATCGACTTGTGCGCAAACGAAAGGCGCAGGAACTCGAACCCGCCGGGTAAGAGCTTACTGGTTTGTTGTAATGCGATACATTAATATTGTGTCGTACTTACCACGTCCTCCTGTAGTCCTTCCGCGTCCTCCTCCCGGGCCGAGCCCGAAGAAAAAGGAACGAGCCCATCGGCCGCCGCAACTGTCACCATCGCCGTGGCGGGGACCACGCCCCAAGCTGGTGAAACCCCGCCGCCAGCAAC
Organism: Panicum hallii; assembly: GCF_002211085.1. NCBI lineage: Eukaryota > Viridiplantae > Streptophyta > Magnoliopsida > Poales > Poaceae > Panicum > Panicum hallii. The sequence continues at coordinate 37,696,944 of NC_038050.1, read as the reverse complement.
GGGGACGCCGCGTCAGGCTGTGCAGATGAAGAGGGCCATCAAGAAGAAATCTGTACTGTAAGTCTGCCTCTGGTAGCATAGCAAATATTTTGATCTTTCGACTTATGTGTTGACTAACTTCGACTTCGTTAGAGCTGCAAGTGCTGCAGACCTCCAGCTGACGCCAGCTTCGACTACCCCAACCCCCAGGTCTTCAACCCGAGAGGAATCCTCAAGTGCTGGGGCGGTCACAGCTGCGTCAGCCCCCGAGCCATCGGCCCCAGAAGGGTCAGCGCCCGCGGAGCCAGCCCCCGTGACGGACACGACGCTGCCCGACCTGCCGCCTCCCGAGCTCCGACGAGTCGAGGTCGAGGCCGGTGGCGAGAAACAAGTCAAGGCCCCTAGCACCGCTCCTACGGATGGCACAGGTGAGCATCTGACCGCCCCGGCTAGCTACCGGGATCCGCATGCTATATGCTGAGAATATTTGTGATTGCAGGTGCTCAGCAGCCAACTACTGAAGAAGCCGTGGGAACCTCCAGGGAACCCGTTGAGCTGCTGCTGGCTGGGTCAGGTTGTCAAGATGCCGTCGCCACTGACCTGGCAGGTGACCTGCTGCTGACAGATGGCAATATAGAGAACCTCAAGAAGGCGCATGACTTTGCCATGGTAAGACCTGAACACTTTTCTGCCAGTGACTATATCGAGTTGCTTATCCGGATTTCCCTTTTCATGCAGAGTGTGATCGCCCACTCCCGGAAACAAGCAGAAGAATTGAAGACCCTTGCCTGCGACCGCAAGGAACTTGCTGCCCTGAGAAGACGCCTTGACGACGAGAGGATGGAGAACTCGCATCTCGAGAAGGTCAACGTCGAGCTCCAGTGACAACTCGAGGAACAGAAGAGGGAGCTTGAGGCACATAAGCATGCGCACTAGGAGCAGCTCAAGGAGCAAAAGAAAGCGCACCAAGGTAAGCCATTGCTTCCCTCGGGTACTTGCACTATATGACTCATCCTGGAATCTGAAAAGCTTTCCACCACAGAGCTTAGGAGAATCTTAATGAGTAAGGAAGAGCTACATACTGACGTGAAGAACCTGCTCTATCACCGTACAGATGACGTTGAGAGGCTGCAGAAGGTGATCAGCGACACTGAGCAACAGTTCGTCGATAGCCTTCAGCGAATCAAGACACTGGGCGAAGAACTCGAAGACCTCAGGGGGGCCGCCCGGGAGCTGGTGGATATGGTGGATCCACCGGAAGAAGGCGAAACAAACCCCCGGTCCCTACTAGAGCGGCTCCGCGAGGCCCCAAAGAAAGTAATCAAATTCCTCTCCGAGGCATCTGTCACATGCGTCAACAATGCCCTCGCAATTGTGAAGTCCTTCCTACCAAACGCGCAACTGGAAATATTTGCTCAAGGAATGGCGGCGGACTGCACCGAGGATCAATTTGATAGATACCTCCTAGAAGCCCAACCTATATCAGAACGTATAGTTCAAAGTGTAATGCAGGATTAGGGTACTGAAAACAAGTATTCACTTCCTTGTACATATTATTTCGCTTGATGTCTCTACTTGTGTTTGTCCCTAGGCTGAATTGGAATCCAGGCTTACGAGGCTTAAGTAGTAGACACTACCCTGGGTGCAGCGACCCTAAAGGTAGCCATAGCTCCATGTAGGAACTTATCTAACAAGCTGTCCACAACCCGAACTCTCGGGTCTAAAACTGTTAGAAAAGAATGCGAGCATCATCGCGCGACTGCCATGCTTAAGGCAAAACTACCCCGAGTGCATTGACTCTGGACGTAGTCAGGGTCGCTCCTCATATGAGCCCGCTCCGCAAGTTAAGTAGGACCCGAACGGACGGATCGTACTTGTTGGGAGCAAATGCGGGCATCACCGCTGGTATGCCGTGCTCTTGGCAGAAACGAGACTACCCTAGGTGCCACCACCCAGGATGTAGTCGAGGTAGCTCTATGTATGAGCTCATCCAACAAACTGGGTATAAACCAGTTGAATGGATCGATTATGTTGGGGAAAATGCAACTGCTGTCGCGTGCGACCGTCCAAGGTCGCGGCGGAAGTCTATATGTAAAGGAGTTGGACGGAGCCGAGGGTTCCATTAAAAAATGAAATCAATAAGGTATGATCGTGGCCATAGCCTCCGTAACATTCACGACAGGAAGTCGATTTATACAAGTACTGCTCATGGCAGTAGCCTCCTTGTGTTCGTAAAGGGATGTACAAGCCGAATCTCGTGGCACGTAGCCTCCGAATTGATTCGAGGAAAAGAAATCTTCTAAACCCCTGGGGATTCAGCTATCACCGGGCATCTTCTTATGGGTAGAACTTGCGCAGGTTCTGGATGTTCCAGGAGTTCGAGATGTCCTGACCCTCGGGATATTGTAGTCGATATGACCCTGGTCGGGTAACCTGCTTGACGATGAACGGGCCTTCCCACCTTGAGTTGAGCTTGTGTAGGCCGGATTCGTCCTGAATGCGACGCAAGACCAAATAACCAACGCTGAATGACCGCTCCCTGACGTTGCGATTATGATATCGTCGGATCCCCTGCAGGTATCGGGCTGACTGAACCAGAGCGGTGTAGCGAACTTCTTCCACAGAATCGAGCTCTAACTGCCCCGCCTCGTCTGCCTCGCCTTCATTATACATTTCGACCCTTGGAGACTTCCACATGATATCGGCTAGTAAAATAGCTTCAGATCCGTATACGAGGAAGAAAGGCGTTTGACCTGTGGCTTTGGACAACTGAGTCCGAAGCCCCCAGACGACATGTGGCAGCTCATGCACCCATTTGCCTCCCTTCTTGCTGTTTTCATCATAAAGTCTCTTCTTGAGGCCGTCAATTATCAAGCCGTTCGCCCTTTCGACTTGTCCATTGGCCCTTGGGTGTGCGACCGAGACATATTTAACTTCAATGCAAGCATTCTCACAAAACTCCCAGAACTGGTTGGCCGTGAAATTTGATCCCAAGTCCGTGATGATGGTGTTGGGGAAGCCGAAACGGTGCAAAATATCTGAGATGAAGTCGACGACCCGATCTGGCGTGAGCTTGGCTATCGGCTTGTACTCAATCCACTTAGTAAACTTGTCGATAGCCACCAGAACATGGGTGAAACCACCTGGCGCCATTGTGAAGGGCCCAATCATGTTGAGGCTCCAACAAGCAAAGGGCCAGGATGGCGGTATGGTGATGAGGCTATGGGTTGGAACATGAGTCTGTTTGCCGAAGAATTGACAATTTGGGCACCTGCGCACGAGATCCTCCGCATCGGCCACTGCAGTGGGCCACCAGAAACCGGTCCTGTATGCTTTCCCCACCAGCGTTCTTGAAGCCGCATGGTTTCCGCAGACGCCCTCGTGGATCTCCCGCAGTATGTCGTAGCCATCTTCCTTTGTGACGCACTTCATGAGAACTCCCGACCGAGCGCCGCGCCGGTAGAGCTTGCCGTCGACCACGACAAAACCCTTGCTTCTGCGCAGGACGCGTGCCGCCTCCGCGCTCCTGGTGTCAATTCCCGCTGGTAGCCTTTGATCTCGGATGAAGTCAATAAAAGCCTCTCGCCAGTCCTCTCCTAGCACCATAACCTCTCGATCGGGTTGTTGGGGACCCACGTTGATGGTTACCTGCAGAGAGGACTTGATGGATGGCTGCTTGAGCTCCTGGACGAAAACTCCCGGTGGGACCTGAGCATGTGTTGACCCCAATTTTGACAGGATGTCCGCGCCAACATTGTGCTCCCGCAACACATGGTGAACCTCCAAGCTAGAAAATTTACTTTCCAACTTGCGCACTTCCTGTACATAAGCATCCATCGTCTCCTTGTTGCAGTCCCATTCTTTGTTGACTTGTTGAACGACAAGAAGAGAGTCGCCATACACAAGTAGTCGCTTGATCCCTAGTGATACCGCCAAACGAAGCCCGTGAAGCAAGGCTTCATACTCGGCTTCATTGTTGGATACCGCCCACAGGATTTGAAGGACATACTTCAATTGTTCACCTCGTGAAGAAATAAGCAGAACACCAGCGCCGCTGCCATCAAGCTTGAGGGACCCATCAAAGTACATGGTCCAGTGTTCTGGCTTGTCGACTGGAGTTGGGACTTGATTCTCCCTCCATTCAGCCATGAAGTCGACTAGACCTTGTGACTTTATTGCAGTGCGTGGCTTGAAGTCAATTGACAAAGCCTCCAGTTCCACTGCCCACTTGGATATACGCCCCGTGGCATCTTGATTATGAAGAATATCCGCCAACGGGAAATCCGTGATCACGGTGATCTTGTACTCGTCGAAATAATGGCGTAGCTTTCTTGATGTGATTAACATTGCATATAAAAGCTTTTGAACAGCTGGATACCGTACCTTGGATTTGGAGAGAACCTCGCTGACAAAGTAGACAGGCCTCTGCACTCCAAACGCATGGCCTTCCTCGCCTCGCTCGACTACAATAGTACTGCTGACAACGTGAGTTGTTGCCGCGATGTTGAGTAGTAGATCCTCCCCTGGCAACGGTGCTGTAAGGATCGGAGGTGACTGAAGGTGATGTTTCAGATCCTGCAGGGCCCGCTCAGCCTCCTCCATCCATTGGAACTTATCTTGACGCTTCAAGAGCTTCTCCCCGAGTCGGGAGATGAACCTGTTCAGGGCCGCCATACAACCTTTTAACTTCTGCACATCCTTGATTATGGCCGGAGCCTCCATATTAGTGATGGCCGTGATCTTTACAGGGTTGGCTTCGATGCCCCGGTTGCTAACGATGAACCCGAGCAATTTCCCTGAAGGTACTCCAAAAACGCACTTGGTAGGATTGAGTTTCCACCGAAATCTGCGCAGACTGCTAAATGTTTCCTCCAAATCTGTAATCAAGTCGCTGGACTCCCAGATCTTGATGACCACGTCGTCCACATAAGCTTCAACATTCCGGTGCAGCTGATCCGTGAAACACATCTGGATCGCACGCTGATAGGTTGCTTCTGCATTCTTCAACCCGAAGGACATGGTTTTGTAGGCATAAGTTCCGTACGAAGTGATGAATGCAGTCTTGATTTGGTCCTCCTCCTTGAGCGCGATCTGATGATAACCTGAGTAACAATCAAGAAAACAGAGAAGGACACAACCAGCCGTCGAATCGACAACTTGGTCAATGCGCGGCAGCCCAAAATGGTCCTTTGGGCAATGCTTGTTGAGATTAGTGTAGTCGACACACATTCTCCATTCATTGTTCTTTTTTTTTACAAGAACGGGATTCGCTACCCACTCTGGATGGATTACTTCTTTAATGAATCCAGCCGCGAGAAGTTTAGCGATCTCCCGTTTAATGGCCTCACGCTTATCGTGGGCAAACCTTCACAGGCGTTGCTTTTTAGGCGTAGCCTTCGGGTGTACATTCAAAGCATGCTCGATCAACTCCCTGGGCACCCCTGGCATATCCGCTGGTTTCCACGCGAATATGTCTCGGTTAGCCCGAAGGAAGCTGACGAGCGCGAGTTCCTATTTGTCACCTAAGCCCTCGCCGATGACAGCGGTCTTAGATGGATCTCCTTCCTGAAGCTGAATCGTCTTGAGGGCCATGTCATCAGTCGACTGGATGCTCGACTTGCTGGCCTTCTTGGAGGGAATCTCCAACCCAGACTGGGAAAGCTGCTGCACGGCCGTGAGTACTTCTCCCGAAGCATCTGGCACGCGAGTAGTCGAAGCATACTGGATCGCCTCCTAATTGCAGTCGTACGACTTCTTCAAGTCGCCACGGAGGGTGAGTACTCCACTGAGTCCTAGCATCTTAAGAAGCAGATAGAAGTAATGCGGCATTGCCATGAACTTGGCGAGTGCCGGATGACCCAATATTGCATGGTAAGAAGATTCGAAGTTAGCCACTTCGAATTTTATGAACTCAGTACGATAGTTCTCCCGCGTGCCGAAGGTGACTGGGAGGACCACCGTACCAAGCGGGTGTGCCGCGTTACCTGGGACGATGCCATAAAAGGGGGACTTGCTGGGAACCAGCATGTCCTTGAAATCCAGGCCCATTTTCGTCAGAGTGCTGACGAAGATGAGATTGAGCCCGCTCCCGCCATCGATGAGGACCTTGGTGAGCCTGACCTCCGCCACCACAGGATCCAGGACCAAGGGAAACTTACCGGGCTCCGAAAAGCTCATCCACTGGTCATCGCGAGAGAACGAGATGGGGACCTCCGACCAATGGAGTGGTCGTGGTACCGCCGACTCGACGGACAAAATCTCCCGGAGAAGCAGCTTTTGGTCCCACCTGGAACCGAAATCCTCATCTCCCCCGAAGATGACGTTGACGAACTTCGAGGCGTCTTGAAACTTCAGGTTGCGCCCGTGGTCCTCTTGATCGTCGTCCTCGGGTTCTTTGTCCACAGGCTTCTTGTTCTTCTTTCCACCACCGGAGTTGCTGAACGTCCTCCGAAGGTGGTAGCAGTCAATAGCGGCATGATTGGCACCTGGGTGCCACGGGCACTTCTTCTGCAGGAGCCTCTCAAACTCCTCTTGCATCGTCGACTTCTTGCCCCGCGAAGGACGATCGATAGCCACGATGATATCATCTGGCTTTCATTTTCGGGGTAGACCCGAAAAGTCCCGCTGGCCTTTGTCATTGCGATTGTCGTTTGGGCGCCTCAGATTGCTATCTTGACGCCGCGGGAACCGCTCCCGCATCTTCTCCTCCTGTTCGGACCAATCATGCATCATATCACGAAGGCCCGCAACAGTCTTCGGCCTGTTCCGCCCGAAATCCCTGTAGATGCCTGGGTCGGTGATGCCGTTGTAGAAACAATCGATGATGTCGTCCTCCGAGATGTTCGCGATGGTGGCGCGAACGTCGAAGAAGCGACATGTGTAGGACCGCAGAAGCTTGTTACGTTCCTGCTTACACTAAGCAAGATCATGACGAGTACCTGCACGAGCAATCGCTCCCTGGAAGTTGTCGATGAAGACCTTCTTGAGGCGCTCCCAGGAGTCAATTGAGTTGCTGCTGAGGCTTTGGTGATATTTGAACCCCCTGCAACCTCAATGGCCGTGGAGTAGCAACGGAGCCACTGCTGAGGGGCTTGCTTGCCGTCATACTTGGTGATCGGTCGCTACAGTCAGTACCTTCAGTTTCAACTTCTTCGCGGACCTTGCGCCTGGAGGAGATCACGGTCCGCGCGTCATGACCTTCATTGATGTGCTGGCGCAGGTCCTCTGGAGGAAGTCGATGATTGGCCTGTCGCGGATGACCCCCTTGCGGTGGCTGCTGCCTCCCGCCAGGGGCCTGGCTCCCGCAAGCATTGTCGTTGCTGAGCTGATGTCGAGGACGGCCACCAGCCGTTCGGCTGTGAGCCTGGCTCCGACTCTCACCCACGCGTTCCGCCCTAATGGTGGACGCCGGGTTGTGCTGATCCAACTAGATCCAAGCCCTCTACGCGTAAAGGAGTGCTTGACGCATGTCCAGATCATGACTGCGCTCGAGGATGGCCGTCACCCTGGCGATGTAGGCCACCTGAGTCCTGAAACCCCGTTCGCTTACAGCGGCGAACTCAGGGTCAAGCTCGCGATGCATAGATCACCTACGCTCGTTGGCCCTCCTTCGTCGGATTGTGCGGGCCCTGTTCCTGGCCCTCCGCGCCTCACGATCGGCGTCGTTCTCATCGCCGGCGTTGGCCGTGATCTCTTCTTCGGAGATCGCTTCAAAGTTGACGATAGGAAGATTCCCATCGTCCTCGCCTTCTTCCGCCATTAGCACCTGGCGAGAGGAAAGCTCATGAGAGCTTGCGTCGACTAGTTCAGTCGACCCCTCCGCCGCGGTAGCCAACGGCCTGCCCTCTTGAAAGGGCAAGGGCTCGAGGTGAGCCACAAGTCGACCCTCTGCCTCGAGTAGATCGGAGAGCACCATGCCCTTCCAATGCACGATGCGCCCCTCCGGCAAGGAGGTGACCACCAGATCACTGGCGCCAGAACAACCCGAAGCCCCCCGACACGCGGTGGCTTCAGGCTTTCCATCCTGGAGCAAAAAGTCCAGGTCCTTCTCTAACATGGAGAGGGACCCAGAGATGTTGGCCTCCTGAAGTTCAGTGGCCGATTTGCATGAACCGAGTTGGGATCGGCTATGCAGATCCCTAGATTCGAACGAGTCCAACCTAGGGGAGGTTACCGCAACACTGGATGAAGTCGAGCCTGGAGCAGCTTCCGCCTCGATCTTTGTTACAGAAGCATGGAGCGGCAAGTTGTCGAGCCCGTCGACGAACTTGTCGAGGTTGCTGCGAGGATCCGCAGCGAAGGTCTTTGGCCTCATATCGATGAGGAATCGCCGAAAATTGCCCACACCATCTGCAATGCAGACCCACGAGCCAAAAACGAATATCGTACCCTGGGAGGAAACTGACCTGATGAATTTGAAAGATTCCATCAAGCTCGCCGGTGGATCTTCGACACGCTCCGCTACCTGGCGCACCAGCTGTCGGTGTTTAACCGGCTGTCCACCGAGGGATATACCCAAGGTGGTACGTTTTGGGTGAGGAGACGCCAAGATCAGGAACTCGAAGGTGCAAGGAACACAAAGCTTAGACAGGTTCGGGCCGCAAGATGCGTAACACCCTACGTCCTGTATGGTGGTTTGTATTGCCTTTGGTGTAGAATGACCTAGAGATCGTGTTTTTAGTGGGGTCCCTGACCTCCCTTATATATCCGAGAGGCCAGGGTTACAAAGATACTAACCAACACCGACTGAGGAATCGTACATTAACAGAACATATCTCGAGTAGATTTCCTCTGTATCGGTTAGCTCTATCTCCTATTTAAACGGGATAAGTAAGAGATAAATGAGGTAAATAAGAGATAAGACGGGCTTAATCTCTTAAACCTCTTTAAACTACATCATGTACCTAGTCCCATGGCCCCGGGTCTGACATATGGTTCTCCGGAGCTCCCTGGCATAAACGCTTGCGGTGTTTGTGAGGCCAAATGAGAACCGACCATGCGGTGAGCGCGGTGGGGACAGCGGGGTCCCTCCGAAGAGCTAGTGGAAGATGTTGTGCAGCGAGATCAGGAGATGGTTCACATCACTCGCTAGCGGGTTGGTGCCGAGCATGAGCTCGATGTGACGTGCGAGCGCCTTAGTATTGAGGTCAGCCAGTGGGTCGGTTGAGGGAGTGTTTCCCTCGAGCGAGGTCTGTGGAGTGGCCTCCTTGTGGAGGCGAAGCGTGACAAGACGATCGGCAACAAAGTCCAAGCTTCCAAAACGGAAGGCCTGGATGGGCGTGAAGATGGGAGGTGCCCACAACCTAGCATGCGGGGCCATGGGAAACTCCAACAAGCCGAAGCGAATCATATCGCCTAGGCTCGTAAAGCTGGAGGTATCGAAGATGAAGGCCATCCAATCGCCGGGATGGTGAACGCACAACATCATCCCCACGGACAGTGCTAAACTATCGGTTTCGAAAATGGCCGACAGCTAAATCTACTCGAAGTGTATGTCACATGTTGTGATGGGGAGGTGGCCTAGCACATGATGACTCAAGATTTATAATAGTTTAGGCAATCGTGCCATACATCCAGTCGGGGGTCGGACAGATGTACTGCTTGAGCCCGGGTGCTCATGCGAGTTTGGTGAGTTACAAGCTTTCGAGTGAGGATGGATGATCAGTCTACTTGTGGAGCGATGATCCTTTCTAAATGGATGACCCTCCCTTTCATAGTCCAAGTCCTGTGCCGCGGAGTGGCCATCTTATTCTGTCCCTGTATGTCGTGCTCTGTTGGTCGAGGGTGGGCGTGTGCCGAGTACGGTATGGAAGGCACGCCCCGTCCCCAGCGCTACGCCCTGTCACTCCGTTGTGATGAAGGCATGTTCGCCGTATTCTGATGGCGTCGCTCCTCGTCCCTTCGCGAGGATGGGCAGGTAGAATAGTGTCCCCTCCTGTGGTAGCAAGGGGGACTGCAACCCCCGTGGTTGGAGTGGTTGGTCCCGTACGGCAAGTTGACTTCGGCGTGCATCCTTATCCGCCGCATCTGCTCTTGGAACCGGCCAGTATGCAAGGTCCGGCTGACCTCGGCCTCACCGGTCGGGGATAGTGTTGCGTGTAAGTTGGAGCCTGGTCGGGGATCTGAGTCGGAGCCGTGGTACGGACCCAGTCCCAGAGCGTCGCCTCGGTCTGGGATACAAGCTAGGTTTTCTCCGACCGGGCAGCCGGTCAGGGTCACGGGCTCAGGCGGTCCAAACGAAATCATGGCCCACGAGGACGATCATCCATTCTAGGCACGGTCTTGGGCTAGCAAGAATGCTAGTGGAAAGTGGGCCCGCTGGGGACCCTGGGTCCCTAGACCCATCATAGCCTAATATAGTTGCAATAGGTGCAAATTGCAACAACAAAAGTTTCCGTTGCAATTACTTTTGAGGCAATAGGTGCATTGCAACATTTTTTTTGTCATGCTGCAATATTTGTAATTGCCATTTAATGAAGCATTGCATTAGAGTGTTGTTGCAACTTTCGATGTTATGGCAACACCATGTCACGCAAGTAGGCATTTCTATAGTACTTAGTTACGACAGACTGACATTGTTGCAACATGTTGTATGGCCATGACCAACATCGTGGCGATAGAGTATATTGCCACGCATATATTACATTGTGATTGATCATATGGCAACAGAAATTAGTTCGTTGAAATGGATTATATTGCCACGGAAACATGTATGGTGGCAACAATTAGTTTTGCAACCAAAAGTAGTTTGAAGCAAAAAATGATGCCGCAACAACATATTGTTCAAGACTATTAACTATCGTTCAATATTGGTAGCAATAACATGTATCGGTACAAAACAGAGTTGTGGCTTGTAGCAATGAAGTACAATTGTTGCATTTAGTTTTTTCTTGCAACAGGAAGATCTTTGTCGCAGTGCATATTGCATTTGATATATTTGGAAAATGAACCATTTTTGGATAGAAAACAACTATATAAAAACATGAATTGTATCATCATGAATATGAATTGAATCCATCATTAAGTGTGCCCAATACATTATCCGAATTATAAATAGTTCATAAGAAAGTAGTATGTAAAGTGCCCAATACATGATCCGAATTGAAAATAGTTCACAACTAGCTAGTGTTGGGTGATCAACACTACTACATCTTATGTAGTCTACAGAAAACATTATTTGACATATTTTGTGTTGTTGCAATGGGCTCCGTGGCATTAGCCCCAAAATCTGAATATGAGAGTATGATGTAGTACCTTAGGCCTATCCTTTCCGTAATGCTTGGGCGGGTCATACTCGTAGTTGTCACATGTGAAAAACCTCATGCCAAAGTCGTCACGCAGAACATTCGATTCCATGAGCTTGCATAAGGAACCGCAGAAGCACATAGGCACCTGGATTCCTTGAGGCACGAATTCTTTCACTCTATTCCATGGAATGTAAGGTGATTCTGAGGACGCATGGTGCTGTGGTGTGGTGGTTTTGCTGTGTGGCTGTGTGCTGTGGTTGCTGTGCGGTTGTGTGGCTGCAACAGACTTCTCGTACCTAGGGATCCAACATGAGTCTAACCACCAACACTTGCCGTTCATCCGTAACATCAAAATGGGAGGAAGCTGGCTGTCCACCAAGTGCGAACATGCTTCGCGTCGATCACCGGATTGATGAGCTGAAGGTTAGCCATACCTACACAATGCAAATTGAATATTAGCTCCAATATAAAAATGTAATCCCTGAAGTTAGAAGAACCAATATACAATTGAAGGTAAATACGGGAACAACAAACATAAAACAATCCAAGACATTCAAAGAAAATATAGTCAAATCATACAACTCATAGTCCAGGCATACAACATATAGTGGAAGCATACAACTCATAGTCCAAGAATACAACAAATAGTCAAACACATAAGCTTACATCATAAATACAATCTAAAATAATTAATATTACACATAGTTCATACGCAGTTGTCGTCCTATTTATTTTTAGGGTTGCGTTGCGGAACACGCCTTTCCACCATGCCGTCTGCATTCTTATCTGTCGGATAACTCTCGCAATCCTTCTGAAGGTGTTTTCCACCGCATACTAAGCAATGTCTCTCAGCAACTCTAGCATATGATGCATCCATGTTGTTTCTAATATGACGACTCTACGTACGACCTAGGTGCTTGATCTTGGTCGCGGGATCAGGAATCCACTCTGGACCATTCACCGGGGCCTTAGTAAAATCCGCTGGTGCCCTCCAACAACAAAGTTCACCACTCCAAGTAGCTTGAACTACCTCCTTTAGATATTACTGGGACACGTATGTCCCTTCTATTCCAGCCTTTTCACGAGCAGCGTATACATGCGAACAAGGGATATGAAGAAGTTCTGGTTTGTTACATGTGCACTTGCATTTGTTGTTTTCAGGCCAAAGCTGGCACTCCATTGTTACCATAGCACTGTTGATGCCAAAACCTCCCTTCTCACGCACCGTCACCTCGAACACAAAATCTTGGTTCCCAATCCATTCTACTTGATGTAGCATACCCATAGCACTTATTTTCTTGATTATCGCTGTCATCTCCTTGCAATACACCATTTGGGGATTCTGCACAACGAGTGAGGCCTAGTCAAATCATTCACGAAGATATCTCATTGTTCCCTGAAGAATGCACTCCACAATTGCCACTAATGGTAGAGAATGGCAAGCTTTGAGTACCCAGTTGTAAACCTCAGCAAGATTGGTTTTCATGATGCCATACCTCGACCCATCAGTATCCGCAATCAAAGCTCATTTCTCAAGTGCCTCATTTTTAATCCACCCGGAGAAGCATTTCACTAACCTTCCCCCCTTCCTCCTTCTTGTCACTCGTGTAGGCTCACCATCAGTAGGATCTAATCCCCGCGGTTCCTCTTCAGGTGCCATGAAAAGTTTCTTACGGACATTGGCCATGTGACTGGTGGTCAGCTTGTCAAGCTCAGCCCATTTCTCATCAAACTTATAGCTCTACTTTTGTCTGCACAATTTTTTAAAAAGATCCATCAACCGCTTGCTTCTGAATTGAGAATAGAAATTTGCCCCTAAATGCCTCATGCACCATCGACTATGCAGGTCTGGCCAAGCAACATCAATGTTCCTGCTCTCTTGCAATTTCTTCACCGCGGACAATATTCCCTTATATCGGTCATGGAGCACACAAACGTTAGGCCTCTCACAAACCACCGCCCCCTTGATCAACGAAAGAAACCACAACCAGCTGCCCGCGTTCTCTAATTCGACAAAAGCAAAAGCAATAGGCACAACCTTGCCATCAGCATCAACCCCAATTCAAGTGAGTAGTTGGCCTTTATACATTCCTATCAAAAATGTCATGTCCACATAAAGAATTGGTCTGCAATATTTGAAAGCTTCAATCATGCACCCAAAGGACCAAAAGGCACGCCGAAGAACCCTATCACCATTTGCATCCTGATAGTCATTAATATATCAATTGTAGTTCCTGAGTTCCTACTTTGCAACAATGCTATGGGGTGTGGAAGGTGGTGGTACGAGTCCTTATACGTCCCAAAGCTCCACTCCAATGCCTTCTGCTTCGCTCGCCATGCCATATCATATGATATTTCATATGTGTATAATCTGGAAAGTGGATATGGAACACTTTTTCACTATTTCTCCGTATAGAACATTAGCCACAAACGCTGTTGTCATGTTCTTGTGCTTGACAACCGTTCCAGTAAGCTTGCATGAGTGCCCAACAACGATGGAAACCACAAAGTTACTCTAACCCTTCGACAGAAAGCTGTGAACCCACCATGGACAGTTAGGGGAGAGACACTTGACATCGTATGTGCTCAGGTTGGAAATTACCACCTTGAATGTTTTCTTCTCCGAGAAAGCCCACCTCTTAACTGCATGTTGTAGGTGCACCTTGTCATGAAACATCTGAGACCTCTTGTGATCTCCACTTGATCATACACCCAGTTACTATCGTGCCCGTCATTAACCGTGAGCCCATGCATTGAAAAGTTATTCCATTCCTCGGGGATGGTAGTTTTATTTTTGAAAAAAACTACTATCTCATCCTCCTACTAACACTCTGTGCTCCTCATCATCCAACTCCATATGATCAACAATCGTCTCATCCACTTCGCCCTGGTCAGCAATCATTTCACCACCAACCTCATCTTCATTATCATCAACTTCATGTTGAGCTTGTTCATGCATGGACCAACTGCTACGGCTCCTCCTCCACCTCGCTCAACAACAACATTTTCATGGAGCCACTCGGTTTCAGCCACTTCATCCATTTCATCAATTCCATAGCTCATACTTGGGTCCCCATGACTGTTGTTAGCCATTTCATGCTGAACAAGCACCACAAGAGGGAATTTAAATTTGTACAGAGCCATGTCCACAAATGCACGCCAACACTTCAAGTTTCTCATCTCTTACAGTTCCCACTGCTAGCCATGGCCACGTTTTCTTGGACTACACCACTAACTTTCAAGCTCCATTGCAAGGGTTCACTTGCAGAAAGTTATGCAACCAACACAGCAGAACATCTGTATATTGCATCTATAACGGATTGGTCACACTTGTATCCACATACTGAAAGTGGCTTAAATCTACCCCAGAGTCACAATGCATGATGAATCCATTGCCAAGATAAACTCTAATATTCACTACTTGTGAATCCATCCTAATTCAAGGTCATAGGATCTGACGTTAGGCATAATCACACCTACATTATTCAACTATTTATTTTACTACCAAGCTAACAAAGTTACTACCATCATCTTTTTCACCATCTAATTGTTACTATAACAATCTAATTTAAAATTATTAATCTTACTCACTAATTGACTAATCGATTATATATTCATCTACTAAGTAGACAACCTTAAAGCAACACTAACTATGACTAACAGTCCACCTAATATTAAACTAAAAAAGCTTAATCTATACTATCTAGTACTATTCTATTCCACAAACTAATAAAATAACCCACACTAACTACCTACGATTAAACTAATCAACCAAACTTTATAGATACAAAAATTACCTCACGAGCTCGTGGCGCATGTGGTGCCCAGGGCAGTGGCCGCCGCGCAGCCGCTGGGCGCCCGTGGCTGCCCGACCCACGCACGTGCGCACGGCCATGCAGGTGGCACGGTGGGTGCGGTGTGTGGAGGGGCCGGCGAACTCACGGCGGTGGTGAAAATGAGAAACGACGTTGAAAAGGAAAGGAGGAGGTGAAAGGAGAAGGGGTCGTAGGGGTAAAACCATAAAACAGAGACGTCAGCTCGGTAGGAGCCGATACCCTCCTTTATCGGCTTGTCAGACCTATCGGCTCCTGAGGAGCCGACAGGTTCCTTTTCGCGCGACAAGTCCGTGTCGGCCCACGCTGACGCCAGCGTGGAGGCTAATCGGGCCATGGAGGCCTGATAAGGGCCTGTCGGCATTTGAAGAGCCAATTAGTTTCCTACGGGCTGCTCAATAGCCGCCGGGATACTATTTCTACAATTTTTCTTTTTTGACATTTATTTCTGTAATTTTCCAATTAAATAATATTATTTAAAAGATCGCCTATTATACCACCCTAATTTGGTTTTTTACGTGACCTTCATTTTGATAGAATTCTGATTTCTTTTCAAAAAAATATTTGAGACAACAAAAAAGCCTGTTTCTTTCATTACCGACAAAAAGAGTTGTCTAGCAATAAAATTACAAGCAGATTCTGTTTGTGAATTAATAGAAGCTAGCATGGCCAGTGCTAAAGCATGGGAAATTAGAGGTACAGCTTAAGGGTGGTATCGTAAACATCATGAGTGTAACGATGTGGTATTATTAAAGAAGAAGAAAGATAAGATTTTCCTTTTATTGTCGCCGATATAGAGACGGATATACTAAATATTGTGCTAGTACCACGGTGGACAAATTGTTGAATAACATCCATATGCAGTCGACATCTTCAACAATTTAAGCCTAATTAAAAAAATTTCAAAAGAGTACATTCGCTATTTTTAATATCATTTGTCCGAACAACTTACATATCAACCTACTCACTCTGTTTGTATTTACATATCGTATTAGATTTATCATAAGTCAAACTTAGACAATTTTGACCAAATTTATAGAAAAAATAATAACATTTACACTACCAAAGTTATTTCATTGAATCCATTTTATGTTGGTAGTACATAATTTTGGTTAAAATTAGCCAAATTTGACTTAGAACAGATCTAATATGATATGTGAATAAAAATGGACGGAGTATTTATTTAAAAATAATAGTTCAATCAATATGAAAGTTAATTATTTTTTTAAAACAACATGTCAGTCATACATTGTTAATTTTTTGAAATAATTTTTACCTGCACAAAAAATTATTAAAACAAGATGAGTCAAGGATTTATAGAATATGGTTAATTGTAATAGTTTAATTTACCTTATGGAGAAAGCATGCTCTGACTCCTGTTCCATTAGTAAATGATTGTTTCCTTATTACTTTCTCCTTTCTAAATTGTAGTTTAAAGTTAGACAACTAAAGTGACCTCTAATCTGAAACAGAGGAGTACTGATCACTTTTAAGCTAATACGAACTATAAGCAGGGTTCCAGTTGCACAAAATCAGCGGAAACGTTTGCTTGTGCAATTGCCAAACAGATTTGTAGAAATAAGATGCTCATGCTGCCCAACAATTTCTTCTTTAATGCTAGTACTTTCATGTGACTACATGTTGATTCTCATCCTGTCCCACGCTGATGGTCGGATGCACTAACCATTTGAAGCTACAAGCTTAATCCAGTCATATTTATCTAAATAAAAATACCTAATCATCCTGACAGCTAGCTTCGATAAAGTATCATCAGGAGGAACCCGTAGTTGTTTTGAATTTACAAAACAAACGCCTTGATTAGCCTTTGCGCACAATTTCTCAAGGCAAAATATTATCCCAATGGTGAACTAATAGATATTATTGTCTTCCCAAATGATGGGTCGCCATCTAGGAGGGGAATCCAACATGGGCTTGAGCTGCTGAAAAAGGGTTTGATCTGGAGGATTGGTTCGGGGAATAAATTTCGAATATGGAGAGACAATTGGACTCATGAAAATCCACGCCAAAAATTATGGGCATGCGTAGGAGGTGGAATATTTTAGGAGGTGCCCATTGCACTGGGTAGGGATGGACGACCCATTATGATAAGGTATGATGCTCATCGCACCTTGATTCCGGGCATGCATAGCTCTTGAAATTGCAGGCGACCAGCCAGCCGGGGAACGTATATATATAGCTGCGCGCTACAATCTGCGTTTGCATCGCCTTAAGGATGCGTGTATAGGCCAATAATTTACTCGGCCCAAGGGTGTGTTCGTTTCCAGAGGGTTACACTTTAGCCCTGTCACATTAATGAGAATCTTGTCATTTAGAAGTATTAAATAAAATCTGTTTATAAAACTTTTTGCATAGATAGGTGCTAATTCGCGAGACAAATTTAATGAGCCTAATTAATCCATAATTTGCCACAGTGATGCTACAATAATCATCCGCTAATCATGGACTAATATACCTCATTAGATTCGTCTCGCGAATTAGCCCTGGGGTTCTGCAATTAGTTTTGTAATTAGACTTTATTTAATACTTCTAAATGACAAAATTCTTTTTGATGTGATAGGGCTAAACCCTAACCTCTGGAAGGAACACACCCCAGCAAATATTTGATAAGCAGACTCGCTTGGGTACTGCACGCTATTCCTATACGGTCAGAAGTTATTATCGTGCTGTCAGACTCACACACACAGTGGTCTTTTAATTTTCTTTCATCATGTTGCGTGTCTTTTAATATTTTTTGGCTGTATACAATCATTTGTTCTTCATATTTAATATCTTTACTATATATAATTAATTATTTGTTACTGATTTTAATATTGTTTCTTTTTCTAAAGTTATTTATTCATGAGGTTTAAACTTTTTTTGTTATATACAATTATTTATTCGTGATATTATATTATTTGTTCGATTTTTAGGCTAAATTGTTCCGTGATGTGAACTCATTTGTTCGTAATATTTAGTTTTCAAATATTCCCATGTGTAACCTTTTTATTCGTATAAAGCAATTATTTGTTCTAGTCGCTAAAATATTTTTTCAATAATCAAAATTAATTATATTATATTAAAATATATGTTTTAATAAAAATATTCTAAATATATTCAAATGTCGTATTGATTTGAAGATCTCATCAAAAAAATATTACGGTAAAATCGAAATTTAATTTAGAAACTCCGTTTGGAATTTTTGACTTTTTTATGTTGAATGTCTCTTGCACGTGGAGTCATGATTTTATATTTTTTTATTTTGCTAACACCTCACTTTCATTGAACTCTGCAGTGCCTGTGGTTATGATTATGGTACAGTGTGCTGCGCGTGCAAACAGTCCATTGCACCGGACTGTTGGTTTGGCGGTCCTTTAAATATTGTTAGTGGAGAAGTTTTCATAGGATCATCCGTGGTGATATATAACCGCACCGAGCCAGCCGTCCTCGTTCAGCGTCCACCGTTGATGAACCATTCCCTGGATAAATAATATTAAGACGAAAGTATTGGGCTTAGCGAGACCTAAGTTGGGCAGAGTGTTTCGCGCATTAACGAGACAAATCTACGATGGTGCTCTGCCATATATCCAAGTGCCCCTGTTTGGTGTGAGGCTTGCGGTGCTGCCGTTGCCCCTCAAGCTAGAATGCTAACAGTCGAATTATTGCACCGTTTATCTAGTAAGGGGCTGTACCTAATTGCCTGATTATGTATTAATTGCCGATTACTTATTTACTTGATGTCTTTATTTGTTCAATTTGTTTAATTGATTGGCTAATTTATGAACAGGGTTTTGGCGTTCTTACCATGTTTTGAAGTCAAATAGTGATTTTACTCTTATTTTTCCCACTATGCGATTTTACCTCTGCTTTTTGAAAACGAAGATACCGTTTACCTATTTTTAACCCTGCTAGTTTGATGTCCATAAAAAAATTAAAACGAATTTGAAACATCCAGAGCAATGGGAAAAAACTGTAGTATCCCTAATCTTATCCAAAAGCTCTCCTCTTTCATCCCAAACTCTCATGATTCCTCCTCTACCTATTGGAACCCTAGCTATGGCAGCAGTACGGCAGCGGCAGCAGCAGGGCAGCCTCCAGAAGCGCGTGCGGGGCGACCCAGGCGCGGCCGCTTGCGGCCACCCTGAGCGGGTGCGCGGGAACCCTGCGCGGGCTCGCACGGCCGCCTAGGCTCGGGTGCTGGCTCTAGGGCAGTGCTGCAGGCGCCCAAAAGATCGAAGAAATTTATCAAATTTCGCTCAATGAAAATTAAAAAATTTCTTCCGAATTTGCTTGCCAAAATTATTTTTAGACCTAGCAATATGTTGTCAAGTTCTTCTTTTCCAAATAGGGATAAAATCACAAAGTACATATAATAGTGCAGGGGCAAATCCGCATTTCAGAATAGTTTTTTATAGCAATTTTAACACTGTTAACTGGTCTTCACAGAACTAGGGTATAAAAATGGTGCCTTCAGTTTCAAAAAGCAGGAGTAAAATTACACGGTTGAAAAAATAAGGATAACATCATCGTTTAACTTCAAAATAGGGGCAAGAATGCCAAAAACCCCTTTATAAATTAGGAAGCACGGTGAGACTTTGAAAGTAAAGGTTCATACAAAATGAGAGGTACGTATCTAAGCACAACTAAAGCTTCCTTTGAACTTCTATATTCCGTCGTTAGCATGTCATTGTACTTTTATGTGTATGGGCTACATTAATTTTGAAACGAACTTTACTTTGTTTATGCAATATATCAACTCCGCCATACTTTAATATTTTTCTATCCTCCACCTCCACCACCGGCGCTGGGTATGTCAGTTGTTTAGAACTGATGCTGAGTGGGATGACAACCTGTTTATTAAAAATGTTTTTCCATCCTCATGATGTGGAAGCAATAATGAGTGTCAGGATCCCACAACTTCAGGCGGAAGATGTGATAGCCTGGCACCGTGCAAAATCAGTCTTTTTCTCAGTTCATAGTGCTTATCGTCTTGCCCTGAACCTATCCATTGAGGAGAATGGAATCAGCCAACATGCTCGTCAGTAGATGGAAGCCCGAAGCGATGGGAGTAACATATGGACCTGTCCTGTACCTGAAAAAGTTTGGATTTTTGCATGGAGATTAGCACCCAATACTCTTGCGATAAAGGAGAATAGGAAGAGGCCGAGTTTGTGCGAGGAACCCGTCCAGATAGATTCTATTAATCGAGTCATCATCTATTGACCAACTTAACCAACCCCGATAGTCCTTGAAATATGTTATGAGCAATGCTCAGAATTTAAACACACTCCACAAGCATAATAAGTTGAACATCATTACAGACAAGCATATTCATACATAGAGGTTCATATTACATAAAGAGATTCAAGTTACGTAATATCAAGTCTTAGAGTTTTGCGGTGGAATTTTCTATCATCGCGCTCATACATTCAACATAAAATAAGAAGTATAACACTATATGCCGATAGTGCCCATCTCACAGCCACCGGCCATCTACTCCTTACCCGCACCTCCGTCCATGGGGTAGAAGTACCCAAACGGCCTCCGGCTGCGGTTCACCTGCATCAACTTAACGGTAGCACCATGAGTACAAAGAATAATCGTAGGACTTGTCCAATATGGGTATATACTTGCCCGACCTCAAGGAGCATACATTTGGCTGGGTAACAAGGAAATGGCATGGTAATTAGTTTTGCATAAAAGCAACTACATTTAAATAAGTTATAAGAAGCAAAAGACGTAGCCTAGCCTAGCCTTATTTTGGGAAGCTGTTTTGAAAAATATATGGAGCCTGAGAAATAAGAACAGGAATTAGAATTACAAATAATCTGAATACAGAAATCCAAATACTTTATTCAGAGATATAGAGATCTGCAAAATTTTTTGCTCACTAACATGAGAGCAAACTATGGTCTAGTATAAGGGCACAAGCATCAAAACTTTACTGCATAAAAAATACACTACCCTTGCACAAATAAACCACATAGTGATGACTAAATAGAATTGCTCCTAGTTTCAATATAGAAAGCTTGTCATGCATAGACTAAATTTTCTCAATTATTAACTAGACTGTCCTAGTTGCATAACCAAAACCGAATAGTAGCTCATATAAAACTGCTTCGAAATTGGATACAAAATGAGTGGTGAGCATACACTTAATGTTGGAATATTTGGGCTAGGCCCCTTTATTCAATAATGAATTGAGAATTAAAAGACCCACGAGTTAATGCTAGGGACTTAAGATTTGTGAGTAACGGTTTTTCCGTTGGAGAGTAATGGATGCTAAATGGTGTTGATTGCAAGGAATAATGGTGCAAATTAATGACCATTAGCGCAGCCCACCAATATAAGGAGGCAGCCCAACTCATTCCATCTCTCTCACGATCAAGATATTCCTGCTAAGGAGATCTCTCACTTCTTTCTTTGTTCTTCTGCTGCTGCTACACATTCATTCTCAATGCAACTCTCTGCGCGCACAGAAGTTTGCGTGAGCAGGCCTCCGGAACCTCCTTGTCTACGTGATCCTGCTCGGGATAGTCAGACAATAAGGTTTTTAGGGAGCGTACGAATACGCGACTGCTTGCTGACTACTTCGAGCTTCAACACATGTACGACTACTTTCTACTCCAACCTGACTAGTACAACTACTTTCTGTGACATGTACGACTACTTCCTGCTACTACATGACTTGTTCGACTACTTCGACTATTTCCTTTGTTTCATCAAGAAGGCCGCTCGTGGGACCGCACTGCGTACACCTTCATGCAACAACTAAGTTTGACTACTTCAAGCAAGACGAACCGAGTAGTATGTCTACTCCAGTTGGTGACCGCACATCCAATACCTCCGGCAAAGGACCCGCCTCAGGGTACTACTCAAACCTTATCTGGTTCATATTTTGTCTTATATTCTTGTTTAATAGAAGATTAAGCTTGAACACGTGTACAAATAATATGGTCACAAGATCACTAGTTTTTTTATCATGATTAAAATGTTAATTCTCGGAATTAAAATGTACCATAAATCACCTATTTTTCTAACAATCCAAAAACCTTATATTGTTGATAGGCTTTCGGTAGCTAACTTTGCTGCAATAATCAAACCGAATGTATTTGATGGTTCCAACTACAAATGTTGGCGTGAGCGGCTTATATTGTGGATGACGGCGATGGACCTTATGCATGTGACAAAGGGGAAGCCCGAACAGTTCACTCCAGAGGAAGGGAGTGCGTTCGATGCTTGAGATAACCTTTTTCGATGCTGCATTATAAGTGTTCTTGCTGAAAATCTTGTGGATACGTATATCCAGCTCGCGATTGGAAATGAAATGTGGGATGCTTGAGGCTCAATATGGAGTTTCTGATGCCGGAGGTGAGTTGTATGTCATGGAATAGTTTCTTGAGTAATGGATGGTTGAAGACCGTTCTATGGTAGAACAAGCTGAGATACATACTCTAGCAAAAGATCTCAAGAATTGTAGTAAAGAGACTCCATGTACGTTACCTGACAAGTTTGTGGCTGGAAGTATTATCTCTAAGTTGCCACTTTCTTGGAGGAATTTTGCTACTTAACTGAAACACAAGAGGCAGGAATTCACCATTGATGGACTCATTGGGACTCTTGATGTTGAAGAGAAGGCGAGAGCAAAAGACACACATGAAAAAGGAATTGCTGGGACTTCTAGCGCTAACTTGGTATAGAAGAACTTCAATGCATCTCACAAGAAGAAGAACAAGCCACAATAGGACCCAAAAAAGACTACTCAAACAACCACTTTTAAGAAGAAGAAGAATAATAATAATAATAATAATAATAATAATAATAAGAAGAAGAAGAAGAAGAAGAAGGGAGCTTGCTATGTGTGCGAGAGTCTGGATCACTTTGCTGCTAAGTGTCTGAACCGCAAAGGTGGCAAGAAATCTGCCAACATGGTCATTAGCGAGACTTGAGGAACATCGGGGTACAGTAATCTATTTGCTACAATTCTTTAAGTATGTCAATCATTTGAATGGTGGGTTGATATGGGGGCTAATATACATGTATGTGTTGATGTTTCCTTATTTTCTTCTTATCAGGTCGGAGGGACTTCCTCCTTATTGATGGGGAACGGATTGCATGCACGTGTACTTGGTGTTGGTACGGTTGATCTGAAGCTTACTTCGGGAAAGACCTTGCAGCGGAGGAACATGCAGCATATCCCCACCATCAAGAAGAACATAGTCAGCGGTTCTCTACTATGTAGAGATGGTTTTAAATTAGTTTTTGAATCCAATAAATATGTACTTTTGAAGTATGTGAATTTTGTTGGAAAAGGCTATGATTACGGAGGCTTGTTCCGCCTTTCTTTGTCAGATAAATGTAACAATTTTGTGAAGCATGTGATGAATACATATGATGAGTCCTCTGTTTGGCATTCATGACTTTGTCATGTCAATTTTGCTTGTATGATGAGGCTAGCAAATTTGAGTTTAATTCTGAAGTTCACTTTAGTCAAAAATTCTAAGTATCATGTATGTGTTGAATCAAAACATCCGTGCAAGGCTCATTTGGCTGCAGAGGCGAGGGACTTGACACCTCTAGAATTAATTCATTCCGATCTGTGTGAAATGAATGGAGTGTTGACAAAATGTGGCAAGAAGTATTTCATGACTTTGACAGATGATTCTACTAGATTTTGCTATATTTATTTGTTGAAGTCTAAAGATGAAGCATTGCAATACTTTAAAATCTATAAAGCTGAAGTGGAAAATCAACTCGAGAGAAAGATCAAACGTGTAAGGTCAGATCGTGGAGGAGAGTACTTTTCTAATGTTTTCAATTTATTCTGTGAGGAATATGGAATAATTCATGAGAGGACACCTCCCTACTTGCCTCAGTCAAATGGGGTTGCCGAAAGAAAGAACCGCACTCTAACTGATTTGGTTAACACCATGTTAGACACAGCGAGACTTTCCAAGGAATGGTGCGGTGAGGCTATTTTGACTGCATGTCATGTCCTGAATCGTGTTCCTATGAAGAATAAAGAGAAAACACCATTTGAAGAATGGGAGAAGAAGAGACTAACACTTTCTTACTTACAAACTTGGGGTTGTTTGGCAAAGGTCAATGTGCTGATAAGCAAGAAACGTAAGCTTGGACCTAAAACTGTGGATTGTGTCATTCTTGGTTATGCTATTCACAGTGTGGGTTATAAATTTTTAGTAGTAAAATATGGAGTACCTGACATACATGTTAGTACAATTATGGAGTCCAGAGATGCTACATTCTTTGAGGACATCTTCTTTATGAGAGAGGAAGCTAGCATGACTAGTTCTGAATTGTTTGTTATTAAGGAACCTACTATTTTGATAGAACACAATGAACATACACATGAGGAAAATCTTGAGGAGCATGACAATGAAGCTCTTAGAAGGAGCAAGAGATAGAGGACTACGAAATCCTTTGGTGATGATTTCACTGTATACCTTGTGGACAATACTCCTAGAACCATTGAAGAGGCATATTCCTCTCCATATGCTGAGTATTGGAAGGCATATTCCTCTCCATATGTCTAATGGTACATGGGAAGTAGTCGAACGTCCTTATGGGTGCAAACCTGTAGGATGCAAGTGGGCGTTTAAGAAAAAGCTTAGGCCTGATGGTACTATTGAAAAGTACAAAGCAAGGCTCGTAGCTAAGGGCTATACTCAAAAGGAAGGAGAAGATTTTTCGATACTTATTTACCTGTGTGCCGATTGACTACAATCCGAGTACTCCAATCCCTGGCAGTCTCTCATGGTCTTCTTGTTTATCAGATAGACGTTAAGATAGCTTTCCTAAATGGAGAGTTGAAAGAGGAGATCTATATGGATCAGCCGGATGAGTTTGTGCTGAAAGGTCAAGAAGGTATGGTGTGTAAACTGATTGAGTCTTTATATGGCCTGAAGCAAGCACCTAAGCAATGGCATGAGAAGTTCAACAAGAACTCTTACCTCAGCAGGCTTTGTTGTGAACGAAGCTGACAAGAGTGTGTACTATCGCTATGGTGGGGGCAAAGGAGTGATCTTGTGTTTGTATGTAGATGATATACTAATCTTTGGGACAAACCTTAATGTGATTAAGGAAGTTAAAGAGTTCTTGTCTCAAAATTTTGAGATGAAAGATTTGGGAGAGGCTGATGTTATTCTAAATATTAAACTAGTTAAGGAAGGTGATGGTGGGGTGACTCTTGTTCAGTCCCCCTATGTGGAGAAGGTTTTGAGTCGCTTTAGTATTAGTGACTGTAAGCCAGCTCCAACATCTTATGATGCTAGCAAGATATTACGGAAAAACAAAGGAATAATGAGAGAACGGCTAAGATACTCCCAGATTATTGGTTCACTTATATACCTAGCTAGCGCTACAAGTCCTGATATCTTGTTTGTTGTGAGCAAACTAAGCCAGCTTGTGTCAAATCCGGGAGATGATCACTAGTATGCTTTAGATCGAGTATTGCATTATATGAAGGGTACCATGGACTATGGGATTCACTACACTTGGTACCCAAAAGTACTCGAACGGTGTAGTGATTCAAACTGGATCTCTGATGCATATGAGATTAAGGCCATGAGTGGATATATGTTCAACTCGGAGATGGCGCTGTTTCCTGTAAGTCTTGCAAGCAAACCAACTTAACGAGGTCAACTATAGAAGCAGAACTCACTGCATTAGGCACTACCACTGTTGAGGCCGACTAGCTTCCTGAACTCCTAATGGATTGTCGGTAGTTGAAAAACTGATACCAGCTATCCTAATAAACTGTGACAATCAAACTGTGATTGTCAAAGTAAACAGTTCTAAGGACAACATGAAGTCTTCTGGGCATGTAAAGAGGCGGTTAAAACCTGTCAGAAAATTAAGGAACTTTGGAGTGATAGACTTGGATTATATTCAGATGGCTAAAAATCTGGCAGATCAATTTACAAAGGATCTTTCATGCAATGTGACAGAGGAATTGGGCTTGAAACCCATGAGTTACTCAGTAGTGGTAACCTGTCTTATGTGATTGGAGATCCCGTGAATTAGGATGGTGAAACAAGCTATTGGTTGACTGAGAGAAGAGAACCTTTGAATAAGGCTCATTCCAGCGGTGGTGCATTTCTCTTCTAATCTGTATGGCAGGTTGGTGTAAAGCTTAGTGTGATCCAAATAGCTCAGTGGAGCAGAGATGTTGGCCTACAGAACATCTCCAAGGATTGCACCTATATGAATTCAACTGCTAATCATAGTCTATGAGTCTGGGTGATCTCTAGATACTCATGAAAGGGCCTAGAGTATGACTTATAAGCTCCAAACCGTGAGAATATTTTAGCAGCCCAGTACCAGAAAAAGGATTTTTGGAAAAGCTTGTTCGCACAAGACTATCAATTCAAGGTATAATCCATTGATCAGTTGCGGATAAGTGTAGCCTTTGCTCTAGATGGGTGTTCAACTTCACAGTCTCCATCGAAATACTGGTATATCAAAACAGCAGTGGAACAAAGAGTATTTCTCGTGTGTCTGGTAATTCTTGGTGGGGATTGTTGGAATATTTGGGCTAGGCCCATTTATTCAATAATGAATTGAGAATTAAAAGACCCACGAGTTAATGCTAGGGAGTTAAGATCCGTGAGTAACGGTTTTTCCGCTGGAGAGTAATGACTGTTAAATTGTGTTGATTGCAGTGAATAATGGTGCCAATTGATGACCATTAGCGCAGCCTGGGATATACACACCTATATAAGGAGGCAGCCCCTCTCATTCCATCTCTCTCGCTGTAACATTCAGGTCTTTAGAATTTTAAACACTAGATCTTAGTGTTAAGTGTGCATGTGTGATCTTGTTTATGTGTGTTCAAATTGAAGTGCAAAGGGAAAACGGGTATTTATGTAATTTTGACAAATATGGGCCCTCTAGTGTACTTGGGTAAGAATGGGAGGTAGCATCAAAACCTAGGAAAAATGTGACACTAGGTGTCAAAGTTATATCACCATAGGAAAGAAAGTACAATAGATATGTTAGATTCTAGGAAATTTGGGTCTTTGTGTGAAAATAGGGACCTAGATGTGATTAATGCAAAAGTATAGGTCCTTTTATGCAAAATAATTGAAGTATAAAAGTAACTTTCAAAGTTTACTTAGGGCCAAAATGTAAGAATGCAAGTCATCATGATATTGCATGAAAACTTGCAATTGTGTCCAAAACTACATAAAATCTACCTCAGTAAGGACAAAATCTATTCAAATACATCTTTTGTTCAAAATTTAAAATGTAAAGCTGTATACTTTGGGTTTTTGAACTTGAACCCTAAAGCAATGTTGTAGGGTTTCAAAAACTCTCCAACATCTATTTTGGTCATTTCCTCATTAGGATTTTAGATTAGTAGGAAATTTTACTTTACCGAGAGGTCCCTAGATTCTTTTGGTTTTGCACATAAGTCCTTCGGACCCCTCCCTTCCTTCTTCTTCCTCTGGCACCCCTCTGCCCCCCCTGCCTCCTCTGCCGCTGGTGCAGAGCACCTCCCCTGGCCGCCGCTGTGCTGCCGCCACCGCTCCACCTCCTGCTGCCACCCTCCCCACGCGCCGCGTGGACGTCGGCCACCACCCTAGCCCTTCCCCTGCTGTCCTGTTTTGCGCGCGCCATGACCTCCCAAGCCTCCGCCAGCCACCACCTCACCGCCACCGTGTTCCGTGCGCGTGCCTGCTCTATTTCCCTTCCCCTTATGCTCAGTAACACCAGCAGCTCATACTTGATCCATTTGCATCTCTTTTCCCTTGCTGTGTGCACCTCGAGCCCTGATCGCCTCCGCCGCCCACTCCTCCCTTCCGATGAGGTACTGGCCGCCGTGGACAGCCGCCGTCGACCGCCCATTGCCCCCATCAACCCCCTAGAAAGTTTCCCCAGTGCTTGCTCGTGCTCACCAGCCTCTAAACGCCGATGAATTCCGACCGGAGCACCGTTGCCGACAAGCGCCGCCCGCCGCCGCCCCCTGCTCGCCGTGGAGCACCCCGTCCTGACCCTCCTTGACCCCAATTGGCCCCACACCGAGCTTCTCCACACCACCCTGAAGCTTCCCAACCTCTTCCTCGCCACCCCAGACCACCGGAGCACCGCCCCCGCCATTCAGCTCCACCGCCGGCCGCACTGCTCCCGTCGCGCCGCCGCTACAAGCCACCCCGACCCAATCCCGATCGTCTGCAGGTGCGCAAGGACTTGGTGGTGCTTCCCCGCCCCTCCACCCTCACCGCCGGCGATCGCCGTCGCCGGGACTGGCCGGTCAACCCCGCGCCTCCCTCTCTGACCACGGCCAGGGACCACGGGTTAAAAGATACAAAAGCCCAGGGGGCTGTCTGCAAAGCCAAGACTCAGATGAATAGTGCCAATAGGGACCCCCTGTGTTATTATTGCTGCAGATTTTGAAATTCCATAGCAATTCAAGGAAAAATCATTAAAATGCAAAATAAAATTTGTTGGATTCCTTATTCTAAGATCTACAATTTTCCTTACAGGTTGACTTTCAATTTCTAAGTAGTTTTACTCTAATTTAAATGTTAATTTTAAGTGGTTGGGATCTATAAAAATGCTTAGTAAATAGAAGAAAAATGGTAAAAAATATAAAACTAATTGTGTTAGTTTTGCTTTAACATGTAGTACTTAGGAAAAATAATTACCTCACTATTTATATAATGTTTTATAATGTATAAGTTTAATCATGAATGATACATGTTTAATCTTGTATAATTAATGTCTGCAGTTCTAGATGCTTAAAAATTATGAAAATATTTTGAAATGTTGAACTTGAGTAGTGTAACCTATGCCCAAAAATCTAGAACAAAATCTTGCATGTATGTACAGTTATAAATAAAACCTAATAGGTTAGTACTAATGATAATTATCCTTGTAGCTCAATTTCTGTAGGAATAAAATCTTGATAAATTTACAATGACTTAGACATAACTTAATCCGTAAGTAGCAAAAATTTCAACCCCAGTGCTATGGTAGTTTATTTTGTAACAACAAATCATGTTGTCTAATATAGCTAACTAGGTTAATTTATACCCGATAAATGACTGCCCAGCAAAAGGGTAAATGAGATGTGTGATGAGTGAACTGTGTCTTCATTGGATTACAATTTTATTGTGAACTAAAATGGAAGTGTATGCGTCTCTTAAACTACATCTTTGCATATCATATAGACTCAACTACTCTCGCCGACGGAGACTATGAACTGATCCCGGAACAAGAAGTGAAAATTTCTGAAGACCCCGGGAACGTCGTCGGAAGTCTAACTGAAGCTCCGAACCAAAGTTCGGAAAACTTTGACACTACTGCCCCCAACCCCACTCAAGAAGGCAAGCCCCGGACATAACCCACTACTTTATTTACACTGCAATCTATATTTATTTATACCTATCTATGCATTAAGTTCTTAGGAGTTGTATGGGAAACCCTAGTTGCATTTTCCTAGGAACCAATGTACTGAATACTAGAACTTGAGTTCGAATAGCTGCTACACTAATAGGACCGGTAGAAGTCGGGTGATTTCCTGTCACTCGCGCGATATAGGAGTTGCAATGTTTACATTCTTGTAATCACTATAAGGATGACGGACAGAATTTATGTGATGTATCATGATTGAGATGATACCCCGTCTGTGTTGGTGAATTTGGTTAAGGTAGCAGTATGTGGTAGCGGTGGTTAAGCATTTGAAAGTACTAGCCACATGCCGCGAAATATGGTAAGCGGTAAGCCTAGTAACCAATCGGCCCGAGGAGTGGACATACCTCCCACCACTCGTATTTGGTTTTTCTGGTTACTCACTACGACGTGTGGGAATACGTGTTTCAGGGCAACCAGGAGTACGGTCGTGTAGTCGCTCCACAGACGTACGTCCTGCACATTGGATGTGCGTATGGTCCTGCAATCGCTTGTGGTGGATCTGATCCACGAGTCAGAATGAAAGGCAAACGGTTGCTTCGGAACAATCGTTGGATGTTCCAAGCGTGTGAGTTAGGTTTACCCTTGCAAGGTTGAAATTCGATTCAGGAATCGCCCGTTTCTCGTGGAGATTGAGACTGCTCGATCCCTATGCCACATAGAGTAACAAGAGCAACTTTATGGTTATCAAAGATGATGTTTGGCTAAAGATTCTACCATGCTTGAATAGCTATAGGTGCTTATCTAGAATGGATAATCACATAGAACTTGAAAGCTAAAAGTTGAAATTAAGGATCTACTCTCTGTTGCTTTTCAGCTGAAAACTTTACCCATAACCATTAAAGCCTTCATAAGTCTAGTTACATGGCTAAAATATACCATGAAACGGGTAAGCCTTTCTGAGTATTAGAATACTCAGTCTTGCATTGTGACTTTTATTCAGGTAATCCCCCTGAGGACTCTGCTCTGCCAATGCCATGACCTTACCCTCTGCCCGATGGTTGGTCCGTGGAGTGGGACCCGTCCCCGGCCAACACTGATCATACCGAGTGATGTCATGCCAGGGCTTAGCATGATGTGTGTATTGGCGACGTGTACAGTGACCGTGTTTTAAATCCCGCTGCCATGACTTGAAACCTTAAACTGTTTTGTAATAATTTCCGTCAGTTGGGAACTTATGTTACTTTTGGACACTCATGTGATATAAATGCCTATGATGTAAAATATGTTGGTGATTGTATCTCTGGACTCGCCTTCGTGCGAGGTACCTTGTTTGATCCTGCATTCGGTGGTTTATCGGGACGTTACCTGACAGGCCAAGGGCTTACACCATTTGAAGTACGTTGGAGCCCTTGAGAGAGGACTTGCGTACTTGAGCCGGTGTAATTCAGGTTGGATCTGCCACAGTTGGTATCAGAGCTAACAAGTGTATCCCGGAGATATGATTGACCTTAGAAATGTTTTTAGTATAAAATTTGACCAACAAAGTATTTTGCAAAACTATGTTGGTTTCGTTAAGGATTGTGCTTAGTACTTAAAGCCCTAGGGTGATGTTTATTAAGGGAATTACAGGTGGCCATAGTATATATATAACTCTAACTCCCAGTATTAATTTTTTGTCACAACTTAAATTGATGCACAATTCTACTTTATATTCTGTAACAACGCCTTCGATGGTAAGGTAAGAAGGTAAGGATCCTCGGCCAACTGAGGGAGCTTGGCCTTCCTGTCGGTGATGCGAACCGAACGCTATTTCTCAAGCAGTGGCCTACTTGTGATGCTGCCAATATATCAACTTAGGTTGAATATATTGGGAGTATATGGTTCGGCGCAGGGTATGGCGATCGCTGTTCATACCCCTGTTTTAAACGGTACCCCCGTGAATACGTTGTTTCGATAACGTATGATAACGTTGTCTGTACGGCGGTAATAGTACAGATGTTGTTTCTATAGTGAACAGTAATGATTGGGAACTCTTTCATGACATGCTAGCATGAAAGGTTCATTGAATATATGTTGTGGTTGTCTACAGGTACACTAACCATGATTACAACATTAAGACAGATAGGACTTATCGACTAGTTATTAGTGAGAGACGAATGTATTATGCCATTGAAACTAACCACGTAAGTCTGGAGATATTCGGCAATTGTTTTTGTTGTGAGGTCGAATAGTACGTGCATGCATAATTCATTAACAAACAAAGTGAGTGCTTGAATCTGTGGTTCTTCTAAGAATAGGTAAAACGTTGTTTATCTTTAGTATGGTTTCAATAGAATCTTTTTGTCAAGTATTTTAAATATCCATCTGATTTCTAGCCTTGCTGTTACCAGAATTGGTTATCTCGTTCCATTTACCTTTTGAGTTCTCAGAAGGGTAAGTGAATCTCATCATCTGAATTCTTGTTTCAGATGGCCGCTCCTTTGAATGTCTCTTGGGATCATGCAGGGCATCTTCACACTAATGCCTTGCACTGGGGGGTTTTCCCCATCTTCTATGGGAATCATTAAGTTTGTTCTTCTACACTGAGCCTCCACAATACGACGGAGTGGAGTATCGAGAAGAAGGTGTCCCTCGATGCCAAGTCAAGATGACAATCCCTCAACATCCTTTCCGCTCCCAGTGGCACCCTATAGAGGTCGATGTGGTGGGGTATCGTCTTGTTGATACCATCGAGACTGCTGCTCTGGAGGCTATCCATATCTTCTGCAACCAGCATCCTATGAAGGTTGCCGGGTATCCCATTGGTCTATTCCCTGCTATAGACCCTAGTGATCCGGAATGGAACTTTCGGATAGCCCATTATGGTCACTTGTTGGGAGATTCAGCTGAAGAAACAATCCATCGTATCATCCGGTTTATGAATGTTCAGCACCATTATTAGATTTTACTGCATCGCAGCATGGGTCAGTTAACTAGTGTAGCTCAAGGTCATTACCGGAATGCTGATCGGCAAGACACCCAGATAGTGGAGCTTCAAGCCTTGGTTACTCAGAAGGATGAAATCATCGCAGCACGAGATGAGACCATTCTTCATCGAGAGGATCAGATCAACGAAAGTGATGCCATAATCACTCAGCGCAACACAATCATTGAATTCCTCTAGGAAAAAATCCACGACCTGATCCTTGAAGCTGACGATGCCCATGCTCACATTGAAGAACTGCAGCAGCAACAAGTACCTCCCGCTGCACCCGTAGTACCTGAAGGTGGAGAAGAAGACCCGGAGGAAATTGAGGGAATTTCGGATCTCGACTCTGAGCATGGAGACCCGGAACCCAATCCTCTGCCAGATTACTCTTCTTCTGGCAGTCAGTCTTCTGTAGGCAATCTCGACGATTTTTAGTGTTCAAATCGTCGACTCTTTAAGTGTAACTCATGTAAAGTGTAGTGACTTAGGTAGTAAGTAGCTTACCTAGACCTTGTGCCATTTGTTGTAATATAGATGGCCTATGTATGGATCCTTCTGATGTGCGATGTTAAGGACAACCAGAATTTGCGACGTAATATAAGCCTTGTGTTTTATCATCTTGTTCAATATCTTTACTTCTGAAATAAGTTGATTGAATGGAGTATGTGAGTTACATATCTGAGTAGTGATATATCTTCTGAAAATGGGAGTAAGGCTATGTAGTTAATAATGGACATCTCCTTTGTTTCAGATGGTTGGAGCCACACGCGGAACCCCGAAAGGTTTCCGGGCAGATCATGCCAGCGGTTCCCAACAACCGCCACTGCCACCTCCAAATCTAGCCGAGGTTATGGCTCGGCAGACTGAACTTCTTAATCTGCTAGTACAGGCACAGCAGAACCAACAACGCCAGCAATCACGAGGAGGTCGTGATGAATCTCAGGTGGCAAACTACCAAGATTTCTTCAGTACTCAGCCCCCGCTATTCAGCAAAGTTGAGGAACCCCTTGATGCCGACGCTTGGCTTCGCACCATTGAATCTAAGTTTGCTCTTCTGACAATTCCCTGTGCGGACTCCAACAAGGCTCATTTTGCTGCCCAACAACTACGTGGTGCTGCCCGTATCTGGTGGGATAACTATTGTGCCATGCAAGTTGATGGCCATGTTATCTCCTGGGAAGAATTTCGGAATGCCTTCAGAGCACATCATATACCCGAAGGATTAATGGAACAGAAATTGAATGAGTTCTTGGCACTCATCCAAGGCACCCACACCGTACTACAATATGCATAGGCTTTTAATCACCTATGTCAGTACGCGGGTTATCACGTGGATAGTGACACCAAGAAGCAAGATCGCTTTCGTCGGGGCTTGAGCACTAAGCTCAAAGAACGTCTGAACCTTGTGAAGGCCAATAGCTTCAGTGAGCTGGTTAACATGGCCCTGACCCAGGAGGATTGCATTACGGCACACCGTGCTGAAAAGAAACGAAGCATTTCCACTGGACCCGCGAGTGCTCAACCCTCGCGATATCGATTTGTTCAGAATGCACCGCCTAGAGCGCCACAGCGGAATGCTCCATTTGGCAGATTGGTTTTCAGGCCGCCTCAACAACAGGGAGGGTATAGACCTCCCGTACCTCCGCAACAGCCACAACAATCTAGCCCACGGCCAAATGTTCAACAAGTTCAACAAAGAAGCAGCACTTATCGCTGTTTCAATTGCGGAAGTGCGGATCACTTCATCAGAGATTGTCCGCGGCCCAGGAAACCTAATCAAGGGCAAAGTTCCAATCAGAATAACCAGTACAAGGGCAAGAGGCCAATGATGCAAATCCGGCAAGGGCGAGTTAACTTCACCACCCTTGCAGAACTTCCGGATGGAGCTCCCGTCATGTCGGGTATATTCTCTATTCACCACAAACCAGTTGTTACATTATTTGATTCAGGAGCAACTCATAGTTTCATTAGTAACAACTGTGGTACCCAAATAGGACTTGATCTTTGTCCTACCAAGGGGTCATATATGATTTCTACCCCTGGAGGAAAAATTACCTCTAACCAAATGGTTAAAAGTGTGCCAATTCAGTTAGGTAGTAAATTAATCAAAACTGATTTGGTACTGCTAAATTTAGAGGGTATTGATATCATACTTGGGACAAATTGGATGACAGAACATAGAGTACTGCTAGATATCTCTTCCCGAGTTATCGAGATTGACTCACCATATCAAGGAGCCACCACCTTCTATCTGCCTCAGCAAGAATATCTTCAC
Source organism: Panicum hallii (assembly GCF_002211085.1). NCBI lineage: Eukaryota > Viridiplantae > Streptophyta > Magnoliopsida > Poales > Poaceae > Panicum > Panicum hallii. Next base: position 37,662,270 of record NC_038050.1, on the reverse strand, counting down.
TCTTGTGCCTATGCTATCACAGATATTAAAGTAAAGGATATCCCTGTAGTCTGTGAGTACCCTAATGTCTTTCCAGATAACTTGCCTGGAATGCCACCAGATAGAGACATCGAGTTTATTATTGAACTTCAACCTTGCACCACTCCTATTTCAAAGAGGCCATATCGTATGCCCCCAAATGAATTGGCGGAGCTAAAAATCCAACTCCAAGATCTGCTTGACAAAGGTTTCATACGCCCAAGTGCTTCACCTTGGGGCTGTCCCGCTCTTTTTGTAAAGAAAAAGGACAATAGCTTAAGGCTATGTGTCGATTATCGTCCACTCAATGCGGTCACTATAAAAAATAAGTACCCCCTTCCCCGCATTGACACCTTGTTCGATCAACTTGTTGGAGCTAAGGTCTTTTCTAAGATTGACCTACGCTCTGGTAATCATCAGATCAAAATTAAACCTAGTGATATTCCAAAAACAACTTTCTCGACCAGATATGGATTATATGAATATCTGGTTATGTCTTTTGGACTCACAAATGCACTGGCATATTTCATGTATCTAATGAATTTAGTCTTTATGCCGGAACTCGACAAATTCGTCGTGGTTTTCATCTACGATATTCTGATATATTCCAAGACTATAGAAGACCATGCCAATCATATACGTGTCGTTCTTCAACGACTACGTGATCATCGCCTTTACGCCAAATTCTCGAAATGTGAATTCTGGCTGGATAGTGTGAAATTTTTGGGACATACTATCTCCAGTGAAGGCATATCGGTTGATCCAACCAAAGATCAGGAGGTTATGGATTGGAAGCCTCCAACTTCAGTCCATTAAATCCGAAGTTTCCTTGGATTGGCGGGATACTATCGCCGATTCATTCCTGACTTCTCCAAAATAGCCAAACCCATGACTGAGCTACTTAAGAAAGAGGTTAAGTTTCATTGGGATGACAAGTGTGAAGAAGCGTTTCACACCTTGAGAAAACTTCTAACAACTGCTCCAGTGCTAGCTCAGCCAGATAATACCCAACCTTTCGATGTCTATTGTGATGCTTCTGGAATTGGACTTGGTTGTGTTCTTATGCAAAACAACCGGGTCATTGCTTATGCATCCCGAGCACTTCGAAATCATGAGCAAAACTATCCAACCCATGATCTTGAACTGGCAGCGGTTATTCACGCTCTCAAGATTTGGAGACATCATCTTATGGGCGCCAAGTGTAACATTTACACTGACCATAAGAGCCTCAAATATATCTTCACTCAAGTTGATCTTAATATGAGGCAAAGGCGTTGGTTAGAACTGATCAAAGACTACGATCTTGAGGTACACTATCATCCTGGTAAGGCTAATGTGGTTGCGGATGCACTTAGCCGCAAGGCACATTATCATTATTTATCCATAGAAACTTTCAATAAAACTCTCTGCAATCAGATGAGGAAACTCAATCTAGAGATCATTCCTCAAGGTAGTCTAAATCTATTATCTATTGAGTCTACTCTTCAAGATAGAATCATCATATCGCAATTACATGATGAAGGTATCAAAATTATCAAGTTAAAACTATCTCAGGGAGAAGCAAAATATAAGTGTTTCCACACCGATCATCAAGGAGTTCTATGGTTCAACAATCGTATTGTTGTACCTAAGGATCATCAACTTCGTAAACAAATCCTTGATGAAGCACATCTATCCAAATTTTCTATTCATCCTGGTAGTACCAAAATGTACCAAGATCTTCAATAAAATTTTTAGTGGACCAGGATAAAAAGAGAAATTGCTAAATATGTATCCGAGTGTGATACGTGCCAGAGAGTCAAAACCAGTCATCTAAGAGCATCTGGTACACTCCAACCACGACCCATTCCATCGTGGAAATGGGAAGACATTAGTATGGATTTCATTGTTGGTCTTCCCAACACATCCCAAAAACATGACTCCATATGGGTAATCATTGATAGACTTACAAAAACTGCTCATTTTCTTCCCGTGCATACCACTTATTCTGCCAAGAAGTATGCCGAAGTCTATCTTGATCAAATTGTTCGATTGCATGGTGTCTCTAAGACCATCATTTCTAATCGAGGGGCCCAATTCATTGCACCCTTCTGGGAACAATTGCAGTTTGCTCTTGGAACCAAACTAATTCGAAGCTCTGCGTATCATCCCCAGACTGATGGACAGACTGAGCGAGTCAACCAAATTCTTGAAGACATGCTCCGAGCTTGTATTATTCACTATGGTGCAAGCTGGGACAAGTGTCTTACCTTGGCCGAGTTTTCTTACAATAATAGCTATCAGTCTAGTCTTCAGATGGCTCTCTTTGAAGCATTATACGGTCGAAGATGTCGAACTCCTTTAAGTTGGTCTGAGACCGGCGAACGCAAAATCTTTGGACCAGATCTAGTTGTCGAAGCCGAAGAAAGGTCAAGGTTATTCAAGCCAATCTTAAAGCAGCCCAATCCAGGCAAAAGAGTTATGCAGATCAAAGAAGAAAATCTCTACAATTCCAAGTAGGGGAATTTGTCTATCTCCGAGTATCTCCTATTAAAGGTGTTCAGCATTTCGGCATAAAAGGGAAGTTGGCACCCCGATATGTCGGACCATTCGAGACCCTTGAAGTCTGTGGTCCAGTGGCTTACAGAATTCGTCTTCCATCTCAATTGGCTACCATTCACGATATCTGCCATATATCTCAACTCAAGAAATGTATCAAAGTACCTACGGAGATCGTTGAAACACGCACCATTGAGAGTGAACCTGATCTATCTTACACCAAACAACCTATCCAAATCTTGGATACCAAGGAGAAAGTCACCAGAAGAAAGAAAATTAAGATGTATAAGATCTTATGGGATCATCACACCGAAGAAGAAGCAACTTGGGAAACAGAATCCTATCTTCAACAAAATTTTCCCAACCTTTCTTCAAGCCAACTCCCAATTCTAATTGTCCAATTTCATTTTGCTCCGGAATCTCGGGATGAGATTCTTTTTAGGGGGGAAGGCTGTAACATTCAGGTATTTAGAATTTTAAACACTAGATCTTAGTGTTAAGTGTGCATGTGTGAACTTGTTTATGTGTGTTCAAATTGAAGTGCAAAGGGAAAAAGGGTATTTATGTAATTTTGACAAATGTGGGCCCTCTAGTGTACTTGGGTAAGAATGGGAGGTAGCATCAAAACCTAGGAAAAATGTGACACTACGTGTCAAAGGTATATCACCATAGGAAAGAAAGTACAATAGATATGTTAGATGCTAGGAAATTTGGGTCTTTGTGGAAAATAGGGACCTAGATGTGATTAATGCAAAAGTATAGATCCTTTTATGCAAAATAATTGAAGTATAAAAGTAACTTTCAAAGTTTACTTAGGGCCAAAATGTAAGAAATGCAAGTCATCATGATATTGCATGAAAACTTGCAATTGTGTCCAAAACTACATAAAATCTACCTCAGTAAGGACAAAATCTATTCAAATACCCCCTTTTGTTCAAAATTTAAAATGTAAAGCTGTATACTTTGGGTTTTTGAACTTGAACCCTAAAGCAATGTTGTAGGGTTTCAAAAACTCTCCAACTTCTATTTTGGTCATTTCCTCATTAGGGTTTTAGATTAGCAGGAAATTTTACTTTACCAAGAGGTCCGTAGATTCTTTTGGTTTTGCACATAAGTCCTTCGGACCCCTCCCTCCCTTCTTCTTCCTCTGGCACCCCTCTGCCCCCCCTGCCTCCTCTGCCGCCGGTGCAGAGCACCTCCCCTGGCCGCCGCTGTACTGCCGCCGCCGCTCCACCTCCTGCTGCCACCCTCCCCACGCGTCGCCTGGACGTCGGCCGCCGCCCTAGCCCTTCCCCTGCTGTCCTGTTTTGCGCACGCCACGACCTCCCGAGCCTCCGCCGGCCACCACCTCGCCGCCGCCGTGTTCCGTGCGCGTGCCTGCTCTATTTCCCTCCCCCTTGTGCTCAGCAACACCAGCAGCTCATACTTGATCCATTTGCATCTCTTTTCCCCTTGTCATGTGCACCTCGAGCCCTGATCGCCTCCGCCACCTGCTCCTCCCTTCCGGTGAGGTACTGGCCACAGTGGACAGCCGCCGTCGACCGCCCATTGCCCCCATCAACCTCCTAGAAAGTTTCCCCAGTGCTTGCTCATGCTCACCAGCCTCTAAACGCCGACGAATTCCGACCGGAGCACCGTTGCCGACGAGCGCCGCCCGCTGCCGCCCCCTGCTCGCCGTGGAGCACCCCCTTCCCGACACTCCTTGACCCCAATTGGCCCCACACCGAGCTTCTCCACACCGCCCTGAAGCTTCCCGACCTCTTCCTCGCCACCCCCGACTACCGGAGCACCGCCCCCGCTGTTCACCTCCGCCGCCGGCCGCACTGCTCCCGTCGCGCCGCCGCTACAGGACACCCCGACCCAATCCCGACCGTCTGCAGGTGCGCAAGGACTTGGTGATGCTTCCCCGCCCCTCCACCCTCGCTGCCGGCGATCGCCGTCGCCGGGACTGGCCGGTCAACCTCGCGCCTCCCTCTCTGACCACGGCCAGGGACCACGGGTTAAAAGATGCAAAAGCCCAGGGGGCTATCTACAAAGCCAAGACTCAGATGAATAGTGCCAATAGGGACCCCCTATGTTATTATTGCTGCAGATTTTGAAATTCCACAGCAATTCAAGGAAAAATCATAAAAATGCAAACTAAAATTTGTTGGATTTCTTATTCTAAGATCTACAACTTTCCTTACAGGTTGACTTTCAATTTCTAAGTAGTTTTACTCTAATTTAAACGTTAAGATTAAGTGGTTGGGATCTATAAAAATGCTTAGTAAATAGTAGAAAAATGGTAAAAAAGTAAAACCAATTGTGTTAATTTTTCTTTAACATGTAGTGCTTAGAAAAATAATTACCTCACTGTTTATATAATGTTTTATAATGTATAAGTTTAATCATGAATGATACATGTTTAATCTTGTATAATTAATGTCTGCAGTTCTAGATGCTTAAAAATTATGAAAATATTTTGATATGTTGAACTTGAGTAGTGTAACCTGTGCCCAAAAATCTAGAACAAAATCTTGCATGTATGAACAGTTATAAATAATACCTAATAGGTTAGTACTAATGATAATTATCCTTGTAGCTCAATTTCTATAGGAATAAAATCTTGATAAATTTACAATGACTTAGACATAACTTAATCTGTAAGTAGCAAAAATTTAAACCCCAGTTTCTTGGTAGTTTATTTTGTAACAACAAATCATGTTGTCTAATATAGCTAACTAGGTTAATTTATACCCGATAAATGACTGCCCGGCAAAAGGGTAAATGAGATGTGTGATGAGTGAACTGTGTCTTCATTGGATTACAATTTTATTGTGAAGTAAAATGGAAGTGTATGCGTCTCTTAAACTACATCTTTGCATATCATATAGACTCAACTACTCTCGCCGACGGAGACTATGAACTGATCCCGGAACAAGAAGTGAAAATTTCTAAAGACCCCGGGAACGTCGTCAGAAGTCTAACTGAAGCTCCGAACCAAAGTTCGGAAAACTTTGACACTACTGCCCCCAACCCCACTCAAGAAGGCAAGCCCCGGACATAACCCGCTACTTTATTTACACTGCAATCTATATTTATTTATACCTATCTATGCATTAAGTTCTTAGGAGTTGTATGGGAAACCCTAGTTGTATTTTCCTAGGAACCAATGTACTGAATACTAGAACTTGAGTTCGAATAGCTGCTACGCTAAAAGGACCGGTAGAAGTCGGGTGATTTCCTGTCACTCGCGCGATATCGGAGTTGCAATGTTTACATTCCTGTAATCACTATAAGGATGATGGACAGAATTTATGTGATGTATCATGATTGAGATGATACCCCGTCTGTGTTGCTGAATTTGGTTAAGGTCGCAGTGTGTGGTAGCAGTGGTTAAGCATTTAAAAGTACTAGCCACATGCCGCGAAATATGGTAAGCGGTAAGCCTAGTAACCAATCGGCCCGAGGAGTGGACATACCTCCCACCACTCGTATTTGGTTTTTCTGGTTACTCGCTTCGACGTGTGGGAATACGTGTTGCAGGGCAACCAGGAGTACGGTCATGTAGTCGCTCTACAGACGTACGTCCTGCACATTGGATGTGCGTATGGTCCTGCCGTCGCTTGTGGTGGATCTGATCCACGACTCGGAATGAAAGGCAAACGGTTGCTTCGGAACAATCGTTGGATGTTCCAAGCGTGTGAGTTAGGTTTACCCTTGCAAGGTTGAAATTCGATTCAGGAATCGTCCATTTCTCCCGGAGATTGAGACTGCTTGATCCCTTTGCCACATAGAGTAACAAGAGCAACTTTATGGTTATCAAAGATGATGTTTGGCTAAAGATTCTACCATACTTGAATAGCTATAGGTGCTTATCTAGAATGGATAATCACATAGAACTTGAAAGCTAAAAGTTGAAATTAAGGATCTACTCTCTATTGCTTTTCAGCTGAAAACTTTACCTATAACCATTAAAGCCTTCATAAGTCTAGTTACATGGCTAAAATATACCATAAAACGGGTAAGCCTTGCTGAGTATTAGAATACTTAGTCTTGTGTTGTGACTTTTATTCAGGTAATCCCCCTGAGGACTCCGCTCTGCCAATGCCATGGCCTTACCCTCTGCCCGATGGTTGGTCCATGGAGTGGGACCCGTCCCTGGCCAACACTGATCATACCGAGTGATATCATGCCAGGGCTTAGCATGATGTCTGTATTGGCGACGTGTATAGTGACCGTGCTTTAAATCCCGCTACCATGACTTGAAACCTTAAACTGTTTTGTAATAATTTCCGTCAGTTGGGAGCTTATGTTACTTTTGGACACTCATGTGATATAAATGCTTGTGATGTAAAATATGTTGGCGATTGTATCTCTGGACTCGCCTTCGTGCGAGGTACCTTGTTTGATCCTGCATTCGGTGGTTTATCGGGACGTTACCCGACAGGCCAAGGTGTAGGATCAAGAACACCGACTAGAGGGGGGGTGAATAGGAAGTTTAAAAACTAAAACCAACAACACTAGAGAAATTTAATTAGTAACAAAAGAAAGCCCTATGTCATGCTACTACTACCTCTAGAAGGGTTTGCAACCTAGGGTGACAAGATACAAATCAAGCTCTAGTAGAGTAAATTGCTCAAAATAAAACAACAATTAAAGTGAGCAAGAGAGATAACCAAGCTTGACACACAAATTTATCCCGTGGTGTCGATGACTTGCCGGTCACCCCTAATCCACGTTGAGGTGGATTCCAAGAATCAACCGCTCCTCTATCAAGAACCTCTTGATCTTGAGCCGGCTTGAACCAAGGAACCGCTCCACACCTCGATTCCACTAGAGTTGCTCTTCACCACTCCGGTAAGGTGAGCACAAGACCTCTCACAACCGAAGTCGGGGCTCCTCAACAATCTCCTTCAAGAAGCTCCACGAAATCACCTTCTCCAAGCCGCCTAGGGAGCGGCAACTCCCAAGAGTAACAAGCCAATGATCCTTGCTTGAAGGTTCCCTAGTGCCACAAAGCTCAACCTCTTGATGCAATGCACTAGGTAGCGCTCACACTCTCAAAAATGCAAATCCTAAGCAAGTGTGTGTGAGAGAGGGATGTCTTAGCTCTATTGTGTCAAGAATGCAGTCCAAATAGCCAAGAGAGTGACCCAATGGCCGGGCATTGGGTATATATAGACATCCCATCAAAAACTAGCCGTTACACTCTTTTCTGTGAGATCGCGGACCGTCCGCGATTCAAAAACCGGACCGTCCGCCGTTATACGCCAGAGAGACAGAGTGCATTAAATGCATGTCAGAACTAGCCGTTAGAGCCCCGGCGGACCGTCCGCGCCCCAGCGGCGGACCGTGCGCAGTTAAGAGTTCCACAACACCAGAGACGAACAGTCTCTGGTACAACATTGAAATTAGCCAGCGGACCGTCCGCTCCCAAGGAGCGGACCGTCCGCAGTCCATCCTTGAAATCAAGCAGAGACAGCAATGTCTCTGGTACAAATTATCAAATAGCCTGCGGACCATCCGCACCCCAGGGACGGACCGTCCGCGGAGCAGATCATAAGCCCGACCAGAGAACACCCTTTCTGGAACAAAGAGAGTTAGGGTGGCGGACCGTCCGCCCACGTGAGCCGGACCGTCTGCCAGCCACATGAAATTTCCACCAGACCTTCTGTAACGGTAGCGGACCGTCCGCGTGCATGGAGCGGACCGTCCGCGCTTGAGTAGTCAGCTCTCTAACTTGTTATTTTTCAAAAACATGACAAAGCGACGTTAGCCCTCATGCATGCACCTAGACATTTTGAGCAAAATGGCACTAAAGACCCGTCCAGCACGAGTACATGACCCCTCTTGATAGTACGGCTATCTATCCAACAAATCCAGTCACTTTTCATCCACTAAACGCCTTGTGACCGGTAAAATTCAAAAGACCCTATTTTATACCTTTGCCTTGAGCCCGAGCTTTGCTCATCGTCTCCAAAAATCCAAACGTTCACAATTAAATCTCTTTCATCCGTGGATCAACCTTCTCATTGTCTCAAAAGGAATTGTTAATCCACAAACCGTTGTCATTAATTACCAAAACTCGAATTAGGGGCCTAGATGCTTTCACAAGGGCTTGCACCATTTGAATTCAAGTTGGTTCTGCCACACTTGCAATCAAGATATTCTTGCTAAGGAGATCTCTCACTTCTTCCTTTGTTCTTCTGCTGCTGTTGCACGTTCATTCTCAACGCAACTCTCTGCGCACACAGAGCGTGAGCAGGCCTTTGGTACCTCCTCGTCTACGTGATCCTACTCGGGATAGGCAGGAAATAAGGTTTTTAGGGAGCGTACGGATATGCAACTGCTCGCTGTACGACTACTTCGAGCTTCAACATGTGTACGACTACTTTCTGCTCCAACCCGACAAGTACAACTATTTCCTGCGACATGTACGACTACTTCCTGCTACTACACGACTTGTTCGACTACTTTGACTACTTCCTCTGTTACATCAAGAAGGCCACTCGTGGAACCGCACTGCGTACACCTTCCTGCAACAACTAAGTTCGACTATTTCAAGCAAGATGAATAGTATGTCTACTCCAGTTGGTGATAGTGTATCCGGTGCCTTCAGCAAAGGACCCGCCTCAGGGTACTACTCGAACCTTCTCTAGTTCATATTTTGTCTTATGTTCTTGTTTAATAGAACATTAAACTTGAACACGCACAAATAATATGGTCACAAGATCACTGGTTTTTATCATGATTAAAATGTTAATTCTCAGAATTAAAATATATCGTAAATCTCCTATTTTTCTAACACTTAGTTGCCTAGATTCCAAACTATACGAACCTGCAGAAAGCAGCATTGTAATGAGCACAGTTGTGGATACATCAAAACGAATGCAATCACTCATTGATCTGTTGAGCAGCCCCATCTAGCCACACATTCGATTGTACATTGTCTCAGAACTATAGAATCCATGTGATGGAGACAACATAATTTTACAGAAATACAAAGAAGGGCATGTTTGGATGCCGGCGGCATCCCGCCGCACCGCACATGTGGCGGCGCTGAAGCTACAGTGCCTAAGGTGCTCTTGGGATCCAAGGTCCATGGGCTAAAGTTTAGCCCCTAAACTTTAATCCTGCTTGGCTGTTTGGATCCAAGGGTTAAACTATAGACTTTAATGACACAATGACTGATTTCCCCTCATAATGATTGCTTACACATGCACATGCACATGCACATGCTGTGCACCGGCGGGGGGAGCTTTTGGTGGTCGCACATGCACATGCACATGCACATGCAAATGCAAATGTTTCACAATCTTTCGAATACACAGAAATGTTCTGAGTCCATACAAGAAATCAAACACACTCACTATGATCTATTGAACAAAGCATTGGCTATTTGATCACAGAATGCATTCATGTTTGGATCTTCATCCCTTCCTCGAGTACTCCGTGTTGGTGGTTGAGCGGTTGATGCTTAAGGTGGAACATAGTTCTCATCACGATCACAACGATCAAAGACCTCGTGCGTAATCTTACTCTCTCTAATAAAATTATGAAGTGCCATGTATGCTACAATAATTTGGCTTTGCTTTGGCATTGGATAACTTGTCACTTTCAACAAAATTCTCCAGTTCATCTTCAAAACTCCAAATGACCTCTCCACGACATTTCCAAGAGATGAATGAGCAAAATTGAAGGTCTCTTTCATACCTCTCGGCATTGGCCCGTTTCGAAACTCTGGAAGATGGTATTTTGTTTCCTTGTAAGGTGCAAGATAACCCGGACGATTTGGATAACTTCCCTACATAAGTGAACTTTTTTGTTATAAATGAAACCAACATCATGAGGACACATATATGTTGCATGTGGAAACATAGATAGTATTATACCTGGAGGTGGACGTGGAAACATGTCTTTGTACTTGTTTGTGGAATTATTGAACACTCTCGTATCATGTATTGAACCAGGCCAACCCACAAGCACAAATATGAATCTCATGTCGAAGTCATAAACAGCAAGCACATTTTGTGTAGTGCAACCCTTCCGACAGAGAAGTTGAACCACCTTATCATTTGGCACCACAACTGGTATATGAGTGCCATCTATTGCGCCTTTACAATTGTTGAAGTGTGGATTGAACCTAGAATTTTGCAACCGACGGTATGTTGTTCTGAATTCAGGGTCCCCTGGCCTAATTATATCAGCTTCTAGTTTGGCTACACATTTCAAAACTTTGTCAAAGTTGCGGTGCACTATATCTAGTGACCTCTCTAATCGGTTCTCAGCTTGCCTGTCTGGCTGAGGTGCACCAACCATCCTAAGGAACATTCCTAAGGCCTCTACACTAGTACCATCAACAGCTACACCCTCAAAAATCAGCTCAACCAGTGGTAGGTACTCTGGAGGCCCATACCTTAGTTTCTTCTAATCTGGATGTCCCTGCAAAAAAGTTTGACACCTTAAGTTAGAGAGCATTTGTACAATTCCATTTATGCCCAATCCAATAGCACAAAGAACTACCTTTGTTGCATCTTCCCACCATTGTAGACTGGCAGTAGGCCATCCATTTTCATCACGGCCTAAGCCACTGTCAGTGTGCAGATCTTTTATGAACATGTACATTCCTTTGAATTGCCTAATTCTGTTACTGAGCTGCTTCCTATCATGCTTCAAGTTTGTTGTGCACTGATACTTTTCAATGATCATCTTGTACCCTGTGGATGTCATTGTTCCTTTGTTGTAGTTACCCAACCCAATTTGCGCAACAAGCAATTTACACAATAGATTATTATTGTATTCCGACCAATTAGCCTTGTCAGTTTTATTCTACATCATGCATCACAAGAACAGAGCAATCTTAGAACAGGGAAATCCATCATCACAACAACAGGGCAAACGCAGGGCAATCTTAGAACATGGAACATACCTGAGGGATCTGAAAAATCTCTATTGTCGTCATCATGGTCGATGTTGTTGTCGTCACCGTGCCGACCACCACCGCGAGATGCTCCACGGCTTCCACATCCTGCATTCACCAACGCGCCACGGCCGCCGGTGCGGCGAGCCGTGCGTAGGCCTAGGGTGCGGTTGCCACCGCCTCTGCCACTGCAAGGTGGAGAGGGAGGAAGGCCCATGCTGCCGATGTTGCCTCCGCTTCCCCCGGCCGACTACAAGTACCCCTAGTACGCCGCCATATGGGGCTCTCCTTCCGTCTTGGAGATGAGGGTGAGAGCCTCAATGCCCATCCAAGGGCCATGGATGGAGCTCGACAACGGATGATGGCCCACCTCATCAGAGCAGAAGTCGAAGCCGTCGGCAGGGGAATACGGGTCCATCTGGGAGAAGAAATCCTGGATGCCGTCTTCCCCGAAGCTGTCCATCTGCGCCGCGCGGAGCTGGATCTGGACGCATGGAGGCGCGGAGCTGGGCTAGGCGGCGGCGGAGGAGGTGCGGCGAGTGAGGAGAAAATGGCTGAGGAGCGAGGCACAATGGGGATAGAACAGCGGAGAGGATAGGGTTGGGGACCAGGCGAGCGGCGGAGGAGCGGGGGTATGAGGCATCCAACGCCCGCCCCGAGTAGGTTTAGCCCAGTTTAGGGCCCCTTTTAGGGCAAAAAGGTTTAGCCAATACTTTATCCATTTGCTCTATGTGTTCGGATCCCTTTGGCAAAAAAAGGCTAAAAGTGCAGGGCTAAAGTTTTGCCATTGGATCCAAACAGGCCCTAAGGTGCGGCAAGAAAATGAACGTGAAAAGCAGGTTTTGCAGGGATCCTAGTACGCCCAAAATTCAAGGAAAAGGCAGCAGGAGTGACAAAAAATAGAAAGGGGATATGAAAATGAACAATTCAACAATCTAGCTGTGTATGTGTGAGAGAGAGAATAGGGAGACATTAATAGAACAACCTAAAATCAGATAAGATAGTGATGGTAAAACATCACCGGAAATGCTAGAGTGCCAAGGTGTCATTACAAAAATGGAATATACTAGATTAAACTTGCTGAAACATAATAAGTAAACTGCTTAAACATAACCGGAAAAATGCTAGAATATCAGGCTATAATTTCAAAAATACAATTTACTAGAATGAAGAGAAATCATTTGAACACACAAAACAGCAGATCCCTAGTGATGCTAAACACATTACTGGAAATGTTTGTGCCAAAATGTAATGGTAAAAATGAAAGATACTAGACTAAAAAATTGCTATAACACAATAAGTAAACTGCTTAGATGTAACTGGAAAATTGATAGTGTGCCAGGCTATAATTGCAAAAATACAACGTGTTGTTTCATAATAACTGAAAAAACTTAGTACTAAAACAATATACATACACTATACTGATAATTACCACATTGGATGATGACACACAGCCTGTTATTTGACTGAACATATGACATGACTAAACAACCATCGGTCCGATACATATATATGACGATGCACATGCAAGATGTCATGCTGCCTAATATGTCACTTCATTTCCAAGTATAAGTAAGCAAATACATATGGTAACGTACATTATCCTAAAATGAAACAATAATTTTACCTAACTTCAAAAAAAAGTAAAAATGCCAAATTAGAGAAAAGAGTAATCTGCTTAAGTTAAAAAATCACATTTGCTTGGTTAGTAGTAACATCACCTTTGCCTAACTGAAATGGTAATTGAAAAGAGTAAAATATCCAATTCGGGAAGCGAAGCAGTATTTTGACAAACTAAAAATATTAAAAAGGTGTTGTACAGTTCTGAGCAGAAATTTGCTGATCTGAAATCCATCCAAAAAAAAGTCATGTCGGAATTGCTTTTTTTTTGGGGGAGGGGGGGGGGGAGGGGTGGTCTATCCTGACCTAGGAGTTTTGGTCTATAATGTATATCAACTGAAAGTATTGAATCTAAAATGCATAAACAGATATATAGTGAAATGAACCAGATTTCCAAATCGATGAATCCGACTCCCTATACCATTGTGATAGTCCCTGAATCAAATGCTATCACACACAGAACTCATTCCAGGCATAATATCATAGTCATACTCCGCATAAGGTCAAACATGGGTTTAATTATTACATAAATTTATAGGATTTGTAGTACGGAATTTATTACAAGCCTCTCGGCTAAAGCGATTCAAGCAGAAAACATAAACCGGTAATTAGGCCTGTGGCCGCCCTTCATCTTCTGGAACCTCCTCCACAGGCAACTCGAGCGTAGCACAGACTTCAATCGTACCAACCGTCATCGTTGGGGTCGAACTCCGGTTCGGATCCTGCATCATACCAGGCTATCCCCAAGGTATGAGATAGGTTCACATCACCATTCGAATGCAAGCTTTATAGTGGCCTATACTAAGGGTATAACAAAGTTCAAGGGATAAAGTTGTGGTTTCCTATGCACGCAACAACATATATAAGTATACATATCTTCTTCCATCCTCGACTCGGGCCCTTCCGGCACTCCGGACTCCCGGTCAGCGCACACTTTCCAAACCACCAAGTCAATGCGAGGACTCCCTCTCCTCGCATCTCAACTGCCCCCTGGCACGAAGCCATTCTAGAGGGAGGTAGAAGTCGTGGTAACACTAACTAATAAGAGCAACAGAAGAGTAGGGATGTCCATGACCGAGGATGCGGCTATACGCATAGATTTCACCCAGCAAGGGTTGTACACCTAGACCCACTCGAATCGACACCAGTCGGAGTTCAGCCGACTAATAGACGAAACACTGGTCTACACAAACAGGACTAGGAGCCATGGCACCATCCGGCTTTCCCGGATCTTGGGCGCATCCTTCCACAAGAGGTCGCCCCGGGACTGTGAAGCCTCCCATGTGTCTCGGGGAACGTGAGGTCAGCACCTCCTTCCCTTGCACCGATACTCGATCCTCCTACCGACTTGGTACCGCACTTGCTAGCCCCAGACCGGGCCCACCCTCATAATGGGTAAGTAGTGTGCACACTTAACATATTCCCACAAGTCATAGTTACTCTCACCCGGTCCTTATCTGTCGAAGCGGGCATCTTCGTCATATGCGTCTCCACCACGGTGGTCCGCAATTGCACCCTTGACGGGTGCCCCCAACACCTCAACCATTAACCAAAGAGTTGTACCCGCCACAGGTATTCCGTAGGGTGTGCCAAGATACACACCCTAAGCCCTCGATCCATGATCGAGTTAAGTTCGCCCGCCCCCGGCTAAAAGCCCTAAACACCAACTCCTGAGTAGTGTATCTCCACTCACGCCAAGACTATCCATCCATTCCCACACATACACATGCAAGGTATGGCAAGGCATTTCATATATTAAACAAGTGTGATAGGATTGCAAAGAGTACGGGTAAATAAGATAGGCTATGCAAGTTCATCTCGATAGAATTACACAAGTAGCGATAGCATGTCTAGCAAGCAATGCCTAGTAGGTATTCAGATCGTAGATGGGCGTGAACCTGGCGTCTCTTCAAAGTCCTCATGAGCTTCCGGGTAGTCCTGGCCGTCGGTCAACTCCTCATAGTCGGGTTCTATTCGTAAATACAAGTAAGGGTAAGGACCAAAGTGCAAATACACATAAAACTCTCCAAATAAGATCCAAATCACCACTAAACCTACTCCAACGGGTAGTTCATGATTTTAGAAGGGTTATGAAATTGGTTTCATAATTTTCGGAGATTTATTATGAATTTCTAGGGAAAAATCTATTTCTGAAATTAATAAAAGAATTTCGGAAAAGAAAATCACTCAGCAGTGACACGTGGCAGCACCAGAACGTGCCACGTGGCATGCAGAGGTCAGCATGACATCACTGGTGGGGTCAGTACCTGCTTACATCAGCAGTGGGCCCTACTGAAGTCAACGTTGACCGGTCAACGCTGACCGGTCAATGGGTCAAGGGGTCAATGGGTCCCACGGGTCAGCCTCACCCCAAGGCTGACAGGTGGGGCCCTCGGTCAGGCCGGGTAAAAGAAAAAGAAAAGGGGTACGGTTCGGTTCTTGGGCCAAAAGGTGTTGGGCCGGCTCAAGGCCCAACCAGGCTCGGTTGGCTTCACGGGTCAGCTCGGCCTGCGGCTCAGCAGGCCGGCTCGGTCCTTGGGCTGGCTAGGCGTGTAGGCCGGCTCGGCTTAACAGGCCAGCCCACAGCCCACCACTCTCCCTCTCACTCTAACAAAACGGGCCCGGGGGCAACGCGGCGCAGGCGAAAGGGGAAAAAGGGCGCGGCGGTTAGGCGCCTTGTCACGGAGCGGAGCCCCGCTCAGCAAAGTGGGGGAGAGCGCTGCGGGGCGCGGCGAGAGGCGGAAGACGAAGGGCCGCGACGGCGTGCGCGTCCGGCTGGGCCGGCCGTGGCCTGTGGCTGCGCTGCGCGGAGGAGAAAGGAAAGAGGGAGGTGGGCTAGGCCGTGCGCTAGCGGGCCGTGTCTCGCGGGGAAGAAGAGAAGGGAGGTGGGCTGGCTTGGGCTATCGGCCCAAGGAGGGTTTATAAGTTTAGCTTTTGAATTTGAATTTGAATGGCCCATTCAAATTTAAATTCCACTCAGTTGAATCAAAACAAATTGGAAACCATTCAAATGAAATCCAATCAGCAATTTCAAACAACCATTCAAATTAAATCCAATCAGCAATTTACATTGCAATTAAATCCAAAAAGACTCCAAATAGTCACACTAACATCTTAATGGTCCTCAATTTTAAAATGTTAAGTTCAATTTACTAGAATTTCGAGTTGGAGAGAACTTTTGTTTATATTTGGAACTAGCAATAATACATGCACGAAAAGTTTTTGAAAGTCCGAATTTTTGCACAATATCATTCTGGGTGTAAACCCAGGATATTACATATAGTATGCATAAACAGATGACGTGTTCACTTCATACTTTTCATCTCCGCTACTATGAAAAAATAGATGAGCACAAATAAGTGCTCGATTGGCAAAAATGTAGGAGGTTTTTGGTGAATCAACGTATGCTGAACTGCATTTGAGCAGGGGGGCGTCTACTCATCGCTCGTGCGACCAGCCGCTGTATCATTGCATATATCTGCTGGAGATAACAATGTTCCAGAATAAAATAAAAGATCGGAGATAATAATGTTTTAAAATATTTTTATCTTGTTTTGGATATTTTATTCTATTCTGAAATATTTGTTATCTCCAGTGGATATGTATAATGATTCGGCGACTAGTTGCACGTGCTATGAATAGACGTCGGGGGAATAGATGAGGAAATGTGATTAAATTGCTTGCGCACCTGACAGCGATGGCAGAATCCGCCTAGGAGCCGCACTCCATTCACCAGTGCATCGCCGTGGAGGTTGGGACTTGTCAAAGGAAGCTAGCTACCTCTCATCTGCAAGCTCTCGTCGTCGTCGCCGGTGTGCACACAAAAATGGAGAGGGGGATTAGAACGGATAAAGTGGTTTGCGAGGGAAATAGAAATACAAAATAGGTAAAATTACTTGAGCACCTGCATTTGAAAGATCCGAACCTGCGAGCCATGCTTTGTCCACCGGAGCAAGGCAGCGGGGATTGGGTATAGTTGTTGGTGGCAAGGGAAGGTCTCAGGTTAGTCCGCGTGCCTGCGCACGCCCTTTGATATGCGTGCACTGGTACAGAGCCTTTCATCCATCGCCTTTCGTCCCGATCCGGGTTGAGCTCGAAACTGATAAAAGTATTAGTTTCGAATCTAACGGATGGAGGGGAGAATCTTTAGTCCCAGTTGAAGCCACCGTCGGAAGTAAAGAGGAAATTTTAGTTCCGGACAGTGATACCAACCAGGGCTAAAGTTATTATCGGTTGGTAACACCAATGGGGAGTAAAGAGTCATTCTTTAGTTCCAGTTAGAATTAACAACCGCGACCAAAAGATTCTTAGGTAGGGTGGTAAGAAAACTATACGCGAGTCAGGAGATCTTGAGTTCGATTTCTGCGGACCGTAGAGGTTGGTCGTCCGGAACTAATGAGCCTTTTTGTACTAGTGCTGTGGCGTGCAAGGACTTGAACTCTACCTCGTGTTGTGCTCCTCCACGCCAGCCGGCTCGATCTGCCGTGGCTAGCCTCGCTAGGACTGCTCCCGCATCCCACGGTCATTCCCTCTAGGGTTGCGCCGCCACTGGCTCACCGGTTCTCCTGCCCCCGCGGCCGCTGTGAGAGGAGAACGAGGGCTCCGGGTGCGCGTGCTCGAGGAGGTTGAGCCTCCCTAAGGTGGCAGCGCGAGGAGCTCGGCCTGCTAGAGTGCCGGTGGTCTCCGTCGAGATTGAGATCGAGGGAGAGGGCGGTTGAAATGAATTGGTAGTTTGTGGGCATTCTGACGTTTCGGATAGCTCTTCTTACCGTCTTACGTCGCGTACCGTGCACGGGTCCGATAGAAGATGGACGGCACATGGAGACGGCCGTAACATGCGCAAACGCACGGTCAGCCCGAAACTAGTCTTGACCTTTAAATATATGTACTATATTCGCAAATACGTGTACGGACACTACACACCCGAGTGTTTTTTTACCCCATCATCAACCGATTTTTGTTTTGTCTGTTAGTTGTACGTTTTGGGCTGTATTTTGTTATTGTTTCAATTTTCGATTGAACGCATCACGGCCTTTTCTCCTGGCACTCGAATGGCTGTTATTGTTTTGTCTGTGGGCTGCATTGGTTTCAGCCGGCCCATCAGTCAATTCTTTGCACAGTTGCATTTAAACAGGCCCATCCGTTGCAGCCTCGAGGTCGTCGTCCTGTCGCCTGTCAGACCATGACCGGACCGTGACACCTGAACACCTCTCAGCTGCCACACGCGAGATCATCGTCGTTCAGGTCATGTCCGCCGTCGACTCAGAGCGATTCCCATCCAAGTTGCTCGCTGCTCAGCAGCCCCCGGGCCGTGCGCCGCTGCTCCCGCCCGTGTGCTCAGCGAAGTAACACCGATCATTGCTGCTCTGCAGCTATAATGCTGGTTCAGTTTTACCTCGATTCGGGGATCTCTCTTTTTGATTAAAATCGACCGAATTTAGTTTGGTTGTCACTCGTTTTTTCTGCTCCCAGCACTGCTACGTGTCATGATTAGATTGGTGCAAAAATTGATTGAAAGCCAGACAAAAATCACTCGAGTGATATATTGATTAGAGTAAAAGTACTTGGTTAGAGCGGGTTATATCCCCCGCCCTCGTCGCCCTCCGCACGGGGCGACTCGGCGGCTGCCCCGAGCTCCGCCGCCACCAAGCCTCCTCCTCCTCTCTCTCATCGCCGCCGCCGGAGGGGTCCGCTGGGAAGCCCGCACAACCCCTAGGAAGGTGGCGGCGAGGTCTTCCCCATGCTGGCCCCGCGTGCTCTGCCGTACCGGGGCGGCAGTCAGCCGGCCTGCGCCGAGGTATGGTGTGCCAGCGATGCAGCGGATCCGGGGTGCCGGTGACCGGATCCGGGCCATCCGTGGCTGATCTAGAGCGATGGCAGCGACTGCAACGGCGTTGGCGGCCTGCAGCAGTGGTCTGCGACAAGCCGGGATAGCAGGGTGGCCTGCTGCAGTGGGTTGCCTGCAGCGGTGGGTGGCTGGCCTTGGCGGGCAGAACGGTGGCCTAGCAGCCGGATCCGACATGCTCCCGGTGGGGTTTGGGCAGCGAGCAGTCAGGTGACCAGAGATGTCCAGAGGTATCTCCTTGGCGGTAGTTGCTACGGTGGCCGCGGTACGCGTAGTCGGGACGCCTACTGCGTGCACCACGGACGGCAGAGAGGTGTGCGTGCCGCGGCGGTGGCGGGAAGGCGGTCTACGCGAGGTGGAAGGAGGCACGACCGCCATCGTCGCCCCTGGAAGGCCTTCCACCAACATGGACTTGGGAGTGCCAAGCTAGGTACGGGTTGTGTCGCAGATGCGATGCTCTGGGTGAAAGCCTTTGCCTACATTCTTGCTGGCAGTGATGGCGGCGGCGCCCTAGAGCGTCTTTCTCCCTGTTGGGGGCGTCATCTTGGAGCTCCATCCCAGCGGCATGGGGTTCTCTGGGTGAAAATCCTGTCCAGTTCTCCGAACGAGCGACAGCGGCGCCACTGGCATCATCCTCTCCTTGGAGGCGTCATCTCTTGAGACCCAACTCGGCTTTGGCAATTCTTGAGACCCGACACGGCTTTGGCATTGCTGGTGATGATGAATTAAGGGAGGCCTCTTTCGGTGGCAGTGCAAAGCGGTATGGTGCAGGTTGGCGAGCTTCATGGGGTTGCTAAGCTCGCGCGGTGGCGTTCGCAACTTTGGTGGCGGCCAGGGGATGTCACACTTTATCGGTGTTGCCAACGCGGTGGCTGGCGTTGCTTGGCAACCGTTAGTGTGGCGTGGGATAGCATCGGGAGATGATGCTTGCAACATCGGTATCATGAGACGACTTGGCTTGCAGCGGACTGGGGCGGGTGGCTCAGCTCCGCTGGGCTACACCGGTGTGGTCCATCATCAGAAGACGGCGCAAGCGACTACCTTGGCTTGCTAGCATGGCGACAAGAGCCTTATGCATGGGTGGAGCAACAAGGCAATGTCAACCTTTGGCTGTGGCTTGGCTATTTGATGGAGGCTCGAGGAAGCGGGGTATCACTACCCTCCATCCTGATGTTGACTTTTGAAATGGATCCGTGATGTGGAGTGTCGTTGCGTATGTGGTAAGGCCCCCACTTGCAGTGTTTCTTTGAGGCGACAAGAGTGAGGTGGAGTCCAACGGCGGGAGTGGCGAGTCCCCCCCCCCCCCCGGCGTTTGTGCTTTTGTAGTGGCGCCTGCGAGAGGTCCGGATCTGGTGTTTTTCACCATGTCAGGTAGAGCGTGGTGTTGCAATGGTACTTTGGCGATGGGTCCCGCATGGCGGTGGACTTCGCGGTGCGGTCTGTTTTTCTCTAGGGTCCCCGTTGACGCGGGTTCATGGCGGGAGGTCTCGGCGGCAGCTTTATGAGAGTGTGAATGCTGGTGGGTGCCGCGTTTAAACTTCGATCTTTGCTGTCGTTGTCGAGTAGAGTAGTGCGGCCATGTTGATATCCCAATCCAACCGGTCGGTGTTTTTTCATACTGAGAGCGGCTGTTGTTGTATGATTATGTTGAGTTGGCGTGATACCGCACGAGTTGATATCTCAATCTAACCGCCCGGTGTTATTTTTTATTGTTTATCTAGTCTAGGTTTATTTTTATTTTTAATATAATTGGCAGCTCTTGTATCTGATTCGTTAAAAAAGACAACTTGGTTGGCCTTCCATGTATGGGTCCAACGTGGTCACTGGCTGCTGGGCCGGCTGCTCCCGCTCCTGCTCCCGCGCATGTGCGCGCCAGCTGGGGCTGGGCTGCAGCTGGGCCTTTGGATATCGCGTGCGCGTGGCACGACGCACCATGGGTGGATCTAGAGGGTGGGCCCCGGCCCCACCCTAAGAATCAGCTCAATACTCCACGCGCACACAGCCCTGGCATCCAGCAACAGCCAATAGGAAGCACCTTCTTATACTCCACGTCTGATTGCAATATCCAAGTATGATTGCAAGATGCAGCAAGCTAGCTTGTAGCAACCTATGTAACTAATTTGCATTGATTGGTACCTTCCATATTTGTAGGCAATTAGGCATGGTAGGAACGTTTGATTTAGGTCTGATGTAGCTTGCTGCCTCCTACAATCGTTGTGTAATCTTATTTAAATAAAGTATTATATATAGGTCCGTAAGCTTTTTTATGCAAATTTCATACTTATTGGTGAATTTAAAGATACTTAATTAAGCTTTTGTGGTATTAAAAATTTATTTTGTTGGTCCACTCTAACTTCAAATGCTAGATTCGCCATTGAATACGGGTCCGTCTGGGAGAAGAAATTCCGGATGCCATCTTCCCCGAAGCTGTCCAATCTGCACCGCGCGGAGCTGGATCTCGACGCAGGGAGGCGCGGAGCTAGACTGGGCAACGGCGAAGGAGGTGCGGCGAGTGGGGAGAAAATGGCTGAGGAGCGAGGCACAATGGGGAAAGAGCAGCGGAGAGGATAGGGTTGGGGACCAGGCGAGCGGCTGAGGAGCAGGGGTACGAGGCGTCCAGCACCCGCCCCGAGGAGGTTTACCCTAGCTTAGGGCCCCTTGGGGGCAAAAAAATTTAGCCCATACTTTAGCCATTTGCTCTACCTGTTCGGACCCTTTTGGCAAAAAGAGGCTAAAAGTGAATGGCTAAAGTTTTGCCATGGGATCCAATCAGGCCCTAAGGTGTAGCAAAAAAATGAACGTGAAAAGCAAGTTTTGCAGGGATCCTAGCACGCCCGAAATTCAAGGAAAAGGCAGCAGGAGTGACAAAAAATAAAAAGGGGATATGAAAATGAACAATTCAACAATTTATCTGTGTATGTGTGAGAGAGAGAATAGGGAGAAATTAATAGAACAACCTAAAATCATATAAGATAGTGATGGTAAAACATCACCGGAAATGCTAGAGTGCCAAGGTGTCATTACAAAAATGGAATATACTAGATTAAACTTGCTAAAACATAATAAGTAAACTGCTTAAACATAACCGGAAAAATGCTAGAGTATCAGGCTATAATTTCAAAAATACAATATACTAGAATGAAGAGAAATCATTTGAACACACAAAACAGCAGATCCCTAGTGATGCTAAAAACATTACTCCGGCAACAGCCAATAGGAAACACCTTCTTATACTCCACGTCTGATTGCAATATCCAAGTATGATTGCAAGATGCAGCAAGCTAGCTTGTAGCAACCTATTTAACAAATTTGCATTGATTTGGTACCTTCCATATTCGTAGGCAATTAGGCATGGTAGGAACATGTGATTTAGGTGTGATGTAGCTTGCTGCCTCCTGCAATCATTGTGTAATCTTATTTAAATAAAGTATTATATGTAGGTCTGTAAGCTTTTTTATGCAAATTTCATATGGTGAATTTAAAGATCTTGAAAGATACTTTATTAAGCTTTTGTGTTATTAAAAATTTATCTTGTTGGACCATCCTAACTTCAAATGCTAGATTCACCACTACAACACACATACGAAACGCCAGGGCCAACGCGGCTCTCGACTAGGCTACGGTAGGAGACAAACCAGGTAGGCTCAGCTAAGACTGGATGAAAAGCTCGTAACTCGTTAGCTCGCTTGGGTCGATGCATTACCTGGCTCAGCTAAGACTGGATGAAAAGCTTGTAACTCGTTAGCTCGTTTGGATCGATGCATTTTCTTAAGGAGACGAGCTCATGTTTTAGCTCGCCAGAAATAATGAGCCAGCTCGCAAGCTGTTCGCGAGCCATACGAGCAGAGCCACGTAGCAGGCCCAGGCCAGCGGCCCAATAATTACACAAGCCCACACAAAAGCTAATCCCTCCCGATCTGCGCCGATCTGCGCCGCACCCCAGCTCTCCTCCCGTTCAGCATTCACACCGCCACTAGCGAACTCTGCAGCATCCGGCCTCCAGCGTAGTCGTGGGCCGTGGCGCCGCTCCTCCGTCCTCGACCTCACCTGCTGGTCGGCGCGGCGGCGCCCCACACCATATCCCTGTTTTTGCGCTTGCGGCGTCGCCCAACTCACAGTATCGCGTTGACTCACGGAACCATTATTCAACGCATCGCCGCCGTTCTCACTCCTCACTGATAGCTGTTGTGCTGTTCTTCTCCGTTCTCTCCTTCTGTCTCCTTTTGCTGCGGATCTTTCTTCTCATTTGTTTGTTTGTTTTCGCGATTTGGATTGGAGATCGACGGAAGCTGGTGATGAGAACATGACAGGAGCCTCTTCTAAGTATTAAAGACTAAATCTGTAATGGGAATCTCTGATGCTTTTGCCTTTCCGAAGCCCAAATCGAGTTCCTCTGTTTTTCTTTCTGAGTTCTTGTTTGTTGTTCCCAATGTTTGACTGGATTCATTTAAATTGGCTGCTGCTGATGAAACCCGAAATGCATGTACTATCGGATTGTTTCATGTGGATTTGTTAGTTGCGTTCTAGCGCTATAGACTGCTTTGGTTGTAAAACATTGCTTGTTGCCTTTCGATTGAGATTTTAGGGAGATGTTTGGCAAAATTGGCCCATGGATACCGTTAAAATGTGGATTTTGTCCTGGGCCACTTAAAAAAAAAATATGTTTGCCACAACGCACTATAAATATACGTCGCAATTAGATATAGGACACCACACTTATTATTATACTCATTTTTAATAGAAAGCGACACGAAATGACGATTATACCCCTTATCTCTAACCTTTTGTTGCTGGACTTAAATCGAAGGCATCAGGCTATCGACGGCTCCCCAAATCCATCCGCAGCCCCTTCTTTCTTAGCTTTGCTGATCCCCGGCAGCCGCCCCTCTCCTCCGGCAACCCATCCACGGCCATAGGGGGCCGTGTCCATCCGTGGCACCTAGAGACGTGTCGGATAGGGGGCCGCGCCCATCCGCGCGGCATCCAGAGCCAGCGTGCGCCCGCCGCACCACACAGGGTGTGCGGCGGCCCGACTACACCGTGCCGCACGTGGCGGTACGCCACTTCACTGCGCACGGGCTGGGGCCAAGGGGTGCGCCGAGCAGGCGGTGGTGGCGGAGAACAAGCGGAGAGGGTTGACGGCGCCGAGCAAGTGCTCCCATGACGCTATGGTGGTGTCACAGGCCAAGGCGTGGCGGCGGCCGGCCCTCTCCCGCTCCAGGCTCCGACGACCCCTCCTGGCCGCAAGAGGTGGCGCAGGCGGCTGCACCGCACGGGGGCACGGCGGCCCGACCGCACCGCGCCGCACGGGGTGGTACACCCGTCCACGGAGCATAGGTTGGTGCCAAGGATGCACTGAGCAGGCAATAGCGGCGGAGAAGAAGCGGAAAGGGTCAACGGTGTTGGTGTTTAATCTCTAAGCCTACCGAGCAATACCACCAAGGTGGTAGATTGTAGGTGAGGTGTCGACAAGATCAGGAACTCGAAGGTGCAAGGAACGCAAGATTTAGACAGGTTCGGACCGCCGAGAGTGTAATACCCTATGTCATGTGTGGTGGTTTGTATTGCCTTAATTGTTGATATTTTTTTAGGGCTCCCTGCCCGCCCTTATATAGTCTGGGAGGGGACAGGGTTAAATGGAAATCCTAGCCAGATACGAGTTTAGGAGTCCTATCCAAGTACTACTCAGGTAGTTTCCTTTTGTCCCGACTAGTTCTACTCCTATACGAGTAGTTACAACTGGTGTAGGGTGTGGGCCATGTCCCATCCCTTATCTTAGAATATGTACGCCATGTGTGCCGAGTGGTCCATGTCGTCAAAGTGATGACCGAGTAAGGCAGTTCTCGGGAGCATATCTTACCCAGCGGCATGGTCCAGGTCTGGTTCCCTGCAAGATAAACATAAAAATGTGTTATAACCGATATACGTGATACCGAGTTGGGGGGAATCCCGGTATTGTAAAATGCATGATAAAAAATCGCATCTTGCTATTGTCAGGCCATTTAATTTCTCCAAGTAGTTAGCCTATTTTGAGCACCTGATAACTGATACTTGTAGCCCATAGCGTAGGGAGCTGATCACGTGCACGCATAGAAACATATGCGTATAGAAGAGTCAAGGTTTCACAGATTAAGGCGTGTGCTACCCAAGTACTTTAGCAACTTTAAGAGAAGACAATGAATGCAGAAATAAGTAGTCGGCAGGCAACAAAAAGAATATGCGTCGAAAGCGCGTGTTGTAGCGCGCATGTCCGTAGAGTGTAGCTGCTGTGAGCCCAACACAACTCAGTGTACCAAGCGCGTGGGCGGTTAGTTAGCAAACCCTAAAAGTAGTTGATCATGGTGTAGCCCTCCGAGGGTAACTCCCGTCGAGAGGCGTACCCAAAATAGTAGCTGATCGTGTAAAGAACAAGTCAAAAAAGGTATAAGTGACTTAGCTTTATTTGTGGATGATTACCGTTGAAACCGTGGCGGTCGTCGGTGGAGCCGTGACAGTTTGTTGATAAAACTGACTAGTCGGAACTAGTCCACGATCAGTTGCCGACAAAGTGAAGCCCGCCCCGGACTAGTTTTCTAGTCAAGACGAGTGGTCGAAGTAGTCGTCCGCGGGTTGGACTTGCCGATTTATTGAAGTAGTCGTAGCTGGACCCTTACTGGTAGCTTCCGTGTAGTAGTCGGAGTAGTCATCTCCGACCTTGAGCAAGCGATTAAAGTCCTCCTTCGATGCGGAGAGGGTCTCGAATCGCATGGCCTTCTGCTAAACAGTGGCCGTGTTGCGTAGTCCGAAAGGTAATCGGGTACACAGATCCTCAGGCCGAATCAGATCCGATCTGAGGAGTCCTGGTGCAGCCCGAGTTGAAATCATGTTGAAAACGTCCTCCTCCTCGATCTCCCTGGCGACATTAGAGAGTAGCGTCTCGTCGAGATCGTCGATGAACTTGTCGAGGCCGCTGTGTTGGCTTGCAGCAGATGCCTCCATCCTCGTGTCGTTGAAGAGGCAAAAGCTGCCCGCGCCATCAGGAACGCAGACCCACGAGCCGAAGATGAAAGTTGTGCCCTCGTCGAGTGCAGTGCTGGTGAAGTCGAAAAAGATCATCGAGTTCTCCGGTGGATGCTCGATAAACACCTCTACTTGGCGCACTAGCGTCAGTGTTTAACCTCCAAGCCCACCGAGGGATATCCTCGAGGTGGTAGATTGTATGCGGGGTGTCGCTGAGATCAGAAACTCAAAGGTGCAAGGAACATAAGATTTAGACAGGTTCAGACTGCCGAGGGCGTAATATCCTATGTCCTGTGTGGTGGTTTATATTCCTTAAGTGTTGATGTTTTCTGAGGGGGTCCCTGCCCGCCCTTCTATAGTCTGGGAGGGGACAGGTTACATGAAAATTCTAACCAGATACAAGCTTAGGAGTTCTACCCAAGTACTACTCGGGCAGTTTCTTTCTGTTTTAGATTAGTTCTACTCCTGTACGAGTAGTAACAACTGGTATAGGGTTTGTGTCATGTCCCATCCCTTATCCTAGAATATGCATGCCATGTGCGCAATCCCATGACCCCAGGTCTAATAGACGGCGCTGAGCAAGTGCTCCTAAGATGCCGTGGTGGTGTCACATGCCAAGGTGTGGCGGCGGCCAGGCTCCCGGGTGGCGTGCCTTGCTACCGCGTGACCATCACCAACACCTTCTTGTCCTACACCGTGCGCGACCTCCACGTCTCCTGCGGCAAGTTCGGGTCCGCGTGGCTCATCGACCAACCCGGCAACTTCCGGTGCCTCAAACCACTTGTCAGCCCCGCGTCGCACCCAAGCAGAACTCTACAAGCCTGCTCGGTTGCAAGAATGATGGCGGTGAGACCTCCTTTCTTTATCTCCCTCATTTCCGGTTGCTATTATAGGCTTCAATTCTAGCCCGCCCGGGTAAGGGTATATTTATCTTTTATAATTGTGTTGATACCTGTTTGATGAGGATATATTATTATAAGGGTTATAATGTCCAGCAGCAAATTGGCACTGAATTGTGGCAAAAGTCATCTTTTTTCCGGTGTTCTGTAGCCATTTTTGCCCTGATGTTTATTGCATGGCTCACGAACTTATCGAGCCAGCTCGAGCTGCTCGCCGAGCCGAGCCGAGCTGCCTCGTTATCCTGCCCTAGGCTCGGCAGTCAGCCCAAACACACGCTGGATACCAATCAGCTTGGACGGGGTAGGCCAGCAGACGACGAGTGGACGGGGTGGAGATGGATTTCCAATCAGCTGCGTTGGCATGGACCACCGGCTGATGATTGCTGTGCCTTGTGCCCCGTGGGAATTTGAAACTACATATACTGATGACATATTATTGGTTGGGTGCGTGTCCATAGTACAGGAAACATCTTTTTGCGGATGCTTGCAGTTGCACACTGTTACTCGGAGTTTGTACAAGAACAGAAGAATTAGCAACAGAGTTTGCATGGTGTGGGTGGTAAAGGATATTAAATTTTAGCCTAAATAATTTAAGGGTCGGATCCTAAAGAGCATGGCTCTAATCTTATAAAATTTTATGATAAAAATATATAAATACCAAGTTAGATTGTAAAGATAACATTAGGGTTATGATCCGTTATTACCCCTAAATATGTCTATCCTCTAGATCTAACCAGTTGCGTTGCTTGCTTAGCAAAATATGGAGGTGACTTACTAGTGTGTGTGGTACCGTGTTTTTGATGCCTTGCTCCGAGTAAAATATACCGCCGGCCCTCGAACTTGGTTTGGAGCGCCATGCCGATCCCTAGACTTCTAAATGCACATTCCGATCCTCAAACTTGCTAATTGTTACATGTGAGATCCACATCTCTATAGTTTTCATTAAACATGTCTAACTGGCAGACGATTAGGCGATGATGTGGACCAAACACGTGGGGTCCCCATATCAGTCCTGCCTCTCTTCTCCCCTCCGTGCTCTCTCACACATTTCCTTCACCGACCCGTGGGGGCGGAGCGGCCAGCGGAGCTCGCCCGCGGTGGCTCCTGATTACCTGTCGGGGGCGGAGCGGCACCGGAGCTCACGCCGGCACGGCTCTTGCTCGCCTGCGGCCAGCGGAGCTCGCCCATGTCGGCTCTTGCTCGTGGGGGTGGAGCAGCCGGCGGACGGAGCTCGCTTGTGGGGGCGGAGCGGCCGGCGGAGCTCGCCCATGGCGGCTCAGGCTCGCCCGTCTCGCCCGTCGAGGGCAGAGCACGCATATGGTGGCTCCCGCTCGCCCATCGGCGGTGGAGCAGAGGCGGAGCACGCCCGCGGAGGCTCCCGCTCACGCGTCGGGGGTGGAGCGGAGGCGGAGCACGGCCGCGGCGGCTTCGGCTCACCCATCGGGGGCCGAGCACGCCTGCAGCGCCTCTCGCTCGCCCACGGGGTCGAGCGGCTGACGTAGCTCGCCTAGTGCAGCTCCCGCTCGCTCATCGAGGACAGAGTGGTGGCGTAGCACGCCCGCTGCGGCGGAACGACCGCCGGCACTGTCGGCCTCGGTGAGGACGAGGAGGAGAAAGAGAAGAGGGAGGTGAGGAGAGTGAAGATGGAGAGAATATAGGTGGACCTGACATGTGGGCCCCACGTACCAGGTTCGTCTCAGTACTCAGTCCGCAGCCACGTAATTTAATTTAAGATATATAACTATGATTTGGACCTCGCGTGAAACAATTACCAAGTTTAGAGATCTAAACGTGTATTTTGAATGTTTAAAGACCGGTATGACACTCCAAGCCAAGTTGAAGGGCCCATGGTGCATTTTACTCCCTTGCTCGAGATCCAGGTCGTGGTCGCAGTTGTGCTACTGAGATGAGGTTGTGGTCGAGGGTCATTGTCTTTCTTCTGCTTTTATTTTCACCTATGCTTTGGCCTCGGCCTGAGGACGGTTCATTCTGTAGACACATGAATTATTTTTCTTTTCTTGTCATAGTAAAATACGTATAAAAACCATAAGAGAATATACTTTCAAATATGAATAAAGTAGTATTATCTTCTTCGAACGCCTACACGTCTCAAGACGGTTACTCTCCTTCAACGCTCCGACCCAACCTCCTGCCTTAAATGAACTGCCGCGCGCACGGCTCCTTCACCGATGCGCTCCTGATACGCTCACCCACTCTCCACCTTCATCGTCCATGTCGTCGCTGCCCTTCAGGGCGACCCCGGCCAAGGAGGAGCCGCCGCCGGAGTTCCTGTGCCCGATCACGCTGGACCTCATGCGTGACCCGGTCGCGGCGCCCACGGGCATCACCTACGACCGCGCTGCCATCGGTTCCTGGCTACTCTCCGGCGGCCAGCGCACATGCCCCGTCACGCACGCCGAGCTCCGCGCGGGGGACCTCGTCCCCAACCACACCCTCCGCCGCCTCATCCAGGACTGGTGCGCCGCCAACCATTCCGGCGGTAGGGTTGATCCGGTCCCCGCCACGCCCGAGGAGGCCGCCGTCGCCGAGATGGAGGGCGCCACGCTCGCGGGCGACGCCGACCGGTGCGCGGCCGCAGCGCGCTGGGTCCGGCGGCAGGCCCGGCTAGCCGAACCGAACCGAGGCCGCCTCGCATCCGCCGGAGCCGCGCGCGCGCTCGCCGCGGCGTTTGCGTCCTTTGCGGACGCCGCAGGTGCAGACGCCACTAGCGACGTGCTGGACGCCGTGCTGGCAGCGCTGGCGCTCGTCATGCCGATGGACGAGGAGTCCATCGTGGCCGTCGGCTCCTCGAGCGCGTCCGTGGCGCGGCTTGTCGCCGTCGCCGCGAACGGCGGCCTGCACAGCAGGCTGCAGTCTGTGGTCGTCATCAGAGAGATCATCTCGCTGTCATGTCACAGGTATGGCGCCGGGGCCGTCGATCTGAGCGCCAACGCCGACGCCATCGTCCAAGTCTTGGTCAAGACGATCAGGGACGCCATCTGCCCGCAGGCGACCAGGGCGTGCCTGGTAGCCGCGTACCACCTCGCGTGCCCCGGCGAGAGCGCCGCGGCGCGCCTCGCGGCGGCAGGGCTCGTGCCGGTGCTCGTCGAGCTCCTTGTGGACGCGGACAGGAGCACGGCCGAGAAGGCTCTCGCCGCGCTCGACGCGGCACTGTTGTCCAGCGATGGCAGAGCGCGTGCCCGTGCCGACGCGCTCGCCGTGCCCGTGCTCGTCAAGAAAATGTTCTGCGTTTCCGACGCAGCCACCGAGCTCGTTCTTTCTGCCTTGTTGCGCATGTGCAAGAAATGCCCGGAAGACGACATGGATGGCACGGCAGCAGCAGGTAGGCGGCTCGCCATCATTGAGTCGCTGCAGGTTGGTGCCCTCCAGAAGGTGCTGCTGCTTCTCCAGGCTGGATGCAGAGAGGAAACGAAGGAGAAGGCCACTGAGCTGCTGAGGGTGATTGTCAGGTATCAGGGCAGAGTGGAGTGTGTTGACACCATGGATTTCAGAGGGCTCAAGAGAGGCACTACAATTTTGACTACATAGCTTTTTTTTGTGTGTATATAACAATAGAAAAAAGTTTAGTAGATACAATTGTGATCACAAAAGGTAGGAAACGTACATAAATAGCTTCTAAATGTTGATTAAAAGGTTTTCTTGTATTTGAGTATTATTCTGTTTCGTTCTAACATTAGCAAATTTATATCGATTCATCAACCTCATGTGGACGACCTGAGAAATCCAACTTCTCATATAGAATGGACAAAAGTATGAACTATTTTTTTTTGAGGAAAACAAAAGTATGAACTATAACTAAATAACTTCAAAAATGACAGGATTTGTGTACAGAATGATCAAGACTACATGTAAGTTTCTATTTAGTTTGCGAGGGGAAGATGAGATTCCATTATTCATGGTTTCTTAAATATTTCCCCATTTTTATTTCTGGAATGTTCAGCCTAATTTCAGTTAGCGGAGAAATCAGTTTGGTTCTACTTTTATCTGGTATTCATCAGCTCTACCAGACTGCCACTTGTAGCTTTTCTCTGTCTTTGAATATCTTCCATGAAACAGTGCTTTCCCGAGGCTATTTGCGTATCAGGTTCAAAGTCATGGGGAAAAAATGACTGTCATTCTTCGTTCAAACAAATCCGCTTGGAATAGTCCACAATTCCAGTCAATGTTAGTAGCATCATCACATCAACATCCACTTGTTATTCCAATTGTGCATGCATGCCAGGACAACTGGATTCGGTTTGTCCTATGCTTGTCAATACAAGTTGCTATTCTTCTATTCAAACTTCTAACAATTCCACTACCATTGAGCAGCTCCAGACATATATCCCTGTTTGATTGAAAGGAAAATTACATTTCTTTAAGAGGTAGCGTGTCGAGTTACCAAAATCCAAGCTATAGTTTTGGTATCTCTTGAAGGACCGTAAAAAATCCTTTAAAATCGGTACCTCAGCGGCCTTGCTCTTCAGAAATCAGCAGCCTGCTGTTGTAATCCATGTCGCGTAAGTGCAACGATTTAGTCCTATAGTTACGTCATTGTACATGCCAATAATCCAACTGGAGTGATTTGTCCAATGGTTTCTGAGTTGTTATTCTTTTCTGAACAATTCCACTATCAATGGCCGGGCAGTTGAAGACAACCATGTATGCTCAAAAGATAAAATTATATAACCACCTCACCTGCCTCGCTCTTCGTAACTAGCCAACTCAGATCAGCACCCGAAACTCACTGTTTTTTAGTTATTCGTCTGCCCCGATCATCTGGATGGATAACTGAAGCCAAAAAAGCCGCATTGCGAAACATTCTAGTAGTGGTCAAAGCATGGGAGATGCACATGCAAAATCCACCACTTAGAAAGGGCCAAAAGAATAAGAATGTTACTTCTGCTCGTCTTACTCATGAAGGTTAGGTTGAAACCGACTTTGAGATGCAGTGCAACCGTATGACTGAATTATTCTGCCTTCAAGTGTCTCATGCTACTAGCAGCGGTCAAAACAAGGTGCTCATGCTACTATAAAACAACACCTAGAAAGAGCCAACAAATTAGGATGCCTTCTCCTTCCTACCCATGTGGGTCGATGGAAGCAGCCAAGAGTAAGCACATGCTTTTCTGAGTTGTAGGCATGCAAGGTTCCTAAAGCAGCTGATAAATGCTATGAAATTAACTAGTTACCAGGTACTAATCTGTACTTCAAAAGGAAATCTTTCCAAACACACCAACTACATTCAGTAACTGAAGCTATGTTTCTTGATTATTATGGATTAGATTGGCCACATGTGTCTCCTTTTTTCTTTTGAGCAGTTACATTATTCCCTTTAATATTATGAGATACATCTCTTGTAGTCATGAGCACTCTGCAAGTAACATTGCACTGCCCTGAATGTTTACATGGTAAGTAACCAACAACTAAAAGCCAATCGATCTGAGATATAGGATACTGAATCTGATATGATTCCAAATTTAAACGAAATGGTATCTAGTCATGAACCATTCAACCTCTTTGGAAGAACTGAGAAACCCAACTTCTTGTTTAACGAGGAAAAGAATATGAATTACAACTAAATAATGATGAGGACATCACCAAGATGGATACGCACGAGCCATGCCCTTCGCCAAGTTACTGGTCGTCATCAACTTGGACTCCATGTTCGGTTCGGATTCAGCAGACCACCTTGGACAAAATCGGCCACATCTCCCTCATACAACATTGAAACGAGGCGTTCTTTGATGCGTTGGAAAGCTAATGATGAAAGCTTTCTTTTGGTTCTAGTCCTAGCTCTAGAAGGTTCGTTGATCATCCTATGTGACCATGACAAGGTGCTGCGTCACTAGTTTTAGGCCGTGACGGTCCTTGTATCATGTCGGGCCTTAAGCCTATGTTGTGGGCACCCCCCTGGTTGCCCTCAACCCTAGCCTCGTCCTTTTTGTTATAAACTCAGTAGCCGTCGCCATATTAGAGTTTGGATTTTGTTTAGTTCTAGTTTTCTATCGTGAAACCGCTCATTGTAACTATAATGCCGAGTCCTTTTGTTGCGAATCAGAACCCCCGTTCTTGTTCTAAACCACTATGGTGATTATTCCTTTTGTGTTCAAAGCTTTATCCCTATATTCATGTTTGCTATATACACATATGCAATTTCAGATTGCGTGTTTATCCTTTCTTGCTTGTATTTTTTGATTCGCTCGCAGGGAAAAGCCTTCTTGGCAAGTTGAATCGAGCTGTGCTTGGTTGATAACCAACGGAGTAGTGGTGTAACGGTTGCAGGGGTTCGAATCACGTCTAATTAGAAGCCCAGATCACCCACGTCAACTCTCCACCAATTGAAATTACCATACCTATTGCAAGATCGGTAAAAGAAATCGATGCTCATAGCCTAAGAGGGGGAGGGGTGAATTTGGTCTGTCTTAAAATCTTAACCTATGGCTCAAATAGTTTGCACAAAACATAAACTAGAACATACTATCTAGATGTGCAGTTAGGGTTCTTCTAGTGACAAAATCTCATCCCAAAAAGTTTTGCAACCTATAGCCAATCCTACCAAGATACTACTCTATGAAAGTAAAGGCACACAAGATTGCAAGAATGAAATGTGGAAGCTTAAAGAAGGGGATAAGGGAAGCAAACTCTTGACGCACGGATTTATCCCGTGGTATCGGTAGGCATAAAGCCACCCCTAGTCCACATTGTTGAAGCACTCACTAAGAGTATTGCTTCCCAGTCACCAAGTCTCTTTGCACAAAGGCTTAGCCACCAAGGCTCACGCCAAATTTCTGGTCACCTCGATGCGGCCTCCACTAAGGAGCTTCTCCATAAAGGAAGGGGGTCTCCACATCCCCCGCACAAGACCGTCGTCGCCGCTCCACACCAAGCCGAAGGGTTGATAACTTGCCAGCAAGCCACCAAGAACTCCAAGAGGCCGGCACACCAAGATACAAGCCTGAGGTTCACTCAAGAACTAGCACAAGGTCACAACACCTTGCTCTCACACTCTCTCTAGAGCTAGCCTAGGAATACACCTTACAAAACTTGTGCTAAACCTAAGGATTTGATCAATATGGACTTGAATGGCTTTTAGAACTTCTTCAGTGTTTCTGTAGCTTCTCACGAACTCCAGCAGCCTCAAATGACCAGGGGTGAGGCCTTATATAGGCTAGAGATCCACTTCTATCCGTTACATGCTTTTTCCCTAAAAAACACAAAGCACCGGTTAAACCGGTCGCCACTGTGGCAGAACCGCCTGAATTAATCTGGCTTAAGTGCGCTAACTGTCACCATAGATGCAATCAGGGCTAACACACACTTGAAATGGAGTAAAACGACAGTCTATCAGGTAACATCCCGATGCAACTATTGAAATTTCAATCGAAATAATGCATACATATAACCCACACGAAGGTGAGCCTAGAGATTACAACAATCCATAAATTTTACATCACAGAGTTCAACAGGAATTATTATTATAAACCAAGTTTAAAAATATTCATAAACAAGTACTTTCAGAGTTTAATAATGCAGCGAAAAATAAGCGAAAGTTCTAATGATGATACAAGATATCATGATGAAGCCTGTACATGACATCATTCAGCGTTATCATCATTGGCCGGGGACGCATCCCATTCCACCGACCAACCAGAAGGAAGAGTACACGGCCAAGTCAAACTAGCAACCATGTCCTCAAAGGTCTCACCTAAAAATAAAGCCACAAGCAAGGCTTAGTATACTAATACTCAGCAAGGCTTACCCGACTATTTGGTATATATTTAGCGGGCTCCTAGACATGCACAAATCTAAGGCTTGAGGGTTTTATTTTGCAGAAAAGCAACAAAGAATAGGTCCTTAATTTCAAATTTTTAGCTTTCAAGATTCTAGTTCGATTAACCATTCTAGGTGAGCATCTATCTACCATCATACATGGTGGAAGTAATTAATTTAATCATCCAACAAGATTAATCATCATCATTGTTCCTCTTCTTACTCTATGTGGTAAAAGGGTCAAGCAGTCTCAATAACCGTGACAAACGGATGATTCAAATCGAATTTCTTAAACTTGCAAGGCAAAGCCAAAACACATGCATGGGCCCAGGCGAGTCACCCATATAACTTTTCCCCTCTCTTCCCGGGTTGTGTATCAGGACGACCCCTCGAGACAGAGGTCCATGAACCACGGAACGAAGCCGAGCTGTGGCTGCTCTTGCACTCACGATGTGCCCATGGGAACAAAGTCAAGAGAGTGAGGGTAAAGTCCACTCGCCGGTCCAATCAGGTACGTAAGCTTACCGATTACCATATTCTCGATACGTGGTTAGTAGGTTCAAAAACTTAACCAACACTACCACACACCGTGACCTTAGCCAGTTTCACTACACAAACGAGGCCTCAAACATCAACATGAACATTGTACCATAGCCCCATCCGTCGATCTTATAGTTCCAACATAATTTAAACAATCAACTTCTATTTTCTCACGAGTAACAGGAAATCACTCGACTTCTACTCATGGCATCTAGCGACTGACATAAACTAGTGTTCATAACATAGGTACCTAGGATCATGCAACTAGGGTTTCAATCAACTCCTACAAACTTAATGCACAATACCATATATAAATAAAAGTTGCATAAGTGTTAAAGTAGAGTTTATGCTCCAGGGCTTGCCTTCCTGAGAAGTGCTAGCCTTGGGCTCTACCAAATTTTGGTTCGGGTCTTTGATGACTTTAGTTAGATTGATCTGAACTTTGCGCTGCTCACTCTTGGGCTCGGGCACCAACTCGTATGTTCCGTCAGCGAGAGAAGTCGATTCTATATGAATGCACATGTATGAGTTGTTTTAATGGTACAAGATAAATAACTATTTCACTATAAAGTTGTAATTCAACAAAACTCAAGTTAAGTTGTAAAGCACTTCATTTTATTTTCCTTGGGCAGTCATTTATCGAGTATTATCTAGATTAACTAACTTTATTAAGTAAGTGAGGGGTTTTATCATTTCATAAATGGTCATTTTTCAAAAGTAAGCATGGATTAAAAAAACAACTACTACAGATAGTTTTTGGTGTTAAGATTTTTGTGCAAAGCACATTACTTAAGTACAAACTCACTGTAAAATTTTCAACCATTTTCATATAGCAGATTAATCATGAAAAATACATTAAACAGCTACTAATAGGATCAAGATCCATTTATACAGAACAAACCATGCAAAAACTTGTGCTCAACATTTTAACGAGTACTTCTAAACTTATGGTGAGTCTACTGTAAATTTTTCATATTTTAGTGTGCAAGATACAGAGCATAGAAAATAAGTCAAGATACATCTATATTAATCAATATTTATTTCTACAGGCAGTTCCACAAAGTTTCTGTGTCTCAAACTTTTCCAACATGATAATCTACTCAAAAATATCCTCTGGTAAAAATATCATAATTTTCTAAGTATAGAAACTATTTATACTGATTTAATATTTTTATTCATTGCAAAAAATTGCTTGAGCAAGATCCAGTGGAGCATAAAGCTCTAAACTTTTTGCTAAAGTATCTAGGCATCACTATAACACCACTGTAAAAGTTAAACTTCATGAATCACAATATAACATCTACAACAAATAGATTTATTTACACATGGTATAGAACAAGATCTAATAAAATCTATAGCTAGAGTTGTGATCTGGCCCTGAAATTTTTATATAGAGCTCATCTCCTAGATACTAAACAACTGTTGAAAATTCTCCACCAGTGCATGCCCATAACACTAGATCCAATTAAGTGCTAATAAAACTAGTTCTTAATCTAGAGCTACAACTATATAGAAGCTGCACATAGTCATGTAAGCAAAGTGGTAGACCTTTTTGCAAGGATTCCAAAATAT
Organism: Panicum hallii; assembly: GCF_002211085.1. Taxonomy (NCBI): domain Eukaryota; kingdom Viridiplantae; phylum Streptophyta; class Magnoliopsida; order Poales; family Poaceae; genus Panicum; species Panicum hallii. The sequence continues at coordinate 37,625,564 of NC_038050.1, read as the reverse complement.
CTTATTTTGCATTTTTAAGATTTTTCTATGATTTTTAAATGAATTTACAAGTTCACTATTTTGAAAACAAAAAGGAAATAGGGTCCCGCAGATAGGTCCCTGACTTTTGTAGAAAGGATGCTAAAAAGAACTCAATGTCACAATGTCATCCCTGGACGCGGCTGCCATGGTTGGGTGTGAAATTCCGGTGGGAGGAAAGGGATGTGGAAGCACGAGGGCGGCGAGGGCTACCTGTAGGCAGGCTCTGTTGGGGCTGGAGATGGCCAGACGAGGGTTGCCTGCAGGAGCAGTGGGGCGGCGGTGTGGAGGTGGCTCGCCGGCGGCCGTCCGGCGAGGAAGGGGTGGTGTGGGGAGGACAGGGAGCTTCTGGGGGCCAATGAGAACCAATTTAGTGGCTTAACTCGGGTGGAAGTGGAGCGGAAGGGGGATCTCGGCGTGAGGGTGGTGAGGGCTTGGGCGCGGCTCGGGAAGGCCGGCAGCAGGTGCTCGTCACCTTGGCTCGTTGTCGTGCGGTGGCCGGGAAATGGCTGCTGCGTGGCGCGCGCGAGCTGGGCAGGGGCGGGATACGGGGTACGGAAAATCGCTGGCAGAAAGCCCGGTCGGTGGCTGGTCGCGGCCTGTTGGGGGTCACGCCTTGGCACGGCGCGCTGGCGTAGGCATGCCCTGCCATGTGCTGGTGCTTCTTTGCCGGCCAAAGTAGAGCAGGGGAGGGGAGAGAAGAGAGAGGGAGGGAGAGAGAAAACATTCAAGATTCAAAGTAAAGTTTCTCAAAATTTCAAACATAAAATTGAAAAACTTTGAACATGAAAGTTGTAGGAAATTTGAAAATCTACAACTTTCGTTTTGGATCCAAGTTCATTTGATCTTCCGTTTAGAAGTTATTTTAAATTTAAGACTATTAGGATTTGAATTCCTATTCATCTCATGTGTTTAAAATTTGAATTTGCAAATGGTGTTTGAAGTACACTTGCAAGGTACTAAAATATGAGTATATTTTTATGCTACATTTTTTATGAAAAGTTCAGCATGTATGGTTATGAACATATTTATAAAAAATCTTATATGCACACATACATACACATGTATTCCTTAAAGAGATGCATAATTTGAATTGTTCTTGTTTATTATGCATGATGCTAAATTCAGGACCCTTGTTTTAGCATTTTAAATACCTAGGGTGTCACAGCCACTGTCGGTTTTACCGGTCACACACAGCCTGCCCACTAGCCGTTGAACTCCAACTGCCATCTTCTACTGACGTCATTGCACCAACGATCGTCGGTTTAACCGGTGCTGAAGACTTTGCTTGGAAACCCTTCTGGAACCAAAATATTCGTACTGAGTAACCACAACACGCTTGCACCGACGCCTTCTTTTGCACCGTCGGTTTAACTGGTGCCTCTGTTATTTCTTGACTTGATTGCTGTGTCATCTCGTAATTGCACTGACACCTCCATTCTTATAGATCCGGTTCAACCAGTGCAACTGTGGTTTCTTCACTTGATTGCCATATCAACTCACAAAAGCACCGACCCGTTATAAGTTCATACCGTCAGTTTTAACTGACGCATATAGTCATGTTGAACCTTTTCCAAATCATCTCTGCATTTTCAGTACAACTTGAACATCTTGACATCAATTTCGACAATCTTGTATATGGATTGGACTCCATCCATGGGATCTAGAAATCCTAAAAACTTGAGCTCACAAAATCATTAGTTCCATTGACTATGTTGTCCCACAATCACCAAAATCACAATCATGGCCTAATGGGGCCATGTTCCTTACAATCGGGCCAGTGCTACATCAAGTGGTATCAGAATTCAGGTTACCTGTGAAGGTATATTATCGTGTTTCCCTTTAGATTCATCTCATTCCTTTACCTACAGTCCACGAAAGGCCAAAAAAATATACACTTTCCGTTGTCCTATCACATATTTTAGCCTTTGCAATTTTATTTCAGTTTCCATTTGTTGAGTTTGTGTTTGTGGTCGAGTCCTTGTTGCTAGTTTAGAGTGTTTGTGGTCATAGTTCAATTGCCCGTTGCTGATTTTGTTTCCGCCGTTGTCCCATCCACCTTTACCCAAACAACAAGTTGAGCCATCACATTACTTGATTTGCCCCGCTAGCTGCCTTTTGTGAATTCTAACCACGCAAGCCCTAGATAGGTTGCAAGTCGTCTTGTGTCTTTCGCCTTGCATCTAAGCCCTTCTTGATTCATCTGAAGATACCTATTGCTATATATACTAGGGACGCTTTATCCTTGGTCGCTTGCTGAGACACTTTGCTCAGCCATGATCACTGTTGGGAGGATAGGAAAGCTTTGCCCTAGCCGCGCCACCTTGTATGCCTAGTTGTGACTTCCAAAAACTCTGATTCGGAGCCCCTTTCTTAAAATAGGCATAACTTTTCGATCATAACTCGGATTGAGGTGAACTTTTTTTATCCTTGATTACAAAGAATGGACAAGGTTCAACCAATAGTATTATCTTGCTCTTAAAGCTGAAAGAGAAGTACATGAATGACGACAACAATAGACTTTCAAGTATGTAGCATTCCGACCTCGACAAGCCCAAGGCACCTGTTGCTAAGCCACCAACGATACCGCCTGCTACTACAGTTACTTCCGAGATGAGTAATATGTCTTCTGTGCAATCCCAACAATAGAAGAAATTTGTTCCTCCTGGTGCTTCATTGAGCCACTCCACCAACATCGTGTGCCACTACTGCAAGGGCATGGGACACATCATGAAGGATTGCCCCAGTCATCGTGCATCCATTGCCACCAATGATGGAAGATATGTAAGTGCTATGATGTTGAAGATGATTTGGTTCCTGCTGCTAACCTTGCAGATTTGGATAGTGAAGGAGAAGCCATTGATCCTATGACTGCTGCTGCGGGTTACAAATCTATTGTTGTGCAGCGTATGTTGAATACAAAGCTTAAGCACGAACCGGAGAAGTTACAACACCATAATTTGTTCCACATGTTTCTCATTGTCAATGATAGTCATGTGCATACAATAATTGATAGTGGGAGCTACAATAACTTGTGTCAGTATTTAACCTCCAAGCCTACCGAGGGATACCCCCGAGGTGGTAGATTATAGGTGGGGCATCGCCGAGATCAGGAACTCAAATGTGCAAAGAACACGCAACTTTGGACAGGTTCGGACCGTAGTATGTGTAATACCCTACCTCCTGTGTGGTGGTTTGTATTGCCTTAGATAATTATTTTTTGGAGGGGGTCCTTGCTTGCCAATATAAGCTCAGGAGTCCTACCCGAGTACTACTCGGGTGGTTTTCTTATGTTCCGACTAGTCATACTCCTGTACAAGTAGTTACAACTAGTGTAGGGTGTGGACCATGTCCCATCCCTTATCCTAAAAAATGTACGCCATGTGCCCAGTCCTGTGGCCCCGAGTCTGACAAATTGTTTAGTTCAGCTTTGCTCAAGAAGCTTGGCTTGACCACACATGCTCATTCCAAACTTTATCACCTAGAATGGCTAAACAATAGTGGTAAGGCAAAGGTAACTCGATCAACAAGAGTATACTTTTTATTTGGCTCATATCATGATTATGCTAATTTTGATGTTGTACCTATGCAAGCATGTTCGTTTTTATTAGGATGTTCATGGGAATATGATATTGATGCTTTACACCATGATAGAACTAATAGGTATACTTTGATGCATAAGAGTAAGAAAATTGTTTTACTTTATTTAACACCTGTTTTAATTGTAAAACATGACAATGAGCATGCTGAAATTTCTAAGAATGATCATGCTTTAGACTCATCTGGTGCTACAACCGAAGAAATTAAGTTGAAGGGAGGTGCTTCCATTGCTACAACATCTCTGAATGCTGAAAATTATATTGATGATGCACCATGCCGTGCCATGCTTTGCAGACATATTTCATTTTCATATGCACCATGTCATACCATGCTTTGCAGACATGTTTTGTTTTCACATGATCATAATCCTATGTCTAGCAATTTGCGTCCTGTTGTCACTAACCTTTTGCAATAGTTTAATGGTGGAATGGAGTCGAGGATGACTCCAACTCGAAAAGGGGAGGATGATGAGGATATCAAAAAAATGGATACGCATGAGCCATGCCCTTCGCTAAGTTACAAGCCATCATCAACTTGGACTCCGCGTTCGGTTCGGAATCACTAAAGCACTCTCGACGGAATCGGCCACATCTCTCTCATACGACATTGAAACAATATGTTCTTTGATGCGTCGGAAAGCTAATGATGAAAGCTTTCTTTTGGTTCTGGTCCTAGATGCATAAGGTGAGTGGATCATCCTGTGTGACCACGACAAGGTACTGTGTCACTAGTTTTAGGCCGTGACGGTCCTTGTATCGTGTCAGGCCTTAAGCCCATGTTGCGGGCAGCCCCCTTGCCGCCCTCAACCCTAGACTCATCCTTTTTGGTATAAACTTATTAGGCGCCGCCATATTAGGGTTTGAGTTTTGTTTAGTTCTAGTTTTCTATTAAGAAATAAACATCTTTCATTGTAACTATGATGCCGAGTCCGTTTGCTGTGAATCAGGGCCCCCGTTTTTGTTCTACACCACTATGGTCCTCTTGTGTTCAGAGCTTGAACCCCATATTAATCTTTGCTCCATACACATTTGCAATTTCAGATTGCGTGTTTATTCTTTGTTGCTTGTGTTCTTTGATTCGCTTGCAGGAAAAAGTCTTATTGGCCAGGTCAATCGAGTTGTGTTTGGTTGATAACCAATGGAGTAGCGAAGTAACGGTTGCAGGGGTTCGAATCGCGTCTGATTAGAAGCCCGGATCATCCACGTCGAGTCTCCACCAATCAAAATTACCATACCTATCGGAAGATCAGGCCAGTGCTACATAAACATCTTCACAAGATTTCTTTTAAAAAGTATGACGAGGTCACTACCTGGGCGGATCCACCGGTATGGTGAGGTCTGGTGGCTACCATATGCCTGCCCATCGGCGAGAGCCTCTGTAAGAAACATGGCCTCATCAGTCAATTATTGTGATTTTGGTGATTGAATGATAACATGCTCAATGGAACTAACCAAGTTTGTCAAGTGAATAATCTTAGGTCACATGGATAAACTACAAAGTCCTAGAGAAGCAAGGAACAAAGAAAGAACTCAAAGAAGTGTCGAATTGGACGAGTTCAGCTTGAAGTAGGGCGTCAGATAAACCGACACCATGTTTTTATAATGGGTTGGTGCATTGGGAAATTGCAACTACGATCAAAGAAGAAAATGGCGGTAGCACCAGATCAACCAATGCCCTAGGGTTAAGTATCAGTGTATTGGTAGTTGAATTACTATAGAGCATTTTTGGTTGCAGCTGCCTGGCTCAAAAATCTCTTCAGCATGGATTAAACGACACTAGGCATCAGTGCAATTCAGAATTGCAACAACGATTGAGATAAGAAATGCCTTCAGCACCGGATGAAACAACGCCTGTGACTAAATCATACGACGCTTTCTGCTTTTCGAGAAAGTTGTTGGTAATGGCTATGGCTGGCCCTCTAGCCTATATAAGCGTCTTCCCGTGTCATTTGTGGTTGCTAGAGTCTAGAGAACACTCATACACATTGAAGAAGGCATCGTAGCCATCATAGAGCTTAGTGATCATATCCAATGCCTTTAGCACATGCTTAGTGAGTGTTAGTGCTAGATTAGGCCAAGACAGATGTGTGAACAAGGTGTAGCTACCAGGTGTTTGGTTCTAGATTGAACCACCACTACAGTCTTGGTGTGCCGGTCCCTTGGAGTCTTGGTGACTCGCCGGCACGTCTTCAACCCTCGAGCTTGATGTGGAGCAGTGTCGACGACCGTGTTCAGGGGACGAGGAGACCCCTCTTTCGTGGGAAGCTCCATAGTGAAGACAGCATCAAGGTGACCGGTGCAAGAGGTGATGAGCATTGCCTTTATGGCAAGAACCTCACCTACTTGGCGTGAGCCTTAGTAGCAAGACCAAGCTCTTTATCAAAAGAGAGTTAGTGACCGGGAGCGTACCTTGGTGGAGCTTCAACGTGGACTAGGGGTGGCTTTAGCCCACCGATACCACAGGAAAAAATTGACGTGCCGAGTTTGCATTTTTCTAACCCACTCCTTTACGTTTCCGCACTTCTTTGAGGCCAGCTAGGTGCAGGAGGAACATTGCAAAACGATTGTTCAAAATGCATGGCATCTCACGCTGGATGCTAGAGGAGGCAGGGTGGTCGATGAGGTTCAGGAGGTGGGTGCGGAGTTGTGAGATTGGAGCCGGAATGTGCTCAGTGGTCTGGAGAAAAGAATAAAGAGAGTGAAAAAAGGAGTTGGAGGAGTGTAGGCGGAGAATGGTGAATGCTCAGAACGTTGCCCGTGAGGAGATCTTGAGGTATAAGCTGGAGAAACTTGAAGAGCAGAAAGATTTGTACTGGCGCCATAGAGCGCAAGCACATTGGCTGAAACATGGTGACAGAAATACAAAATTTTTCCATGGTTTCGCCTCTGAAAGAAGGAGGAAAAATAGAATTAAATAACTAGTGAGGGATGATGGAAGTGTTGTGGAGGAGGAGGGGGTGATGAGGAACCTTGTTACTAACTTTTATAAAGATCTCTTTCACAGTTGTGCAGGTACTCGGTATGCAAAATTGATGGCGCAAGTACACCCCAAAGTTTCTCAAGAGATGAATCTTCTCTTGATGAAAGACTTTACTGATGAAGAAATCAAGCAAGCTCTGGATAGCATGGGAGAGCTGAAAGCACCGGGTGCCGATGGGATGCCTGCTTTGCTTTACAATCAGTTTTGGGACATAGTGGGTGCTGATGTTGTAAAAGAAGTGAGGAATTTCTTGACTGGGGGTGATATTCTGGAAGGGTGGAACGACACAGTTGTGGTTTTGATACCGAAGGTGCCGCATCCAGAACGTCTAAAGGATTTACGACCCATAAGCTTGTGCAATGTAATCTATAAAATTGCCTCCAAGGTACTATCCAATCGTCTGAAAGTTATTTTGCCTGAAATCATCTCTGTGAATCAAAGTGCTTTTGTCCCGGGGCGCTTGATAACAGACAATTTGCTGCTAGCTTATGAATTGACACACTATATGTAGACGAAGAGAGGGGTTCGTGACTGTTTTGCTACAGTTAAACTCGATATGAGTAAAGCTTAAGACCGGTGTGGAATGGAATTTTTTGGATAAAATGATGCACAAGCTGGGCTTTGATGAGCAGTAGGTGAAGATTATTATGAAATGCATCCCTACTGTGAAGTATCGTATTAAAGTTAATGGTGAATTAACAGATGTTATAATCCCTGAGCGTGGTCTTCGACAGGGGGATCCATTGTCACCCTATTTGTTTCTGTTGTGTGCTGAGGCTTTTTCGTGCCTGCTCCTTGCTGCTGAGGAGAGAGATCTTGTGGGGGATAAGATATGCCAGAATGCACCTAGCATAAATCACCTTTTGTTTGCAGACGACTCTTTGTTACTTGTGAAGGCTGATGAGACAAGTGCAAATCATCTGCAACATGTCCATTCATTGTATGAGGATTGCTCGGGGAGGACTATAAATAAGGAAAAGTCTTCTATCATGTTCAGTCGCAACACAAGACAGGCCGAGAAAACGTTGGTGATGGATGTATTGGCAATAGGAGTGGAGGCCCGGAATGAAAAGTACTTGGGGCTGCCTGTGTATATGGGCAAGTCGAAAGAGAAGACATTAACATATCTGGAAGATAGTGTTTGGAAAATCATTCAAGGATGGAAGGAGAAGTTATTGTCAAAAGCTGGAAAGGAGATTCTTATTAACGCGGTAGCTCAAGCTATTCCGAGCTATGCATGTCCTGCTTTGATCTCACAAAATCTCTATGTGATGCAATCAGTACTATGATTTGTCGGTTTTGGTGGACACAACAGGAAAATGAGAAAAAGATGCATTGGCTGTCACGGGAGACTTTGTGCTTGAGAAAGGAGAAGGGTGGATTGGGTTTGAGGGACCTGCACCTATTTAATTTGGCAATGTTGGCAAGGCAAGGTTGGAGGCTACTACAATATCCGGACTCACTTTGTGCCTAAGTCCTTCGGGCCAGGTATTTTCTGGATGGTAATCTTCTCGAGGTGGCAGAAGGTCCAGGGATTTCTTATGTGTGGCGAAGCATTGTTCGTGGGGTGCAAGCTATGAAAAAAAGGGCTTATTTGGAGAGTGGGGGATGGCAACAGCATCAATATATGGCTGGACCCTTGGATTCCTGATGGTGTGGCACGACGGCCAATCACTCCACGGGGTCAGACGCTGGTAACAAAAGTTTCAGAGCTGATAGATCCGGTCAGTGATGAATGGGATAGCCAACTGATCAAGGACATTTTTTGGAAAGATGAAGCCATCTGATAGATCCGGTCAGTGATGAATGGGATAGCCAACTGATCAAGGACATTTTTTTGGAAAGATGAAGCCATACGCATTCTGGGGTTCCCGATCAAACACAGGATGGAGGATTTGCTGGCTTGGCATTTTGATAAGAAAGGGATGTTCTCCGTTAAATCAACTTATCATGTGCTTCATGACTGTAACACACGAGAGAAACAAAGTTAGAGTGGAGAGAGCAGCTCAGGGTCTGGCTAGGAGAGCACAAGGGGATTCAAATGGAAGGATATCTGGCAGTTGAAGTGCCCACTGAAAGTACGTCACCTTTTCTGGTGTTTTACACATAACAGCTTGCCTCTGAGGAAGAATATTAGCAGGCGTGGGATGGATGTTGATACAAGATGTCCGGTGTGTTGGAGACTGGACGAGGATGGGGTCATTGCTTCCTCAAATGCACGTATGTCAAGGAGTGTTGGAGGGCCTTTAATCTGGAAGATGTGAGGATCACTTTGTGCGAACGATACTCAGCTCGGGAAGTTTCTGAACATATTTGGGGATGCAGGAGGAGAAGAGTTTGTTCACTATTTGCTTGCTCTGGTCATGGTGGGACGCCCGGAATAAGACCAATGCAGGTGAGCAACGAAGACCTGTTGCCAATATCATTCATAAGGCTAGGTCAGTGCTTGTCGAGGTGGTTGATGAGAGTGAGGCAAAGAACAATTCAGAGCCGACAAATAGATGTCGTCGATGGTCAGCCCCCCAGCCTGGTACATGGAAAATCAATGTTGATGGTGCTTTCTGGGAGAAAGAGAGGAAGGGTTCTTTGGGGTTTGTCGCACGAGATGACCAAGGTAATGCAGCTATTGCAGGAGCTGGCTCTCTTGATGTGGTGATGGATGCACTGTGTTCTGAAGCGCATGCCTGCATTGCCGGCCTTCATGCGGCAGCAGATCAAGGTTGCAGAACATTGTGATTGAAACTGACTCCCAGACTTTGGTGAAGGCGCAGCTGACAGATGAATATGACCGTGCACAAGGGGGGGCGCTGCTGACTGTTTATTATGACCACCATGTTTGGTTCAGCTGATGCTGTTTTTGTTCCACGTTCTTGTAATTTTGTCGCCCATGAGCTTGCTCGCTTTGGCTGCTGTCGGGACCCGGATCACCCTGCTGTTTGGGTGAATCCCCTCCCTAGTTTTGTAAACAACCTTTTGGTTCGTGACTCCACTGAGCTCGGTGTTATTTGAATAAAGCGATGGGATCTTGAATAAAAAAACTTGTGTGCGTTTACTTTGCTAGAGTAGTATCAAGCTAGAATTGGCTACAGGTTGCAAAATCCTTATTTTAGGTGGGTTGGAACACTAGATAAACCGTAGTTGCATATTTAAATAGCATATTCTAGTTTATGTTTTATGCAATTTAGTTGAAGCCGCAGGTTAAAGTTTAAGGTTTGCCTAATTCTCCTCTTCCTCTCTTAGGCTACGAGCACCGATTGCCTGACAGGCTGAATCGCACGCTGACTTCGGGTGGGCTCGTTGGTCTCAGCCGCTGCGGCGTAGGCCACATAATCTCGTCCCCATGGAGTCTAGAATCGATTGGTCCAAAGTGCGGCGATCGTGCTCAGAGCAGGAAACGAAGCGACACTGTCGACGCAAGTCCACGATGGCCGATGGAGATACCCAAGGCAAAATTAGCGATGTGCAGGCTAGAGAGGATCGAAGAAGCGAGACTGCACTTCGACGAGATCGTGGAGGAGCGGAGAGCCAGAAGAGATTACTGTGTCAAGGGGGCAAGCTGCTCAAGGGAGTCGGTCAGACGGGGAGGCAAGGAAAAGGTCGGCATATTAGATTATTATGAATATTTGGTGTAGAATAGAATTGAACGTCCTGTTTGATTATTGAATTCTGAATTTCTGAATCCAAATCATTTGCCCGTGTACTCTTGTTTGACCTTTGATGCACACATGATCTGTACTTTTATTTGATTATTGATAGTTATGGGCTTGCAGAGATACCATACCATAGGCCATAGCACAACTTCGGGACCAAGTGCCGGCGTAATTGGAACTACAGCCACTGACACACCAGCAGAACAATCTGATGCTGCTCCCACTAGAAATCCCTGGTTTCCCTACGGTTTCTTTCCCTAGTATGACATTTCAAAATCGTAGGGAAACTACTGGTTTCCCTAGAATCTACTGCTTTCTAAGGATAATTTTAGGATAGGGTCCTAACTCATGCCACACAAAACGCTCTCGTGGTATATATCCTTAAGACACTGTCTCAAATTGTAGGGAATGTTCCACTGAGCAAAAATTTCGTGGCCGCCATAACCGCTAGCTCCAATTTGAAATTATACCAAAACCTCGTAAATATTGCATCCGCTCGTCTCGTCTCTCAATTGCATTCAGGAGAGGAAAACAATGGACAGGTTTGTGATCCTGCTCCACAAGCTGGAGCTGCTGAACAAGAATTACCGCCCCAGGCACATGGTCTATAACTAGAAGAAGGGGAATATATTTAAGAGTTCAACCTAGATTATATCATGAAGCACTTTGAGACCACCAAAAATAGGAGATTTAATTTGCCTAGGTCTCCTCCCCGCAATTTGCTTAAGTGGTATGCTCAATTCAGTAATCCATGTTCAGAATTATTCAGTTTATGATCACTTAACGATGATATTCAAAACTCCATGTGGACCATATTACTTTTATTTTCTATGCTATTTTTATCTCATTGATCCTAGTTATTTTGTGTGTTCTCTTGATTTTTAGTGTATTATAGTAAATAGTATGTTAGGTTCGCCATAGGTGTATTATCTCATTAATCCTATTACCAGCTTTTGTTATCTTGCATATTCGCGGACTCTAGATATTGATACGTGGACACTAGATATTGATTGTTTATTGTTCTTTTGTCATCAAAGCTTCAACAGAGTAATACAGTTGGTTTCTTTTTTCTTTTTGTGAGGGGAAGATAATATTATTTTATTCATGGTTTTCTGAAACACTGTCCAGTCTACGTTCCTTCAATATTCCGTCTCATTTCAGTAATAGGTGATTTCAGTTTCAGTAATAGCTGGTGATTTCAGTTTCAGTTTCAGTAATACAGTTTCAGTCTCATTTCCGTCTGATACCCAAGCCATGCACGGCTGCAAGGCACAATGCAGCAGGCCACACATGGCTCAAAGGGCCAACCATAGAAGGAACCAAATATCCTTCTATCAGGATTCATTAAGAGGAAATACTAAGGGAATCTCCATCAGCTTCCAGCACTCAAGCTATCTCTTCCTCTCTTCTCCCCTATGTGTTGCTGCGTAATCCCATCCAATCCCAAACCCCCAATGAGTCATGCAAACAACGAGACAATTTACAAACGTCACATGTCCAATGGTCTTAGCTTCACTCTCTTATCAAGTTTCTCCTGAATTTCCAACTCTTTCTAGGTCATAGCATATATATTTCACACTGTTCAAATAGCAAATAAGGTATAATAGTGTAGACGTGTCTACCCAAATGCACAACGACGAAATTCCTGCTGGCTAGAACCATGTACATATTCACATTTCTACGTTAGGATACCTGTTCCAAAGAAACTTGTGAAGGGATAACAAGCTCTACCCGTGTAGTGCTTTCAAGAACTTTTCTGAATTTCAGTGACTGAAGCTGGATCATGAAGCAGTGCCATCCCATAACACAAACATGGTATTAGTTTCCTCATCAAACGCTAGTATCTTGGTCCACACTCTCCAGCCCATTGGTTCTGGTGAAAGGATCTTGTCCAGTTCAATGGTTCTCATCAGCACCCATATCAGCGAACCATTATCTGAATCCGCCATCCTCTCCCATAACTGGAGGTTTACTACCTTTAAAACAGCAAGACCAAGCCCATTGCTCCTGGTCCGCAAGATTTCAATGGACATGGCCTTCACACCTTCAGGATTGCTGATCACGTCAAAACTCTAGGTGTCCACATGGAACTGAACAATTTCATCGTCCCAAGGAGCCATCCAGCAAAGTGCCTTCCCAGCTAGAACCATGGCCATACCGCTCACAGGAGTCCAGGTTCCAAGTTCTGTCGGCGCAACTCTTTTGCCCCACGTACCAGAGTCCGATCGGTAGAGTTGCGAATATGGGGAGTCCGTGGCCAGACGGCCACCATTGCCGAACACCATGAATACCTGAAAGGGGCTCAACTGGCTACATACCATCATTGCCATCGGCGCGCAGCAACGCCCCGCCGCTAGCAAGTGTGGCACGTAGTAGGAACGGCACGCAGCAGTGGCTCCCTGTGATAGGGTTCCATGCGACCACTTCTTTCTGACCCTGGCTGAGGACGACGACGAGGCCGTGCCTGCAGCCGAGGGTCATGTAGTCGTTTCCCTGCAGCTTCGGCTCGGAGAGTGCGCTGCCGGGATGCGGTTGGGACTCGGGCGGGTCCATCGTGGAAACAAAGGGGCCGTCGCCGAAGAAGCCGAACAGCGGTGGGATCCCATGCTGGTCGCGGAAGCGGCAGACGAACGCAGGGTCGGAGATGAGGTGGAGCCAGGGCTTAAATACGGCGGATGCACGCATGAGGGATGACGGCAGCGGTGGAAGGAGGAAGAAGATGTCGCGGAGGACGTTGTCGTTGCCCGGCTGCTCAGGAGAGGCGGGGCGGCGGTGTGACTCGCTCATCGTGACGGGGACCATCACACCTTCCTCGCCGTGTTGTTGGCACACGGGCGCACTCATGGGGCCCCGTTGCTGATCTTGCGGAGGATTGGGGACAGTGGAAGATCTGGCGGCGACGGGAGGATTTTTTTAAGAACATACCTGATATAACCAAACAGAGCGGCCAACACAAGAACACAGAGGACTAAAGATAGAGAAATGCTGAAGAAAGAAAGGTACAACCAATACACAGCCGGCAGCGATAGAAGGCGCAACCACAATAACAACAAGAAGAAGCAGCAAGAAGGGAAAGGAGGATATACGGAACCCAACCACCCTAACAAGTCTAACCAAGAACTAAACCTGCAAAAGAGATACACCAACGCTAAAGATGCCTAGAGAGAGCAAGCTCGAAGAACACGACCAGTGCGGCAAAGCATCTGCAAAAGTAGAAGAAACAACGGCAAAGCATTTGCAAGGACCAGTGGTGGCAAAGTATCCAGCCAAGTAGCAACATGGCAGCAAAGCATCCTCCCAAGCAAACGGTAGCAAAGCATCCACCTGTACCAAAAATAATGGCAAAGCATCCACCCAACGACAACATCATGGGCGACGAAGCATCCGCCAGGGCAAGCACCAAACAGCACGACCATGGCGGCAAAACATCCGCTAGAAGACATTAATCTAAGCAACCAAGGCGACAATGGACAATTCAAAGCGAAGGCAATCGCATAAGAAAAATTATCTCGTGAAGAGATGATGACGACCACCGCCACAACAACTGCACTCCAGCGTGAACTTCTATGACGATGCCTCCAGGGACGGATATGACGCCATCCCTAATATAGAAATGCTCATTAGTCCCGGATGGAAGACCCCCTAGTCCTGGTTTCCCAACCGGAACCATCAATTCGGGACTAAAGGCTCAGCCTTTAGTCTCGGGTCAGGCAACCAGGACTAATGGGACCTTTTGGCGATTCAAGAAGCCCTGGCTGTGGCAGAACCAACCTGAATTATACCGGTTCAAGTACACGAGTCCAATCCTGAGGGCTCCAACGTGCTTCAAACGGTATAATCCCTTGGCCTGTCGGGTAACGTCCCGATAAACCACCGATACACAGGATCAATAAGGTTACCTCACACGAAGGTGAGTCCAGAGATACAATCGCCATCACAATTTACATAATAGGGAATTACATTACAAGAGTTTATAAAAGTAGTACAAAGTTTCAAACCTAGAGAAAATAATACAAACCGTTTAAGCTATGATTTTTAGCAGCGGAAAACATACGCGATGATCTACAGCACGTCGACAAGATGGATGTCATGCTAAGCCCGGGCACGACATTACTCGATATCACCAGCGTTGGCCGAGGACGGATCCCATTCCACGGACCAATCTTCTGGAAGAGCACAGGGCTATGACAGGGGAGAGTAGAATCTTCAAAGGCATTACCTGAAAAACATAAAGCTAGCAAGGCTGAGTATACTAATACTCAGCAAGGCTTACCCGGGATTGGGTATACTTTAGCCCATATCTAGACTGATGAAGGCTTGTAATAGTTCTGGGTTTAGTTTCAGCTGAAAAGCAACTAAGAGTAGATCCTTATTTGCAACTTTTAGCTTTCAAGTTCTATGTGATTATCCATTCTAGATAAGCACTTATAGCTAAGCAAGCAAGGTAGAGCTCTTTATCTCAACCATCAGTATTACTCATCATATAGTTGCTCTTGTTACTCTGTGTGATAAAGGGATTAAGTAGTCTCAAACATCGTGAGAGGCGGACGATTCTGAATCGAATTTAACCTTGCAAGGTAAACCTAACTCACACGCTTGGAACATCCAACGATAGTTCTGAAGCAACCGTTTACCTTTCATTCCGACTCGTGGATCAGATCCACCACAAGCGACTACAGGAACATACGCACATCACTCGTGCAGGACATATGTCTGTAGCGCGACTACAAAACCCGTATTCCTGGTTGCCCTTGCAACACGTATTTCCTCAGTCGAACATAAGTAACCAGAAGAAGCAAATCGAGTGGTGGGAGGTATGTCCACTCCTCGGGCCGATTGGTTACTAGGCTTACCGCTTACCATATTTCGCGGCATGTGGTTAGTACTTTCAAACGCTTAACCCCGATCGGCACACACCGCGACCTTATCAAAATTCAACAACACAGACGGGGTATCACCTCAACCATGATACCTCATAAAACTCCCGTCCGGCATCCTTATAGTGATAACAAGAATGTAAACATTACAACTCCTATATCGCGCGAGTGACAGGAAATCACCCGACTTCTACCGGTCCTATTAGCATAGCAGCTAGTCAGACTCAAGTGCTAGTATTCAATATATTGGTTCCTAGGAGAATGCATCTAGGGTTTCAAGCAATTCCTAAGAACTTAATGCATAGAATATGTAAATAGATATAGATTGCAGTATAATTAAAATAGTGGGTTATGTCCGAGGCTTGCCTTTACTGGTGGGTCTGAAGTCAGAAATGTCAATATCTTCCGAACTTTGGTTCGGGGCTTCAGTTAATCTCATGGTGACGTTCATTTGGTCTTCAGGAACATCCTCCGTAGACTCCGGGGAGATCTCGTAGGTACCATTGCCGAAGTAGTCGTATCTACATGTAATGCGACATTACATTCAAAGTGTGCACACAAAACTATTTTATTTCACAGCAAAGTTGCAATCCAGTACTCATATAACACACTATTCACATAACAACCAAAAAGATTTGAAGCTAAACCTAGACAGAGCTTTAGGAGAACAACTAACTAGAATTGGCTACTTGTTGAAGATTACAACAGAGACGATTGGAAGCAACAGAGGTTTAGCCGATTGATGAGTGCATCGGGTTTCTAGACGATCGATGAAAACATCGATTACTTCGGCAGAGGGGTGATTCCTAAAGCAGTTGTGTCTTAACTGAGATATGTTTAAGTGTTATTTTAGGTAACTAGGTGTGGTTGTATCGACTCGATTACGTCAGCACAACTATTGAGTGACGTACAGCCGATTGGAGTGTGGTTAAGGGTATATGACCGATAGATATATAGCTGATCTCTCAGTCGATAAATTGACTGATGGAAGTGTATAGATAAGGGTGGGAAAACTAAGGATTGATCGGCCGTGTTTGACCGATACGGAAAACGACTAGAATCGGCTTGGATCGGCCGATAGTGAGAACCTTAAGATCGTGTGTGCACCTCAAATTGATCGGCTACGTGGTAGCTGATGTAGGACAGGACAACAGAAATGTTACCAGCAGTAGCCGATACTAGAAAAGTATCAACCGTATCAGCTAACCAGCCGATGGTAGAAGTATCGACTGACAGCTGTTACACAGAGACATCCTAGACTCAAGGGAAAATGGATGCTTAGCAGCTGAATCAAAAGCTGATGTTGAAACGCAGCTGCAGAGATATATAAGCTAAGCAATAGATACATACGGATTAACATAGATTTTTATACAAAGAGAATCTTAAGGAAACGGCAATCAAGACAAGGATAACGTCTTGACGGCAAGGATATGAGTACTAGGGTGATAGGATTAACTAACTGTCACACTTCTCCACTTAAAACATACACCCTATAATTTATATCTCAGCTATAACACATGCATACAATATAAGGTACAAACAAAGCATTCATTCCCTAACATTTGACCTAGACTACACATCAAAGACCTCAACTCAAGATCATAACATAAAACTTATAGGGTTTGACTTAGGGTTTCAAACGAAACTGATTTTACATCTTTATGAACTTCCTACGAAAATCTATGAAATGTAGAAGTTCATCGATTTGAAATAAAGAAAACTCTGGAAACCTTACAAAAAACACCCTAGAACTTTTTAAAACATAGCAATCAAGTCCCTGGTCCGGGAAAACAGATAACACGAAGTTAACGACGATATTCCGGCAAAGGAATCGCCGACATTAGAAAGATTCAGTGGATCAGGGCAAACCTTGGTTGTGGGGAAGAACGGACGAAAAGTGATTTCCCGTGGCGAACAAGATTGGCGATGAGAAGTACTCGACGGTGATGAAAAGTAGAATTTGCTGGGTGTCGTGGATCATGGGACGAGACGATGGAGCCGAATGGGTTCACTATATCAACTTCTCCGCGAACCCTAGGGATTTCTGCTCACGAGTTGAACTCCCTTTTTCCGCATATGCGATGCCAAAGCCTGGTCGACCAAACACCTCTGCTCGCACAGGAAGAAACCTTCGTTGACCTGACTGCACCGCATCTCCTCCGAGCTCGTCACGCCCGACCACTGTCTTCGCTTCGCGGCTTCTCTTCCTGATTCGCCACGCTATACTCATACTTTCGCCTTCACGAGGACCGTGGTCTGCTTGCATTTGGGTCGTGCCTTCCGTTGCTCTCTTCTCGACGGCCTCTGATCAATGCGTTGTACATTACCGCAGTTGGCATCACTTCTCCCGCGGCCAGCATTTCGTCGAACACCTTAACTGCATCTTCGACACTGCCACTCCTGCACCACCAAAGATCACCGTAGCATAGTCAGGATCGACGCCACCGTGTTTCTGCATCTCGCGCAGAAACTTCGCTACGCGCCGCCGGTTCTTGCGCAGGAGCTCGGCGACGCTTGCTTCGGTCTTGCTGCACTGCTCCTGCGTTCTTGGTCCGCGTCACGTCTTGTTGCGGCCGCCCGCGCCAAACTACCGTCAGATACTCCACACACGGGGCCTTACTGTCCTCGTATTGGTCCACGCCAAACTGCCGCGCCAAAATTCCACCTGCACACTCCATCCGCGCGGCCGCGTCACCAGCTGCACCCACTCTAACTTCGCTCGCCATCAGCTGAGCCGCGCGCCCTTGGCCGCACCCATTCGCGCGCCGTGGCCCGCACCGCCAGACCCGTTCCTACACCGCGCCCGTGCGCATCCACGCCGCGCCATGCCAGCACATGCCACCACCAGCTCGCTCGGCACGCGCGCCACTGCTTGCTCCGGCTGTTCGCCTCCGCGTTTCCACAATCACGCACAGAAGCACTTCACCGCAACTCCTCCTGCGCGCGCACGTCTGCGCGCTTCAGCCCCTGCATCGCCTGCTTCCGCGCCCACACTCCACACCTGCTCATGTCACCAATTTGGCGCCTGTTCACGCCGCTCCTGCTCACTGGGCACGCCCGAGCCGCACGAGCCGCAGCCATTCGCGTGCCTGCCTGCCGCGGCCGCCGTCCAAGCTCACCCGCGTGCACGCACTCACTCCCGCATGCCTCTGTCCGCCGCGTGCTGCTGCGTGCCCGTACTCGCCCGGGCCCGCCGTCGCTTCCGCTGCGCCAGCGCCTGCCACGGCCCACCCAGCGCCAGCCCGCGCCGCCTGCCGTTGCGCCGGCCCGCTCACGCGCGCCCCACGCGTCTGACTGCCAGCGCCTGCCGCTCGCCCGCTCCCGCCTGTGCGTCGAGCCGCGACCACCGCCCAGCCCCGAGCCGTCGCCAGCTTCCACGTCTCCCGCGCCGTGCCCGAGCCGCGGCTCCGCCAGCCTGCGCTTGTGCCCGCGCCCCGCGTGGCCTGGGGCTACTCGCCCAGCGCGCTCCACTCCCGCGCCCGAGCACTCGCCCAGAGCTGCCAGAACCGGTGGAAGAGGAGAGAGATAGAGAGAGAGAGCTAAAGGAGATAGGGATGAAGCCAAGAAAGGATATATGCCGCCGGTGGGAAACAGATAAGACAGAGACGCCAGGGGAGAAAAGAAATAGAGGAGAAGGATGAACAGATTTCCCCAAGGACCTTTGCGTAAAAACAGAAAACTGCGAGGGCTTGTCTGTAAAACAAAATTTCCCATTGATTTAAAATCCAAATAAAGAAATGCCCAAAACGAAAGTTGGAGAGTTTTTCAAACTCTACAACATTGCTTTAGGGCCCAAGTTCAAAAACTCAAAATTTATATTTTTACGCTTGAAGTTTTGAGTAAAAGTTGGATTTGAATTGCTTTTGTCCTAAAAATGTAATTTTATAAAATTCAGGACCTAAATGCAAGTATTTATGACACGTCATAATGATGGGATAGACTCGTCATAATGGTTGGATAGACATGTCATGATGATTTGCACTTTTACACTTTAGCCCTGAGCAAATTTAAAAGTTACTTTTATAAATCAAACATTTGCATAAAAGGACTTGTATTTGTATAAAATTACACAAACACCCTTATTTTCACCATTTTACCCAAAATTTTTACACACTTCAACACACACACATTTCAAATGAAACTTTCAAATAAACATACATTTTTACAAAGGATAACATAAGAAAAACATGTTTACCAAAACCACCTTTCACTTATTTTGAAATTTCCTCCCATCCAAACACATTTTGCAAAAACAACCCTAGGTTTTTATGTAATTACAAAAATACCCCTTTTTCACTTGCACTTTAAATTTTCAAAAGCTTCACACAAACACACACAAGCTTTACACTAACAAACACATACTTCACACTAACAAAATATATATCTAGCATTGCAAGTACACGAACTGTCACACTGGCATGATTTCTTTATGAGCAAGTCATCAAACCAGATGGTGAATTCCACTATGATTGACACAATCTTAATAGAAGTAGTAAATATGGTATAGATGTTATATAAAACTTTGTTGCACTTTGTGTGTATGTATATATATTAGTGTATTTCATACTCAGCTTGAACAAGCTTGTAGGAACATATAGTAGTACTGTAGAAGACTACGTAATTTCGAATATCAAAATATAACTAAAACAAAAAATAAATAAATGGAAAGAAATATAGGAAGAATAAAAAAACCTTTAGTCCCGGTTGGTAACACTAACCGGGACTAAAGGGGCTCCCAGCCCCGGACTGGCAAGGGCCTCTTTAATCCCGGTTGGTGTTACCCACCGGGACTAAAGGTTTTTTTTATTCTTCCTATATTTCTTTCCATTTATTTATTTTTTGTTTTAGTTATATTTTGATATTCTAAATTACGTAGTCTTCTACAGTACTACTATATGTTCCTACAAGCTTGTTCAAGCTGAGTATGAAATACACTAATATATATACATACACACAAAGTACAACAAAGTTTTATATAACATCTATGACATATTTACTACTTCTATTAAGATTGTGTCAATCATAGTGGAATTCACCATCTGGTTTGATGACTTGCTCATAAAGAAATCATGCCAGGGCTTCTTGAATCGCCAAAACTTTTTCCCCATGGAAGGAGCTGATCCCACATCCTAGCTATCTATAAAAAAGTGAAAAATACTAATTATGACAATTTTCAAAATTAGTTGAAACATTGGAAGATATTGTTTATTACTTACTTCCACTTTCCAAGAAGTATATGTCATGTAAGAACCTACAAAATTGTGAATATTCTCGCAAACATAGTATGCGCATAAATTATTGCCCTGTGCCTGCCTCAGACACTTTAAGACAAAAGAAGTCATCAGGTATCCATATGAATATATAATAAAACAAATAAAATATGCAAAGCAGCATCTAGTACGTACCGGAAAGTACATCTTGAATCTAAGCTCACCTATGAAATTACCTGATTTTTTTTCACTTAACTTTTTCCAAACCCTGCGCATGACCGAGAATAAATAAATATATTTATCCATAAGCGCATGTCAGGAATTATCACAATTAGTAATTACCTTTTCAACAAGTCGGTCATGCTTTTGTAATCTTCTGGATCTTTTTTTAATGAGTCCATAATAATCACTAAGCGCATGTCAAGGTTTATCACAATTAGTATCCTGTAATTTCTGCTAGATTATATTGAGCCACTTTTTGTTAGGGTTAAAAAATTCAATTATACAAAAGTAAAAGGGTTTCACGGTAGAAAATACTCACCGAAAGTTGTAAGGAAACAATATATTCTGCTTGTAATGCTGAATGGATAAGAACTTGTATAAGTTATAAAATATTTCTTGAGGGTTGTCCTTTAGAGTAACACAATTCACAACCACTAGGTCGACAAAGCCTAGGTGAAAGTAGTCATTCTTCCTGCAAGTGTGAATCTACATTCTACATGATACAAAAGAAACAATAAATTGATTGAGGGCATATAATAAGATTCGCTAATTATGTAAATGAAAATTAAAGAACACCACTTATAGAAGCTAGGTGCTGACGAAAGAGATGTCAAGGGCGTCTTGATGCTATAGTTGGTATAATTATTCAAAATTCAACCATATCACATCCTCACCACGAAAGTAATCTTCGTTTTTAATCCATACACCCAGCATGATGTCTACACGGCTAGAAGCAAGCATGCAGTAATCATGTAGTCTGCGCAATTGTGTTGGAAGCTCAGGCATGACTTCACGGGGAACAAGGCTCTTGCCAAACTCATATGTCCATCTAGCAACTCCGAAGTGTATTGTAATTTCTTTACGCCCTGCAACTTGAGCCGCCGAGAGACCCGAGGTGCCCAGAAAAGCAATTAGCCCTTGTTGTTCTGTTGGTAGCACGATGAGCGGTTCAATTGATTGCTTCTTTTGGGCTCCGAGCCGACGACCCAGCAGATTTCATCTTCTTCTCGTATGACTTGGTAATCGAGCGGTCATAGTCTGATGGTGAAATGAATTTCTTCTGATTTGCATCAATCATTTTTAAGAAAAAGGCTGAATCGGCTGGATTTATGTGTACCTTCTTCTCTAGCTTCTTCGGTTTGAAGTGGTTGTAAACCGCTTTCTTAGCTTCCTCATAGCATTCCTCATAAGTTTTGTCCCACGGTAGCTTAGGAGCCTTCTTAGCTTGGTTCTTCTTCGGCTGCTTCTTCTTTGGAGGCTGTTTATTAATGACTGAGTCTTGGGTGGTAGCTTTTGCTTTTTTGCCGCTACCGGCAGTGCACAAGAGATGTCTACCTAGGAGGAGGTGAAGCAAGAGACGCTGGCTGCCTAGGAGATGATGGTGAAGGAGAATGTTGTGGTGCAGCTGGCAGAGATGGTGGACTTGTGCTGGGTGCCCTCGGAGGAGGTTGCGGAAATGCTGGCCTTATGCCTGATCAGTAGACTTGAGGATGATGTTGCGCTTCAACCATAGGATATAACCATGAATGGCCTCTGCTTGTGTCTTCTCCCCATCATCTCCAAGAATGTTGAGCTCGAGCGTTTCATAACCCTCGCACACCTCCTCCACACCCACTCTAGCGTATCCAGCCGGAATCGGCATCATGATGAATTTTTGCTTCATGCAGAGCCATGGTGGGAGATTGTACATACATAGAGTCACAGGCCAAGTGCTGTGGCTACTGCTCATTTCACCGAAAGGATTCATGCCATCCGTACTCAAAGCGAACCTTATGTTCCTCGCACCAGTGCAAAGTCTTCGTAAGTTCTATCTAATTTTCACCACTGGGAGCCATCAGCTAGGTGTCTCAACATCGTGTCTTTCTTGTGTTCTTCTTTGTGCCATTGTATCAACTTAGCATGCTCTTTGTTTCTAAATAGACACTTCAAACATGGAATTATAGGAGAGTACCACATGACCTTGGTAGGAACTCTCTTCCTGGGACGATGCTCCCCCTCGACTTTCCTAAGGTCCTCTCTCCTGATCTTATATCGCAATACACCGCATACAAGGCATGCATCCAAATTCTCG
Source organism: Panicum hallii (assembly GCF_002211085.1). Lineage (NCBI taxonomy): Eukaryota > Viridiplantae > Streptophyta > Magnoliopsida > Poales > Poaceae > Panicum > Panicum hallii. Next base: position 37,602,937 of record NC_038050.1, on the reverse strand, counting down.
TACTCATCACCGCAGTAGAGGATGCAATCATTGGGATATGCATTTATCCTTTGTACCTCCAATCTTAGAGGGCAAACAAGTTGTTTTGCTTCGTATGTTGTGGTAGGCAACACGTTATCCTTAGGAAGCATATTTTTTAAATGTTTCAGTAATTCACCAAATCCCTTATCGGATACACCATGCGCTGCCTTCCATTGTAGCAACTACAGAGTGCTACTAAGCTTCTTCAATCCATCTTCATATCCTGGGTACAACAATTTTTGGTGGTCCCCTAACATTGCTAGAACTTCATCCTCTCCTTCTCACTTTCACAATCTTTACGCGCATCGCGCAACACCTACGCAAGATCTTCCGTGGGACCATCATCTGCCGCCTCTCCTTCAGGTGCCTCTTCCATTGCAGTATCATCATCAAAGGCACCGAATCCAACGTGGGCAGGAAAGTTGTCTTCACACTCTTCTTCTTTATTTTCCTCCATTATAACCCCCTTTTCTCCATGACTTGTCCAACAAATGTAATTAGGCATGAAACCATGGACAAAAATATGGCTGTGAAGGGTCCTTGAAGAGGAGTGATCCTTCTTATTCTTGCAATATCTGCTTGAGCAGCACATGCAACCATTCCATTTGTTTGCCTCGGCCACATCCAAAAAATGATGCAGGTCATCAATGAACTCCTTGGAACATCGGTCAGCATTGTACATCTATTGCCGGTCCATCTGCATTGCAAGATATGATATTTAAAAAAATCCATCACACAACATGAATAATAAATTAAGAGGTCCAAAATACAACATTATTCAACAATATCCATAATTAAAAGGTTGAAATATCCATCACACACCATGATTAATTATAAGGTATTCCCCTCTCTCTATATATATGCTGCCATTACAAAAAATAACATTATACTCTATATACTCATTCTGATAAACTAATACAAGTAAATCACATCTACACATGCAAACCATAAGTAAATTTGAGCTCAAATGGTGTATAAATCGAAAAAACTCCAACACTAACTGAATCTAAAAAAACCTCAAATCTCTATTTCTAAACCATGAAATGAGCTCCACTAGCAATGGAAATTGAGAGGATGAAGTTTCTAACCTTTAGAACCGTTGGATGGAGAGGAAATAAAAAACCTTCACAAATCTTCGAGAAAATGGGCATGAATTCCCCGCACCCGAGCCAAGAACAGGAAGAACATGATTGGAAGAATGTCTCGGGCTGGGGAAGGAAGAAGGGGCTAAAAATGTCTGAGGAATTTAGTACCGGTTCGAGCCACCAACCGGAACTAAAGGATCGTCTTTAGTCCCGGTTGGTGGCTACCACCAGGACTAACTGTACGCCGCGCCATTAGTCCCTGTTGGAGCCACCAACTAGGACTAATGATGGACCTTTAGTCCCATTAGTCCTAGTTGATAGCTCCAATCGGGACAAAAGGCCCCTCCCTGCTCCCCCGTCCCTAGCCATTGGAACCGGGACTAATGCTTTCATTAGTCCCGGACCCAACCCTAGCCGGGTCTAAACACTAGTGCATTGTCACCATCATCACCCGACGGACACGATCAAGGTTTTCACCCAGGAAGCTCATAGGTGCAGTAGGGGAGAGAGGCAGAAGAATGACGCCTCCAAGAAGGTAAACGGCACCCGAGGGCATCGCCGTCATCTGCTCGCAAGCAAGCAAAGGCTTTCGCCTTGCCCCCATCCTAAGAGCATGCTGCCAACCTTCCAGAGCCGCCACCACGCACCAAGGGTGGCCCACCACACGGCAGTCTACGTTGGAGGAGAGCAGTCACCCTTCACCATGACGGACGGGGTCAGTCTCCTCGGAACCGGCAATGGCGATGGCCCGCAGCGGGGTACCCATTGAACCCGCCGTGGCGAGGTTGGGGCGCCACCGAGGCCCCTGCTTGCGGATTGGGCGCAACGACGACCGGCGGCCCCTATTGACATGGCCACGACAGTGCCAGGCAGATCCGCGGCAGCGGCCACTGTCACACCCGATTTATAAAGGACATACATCGAGCAATCATATATGCGCCAGGATCAAGTCACGTATATATACAATAGAATCATCAAGATATCATAACACATACCACGAATAACAATACTATAAATCGTAAATGAATTATTTTATTACAACCGAATCAAGAATCGGTTCAAGAGTTGCGGAAGCGTAAAAGAGATACATGTAGAGCTGGGCGCCACCGGGACATCGACTGGGAGACAAACGCCTAGAAGTCGTCGAAGCCGCTGACGTAATCCTCCATGTTGCCGGGCACTGAGCAGTAGTCGAAGATATCCAAGAGAACAGAAGAGTAGAGAGGCAAGGGTGAGTACAAACTCGTACTCAACAAGTATAACACCAACTATGAGGCTCTAAGGTTGGCTGACTCGACTGCATTAGCTTTTAGTCTTGGCAGAATTTTATTGAAGCTATTTACTATGAGTGGATGGATTACTATAAACCCGATTGCATAATAAATTAATCAATATTAATTAAGAACTACTGAGAACCATCCAAACCGAAACCACCCGGGGAATCTCCCTAATCAAAGGTTGATAACCCCACTAATCAAAAGGAGGATCTGGGCCGCTCATGACTGTGAGCACAGCTGATATATCAGTTTTACTCTCTCGAGAGGTTGCACAACTTTACCCACAAATCGTGAGCTACGCTAGTTGTTCATCACACTTCCTTAGGTGTGATGGCTAGCAAGCACACTACGAGACCGTTACAAAGTATCACGTTGGTAAGGTGTAACCGCTAAGTATTCTGGATCAGCGATGATGGGGCCCACCTTCGGGGGTACAAGCACACAGCACAGACCAAGCCGGAGGAGCAGGGACCATTGAAGCCTACCACCCCTCTTGCCCACGCAGGTAAGTTACTCCCGAACCAAAATGACCTAATTAGTAAGTCAAGACCGTCCCATTCCAGTTTTGTGGTTGCGCGATTGTCCCAGGTTGTCGCTCTATGAACCGGTCCTTATGGAGAGTGGCCAACCAAGCACTAAGCACCGTGCTGGCCCCCTAAACCATGTTTCTAACAAAACATCTTTTAAGGAGACGTGAGCTGCTCAAGCACACAGCACAGAGGGCCACTCTCAGAGTTAAGTTGCATGTAACCATTAATCAAATTTAATTAAAAAGGACCATAATATGTGAGAGCGCAGCACCTAGCACAACTAACCCAAAATGCAACCCAAGGTATAATATATAGGATAAAAGTGGCTAGGAAATCCTTATAGGCATACAGTATTAAAAATACAGTATGAAATTGTATTTAAAAGTGATAGGATGTTCATGTTATACTTGCCTTCCTCAGAGTTCTCCTGCTGCTGCTCAAAAGCTTCAGAAGATGGTGGCTCCTGGTACTCGTCCAAAGGCTCAGCATCTATTCACGATCACCAAGCATGGCCCACACATACACACATGCACAAACAATAGCAAACTATAAGAAAATAGTACACCAATACAATAGAACAGCACACAAAACTGGCCTAGAACTATTCTACGCGTTACAACGATCGCGTGGGCGCAAGAATCAACTAAAATGGAGCTAAGACGCGAAATCTAGGGCTAAAACAAAGTCCAGGAACTAAACTGTAAGAAAAACAGAGCTACAGGGGGGTTCTGGGCAAAAACCAGGGGTCTGAACATAAATAAAGGGTAGATCTGGGGTCTATCCTGCAAAATCACAGAGCTTGGACGGCGGGCACTAAAACCTGAAAGCTCAGGGGGTCAAAAGGGAAGAAAAGGACCTATCTGCAATTATTTTTGAACTATAGGTGGACTGCAGGTTAATTCTTCAAAAGGGCAGGGACTCTTTAGCACAAGGGTTGAGCTGAAATGGTACCTCTCAATCTGGGCCCTCGGATCTAACGTCTACGACCCAGATTAGATTCTAACAGCGAAACGGTATCTACGCGTATCGGCCGTCGGATCTCGATCCGACGCTCCAAACTCTCCCTTAGCTCGGATCTAATACCTCCCGCTGGATCGAAGATGGACGGCCCAGATTTAAAACCCAGGGCGAACCGGTACGCGTGGATTCCGTCCGTTGGATCCAGATCCCGTGGCTCAGATCTAACCCAACCGCGATCTTATCCCGGACACTGGCTGCGGATCGGACGGCTGGAAAGGTTTGGGCGCTCGGGTGGCGGCGGGGGTCGCCGGAGCTCGGCTCCCGCGACAGCGCTTCGCCGGAGCTGGCCTATCTTGGCCGTCCGGCCTCCATCCAGGACGAGGTCAAGCCCTGGAGGTAGAACACGACGTGGGGAACTCATCTAAGCGCTCAAGGAGGCGAATTAGGGCTCGGTGCTGTGCTCCCCACGGCGGGGGCAGCTCGGGTTCACGGCGGCAAGGGGGACGCGCTCGTGCAAAGGGAGAGAGGGAGGGGAAAGAGGTGCGGCGCGTTCCTTACTACACCTGGAAGCTGCAACGACGGCCAGCGGTGGAGGATTGGCGGCGCCGGGGTGAAATTGCGATGGCGCGGGGCTCGGTCGACGGCGGTGCTGTCCTCGGTCGAGCGGCGGCACGGCGGCGCAAGGGCACGGGGGAAGCTGGGGAGGGCAGTGGCGGCTGAGGGGGAGCGCGAGAGAGCGGCCGGGCTAAGAAAAGGTGGGGCGGCCTCGGCGTGCGGGTCATTCGCGCAATGGCCCCCGCGCCTCCCGCGGATGCGTTGCGGCTTGACTCGATCTGAGCGCGGGCGGCTTCTAGAAGGAAGAGGGGCTCGGTTGCTGGCCAGTGGGGCCTTGCGAGCGCAGGGAAGGGAGCCCCGGGTGCGGCGGAGCGGGGCCACGGGCAGTGGCCGAGCAGCCGGCCGGCAGAGGAGGAAACAGAGGAGGGGAAGGAGAAGGGGAGAGCGGGGGAAAGAAGCTGACGTGCGGGCCCCGGCTGCCAGAGAGAAAGGGGAGAGGGAGGGCGCGGCTCAGGCTGGGAAGGGAATGGGCCGGCGCGGCCCACGCGGGGGAGAAGAGAGAGGGAGAAGTGCTGGGCCTCGGGGAGGATTTGGGCCGGGGAAAGAGAGGGAAGGAAGAAGAGGGCCGCGGGTGAGGGAGAGGAGAGAGGTTTGGGCTGACTAGGCTGGGCTCTTTTCCTTTTCTCCTTTCCTTTTTCTTTTCCTTCTGCTTTTCTATACTCAACTAATTCAAACAAATCTAATTGAATTCAAAATACAATTTGAATTCAAACCTATAAACCCAACACAATTAAAACAATGATGCAGCATGAATGCACAAGCAAGTTGATCCTATAATAAATTTTATTTCCTTGTGTTATAAAATTACTTTAAATGCAAGATAAACCAAGGAAAACTCTAGAAATTTTATTTAAGCCCAAATGAATTCATTAAAATTTAAGGAAATTACCTTAGGGTATTACAAACCTACCCCCCTTACAGGAATCTCGTCCCGAGATTCGAGTAGGCTAGCTAGCAAAGAGATCGGGATATGTCTTTCTCAACTCGTCTTCTCGCTCCCAAGTAGCTTCATCCTCTGTGTGATGACTCCACTGAACACGGCACATCTTGATCTTCTTGTTTCTGGTAACTCTCTCAGACGTCTCCAGAATCTTCACCGGATGCTCGATTTAGGTCAGATCCTCCTGCACATCTAACCCTTCTATAGGTGCTTGCTCTTCTGGCACCCTCAAGCACTTCTTCAGCTGAGACACGTGGAACACATCATGCACTCCCGAGAGGTTGGGAGGCAACTCCAAACGATATGCCACCTCACCCTTTCGTTCCAACACCTTGAACGGACCAATGTATCGAGGGGCTAGCTTCCCTTTCACATTAAACCTGCGGATTCCTCTCATCGGCGAGACCTTCAGATACACATGATCACCCACTGCGAAGGTCAATTCTCGGCGACGAACATCCGCGTAGCTCTTCTGGCGAGTCTGTGCGACCCTCAGGTTCTCTCGCACCTGTTGTACCAGTTGTTCTGCCTCCTCAACAATATCCGGACCAAATACCTGCCTCTCGCCATTCTGATCCCAATACAGCGGAGTCCTGCACTTCCGACCATACAGAGCCTCGAAAGGGGATTTCTTCAGACTGGCTTGATAACTATTGTTATACAAGAACTCCGCATACGGCAGGCATTTATCCCAGCTGGTGCCATACTGAATAGCACAGGCTCGAAGCATATCCTCCAACACTTGGTTGGTTCTCTCTGTCTGCCCATCTGTCTGAGGATGATAAGCAGTACTGAAGCGTAGCTTCGTATCCAACGAGTCATGCAACTGCTCCCAGAACCGTGAAGTGAACTGAGATCCTCGGTCACATATGATCTTCTTCGGAACACCATGCAGACAGACGATCCTGGAGATGTACAACTCTGCGAGTCTAGCGCCGGAGTAAGTAGTGTTTACCGGAATGAAGTGGGCAACCTTCGTCAACCGATCCACTACTACCCATATGGAGTTGTACCCTTTCTAAGTGCGAGGCAATCCAACAATGAAGTCCATATTGATCTCCTCCCATTTCCACTCTGGAATCTTCAATGGCTGCAATAGACCTGCTGGCCTCTAATGCTCTGCCTTGACACGCTGACAAGTGTCGCAGATAGCCACGTACTCCGCAACGGAGCGCTTCATTCCATACCACCAAAATCGTTCCTTGAGATCATAATACATCTTCGTGCTCCCTGGATGAATAGAATACGCTGTGTCATGAGCTTCACTCAAGATCAGCTTCCTGAGATCTGCTACATCCGGCACACATATCCGGCCCTTGTACCACAAGGTACCCTGATCATCCTCTCTAAAATGAGGTGCCTTGCCAATCTTGAGCAGTTCACAGATCTCCTGCAGCTTCTTATCATCTTTCTGATGCTGCCTGATCTCCGCCTCTAATGTGGGTTCTGCCTTGAATGATGCACTCGAGGTGTGATGCAAGAAACCCAGACTCAACTGCTCAAACTCCTCGCATAACTCCTGAGGCATCTGAAAAGCCACGGCCATGTTAACATAGCTCTTCCTGCTCAGAGCATCTGCCACCACATTAGCCTTACCCGGATGATAGTGAATCTCCAGGTCATAATCCTTGACCAATTCTAGCCATCTTCTCTGCCGCATGTTCAGCTCAGTCTGCGTGAAAATGTACTTGAGGCTCTTGTGATTGGTGTAAATATCACACCTTTGCCCAAACAAGTAATGCCTCCATATCTTCAGAGCATGCACAACCGCGGCCAACTCCAGATCATGAGTGGGATAATTCAGCTCATGCCGGCGCAACTGCCGTGAGGCATAAGCTATCACTCTGCCTTCCTGCATCAGGACGCAACCAAGACCCTCCCTCGAAGCATCACAATACACAGTGCACTTCTTGATTTGGTCTGGCAGAGTAAGGACTGACGCCGTAGTTAACCTCTTCTTCAGCTCCTCGAAGGCCTTATGACGCTCATTAGTCCAAGAGAAATCCACACCCTTCTCTAGCAAGGAAGTCAAAGGCTTCGCAATCTTGGAGAAATTCTCGATGAACCTCCGATAATATCCTGCTAAGCCCAGAAAAGAGCGGACTTCCTTCACTGTCTGCGGTACCACCCAGTTAAGCACATCCCTTACCTTCCCGGGATCCACAGCAATACCTCCCTTGGAGATAACATGACCGAGGAATGGAACCTCGTCAATCCAGAACTCGCACTTGCTGAGCTTGGCGTACAACTTGTGCTCTCTGAGCCTCTGCAACACAATCCTCAAATGCTCCTCATGCTCTGCTTCTAACTTGGAATATATCAGGATATCATCAATGAATATCACCACAAAGGTGTCCAGATAATCCATGAAAACCTTGTTCATCAGATGCATGAAGAAAGCCGGAGCATTGGTCAAGCCAAAGGACATGACCGTATACTCGTATAGCCCATACTTGCAGGTGAAGGCCGTCTTCAGGATATCCTCGGAACGAATCTTCAGCTAATGATAACCCGAACGTAGATCAATCTTCGAGAACACACAAGCACCCTGAAGCTGATCAAAAAGATCCTCGATGCGAGGCAATGGATGCTTGTTCTTGATGGTGACTGCATTCAGATCCCGATAATCGACACACATCCTCTTCGCGCCATCCTTCTTCTCTACAAGCAATACAGGAAAAGCCCAAGGAGAGAAACTACGACGGATATAACCCTTGGCTAGCAACTCGTCGACAGTCTTCTTAACTTCCTCATGCTCGACGGGAGCCATACGATAGGGCCGCTTAGCAATAGGAGCTGTGCCAGGCAAGAGATCAATAGAAAACTCAATGTCGCGATCAGGCGGCATACCTGGCAATTCATCCGGGAAGACATCCGGGAATTCAGACACCACGCGAATACCATCCGTGGGTCTAGCCTCCATCTGATAAAGAAATCCAGAAGGCTCTGTGGCACCAACAGTAACCTCCTGACCATCCGGTGCTGACAGAAGAACAGTCCTCTGAGCACAATCTATCCGGACTCCCCACTTAGCAAGAGTCTCCATCCCGAGGATCACATCAATGCCCTTGGAGTCTAGCACCATCAGATTCGCACTGAAATCTACCCCCCTTATGGCCACACTGACTCTCGGACAGAAGACATGCGACCTCAACTGTCCTCCCGGTGAAGATACTAACATGCACCTCTTTAATGTGCTAGTAGGAATACCATGATGCTCAACAAAAGACTGAGTGATGAAAGAATGCGTAGCACCAGTATCAAAAAGCACTGTAGCAGGATGGGTGTTGACCATAAACGTACCAATAACCACGTTAGGAGCCTCGGCCGCTGACTCGGCCGTCACGTGGTTCACCCTGCCCTGAGCTGGGGCCTTGGGCGGTGCTGCACGCCCCTGCTGTTCTGCCTGCGCCTTCCGAGGATAGACGTTGGCGTAGTGCCCCGGCTCGCCACAGTGGAAGCACACTCGAGGAAGTGCAGCGGCCTGCTGCCCAGGAGGAGGAGTGGGCACTTCCTGCCTCGGAGCTGGTGGAGCCAGAGGCGCTGGAAGCCTCTGACCCTGTCCTGCCTGCTGCTGGGGACGAGGAGGAAACTGCTGCCGCTGCTGGTACTACTGGGGCGGCCTCTGCTGCTGCTGCTGCTGTGGATGCTGATATCGGGGACGAGTGTTGCTGCCCGACGAGGATGGAGCCATCTTCCTCTTCTTATCCTCAATCTCCTGGCGCTTACGCTCGGTGTTGAGGGCAGCATCAACCCGTTGGTTGAAGTTGTCGAAGCAGTGGTTCAGCAGCGCATACTGGATGTGATCATCCAGTCCCTCCTTGAAATACTCCTGCTTGTCGCTATCACGGGCAACGTCAGCAGGGGCATAACGGGCCAGCTGAAGGAAATGGTCACGGTACTCCATCACCGTCATCGTTCCCTGCTTAAGGGCACGGAACTCCTTCTGCTTCATTTTCATAATCCCCTCAGGAATATGGTGGCTTCTGAAGCGCTCACGGAACTGGACCCAGGTGAGAGAGTCGCGGTCCTGAGCCGGGTAGGACTCCCACCAATCAAGAGCGGAGCCTCGCAGCTGCCCTGCTGCGTATAGAACCCTCTCCCAGTCGTCGCACTGCACAACAACCAACTGGCGCTCCACCGAACGAAGCCAGTCGTCTGCCTGGAGTGGGTCCGTGGCATGAGAGAAGGTCGGAGGATGACCTCTCAGGAAATCCGCACGCCGATCACGGGGCTGAGGCGGCTGTGGAGGCGGTGGCTGGGTATGGATCTGCTGCAGAGCCTGAACGGTGTTGTTCAGGGTCGCCATCATCTGCATCATGGAGCTGGAAGAACTGCTCCGGGGTCAGTGGTGGCGGCAGCGGCAGCGGCTGACTAGTACCCTGATTGTTCTGCTCCTGCTGGTCAGAACCGGAACCGGTGCGCCTAGTGTTCACCATTTGTTTGTAGCAGAACGAAATTTATAAGAGATAGATATTGTATGATTCTGGAAAGGAACTCTGACAGGATAGAATAGGGAGTAAAGAATGTACGGTTTTAACCCCCACGATCTAACTCAATTTTATTATTCAGTTCAAGTTGTGTTAGGGTCGATTTGCATGAGCAAGTTTAACTACTAGACTATGCAATCAACCAAAAATCCAAATCAAACATTTGCACAATAACAAACATTCAATATTCACAACTTGGTCGAGTTTATCACACCACTCGACTAACACACTCGTTCTAGCGTATTTTCGTTGGGATAGCTTAAACTTATAGCTTACAGGGTTAGACACTCAGACCAACGTCTACGGAAAACTCAAGCTATTTCTCAGAAGAGACAGAAGAGATAGCAAATCAAGGACTTAAGACTCAAGGAATAGAAGTAGGAAATGGTGTTTGAAGATTTACGGAAGCAAGGCAAGAGAAAAGAAGTCCTAAACTCGTCCAATTCTATCTAGGCTTCGTCCTACAGTCGATATGGCTCTGATACCAATCCTGTCACACCCGATTTATAAAGGACATACATTGAGCAATCATATATGCGCCAGGATCAAGTAACGCATATATACAACAGAATCATCAAGATATCATAACACATACCACGAATAACAATACTATAAATCGTAAATGAATTATTTTATTACAACCGAATCAAGAATCGGTTCAAGAGTTGCGGAAGCGTAAAAGAGATACATGTAGAGCTGGGCGCCACTGGGACATCGACTGGGAGACAAACGCCTAGAAGTCATCGAAGCCGCTGACGTAATCCTCCAGGTTGCCGGGCACTGAGCAGCAGCCAAAGATATCCAGGAGAACAGAAGAGTAGAGAGGCAAGGGTGAGTACAAACTCGTACTCAACAAGTATAACACCAACTATGAGGCTCTAAGGTTGGCTGACTCGACTGCATTAGCTTTTAGTCTTGGCAGAATTTTATTAAAGCTATTTACTATGAGTGGATGGATTACCATAAACCCGATTGCATAATAAATTAATCAATATTAATTAAGAACTACTGAGAACCATCCAAACCGAAACCACCCGGGGAATCTCCCTAATCAAAGGTTGATAACCCCACTAATCAAAAGGAGGATCTGGGCCGCTCATGACTGTGAGCACAGCTGATATATCAGTTTTACTCTCTCGAGAGGTTGCACAACTTTACCCACAAATCGTGAGCTACGCTAGTTGTTCATCACACTTCCTTAGGTGTGATGGCTAGCAAGCACACTACGAGACCGTTACAAAGGATCACGTTGGTAAGGTGTAACCGCTAAGGATTCTGGATCAGCGACGATGGGGCCCACCTCCGGGGGTACAAGCACACAGCACAGACCAAGCCGGAGGAGCAGGGACCATTGAAGCCTACCACCCCTCTTGCCCACGCAGGTAAGTTACTCCCGAACCAAAATGACCTAATTAGTAAGTCAAGACCGTCCCATTCCAGTCTTGTGGTTGCGCGATTGTCCCAGGTTGTCGCTCTATGAACCGGTCCTTATGGAGAGTGGCCAACCAAGCACTAAGCACCGTGCTGGCCCCCTAAACCATGTTTCTAACAAAACATCTTTTAAGGAGACGTGAGCTGCTCAAGCACACAGCACAGAGGGCCATTCTCAGAGTTAAGTTGCATATAACCATTAATTAAATTTAATTAAAAAGGACCATAATATGTGAGAGCGCAGCACCTAGCACAACTAACCCAAAATGCAACCCAAGGTATAATATACAGGATAAAAGTGGCTAGGAAATTCTTATAGGCATATAGTATTAAAAATGCAGTATGAAATTGTATTTAAAAGTGATAGGATGTTCATATTATACTTGTCTTCCTCAGAGTTGTCCTGCTGCTGCTCAAAAGCTTCAGAAGATGGTGGCTCCTGGTACTCGTCCAAAGGCTCAGCGTCTATTCACGATCACCAAGCATGGCCCACACATACACACATGCACAAACAATAGCAAACTATAAGAAAACAGTACACCAATACAATAGAACAGCACACAAAACTGGCCTAGAACCATTCTACGCGTTACAACGATCGCGTGGGCGCAAGAATCACCTAAAATGGAGCTAAGACGCGAAATCTAGGGCTAAAACAAAGTCCAGGAACTAAACTGTAAGAAAAACAGAGCTACAGGGGGGTTCTGGGCAAAAACCAGGGCTCTGAACATAAATAAAGGGTAGATCTGGGGTCTATCCTGCAAAATCACAGAGCTTGGACGGCGGGCACTAAAACCTGAAAGCTCAGGGGATCAAAAGGGAAGAAAAGGACCTTTCTACAATTATTTTTGAACTATAGGTGGACTGCGGGTTAATTCTTCAAAAGGGCAGGGACTCTTTAGCAGAAGGGTTGAGCTGAAACAGTACCTCTCAATCTGGGCCCTCGGATCTAACGTCTATGGCCCAGATTAGATTCTAACAGCGAAACGGTATCTACGCGTATCGGCCGTCGGATCTCGATCCGACGCTCCAGACTCTCCCTTAGCTCGGATCTAATACCTCCCGCTGGATCGGAGATGGACGGCCCAGATTTAAAACCCAGGGCGAACCGGTACGCGTGGATTCCGTCCGTTGGATCCAGATCCCGTGGCTCAGATCTAACCCAACCGCGATCTAATCCCGGACACTGGCTGCGGATCGGACGGCTGGAAAGGTTTGGGCGCTCGGGTGGCGGCGGGGGTCGCCGGAGCTCGGCTCCCGCGGCGGCGCTTCGCCGGAGCTGGCCTATCTTGGCCGTCCGGCCTCCATCCAGGACGAGGTCAAGCCCTGGAGGTAGAACACGACGTGGGGAACTCATCTAAGCGCTCAAGGAGGCGAATTAGGGCTCGGTGCTGTGCTCCCCACGGCGGGGGCGGCTCGGGTTCACGGCGGCAAGGGGGACGCGCTCGTGCAGAGGGAGAGAGGGAGGGGAAAGAGGTGCGGCGCGTTCCTTACCATGCCTGGAAGCTGCGATGACGGCCAGCGGTGGAGGATTGGCGGCGCCGGGGTGAAATTGCGACGACGCGGGGCTCGGTCGACGGCGGTGCTGTCCTCGGTCGAACGGCGGCACGGCAGCGCAAGGGCACGGGGGAAGCTGGGGAGGGTAGTGGCGACTGAGGGGGAGCGCGAGAGAGCGGCCGGGCTAAGAAAAGGTGGGGTGGCCTCGGCGTGCGGGTCGTTCGCGCAACGGCCCCCGCGCCTCCCGCGGATGCGTTGCGGCTTGACTCGATCCGAGCGCGGGCGGCTTCTAGAAGGAAGAGGGGCTCGGTTGCTGGCTAGTGGGGCCTTGCGAGCGCAGGGAAGGGAGCCCCGGGTGCGGCGGAGCGGGGCCACGGGCAGTGGCCGAGCAGCCGGCCGGCGGAGGAGGAAACAGAGGAGGGGAAGGAGAAGGGGAGAGCGGGGGAAAGAAGCTGACGTGCGGGCCCCGGCTGCCAGAGAGAAAGGGGAGAGGGAGGGCGCGGCTCAGGCTGGGAAGGGAATGGGCCGGCGCGGCCCACGCGGGGGAGAAGAGAGAGGGAGAAGTGCTGGGCCTCGGGGAGGATTTGGGCCGGGGAAAGAGAGGGAAGGAAGAAGAGGGCCGCGGGTGAGGGAGAGGAGAGAGGTTTGGGCTGACTGGGCTGGGCTCTTTTCCTTTTCTCCTTTCCTTTTTCTTTTCCTTCTGCTTTTCTATACTCAACTAATTCAAACAAATCTAATTGAATTCAAAATACAATTTAATTTCAAACCTATAAACCCAACACAATTAAAACAATGCTGCAGCATGAATGCACAAGCAAGTTGATCCTATAATAAATTTTATTTTCTTGTGTTATAAAATTACTTTAAATGCAAGATAAACCAAGGAAAACTCTAGAAATTTTATTTAAGCCCAAATGAATTCATTAAAATTTAAGGAAATTACCTTAGGGTGTTACAGCCAGCCAGGTGGGCTGACGGCATGGACCGACGGCGCGGCACGAGGCCTGGCGATGCCTACCGGGGCCTCGGCCAAGGGGGGCGGGGAGCGTCGCCAAGGCCATAGCGGGGTGCGGCCGGGTGGTGACCCGCCGGGTTGGCAGCGGTTGGTCAGCCCGGGAACGCGAGGACAGCGCCTGGCTACGGACGACGGCCACCGGTCATGGCAGCACAGGGAGCAACACATCCATCGCGGCGGCAGGAAGGAGCGAAGACGAGGCCAGCACGTAGATTCAGTGGTGGATAAGGTAGGTCCGGGCATGGGAGGTGCGGATCCGGCTCCTAGTGGCCTGCGTCAGCACTCCAGCAGGGAGATGCGACCGTGGTCACCAGGTGTTAAGGCTGAGGAAGGGGTCGAGAGGAGCAGGGAGAGAGGAGGGAAGGGGATGAAGGGCGGGGCCACCGCCACCGCCCGCCCCCCGGCGGCGAGGGCAATGGCCAATGAGGTCCGGTGGGGGAGGGGCCGGCGGCGGTGTCTGGGTTGCCCCCGAGTTGCCTGGGAGGTTGCCCCCGAGTTGCCTGGGAGGGGTGACACGGGGGTCTCTATATCTGTGCTTTGCGATGGGAGGATTGAAGCACCGGTTGCTAGGGTTAGCTAGCTGTGAGCGAACAGGGGATCGGTATGGAAGAACGGCAGGAAAGCCGAAAACATGACTTGCTTTTCCTGGGATAAGTACGTTGTACTCCTCCTTTTGTTGGAAATTGGAAATTGTAATACAAAATGTTTGACTTAATTAATTAATAAGGCAATTTAAATCTTAGTCCGTCTAACACTTTGAGAAAAAATATGCACTTGATCTTATAAGGCCAATCTTAGTGCGCAGTTACCAAGAGAGCTACAACAGTTTGATATCGGAATGAAACCACCTCCCTTAGTGCACAGTTTTATTGCACAATTTTATACACAAGCTGCAAATTTAATTGTTGATTAGTGTTGGGATCAAATGTGCCATGTGAACTATGTAACACTTTGTAAAACAAAGTATTAGATGTTCAAAAATCACAACTCAAAACTTGCTTAAAACACGAAATTCACCCAGACAAACAGAAGACATCCATATGCATGTAGCTAGTATATTCTCACGCTATTTCTTCTCCTGAAAATTAATCCTCGTTCTAACTAGATGATTGGTTCGTAGCCTACATAAGGATGGCTACCTACGTACGTATATCCGTATCTGACTTGAGGCTGTACCGGCTGATGGATGCGCGACATGTCACTCTCACCTTTACCAGCGTGACATCTGCTGCATCGGAGGTACCAGACATGGTGTTCAACGTGCCGCGCGTCCCTCTTGTCCATCTCCACCTTGTGCTGCGTCTGAAGATGAATTGCAAATTTGCAATGCCATAAAAGACTCCTTTTAAGTGTGAGGGAATGACATAACTGTACTGACATGAAATTGAATGTGCAATTACCTGCATATAGAGAGAGAATAGCACAAGGTCAGCACGACGGTGTCAATCTGGAGATGCCAAGATGGACTAGAGTTAGAAAATCTGGCAGATTGAGAGCCTTACGGCCAATAGACCAAGTTAGACATGCAGGAGATGACGTGCGCGACGTCTGAGAGCGCGTTGTTGCCGATGATGCAGGCGACGAGGGAGCAGATGCAGGCGAGCTCTGTTGCAGATAGAACATGAAGGCCTGCAGAGATGAGGAAGAGATAACTGTTACTCTCGAGTCTCGACCGGTGGTGTGGGGAACACAGCTGCGATTACCAATCCAGGTTATCATCAAACTAATTAGCAGGGTGCTGGCGGATCGAGGCTGGAATCACGCGCGATGGTGCAGTTGTCACACTGCGTCGTCTGGATGTTGAACTCGTCCTGCAGCAGGAACCGGGTGGACGCCACCGAGTTGCCGAAGCAGCAGAACACTGGGAGCGGGAGGTATTTGGGGAGGCGGCACGGGATGGAGGCGGGAGCAGGGGCCAAAAGTGTGCGTGAGCATGGGAGCCAGATGCGGGGCGTGGGGGCGGAGCAAGCGCGGGAGCCAGGCGCGGGGGCCGAGCGAGCTGGGGAGGATTGGGATGGTGGCGGAGCGAGAAGCAGCCGATCCCGGATGAAACCAAGATAGGTTTTAGTGCAGAGTTTCACCCCATGTCATCGGTCAGGTAACTGGGTTATGAGCGTGTTGTGGTGACGAAACTTCTCTTCTCTCTTCCGTCCTAACTTTCTCGCCAAATCAGCAAAATGCTGATATGTTATGATCTTTAATGCTTATGAAACTCCCATAATACTAGCACTGAGGATTGACCTAAATATCAAAATGCATCGTGGTTAAATATCATTGGAGAAGCAATTCCACAACACGGCAGGGCCGTTTGATCGAGCGCTAGTGCACTAGGGCGGTAGGCAACCCCTCCTTCCCTTCCCGCCCTCCTACACTACATCCGGCAATGATGAGGTCCAGACAGTTTGGGGGATCGGGGATATGGGACCGATGGCGCCGACGGTGATACCTGAAAAACTTATATGAAGAAAACTAGAGACTCCCTACGCAGATACCGTTTAATGCAAGAGAAATTGTTTCTCCCTCCTTTCATCTCTCTTCTTGTTAACTCTACTGCTATTTTTTTACTTACATGGCAGCACATCTAAAGCTATGAAAATCAACAGAAAAGAAGGGTTTGGGAATGTACTGATAGGAGAGTCTAGGAATGGTGGTGGACCGTCATATCAGATGAAGAACCATTAGATATTATCTAGTAAGATAAAGAGGGGCAAGAAGAGACAAATCCCAAGTGTGGATCATGTCAATGAGTAATAGCACTGGCACCATGTAGAGGTGGGTAGGGTAGGGCATGGAGGCCAGAATTTTACTTTATTTGCAAAGATATTTGTGAGAGGCAGGCTGCCATGAAAAATTATAATATTTTAAGTTGCACCATCTTTAAATTTCTCTAACGGCCATTCGATCAAAAAGTGCATATTGTTTACGCCATGCTGATATGGTGAGCATGAAAAGACCACTGGGGCCACGGCCAACCCACGGTGCCAACAAGACGCTGCAACCCAGCGAGGATGTCAGGATCCCCACCTCCCCAATGCCGGCATTAGTAATCTATACTACACTTAGGATTTTCTAAAAACATATCTTAGAAAGTTCAGCGATCGTATGTTGAAGATCTCGAGGCGTATGTTTATAATCCATATATACACGAGATTTACTCCTATTCAATCGATTGAAGAATTGCTTTTCTCTCAATCGACGTGCTGGAGCGTCAGATCCGCGATGGACAGAGCGGATCGACCTCCGTGTAAATTATTTGTTCGGGTCCGCTTTTGCGTGCTTTATGTGCCCGTTACTAGCCATCGGGTCCACTGTTTACTCCAGCCGCCCGTTTAGCTCGCCGGGTCGGCCACACTCCGCTCCCCTCTTTCGCGAAGACGCCGCAAACTAGCGCAATGTCTAACCCTAAGTCTGGACCATTTCTCCGGCGATTTTTTGGTCATTGTGTCCCGCCGGCTAGTCTCCTCCCTCCTCCGCTCCTCTTCCATCCTCCGAGCAGCCTCTCTCTCCGGCATTGGGCAGGTGTGCTAGGTGATCGGCACTGCCGTAATCTGCGATTAGATGAGAGCTCCCGCCCATCCGCCTTGTGCTCGAGGTGGCGAACTGGCGCAGCACCTTTGGCAAGAACACGATGCACACCATCGAATGGACAGGATAAAGGAGCTCATTCGAGGCCAGCGCGTCCTCTACATCGGCTCCGCCATCACCGTAGGAACGCCCTTGATTTCTTCCTTGTTGTTGACCGTGGATTCCATTTTGTGATGGTACAATTCTCTGGTGAAATTTGAATCTAACAGTGTTAGATTTGATCTGGGCACTCATATTTGAGTAGCCAGTGATTAGGTTTTTAGATCCTCTGCCAGTGAATGTCTATTGGCAATCGATTTGAGATGCATATGTCTTCATTGGAGTAGTTTTGGTTCCATTTCTAGGCAGATTTGGATTAGGGGAGCCTAATCAAAGGTGCTTGCCTGATGTAGTGGGGATTTTGATTCAATTTGTATTATCACTTCATTCTTGTCTGACCTGTAGTTCTCCAGTTGTCCCCGTGTAGCTGAGGTCAACTGCAGATGTTAGCTACAAATGCGTTCATAGTAGTGGTAATCATGATGGCTGTGGACGTGGGGGTGAGGATTTCATTGTTCAGTGAGCATGTTCGTTTTACCGGAACTGTTGCTATGCATCAGATGTATGTAGAAACAATGGTATGATCTCCCTGTTTCTCTTTCTTCTGTGGGTGGCCATCTGCTTAATTAGTGTGTTGTGTGTTTAAAAGTCAATCTTTAATTTACATACATTTTTAACTATGTGTCTTTTCATTGTTCACTCCCATGCCCGCCACTTTTCTTGACATGCATGTTTCCTAGCGACAAAGAGAAGTTAGGGTGTGTTTGGTTGGGGCGTGGCTTTTGGAAAAGCTGCTGTGAGCTGTGGGTTGTGGAAAAGCTGTTGTGAAAAATCTGTTGTGGGAAAAGCAGAAGACCTTTGGTTAGAATAGCTGTGAGCTGTGGAAAACTGTGTGTTGTGGGTGAAATACTTATAATGTCTCTGAATGTTGGTGGGACTGTATATAAACCAAAATACTCGTACAAACATAATATGTTCACTATTTCGCATGTGAATGTATCTTTTGGAAAAAAAATATTAAATTTTCTAAGTTTTTCATCCACATGGTTGTACCTCTGAAATTAAATAAAAAATAAAATCAGCAAGGCACAATATATATCAAATATTAGTGGAAAAATATCAAAGTTAGATTATTGCACTTACGGCAAGGTGTTCATTCCACCATTCTTCCGAGCAGTCCACGGTTTGTTAATTCCACTATTCATCCGAACAGTTCAAATATGATATTATATTTAAACTCTTAATCTTGCAAATTGGTTAATGGAATCTACCATATTCTTGCAAATTATACAGACCTCAGCTAGCGGGCGGCTTGGAGGCGTCGGGGCGGCAGCCGGGCCGGGCGGCGTCAGGCGGCGCGGCGTCGTGGCAGCAGCCGGGCCAGGCGGCGCGGCGCGGGCGGCATCGGGGCGGCGCGGGGCGGGCGGCCAGGGCAGGTGGCGTCGGGGCGGCGCGACGCCGGATCCAGACGGGGCGGCGTGGCGGCGGGTGGGCGGGGCGGCGGCGGGCGGCGTTGGGGCGGCCGGGGGCCGGGCAGGCAGCGGGAGGCGAGGGGTGGGGGAAGGGATGGGGACGCTAGAGCGGATGGGGACGGGAGGTGGATAGAACGAACCGCTTTTTCTATAAACAGTGGCAGGTGAGTAATTTTTTACACCAAAAGCCAATAAAGCAGGGGGAGATGCTTTTACATTTGTATTAGGGTGAAAGCTACTTTTAGGCAAAAGCAGCTGGGCCATTTAAGCTCTTTGGTTGGCTTTTAGCTTTTACAAAAGCAAAAGCAGGTGCAAAAGCCCAACCAAAGACACCCTTAAGCATGTTTGCAAAGTCAGTATAGATTTATTTTATTGGGGTGGAAGCATGAACCTCTCGATTATTCCGGTGCGCCATATCCCGTATCATTTTTGGCTTCCTGTATTTTTTATGCTCCATTATTCAGTGCCTTTGTTTCTTTTTTTGTCTTTGTGAGGTGCTTTTCACTCTGTCCTTGATTTGGAAGGGACTACCAAGTGTCAGATGCTCACCGTCCCCTTAGAAAAATTTACAGGCATAGAAAAATTTATAGGCATATACGAATATTACACTGTTACAATTCAAAAAAAAGTTAGTATTGTAGAACTATAGTTTTATTATTGGATAGCGAATATGTACTTGCCAAGTTTAAATACAAAATCACAAACTAGTACTAAAATTATGCCATGGCATATCTGTATATTTTTTATGGCATATATTTTTTAAAAATTGCATTTCTGCTTTCTTTTAGTCTAATGGCCTATTAAAACTTGCATTTCATGTATTTGTTTTTTGACACAAGGACTTGACATATTTTTACAGGATTTCTTATCACTTTTATGAAGTGTTGTTATATTACTAAGGTTTTTTTGAAATAAGTTATATTACTAAGTAATCATAGAAATAGAATCACAAGAGTCCTGTAAATGTGCATTTTTTGTGTTATTGACCCCATAATACCTTGCAAAAAATAGCTGTCACTAGTTACGAGCTTAGTTACTCTCACAGACAACTAATTTACTATTGTAGAAGTTGTGTAATTTTTTGGAACAAGATTATTGCAAATTGTACTTTCTTGTGTCTTATTTCTTTTGTATTATTGAGTAAACTTTTGCTTCTTTTTGACTTTTCTGTGTTGCTCTTATGGGTTTGCACTTAGTGCCAAAGTCATTAATATGTACTTCATGATGGCCCTAGTTGCGGAGCTCCACTGCCAACATTTAATTTAGGGAAGCTCAGCTATCCTGATGGCCCTAACTATGCTCCAACCCTGGCTGACCTGATCAATCACTTAAAGACGCTGAAGAATTTTTCAATAGGCTGAGCTGATTATCTTTTTTTTATATGCGAAAATAACCTAGCTACTTGGAAGCTACCTTTATATTTGTTGCTTCGTGTTGTTGTACTGTGTTTTATTCTCATGTATCATATTTGTTGTTACTCAACATTATAATTTCTCATGTATTTTTGTTTAGCTCTGACTTCATGGATTTAAGCTTTTAAAGAGTAAAGTATATTTATGCAACTACGGTAAATAGTTAACTAAAGTCAAGGCTGATATGATAAATAGGCTCATTCGGTCAGGAGAATTTTATTTGTAACTTTGTTGTCAGCCAAAAAAATATATGTAACTTTTTTATTTGTTTGTTATTTTTGGGCGTTTTTGTTTGTACTTTAGCTGGTAGAAAAGGAAAGCTATAAACAATTACTTATCCCTGCTTACTTGTTGCAGAATGGATGAGCTTGTTGGAACAGTCAGATGAATAGAAACAATTACTTTTTCATGGTAGTAGTTGTTGGATAAGGTGTCTCTTTCAGGGCTTTGTATTTTGTTCTTACCGTTTGCCCTTAACACAGGTAAAATGCAACTTCGGAATGCTGGTTCTTTAAGCAGATATCTGTAGAAGAGGTTAATCGGAATGCTGTCCCTTGGAGATTGTCCATATTATTATTTGTAGAAAGGAACATGACTGGATATCTATAGTATAGAGGATATACTGTTTTTTTTCTCAAGTTGTGCACTTGTGCTTCTGAGTTTAAAGCGGCATCATTAACACCTAGCCTCAATTAGAGGAGCATTGAGTGTTTGATACTAGTTTGAGGCCAAATGTTGGTTTGGTTCTCATGGCACCTTGTTTGTTACCCCACTTCTTAAAATTGAAACTAACTTGAGATATCGCACTTTGCTGTTCTAGATTCATCATTTCTTCATATTGTTTGTCCTTTCATCGGGCACATGGAAGATTCTTTCCTCTGGAGGTGTTCAGATCCTATTTTTCCGTGACGCCTTTATTTCATAAGGTTTTGGTATTGTCTATCAATAAATCATTTTGAATCAATTCTCCTTTTTGGTTCTCACATATTCAAAGTTATTATTGAATTAGATGTGATTTACGTTTCCAGTGTATATGTGTTTCATGTTACTCTATTTCTCGCTTCATCTATCAGACACCAACAATTACTTACTCCCTTCGTCCCAAAGTACAAGACACTCTAGAAATTCTATGACAGATTAACAAGAACGTAAAATGACCATATTTGCCCTTTTGTATTGCCCATATTTAGCAGTAATTGATTCTTACATGCACATGCACTTTCTAAATAGAGTAAGATGACTTATTTTCTAGGATAAATTTTGAATACTAGAATGACTTGTTTTAGGATGGAGGGAGTACATATCTTTGAACCTCTCTTCACGTTATACGTGGATGTCTTGTTCTTGGTAGATGTGGGAGTAGAATGTTGTTTTTTGCATATTGAAAAATGGCCTGGCAGTAGGGGCAGATTTTTGTTTTTGCAATAGTGCATTTTGTAATTCTTACCTCTCTTAAGCCTGAGTGCCTTTGATGAATCGACATATGTGAATGTGGAGAATGAATTTTTTGAAGGTGGGCACATTGTTGGATAATTTTTCATCATTTATACTTGGATTTTATTTTATTTTATTTGGCAGATAGCAAATTTTGTTGTGTAAAAACACATGTAAGCAGCAGCATCAGGAAGAATGGATTAGAGGACCTCATTATAAGTATAGGAGTCATTTTTGTGCAATATGAGAGCTTTATAAGATTTGAGACTTATTTATATAAAAGGTATAGGGATTTGAGTGATTGTGGTTTCTGTAACAAAATTTTACTTGTAACTTTGTTATCAGCCCAAAAATTTTGCATGTAACATTTCATTTTTGTTATTTTGGGTTTTCTGTGGTACTTTAGCAGCCAAAAGAAAACACAAACCCAGAAATTTTGCATGTAATTTTTTTTCCAGCCCATAAATTTTACCTGTATGTTTTTTATTTTTACCATATAGTTGATAAAAAAACACACAAACTAACAAGCAATTTGTGGACTCAATGTCAAGTACTTAGGCCGGCAACAGCAACAGCCCTATTAATAAGCTCCTAACCAAGCCCAAAAATGCTATCGGGTCGACGAACCACCATTACGCCCGAATATGGTAGTGTGCAACCCTTAACGGGTGTGGTGCATTACACTGCGGGCCTGATAACAACAAGCAAACAGAACGATTGTGCGGCTGCAGACGTTTGATGAATATCCCGATGGTGGTGAAGATGATTTTACGGATATGCTATTTTTCAGTCGACTGACATGGAGATACATCCAATACCAGAGGGGTTCACGGGGCAATGGCAAAGTGCTCGCCCATCCACAAGGTCACCGACGACGCCCGGTGGGCCGTCGAGGACCTCTTCGACCGACTATGCATCGTCGCCCACGCCGCCTTCGTCTACGCGGGCTTCCATCCCAGCAGCGCATCGGCAGCGAAGCTCTGGTCGCTCTCCCGCAGCTACTCCGTGCTGCCGCCGGCGGCGGCGCGCCACCAGGACGAGGCCGCCGTCGTGCTTCAGCTCTACCGACCGTGGGGACGGAACCGGAGAGGCCGAGCCCACATGGCGTTGCGAGCCTACGTGGTCACGGGCACGGCTAGCGGCGGCCGGTACATGGAGCGCCGCGAGCGGCTCGGCCGTGCTGCCCTCTAGGCCATCCTCTCCGGCGGCGCCATCGACGAGACGGCTCACGCGCTCAGGGTAAGGGGCGGGCCTAGGATTTTAAACATGGGTATTCAAAATTTTGAAGAGCAAATTTTTTTTGACATCCTAAATCCTAGTTTTTGGCATGTGTAATTGATTGTAGCATCAATTTAAAACTAATTGACTAAATGTATAATATGTATCAGTACTGCCAATTTTATCTAGCAAGTTTTTTCTCTTCTAACTTATGCAATTGACATTTTTACACCGATATACAAGTCCAAGAAGTATAATTAAATTTTGGAACCACGACAAACTTGAAAACGGAGGAAGAAGAGCAAATCACTAACTGATGCCCCTGTCATGCGCTGGTGCGCTCGCCGCTGGGCTGCTGCTGGCTACCGTGGAGGCGCGGAGCCCCTGCAGGCCCTGCGCATGCGCGCACACGCGCTGGCGCGCTCGGCCGCCGCCGCCTCCACGGCGCCTGTGCAGGATCTGCGCGCCCGCCGCCAGCCGCCAGCCGCCAGGGAGGCGTGGTGCCCGTGCAGGCCCCAACGCTGCTCGCGGCCGCCGCCGGCCACCGCGAAGGTGCCACGCTCCTGCAGGCCCCAGCCCTGCGTGCGGCCGCAGCCGGACACCGCAAAGGTGCCAAGCTACTGCAGGCCCCAGCCCTGCAGCGCTCGGCAACCGCCGGCTCCTTCTCTGCTTCGTGTTTGGAGTCTCAACGATGCGAGATGGGAGCTAGGGAATAGGGTTTGGAGTCAAGGAGTGGTTGGGAGCCGGCTCGGCTCTTTGGCAGACCCTGGTGTAAAAATGGGCCATTATGGGCCGTTGTGTAGGGGAGGGGAGGGGAGGGGAGACACTATAGTTTTTTGGGCCGGAAGAGAGAAGGAGACTGACATGCTTGTTATTGTGTAAATTTTTTGTTTTTTAATACATACACATGGTATATACTATATATGTAAGAAATTTTGCTCAAAATAATGGGTATTCAACTGAATACCCTTGAATTGAATTGGGCCCGCCCCTTAGGGCACTGGCAGGCTCTGCTGGGGAGGAGATGTGGAAGCTCCTCGCGAACCGGATCTGCCGAGGTCTGTTCCTCTACGCGTGAGAAGCGAATGGCGCGCCGGTGATGCCTGACTTCGCTCACTCCCCGGCGTCGTAAAGATGGCGATCTTAGAGAAGCTCGAGGTGGAAGGCCAAGTATGAGGCCATTGCTAGTTTCTGCCCATACACTAGTACAGAAAGGCTTACTAGTACCGGTTGGAAAATCTCCGTTGTCCCAGTTTCCCAACCGAGACCGCTAATCTGGACTAAAGGCCCGGGGCCTTTAGTCCCGGATCTGACGACAGGGACTAAAGAAGCCCTTTAGTCCCGATTGGTAAAGGCTCCTAGCCGCGGCGAGGCAGGGATCCCTTTGGTAACCGGGACTAAAGGTCTTTTTCCTTTCCGTTTATTTCTTTTTTGTTTCAGTTATATTTTTATATTCAAAATTATGTAATATTTTATAGTATTATTGTACCTTCTTATACGCGTGCTTGTTTGAGCTGTATATAAAATCTGCTGATATATACCTATACTCTGTGGCCCGCTATAGAATCTATTCTATAGCCAGTCCATCCGACCGTCGTGAATGTCTGATCCAACGAGGGCCTGTTACCATCCGGCTACTGTCGAGCCGAGCGGCGCCCACGATTAGGATTCAATCGAGCGAGCCGGCGGGTTACGACGAGCCGAGCACAGAAATCATTACGACAGTAATTACCATGGTGGCATTAGCGCAAGGGGACAGGAGGCATCGTCGAGCGTGGCACCCGTTACGGCATTGACGACATTAATCGACGAATGGGTGTTTTCAGGCCGGCGACTCCTTCCTCTTCCTGTGCCCTGTTGCCTCACGCTCCTCATACGCAGTCCAATATTACGTAACACCAACAGCCGCAGGGGAAACTAGCGCATGCTGCACAGCAGGTGACCCTGCTACGCCACCTGCAAAGGTGGTGCGATCTGGCCTGCCGACGGGGGAATCGACGGAGTTCCGATGTTCGGCTCCGCCGGCCACGCCAATGACGCACGGCACTGCGGCGAGTAATCATGATGTGTCGCCATGCCCAGGGCCGTTGCCTACTGTGAATCCCACGAGGTTGGGTGAGGTGCCTCCTCTGCAAGCCTGTCACCGGGGACCATGGCAACACCTGAAGCGGAGAGGACGTACACGCGCGTAAGTGTGCTGACCCTGAACTACTTTTCTGCTATATCTGATTGGTTACACTAATATTGAATATAATAAGCGTGACTGATATATCATATCTAGCTTGGGCTTGTTGTGAGTAGTACTAGGAAACGGGGATGCATGAAGGCAAAAATATGTGGTAAACTCGGTTTATTTCAGGCTGTTTTTATTGCATGATTAGATGGAAATAGCTTCTTAATTTGTGTTCCTTTTGTCAGGATCCCGTGCTGCCAGTTTCAGGCTTTTTTTACGTGATTAGATGGAAATAGCTTCTGAATTTGTGTTCCTTTTGTCAGGATCCCTGTTGCCAGTTTCAGGCTTTTTTTTACTTGATTAGATGGAAATAGCTTCTGAATTTGTGTTCCTTTTATCAGGATCCCTTGTTTCCAGAGACAATCGTGCCAAATGAGGAGTTCCGTTTTGACAGCATGGATGAAGCTATTTCCACACGGGCAAGGCAGGATTTGATGTGCGCCTAACCATGACTAGAAATACCGTAGTGGAGTTATCTGCTTGAGTTCTTTAGTGAGATGAAGGCCCAAAACGAATATTTCTACTATGAGGTGCAGGTGGACAACCAATGTGATAAAGAATGTGTTTTGGAGCCATGCTAGCCAGCGTGCAGAATATAGAGATTTTGGAGACGTCGTTACATTCTACACGACATACAAAACTAACATGTAGAGCATGCCTTTAGCTATGTTTGTTGGGTCAAACCATCAACTGCAAAACGTCGTGTTTGGGCAAGCACTGTTGCAGGATGAGCAAGCTAACACATTTGAGTGGTTGTTTGGGGCATTCCAAAACTGTATGTCCGGAAGTCGTGACCCAAGATGTATACTTACAGGTGAGAAATCGTTGAACATGAATTTCTTGAGTGCTACGTAAAGATAATTGTTTGGTAACGTTGTGACCTTTATTGTGGTACAGATCAGGATAGTGCAATGACGGCAGCGATCAAGAAGGTATTCAAGAAAACACAACACAAGTTGTATCGTTGGCACATGCTGAAGAATTATAGGTGGGAGCTGAAGAAATTGTACAAACTACATGACAGTTTGAAGATAAAGCTCCTCCCTGTAATCAATCACCCTTTAACACCTACAGAGTTTGAGGCTGCATGGAAGGAGCTGGTGGATGAGTATGGCTTACAGGAGGATGATACTATTAATGGCCTTTGGGATAGTAGGCACTTGTGGATTGCTGCTTACTTCAAACCCTCACTACGGGAGAAGCCTCATTTGCCGAGTGTCTGACACTCGGCAAAACAACATAAGCACTCGGCAAACCCTTTGCCGAGTGTTGCACTCGGCAAAGAGGAAACGGCAAAGAAAGAGTCAGCAAAGGCCTCTTTGCCGAGTGTTTTTTATCGGGCACTCCACAAAGACTTTGCCGAGTGCCTAATCCTGCTCTCTGCCAAAAAAATGGACGTGACGGCGGAAGAAACGGTGACGGACGTTTGCCGAGTGCCTGAGAGAAGCACTCGGCAAAGTGTATGCTCTTTGCCGAGTGCTGGTGTAGTGACACTCGGCAAAGCGTATGCTCTTTGCCGAGTGCTGGTGGAGTGATACTCAGTAAAGAGATTTATTTGCCGAGTGCCGCGTGAGAGGCACTCGGCAAAGGTATAAATTTTTTTTTGGAAATGTATGTTTTCTCTTCCTTCCCGGTTGGGAAGCCTCGTACAATAGTTTTACAAGTTTACAATAGCTACACAGATGCATCAAACAAGCCTCTTTGGCTTTCTCATGATAAATGCTATCAAAGTGGGTCCATGCTTCACCATCGGACGCATGTACCATCTTGTCAGGATTGTATCGTTTGCCATTTTTGTGACACAAGCCTCAGTCATGTATAACCGCTGGATCCTCGGTATGAACGGAAGGTGACGTAGGATTGTCACGGGGATGTCAAGCTGCCTCTTGCGGCCATCACCAGAGTCTACCTCCATGAACCTAGAGGATTTACACTTTGGACAGTACTTTGATTCTGCGTATTCTTTCCTAAACTCGACGCACCCCTTCGGACAAGCATGTATCTGGTCATACGGCATCTTGAGTGCACGAAGGAGTTTCAATGCCTCGTACATGCTCTTTGGCAGAATGTGATCCTTCGGAAGCAGGCTGCCAATAACTGTCAACATACCATCGAAGGCATCTCGACTCAAGCTATACTGCGACTTTAAAGCCATTATGCATCCAATGGCATCCAGTTGAGAAACCTTTGTCTGTCCGTAAAGGGGTTTCTGTGCCGGGGCAAACATGTCATAGAACACCTTTGCGGTTGCCTCTGGCTCCTCCTCCGTACGTCCTTCAGCGAACTGTGCCTCGTGATAGTCATTTAGCATGTCCGCTACCCCGGCATCGGCATCATAATCCTCCACGCGTGGTCTCACCACCTCCTCTCTCATACGACCGTCTTCACCATGGTAGACCCACCGGGTATAGCTTGCCGTAAATCCATTCCTCCAAAGATGTTCCCTCGTGACCTTCTTTGTTTGTCTCTTCCTGTTTACACAATTGCTGCATGGACAGACTATTTTACTCGCTCCTTTAGCAGCT
Source organism: Panicum hallii (assembly GCF_002211085.1). Lineage (NCBI taxonomy): Eukaryota > Viridiplantae > Streptophyta > Magnoliopsida > Poales > Poaceae > Panicum > Panicum hallii. The sequence goes on along the minus strand of NC_038050.1, from coordinate 37,575,158 downwards.
TCGCCAAACGCCCGTTCCAAGAAAGCATCAGTCTTGTCGATCCATTCATCGGTGACCTGACCCTGACCTAAGCGGCCACTGTACATCCACTCACGATCTTCCATCCTCTAAACATATACAGCCGAGAATAATATCAATTGCATATGATACAAGTTTTCATGAACAAAATAAAGTGACACTGTCGGTACATATGGACAGGGGTACCTCCTGCTAGTGTGTCCAGGCTAAGGGGCGCGAGGTTATCCGTAACCTCGCACCAAGCCTTTGGGTGACGGGGCATACGGCCCGGGCCTGGCTGCTGGGGTCACGGTCTCTGGACCTTACCCCGTGTTCTAGCAGGTCCGGCGCCTCCACGTGCCCACAAGGATAAGGTGCTCAGGAACGGCCACCACGGGCCCGAACCACTGCGGGGTGGTCCGGTGCCGCCACGTGTGGAAGTCGGACCCCCAGGGGGCCTGTGCACCTGGGCCGGCCTCGAGGGCCCGGACCTCCCTTCCCTCCGGGGAGGAGGTCCGGTGCTGCCACGTGCCCTTGTGGACGTGGCTGCTAAGCCAGCTCTGCCACGTGTCCGGTGGCAGCCAGCCTTCTACAGGACGTCAGCCTAACTACCGCATTAAATGCGGGTAGGTGGGGTGTGCGTGCTCGGGTCAGGGCGTGGGCTGTCCACTGACACGTCGGGCAGGTATGCTAACACCACGGTAAGCCCACCTGTTACCAAGGCGGCGCGTCGCATCACCGTGCTGCGGGCGCGAGCAGGCGGTGTATAGTCACATCACAGCGCCGGGCACGTGAGCAAAGGGTAATTATGATCTGCTGCAGGAGGGCTGCGGCGTGCGCTGCTACAGAGTGCGCGGAGGCTACAACATGGCAGGTCAACATTACCCCTTCGCCTGTCAGCGGGAATTGACCCAACAGTGACAGCACGACTTCCACTGTGCATGTCACTGACAGCAAGCACTGTGCCGGTGAAATGGTACATGACCATACTCTGGTAGAAGATATACACATCAGCTTCCCGATTGAGGACTACAGGTAGGAGCTGGAGAGGAAGATTTCCGAATATGTGGCATAAAGGCTCCGATGTGTATTGTGGCAGAACCGCCTGAATTACACCGGCTCAAATATGCAAGTCCTCTCTCAAGGGCTCCATCGTACTTCAAACGGTGTAACCCATTGGTCTGTCGGGTCTCCGCCCGATACAACCACGGTTCAACAGGATCGAAGCAGGTTTACCTCGCACAAAGGCGAGTTTACAATCACAGTACAGCTCATTAACTTTTAATTTACAGATAAGCAAATATTATTACAAACCTTGTTCAAACTGCGAATAAAACTTATACAAACCGTGTTTGAACTGACAAGCTGAATAGCTTGTCCAAACTCACAGTGGAAAGAAAAGAATACGTGACTGCACACGTCGTGAAGGTGGACACCACGCTCAGCCCAAAGCCTGGTGTCACTCAGGAGGGTCACTGCCAGCCTGGGACGGATCCCACTCCACGGACCAGCCAAAAGGAACAGACGTTGGCCATGCAGGGTTGTCCATGGGATTCTCGAAAGTTAAACCTGAAACAGATACTAGCAAGGCTGAGCATTCTAATACTCAGCAAGGCTTTCCCGAGTTTGGGTATACTTTAGCCTGTAACTAGACTCACGAAGGCATTGTCAAGGTTTGGGGTTTATTTTCAGCTGAAAAGCAACAAAGAGTATGAACTACTTTCAACTTTTAGTTTCCATATTCTAGTTGTTTATCCATTCTAAGTTAGCACCTACACCAAGCAAGCAAGGTAAAGATTATCATTCATCCGGATTATTCCATCAATAGTTACACTTCTTACTCTATGTGGCAAAAGGGAAAAGCAGTCTCAATCTCCGCGAGAAACGGATGATTCTGAATCGGATTTCAACCTTGCAAGGTAAACCTAACACACACGCTTGGAACATCCAAAGATCATCCCAAAGCAACCGTTTGCCTCTCATTCTGGGTCGTGGATCAGGGCCACCACAATTGACTGTAGGACCGTACGCACACCAATTGTGCAGGGCATACGTCTGTAGCGCGACTACATGATCCCGTATTCCTGTCTGCCTTGCAGAACGTACTCCCGCACGTCGGTGCGTGAGAAAAACCAAATTACGAGTGGTGGGAGGTATGTCCACTTGCCGGGCCGATTGGTTACTAGATTTACCGCTTACCATATTTCGCGGCATGTGGCTAGTACTTTCAAACGCTTAGCCACCACTACCACACACTGCGACCTTATCAACCTTTAACAACACAGACAGGGCAAACTTCCAGGTCATGTCATTGCACATGACCCCGTCCATGATCCTTATAGTGATTGCGAAAAGGTAAACATTCAATTCATATATCACGCGAGTGACAGGAAATCACCCGACTTCTACCGGTCCTATTAGCAGAGCATCTAGCCGATATGGACTCAGGTGCAATACATTGGTTCCTAGGATCAATGCATCTAGGGTTCCATTTCAACTCTTAGACTTAATGCAAGATTTAATATATAAGTAACGAATTGTAGTAAAATTTAAATACTGGGTTATGCACCAGGACTTGCCTTCTGGAGTGGGGTTGGGGGCAGGAGTGTCAGAGGCTTCCAAACTTTGGTTCGGGGCTTCAATTAGTTCCTCGACAATTTGTGTTGAGTTTTCAGAAAACCCTTGGTCTTGCCCTAAGACCAACTCGTAATCTGCGTCATCGAGCGTCATTGATTCTATATGATATGCAATAAATTAAACAAGATGAGATTTGAATTTAAGATCTTATGTCACAACAAAGTTGCAATTCAACCAAGTCGACATACATGAATTCATGAAACAAAGGGGTTTAGACTTGAATTACTATTTATAATGGAGTCATGATCATAGTATTGGATTTATTGCAAACAGGAACCAGGACATTTGCATTTGAATTTAAATTCCAAGTTTAAATTCAAAACTTAGGTAAATAGGATCATAAAGTTTTGAAAGTTTATTTACATACTAATTATCAACACCTTAGGTTATGATAAAAAGATTTAATTAACTAAGCCCAGGGAACATGCTTAACTAATTTTAAATTACTTCAAATTTGAATTGCCCAAACTCAAAAGAACTTAAATTACAAAACAAAGTTAAGTTTAAAACTTAACACAAGTTCACATAGGACTCATAGCAATTACATACCAAAAATTATAAGAAACAAAGTTAAGGTGTAGAAGTTATACACAAAAATACCTCTCAACTTTAGATTTAAAATAGACAAAAAGTATTTAGTTTCATACTAAACTTCATTAACAAAAGTTGTAGGGCTTGAAATCTAGTTTCCAAGAAAACTAGTTTTGCAATTTTTGGATTTTTCTACAATTTATACTGAGTTAAACATGTTTCAGCCATTTGAAAGAAATCTAACTATAGCTATTTGCAGAAACCCCCCACCCCCCGGGACTTCTTTCTCCTTTAAACATCCACCCCTCCCTCTCTGCTCTCTTCTTACAGGTGGGGCCTCCTCTGCTTCTTCTCCCCCCTTGCCCACGGCCATGGCCGAGACGTCAGGGCGGCGGCGCCGCTAGCCTTGCCGGCGGTGAGGCCTCCCGGCTCCCAGCCCTGGGTCTACGGCCTGCCTGGCGACCCAAAGCAACTCCCTGCTCTCCTATTCCCCCTCCCACCGCAGCCCAACGACGCAGGATCCGGCCGTCCGCAGCTGCAGCCGCTCGGCCACGACGGCGACCACGTTCCGGTGACCCCAGCGCCTCCCAGACGTTGGGATCAGCACAAGGAGCACCCACACCCCCTCAGGAACACTCTCAAGCAAGAGGCTACGCCCCGTAGCGGCCGGACCCAAGGTCCCCACAGCGGCGCCATGGTGCTGCGGCGCACGGCGTCGCAAGCCGCGTTCCTGCCCAAACTACAGCGCTCCAAACCAACCCACGGGTTCAGGAGCACCACAAGCCCACAAACCACTGGGAACATTGCACATCCAGGGCTAAACTCGCTCCTAAGGCAGGGCTCACCAGAGGGGATCGATGGCGGTGCTCAAAACCGAGCCACTGGTTGAAATCCAGCGAGGATAGGTGCTAGTTTGGCTTGAGAAGTGGAGGAATGGTTTGGGGAATAGCTTCACACGGCTCTGGGCAAAAGAACTTGAAGGGGAAAGGAAGGACGGCGACGGAAGCTTGTCGGAATTGCATGGCGGTCGCTCGGGAGTGTCTGCCCGACATGGAGGAGCGAGGGCCAGCCAGCGAGGGTAATGCAGCGGTGGGAGGAGGGACCGGGCGACGCGTGGAGAGGGAGAGCAGGAGGTGGAGGGCGGCGCCCTGCACCGCGGCGGTCGAGGGGAGGTGCACCGATGGCAGAAGGAAGTAGCGCAGGGGAGCAGAGGGCAGAAGGGGCTCAGAGGAAGAAGATGAGAGGGGAAAACGTCCAAGGACTCATGTGTAAAATGAAAAAGATCCAAGGACTTCTCTGTAAAGTGAAATTCCCCGTTGATCTAAAGCTCAAATGAAAAAGTGCCCAAAATCAAAGTTGTAGAGTTTTTCAAGATCTACAAAAATGATTTAGGGCTCAAGTTTAAAAGCTCAAAGTTTGCAGCTTTACAAGATAGGTTTTGGATAAAGGTGAAATTTGCATTACATTGGTCCTTACCAAAGTGAATTTGATCAAATTTTAAACACATTTGCAAAAGTTCATGGAAGGTCATGATGACTTGTACTCTTACATATAGCTCTCAAGTAAACATAAAAGTTACTTTTACACATCAATTATTTTACATAAAAGCCCTATAGTTTTTGTTTTAATTACACATAGGTCCCTATCTTTACATCACAAACCCATTTTCTTAAGATTTAACCTCCCTTTTACACTTTCCTTCCTATAAAGATACAAATTTAGCACTTGGTATTATTTTTCTCCTAGGTTCTAGTGCTACCTTCCATTTCACCCAAATAACACTTAAGAGCCTATATTTTATAGAAATTGCAGATATACCCCTAGCCTTTTTGTACTACCCACATATACCATAATAAGCATACATATATCATACCGAAACCTAGTGTCCATGTTTTCCAATTACCTGAATGTCACAGCCTTCCCCCCTAAAAAGAATCTCGTCCTGAGATTCTGGAGCAGAGGAATTTGGATGATTAATTTCGGAAGTTGGCTTGGAAGAAATCCGTGAATTTATGCTGAAGATAAGATTCGGTTTCCCAGGTTGCTTCTTCTTCAGTATGATGATTCCATTGAATTTTGAATATTCTAATGGTTTCTCTCCTAGTGCTTCTTTCTTTGGTGTCTAACACTTTGAGTGGATGTTCTGTATAGGTCAAATCAGGTTCGATTTCGATGGCTTGGGAATCGATGATTTCGGTAGGAAGCTTAACACACTTCCTGAGTTGGGACACATGGAAGATATTATGGATGGCCGCTAACTGAGAAGAAAGTTGAAGATGATAAGCTACGGGTCCACAGATTTCAAGGATTTCAAAGGGTCCGATGTATCGAGGAGCAAGTTTCCCTTTTATGCTGAACCTTTGAATACCTCGGGTAGGAGATACTCGAAGATATACGAAGTCTCCGACTTGAAACTGTAATGGTCTTCTTCGTATATCAGCGTAGCTTTTCTGTCAAGATTGGGCTGCCTTCAGATTCGTCTGTATAATCCTTTCTCTTCTGCCTCATTGACAAGGTCTGGTCCAAAGACTTTACGCTCGCCGGTTTGTGACCAACTCAAAGGAGTTCTGCAATGGCGACCGTAAAACGCTTCAAATGGGGCCATCTTGAGACTGGTCTGATAGCTGTTATTGTATGAGAATTCTTCCAGTGGTAGGCATTTATCCCAATGTTTATCATATTGGAGGGCACAGGCTCTGAGCATATCCTCCAAGATCTGATTTACTCTTTCAGTCTGTCCATCTCTTTGAGGGTGATACGCGGAGCTTCGAATTAACTTAGGGCGTGTTTGGCATGACTCTGGAGTCCAACTCCAAAGGGGAGCAGGCCAGAGCCAGCCAAACGTCCCAACTTCGGAGCAAAATGCTCCCGGAGCCGATAGTGCATTTTGGATCGGAGCAACGGAGCACGTGGTTTCCAGCTCCAAATGCTCCTCTTACGAACGTCGTCGTGGAGTTCTAGTGAATTTACCCGCCACTGCCACTCGTTACAAAGAAAATGTTTCGTTTCTGGTTCTTTTCTTCTCTCCCGAACTCGTCTCTCCCGTCTCTCCCGCTCCCCACAGCTCCCCACCGCCCCTTCTTCTGCCCTAACCGCCGCCGCCCGGGAGGGCATCCGCCGCCGCCCCTCCTCCGGGCCCCCGCCGGCCTCCGGCCCCCGCCGCGTCTCCCCCCGCCGCATCTCCCCCCGCCGCCGCATCCCCCCCCCCGCCGCATCTCCCCGCCCCCGCCGCATCGGCCCCCGGCGCCTCCGCCCGCCGCCGCATCCGCCCCCGCCGCGTCTCCCCCCGCCGCATCTCCCCCCCGCCGCATCGGCCCCGCCCGCCGCATCGCCCCCGCCGCGTGCCCCCCCCGCCGCATCTCCCCCCGCCGCATCGGCCATCGGCGCATCCGCCCGCCGCCGCATCGCCCCCGCCGCATCCGCCCCGCCGCATCTCCCCGCCCGCCGCCGCATCCGCCCCCGCCGCATCGCCCCCCGCCGCGTCTCCCCCCGCCGTATCTCCCTCCGCCGGCAAGGTTAGTGCAATTGCAAACGTATTCTGTGGTTCCCTTGTCTTATTTCAGATTGCAAGAGCAAACTTTTGCTTATATATAGCTTGGCATGATTTGTGTATTTTGTCACATGCATTCCCTTTGTTTTTCCTGGTAGAACGAATGGGAATCCTTCATTCTTTGAATGAAAAGTGTTTATTAGCCTAAAAATCTGGATGTATGACACTAATAACATGCATTGGTTACATTAGCAGTAGGCATTACTCTGTTTTGATGTGCTCCTTTCATGCATTTTGTAACTAAGCAGTGTGCATTTGAACAAGTCATATTATTTTATCTGCAACATGTAGTATAGATCTTATGAAGCCAACAACTATACCACCACTACTATTTTCTGATGCATGGAACCTATGTACTCGATCGCCATCAGAAATTAGATGCATACAATAGAGAATAACAACCACATTAGCACATCGCAGCATTGCATGAAATGTGCAACGACAGCAGCAGGATTGCAATGTGCAGGCCCTCAAGGGTCAAAATGGCATGTGGCAGCATAAAGTAGTGGTGCTAGCAACCAATAAAACCCAGGTTAGCAGACAGCAGGGTTTAGTTTGACACCTTTTGTTTTAGTCAGAGCCCCTGACTAGATTAGTTAGATGATGATTACATCCTAATCAAGACAAAGCCTACAGTCTTTTTTTGAAGGGAGGAAATCAGTTCAGTTTAAATATGTTGCTAGTATGGTCATAGAAGAGTACAAGATGTCATCCCAAAGATTCTCATAATTGCCCACTAAACCCAAAGCTTTGGATCCTGCAACTTTTATCTCTCTACCAGCTGCCTAAATGAAATGTTGCTGGGGGTGTGCATGCCTACTCCTATGCCTAGTCACTAGTGGATGAGTGAGTGCTCTTGTCCTTCACTGCACAAACATTCCCCTGCCTGCCTAGAAAGAAAAGTTATAATTGCCAAGTCTTTCTTTAACAGCACAAAGCTTCAGTTGCATCTTTTGGTGGTGAATATTATAAAGTGCTGCCTAAGCAATGCAAGTGCACACAGAATGATCTTTAGGGTACTACACACAGAATGATCTTTAGGGTACCTAAGCAAGCAATGCAAGTGCACACAGCATATATGCATCCTTAGCTTTCTCTGAATTTATTTTGTTCTCCATTTTTTTTAATATTGCTGAGAGGTGTCAGCAACATGTTATTGGGGATGTTTTAGAGGATAGAAATTGATGATTTCTAAGTTGTTTTAGATGGTTGAAATTGATTGGAATGCTGTGAACACTCGGGAACTTTGCAAATTGTTTGCTGAACAAGTTCGTAGAGGGAATCGTCCCAACACGTATTTGAATTCGGTTGGGTATGCTTAAGTTGAGAAAGGGATGAAAGATAGACTCGGTATTGAGGTGAGCAAGCTGCAAATTAAAAACAAATGGGACAAGCTGAAATAAGATTTCAAGGCATGGAAAAAATTGTTGTTGAGGCAAACAGGAACAGGTTGGTGTCCTATAAAGGGCACCATCGTTATGGATGACGAATGGTGGAAGAAAGCTAGAGCGGTAAGTGTTGAGCTGTTGCTTACATGTTGCATCTTTGTGTTCATTTCAGGTTGTATTTATGTGGTTTTTGCATCTTTCAGGACATTCCAGGTTCTGGAAAATTCAGGAAACAAGGACTCCAAAATGAAGAGGAACTACAATGTGTTTTGGTAGCATCATTAGTATTGGTACAGATCATTGGTCTCCGCATATGGCGAGTGCTGAGGAAGGACAAAATGGCACCAATGAAGAAGACACAGCAGAGGATGCAGCTGATATTGGGCAAAATAGCACCAATGAAGGGGACACGCAAGAGGATCCATCTCCTGTCAATGAAAATGGCAAAAGAGCACCAAGGTTTATCCAAGAAAAAGGCAAGAAGCCGAAAACAGTGACTGCATTACTCATTCAAGAGGCAGTGACATCCATGGCTACTTCAGCTAGCTCTTATGCTTCCAAGAAAGAAGGAAAATATTCTATTGATGAAGTGATGGGACACGTTCTTGCTTTCGTGCCGATTATGAGACCAATGAATATTTCATTGCATCTGAATTATTTGTGAAAAAGGAAAGAGAGAAATGTTCATGACGTTTCCTTCTAATGAGTTTAGGTTCAGCTGGCTTACTAGGAAGTATATGGGCAAGTATGGAAAGTAGAGATTGTGGGGCTGCTATGTTTTTTCCCTGTTTCATGGTTTGACTTGTGTCATGTGGTTTTTCAGATTGTTAAACATGTTTCATTTTTTTTTAGATTGTTAAACATGTATCCTGTATCATGTATCATGATCTTTTCCCAGATTGTTGCCTATGTGTTCCCTTATCCATTAATTCAGCTTGTGTCACTTAATAATTTCTTATATTTTCAGATGTCAGAAAGTGAGAGTGACAGTTCTAGTGATGATGGTGACCAGTTTCTTGACATTATCACCAAAGGTGCTAAACTTGCTGAGATCTATTGTGATTTGTATTTGCACAAGGCTCCACCAAGAGTATCAATTCAAACTGGAATTGGATGGTTACAAGAGACCCTGAGTACACCAGGAGAGTGTCACAAAATGCTTCGGATGAACACAGAAATATTCATTGATCTTCATGATGTATTGGTTGAGAGGTACGGGCTACAACCATCCAAACATATGAATACTTATGAGATACTTGCAATTTTCCTCTTCATTTGTTCCGGTTGTGAGTCCAATTGGAGGTGCCAAAACAAGTTCAAACACTCAGGTGAAACTATTAGTAGAAAATTCCATGAGGTGCTAGATTGTCTGGTGGCGATGGCTGAACAGTACTTGAGACCAACCAATCCAAATTTTCCCACCGTCCACAAGAGGATTCGGAATGATAAAAGAGCATATCCACACTTCAAGGATTGCATTGGTGCACTTGATGGCACTCATATTCGTGTCTCTGTTTCACCAGATGAACAAGTCAGGTACATTGGAAAGACGGGCATTCCAACTCAAAATGTGCTTGCTGTTTGTGATTTTGATATGCGTTTCACCTATGTGGCTGCTGGTCAACCGGGGTCTTACCATGACACAAGTGTATTGTACCATGCATTTGAGGTAGATGAAGATCACTTCCCACATCCTCCAGAAGGGAAGTACTATGTTGTAGATGCGGGCTATCCTAACCGCCCGGGATACTTGGCTCCATACAAAGGTGAAAGATATCATTTGCCCGAGTGGCATAGAGGTATGGAACCTAATAGTCCAAAAGAGAAGTTCAATCGGGTGCACTCATCTGTTCGTAACATTATTGAGCGGACATTTGGACTATGGAAGATGAAATGGCAAATATTGTACAAAATGCCTAAATATACCATGCACACACAAAAAAAGATTGTTGCTGCCACTATGGTCCTCCACAATTTCATTCGTGAGCACTCAAGTGGTGATGTGGATTTTGCTAACTTTGATCGAGATCCTAACTTCGTGCCTACAATCCCTGATAGGTACAACAAGTATGCAGTGTCACCACATGCCTCTGATGATTCAACAACTGAAGCAAGCTTTCTTACCATGGATGGATTTCGTGATAGAATAGCGACATCTCTTTCTCTAGCTTGGAATTAGAATCTAATGTTAGTTAGAAGGTTAGATGAAACAATGGCCTTGTAATATTTTAGTAATTGTGATCAGTACAATGACTCATTTCTCAGTATCGTGGGCGAATATTTCAATTTCCTTTGATGAATTAACGGCAAAAACAATTACATATGCTTCATCATGCTCAACAAACATACATTCAATAAACAGGGGTAAGAATGTCTTTCCACACTCAAAAACCTCTTTTCTGGAGCTGTGGACACCAATCTTGCCAAACACCACAAAAACTCCAGAGCAGAGTTGCTCCACCCTGGAGTTCTGGAGCAGAGCAGCTCTGGGACAGAGCAGAGCCCTGCCAAACACGCCCTTAGTTCCAAGAGCATCTTGGAGTTGCTCCTAGAACCGAGCAATGAATTGTGCTCCACGATCGGAAATTATCGTCTTAGGTATCCCATGAAGACGAACAATTTTCTCTAGGTCTATCTCGGCATATTTTTTGGCAATATACGTAGTATGCACGGGAAGGAAATGTGCAGTTTTGGTTAATCGATCCACGATTACCCAAATAGAGTCATGTCTCAGAGAAGTATTAGGCAGACCAACAATAAAATCCATACGATATCCTCCCACTTCCAAGAGGGAATGGTAGAGGTTGAAGGATACCAGCAGCCTTCAGATGACTGGCTTTGACTCTTTGGCAAATATCACATTCTGAGACATACTTGGCGATTTCTTGTCTCATACGGGTCCACCAAAAGTTTTGTTTCAGATCCTGGTACATCTTCGTACTGCCCGGGTGCATAGAGAATCCGGACAGGTGGGCCTCGTCCATTATTTGCTTACGGAGCTTATGGTCCTTGGGTACAACAATACGTTTATTGAACCATAAAACTCCTTCTGGATCTACTCGGAAGCATTTATACTTCCCTTCTCCTTATGTTATCTTCTGTTTAATGATCCTAACTCCTTTATTGCGCTGTTGTGCTAGAATAATGCTATCCTTAAGTGTGGCTTCAACCGAAAGATGGTTTAAGTCACCTTGAGGAATTATTTCTAGGTTGAGCTTCCTCATTTCCCAGCAAAGAATCTCGTTGAAAGCTTCAACAGATAGACAAGAACAATGGGCCTTGCGACTGAGTGCATCCGCAACGACATTGGCCTTGCCTAGATGATAATGTACTTCCTAGTCAGAATCTTTGATAAGTTCTAGCCAGCGCCTTTGTCTCATATTCAGATCTGCTTGTGTGAAGATATACTTGAGGCTTTTGTGGTCAGTGTAGATATGACACTTCGTACCCATTAGATGGTGTCTCCAGATCTTTAGGGCATGAATGACAGCTGCTAATTCGAGATCATGAGTAGGATAGTTTTGTTCATGAACTCTGAGTGCCCGTGATGCATATGCAATTACTCGGTGGTCTTGCATGAGCACACAACCAAGTCCAGTTCCCGTCATTATCGGTGTCCCTTCCGGATGTTCGGAGAGTGTGGTGAGGTTCACCCTTCCCTGGCGGACCTGGACCACCTGTTTCTTGCCCTTACCCTTGCTGGTCAGACTGGATGTTTGCCCTTGGAAATATTTCCTAGGTTGAGGGCAATCCTTGATGAAATGGGACGGGCTTCCGCAATTGAAACATCGATAGTTGCTGTTCCCTTGGTTAGCTGGCGGAAAGCTCGGCCGCGGACCTTGTTGTGGTTGCTATTGAATTTGTGGCGTCGGTGGTCGGTTGAATCGTGCCGGTTGGGGTGGTCTGGCTACCCATCTGCCAGGCAAATTGCCTCAAGGTGAAGCTCGAGGGGCGTTACTCGGGACCAACCGATACCTTGATGGTTGCGTTGTCGCAGGCCCTGTAGGTGTCTTCCGTTTCTTTTCGGCTCTATGGGTGGAGATACAATCTTCTTGAGTAATGGCCATGTTGACCAACTCATTAAAATTATCGGCCCGTACCAAATTCAATCATTCTTTAAGTTTGGTATTCAGGCCTCGGCGAAAACGATCTCTTTTGCGGGCATCACTGTCCGCATGGTATCCCGCGTATTGGCACAAGTGGTTGAAGACTTGTGCATATTGCATAACGGTGCGGGTTCCCTGAGTCAGGTTCAAAAATTCATTGAGCTTGCACTCAATGAGTCCCTCAGGTATATGATACGCTCGGAAGGCGGTCCGGAACTCATCCCAGGTGACAACATGATCAGCAGGCTGCATGGCGCAAAAATGATCCCACCATAGGCGAGCTGTGCCACGGAGCTGCTGGGCTGCAAAAAGTGTCTTGTTTTCGTCTGAACATGAAGCAGATAATAAGGCAAACTTGGACTCGATGGTTCGAAGCCAAGCGTCTACATCCAGAGGCTCGTCTGCCTTATGGAATAAGGGAGGCTGGGTACTGAGGAAGTCTTGGTAACTGGCCGACAGGGGTTCATCTCGGCCTCGGGGTTGCTGGTGGAAGTGGCCCATCTGAGCTTGTAAAAGTTGGTTGAGAAGTTCTGTTTGTCGGGCCATGACCTCGGCCAAATTTGGAGGTGGCGGTGGCGGTTGCTGAGAACCACTGGCCTGATCTGCCCGGAATCCTTCCGAGGTTCTGCGAGTAGCTCCAACCATCTAAAACAAGGAGATATCCATTATCAACCGTATTCTTATTCCAATTTCAGATGATATATAATTACCAAGCAGAATGTAATTCTTATGCTCCATTCAATCAACTTATTCCGATGCAGGAAGATAAAGTAGGAGGGTAAAACACAGGGTTTGGATTACTATATAAACACTGGTGATCCTTACATCTTACATCAACACACCTAAATCATTACAGGCATTACCTAATACACATGCCACATATACAACAAGTGGCTCTAGATCTAGGTAAACTACACATTACCTATGTCACACTTTTCTACACTAATTACAGCTAGACTGTCACCCACCCAACCTAAAAGTCATCAAAGTTACCCACTGATGACTGACTGCTAGAAGAAGAATGATGGGGACTGATAACAGGATCTCCGTGCTCAGAATCGATCTCGGAGACTCCTTCGATTTCTTCAGGATCTGCCTCTTCTTCGCCTTCGGGTGCCGGTACCACAGGAGGCACAGGCTGCTGTTGAAGTTCATTTATTTGCGCATGGGCATCATCAACTTCAAGAATGAGATCTGGATCTGCTCTTGTAAAAATTCAATGATCTGTTGCGTTGGGTGATTATCGCATCACTCTCATTGATGTGGTCCTCCCGGTGATAAACAGTCTCATTCCGGGCGGCAATGATCCCATCTTTCTCGATTACCAATGCTCAAAGTTGGTCAACTTGGGTGATGAAGCGTCCCCCCATTAGGGAAGACTTAAAAGTGATGCTTTATCAGTCCCAGGAGGCTGATAACACTTTTATTACATCAGATGGTACATCACCGTACAACTCTACGGTAATGGGCAGTGAAGCGCCACAATCGGAGGATTACAACTAAAACCCACACTACTACACTAGCCACGAATAGAGGGTCATCAGAGTCTTGTGCCATGCGGAACTCCAGCGGTGGACCTAACCACAAGCAAGACTGGGTGCAGGACGAAACCCTACTCGACGTCTTCGGGGAGGTAGTCTGGACCCTCTGCTGTAAGAAGTAAGAGTGGGGTGAGTACAAACGTACTCAGCAAGTCCAATCACACCCACGGGGGGGGGGGGGAGGGGGGGTTATAACAGAAATCAATGCACAGGACAGTCCAAGGACAAGGTTAGGGTTCATTTGCGGAAAACTCGGTTATATGCAAAGGTTCGTTTAAAAACATTTTTCGAAACAAGTTTTTAAGTACCAAGGGGCACATGGTGTTGATCCACATAGGATCCAAGTTTTAAGCTGCTACCGGACTCCCCGTCCGCCATAGCACACGGCACAACTGCCGGACACTTTCCAAACAACCCACACCAGTCCAACCATTCCCAGAGAGAAACACTAGTTATGTGACCACACCATAACTTGCCCAATACCGTGGGCACGGCTATTCGAATAGATTTTAACTCTGCAGAGGTGTGCAACTTTACCCACAGGTGGGGTACCACAGCACGATCACCTTAGTGTCCGTGCAGATCCCAACAAAGCCATTACCCACCTTAGCTAGACCTGACTAGCCACCACGGGATCCATCAAGGGGTCATTCGACCTATCTCCGAGGTTTAACCGGGGCATAAGTCACACCGGGCTTATCCCTTCTCCTTGATCACCCGTTGCTCCCAGCTCTCCTAATGGCTATCAGACTAACTAGTGGGGTTTATGCTAAGCCGTTGCCCATACAACGGTCAAGTGGTTTGCACGACAGGAAGCTAGGTGAGACGACACATCAACTCGGTCCTTAGGGGTGACGAGATGGATATCTCCCTTCCTTGCTCAACCACACAGGTACGAGCACACCAACGGCAATTCGCACAGAAATGCCATCCATCCCATCTAACTCATCTTTCAAAACCACATTTTACCTCTTTCCACACACACACATTTTTTATTTATAAAACAGGTGTTCAAGGAATAGTCATCACAAAACAAGGGGTGGTTATCACAAAACAAGGGTGGCTATCCTACCATGTTTTCTCAAGCAAAACCATGCATTTTTATAAAACAGGCCAATGGGTTGTGTTCATAAAAACTAGGATAGAAACATGGATCAAAGGGCGGGGTTGAACTTGCCATCATCAAATCCTTGCGGGAGGTCCTGATCGAAGCACTGTCCCTCGGGTTTGGGGTCGCAGAACTGGTCCTCGTTCGCTTGATCACAGTCAGAACCTTCCTCGTTCACTCCGTGTCCTACGACGCAAACAGCAGGCACACAATCAAGCGAAAGAACTATAAGCTTTTATCGTTGAGCTTGAATCGGAAATAATTTAGTTATGGAGATAGGGGTAATATTTTTAGGTGGTTTCTTAATGACATGGTTAGAACTATACTAGAAAAGGGTGGTAAAGTTTCGGGTCGATCGGAGATCGTTTGGTCCATAAAATGATAAGTTAACGGGGTATTAGGGTTAAACAAGGGTCCGAGGGCCTATTTGTAAATAGATATGGTGTGGAAAGGACTTGGTCATAAATTCCAGAAATGTGTGGGACACGTTAGAAAGAGGTAGGGGTTATTTGATATTAAGTTTACATGGTGGGGGCTAGTTCCTTGAATAAATAAAGGTGGAGGGGCTTTTATGCAAGGTGACGCATAGGGGGGGGGGTTATAGGAAATAGAGGGAGGGGGGGCTCTTTGGGCAAAATGCCCTTCTCCTTCCTCTTCCCCACGCAGAACAGAGGAGAGGGGGGGGTAGTGCTCGGCGCCGATTCTCGGCGTCCGGGGCGAGGCGGCGACCGGGGTTAGGGGCATCAGAGGGGGGAAGGCGAGGGGATCCCATCCCCTTCCTCACCTCGAGCTAGGGTGGAGCGTGGAGGGTGGGCCACGGCGGGCAGCGGGCGGCGGCGGCGCTGCGGGCTCGGGGGGAGGCCGTGCGGTGGTGGATGCGGGTGCCGAGCTCGGAGGCGGGGTGGGGGTCTCTTTATAGGCGACCTGCGGCGGTGGGGCGGCGGTGGCCGGTGAGGAGGCCGGCGAGCGGTGCGGGGCGCCTTAATGGCGTCTGTGTTGTGGAGTGGCAGCGCGGACGGCGAAGCCGGAGCGACGTGATGGCTCGGCACGCGTGCGGGCACGTGGGGCGGGCACTGTGCGGCGCGAGCGGCGAGGGCGGGGCGCTAGCGGTAGGGCCACGGCGAGCGCGCGCAGGGGGGGCCGGGGCGGTGCGCGCCGCGGCGTGCGCACGTGGGAGCAGCGACTAGGCTGGGCGCCAGCGGCGGGCGGCACGGCGGGTGGCGCAGCACGCGGTGCACGCGGGGCATGGCAAGCGGTGCGGCCGTGTGATGTTCGGGAGCAAAGGAAGGAGAGAGGAGAAAGGGGAGAAGGGAGGAGGAGGGAAAAGGAAGGAAAAAGAAAAGGGAGGGAAGGAAAAGGAAAAGAAAAAGGGGAGGAAAAGAAAAGAGAAGGAGAAAGAAAGGAAATTGGGGAAAAGAAAAAGGGAAAGGGAAAGAGAGAAAGGAGGGAAAAAGGGTGACGCGCGCTGGCGATATTCACGGCGGCGACCGCGGTTGGTCGGCCACGCGCGCGCGACGTTCACACGCTGCGCGAGGAGAAGAAAAAGGGGGCGTGACAGTGGTCGGATTCGGGTGTCGGTTCGGCGGCGAATCCGGGAGAGGATTAGGGTTTAGGGTTGAACAAAAATATCTTAGCGCGTAATTTGACTTGGTAATTTTCAGGGCGTCACAGGTGATTTGTCTATCAGCTTCCCTATAGATACTTCGTGCAGCATTGACCAATTGGCCCATCTCACAACGCAGTAGCAGTTGATAATGATACTTCACATTCATAAACCGCATCATACCCCGAAGTGATTCTTCCGGTGGACCTTCCAGTCTATGACTCTCAGGGACTACCCTGAGATTCCATTCTGGCTCATTAGGATCTGTCGTAGCAAATAAACCAATGGGCTGTCCTGCTTCTCTTGGATGTTGATTACAGAAAAGATAAATATTCTCCAGGGCTGCTCCTTCAATAGTGTCCACTATACGATAGCCCATCACAATAACTTCAATGGGCTGCCATTGGGAACGAAAAGGATGTTGAGGAATAGTCATTCTGACTCGAGCTCGATGAACGCCTTCTTCCTGATATTCTACTGCATCATATTGTGGAGGCTCCGTATAATCGAAGGACCTTAAGGATTCCCAAAGTAAACAAGGAAAACCCTCCCAGTGCAAGGCATTTCTGTGGAGATGCCCTGCCGGATCCCAAAAGACATTGGAAGGGGTTGCCATCTGCAACAAGAATGCAAATGGTGAGATATATTTACCCTGTTGAGAACTCACAAGGTAAATAGAACAAGATAAATGATCCTAATAACAGCAAAGACTGGAAATCAGATGGATACTTAGGATACTTAATCGATGCTACAAAAATCCCATTAACCCATACTAGACATAAACAACACACTCTACATCCTTAAAAGAACAAAACATACATTGTATTCATGTATTTCATGATAAGTTATGCATGCACGTTCTATTCGTCCTCACAACCAAAACAACTGCCGAATACCTTCGTACTTACGTGGTTAATTTCGGTGGTATACATATACGTCTCTCACTATATAACTAATCGATAAATTCTATCCATCTTAACCTATTAATCGTGGTTAGTGTACCTGCAAAAGACCATATATATATATCATGAACCTTTCATGGCAGCACGACATGAAAGCGTCCCCAAACAGTACTTTTCACTATAGGAACAGCATATGTACAATTACCGCCGTATAGACAACGTTAGCATACGTCATGTAATCAACGTATTCACGGGGGTACCGCAAAATGCGGAGGTATGAACAGCGATTGCCGTACCCTGCGCCGAACCATATACTCCCAATATGATCAACCTAAGTTGATATATTGGCAGCACTTCAAGTAGGCCACTGCTTGAGAATCAGCGTTCGGTTCCCATCACCGACGGGAAGGCTAACTTCCCAGTTAGCTGAGGATCCTTACCTTCTTACCTCACGATCGTAGGTGTTGTTACAAAAAGTAAGGTTGAGTTGTACATGAATTTAAATTTTGACAGGAAGTAGTGCTGCAAGTTAGAACTATCTATACATATATAGATACTAATAGCCACCTGATATTTCCCATATATGTCCCTAGGGCTTTATGTTCTAGGCATCAACCTTAACAGATCCAACGTACTTTGTAAACTCATTTATTGGCCAAATTTTATCCTGAAAACACTTATAAGAGCTTTTCCAGATGTAAGAGTAAACCTACAGCTCTGATACCAGCTGTGGCAGAACCGCCTGAATTACACCGGCTCAAATACGAAAGTCCTCTCTCAAGGGCTCCATCGTACTTCAAACGGTGTAACCCATTGGTCTGTCGGGTCTCCGCCCGAAACAACCACGGTTCAACAGGATCGAAGCAGGTTTACCTCGCACAAAGGCGAGTTTACAATCACAGTACAGCTCATTAACTTTTAATTTACACATAAGCAAATATTATTACAAACCTTGTTCAAACTGCGAATAAAACTTATACAAACCGTGTTTGAACTGATAAGCTGAATAGCTTGTCCAAACTCACAGCGGAAAGAAAAGAACACGTGACTGCACACGTCGTGAAGGTGGACACCACGCTCAGCCCAAAGCCTGGTGTCACTCAGGAGGGTCACTGCCAGCCGGGGACGGATCCCACTCCACGGACCAGCCAAAAGGAACAGGCACTGGCCATGCAGGGTTGTCCATGGGATTCTCAAAAGTTAAACCTGAAACAGATACTAGCAAGGCTGAGCATTCTAATACTCAGCAAGGCTTACCCGAGTTTGGGTATACTTTAGCCCGTAACTAGACTCACGAAGGCATTGTCAAGGTTCGGGGTTTATTTTCAGCTGAAAAGCAACAAAGAGTATGAACTACTTTCAACTTTTAGCTTCCATATTCTAGTTGTTTATCCAATCCAAGTTAGCACCTACACTAAGCAAGCAAGGTAAAGATTATCATTCATCCGGAATATTCCATCAATAGTTACACTTCTTACTCTATGTGGCAAAAGGGAAAAGCAGTCTCAATCTCCGCGAGAAACGGACGATTCTGAATCGGATTTCAACCTTGCAAGGTAAACCTAACACACACGCTTGGAACATCCAAAGATCGTCCCAAAGCAACCGTTTGCCTCTCATTCCGGGTCATGGATCAGGGCCACCACAAGCGACTGTAGGACCGTACGCACACCAATTGTGCAGGACATACGTCTGTAGCGCGACTACATGATCCCGTATTCCTGTCTGCCTTGCAGAACGTACTCCCGCACGTCGGTGCGTAAGAAAAACCAAATTACGAGTGGTGGGAGGTATGTCCACTTGCCGGGCCAATTGGTTACTAGGTTTACCGCTTACCATATTTCGCGGCATGTGGCTAGTACTTTCAAATGCTTAGCCACCACTACCACACACTGCGACCTTTTCAACTTTTAACAACACAGACGGGGCAAACTTCCAGGTCATGTCATTGCACATGACCCCGTCCATGATCCTTACAGTGATTGCGAAAAGGTAAACATTCAATTCCTATATCGCGCGAGTGACAGGAAATCACACGACTTCTACCAGTCCTATTCGCAGAGCATCTAGCCGATATGGACTCAGGTGCAATACATTGGTTCCTAGGATCAATGCATCTAGGGTTCCATTTCAACTCCTAGACTTAATGCAAGATTTAATATATAAGTAACGAATTGTAGTAAAATTTAAATACTGGGTTATGCACCGGGGCTTGCCTTCTGGAGTGGGGTTGGGGGCAGGAGTGTCAGAGGCTTCCGAACTTTGGTTCGGGGCTTCAGTTAGTTCCTCGACGATTTGTGTTGAGTTTTCAGAAAACCCTTGGTCTTGCCCTAAGACCAACTCGTAATCTCCGTCATCGAGCGTCGTTGATTCTATATGATATGCAATAAATTAAACAAGATGAGATTTGAATTTAAGATCTTATGTCACAACAAAGTTGCAATTCAACCAAGTCGACATACATGAATTCATGAAACAAAGGGGTTTAGACTTGAATTACTATTTATAATGGAGTCATGATCATAGTATTGGATTTATTGCAAATAGGAACCAGGACATTTGCATTTGAATTTAAATTCCAAGTTTAAATTCAAAACTTAGGTAAATAGGATCATAAAGTTTTGAAAGTTTATTTACATACTAATTATCAACACCTTAGGTTATGATAAAAAGATTTAATTAACTAAGCCCAGGGAACATGCTTAACTAATTTTAGATTACTTCAAATTTGAATTGCCCAAACTCAAAAGAACTTAAATTACAAAACAAAGTTAAGTTTAAAACTTCAACACAAGTTCACATAGGACTCATAGCAACTACATACCAAAAATTATAAGAAACAAATTTAAGGTGTAGAAGTTATACACAAAAATACCTCTCAAATTTAGATTTAAAATAGACAAAAAGTATTTAGTTTCATACTAAACTTCATTAACAAAAGTTGTAGGGCTTGAAATCTAGTTTCCAACAAAACTAGTTTTGCAATTTTTGGATTTTTCTACAATTTATACTGAGTTAAACATGTTTCAGCCATTTGAAAGAAATCTAACTATAGCTATTTGCAGAAACCCCCCCCCCCCGGGACTTCTTTCTCCTTTAAACATCCACCCCTCCCTCTCTGCTCTCTTCTTACAGGTGGGGCCTCCTCTGCTTCTTCTACCCCCCTTGCCCACGGCCATGGCCGAGACGTCAGGGCAGCGGCGCCGCTAGCCTTGCCGGCGGCGAGGCCTCCCGGCTCCCAGCCCTGGGTCTACGGCCTGCCTGGCGATCCAAAGCAACTCCCTGCTCTCCTATTCCCCCTCGCACTGCAGCCCAACGACGCAGGATCTGGCCGTCCGCAGCTGCAGTCGCTCGGCCACGACGGCGACCATGTTCCGGTGACCCCAGCGCCTCCCAGACGTTGGGATCAGCACAAGGAGCACCCACACCCCCTCAGGAACACTCTCAAGCAAGAGGCTACGCGCCGCAGCGGCCGGACCCAAGGTCCCCACGGCGGCGCCATGGTGCTGCGGCGTACAGCGTTGCAAGCTGCGTTCCTGCCCAAACTACAGCGCTCCAAGCCAACCCACGGGTTCAGGAGCACCACAAGCCCACAAACCACTGAGAACATTGCACATCCAGGGCTAAACTCGCTACTAAGGCAGGGCTCACCGGAGGGGATCGATGGCGGTGCTCAGAACCGAGCCACTGGTTGAAATCCGGCGAGGATAGGTGCTGATTTGGCTTGAGAAGTGGAGGAATGGTTTGGGGAATAGCTTCACACGGCTCTGGGCAAAAGAACTTGAAGGGGAAAGGAAGGACGGCGACAGAAGCTCGTCAGAATTGCGTGGCAGTCGCTCGGGAGTGTCTGCCCGACGTGGAGGAGCGAGGGCCAGCCAGCGAGGGTAATGCGGCGGTGGGAGGAGGGACCGGGCGACGCGTGGAGAGGGAGAGCAGGAGGTGGAGGGCGGCGCCCTGCACGGCGGCGCCCGAGGGGAGGCGCACTGGCGGCAGAAGGAAGCAGCACAGGGGAGCAGAGGGCAGAAGGGGCTCAGAGGAAGAAGATGAGAGGGGAAAACGTCCAAGGACTCATGTGTAAAATTAAAAAGATCCAAGGACTTCTCTGTAAAGTGAAATTCCCCATTGATCTAAAGATCAAATGAAAAAGTGCCCAAAATCAAAGTTGTAGAGTTTTTCAAGATCTACAAAAATGATTTAGGGCTCAAGTTCAAAAGCTCAAAGTTTGCAGCTTTACAAGATAGGTTTTGGATAAAGGTGAAATTTGCATTACATTGTTCCTTACCAAAGTGAATTTGATCAAATTTTAAACACATTTGCAAAAGTTCATGGAAGGTCATGATGACTTGTACTCTTACATATTAGCCCTCAAGTAAACATAAAAGTTACTTTTACACATCAATTATTTTACATAAAAGCCCTATAGTTTTTATTTTAATTACACATAGGTCCCTATCTTTACACCACAAACCCATTTTCTTAAGATTTAACCTCCCTTTTACACTTTCCTTCCTATAAAGATACAAATTTAGCACTTGGTATTATTTTTCTCCTAGGTTCTAGTGCTACCTTCCATTTCACCCAAATAACACTTAAGAGCCTATATTTTATAGAAATTACAGATATACCCCTAGCCTTTTTGTACTACCCACATATACCATAATAAGCATACATATATCATACCGAAACCTAGTGTCCATGTTTTCCAATTACCTGAATGTCACATGTATGTTATCTAATATGCAGTCAGGCCCACCTGTCGACGCCCCGCTCAGTGTACGCACTCCTCTTGAGCCTATAAAAGGGGGAGCTCGCTCGTTAGAACACAAAAAAGGGAGGGAAAAGGGGCTCTTAGGGTCTGAAGGATTCAGAGACTCCCAAGCTCACAAGCAATACAACATACAGTGGATGTAGGGTTTTACGCTTCGGCAGCCTGAACCACTCTAAACCCTTGTGTGCTTTCCATGTTCATCCACCCTTTGATCTTGCATTCCTAGGTTTCCCCCAAACCCATCCTAAACTAGGATTAGGCGGGTGCACTCCGCCACCCAGCTGGAGATTTCCTCCGCAGACACAATCGCAACCCAAGGCTGCAAGGCAGAGGATATAACTAACCTATATATGTGCTGGGGAAGAATCCGTTGTAGATTTTTCTAAATGATTGTTCTAGAATAGTATTGATGATCTACCATTGGACACTAGAACTATTTGTATTTTGTAGGTCTTAAATTATTTCAAAATCTGATACTATATTACTCAAAAAAGCTATATTATTCCAAATTTATAATTGACTATGCTATCATTAAAAATGTTATATGCATTCATGCCATATTTCAAGAAAGACTTATGTACATATTCTAATTCTTCAGTGCGCACTAACCTGCTTCCTAGTTCTCGGGGCGGGGGCGGTGGCGGCGGCCGGGCGGCGGGGGCCGGTGCGCGGTGGGGCCGGGGCGGCAGCGGTGGTCGGGGCGGCGGGGGCCGGGGCGCGGCGCGATAAGCTGAGCTGGGTGGCGAGGAGCTAGGCGAGGAAAGGAATGAATGAGCTGGGCGGCGAGGAGCTGGGCGAGGAAAGGAATGAAAGAGCCGACGAAGTGCACAAGTGTTCGGGTAGCCTGTGAAGGAATAAAAGATAAAAGACCCTTTGCCGAGTGCCCGTGTTTTGGCACTCGGCAAAGTTTCCTATTTTTTTATTTTTCAACGCATCCGCGTGAACTGTTGAAATGTGGCAACCTTTACCGAGTGTCCACAAACTGGACACTCAGCAACGACAATATTTGCCGAGCGCTATTCTGTAACACTCGGTAAAACATATTTATTTTGTTTTCTTTTTCCACCCAAACTTTTTCTGTTGTGATTCTAGATTACCTTGAACTACATATGCAAGTTTGTCACATTACTCGAATTGTTTGCTATATTTAGTCAATTATTTCATTTGATTGAATTTGTTGGAATAATTCAAATTTGAATTGCAAGTCATTCAAAGAGTGGAAAAAATGAATCAAAAAATGATATTCATATTATTGAGCCTACTTCGACACCTTATCCATGAACAGACAAGAATTTCAAACATCTCATGTTCACGAAGCATGACCGCAAACTTGGGGTCCGGTTATTTTTAAATTGTATAAAAAGCAAATTTGGTCAAAAAATCATGAAACTTGCCCAGATGTCATGATATCATATGTGGAGGCTGTGATAAAAATTTGACAAAGTTTCATGAAAGTTGTAACATACGATGCTTACAAACCGAAGCATGTCCAAATAAGTTTCATGATTTCATGTGAAGGTCAACTAGGTGTTAAGCATCGTAGCTGACAAACTTTCACGAAACCTAGCCAAATTTTTATCATAGCCTCCACATATGATATCATGACACCTGGGCAAGTTTCATGATTTTCTGACCAAATTTGCTTTTTATACAATTTAAAAACAACCGGACCCCAAGTTTGTGGTCATGCTTCGTGAACATGAGATGTTTGAAATTCTTGTCTATTCATGGATAAGGTGTCGAAGTAGGCTCAATAATATAAATATCATTTTTTGATTCATTTTTTCCACTCTTTGAATGACTTGCAATTCAAATTTGAATTATTCCAAGAAATTCAATCAAATAAAATAAATTGACTAAATATAGCAAACAATTCGAGTAATATTCCAAACTTGCATACGTAGTTCAAGGTAATCTAGAATCACAACAGAAAAAGTTTGGGTGGAAAAAGAAAAAAATAAATATGTTTTGTCGAGTGCCCAGAAAAAGCGCTCGGCAAGTCACACATTTGCCGAGTGTCCGCGATACCGACACTCGGCAAAGCTAACGGCCGTTTGCTGTCGTTCGCAGCTGACGGAGCTTTGCCGAGTGTCTGTCTTTGCCGAGTATAGGGCACTAGGCAAAACAGATTTTGCCGAGTGTTATTGTTTGCCGAGCGCTTGACACTCAGCAAATCTATTGTTCGCCGAGTGTTTGTTTTTGCCGAGTGCGGCACTCGGCAAAGGTCTTATTCGCCGAGTGCCCGATGAAATGCTCTCGGCAAAAATTTTTGCACTCGGCAAAGGTGCCGTCTCCGGTAGTGCCTTGTACTGTGGGAGGATGACCTCTACACAAAGAAGTGAAAGTGTTAATAAGATGATCAATAGCAGTGGCTTCACAGGACATATGACATGCTTGAGTAAATTTGCAGGCAGGATGCTAGACTTCATTCAACGCACAAACCACACGGCGGCTGGAGAAACCCATTGGTCTCAGGTAATAATGAAAGCCATTTTTTATCTAAATTACTGTTAATATTTTTACAAAACTGCTTTCTCAATTTGTAACGAATCTATTTGTAACTGAGGAACATTTTGTTTTATGTGGTTGTATATGAAACAGGCTGGTAACTTGCGGCTGACATTGCAACACTTTGATGGCCATTTGAGCGGGGTGTTCACACGAGCTGTATACAAAACGTATAGGGAGACTTATATATATAGTACAGCATTCCATATTGATCCTCATCAAAACGAGGTTGATGTTTACCTGGTGACACACACGAATCAGTCATGGAAATATGCATGGTTTCAGCATTCATTCAGAGTGGAGGCTGATGTAAGATCTGGAACATATACATGCGAGTGCAAGACATGGGAGCATACAAGTAATAAAGGTTGTTTTAAAAAAGTCTCCATGTAGCATACGTTAGTTTAAGGTGGTTTATGACAACGGTCAATTTGCTTATTTCAGGCTTGTTCTGCGCCCATCTTATTAGGGCCTTCACATACCTGCACATTGACAATATACCTTCAGATTATATAATGAAGTGATACACTAGGGGTGCGAGGAGTATGGTAATGTGGGACAGACATGATATAGTGATGGGGACTAGGGGGCCCGATCTTCCGTCAGGTGAAGGATAACTCTCGTTTTGGTGCAGCACGACTCACCGATCCAGCTTCAAATCAGCAGACTCGAACCCTGCAATCTTAGCACCACGACTCCTCTGGTTATCAACCGTGTCACAGTCCGATTGACCTCGCCAAGAAGGCTAATCCCTGCCTGCGAAATGAAGAACACAAGCAAGAACTCGAAAGAACGCAGCTCTCAATTGAAAGTGACAAACTGCAGATGAATGATTAAGCACACGAAGTTGGGGTTTCACAAACCGATGAACGGCGACTGTTCGAAGACAGATTAATCTAAAGCAAAACCCAAAACCTAATCTTAGGCAATGGCTACTGATTTATGGAGTCTAGGGTCGTGCAAAACCCCCTGGACGCAACCCTAATGGGTTCCAACACGGTACAAGGCCCAAAGACCAAAATACGGCATTGCAGCACCGAATCAGATTTTGGATGTCAATTTCCTTTGACGATTCCTGACGACTCCGGATGAATTTGGGCTGAAACCAGAGCCATTGGAACCGTCGTCTTCTTAAGTTTCCGTACATATAAAGAACGCCCAAATCCGAGGCCGTATGCAACCGTGAGACCAGTTTTAGCGCAGACTGCTTCTGGACTCCGAAACGGCCCCAAAGTCGACTTGGTTTGGGCTCCCTTGCTGGTCCACCACGCCTCCAAGCCCTTCCTTGAGTATTTTCTGATCTTTCCCTTGGTTCCTAATCATAATATAATTATAAGGTAGCAATCTATTCCCAAAACCAAATAAAGAAGTGCTTAGGAACAAGCTCACCTCTAAATTAAATTGTCGCGCGCGAGCTCGTGTAATTGGTCCTTGAATGCTTATTGGAGGATTGTTGTGTATATCTAAAAGAGTGATGTTCTCATCACATATGACTACAGGAACAACATTCAAAAGTGAACAGCCTAAAACCATGAAGCTAGTAGAAATCACAATGGCAGCTGTAAGGGCATGCCGCAAAACTAGTTTTGGGTTCGAGAAAGGCTGTGAACAGATGACTACATTAGCTGAGTGGGGTGAAGCTATTGCAAGAGATACTGGGCCATCAAATAGGGGGATTGTTCATATTCCCGAAGTGAACCGGATGGAACTGAAGATGAACCTCAAGCTAATCAGGGTGAACAAGATGTGGCAAATGAAACTGGAGGCCAACCCCGTGCTCCACCAATTCTAGACGAAATCCAAATCTCAAATTCTGCGCCAAAGGAGGCAACTACAAAGGGTAGAAACTTGGTGGGAAACAAGTTATTAATGACGATGCAAGTACCAGTAAGGTAGAGGGAAAATGGACATGTGGATACTGTGAGTCTTTGGGACATTATAGTACAGGCTGTGATATTAACCTAGAAAATGCAGGAAAGAAAAGAGTAGGTAGTGGGAGTCTGCGGGGCAAGATGGGACGGAAGAGGGGGAGACCACCGACCAAAAGGCAATTGGAAGACGATTTTGATGATGTTGCATGAGGCGTATACATTTATAGAATAATTAAAGTGCGAACAGTACTTTTGTTTTACCATAATTTTCAAAGGCTTTGTGTTTGAAAAATTATAATAGGTCTTGTAATGTAGCATTTATTTAGTGTTTGGGTATGATTGTTTGATTTAAGTGTGTCATGTTTATTAGAATTTGCGTACATCATTTAATTTTGAAACTGAATTCTCATAACAGATTAGTATTGGCTTACTGTATTTGGGGAGCATTCATAGTTGCCACTTTTTGTTGGCTTACTATATTTACTATATTTGAAGTCTCGTAAAGTCATGGGAAATTTTGATGAAATTGGTTCAGGCAGGGCCATCTGTTAGTATTTAGAGTTGGTGCAATTTGATCCTCAGCTGTTCGAAGAATGCACAACACTGAGGACACTGTGGAAGATTTGTCTCCATGATGAGATGGGTGTTTTGTTAAACCTTGGTGTCTATTCAATAATCTCGTAACTCAGTTTACGTTGAAAAGATTCGCTATAGTAACTTATGAGGCAAAAAAGCTGGAAGGATAGCTTTTCTCTAGCTACTAACGACTGAGACATCTGGAAATATGAGTAGGAATGAAATATGTGGCCAAAACTGCCAAACATAGTAATATAATAAATCAATTTAACTGAAATAAAAGTAGAGAAACATGTTCCATGAAAACCTTTTTTACAATCCCTGATGTCCATACAACCAACACGTAGAAATTATTTTGGGCAGTAGAAAAACAAACTTGTTCCCTAGTACACATTTTGTTGGACAATAACAAGGATCAAGGATGAGGATCACAGGCGAGGCCTATATGCTTCCAGTCCAGCAGGGAGCTTCTCGATCTTGTTGATCGGATGGTAGATGCCATAGAAGAGGAGCTGAGACCTGTACTGCCATATGGCTATATGTTTTCCTGTAGTTTGTTGTGAAACAGGATGAGATGGAGGAAACTTAAAAAATAGCAAGTGAATTTGGTGGAGAATGATAAGCCTTACCGTTAGGATTGAAACATGGAAAGATTCACCATTCCAAAGCTCCATGAATTTTATTGCAAAGAAACCACAATCGTTTGCGTGCGACTGAAAACATTCGTCTATGATGGGACGCTTGAATCTAGTAAACTGTTTTATTGTGGAATCCGTAGCCAACTGGAATAGGAGATTCAGCCTGCGAATGATTCGGTCACCTAGAACTTGATGGTAAACTCTGTGGTCTTCTGGGCTAGAATCCAGAACATCTATCCGGTCATGTATGAAGTTGATGCAGTATATGCTGTAATGACCCTTCTCTACAACCGGCAAAAGGAACTCGCCATGAAAAAAAAAGGTGTAAGGGAACAAACCTGAAGCTCAAATTCATGAGGTTGACATGTGCACTTACTAGTTTCACTTTGTTCGGGTCAACATCTTCAATATCACGTTGTAAAATGGCTAGGGCCTGAGGTGATTCCCAATGAGATATGTCTTCATCTTCCTCTATATTGACATATTCCTGTATGTGCCATTGAATGGCATAAGAGCATGTAAAAAAAGCCGTCGAATTGCTGACTAGTGTATGTGACATTGGTCTCACTCACCCCAAGGTCTGGAGATAAGAAGACCCTGTAGCCACCACCATCAATCATGTGGACTGATCCATCATGACTCATGCAAGCAACGAAATAGGACATGAATCTGGTGCACAACATCTTTTCCCCATCAATGAAGGAAGCTAATATGTCTGATCCACTGAATTCCCTCAAGTCGGTGAGATGAAAATATCACTAGTATGTAAGGGACGACACATAAGTGCGTGTTTGAAGCATGTAGTATTTGAGAGTATGGTCATGAACAGTACCTTAAATACTTCATTCTAGTGTTGAACTTCTTTCTCACAGCAAGTGCCTTGGACAATGGAACTTTTGCTCGTTGCGGATCACCTTTGAATGGGGACACATACATGGCTGGTCGTTTTGTAAGCCGTTGTGGCCTAGGATTAACAGCTGGACAGTGGAGGATGTCACCTGGAGTGCAAGGTCGGAAAACAACAGGGCCGAGTGCATCATCGGTGTTACTAACGATTCCTGCCGACTGTGCACGTATTTAGGAAAAAATATTATCGTAAGTGCATTGACGAAAATGTATGATAAATGGATGATGTACGTGTGAAACTAAGATGGTAGAGAGGGACCTCATATGGTACCTCATATGGTACTTGTTTGGCAGTCTGTGCAACAACATTCGCTGCTGATCTAGTCATTTCAGCAGTTGCAACTTGTCGGGGGCTGCTACTAGTGGTATATGCATCAGTGACTTCAACTAGGGAATCCACATGTGAGGTTGCTTCGTGCACATTATCATGGGTGCCTGCAACTGATATGAAATAAGTAGCAGGTGAAATCTTGAATATAAGAAATAAGAAGACAACATACTGCCGTTGGGCAAGGCTGGTCCAGCGTCTCCTTTAGCCGCAGCAAGAGTCATGACACGATCAATAGTAACATCTGTGTGAACCTGCATATGAAGAATCAAATGTATGTGTGAGGACGTCCACAAAATGATGCTAAGAAATTAGAGCTGCTTATTTGAAGCACCATGTGTGACCTGAGTACAGACAGGTGAAAGTTCGCCTTCCATTTCATTGTCAAGCTCAATATTCCCCTGGACAAGGATTGGGAGGAGTTAGGTTAAACAAAGAATGTGGTAGTGAACAAAATAGTCAGGTTTAGTAATTTACGCCAGGAAAATAGAAACTATTAGTGACAGCATTGTGCAGGCTGTCGATGGTTGGTAAAACTTGTTCTTGGGTCCTGTTTTGTTCAAATTCTACAGCCGCACCCTGATTGAGCTCCTGGTTTGTGAGACCACCTGAAAATCGTGGTATAAATGTGGGGTAATGTAGATTATGGGATGGATTTTTAGATCTTTGGTTCTGACAACTACCATTTGTCATGTGACTTACCAGAAGACAGATCATTTTCCCTTATTTCAGATCGGACAATTGGCGTGTCAGATACATGTTCAGATCCTCTATTCTCCAGACTATTGGTATCATGCATGTCGACATCATCGGCTTGAGCTGCATACATGAAGTAATATAGAGCATGTAAAGTACAAGAAAAATTAATCAATCCGCACTCTCTGAGCTCGAACTCATGTCACTACCTTCATCACAACCATGGGTCTGATCATGATGTTCTTGACTGATGTTGCCATTCACCTCATCCTGCAAAATTGTCCGCAGAGTGCGGATGGCTGTCTGATGTGCATCCCGTGGTATCTGTTGCCCGATGTTCATATAACTTGATGCTTTCTTAGATTTAGCTTCAAAATTTGCCAAGACTAGCATTGCCTGTGTCTTCCTTGAACTGCTACCAATCTGAGCAACTAATCTATGCACTTCTGCTTGCATACTGAAGAAATGTGTTGCGGCCAATGGATCGTTGTTTACTGGGACATTTGAAGATGAGTGCTGAGTTGTATGGTAGCAAGTATTGATGCTGTTCCTAAGCTGCACACAACAAACGAAAATGGTAATACAGATTGGGAATGACAGAGCATTATTGTAAATAACACAAGGGAACACTCACTAAAAGACCTCACCGGTAATAGCCCAAATGTAGCCTTCCCTTGTCAGTCTTTCATCCTGTCAGCAGTAATTATCTTCTTAATCATATTCTGATCAAAGTACTTTGCCCGAGGAGTGTCAGTGTGTGCAATCTGATGTTTGCATTATAGGTTGTCAAGATACAGTATCTATATAAAAATCGAAGGCATAAGTAAAAATGTGTGCAATGACAAATTTTAGTAGATAAGTTTAATCTAGACAATCAGTCATATGGTTGACAAAATGGTATACTCACAGTGAGTAATATTGCACATCCTGAAAGCGATTTCTTTGTTTTGTCAACCCACCAAGTGAATGCAGCATCTCGGAGGTCATCCACAAGTGCTTTGCACCAGTTCAAACCCGGTAAGCAAAACAGGTCCCTAGTCAAGTAAACATCCTTGCACCTGATGTTGTTATCTGTGCCTGGGAAGAGCAGTTTGTTACAAGCAATGATGAAGAAAAATCTTATTGCCATGTCATCATCAATCATGGCAGATCCCATCTTAGAATCATCCTCCAAAATATTCTGGAGATGGCTAGCATGCATGTCCTGGGATTCTTCTAGACCCACCAAAGCCTTGGAAGCAGAGAACTCCTTAGATGCTTGGTTGTGTGAATGAAAATGTAGATGTTCACCACTATCCGGTAAACCAAGCACTTGCATGATGGCGGAGGGGGTGACATGGATTCCCTTGTCTTTGGTAACATTGATCACCATAGTGCTGGGGTCTAGCCTGTCGAACAAGAACTTTAATAGTTCTCTGCTCTCTAACCTATCTGCCGAAACATGAAGGAGCCCACCAAAACCCATTTCTTTGATTCGCATACGCTGCTTGAACGTTAGGTGGTCGACAAACGAGTTGAATGCCGATGGGGCGCACCGAGCAGTAGGTGCATGAGCATACTTGACAGGATTCTTAGCAGGCTGAAAAATGCAGATTTAAAAAAGGGGTGAGTTGTGACAGCCCCTGTATGCAGGGTAGATGACACGTTACCGTAATGTTTATGGAGGTACATTGCACATTATGGTCACAGAAAAGTCAGATAAATAGACAGCATCTCTATAACCCTGGTATTTACGTAACTCATTGAAATAGTAAATTATATGGTTACCTTACCACAAAATAGATTAGTCAAGATTACAGTAACACATGAATGGAGGGCGTATTTTTTCTAGGTATGCTGTATGAGAAATAAAGTTATTCATAACTAATTAACATGAGGCCGTCAGGGTACTATAACATTCTAGGCGAACTTTAGTTAGTTTACCACATAATTCAAAATGTGATAAATTATATGGTTATCTTTGATATTTCCTACGGACCTAAAAGATCAACTAAATTACTATTGTACCTTGCCAGTTGCATTGACTGCCAAACTCGCATCGGCACACTGTTTCTTGGCGACAGGATGCCTCGGCAGGGGTTTCATGAAGTCATCATCATCATAACACCGAGGAAGATCCCTGGCACGGCTTGATTCGGCAAGAGATTGTTGAACAATCTTGGCTGGTGGTTTGCAACTGATCTTAACCACG
The DNA here is from genome assembly GCF_002211085.1 of Panicum hallii. Lineage (NCBI taxonomy): Eukaryota > Viridiplantae > Streptophyta > Magnoliopsida > Poales > Poaceae > Panicum > Panicum hallii. The sequence goes on along the minus strand of NC_038050.1, from coordinate 37,543,313 downwards.
TTAGCATTGCGGGCACCAGGCAGTTGAGGGGGTGCTGATGGTTGTGGCTGTGCAGCAACACCTGCAGACGACTGCGTAGCTGCCCCGGTGATTGTACTGACATCGAAGTTCCATTCACCTTGTGTGGTCTGGACTGAGAATGCTTTTAATCTCCCCTGAATTTGCCTCATATCCTGTTTAAAAAGAAGTGAATTAGATTTTGTATTGTAAACACCGGTACAATTGAAGAAAAAAAAGCCGGGGGCCATGAATGCACCACATAATTAATCTGTCAAAATTATAGTAGCACAGACGATGATTGACGTAAGTTTCATACTACAACCAAGGTCGTAATTATAATGTCATTTTATCAGTTATCACTGTGCAAGGTCATTGAAGGTATAGTAAAAGTTACAAGAAGTATGTACTAAGCAGCTTGGTATTTTACTATAAGATCCATTAAAATATTTGGTACAAATAATCAATACAGAACTCCAGACTCGCACATAAAGTAGTAACCTGCCAGACAAAAAAATTATATGCAACCGTGGACCATATGCAACCTGCGGGTATCTAACTTCAAGAATCAAACAAAACTATGGAGACTTCCGTGAAGTCAATTTTCGGAAGAATTGGCTTTAGTGGAATTCCAAGTGCAACACGGGTTATCAGACAAATAAAAAGGATGCTAAAATGCACAGATGTGTAGTGCAAGCGGAATCCCAACACAAGGGGAATCGTTCCGTAATTTAATTAAGCTTGTACACGTGATGCTTACCTCGATGTCTCCGCTGGCCTGGATGGGGATTGGCGATTCACCCAAACGCAAGGGACTTCAGACACGCTGGTGTCAATCTCAGCACAGATAGCACACGAAGACTGCCGGACGCCGATTCAACTGTGGGGCTAGGCGCGGAGCAGGCCAGGGTCGTCGCCGGTGCAGAGTTGGGGCTTCTCCAACGGGGAGAAGTTGCGTTCCTGTAGCGAGCTGGGGACTGGGGGATGAAGCAGGGGTTCGGTGATTTTGACGAGCGTATGCGGAAGCTGCGGCAATCAAGGGAATCTTTTCTTGCGATTCCAGAACGGCGTCGCCGCCGGTGAATTTGTGCATCTCTTCCTGCTCAGCGATCGGATCAGGAGATTTGCCGCTCGGCAATTGAACCATAAGATTTGGTGGTGTTTTGGCGTGAGGCATTAAAAACGAGAACAATTTTAGGGGTCGATTCTTCCTGCTCGGTGATCGAATCAGGAGATTTTCCGCTCGGCAATTGAGGGCCGGTTTAGTCCCCAGGTTGTAAAGGCAAAAAAAAAATTCGTAAATGCAAAATTTTTGAAAGAATCTTGCTAATTTTAAATACTAAATTAAATCTGTTTACAAAACTTTTTGCATGGATGGGCTGTAAATCGCGAGACGAATCTAATGAGCCTACTTAATCCATATTTTGCAACAGTGATGCTGATGAGGACATGACTAATACGCATATGACCAGGGCCCAAGCGAAGATTGAGTTTAAAGCCCAATCCACATTGAAGTCCGATTTATTCGCGAGTCCGGTTCGGACTGCAGGAGCAGGCCTCACGAAAACGGACGCCCAAGCCACATACGGGCTCCGTTTTGGGCGTTCTATGTATCGTTCGAAAGCTAAGGAGATAAGCTTTCCAACCCAACTGATCCCATATCAAAATACGTTCGGAGTCGATGGGAATCGTCGAAACAACATGACGACCAGAATCTATCTGGATGCAGCGACGCCAGTTTTTAGGCCCGAAGTCCTTGTACTCCCTAGGGTTGCTCGGCCACCCCCTTGGCCGCCCCCCCTAGCCTCTCTCTTCTATATACACAGCAGCTGCCATTAGGTTAGGAGGGTTTTGCTTTAGATCAATCTGTCTTGAACAGTCGCCGTCTTTCGGTTTGTAGAACCCCAACTTTCGAGCTTAATCATTCATCTGCAGTTGTCACTTTAATTTGAGTGCTGCGTTTCTTTCGAGTTCTTGCTTGTGTTCTTCGTTTCGCAGGCAGAGATTAGCCTTCTCGGCGAGGTCAACCGGATTGTGACTACGGTTGATAATCAGAGGAGTTGTGGTGCTAAGATTGCGGGGTTCGAGTTGCTGATTTGAAGCCGGATCGGTGTGTCGCATTCTGACCAAAACGAGTTATCCTTCACCTGACGGAAGATCGGGCACCCCGTTCATATCAAGTGGTATCACCCCCGTTGCCTTCCTCTAAATCTGATTTTGTACAAATTAAAGATATCGCTTTGTCTTCTGTTGGACCTAATATTTTGCAGCATGTATCTAAAACAGAAGACAAGGTGATAGAGAATGAACAGGTAATTGTCTCAGGTAAGAGCTCTCTTGATGTGCTGAAATTGTCCACCACTCATGCTATAATAGAGCAACATTTAGTGGACACCAAATCTGAATTGACTTTGTCACATGATAAATATTCTACTAATTTTTGTGATAAAGAAGAGTTGTGTGATAGTTCTATGTTTATCCCTGTGCCACAACTTGTGAAGAAAACTGATCCTTTTATTTTGGAACAAAAGACTTATGCTAAAAATAAACATTTGATTCCAATTGCTACAGAAAAGGATGAAAGAAAATTGTTGTCTTCTTTAAATACTTTGGGTTATATAGAGTTTGATACTTTGTGTGCACTTAGTAGTTTGGAGGAGAAATTTAAATGTGTTGGGTTGCCATGGTTATCTCGATGTACATATCACTTTATTGGCAATTATAATTGTAAAGGAGAGTACATGGTGCATCGTGTTTATATGTGTTCAAATCTGAAATCTCCTTTTGCTGTGCAACAATTTGAAGAAAAAGAGGGCTATTTTAAGACTAATCCTATGATGCAGAGTTCCTCTTGTTCTTCTTTGTTTGTTTTGTCACAACAGGTTCAATTTCAAGAAGGGGAGCAACGCAGGATCATGTCAAGCATGGGAACAACTACTTCCACAAGCATCAGCGACTTTGAGTCGAGGACGACTCAAAACCAAGAAGGGGAGAATGATGAGGACATGACTAATACGCATATGACCAGGGCCCAAGCGAAGATAGAGTTCAAAGCCCAATCCACATTGAAGTCCGATTTATTCGCGAGTCCAGTTCGGACTGCAGGAGCAGGCCTCACGAAAACGGACGCCCAGGCCACATACGGGCTCCATTTTGGGCGTTCTATGTATCGTTCGAAAGCTAAGGAGATAAGCTTTCCAACCCAACTGATCCCATATCAAAATACGTTCGGAGTCGATGGGAATCGTCGAAACAACATGACGACCAGAATCTATCTGGATGCAGCGACGCCAGTTTTTGGCCCGAAGTCCTTGTACTCCCTAGGGTTGCTCGGCCACCCCCTTGGCCGCCCCCAAGCCTCTCTCTTCTATATACACAGCAGCTGCCATTAGGTTAGGAGGGTTTTGCTTTAGATCAATCTGTCTTGAACAGTCGCCGTCTTTCGGTTTGTAGAACCCCAACTTTCGAGCTTAATCATTCATCTGCAGTTGTCACTTTAATTTGAGTGCTGCGTTTCTTTCGAGTTCTTGCTTGTGTTCTTCGTTTTGCAGGCAGGGATTAGCCTTCTCAGCAAGGTCAACCGGATTGTGACTACGGTTGATAACCAGAGGAGTTGTGGTGCTAAGATTGCGGGGTTCGAGTTGCTGATTTGAAGCCGGATCGGTGTGTCGCATTCCGACCAAAACGAGTTATCCTTCACCTGACGGAAGATCGGGCACCCCCGTTCATATCAGATGCTACAGTAACCATCCGCTAATTATTGCTTAATCATGGATTAATTAGCATCATTAGATTCGTCTCGCGATTTACAACCCATCTGTGCAAAAAGTTTTGTAAATAGACTTCATTTAGTACATCAAATTAGCAAGATTCCTTTGCAAAAAGTTTTTTTGCGTTTACAGCTACGGGAACTAAACAGGCCCTGAACCATGAGATTTAGAGGTGTTTTGGCGTGAGGCATTGAAAACGAGAGCAATTTTAGGGATCAATTTGTTGGCATAATGAATTATTGCGCTGGAGGATACTCGATGAGCCGAGTCGAGCCGCGAGACTAAAAAGCCGGGTCGAGCCGAGCTAGGCTGAGCCTCTGGGGCTCGGATCAGTACGAGGAAAATGACCGGAGAATGGGAGGACTGGCGTGGCTATAGAATTAGTTATTACCGGCTACAAAGAAGCTTGTCTATATATATATATATACACACATACATAGCAAATGGGATTCACTATTAAAGTACAATAAAGTGATATATGCATACATATATACATATAAAGTGCAATAAAGTTTTATATAACATCTATGCTATATTTTCTACTTCTATCAAGAATATATCCATCATAGTGGAAGTCGCCATCTCGTTTGATGACTTGCTTATAAATAAATCCTGCCATGACTTCTTGAATCGCCAAAACTTTTTCTTGTATAAGGAGCTGATTCCGCATCCTATGGATCTATAAAAAAGTGAAAAATACTAATTATGATAATTTTCAAAATTAGTTGAAACATTGCAAAATGTTGTTTATTACTTACTTCCACTTCACAAGAAGTATATGTCTTGTAAGGACCTACAAGAGTGTGAATGTTCTCGCAAACTGTTGTCGGTCAAAATCCACCGACGAGCAGCGACAGGCAACACGAGGAGCCGGGAGGCTCCCGGGACTGCTGGTGGACCCCAGTCCCTCAGTCAACGGTCCAGGATCCGGCACGCGACCTGGCGTCTAGGTTGCTAGGCATGCCACCTGACCTTGTACCTAATAGGAAGGTGTAGAAGTAATTTCAGTTAGCTTACTGCATGCACAAACACGTTTAAACATTAGTCCGAGCCGTGATTGGCTCATCGGGTAATCCCCGATATCGGCTGTAAGAGCCGATTGACTTCCAGTATCAGATCGGATCTAAGTATTTAAACAAAACACATATATCTGATATTAATATAAACTTGCTCTGTAATCCATAAGCTAATTCAATCTACGACGGTTAAAGCTTTCACTACGTAACCGGAACATCCTACACGTAGCTAGGCCTAACAAATACGAAAGATAACAGAATAGCAACCTAAACAGAGGCCTAAAAACCAACAGAAAGCCGATTCCCGGAACAATCCCTCTTTTGGTTAATATAAATCATCAAACGTTCTACCGGATCATTTAACTCGTTTGAAGGACCTAATCATGTAGATCTTAAACCGAATCTTTAACGAGTAAAGACTAACTATAACAAATTGGATCTACTAATCGAAAACAGAGCAAGATGCTGCCCTTACACCCGAGATCGGGCACGAGGACAGCTAAACGTTTACAGGTGATAGGCAACGCATGAATACAGTATGAAAAGCCGATGCATCCCTATAAACGTTAAGATAACTAGTGTTACTCGCCATCAACAATGCTTCAGCACGAGGAACACAAAGATAAACAGGCAGGAACGATGCTGCCCCGATCACGTGAAGCGTGATCGGGGCTGCACGGCACTTCCGAGAGAAACCCTAGAACAGGGGTGGTGATGCGTCGAGAGTTGTTTGCGAATGGTTGTTGTTTCATTCGTAGTCTGGGTACATATTTATAGTCCGGAGACTTGCCTCTCTTAACTAATTCTGACCAACTACGATACGAATCTTGACTATCTTTATCTAAACTAACTTAAACGCACACTCCTATCTAGATACATGGCCAATCCTGGCCTTAAAACGCCCGTGCATGGGCCGACTCACAAGCCTATTACAATTATCCTTTGAGCCCATCATGCTCGCGGCCCACCTTCTGGCCCAGCCAAATTATGGCGATAACACATGCCCCCTGATTTCAGCAATAATTATTCTGAAACCATTTTTTTTCTTTCCATCGCCTCGCCTCTTCGTCTTCCAAAATCCGTACACGCGCGCTGCTTCCACTTCCACAGGACTACTCTGCATCTAACTCCTTGGAAACCGTCAAGGTGCCGATTCATATTCCACTCCTACCTTTATAAGCCTACCCCTGGTAGATTTCTTTTTTACTATCTCCTTCCTTCAGCCATTAGCAACCGCACCAATACGCTCTTCCTTCTCTTCGCAATGGCTTCCTCTTCCTTTGTTTCCTCCGTCATCTCCTTCGAATTCGAGACATCCCGAGAGATGACCCCGGAGTTCGACCCCATTGCTGCCTACTGTTATCGCCATAATTCAGGTGGGCCAGAAAGGTGGGTCGAGGAGCAAAATGGGCTTGAAAGATGGTCATAATGGGCTTGCGGATCGGACCTTATGCAGGTGTTTGGGGCCAAGGTCGGCCGTGTATCTAGATAGGCATGTGTGTTTAAACAGTTTAGATAGAGATAGTTAAGATTTGTGTCGTATTTAGTTAGGATTGGTTAGGGAAGGTATGTCTACGGACTATAAATATGTACCCTGGATAAACGATAAGGGAATCAGAATCAATCATTCACCAACAACTCTCGGCGCATCGCCACCCCTGTTCTAGGGTTTCTCGGGTAAGCACCTTGCGGCCCCGATCACGCCCTGCATGATCAGGGTGGCATCGTTCTTGCTTATTTACCTTTCGTGTTTCTCGTTCTTAGCATTTATAAAGTAGCATCGGCTCTTCCATGCTTTAATTGTGCATTGCTTGTTACTTGTAAACGTCCGGCTGCCCCTGCATTCGATCTCGGGTGTAAGGGCAGCATCTTGCTCTGTTTTTGTTTAGTAGATCCAGTCTGTTATGGTTAGTCTTTGTTTATTGAAGATTTAGTTTAATATCTGCGTGATTAGGCCCTTCAAACGGATTGAACGTTCCGACGGTATTTTGGGTACTTTGTAACAGCTTAAAAAGGGATTGTTCTGGGAATCGGCTTTCGGTTGGTTTTTAGGCCTCTATTTAAGTTGTTGTCTTATTACCTCCTATATTTGTTAGGCTCAATTACGTGTAGGATGTTCCGATTACATAGTGAAAGCTTTAATCGTTGTAGATTGGATTAGCTTGATGTTCATGAAGCAAGATTCATATAACTGTTGGATATATTTGTTATACTTATAGATCCGATCCAGTACTGAACACAATCGGCTCTTTACAACCGATACCGGGAATCATCCGATGAGCCGATCACGGCTCAGACTAATGTTTATACATGTGTGTGCATGTAGGAAACTAATATATAACACCTTCCTAATCAGGTACAAGGTCAGGTGGCACGCCTAGCGACCTAGAAGCCAGGACGTGTGCCGGATCTCGGGTCATTGACCAAAGGACCGGGGCCCACCAGCAGTCCCGGAAGCCTTCCGGCTCCTCGTGTTGCCTATCACTGCTCGCCGGTGGGTTTCAATCGACAACACATTCTGGCACGCCCGGTGGGACAGTCTTCATTATCTTCATAAACTACATCATCTTCATCAACTACATCATCTTCATGAATTCCATCGACTTCTGTTGGCGAGATGACGAGGGATGAACCAATCACCTATGAGGAATTGCCTGCTGAACACAAGTAGAAATATGATGAGATTAAAGCCCACTTCGAAGCCGATCTCATCGGCTCCTTCGAGAAGACCCGCCACCACGGCGTCAAGTGGAAAGGATTTTCACCCGAAGGCGCCCTTGATGGGGTGGATCTGTCCACCCCGTCAGAAGATCATACCAGAGCTCTAAGTCGGGAAGTAAACTACGTGGTGGTCCATTCGCTACACCGACATTCCGAGAGCTTGGTTAAAGCTCTCGAGCATGTTGCACTGTGCGTGGTCCACGAAATTATGAAGCATCAATACTCTCCAACAGGACCTACCTTGGGGAGTTACAAGGGAGAATTGCCATTCCAGGCCAGGCCACCACTGCCTTGCACTTGCGGCTGCAGAATCACATGGTTCTCCAGCCTAAGTTGTTTACAAGGTGGGAGGTGATCCTGTAGATCACCAATTCTTCAGCGAGCCGCCCAAAGAGATCCTGCATGGATATATATGTGCCTATATACCAGATAGCAATAATCCAGTACACTCAGTACAGAGGACGGCTGGAGGAGTTCCTGGAACGGATGCAGACAAATAAGCGTGGCTAGCTGCTTATACCACCGGGCCAAGTCACAATAATGCGCACTCGGCCACAGGAGCACAGACGGCAGAACAGATTAGTGCCATCCTGAGAGATCAGTTTGGCATTCTACCAAAAAGGAGGGCGATCGGCTATACTAAGCCGTATCCCAGTGATTATGATTTAATTCCCTTACCGCCCGACTATCGACTTCCTGAATTCACCAAATTCAGTAGAGCAGAAGGATCTAGCTCTATTGAGTTAGTGAGCCAATACTTAGCGCAATTAGGGATGATCTCAGTGTCGGATCCCTTGTGAGTGAGGTTTTTCTCGCAATCTCTCACAGGGCCAGCCTTTGGGTGGTATAGATCATTAGGCCTTGATTCGATCTGCACCTGGAAGCAGTTGGAAGAACAATTTCATATTCAGTATCACTCGGAGGCTGCAGAAACAGGAATTGCTGACTTGGCGCAAGTGCGGCAGAAGCGTGGGGAAATCGTGGCGGAATATATTCGACGCTTCAAAGAGGTGAAGAACCGGTGTTAGTCGACTCGGATTTCGGAGGAGGCAGTCGAGTTCGCATCTTTGGGATTACTAAAGCCGATCAGGGATTTGGCTTTCCAATTGGAGTTTACCTCTTTGGCACATTTGGTGCAAAAGCTAACAACGCATGAGCAGCGCCACCCAGAGTTATACCAAGATATGTTCAAGCATCAAGTGACAATGGTCGACACAGAGGAAGCTGAGGACTCCGGGGATGATCAGGAAGTGGCAGTTGCAGAATGGACTCGGGGTGCCAACCCCGTGTCCTGTAAGTGGGTGAAACAACAAGGGCCTTCGAAAGGTTTCGACTTTGATGTGAGTAAAGTTGAACAGATATTCAATCTGTTACTGAGAGAAAAACAGTTGAAATTGCTGGAAGGTTATAAGCCTCCTACAGCGCAAGAACTGAAGGGAAGATTATAGTGTAAGTGGCATGACTCTTTCACCCATAACACAAGTGATTGCAAGGAACTCCGTCGACAGATCCAATCGGCTATCAAGCAAGGCCGATTGATCTTGGGCCAAACCACCATGAAGGTCGATACCCAGCCCTTCCCAAGTGTGAACATGGTGGAAGGTTATGACCGCACTGTGAGGCGGCAATTGGATTTCGCGCTCGGCATCAATATGGCAGGGTTTGCATCACGCCGCCAAACCAAGAATAAGAAGGCTGATCCTTGCGATCGGCCCCAGAAAGAAGAAGAGGGATATATCACAGAGGAACAAGTGAGGCATGTCAGGAATCAGCGGCCAGCTTCTTCTGATCTCCTCATGAAGTACGAATACCAGTACCAACAGCGTCTCCGGCGTGAGTTAGAGGAAGAGGAGTATGAGCGTCGTACTGGAAAGCGTTTGAAGAAATAGGAAGATGCGCGTGATCATTAGCATTGCCCGTTCTTCAGGTATTGTTGGGATTCCGGCATGAGCCGATTGCCTACTATCAAGGACTGCCCAGAGTGTGGACTTGGGAAGCAAGATGCAAAGGGGGGTCTCGGTTTTCCGGCGTTTTGGACCTGTGCTGACTCAGTAGGAGCAGATTCAACCACCGAAAAGGAGGGTGGATTTTGAAGAAGAAGAAGATAAGTATCACCTTCCGTGATGGTGCCCTGATGGACTTAACCGTTCTCAGAAATGCCGGGTTCAGCGGTTGCACAGCCTGGAAGAAGCTAAGGCTAGATATCTTGAGTCACTAAGGAAGGCGTGCCCGGATTTGGCGAATAAAGTCCACTGTGCATGGAAAAGGGAGTCGTGCCCTCCTAGGAAAGAGTGGCGGCCAAAGTCAACAAGAGCCGATGTGAAGACATCGGCTGATACGCACATGGTGTTTGTGCTCCCTGCAGAATTCCACGCTCGAGCCCATGAGGAGTTATCAGTAGCCCAGCTTGACTTGGGGCCGCAGCCGGTAATATTTGAGAAGCCACAAGCAAAGAACTACAAGCATTTGAAGGCTTTATATCTCAAGGGTTACATAAATGGCCAGCCCATTAACAAGATGTTGGTTGACATAGGAGCGGCAGTTAATATAATGCCATACTCAATGCTTCGCCACTTGGGGCGGTCAGCTGGGGATCTGATCAAGACCAACGTCACGCTAAGTGATTTCAATGGACAGACATCAGAAGCTCAAGGTGTCCTTAGTGTGGATCTGACCGTTAGAAACAAGACTGTCCCGACCTCCTTCTTCATCGTTAACAGCAAGAGCACATACAACATCTTGCTTGGTAGGGATTGGATCCATACCAACTGCCGCATCCCTTCCACGATGCATCAATGTCTAATCAGTGGGATGAGGATGAGGTAAAGGTGGTTCATGCAGATGACTCGATAGAGATATCACATGCTGCTATGAGCATTTGGGACGCGGAGGACCAAGAGCCGATCTCAGGGATCAGTTTGGAAGGCTACGACCGCATTGAAGCTACAAAAAACGGGGTGAGGCTGGCCTTATCCACTAGCGTTACAGAGTAGATGAGTCACAAAAAATAAGCTGCTCTGAGCACTTAATGAGGCCGATCCCCGCAATCGGCCCCAAGAAATAAAGTGTAAATCTTTGATGTCAAGTGTTGTACATAGCAGTTACAGGAAGGCCCGCTTTGACAGCCGGCCATACTCATGTTGTAAAGTTTCAAAAAGCAGTGAAGGATATAAAGCGGCCGATCTCGACGATCGGCCGAAATTCTTTTTATTATCTTCTTTGTCCATCTGCAGTGTTGATTTAACAGATGATGGGAAACTAGGGTATGGGTTTACATCGACTGACAAGCTCGAAGAAGTAGATATTGGTCCTGGGGATAAGCCGCGACCAACATTTGTTAGCAAAAAGTTATGCCCATCTTTACGAGAGCCGATGATAGCTTTGCTAAAGGAATACGCAGATTGCTTCGCCTGGGATTACACGGAGATGCTTGGGTTGGACAGAAACATAGTCGAACATCGGCTCCCTCTCAAGAATGGATTTCGGCCGTTCCAGCAACGAGCACGGCTGATGAAGGCTGAGGTCTTGGTTGAAGTTAAAAAGGAAGTAGAGAAAATGCTAGAAGCAGAATTTATCAGGCCTTGCAGGTATGCTGAGTGGATTTCAAGTGTTGTACCTATGCAGAAGAAGGACGGCCGATGGTGAGTCTGCGTGGACTTCAGAGACCTCAACAGGGCTACTCCAAAGGATGAATATCTGATGCCTGTTGCAGAGACGTTAATTAACGCGACTGCCGGTCATAAGATCTTAAGTTTCATGGATGCAACGCTGGTTATAACCAAATCTTTATGGCTCCCGAGGATGTAAACAAGACTGCATTCAGAGTACCTTGGGCAGTGGGTCTGTTCGAATATGTGGTTATGACTTTTGGGTTGAAGAATGCTGGCGCCACGTATCAGCGTGCCATAAACTACATTTTTCACGACTTGATCGGCAAGCTGGTGGAAATTTATATTGATGATGTCGTGGTGAAGTCAGCGTTGGTTGAAGGGCACTTGGAGGACTTACGACAAGTTCTAGAATGAACAAGAAGGTTCGAGAATGAATCTGAAGAAGTGCGCTTTTGGCGTCTTGGCCGATCAGTTTTTGGGTTTTTTGGTGCATGAACGGGGAATTGAGATCGGCTTAAAAAGTCAAGAAGCCATGCGCACCATGGTGCCACCTACTATGAAGAGGGAGCTCCAGCAGCTCATTAGTAAGATTATAAAGGATGTCAAGCGTGTCAGAAGATTTATTTCCAATCTCTCCGGGCGGATTGAGCCTTTTATGGAGTTGGTAAATATTAAAGCCAATGTAGAGTTTCGCTGGAGGGTAGAGCAGCAACGGGCATTTGAAGAGATCAAGGAGTATCTGTCAAAACCACCTGTGCTTATTCCACCCCAACAAGATAGGCCATTTTACGTGTACCAATCAGTAGGTGACACCTCCATCGCTTCAGTAGTGATACAAGCGCACGACAACAAGGAGAGGGTTGTGTTCTACCTCAGCAGAAGGATGCTAGACGCAAAGACAAGGTATCCTGATATCGAAAAATTATGTCTTTGTTTATTCTTTACATGCACCAAGCTTCGTCATATCCTACTATCAGCCGAGATAATTATCATCTGCAAATCGGATGTCATAAAACACATGCTATCGGCTCCTGTGTTGAAAGGCCGATTAGGAAAATGGATGTTTGCATTGTTAGAGTTTGACCCGCGATGGCGGTCAAAGGGTAGGTGTTGGCGGATCTTATTGCAGAGAGGTTAATACTAGCATAGCAGCACTTTCCATACGTGCATGGGCCATGTACTTCGATGGGTTAGTTTGCGGAGATGGATGTGGCATAGGTATCCTGCTTGTATCGCCTCGAGGGGCAACATATTCTTTTTCAATCAGATTGCCTACCGCTTGCACCAATAACCTCGCAGAATACGAAGCGGTGCGTAAAGGTATGGAGTTGCTTCTCAAGGCCGGAGCTGAAGCAGTGGAAATTTTTGGGGACTCGAAATTGGTGATTTCTCAACTCACAGAAGAATACAGATGTGAGAGCGAGTCGCTTTTCCCATTATGGGTACAATGTCAAGAGCTGATGGCCCAGTTTAGATACATAAATTTCTATTGGATACCTAGGGCGTGAAATTCTGAGGCTAATGATTTGGCACAAATGGCTTCGGGGTACAAGGCTGTAGCAGACAAAACCGATCTTCAGCTACACTTACTGGACCAGGGAGATTGGAGAGCTGATATCTTCAATTATTTGAAGGATTCGGCTCGGGGGGCACCCAAGAGGATACGCTACAAAGCTATGAGATATGTCGTGATAGGGGATGACATGTTCTATAGGATTTTAGAAGGACTGCTGCTCAAATGCCTAGAGCCGGTTGCGTCCAATCGGCTCTTACATGAAGTCCATAAAGGAACTTGTGGGACTCACCAATCGGCTCACAAAATGAATTGGCTGATTAGGCGATCAAGGTATTACTGGCCCACCATGCTTGAAGATTGCTTCAAATATTATAAAGGATGTCAAGCATGTCAGAGGTTCGGGAAGATTCAGATGGTAGCAGCGTCAGTGATGAACCCCATTATCAAACCGTGGCCGTTCAGAGGCTGGGGCATGGACATGATCGGCAAAATTAATCCTCCATCCAGCAAAGGCCACCAGTTTATTTTGGCCATCACAGACTACTTTACCAAGTGGGTAGAGCCAGTTCCCATGAAGTCGGTGGCATCCAAAGATGTTATCAATTTTATCAAGGAGCATGTCATTCATAGGTTCGGGATCCCTCAGACCATTACAACAGACGGAGGTCCGGTTTTTATTTCAGAAGAATTCAAGAAGTTCGCCATTGACATGGGCATCAAGTTGATCAGGTCATCCCCCATATTATGCCCAAGCAAATGGACAAGCTGAAGCTTCTAATCAGAGCCTCATCAAGTTGATCAAGAGAAAAATTGATAAATATCTCAGGCGTTGGCACGAGGTCTTATTAGAGGCATTGTGGGCATACCGTATCTCTTGCCATGGAGCAACAAAAACTTCTCCTTATCACCTAGTGTATGGACAGGAGGTTGTTTTACCGTGGGAAATCACGGCTGGCTCGAGGCGCGTAGAGTTCCAGAATGACTTGACGGCTGAAGAGTATGCTACTTTGATGAATGATAATGTGGAGGACCTCACGGAGCTCAGGCTTTGGTCACTTGAAAAGATCAAGGAAAATAAGGCTAAAGTAGCCCGCGTGTACAACAAGAAAGTCAAGCCGAAGGAATTCCGAGCTGGAGATTTGGTTTGGGAAGCGGTGCTACCATTGGGGACTAAAGATGCAGCGTATGGCAAGTGGTCTCCAAACTGGCATGGGCCCTATAGGGTTGACCAAGTTCTACCTGGGAATGCGTATATGCTTGAAGAGTTAGATGGCATCAAGTTCCCGGTGGCAGTCAACGGTCAGCATCTCAAGAAATACTTCCCGAGCATGTGGAATGGTGAGCACTAAAGCCGATGCTATACATTAGGCTGTAAGGCGATATGATCAACGGGCTGACATAGGAGAAAGCCGAGTCTATGCGGAGAGGTATGAACCGACAGAACCCGATGGCTCGCACATATGAAGCTGGTGATATGTGCCAAGACAGGAACAAGGAAAGAAGGCCGACGTGTGCAGGTGGCCCAATATATAAAAGAAAAAAGGAGCACTTCGTACCTAACACGTTAAGTCGACCGAATAGCTGATGTGTGACCATCGACTTTAGAGTCTTAAAGTGCCTAACACATTGAGTAGCCGATGTGTGACCATCGACTTTAGAGTTTAAATATATACATGCAGGTTCATCTGTTAGAAGTAAGCCTATTGAAGGAACTCGTCGATGGCAGCAATGGCCTCAAGACGGACATGGTCAGCTTCAGCAATCATTGCTTCATCTTCCTTGTCCACTCCTGGCACCACCTGCTTACTCAAAGCGCTCAGCTCCGCAAGATCTACCTTCAGTTGAGCGGTCAGGGCTTCTGCTTCCCATTTGGAGCTGGCAATAAGGTCTTTTTCTTCTTGGATGCGTTGCTCGGTGGCCCAGACCTTAGCCTTGAGATCTTCTAATTCCTTTTCCAGAAGATGAAGCCGTTGTGAATGCACGGACGTATCAGCCTTGGCATTCAGAACCGCCTTTTTCTCGTTAAGTGACCGGCACCTCTTGGCAATGTTGGCCTTCAAGGGAGCTTGAGAGCGGCGGGTCTCAATTCTATGAAGAGCCTGTTCTACTCTTGCCCGAAAGAAAGGGAAGTGCCCGGTCGGCCAGAGCTTGATTTGAAGAGCTACAGGAAGTTGAGAGTTGATCTCCTTGAGAATCTGCCTTATTGCACTAGAGTCCTGGACCAAGGCGTCGATTGGAGCTGATAGAAAGTCCTTCACACGGAGGAGTTGACTGGCTACACTGGTCAAATCTAGTTGAGGATCGTCGGCTTCTAGTATGGCTGAACCGACAGATGCAGGATCAAACGCTAGCAAATCCGAGAGGTTCAAGCCCTGAAAGAAGGCGTGTGAGTAGGGCAGCACAGGGAAAGATGTAAACAATCTGGAGATAAGACATACCTATTCTGGAAGAGGAGTGACGACAGCCGATGGAGTACTGATCGGCTCCTGAGGACGCGTCTTTTCTGAAGGAGGAACGATGACAGCGGGTGAAGCGATGATCGGCTCTTGGGAATTTACCCTTCCAGAAGGAGGAGTGACAGCCGATGAAGCAGCGGTCGGCTCTTGCATGCGTGCCCCTCCAAAGAGGCCCCTCCAAAGAGGCCCCTCCAAGGAAGGCTGACAGTCGACGAGGTGACAGCAGGCCCCTCCAAAGAGGGACCAACGTCTAGCGCGGCGGCGACTGGCTCCTGCAGACCTTGAAGGGTAACCAGGGCGCTGACGGATGCCAAAAAATCTTCTGGAGCTGAGTCTTTTTGGCATGCGGCACTAGAAATGTCCACGACAACGGATTGCAATAAAAGGAAGTGAAATCAAGTTAAAATGTACATGCGCAAAGGATCAACTATGAGAGGGGTGATCCAAACCTGGCCAGCAATTGGAGCTTCTTGACTGGTAGAAGATGGCCCAGCTTCCTTCCGAATTTTCCTGACAAGCATCTTCCTCACCTTAGTACGGGCTCGGGGGGCAACAGAGTCAGAATACCGTTTCCGTTTAGGGGTCAACTTCCTGGTGCTGGGCTGTATCCGCATGATGCCTTTTGAAGGGGGAGGGGCGTTTTTGCCAAAGAGAACCACAGGGGCAACTGGCAAGAACTGAAAGTTAGATCCATCATCGTTCTTGGGCTCCAGACCATCTTCTTGCTGCAAAAGGAGCAAATGGAATTTGAAAGGAATTCAGCGAAGTTAAAAGGAAGAACGATGGGCTGACAGTAATACCTCTTCCTTAGGGACTTCATACTTAGCATGAATCTACTGCATCATCGGCCCCAGGGTTCTCCGGAAGACATGGGTCTTCCACATCGACCACCAGTTCTCGAAGTCGACGGCCCAAGAAGTGAACGCGAGGTCAACAGGGATTGGGATGAGAAGGTCTGAAAATAGGCTGTAGCATCATTGGGTGGTGACAGCGTCAGGTAGGTCGGCTCGATTGGATGTCAAATGATGAAGGAGGAAGTATGGAGGAACTTGCCCAAGGCCAAATTGCCGGACTGCTACAACCGGTTGATAGAATTCATATCTGTAACACTCAAGTATTTAGAATTTTAAACACTAGATCTTAGTGTTAAGTGTGTATGTGTGATCTTATTTATGTGTGTTCAAATTGAAGTGCAAAGGGAAAAAGGGTATTTATGTAATTTTGAAAAATGTGGGCCCTTTAGTGCTAATTTGGTAAAAATGGGAGGTAGCATCAAAACCTAGGAAAAATGTGACACTAAGTGTCAAATTTATATCACCATAAGAAAGAAAGTGTAATAGATATGTTAAATTCTAGGAAAATTGGGCCTTTATGTGAAAATAAGGACCTAGATGTGATTAATGCAAAAACATGGGTCCTTTTATGCAAAATTATTGAAGCATAAAAGTAACTTTCAAAGTTTACTTAGGGCCAAAATGTAAGAATACAAGTCATCAAGACATTGCATGAAAACTTGCAAATGTGTCCAAAATTACATGAAATCTACCTCAGTAAGGACAAAACCTATTCAAATTATACTTTTGTTCAAAATTTAAAATGTAAAGCTATATACTTAGGGTTTTTGAACTTGAACCCTAAAGCAATGTTGTAGGGTTTGAAAAACTCTCCAACTTCTATTTTGGGCATTTCCTCATTAGGGTTTTAGATTAGTGGGAAATCTTACTTTACAGTAGGGTCCCTGAGATTTTTGAAATTTCCAAACAGACCCCTCGGACCCCCCCTTCCTTCTTCTTCCTTTGGCACCCCTCTACCCCCCTGCTTCCTCTGCTGCCGGTGCAGAGCACCACGCCGCCGTCGCTGTGCTGCCCCCGCCGCTCCACCTCCTGCTTGGACGGCTTCCACGCGTCGCCCTTTCCCTACCCCAGCCCTGTTTCCCTCCCCTGCTACCCCCCTTCGCGCGCGCCACAACCGCCCGAGCTCACGGCCGGCTGCCACGCATCTTGTCGCCATTGCCAGCTCCTGCTTGCACACACAGCACCGCTCCTGGCCTTAAAACACGCCCGACGGCTGCTCCGTGGTCTTGTTTACCCATTCACGAACTTCTTTTCCACGGCATTTTCCTCTCCCGAGCTCAGTCTCTCACCAGACTCCCGCCGCCACTCCTGGCCACCGTCGACAGCCGCCCACACCGCCTCCGAGCCCCGATCCGGTGCTACCTGAGCACCGCCGTGACCCACTGGTGCTCCTCAGCCCATCCAATTTCGTTTTTCCGCATCATAGCACCATCCCCCGCAGCGCCGGCGAGCTTCCGTTCTGCCACCGCTCGGCCTCATCGTCGACACACCGCCACAGTGCCTCTCAGCCCCCACCAGGGGTACCAGCAGCACCATATTGCCCAGCAGAAGCTTCTCAGCAGTTCCTTCACTACCCTCCGGCATCCCAGCCACCGGAACGACCTCGCCGCTGTCATCCCTTCGCCGGTGAGCCTCTGTCCTCGCCGAACCCGTTCCTCCGACCCTCCTCGACCCCAATAGACTCTACCTCGAGCTTCCCCACACTGCCCTAAAGCTTCTCGACCACTTCCTCGCCACCCACAGCCACCAGAGCGCTGCCTCCGCCGTTCACCCCCACGCCGGCTGCCTGTTTCTGTCACGCCGCCGCTACAGGCTGCCCCCACTCGATCTTGAGTAGTCACAGGTGCGCAAGAACCCCGTGATGCTTCCCCGCCCCTCCACCCTCGCCGTTGGCGATCGCCATCACCGGATTTGGCCAGTCAACCATCGCGCCCCCTCTCTGACTACGGCCAAGGACCACGGGTTGGAAGAATCAAAAGCCTAGGGGGCTGTCTGCAAAGCCAAGACTCATATGAATAGTGCTATAGGGACCCCCTATGTTATTTGTGCTGCAGACTTTGAAATTCCATAGCAATTAAAGGAAAAATCATAAAAATGCAAACTAAAATCTGTTGGATTCCTTATTTTAAGATCTCCAACTTTCCTTATAGCTTGACTTTCAATTTCTAAATAATTTATACTCTAATTTAAATGTTAAGTTTAGATAGTTGGAACCTATAAAAATGCTTAGTAAATAGTAGAAAAATGGTAAAAATGTAAAGCCAATTGTGTTAGTTTTGCTTTGACATGTAGTATTTAGGAAAAATAGTTAACATACTGTTTGTATAATATTTTCATAATATGTAAATTTAATCATGGATAAGGCTTATTTGATCTAATGTCGTTAATATATGCAGTTCTAAATGTTTAAAAATCATGAAATTATTTTGAGATGTTGGACTTGAGTAGTGTGATCTGTGTACAAAAATCTAGAATAAAATTTTACATGTATGTATAGAAATAAATAATGCCGAATAAGTTAGCACTATTGCTGATTATCCTTGTTGCTCAATTTCTATAGAAATAAAATTTTGATAAATTTACAATGACTTGGACATAACTTAATCTATAATTAATAAAAATTTCAACCCCGGTGCTATGATAGTTTATTTTGTAACAACAGATCATGTTGTCTACTGAAGCTAACTAGGTTAATTTATACCCGATAAATGACTACCCAGTAAAAGGGTAAATGAAATGTTTGATGAGTGAGTTATGTTTTCATTAGATTGCAACTGTATCATGAAATATAATAAATGTACATGCATCCATTGAATTACATCTTTGCATATCATATAGACTCAACGACTCTCGCCGATGGAGACTACGAGCTGATCCCGGATCAAGGAGTGGGAATTTCTGAGGACCCCGGGAACGTTGTCGAGAATTTAACTGAAGCTCCGAACCAAAGTTCGGAAAACTTTGACAGTCTTGCCCCCAACCCCACTTAAGAAGGCAAGCCCCGGACATAACCCCAACTTTATTTACACTACAATCTATATTTATTCATAACTATCTATGCATTAAGTTCTTAGGAATTGTATGAGAAACCCTAGTTGCAATTTTCCTAGGAACCAATGTACTGAATACTAGAACTTGAGTTTGAGTAGCTGCTACGCTAATAGGACCGGTAGAAGTTGGGTGATTTCCTGTCACTCGCGCGATATAGGAGTTATATGCTTATTATTTGGCAATCACTATAAGGATGACGGACGGAATTTATGTGATGTAACATGATGGAGATGATACCCGTCTGTGTTGGAGAATTTGGTTAAGGTCGCAGTGTGTGGTAGCGGTGGTTAAGCATTTTAAAGTACTAGCCACATGCCGCGAAATATGGTAAGCGGTAAGCCTAGTAACCAATCCGCCCGAGGAGTGGACATACCTCCCACCACTCGTATTTAGTTTTTCCGGTTACTCACTTCGACGTGTGGGAATACGTGTTGCCAGGCAACCAGGAGTACGGTCGTGTAGTCGCACTACAGACGTACGTCCTGCACATTGGATGTGCGTATGGTCCTGCAGTCGCTTGTGGTGGCTCTGATCCACGAGTTGGAATGAAAGGCAAACGGTTGCTTCAGAACAATCATTGAATGTTCCAAGCGTGTGAGTTAGGTTTACCCTTGAAAGGCCAGAATTCGATTCAGGAATCGTCCGTTTCTCGCGGAAATTGAGACTGCTTGATCCCTTCGCCACATAGAGTAACAAGAGCAACTTTATGGTTATCAAAGATGATGTTTGGCTAAAGATTCTACCATGCTTGAATAGCTATGGGTGCTTACCTAGAATGGATAATCACATAGAACTTGGAAGCTAAAAGTTGAAATTAAGGATCTACTCTTTGTTGCTTTTCAGCTGAAAATTTTACCATAACCAGAAAAGCCTTCATAAGTCTAGTTACATGGCTAAGTATACCATGAACGGGTAAGCCTTGCTGAGTATTAGAATACTCAGTCTTGCATTGTGACTTTTATTCAGGTAATCCCCCTGAAGACTCTGCTCTGCCTATGCCATGGCCTTACCCTCTGCCCGATGGTTGGTCCGTGGAGTGGGACCCGTCCCCGGCCAACACTGATCCTACCGAGTGATATCATGCCAGGGCTTAGCATGATATCCATACTGGCGACATGTACAGTGGTTGTGGTTTACATTCCGCTGCAGTAAACTTGAAACTTGAATCGGTTTGTAATAAATCCTATCAGCTTGGAGCTGATACTACTTTTGACAACTTGTGTAATATGAATGCCTGTGATGTAAACTATGACAGTGATTGTATCTCTGGACTCGCCTTCGTGCGAGGTACCTTGTTGATCTTGCTTTCGGTGGTTTATCGGTACGTTACCCGACAGGCCAAGGGGTTACACCATTTGAAGTACGATTGGGGCCCTAGAGAGAGGACTTGCGTACTTGAGCTGGTATAATTCAGGTTGGTTCTGCCACAATATCCTGGTTTGATGATCCGGTTGGAGGTACTCATGCTGACTGGGAGGAGGCAAGGGCGAATCATGATAGAATACAGGCGCCGAGTGTTGACATCATCGGCGAAGTTAGCCAACCTGAAGGTGGCCGGGCTCTCGAAAATTTCAGTCTCAGTGTAGGGGAGGAAGATTGGGTTGTCCAGGCCCTTTTAGAAAATCCTAAACCACTGTGAAGCATCTGAAGGATTCAACTTGCCGCCAGGGAGGCTATACAAGGCCTGACTAAAGCTGGTGCATCGGATCTACCTCCCACTTTGGTCTGGGAAAGAATTGTTGGCCAAAGAGGGGAAATTTGGGATGAAGTTTTGAAAGTAAAGGTGAGCCCACAACTGGATGAACCACCAGGGACCACCAGTTCTAAGTTTCTTCTGGGAAAGAAGGCTTAAAGACATCAGGTGAAGGTATCTGTAGATTTCTCCAAGGAATAATTTACCAAGGCCAACAGTGTGACCTTTGGCTAGCTCTTACGCTAGAGGAAGATAATTCTTGGTTGGAGCAAGGGAAGGACCACAGAATAGGAAGTGTTCTAACCAAAGATTCAGGAAAGCTGTGTGTTCCTTCTCTGTCACAGGGCCGTTGGTTTTTAGGTGTTGATTCAAGTATGCACCCCAGTTCGTGCACTCTGATTTGGAAGACAACTTGAAAGGAACTTCAGACAGTCTGTAGGTAGAGGGACAGGTTGATGAGATGTGCAGACCAGTGATCATCGTCACGTCCAGAAGGGTTGGAGTCATCGGTCCATGTCCAAAGAGAAAACAATTCAAGGCATGAGACCAGAAGTAGCCGATGGTCTTCAGAAGGTTCTCATCCTTTTCAAGAGGGGATAGAGATAGGGACAGAGCATCGGCTATCCCTATGGACTCCTATGTGGGCTGGTAGGTGTTTGCCACTCTGCTATACCAAGTCACCCAGCCCTCAGGAGGGTTCGGCCAGGCACGGAGGCTGTCAGTCCAGGAGTCTAGATCTATGTCCTAGCTCACGAATGGAATTCGATTGGCCTCACAAGAAATCAGATCTACGGATTTCTCATAAGAACGAGGCCCGAGATAGAAAGAATTGAAGGAAGAAGGATGAGGCAAAAGGATATCGGAAACTTGAAGGAGTCCATGAAAACCAAATAATCGGAGAAAGGGTCATTTAATGATGCAGGGAATCTCCTAATTGCTGCATTAAAATAGCAAAGGTCAGAGTCTTACCTTCAGACCAAAGACATTCGCGTCGGTGTTTGAAGACTCCGCCATCGGAAACCCTGATGAAGATCGAGGACTTGGGGGATAGATATAGGGTTGGCGGCGCAAGATTGAGTTCATTTTCTTGTGACACCTGAGGTGTCACATAGATCAAATCAATAGAAATAATGTTTGGTGTGTGAGAAATTGTGTGAAAATCTAATAAAGTTATGACAATAAGGGTATTTGTGTAAATTTGTGAAAATACAAGTCCTTTTATGTAATTTAGTTGGAGTATAAAGTAACTTTCAAAAAAATACCAAGGGTCAAAGTGAAAAAGGTGAATGTCATCATGACCAGCCTTAAATGCTTGCAAATAAGCCCAAGAGTTCATAAAAATTACTTTATTAGGACAAACTTATGTAAAGTTTGATTTGAGTGCAAAATGGTGAAATAAAACTTTATACTTTAGGTTTCTAAACTTGAGCCCTAAAGCAAAGTTATAGGTTTTGAAAAGTTCTACAACTTCATTTTTAACCATTTCCTCATTAGAGCTCTGGTTCAGTGGAAAATTTCTGTTTACAGTGAAATCCCTGAGGTTTTTGCAAATTCCAACCAAGTCCCTCGGACCTCCTCCTCTCTTCTTCCTCCTCTGGCAACTCCTCTGCTCCGCCGCTGCACCCCTGCCGCCGGTGTCAGCGCGCTTCCCCGGCCATGTGCTGTGCCTCGGTCGCTCCCCGGCGCCACCTCCAGCTCCTAGCTATTCCACGCGTCGCCCCCAACCCGAGCGCCGCTCTAGCTTCTCCTCCCTGGCCCTCTCGCGCGCGCGCCACGCCGTCCCGCAGCTCTGCCGCCGCCACCTCACCGTCGCCGTGGCATTGTCCGTGCATGCCCCCTCGCATCATCTCTTCTGGTTCAAGAGCAGCACTGCTTCCCTCCCTTCCCGTTCCATTTCTGTTCTTGCTTTCGGATTGCCCGGAACCCCGAGCACCACCACCGCCATCCCCTCCAACTCCGGCGCCCTCCTGTCCACCGTGGGCAGCCCGCTCCAATCCTCCCCGCACCACCACAACTCCCTAGAAAGCTTCCCCATACCTTACTGACGCTCACCAGTCACTTACCGAGGCCGGACCTCAACTGGAGCTACCTCGCCGCCGTTCTCCCCTCCGCTGGTAAGCTTCTGTTACCGTCGAGCTCTTGCCTCCACCCCTCCTCCGCCCAATTCAACTGCTCCAATAGCTGCCCCACATCCTCCTGCAGCTATTGAGCCCAAGCTTGGCCCTCCTCCTCGCCGGGAACCTCCTCGCCGACGAGCACCCCTCCGCCGCCGCCTCAGCCACCGTGGGAAAGCCCCCTCCGGTCATCCCCTCCCCTTCCCAAGACCTCTAACAGGTGCGCCTTGACCTCCTAGTGCTCGCCGACCACTTCTCCTCCAACCCCTCGCCGTCCCCTCACCGGAATTTGGCCGGCACCCCCTCTGTCCTTCTTCCCCGACGAGCCAAGGGTATAAGTGCAAGGATTTCAAAAATGTTAAGGGTGTCCCTGTAAATTTCCAGAGCCCCCCCAATTCAAAAGCTGTGAACTTCAAAAATTTGTAGAAATTTGTAGAAAATTCAGAAAAATGCCAAACTAGTTTTTTTGGAATCCTTGAGTTAAATTCGACTACTTTTGTGTAGTAAACTTGAGCTATATATGTATAATTTCTGTTGTAGATTAAATACTAGAAAATAAGTGTTTTATTTGTATCTCATGTTGTACGCATGTGTTATAGCTGAAATTTGGAACTTAGATTGTATGTGCTATGTATAGCTCTGCGTAAAAAGTTCGAGTACTTTACTGTTCATTTGCTTAGATTTCGAGTAATTTTTGTTATATGTTGATGAAATGCTTAAATTTTTAATTAAGGGTGTTTCTGTTGATGTTTGTATTTGAAATTTTTATCATAACTTCCTTTTTGAATGTGTAATCCACGGTAAAAATATTAGGATTAATAGTAGGTCATATTTCAAGTTATGAAATTTTGGGTTAATTGCAAAAATGAGTCATTTATGCTAGCTTCTATTCATGGAAAATTATGAAAATATTCTAAGATGTTGTTCCTAAGTAGTGTAGCATAACTACAAAATTTCAACCTATGATTAGGTGTAAAATAACTAAAATAAATAGAACTTGATTAGTAGATCTATATTAAAGAATAACTTAGGGTTTTTCAAGGTGATTAGCTAGTTAATTAAATAGAAATGTTAAGTGTAATTAGTTTAGTAGTCAACCATGTTACTTCTTGTAGTGAGCTAAATGTTTGGGATAGATGACCCTGTTACTTAATGTAACTCAGTAATTTATTTAATACTCGATAAATGACTGCCCAGTAAGGGGCAATATGTAACTCAGTAATTTATTTAATACTCGATAAATGACTGCCCAATAAGGGGCAATTGTGTTGTTTGCTAATATATGATGTTATGTTCTTTGGCTTGTAATTTTGTCGTGAAGTAGAATGACAATCTACGCATTTTCTTAATTGCATCTTTTTCATCACATGTAGACTCGACGTTTCTTGCTGATGGTGATTATCAGATCTTTCCGGAATCCGAAAGAGAAGTCTCTGAAAATGCTGGGAACATCGTTGGAGAATCAATCAAAGCCCCGAACCCGAGATCGGAAGAAATTATTAACATTTCTGACCCTAGCCCCGCCAGTGAAGGCAAGCCCCGGTCATAAACCCAGTATCTTATTTGCACTGCAATTTACCTTTATATGTTTATATACTTCTGCATTAAGTTCTTAGGAGTTTTCTGGAAACCGAAGATGCATCTCCCTAGGAACCAATGTACTGAATATTAGAAACTGAGTCCGACTAGTGCTATGCTAATAGGACCGGTAGAAGTCGAGTGATTTCCTGTCACTCGCGCGATATAGGAGTTGATTGATTACAATTTTGCAATCACTATAAGGATGACGAACGGGGTTATAAGTAGCATCTTGGAAAGAAAGGATACCCCATTTGTGTTGATGAATTTGGTTAAGGTCGCAGTGTGTGGTAGTGGCAGTTAAGCGTTTGAAAGTACTAGCCACATGCCGTGAAATATGGTAAGCGGTAAGCCTAGTAACCAATCGGTCCGGCAAGTGGACTCGTCCCCCACCACTCGACTTTTATTTTATGTTTACACGCACCGACTGTGGGAGTACGTTCTGCAGAGCAGACAGGAGTACGGTCATGTAGTCGCGCTACAGACGTATGTCCTACACATTGGATGTGCGTATGGTCCAGCAGCCGCTTGTGGTGGCTTTGTTCCACAACCCGGAATGAAAGGCAAACGGTTGCTTCGGAATGACCTGTTGGTGTTCCAAGCGTGTGAGTTAGGTTTAACTTGCAAGAGTTGAAATTCGATTCAGAATCATCCGTTTCTCACGAAGATTGAGACTTCTTAACTCTTTTGCCACATAGAGTAACAAGAGTAGTGATGTTGATGAGAAAGATTGGTGTATCTTTAAAGGACTCTACCTTGCTTGAGTAGTTACAGGTGCTTAATTAGAATGGTTAAAGAAAACTAGAATCTGAAAGCTAAAATAAGAAAGTAAGGACCTACTCTTTGTTGCTTTACAGCTGAAACAAAACCCAAAACCCTTATAAAGCCTTCATGGTCTAATTATGGGCTAAATATACCCAAATTTCCGGGTAAGCCTTGCTGAGTATTAGAGCACTCAGTCTTGCTATATGATTTTGTTTCAGGTAATGTCTGTGAAGACCCTACTTACCCCATGCCTTGGCCTTATGCTTTGCCTGACGGTTGGTCCATGGAGTGGGACCCGTCCCCGGCCAATCCTGATCATAACGAGTGATGTTATGCCATGGCTTAGCATGACGTCCTTACTGGCGACGTGTATAGTTATCGTACTTTAAATTCCGCTGTTAGAACTTGAACTTTAAAACTGGTTTGTAATAATGACTCCTAGTTTGAACCTTTGCTGTTTCTGCAAACTTTGTAATAACTTTGCTAAGTGTGGAATTTTGTACTACTTGTGGAAACTTTTGTAAAATAATTTCCCTATGATGTAAAATATGATGGTGACTGTATCTCTGGACTCACCTTCATGTGAGGTAACCTTATTTGATCCTGTATCGGTGGTTTATCGGGACGCTACCCAACAGACCAAGGGATTATACCGTTTGAAGTACGTTGGAGCCCTCTGGAGTGGACTCGCGTGCTTGAGCCGGTATAATTTAGGTTGGTTCTGCCACAGCTGGTATCAGAGCTATAAGGTTACTCTGGAGATACATTTTACCTTAAAAATGCCTTCAGTATAAAAGTTTGACTAACAAAATGTTTGGCAAAGCCGCGTTGGATTCGTTAAGGATGGTGCTTAGTACGTAAAGCCTTAGGGTAATGTTAATATGGGAAGTATAGGTGGCTATAGTATATGTATATAACTCTGACTTCCAGCACTACTTTCTGTTAAACCTTAAATTTATGCACAATCAATTTTACATTCTGTAACGACATCTTCGATGGTAAGGTAAGAAGGTAAGGATCCTCAGCTAACTGGGGAGTTAGCCTTCCCGTCGGTGATGCGAATCGAACGCTGTTACTCAAGCAGTGGCCTACTTGAGATGCTGCCAATATATCAAATTAGGTTGATAATATTGGGAGTATAGGGTCAGTAGCAGGGTATGCCCCCGCATTTTGCGGTATCCTGTGAATACGTTGTTTCGATAACGTATGTTAACGTCGTCTGTACGGCGGTAATTGTACAGATGCTATTTCTATAGTAAACAGTAATGATTGAGGACGCTTTCATGAGTGCTGGCATGAAAGGTTCACATATATTATGGTTTTCTGCAGGTATGCTAACCTTGGTTAAATAGGTTAAGACGAATAAGGATATCCGACTAGTTATTATAGGGAGAGATGATTATATTGTGCCACCGAAACTAATCACGTAAGTCCAAAACATATTTGGCGTTTATTTTGAATTGTGAGGACGTGTAACACGTGCATGCATATTCCTTGATTTGATTGTATGAATGGCATGGCTTGTTGCTTCAATGATATCTAGAGGGTATGTTAGTAACCAGTATAGTTTGAAAAGGGTAATTGGGTAGTTTTCAGGTTAATGTTTCCACCTTATCATTTCTTTCTCAAGATCTAGAACAATCTTTTGATCTTCAGAATTTGCTATTATCAGGGTAGGTTATCTTGTTTCTTTTACCCTGTAAGGATAGCTGTTGTCCAAATCAATCTATCAATCTAACCCACATTTGTATCCGCAATCTTCTCAAGGTGTGTGGTGAAAACTTGTAATCTCACCATTTGAATCCTTGTTTCAAATGGCCGAGCTTCCAAGGTTCTTTTGGGATTCCACAGGACACGCTCATACCAATGCTTTGCATTGGGAGGGTTTTCCTCGTCTTTTGTGGGAATCTCTCCAGGTGTTTGGCTACACCGAGCCTCCACCTTATGATGGAGTAGAGTATGAAGAAGAAGGTGTTCCCCGTTGTAGGGTGAAAATGACTGTTTCTCCACATCCTACCTTATCTCTGTGGCAGCCGATTGAAGTATATGTGATTGGTCATCGCCTTGCCGATACTTTTGAAGCAGCAGCTATAGTAGCTATTCACATCTTTTGCGATCAGCATCCTGAGGAAGTTGCAGGATACCCTATCGGTTTATTTCCTGCCATGGATTCTCGTGACCCAGAATGGACTTTCAGATTGACATACTGTGACCACTTACTGGGAACTCTAGCTGGAGAGACTTTACGCACCTCAGTCAGATTTATGAATGCACAGTATCGTTACCAGACACTTCAGCAGCACGGTATTTATCGCTTGACCAACATAGCCCAAAGTTATCGTAATCAAGTTGGCTGGCAGAATACACAGATTGAGGAACTTCAAGCTACTGTCACTGCTAGGGAAGAGGTTATTACTCAGCGGGAAGAAACCATTCAGCATCGAGAAGAGCAAATTGTTGAGAGCGATACTCTCATTACCCAGCATGACACTGTCATTGACTTTCTTCAAGAGCAAGTTCATGAGCTCAACCTTAACCTTGGCCAAGCCATTGACCATATCAACATGCTTCATGAGCAACCAGTTCAGCCTGTTGTAGATGATTTTGAGAGTGAAGAAGAAGAAGAAGACCCTGAAGAGGTCGAAGGAGTTTCTGAGATCGACTCTGAGCATGGAGATCCTGTGCTTAGTCCTCATCATTCCTCTTCTGGTAGTCAGTCATCTGTGGGCAACTTTGATGACTTTTAGTTTCGTTTGAGTTGACGGCATCCTAGATGTAGTTAGTGTGGTAATGGAGTGAGTAGTTAGATGACTTGCGAGCCACTTGTTGTAGAATATGTGGCAAACCTATGTATGGTTTGGTTTGGAACCAGGTAATGTATTATGGGACAAGTTTCAGTTGGTTATGTAAATCCGAGTTGCTGTTTGGATGGTTAAGTTAACACTTGTGACTTGGATTTATTACCAAGCGTTATTCAAATAAAGCTATGTTGGTATGATATGATTTCTGAAAATAGAAGTAAGTATTGGTGAATGCTAATGGACAACTTCTATATTTCAGATGGTTGGCGCTACGCGCGGAACCCCGGAAGGATTCAGACCGGATCAAGCTAGTGGTTCACAACAACCACCTCCGCCACCACGAAATCTAGCTAAAGTAATGGCCCGTCAGACCGAACTCCTGAACATGCTGGTGCAGGCCCAGCAACATCAGTTCCGTTCTCCTCAACGTGGACGTGAAGAGTATCCCTCGGCTGGTTATCAGGATTTTTTTCAGTACAAAACCCCCACTCTTTCATAAGACTGAAGAACCCCTGGATGCGGATGCATGGCTCCGTACAATCGAGTCCAAGTTTGCATTACTCCCGGTCCCATGCTCCGAAGCAAACAAAACTCTCTTCGCAGCCCAACAGCTCCGTGGAAATGCTCGCCTTTGGTGGGACAACTACCATGTCATGCAACCGGATGGACATGTCGTCAATTGGGAAGAATTTAAGGCCGCCTTTAGGGTGCACCATATCCCGGAAGGACTCATTGAGCGGAAGCTCAATGAATTTTTGGCACTAACTCAAGGGAACCGCACTGTACTCCAATACGCACAAGCTTTCAATCACTTGTGCCAGTATGTGGGCTATCATGCTGATACGGACACCAAGAAAAGAGATCGATTCCATCGCGGACTAAACACCAAGCTGAAAGAGCGCTTAAATCTGGTCAGATCCGACAATTTCAACGAATTGGTCAATATGGCCATTACCCAAGAGGACTGTATCTCAGCACATCGTGCTGAGAAGAGGCAGAAAGTGTCTACTGGACCCTCGAATGCACAACCTCCGAGGTATCGGTTAGTTCAAAACCCGGCTTCCCGAGCTCCACCTAGAAATATCCCAACAGGCAGGTGGGTAGCTAGGCCTCCTCAGCAGCCCCGATTCAACAAGCCATCAGTACCTCAACCGCAGCAGCAGCAACGACCAGTTGGTCCAAGGCCGAACCCTCCGCAGTTTAATCAAGGGAATAACATCAATCGATGTTTCAACTGCGATAGTCCGGCACATTTTGTTAAAGACTACCCCCAACCCAAGAGGACATTCCCTGGACAGACCTCCAACTTCAACTCCAACTCTAGGAATAAAGGTAGGAAGCAAGTTTTGCAAGTCCGTCAAGGAAGGGTGAATTTCACCACTCTATTGGAACTCCCGGAAGGTGCACCAGTAATGACGGGTACATTCACTCTACACCATCACCCTGCTATTATACTTTTTGATTCTGGTGCAACCCATAGTTTTATCAGTACAAGGTTTGGGACCAAAATAGAATTGGATTTCTACCCCACAAGTGGAACCTATATGATAACAACCCCAGGAGGTAAAATTGCATCAAATCAAATATGTAGAGATGTACCGATCCAGATGGGTAGTACTTTAATAAGAACAGCCTTAATTGCATTAAATCTAGAAGGGATGGATATTCTCCTAGGCATGGATTGGATGACCAGACATTGAGTATCTTTAGATATCTTTTCTCGAGAGGTGGAAATAAATTCCCCAGAATATGGACATACCCTCCTTCATCTTCCATCACAGGAATGTAGCAGTTCTTGTGTGTATGCTACAGCAGGAATCAAGGTAAAGGATATTCCTGTTGTATGTGAGTACCTAGATGTTTTTCCAGACGAGTTACCCGGAATGCCTCCGGATAGAGATGTTGAGTTTGTCATAGAGTTACAACCTGTCACGGCCCCCATTTCTAAGAGACCTTATCGTATGCCACCCAATGAACTGGCCGAATTAAAACTTCAGCTTCAAGAACTCCTGGATAAGGGTTATATTCGCCCAAGTGCTTCATCTTGGGGATGCCCTGCCTTGTTTGTTAAGAAAAAGGATAACAGTCTCAGGCTATGTGTTGATTATCGTCCCCTCAATGCGGTTACTATTAAGAATAAGTATCCTCTTCCATGCATTGATATTCTGTTCGATCAGTTAACCGGAGCCAAGGTATTTTCTAAGATTGATGTTCGCTTCGGGTATCATCACATAAAGATTAGATCAAGTGATATTCCGAAAACCGCCTTCTCCACCAGATATGGACTCTATGAATATCTGGTTATGTCCTTTGGTCTTACCAATGCACCGGCATATTTCATGTATCTCATGAACTCTGTCTTCATGCCGGAACTGGATAAATTCATCGTGGTTTTTATCGACGATATTCTGATCTATTCCAAAACTCTTGAAGATCATGTTAAACATCTTCATGCTGTTCTTCAACGTCTACGAGATCACCATCTGTATGCCAAATTCTCTAAATGTGAATTCTGGCTAGATACCGTCAAATTTTTGGGTCATACCATCTCCAAGGACGGTATATCTGTCGATCCAAGTAAAGTTCAAGAAGTGATGGATTGGAAACCCCCTACTTCGATCCATTAGATCCGCAGTTTTCTCGGTCTTGCTGGCTATTACCGTCGTTTTATTCTAGGTTTCTCTCGAATAGCCAAGCCCATGATAGAACTTTTGAAAAAGGGAATTAAATTCTCCTGGAATGAGAATTGTGACGAAGCTTTCCACACTCCAAGAGCACATCTTACCACTGCTCCAATTTTGGCTCAGCCACACACATCCAAATCTTTTGATGTTTATTATGATGCATCAGGCACCGGACTTGGATGTGTACTCATGCAGGATAATCGCGTGATTGCATATGCCTCTAGAGCCCTTCGAACACATGAGCAGAATTATCCTACTCATGACCTTGAGCTTGCAGCCGTAATACATGCACTTAAACTTTGGAGACACCATCTTATGGGTACTAAGTGCAATATTTATACAGATCATAAGAGTTTAAAGTACATCTTTACACAAGCAGATTTGAACATAAGGCAGAGATGTTGGTTAGAACTTATAAAGGATTATGATCTTGAAGTGCACTACCATCCCGGCAAAGCCAATGTGGTTGCGGATGCACTTAGCCGCAAGTCACATTGCCATTGTTTATCAGTAGAAGTTTTTAGCAATACTCTTTGCTGGGAAATGAGGAAGCTTAATCTGAAAATCGTTCCTCAAGGCAGTCTGAACCATATAGCAGTTAAGCCTATACTCCAGGATAGTATTGTGATGGCACAACAACACGATAATGGAGTTAAAATGATCAAACAACAATTAGCCCAAGGAGAAGAGAAGTATAAATGTTTCCAATATGATTCTGAAGGAATTCTATGGTTTAAGGAACGTATAGTTGTACCCAAGAACCATCAGCTTCACAAGCAAATAATGGATGAAGCACATCTATCTAAATTTGCTATGCACCCGGGCAGTACGAAAATGTACCAAGATTTGAAACGGAATTTTTGGTGGACTCGCATGAGAAGAGAAATAGCAAAATACGTTTCTGAGTGTGATGTTTGCCAGAGAGTTAAGGCCAGTCATTTAAGGACTTCTGGTACACTACAGCCTTTGTCTATTCCTTCTTGGAAATGGGAAGATATCAGTATGGACTTTATCATAGGTTTACCCAATACTTCTCAAAGGCATGATTCTATTTGGGTGATTGTGGATAGGTTAACCAAGACCGCTCATTTTCTTCCAGTACATACCACTTACCCTGCTAGGAAGTATGTGGAAATATATCTAGACCAGATCGTTTGTCTCCATGGGATACCTAAAACGATCATGTCTGATCGTGGAGCACAGTTTGTTGCCCGTTTCTGGGAACAGTTTCAACAAACTCTTGGAACCAAGTTAATCCGAAGCTCCGCATATCATCCGCAAATAGATGGACAGACAGAAAGGATCAACCAAATTCTAGAAGATATGCTTCGAGCTTGTGTAACCCAATACAACAAGCATTGGGACAAATGCTTAGATTTGGCAGAATTTTCCTATAATAATAGCTATCAGTCAAGTATCAAAATGGCTCCTTTTGAAGCCTTATATGGTCGCCAATGCAGAACTCCTTTGAATTGGTCTCAGACTGGTGAATGCAAAATTTTTGGACCTGATCTTGTTAATGAAGCAGAAGAAAAGGTAAAGATCATTCGGAATAAGCTTAAAGCAACTCAATCAAGATAAAAGAGCTACGCAGATAAAAGGAGGAAACCAATACAGTTTGAAGTAGGTAATTTAGTATATCTGCGAGTATCTCCTACTCGAGGTGTTCAACGATTTGGTATCAAAGGCAAACTCGCTCCTCGCTATGTTGGTCCTTTTGAAATTCTTGAAATTTGTGGACCCGTAGCCTATCGACTTCAACTTCCTCCTCAGCTAGCAGCCCTTCATAATGTCTTCCATGTATCCCAGCTGAAGAAATGTATTCGTGTTTGTGGCAGAACCAACCTGAATTATACCGACTCAAGTACGCGAGTCCTCACTGGAGGGCTACCTCGTACTTCAAACGGTATAATACTATTGGTCTGTCGGGTAACGTCCCGATAAACCACCGAACTCAGGATCGAACAAGGTACCTCACACGAAGGTGAGTCCAGAGATACAATGCCAAAATAATTTTACATCACAGGCAGTTATATTACAAAAATACACAAAGTAACATTTGCTCCCCCTGAGGAGAGATTATTACAAAACAAGTTTAAGTTTCTAGTTAAAGCAGCGGAATTTGAAAAGCGTAGTCATTATACACGTCGTCATTACAGATATTATGCTAGCCCTAGCATAATATCACTCGGCGAAATCTGTGTTGGCCGGGGACGGATCCCATTCCACGGACCAACCATCAGGCAAAGGGTAAGGCCACGGTGTAATGAATGCTGGCTCATCAGATGGATTACCTGAAGTAAATCAACAACAGCAAGGCTGAGTATACTAATACTCAGCAAGACTTACCCGGAATTGGGTATATCTTAGCCCATAACTAGACTCATGATGGCTTTTAGCTTTGGGTAAGGTTTTCAGCTGAAAAGCAACAAAGAGTAGATCCTTATTTTCAACTTTTAGCTTTCAGGTTCTAGTTGATTAACCATTCTAGGTAAGCACCTATAACTATTCAATCATGGTAGAATCTTTACTCAAACATCATCTTGAATAATCTCACAGTTGCTCTTGTTACTCTATGTGATAAAGGGGATAAGCAGTCTCATACATCGTGAGAGGCGGACGATTCTGAATCGAGATTCAACCCTTGCAAGGTAAACCTAACACACACGCTTGGAATACCACAGGGTTATTCCGAAGCAACCGTTTGCCTTTCATTCCGACTCGTGGATCAGGGCCACCACAAGCGACTGTAGGTCATATGCACATCCAAAGTGCAGGAAGTACGTCTGTAGCGCGACTACAAAACCCGTACTCCTGGTTGCCCAGCAACACATATGCCTACACGTCGAACAAAGTAACATAAAGAAGCAAATACATGTGGTGGGAGGTATGTCCACTCCTCGGGCCGATCGGTTACTAGGCTTACCGCTTACCATATTTCACGGCATGTGGCTAGTACTTTCAAACGCTTAGCCACCGCTACCACACACTGCGACCTTATAAAAATTCATCAACACAGACGGGGTATCATCTTGACCATGATACCTCATAAAACTCCCGTCCGGTATCCT
This sequence comes from Panicum hallii, assembly GCF_002211085.1. NCBI lineage: Eukaryota > Viridiplantae > Streptophyta > Magnoliopsida > Poales > Poaceae > Panicum > Panicum hallii. The sequence continues at coordinate 37,509,615 of NC_038050.1, read as the reverse complement.
TATAGTGATAACAGGAATGTAAACATTACAATTCCTATAACGCGCGAGTGACAGGAAATCACTCGACTTCTACCGGTCCTATAAGCAGAGCAGCTAGTCGGACTCCAATTCTAGTGTTCATTACATTGGTTCCTGGAATAATGCAACTAAGTTTTCCAAATAACTCCTAAGAACCTAATGCATAAAGATATAAATATAAATAATATAGGTTGCAGTGTAATAAAGTAGGGGTTATGTCCGGGGCTTGCCTTCGCTGGTAGGGTTGGGGTTAGTCAAACTATTTTCTTCCGAACCTTGGTTCGGGGCTTCGGAGAAATCCTCGACGAGAGTTCCGGGGTTTTCAGAATAACCTTCTCCTTGTTCCGGAATCAACTGATAATCCCCATCAGCGAGCGTGGTCGAGTCTATATGAGATGCAAGGTTACCAGTTATGAAATTGTATAGATATTTTTATAATGATTCACAGTAAAGTTGCAATCCAATCGTAAGAAAAATTATATTATGATGATAAGTTAACTACCCTGCACTGGGCAGTCATTTATCGAGTATTAGTTATTTTATCTAAATCCATTAGACAACGGGGTTGATGACACTAATTAACTAACTAGTAGCATGGAGCAACAAGTGGGGTGGTTTTTAACATTTATATTAAAACGCTTTACAAATTGACCTCATAATTTTATATGAACTTTAAATTACCATTACCTTATAAACCAAATATATTATATCTCAATTAATTAACATCTAATTCTTAGTTGAAAATTTAATAATATGTTGCAATAATACAGAACATTAATATATTTTTCATGATGTTTGAACATATGAAAGTGTGTTTATTAATTATGTAAACTATACATTATTTCTAACAAAATTCATTCAATACGAAATTATTACTAGAGTACAAGGCTAATTATTTTTCTTCAATTCTATATGTTAAAAGAAACTTATTAGCACTGGTTTTACTAATTTATCATTTTTCTATGAATTACTATGTATTTCTTAAGTCTACAAGCAATTAACTTTGATATTTAAATTAGGTCACTAAACATTCAAAAGATGAAGTTGAGCTCCAAAGCAAAGTTGCAGATCTTTGTCTAAAGATTCCAACAAAATTTAGTTTACCATTTTATGATTTTTCCTTGAAGAGATATGGTATTTCTAAGTTGGCAGCAAAAATTACATAAGGAGGTCCCTCGGTACTATTCCTCTGAGTCTATTCCTTTGCACATAACCCCCTAAAGTTCTATTTCTTCTAACCCGAGGCCCTTGGCCGTGAACCCGAGCAGAGCAGGGTGAAGGCGACCATGTTCCGGCGACGGCGGTCACCGGCGGCGAGGTCCAAGTGCAGGAATCGGGTTAGAAGCTTACTGTGGTCTCGTTACGCTACGTGTCATGGACGGGGATGGCCGGAACAGTGAAGTTCGACTTGAGCCCGAGGTGGCGGCGGAGAGGTCACCGTCGACGGCGGAGTTCCGGTGGCGAACGTTGGCAACCGACCTGTGCAAAAGCTTCAGTGAGACACGGGGAAGGTGTAGGTACTATCAATTGGATGAAGTCGTGCTGGATTAGAGGAGACCGTCGGAGACCGAGGCGGCGGCGGCGGAGAAGAATGCCGGCGAGCGTCGAGAAGGCGCGGTGGTGGACTAGAAGGCCAATGGATGGGTCGTACAGCTTCAGGGTGATGATGTGGTGCTGTTTATGGTGTTGTGGTGGCTCGGAAATGCTCGAGTGGTGCTGCCCACGGTGAGGCCGAAGGCGGCGGCGAATGGTGATCGTCGGCGACGAGGTTTCAATGGAAATTGGAGGGCCACGAGTGGTCGAGGAGCTCCAGTGGACTGTGGGAAAGCTTGTGCAGGTGGTGATTGAGGCGGAGGAGGTCCGGTGTGGGCTGCCCACGGGCGTGCTGTGCGCGGCCGGAGTGGAAGGGGACGGCGGCGGCGGAATGCAGCTCGGTTACACGAAATTGGGCTCTGGGAGTAACAGAATAGCACGTAGGTGTTGATGTGGTGCTGCTGCGCGCGAGAGGGAGAGGGTTAAGGCACCGGGGTGGCCTGTCCACGGTGACCAGGAGGTGGCGGCCGGAGGAAGCTCGGGGATGGCGTGGCGCGCGCGCGTGCAGCCAGGAAAGGAGAGGGAAGCGGCCGGAACGGAGGGGAGATGACGCGTGGATGTGTGCTGCAGCTGGTGGTGGCGCTCGGGAAGCTGTGCCGGCGGTGAACGGCGGCGACAGGAGCGGAGCAGAAGGGGGAAGCGGCGCGGTCAGAGGAGGAAGAAGCAGACTGGAGTTAGAGGGACTAGTTTGTGAATTCCAAAAATTCTAGGGACCCCTCTGTAAACTAAGATTTCCCATTGATAGAAAAGTCTAATGAGAAAGGTGTCTAAAGCAAAGTTGTAGAGAATTTCAAATCCTACAAGACTGCTTTAAGGTTCAAGTTCAAAATCCCAAAGAATATAGTTTTATTTTAAACTTTAGAGCACCATTCAAATTATAAACTTTGTCTTGTAATTCAAAGATAATGCTTTAATGCTTAGGGTCTTTTTGCAAGTTTTCCTGCAGTCATCATTACTGGTTCTTTTTACACTTTAGTCCTTAGGTAAAACTAAGTTTTACTTTTATCTTTTTACCATTTCACATGTAAGTCCTTATATGTTTGTATTAATTACATAAAGGTCCTTAATTTCATATAAAGTCTATTTCCCTTAGTGTTTATTTAACTTTTGCTCTTTTCTTTTCTATAGCCATCTGAAATTTGACACTTAGGATCATTTTCACACACTTGCACATGAAAATTTATAAAACTTATAATTTACAAATATACCCTTATTGCTTTGTACAACTTATATACTCTATAAAATGCTTACATATAATACACCCAAACTTAGTATCTAGTTGTCTAACTACCTGGATATCACAGCCTTCCCCCCTTAAAAAGAATCTCGTCCCGAGATTCCGAAGCTGAACAGAAATGGATAATTAGATTTGGGGATTGGCTTGAAGGAAGTCTGGAAAATTCCGTTGAAGATAAGACTCAGTTTCCCAAGTCGCTTCTTCTTCGGTGTGATGATCCCATAAGATCTTGTACATCTTAACTGCCCTTCTTCTGGTGAATCTTTCCTTAGTATCCAGGATTCGAAGAGGTTGTTCGATGTACGACAAATCAGGTTCAAGCTCAATGGCACCTGTCTCAACGATTTCTGTGGGTACTTTGACACACTTCTTAAGTTGAGAGACGTGAAAGACATCGTGAATAGCCGCCCATTGAGATGGAAGACGAAGTTTGTAAGCCACTGGGCCACAACCGTTCAAAATTTCAAAGGGTCCGACATATCGAGGTGCTAACTTCCCCTTTATGCCAAAGCGTTGGACGCCTTTGGTAGGTGATACTCGGAGATATACAAAATCTCCTATTTGAAATTGTAGAGGTTTTCTCCTCTTATCTGCATAACTCTTTTGTCTGGACTGAGCGGTTTTAAGATTAGATTGAATAACCTTAACCTTATCTTCGGCTTCAACAACTAAGTTTGGTCCAAAGATTTTGCGTTCACCGGTCTCTGACCAACTCAAAGGAGTTCGACATCTGTGACCATATAACGCTTCGAAAGGAGCCATTTGAAGACTAGCTTGATAACTGTTGTTGTAGGCAAATTCAGCTAGAGCAAGGCACTTGTCCCAACTTGTATCATATTGAATAATACAAGCGCGAAGCATGTCTTCAAGAATTTGGTTAACTCGCTCAGTCTGCCCATCAGTCTGGGGGTGATATGCAGAGCTTCGAATCAATTTGGTTCCTAGAGCTGATTGTAACTGCTCCCAGAATCGTGCGATAAATTGGGGCCCACGATCAGATATGATAGTTTTCGGAACCCCATGTAATCGAACGATTTGTTCCAGATAGACTTCGGCATACTTCTTAGCAGAGTAAGTGGTATGCACTGGAAGAAAATGAGCTGTTTTTGTGAGTCTATCGATGATTACCCATATGGAGTCATGTTTTTGAGAGGTGTTGGGAAGACCAACAATGAAATCCATGCTAATGTCTTCCCATTTCCATGACGGAATGGGTAACGGCTGAAGTGTACCAGAAGTCTTGAGATGATTGGCTTTGACTCTCTGGCACGTATCACACTCGGATACATATTTGGCAATTTCTCTTTTCATTCTGGTCCACCAAAGATGTTGCCGAAGATCGTGATACATCTTGGTGCTACCAGGATGAATAGAGAATTTGGACAAATGTGCTTCATCGAGGATTTGCTTACGAAGTTGATGATCCTTAGGCACAACAAGTCGATCGTTGAACCATAGGACTCCTTGACGATCAGTGTGAAAACACCGATACTTAGCTTCTCCCTGGGATAGCTTGGATTTAATAATTTTGACACCCTCATCATGTAGCTGCGACATGATGATCTCATCCCGCAAAGTAGACTCAACGGAGATCAAGTTTAAACTACCTTGAGGAATAATCTCCAGATTGAGTCTCCGCATTTGATGGCAAAGAGTGTCATTAAAAGTGGATATGGTTAGACAGTGACAATGTGACTTGCGGCTAAGTGCATCCGCAACCACATTAGCCTTGCCGGGATGGTAATGTACCTCAAGATCGTAGTCTTTAATCAATTCTAACCAACGCCTTTGCCTCATATTTAGATCAGCTTGAGTGAAAATATACTTGAGGCTCTTATGGTCAGTGTAAATGTTACACTTAGCACCCATAAGATGATGTCTCCAGATCTTGAGAGCGTGAATAACTGCTGCCAATTCAAGATCATGTGTTGGATAATTTTGCTCATGAGTCCGAAGTGCCCGGGATGCATAAGCAATAACCCGGTTGTTCTGCATAAGAACACAACCAAGGCCAATTCCAGAAGCGTCACAGTAGACATCAAAAGGCTGAGTACTATCTGGCTGAGCTAGTACTGGAGCAGTCGTCAGAAGTTTTCTCAAAGTGTGAAATGCTTCCTCACACTTATCATCCCAACGGAACTTAACTTCTTTCTTAAGTAGCTCAGTCATGGGTTTAGCTATCTTGGAGAAGTCTGGAATGAATCGGCGATAATATCCTGCCAACCCAAGGAAACTTCGTATTTGATGGACTGAAGTGGGAGGATTCCAGTCCATAACTTCTTGAACTTTGGTTGGATCAACCGATATGCCTTGACTAGAGATAGTATGTCCCAAAAATTTCACACTATCTAGCCAGAATTCACATTTTGAAAATTTAGCATAAAGGCGATGATCACGTAGTTGTTGAAGAACGACACGTAAATGATTAGCATGGTCTTCTTTGGTTCTGGAGTATATCAGAATATCATCGATGAAGACCACAACGAATTTATCAAGCTCCGGCATAAATACAGAATTCATGAGATACATGAAATATGCCGGCGCATTTGTAAGTCCAAATGACATGACCAGATATTCATAAAGTCCATATCTGGTTGAGAAGGCCGTTTTTGGAATATCACTAGGCCTGATCTTGATCTGATGATAACCGGAGCGTAAATCAATCTTAGAAAAGACCTTTGCTCCAGCTAATTGATTGAACAAGATATCAATGCGGGGAAGAGGATACTTATTTTTGATAGTAACCGCATTGAGTGGACGGTAGTCGACACACAGTCTCAGACTATCATCTTTCTTCTTGACAAAGAGAGCAGAACAATCCCAAGGTGAAGCACTGGGGCGTATATAACCCTTATCAAGAAGATCTTGGAGCTGAATTTTTAGTTCTGCCAATTCATTTGGAGGTATGCGATACGGCCTTTTTGAAATTGGGGCAGTGCCAGGTTGAAGTTCAATAATGAACTCGATGTCTCTATCTGGTGGCATTCCAGGCAAATCGTCTGGAAAGACATCAGGGTATTCACATACTATCGGAATATCCTTGACTTTGATATCTGTGATAGCATAAGTACAAGGATGCAAATATTCTGGCTGAGGTAGATAAAGAGTAACGGCCCCACGATAGGGTGAATCAATTTCGATAATTCGGGAAGATATATCTAACCGTACTCGATGTTCTGTCATCCAGTTTGTCCCAAGTATGACATCGACACCTTCTAAACTGAGTAGAACCAAATCAGTTTTGATCTCTTTACTACCTAACTGAAGTGGCACATTTCTACTCATTTGGTTGGAGGTGATTTTTCCTCCAGGGGTAGAGATCATATATGACCCTTGGATAGAACAAGATTCAAGTCCTAGTCGGGTTCCACAGTTGTTACTAATAAAGCTATGTGTTGCTCCAGAATCAAATAAAGTAACAACTGGTTGATGGTAAATAGAAAATGTACCCGACATGACTGGAGCTCCATCTGGAAGTTCCGCCAGAGTGGTGAAGTTAATCCGTCCTTGACGGACTTGCATCACCGGCTTCTTGCCCTTATTCTGGTTCCCCTGAGTGGAGCTCTGCCCTTGATCCGGTTTCTTAGGCCGCGGGCAATCTCGAATGAAATGGTCCGCACTTCCACAATTATAGCAGTGATAGTTGCTGCCTTTCTGTGGCACTTGCTGAATATTTGGCCGTGGGCCAGATTGTTGTGCTTGTTGTGGGGGCACAGGAGGTCTGAACCTTCCTTGCTGCTGAGGCGGCCTAAAACCCAATCTTCCCGTTGGAGCATTGCGCTGTGGTGCCCTAGGCTGCGTATTGGGAACAACCCGATACCTCGGTGATTGGGCACTCGAGGGTCCAGCAGGGTTTTTCCGCTTCTTCTCGGCATAATGCGCCACAATGCAGTCTTCCTGAGTTAAGGCCATGTTAACCAACTCACTAAAAGTATTTGCCTTCACAAGGTTCAGGCGTTCCTTGAGTTTGGTGTTCAGGCCCCGACGGAAGCGGTCTTGTTTCTTGGTATCATTATCTGCATGATACCCTGCATACTGGCACAGATGATTGAAATTCTGTGCGTACTGCAGAACTGTGTTGGCACCTTGTGTAAGAGCTAGGAACTCGTTAAGCTTTCGCTCCAATAATCCTGCGGGAATATAATGTGCTCGGAAGGCGACCCGGAATTCATCCCATGTGATGATATGCCCTGCAGGTTGCATGGCATAAAAATTGTCCCACCAGATTCTAGCAGCACCACGAAGTTGTTGAGCAGCAAAGGAAGCCTTGCTAGAATTCGCACAAGGTATGGTCAGGAGAGCAAACTTCGATTCAATGATGTGGAGCCAGGCATCGGCATCCAATGGTTCCTCGGCCTTACTGAAGAAAGGCGGTTGGGTACTGAGGAAATCTTGGTAACTAGCCACAGGAGGATTACGATCATCCCGGCCTCCTCGGAATTGATGCTGCTGATTCTGCTGTGCTTGAACCAGCAAATTAAGCAATTCCGTTTGCCGCGCCATGACTTCGGCAAGATTGGGAGGAGGTGGTGGCGGTTGCTGAGACCCGCTGGCCTGATCAGCCCGGAAACCCTCCGGGGTTCCCCGTGTAGCTCCAACCATCTGAAATAAAGGAGATGTCCATTATTATCCATATATCCTTACTCGCAATTTCAGAAGACAAAAACAATGCATATATTCCGCACAATCATCTCATCTCAGAATTAAAGATAATGAACAAGATGATTAAAACCGGAAATTATATTACATTGCTGATTCAGATAGTTCTCCGCATCACATATTGGAAAGTTTACTACATAGGCCATCTATGTTACATCAAATGGTGCGAAGTTTAACTACTTAACTATTACATTCCCTTAGATTACATCTCGAAAGTCGACGTTTTACTAAAAATCATCGAAATTTCCTACAGAAGACTGACTGCCAGAAAGAGAGTGATGGGGACTAAGAACAGGATCCCCATGCTCAGAATCAATCTCTGAAATACCCTCAATCTCCTCTGGGTCTTCTTCTTCTTCTTCTTCAGGTGCTATGGGTATAGCAGGGAGTATGGGTTGCTGCTGCAATTCTTCAATATGAGCCTGGGCATCATCCGCTTCGATTAGCAGATCATGAATTTGCTCTTGTAGAAATTCTATAATAGCGTCACGTTGAGTGATAAGATGATCACTCTCATTGATCTGATCTTCGCGATGAAGAATTGTTTCATCTCTTGCTGCAATAATTTCATCCTTTTGTGTTACCAAAGCTTGTAACTCTTCTATTTGGGTTACTTGGTGGTCAGCATTCTGATAGTGGCTTTGAGCCACACCAGTTATCTGACTTACCCCATGACGCAGTAGCATCTGGTAATGGTATTGCACATCCATAAACCTGGTAACAATACGGACAGTTTCTTCCCGCCAGATCTCCTAGCAGATGACCATGATGGTCTGTCCGAAAATCCCAGTCCGAATTTCCCGGGTCTATGGTAGGAAATAACCCAATAGGATATGCAGCAACTTCAATCGGATGTTGATTGCAGAAGAGTTTAATTCCTTCTAAAGCAGCAGTTTCAAGAGTATCCACTAGACGATATCCAACCACTTCCACTTCTATGGGAGGCCATAAGGAGCGGAAAGGGTGTTGAGGAATTATCATCTTAACCCTGCAGCGGGAAACTCCTTCTTCAATATACTCTACCCCATCATACAGAGGAGGCTCTGTATAATGAAACATGCTCAAGGATTCCCACAAAAGACGAGGAAATCCTTCCCAATGTAAACCATTGGTGTGAAAGTGCCCCTCCTGATCCCAAAAGGTACTAGTAGGAGCAGCCATCTGCGACAACAATGCAAATGGTAAGATATTTTTACCCTGTTGAGGAAGTTTACAAGGTAAAATGGATTAAATAGCTAATTCTGATAACAGCAAAGGCTGGAAATCAGATGGATGTCTAAGATACCCAACTAAAGATTCTTACTTACCCAAATTAAGAAATACCAATATGTTGCCTATTTCTTAGGAAACATCCTTTTAAACATTCAATTTAGTTGATTAATGGATTATGCATGCTCGTACTAAGCGATCTCACAACTAAAAATAACTGCCAAGTAATCTTGGTCTTACGTAGTTGTTGCGGTGGCACAATATAAATACGTCTCTCTCTATTAGCTAATCGATAAACCTTATCCGTCCTAGTTTCGGAATCGTGGTTAGTGTACCTGCAGAAAACCACAATGCATATATATCCAATGAACCTTTCATGCCAGCATGTCATGAAAGCGTCCCCATTCATTACTGCTCACTATAGAAGCAGCATCTGTACAATTACCGCCGTACAGACAACGTTAACATACGTTATTGAATAACGTATTCACGGGGGTACCGCAAAATGCGGGGGTATGAACAGCGATCGCCATACCCTGCGCCGAACCATATACTCCCAATGTAGTCAACCAGGGTTGGTACATTGGCAGCATCTCAAGTAGGCCACTGCTTGAGAAACAGCGTTCGGTTCGCATCACCGACAGGAAGGCCAAGCTCCCTCAGTTGGCTGAGGATTCTTACCTTCTTACCTCCCGATCGAAGATGTCGTTACATAATTGTAAAGTTGAATTGTGCATGAAATTAAATTTCAACTGAAAAGTAATGCTGGAAGATAATCATATATATGTTACAGCCACCTTTAATTCCCATAATAGCATTACCCTAGGGCTTACGTACTATACATAATCCTTAACGAACCAACGTAGTTCGCAATTACTTGTTTAATCAATTTTTATACTAAAAATTACTTTTTAAGGCTAATTATATCTCTAGAGTACACTTGTTAGCTCTGATACCAGCTGTGGCAGAACCAACCTGAATTATACCGACTCAAGTACGCGAGTCCTCACTGGAGGGCTACCTCGTACTTCAAACGGTATAATACTATTGGTCTGTCGGGTAACGTCCCGATAAACCACCGAACTCAGGATCCAACAAGGTACCTCACACGAAGGTGAGTCCAGAGATACAATGCCAAAATAATTTTACATCATAGGCAGTTATATTACAAAAATACACAAAGTAACATTTGCTCCCCCTGAGGAGAGATTATTACAAAACAAGTTTAAGTTTCTAGTTAAAGCAGCGGAATTTGAAAAGCGTAGTCATTATACACGTCGTCATTACAGATATTATGCTAGCCCTAGCATAATATCACTCGGCGAAATCTATGTTGGCCGGGGACGGATCCCATTCCACGGACCAACCATCAGGCAAAGGGTAAGGCCACGGTGTAATGAATGCTGGCTCATCAGATGGATTACCTGAAGTAAATCAACAACAGCAAGGCTGAGTATACTAATACTCAGCAAGACTTACCCGGAATTGGGTATATCTTAGCCCATAACTAGACTCATGATGGCTTTTAGCTTTGGGTAAGGTTTTCAGCTGAAAAGCAACAAAGAGTAGATCCTTATTTTCAACTTTTAGCTTTCAGGTTCTAGTTGATTAACCATTCTAGGTAAGCACCTATAACTATTCAATCATGGTAGAATCTTTACTCAAACATCATCTTGAATAATCTCACAGTTGCTCTTGTTACTCTATGTGATAAAGGGGATAAGCAGTCTCATACATCGTGAGAGGCGGACGATTCTGAATCGAGATTCAACCCTTGCAAGGTAAACCTAACACACACGCTTGGAATACCACAGGGTTATTCCGAAGCAACCGTTTGCCTTTCATTCCGACTCGTGGATCAGGGCCACCACAAGCGACTGCAGGTCATATGCACATCCAAAGTGCAGGAAGTACGTCTGTAGCGCGACTACAAAACCCGTACTCCTGGTTGCCCAGCAACACATATGCCTACACGTCGAACAAAGTAACATAAAGAAGCAAATACATGTGGTGGGAGGTATGTCCACTCCTCGGGCCGATCGGTTACTAGGCTTACCGCTTACCATATTTCATGGCATGTGGCTAGTACTTTCAAACGCTTAGCCACCGCTACCACACACTGCGACCTTATCAAAATTCATCAACACAGACGGGGTATCATCTTGACCATGATACCTCATAAAACTCCCGTCCGGTATCCTTATAGTGATAACAGGAATGTAAACATTACAATTCCTATAACGCGCGAGTGACAGGAAATCACTCGACTTCTACCGGTCCTATAAGCAGAGCAGCTAGTCGGACTCCAATTCTAGTGTTCATTACATTGGTTCCTGGAATAATGCAACTAAGTTTTCCAAATAACTCCTAAGAACCTAATGCATAAAGATATAAATATAAATAATATAGGTTGCAGTGTAATAAAGTAGGGGTTATGTCCGGGGCTTGCCTTCGCTGGTAGGGTTGGGGTTAATCAAACTATTTTCTTCCGAACCTTGGTTCGGGGCTTCGGAGAAATCCTCGACGAGAGTTCCGGGATTTTCAGAATAACCTTCTCCTTATTCCGGAATCAACTGATAATCCCCATCAGCGAGCGTGGTCGAGTCTATATGAGATGCAAGGTTACCAGTTATGAAATTGTATAGATATTTTTATAATGATTCACAATAAAGTTGCAATCCAATCCTAAGAAAAATTATATTATGATGATAAGTTAACTACCCTGCACTGGGCAGTCATTTATCGAGTATTAGTTATTTTATCTAAATCCATTAGACAACGGGGTTGATGACACTAATTAACTAACTAGTAGCATAGAGCAACAAGTGGGGTGGTTTTTAACATTTATATTAAAACGCTTTACAAATTGACCTCATAATTTTATATGAACTTTAAATTACCATTACCTTATAAACCAAATATATTATATCTCAATTAATTAACATCTAATTCTTAGTTGAAAATTTAATAATATGTTGCAATAATACAGAACATTAATATATTTTTCATGATGTTTGAACATATGAAAGTGTGTTTATTAATTATGTAAACTATACATTATTTCTAACAAAATTCATTCAATAAGAAATTATTACTAGAGTACAAGGCTAATTATTTTTCTTCAATTCTATATGTTAAAAGAAACTTATTAGCACTGGTTTTACTAATTTATCATTTTTCTATGAATTACTATGTATTTCTTAAGTCTACAAGCAATTAACTTTGATATTTAAATTAGGTCACTAAACATTCAAAAGATGAAGTCGAGCTCCAAAGCAAAGTTGCAGATCTTTGTCTAAAGATTCCAACAAAATTTAGTTTACCATTTTATGATTGTTCCTTGAAGAGATATGGTATTTCTAAGTTGGCAGCAAAAATTACATAAGGAGGTCCCTCGGTACTATTCCTCTGAGTCTATTCCTTTGCACATAACCCCCTAAAGTTCTATTTCTTCTAACCTGAGGCCCTTGGCCGTGAACCCGAGCAGAGCAGGGTGAAGGCGACCGTGTTCCGGCGACGGCGGTCACCGGCGGCGAGGTCCAAGTGCAGGAATCGGGTTAGAAGCTTACTGTGGTCTCGTTACGCTACGTGTCGTGGACGGGGATGGCCGGAACAGTGAAGTTCGACTTGAGCCCGAGGTGGCGGCGGAGAGGTCACCGTCGACGGCGGAGCTCCGGTGGCGAACGTTGGCAACCGACCTGCGCAAAAGCTTCAGTGAGACACGGGGAAGGTGTAGGTACTATCAATTGGATGAAGTCGTGCTGGATTAGAGGAGACCGTCGGAGACCGAGGCGGCGGCGGCGGAGAAGAACGCCGGCGAGCGTCGGGAAGGTGCGGTGGTGGACTAGAAGGCCAATGGATGGGTCGTACAGCTTCAGGGTGATGATGTGGTGCTGTTTATGGTGTTGTGGTGGCTCGGAAATGCTCGAGTGGTGCTGCCCACGGTGAGGCCGAAGGCGGCGGCGAATGGTGATCGTCGGCGACGAGGTTTCAATGGAAATTGGAGGGCCATGAGTGGTCGAGGAGCTCCAGTGGACTGTGGGAAAGCTTGTGCAGGTGGTGATTGAGGCGGAGGAGGTCCGGTGTGGGCTGCCCACGGGTGTGCCGTGCGCGGCCGGAGTGGAAGGGGACGGCGGCGGCGGAATGCAGCTCGGTTACACGAAATTGGGCTCTGGGAGTAACAGAATAGCACGTAGGTGTTGATGTGGTGCTGCTGCGCGCGAGAGGGAGAGGGTTAAGGCACCGGGGTGGCCTGTCCACGGTGACCAGGAGGTGGCGGCCGGAGGAAGCTCGGGGATGGCGTGGCGCGCGCGCGTGCAGCCAGGAAAGGAGAGGGAAGCGGCCGGAACGGAGGGGAGATGACGCGTGGATGTGTGCTGCAGTTGGTGGTGGCGCTCGGGAAGCTGTGCCGGCGGTGAACGGCGGCGACAGGAGCGGAGCAGAAGGGGGAAGCGGCGCGGTCAGAGGAGGAAGAAGCAGACTGGAGTCAGAGGGACTAGTTTGTGAATTCCAAAAATTCCAGGGACCCCTCGGTAAACTAAGATTTCCCATTGATAGAAAAGTCTAATGAGAAAGGTGTCTAAAGCAAAGTTGTAGAGAATTTCAAATCCTACAAGACTGCTTTAAGGTTCAAGTTCAAAATCCCAAAGAATATAGTTTTATTTTAAACTTTAGAGCACCATTCAAATTATAAACTTTGTCTTGTAATTCAAACATAATGCTTTAATGCTTAGGGTCTTTTTGCAAGTTTTCCTGCAGTCATCATTACTGGTTCTTTTTACACTTTAGTCCTTAGGTAAAACTAAGTTTTACTTTTATCTTTTTACCATTTCACATGTAAGTCCTTATATGTTTGTATTAATTACATAAAGGTCCTTAATTTCATATAAAGTCTATTTCCCTTAGTGTTTATTTAACTTTTGCTCTTTTCTTTTCTATAGCCATCTGAAATTTGACACTTAGGATCATTTTCACACACTTGCACATGAAAATTTATAAAACTTATAATTTACAAATATACCCTTATTTCTTTGTACAACTTATATACTCTATAAAATGCTTACATATAATACACCCAAACTTAGTATCTAGTTGTCTAACTACCTGGATATCACAGTGTTCCTACCGAAATCGTTGATACACAAAGTATTGACATCGAGCCTGATCTTTCCTATAAAGAACTTCCAATCAGAATCTTGGATACCAAGGAAAGAAGTACTAGAAGAGCAATGGTCAAAATGTTTAAAATCCAGTGGAATCATAATACAGAAGAAGAAGCTACCTGGGAAACTGAAGACTATCTCCAGAGGAACTTCCTAGACTTTCTCAGGAATTCCTAGGTATCTATGCTCTTATCACCTCATTCCTGTAATCTCGGGAAGGTTGTGACACCCGAGGTGTCACATAGATCAAACCAATAGAAATAATGTTTGGTGTGTGAGAAATTGTGTGAAAATCTAATAAAGTTAAGAGAATAAGGGTATTTGTGTAAATTTGTGAAAATACAAGTCCTTTTATGTAATTTAGTTGGAGTAAAAAGTAACTTTGAAAAAAATTACCAAGGGTCAAAGTGAAAAAGGTGAATGTCATCATGACCAGCCTTAAATGCTTGCAAATAAGCCCAAGAGTTCATAAATATTACTTTATTAGGACAAACTTATGTAAAGTTTGATTTGAGTGCAAAATGGTGAAATAAAACTTTGTACTTTAGGTTTCTGAACTTGAGCCCTAAAGCAAAGTTATAGGTTTTGAAAAGTTCTACAACTTCCTTTTTGACCATTTCCTTATTAGAGCTCTGGTTCAGTGGGAAATTTCTGTTTACAGTAAAGTCCCTGAGGTTTTTGCAAATTCCAACCAAGTCCCTCGGACCTCCTCCTCTCTTCTTCCTCCTCTGGCAACTCCTCTGCTCCGCCGCTGCACCCCTGCTGCCGGTGTCAGCGCCGCTTCCCCAGCCATGTGCTGTGCCTCGGTCGCTCCCCGGCACCACCTCCAGCTCCTAGCTATTCCACGCGTCGCCCCCAACCCGAGCGCCGCTCTAGCTTCTCCTCCCTGGCCCTCTCGCATGCGCGCCACACCGTCCCGCAGCTCTGCCGCCGCCACCTCGCCGTCGCCGTGGCATTGTCCGTGCGTGCCCCCTCGCATCATCTCTTCTGGTTCAAGAGCAGCACTGCTTCCCTCCCTTCCCGTTCCATTTCTGTTCTTGCTTTCAGATTGCCCGGAACCCCGAGCACCACCACCGCCATCCCCTCCAACTCCGGCGCCCTCCTGTCCACCGTGGGCAGCCAGCTCCAATCCTCCCCGCACCACCACAACTCCCTAGAAAGCTTCCCCGTACCTTACTGACGCTCACCAGTCACTTACCGAGGCCGGACCTCCACTGGAGCTACCTCGCCGCCGTTCTCCCCTCCGCCGGTAAGCTTCTGTTACCGTCGAGCTCTTGCCTCCACCCCTCCTCCGCCCAATTCAACTGCTCCAATAGCTGCCCCACATCCTCCTGCAGCTGTTGAGCCCAAGCTTGGCCCTCCTCCTCGCCGGGAACCTCCTCGCCGACGAGCACCCCTCCGCCGCTGCCTCGGCCACCGTGGGAAAGCCCCCTCCGGTCATCCCCTCCCCTTCCCAAGACCTCTAACAGGTGCGCCTTGACCTCCTAGTGCTCGCTGACCACTTCTCCTCCAACCCCTCGTCGTCCCCTCGCTGGAATTTGGCCGGCACCCCCTCTGTCCTTCTTCCCCGACGAGCCAAGGGTATAAGTGCAAGGATTTCAAAAATGTTAAGGGTGTCCCTGTAAATTTCCAGAGCCCCCCCAATTCAAAAGCTGTGAACTTCAAAAATTTGTAGAAATTTGTAGAAAATTCAGAAAAATGCCAAACTAGTTTTTTTGGAATCCTTGAGTTAAATTCGACTATTTTTGTGTAGTAAACTTGAGCTATATATGTATAATTTCTGTTGTAGATTAAATACTAGAAAATAAGTGTTTTATTTGTATCTCATGTTGTAGGCATGTGTTATAGCTGAAATTTGGAACTTAGATTGTATGTGCTATGTATAGCTCTGTGTAAAATGTTCGAGTACTTTACTGTTCATTTGCTTAGATTTCGAGTAATTTTTGTTATATGTTGATGAAATGCTTAAATTTTTAATTAAGGGTGTTTCTGTTGATGTTTGTATTTGAAATTTTTATCATAACTTCCTTTTTGAATGTGTAATCCACGGTAAAAATATTAGGATTAATAGTAGGTCATATTTCAAGTTATGAAATTTTGGGTTAATTGCAAAAATGAGTCATTTATGCTAGCTTCTATTCATGGAAAATTATGAAAATATTCTAAGATGTTGTTCCTAAGTAGTGTAGCATAACTACAAAATTTCAACCTATGATTAGGTGTAAAATAACTAAAATAAATAGAACTTGATTAGTAGATCTATATTAAAGAATAACTTAGGGTTTTTCAAGGTGATTAGCTAGTTAATTAAATAGAAATGTTAAGTGTAATTAGTTTAGTAGTCAACCATGTTACTTCTTGTAGTGAGCTAAATGTTTGGGATAGATGACCCTGTTACTTAATGTAACTCAGTAATTTATTTAATACTCGATAAATGACTGCCCAGTAAGGGGCAATATGTAACTCAGTAATTTATTTAATACTCGATAAATGACTGCCCAGTAAGGGGCAATTGTGTTGTTTGCTAATATATGATGTTATGTTCTTTGGCTTGTAATTTTATCGTGAAGTAGAATGACAATCTACGCATTTTCTTAATTGCATCTTTTTCATCACATGTAGACTCGACGTTTCTTGCCGATGGTGATTATCAGATCTTTTCGGAATCCGAAAGAGAAGTCTCTAAAAACACTGGGAACATCGTCGGAGAATCAATCGTAGCCCCGAACCCGAGTTCGGAAGAAATTATTAACATTTCTGACCCCAGCCCCGCCAGTGAAGGCAAGCCCCGGCCATAAACCCAGTATCTTATTTACACTGCAATTTACCTTTATATGTTTATATACTTCTGCATTAAGTTCTTAGGAGTTTTCTGGAAACCGTAGATGCATCTCCCTAGGAACCAATGTACTGAATATTAGAAACTGAGTCCGACTAGTGCTATGCTAATAGGACCGGTAGAAGTCGAGTGATTTCCTGTCACTCGCGCGATATAGGAGTTGATTGATTACAATTTTGCAATCACTATAAGGATGACGAACGGGGTTATAAGTAGCATCTTGGAAAGAAAGGATACCCCATCTGTGTTGATGCATTTGGTTAAGGTCGCAGTGTGTGGTAGTGGCAGTTAAGCGTTTGAAAGTACTAGCCACATGCTGCGAAATATGGTAAGCGGTAAGCCTAGTAACCAATCGGCCCGGCAAGTGGACTCGTCCCCCACCACTCGACTTTTATTTTATGTTTACACGCACCGACTGTGGGAGTACGTTCTGCAGAGCAGACAGGAGTACGGTCATGTAGTCGCGCTACAGACGTATGTCCTGCACATTGGATGTGCGTATGGTCCAGCAGTCGCTTGTGGTGGTTTTGTTCCACAACCCGGAATGAAAGGCAAACGGTTGCTTCGGAACGACCTGTTGGTGTTCCAAGCGTGTGAGTTAGGTTTACCTTGCAAGGGTTGAAATTCGATTCAGAATTGTCCGTTTCTCACGAAGATTGAGACTGCTTAACTCTTTTGCCATATAGAGTGACAAGAGTAATGATGTGGATGAGAAAGATTGATGTCTGTTTAAAGGACTCTACATTGCTTGAGTAGTTACAGGTGCTTACTTAGAATGGTTAAAGAAAACTAGAATCTGAAAGCTAAAATAAGAAAGTAAGGACCTACTCTTTGTTGCTTTACAGCTGAAACAAAACCCAAAACCCTTATAAAGCCTTCATGGTCTAGTTATGGGCTAAGTATACCCAAATTTCCGGGTAAGCCTTGCTGAGTATTAGAGTACTCAGTCTTGCTATATGATTTTGTTTCGGGTAATGTCTCTGAAGACCCTACTTACCCCATGCCTTGGCCTTATGCTTTGCCTGACGGTTGGTCCCTGGAGTGGGACCCGTCCCTGGCCAATCCTGATCATAACGAGTGATGTTATGCCATGGCTTAGCATGACGTCCTTACTGGCGACGTGTATAGTTATCGTACTTTAAATTCCGCTGCTAGAACTTGAACTTTAAAACTGGTTTGTAATAATGACTCCTAGTTTGAACCTTTGCTGTTTCTGCAAACTTTGTGATAACTTTGCTAAGTGTGGAATTTTGTACTACTTGTGGAAACTTTTGTAAAATAATTTCCCTATGATGTAAAATATGATGGTGACTGTATCTCTGGACTCACCTTCGTGTGAGGTAACCTTATTTGATCCTGTATCGGTGGTTTATCGGGACGCTACCCGACAGACCAAGGGATTATACCATTTGAAGTACGTTGGAGCCCTCTGGAGTGGACTCGCGTGCTTGAGCCGGTATAATTCAGGTTGGTTCTACCACAGTTCTGAGGCTCAGGTGCGAGTTTCATGGTTAGGGTTTATGGGCAAAGGGTTTTTGGAGAACAACTTGGATTCAGGGAATCTTTAGATTTCTATTTTGGGGAAGGATCTGGATTTAAGCGGAAAATAAAATGAATTGAAGAACTGGTTTGAATCCGAATCGGCATATTTTGAGAAAAGGACCGATGCGTTGCCATCGGCTCTTAACAGATCAGCTTTTAAACAAGTCACGGTGGAAAAAGAAGATCTTATTTACAATAGGGATAAGTACAAAAGGGGAGCCGATTGCTCCTAGAGCCTATCTATCGGCTTAGTGATACCGTCTACCACCAGTAAATGCTGGAGGTCTTGCGGCACTTGGTTGGTGGAGCTGTGCTAGCGTCGCTATCGCCGCTGCTGCCGGCATCGTCGCTACCATCATCTTTGCTGCTGCCGCTGGTGAAGCCACTGTTGCCTTTGGTTTCTTCATCGTCATTGACGTCATCTTCCGATGATCCGCCAAGGAGGAAGTTTCCCGCTAATGAATCCTCCTCGGATGAGGAGGAATCGGCTTCTCCTTCCGAAGAGGAGGGGAAATCCTCCTCCTAGGATGCGTCGTCTTTGTCATCTTCCTCCAGCTCATCACCAAGGACTAGGAGGGGGTCTTCGCCATCGATCAGGGACTCATCATCTTCTAACCAAGATTGGAAGTCCCATTCCTCTGCGTCCCAATGCAGGGGTGCAAGGATTTCGTAGGCGGCTATAGGATCATATTCTGGAGTAGGCTCTCAAGTGGATTCAGATTTGAAGGAGATGGCGGAAGAAGCAGAGGAAGAGGAAGAAGCCATTGCGAGGAGAGGAAAATCGAATCAGGTATGGTTGCTAATGGCTGAAGGGAGAAGACGATTAAAAGAAAGTTACCGGGGGTAGGTTTATAAAGACAAAGTGGAAGATGAATCGGCATCATAGCGGTTTCCAAGGAGCCTGAGGCAGAGCAGTCACATCCTGTAACACCCTAAGGTAATTTCCTTAAATTTTAGTGAATTTATTTGGGCTTAAATGAAATTTCCAGAGTTTCCTCTAATTTATCTCGCATTTAAAGTAATTTTATAACGCAAGTAATTAAAATTTATCATGGGCCATGCCGGCCCACTTGCTTCTCCAGCCGCGCCCCGGCCCAGTTCCCACTCAGCCCAAGCCGCGCCCCTCTTCTCTCTCACTGGTCGCCCGACCCCACCTGTCGGCGCCTCCCCTTTCTCCTTCCTCCCAGCGCCCGATTCCCCCCTCTGTTTTCTTCCCCGACGGCCGCGCCTCTGCACCTTGGGTCCACTCCTCTGCGCCGCACCCGAGTCCGCACCCCGGCCCACGACCGAGCCCCCCCTCCTCTCTAGAACCTTCGCACCCAAGCCGGTATCGCGCGGGGCCGTTGAGCCGATCCGTTTCTTCCGCACGCCACGGTTTCCGCCGAGCTTTCCGCGGCCACCGCGGGCATGCACGTCCAGCTTCCGCCCAGCCCTTAATTGGCTCCGCCGTGCACACCCCTGGACCCTAACCCTCTGGAGCATGCGAGCCCCAGCCACCGCCACCTCTGCAGCTGCCCCTTCCGCCGCTCGGGTTCAGGTAAGCCGCACGCCGCCGCGGGCAATTGCTCACCGCCGGTAGGCCATGGGCCGAGCTGACCCCCTCTACACCTCCACAGGTCCCTAACGGACTCCCTCAATGGATCAGCAGGCACGGGGCACCCCTGCAATGACCCGTTCGCATGCGCAGTACCGGCTTCCGCCGTCGGACGTCAACGGCAACACCTCAGCACGCCGCATCCGGCAAATCTCCGCCTCGGTGAGCAGCACATCATCCCCCGTAACCGTTTGCGCTAGGTGTGGTAGTCTGTAAACCCCCACAGTAACCCAACCACGGCACGCTGGCGACCCCGAGCCGCCCTCGCCGTGGGGATCACCGACCCGAGCTCCAATCTGCCGCACTGATCGCCCAGATGGATTGCACGTGTCGCCAGCATCCTCCAGGGCTTGACCTCGTCCCGGATGGAGGCCGGACGGCCAAGATCGGCCATCGCCGGCGTAGCGCCGCCGCGGGAGCCGAGCTCCGGCGACCCCCCCGCCGCTCCAAGCGCCGTTGACCCGAGCCGCGTAGTCCGGGCCGTTCGATCTGAGATCGACGCGCCTGATTAGAAGCTGCGTACCCCTTTGTTCCGAACCGCAGGATCCAGATCCAACCGTCCTGATTAGATCTTACCGGTTCGGCCTTGCCATCTTGCTAAAGAGTCCCCGGCTTTTCCTGGAATCAACCCGCGCTCCCGTGTAGTTCAAAAGTATTTGCAGTTAAGTCCAGTTTTATTCGTTTAGACCCCTGCGCTTTCAGGTTTTAGTGCCCGCCGTCCATGCCATGAGTATTAGCGCGTTAGACCCCGAGTCTATGCTTTAATTTCATTTAGGTCCCTGGTTTTTGTCCAGAACCCCCCTGTAGTCCAGTTTTCTCGCAAATAGGTCCCTGAACCTTGTTTCAAGCGTAGTTTTCGCGTCGTAGCTCCGTTTTAGGTGTTCTTTATGTCCTCGCAATCGTTGTAACGTGTAGAATAGTTCTAGGTCAATTTTGTGTGCTGTTCTACTGTATTGGTGTACTGTTTTCTTATAGTTTGCTATGTTTGTGCCTGTGTGTATGTGTGGACTATGCTTGATGATCGTGAGTAGACGCGGAGCCTTTGGACCAGTACCAGGAGCAGCCATCTTCCGAGCAGTTCGAGCAGCAGCCGGGAGAGTACGAGGAAGGCAAGTATAACATAAACCTCCTATCACTTTTTAATACAATTTCATACTGCATTTTAATACTGTATGCCTATAAGGATTTCCTAGCCACCATTATCCTTATATATATATCCTTGGGTTGCATTGTGGTTAGTTTTTGCTAGGTGCTGCGCTCTCACATATGTTGGTCCTTTTTAATTAAATTTGATTAATGGTTATATGCAACTTGATTCTGAGAGTGGCCCTCTGTGCTGTGTGCTCGAGTGGCTCACGTCTCCTTAAAAGATGTTTTGTTAGAAACTTGGTTTAGGGGGCCAGCACGGTGCTTAGTGCTTGGTTGGCCACTCTCCATAAGGACCGGTTCATAGAGCGACAACCTGGGACAACCGCGCAACCACAAGACTGGAATGGGACGGTCTTGACTTACTAACTAGGTCGTGTTGGTTCAGGAGTAACTTACCTGCGTGGGCAAGAGGGGTGGTAAGCTTCAATGGTCCCTGCTCCTCCGGCTTGGTCTGTGCTGTGTGTCTTGTACCCCCGGAGGTGGGCCCCATCGTTGCTGATCCAGAATTCTTAGCGGTTATACCTTACCAACATGATCCTTTGTAACGGTCTCGTAGTGTGCTTGCTAGCCATCACACCTAAGGAAGTGTGATGAACAACTAGCGTAGCCCACGACTTGTGGGTAAAGTGTGCAACCTCTCGAGAGTGTAAAACTGATATATCAGCTGTGCTCACAGTCATGAGCGGCTCAGATCCTCCTTTTGATTAGTGGGGTTATCAACCTTTGATTAGGGAGATTCCCCGGGAGGTTTTGGTTTGGATGGTTCTGAGTAGTTCTTAATTAATACTGATTAATTTATTATGCAATTGGGTTTATGGTAACTCATCCACTTGTAGTAACTAGCTTTAATAAAATTTGCCAAGAATAAAAGCTAATGCAGTTGAGTCAGCTAGCCTAGAGCCTCATAGTTTGTGTTATACTTGTTGAGTACTAGTTTGTACTCACACTTGTCTCTCTACTCTTCTGCTCTATTTTGGATATCTTCGACTGCTGCTCAGTGCCTGGCAACGTGGAGGACTATGTCAGCGGCTTCGACGACTTCTAGGCGTTTGTCTCCCAGTCGACGTCCCTGTGGCGCCCTGCTCTTCATGTATTTATTTTACGCTTCCGCATTCCTTGAACTGACCCTTGATTCAGTTGTAATAAAGATATTTATTTTATAATTTATATGCTTTTATTCGTGACATGTGTTGTGATATCTTGATAATCTGTTGTATATATGCGTGACTTGATCCTGGCGCATATATGATTGCTCGATTTATGTTCTTATAAATCGGGTGTGACAGATTGGTATCAGAGGCGTGTCGACTGTAGGACGAAGCCTAGATAGAACTGGTCGAGTTTAGGACTTCTTTTCGCTTGCTCTGCTTCCTCAAAACCCAAACATTCATTTTTGCTTCTATTCCTTGAGTCTCAAGTCCTTGGTTTGCTATCTCTCCTGTCTTTTCTGAGAAATAGCTTGGGCTTTCCGTAGACGTTGGCCTGAGTCGCCTAATCTTATAAGCTAAAAGTTTAGATTGTCCCAATGAAAATACGCTAGAACGAGTGTGTTAGTCGAGTGGTGTGATAAACTCGACTAAGTTGTGAATATTGAATGTCTGTTATTGTGCAAATGTTTGATTTGGATTTTGGTTGATTGCATAGTCTAGTAGTTAAACTTGTTCATGCAAATCGACCTAACCCAACTTGAACTAAATAGTAAAATTTGAGTTAGATCGTTGGGGGTAAAACCTATATATCTTTCTCTCTGTCATATCCTTCTGAAGTTTCATTTCCGCAGCTGCACAATATCTCGTTCTCATGAAATTTCGTTCGTTGCAATCAGATGGTGAATACCAGGCGCACCGGTTCCGGTTCTGACCAGCAGGAGCAAAACAACCAGGGTACTGGTCAGCCATTGCCGATGCCGCCACCACTGACCCCGGAGCAGTTCTTCCAGCTCAAGATGCAGATGATGGCAACCCTGAACAATACCGTTCAGGCTCTGCAGCAGATCCATGCCCAGCCACCGCCTCCACCGCCGCCTCAGCCCCGTGATCGGCGTGCGGACTTTCTGAGAGGTCACCCTCCGACCTTCTCTCACGCCACGGACCCACTCCAGGCGGACGACTGGCTTCGTTCGGTGGAGCGCCAGTTGGTTGTTGCGCAGTGCGATGACCGGGAGCGAGTTCTGTACGCAGCAGGGCAGCTGCGAGGCTCCGCTCTTGACTGGTGGGAGTCCTACCCGGCTCGGGACCGTGATGCTCTCACGTGGGACCAGTTCCGCGAGCGCTTCAGGAACCACCACATTCCCGAGGGCATCATGAAGATGAAGCAGAAGGAGTTCCGTGCCCTTAAGCAGGTAAATTTGAACGAAAATCTCTGCGATTTCTTTTGAGCTTCGATCTATCCTTGATCTTTCGTAAGCCTTGCATATTGAGCGATTCTATCCTTGCTATCTGTGTTCGTTATTTCAGGGATCTATGACGGTGACGGAGTACCGTGACCGTTTCCTTCAGCTGGCCCGCTATGCCCCTGCTGACATCGCTCGTGATAGCGATAAGCAGGAGTATTTCAAGGAAGGACTGGATGATCACATCCAGTATGCGCTGCTGAACCACCGCTTCGACAACTTCAACCAGCTGGTTGATGCGGCCCTCAACACCGAGCGTAAGCGCCGGGAGATTGAGGATAAGAAGAGGAAGATGGCTCCATCCTCTTTGGGCAGCAACAACTCGGCCCCGATATCAGCATCCACCGCAGCGGCAGCAGCTTCCTCCTCGTCCTTCGCAGCAGGCAGGACAGGGTCAGAGGCTTCCAGCGCCTCCGGCTCCACCAGCTCCGAGGCAGGGAGTGCCTACTCCTCCTGCCGGGCAGCAGGCTGCTGCATTTCCGCGAGTGTGCTTTCACTGTGGTGAGCCGGGGCACTACGCCAACGTCTGCCCCCGGAAGGCACAGTCAGGACAGCAGTGGCGTGCAGCTCAGCCCAAGGCCCCAGCTCAGGGCAGGGTGAACCACGTGACGGCCGAGTCAGCGGCCGAGGCTCCTAACGTGGTTATTGGTACGTTCATGGTCAACACCCGTCCTGCTACAGTGCTTTTTGATACCGGTGCTACGCATTCTTTCATCACCCAGTCTTTTGTTGAGCATCATGGTATTCCTACTAGCACATTAAAGAGGTGCATGTTAGTATCTTCACCGGGAGGGCAGTTGAGGTCTCATATCTTCTGTCCCAGAGTTAGTGTGGCCATAAGGGGGGTAGATTTCAGTGCGAATATGATGGTGCTAGACACCAAGGGTATTGATGTGATCCTTGGGATGGAGACTCTTGCTAGGTGGGGAGTCCGGATAGATTGTGCTCAGAGGACGGTTCTTCTGTCAGCACCGGATGGTCAGGAGGTTACTGTTGGTGCCACAGAGCCTTTTGGATTTCTTCATCAGATGGAGGCTAGACCCACGGATGGTATTCGCGTGGTGTCTGAATTTCCGGATGTCTTTCCGGATGATTTGCCAGGTATGCCGCCTGATCGCGACATTGAGTTTTCTATTGATCTCTTGCCTGGCACAGCTCCTATTGCTAAGCAGCCCTATCGTATGGCACCTATTGAGCATGAGGAAGTTAAGAAGACTGTCGACGAGTTACTAGCTAAGGGTTATATCCGTCGCAGTTTCTCCCCTTGGGCTTTTCCTGTATTGCTTGTAGAGAAGAAGGATGGCGCGAAGAGAATGTGCGTCGATTATCGGGATCTGAATGCAGTCACTATCAAAAACAAGCATCCATTGCCTCGCATTGAGGATCTCTTTGATCAGCTTCAGGGTGCTTGTGTATTCTCGAAGATTGATCTGCGTTCGGGTTATCATCAGCTGAAGATTCGTTCTGAGGATATTCCGAAGACGGCATTCACTTGCAAGTATGGGCTATACGAGTATACGGTCATGTCTTTTGGCTTGACCAATGCTCCGGCTTTCTTCATGCATCTGATGAATAAGGTTTTCATGGATTATCTGGACACTTTTGTGGTGATATTCATTGATGATATCCTGATATACTCCAAGTCAGAAGCAGAGCATGAGAAGCATCTGAGGCTTGTGTTGCAGAGGCTCAGAGAGCACAAGCTGTATGCCAAGCTCAGCAAGTGCGAATTCTGGATTGACGAGGTTCCATTCCTCGGTCATGTTATCTCCAAGGGAGGTATTGCTGTGGACCCCGGGAAGGTAAAGGATGTGCTTAACTGGGTAGTACCGCAGACAGTGAAGGAGGTTCGCTCTTTTCTGGGCTTAGCAGGTTATTATCGGAGGTTCATTGCGAATTTCTCCAAGATTGCGAAGCCTTTGACTTCCTTGCTAGAGAAGGGTGTGGATTTCTCTTGGACTGATGAGCGTCAGAAGGCCTTCGAGGAGTTGAAGAAGAGGCTGACTACGGCGCCAGTCCTTACTCTGCCAGACCAGAGCAAGAGGTTCATTGTGTATTGTGATGCTTCGAGGGATGGTCTTGGTTGCGTTCTGATGCAGGAAGGCAGAGTGATAGCTTATGCATCGCGGCAGTTGCGCCGGCACGAGCTAAATTATCCCACTCATGATCTGGAGTTAGCCGCAGTTGTGCATGCTCTAAAGATATGGAGGCATTACTTGTTTGGGCAGAGGTGTGCTATTTACACCGATCACAAGAGCCTCAAGTATATTTTCACGCAGAGTGAGCTGAACATGCGGCAGAGAAGATGGCTAGAGTTAGTCAAGGATTATGACCTGGAGATTCACTATCATCCGGGCAAGGCCAATGTTGTAGCGGATGCTCTGAGCAGGAAGAGCAATGTTAACATGGCCGTGGCTTTTCAGATGCCTCAGGAGTTATGCGAGGAGTTTGAGCAGTTGAGTCTGGGTTTCATGCATCATACCTCGGGTACATCATTCGAGGCGGAACCCACTCTAGAGGCAGAGATCAGGCGGCATCAGCAGGAAGATAAGAAGCTGCAGGAGATTCATGAGTTGCTCAAGATTGGCAAAGCCCCTCATTTCAGAGAGGATGATCAGGGTACCTTGTGGTACAAGGGTCGTATATGTGTGCCGGATGTGAATGACCTCAGAAAGTTGATTCTGAGTGAGGCTCATGATACAGCGTATTCTATCCATCCTGGCAGCACGAAGATGTATTACGATCTGAAGGAACGATTCTGGTGGTATGGAATGAAGCGTTCTGTTGCGGAGTATGTGGCTATCTGCGACACTTGTCAGCGTGTCATGGCAGAGCATCAGAGGCCAGCAGGGTTATTGCAGCCGTTGAAGATTCCAGAGTGGAAATGGGTGGAAATCACTATGGACTTCATTGTTGGTTTGCCTCGTACTCAGAAAGGGTACAACTCCATATGGGTAGTAGTGGATCGGTTGACGAAGGTTGCTCACTTCATTCCGGTGAACACTACTTACTCCGGCGCTAGACTCGCAGAGTTGTACATCTCCAAGATTGTATGTCTGCATGGTGTTCCTAAGAAGATCATATCTGACCGAGGATTTCAGTTCACTTCACGGTTCTGGGAGCAGTTGCATGATTCGTTGGATATGAAGCTGCGCTTCAGTACCGCTTATCATCCTCAGACAGATGGGCAGACAGAAAGAACCAACCAAGTGTTGGAGGATATGCTTCGAGCTTGTGCTATCCAGTATGGTGCAAGCTGGGATAAGTTCCTGCCGTATACGGAGTTTTCGTATAACAACAGTTATCAAGCCAGTCTGAAGAAATCTCCTTTCGAGGCCTTGTACGGTCGAAAGTGCAGGACTCCGCTGTATTGGGATCAGATTGGCGAGAGGCAGGTGTTTGGTCCTGATATTGTTGAGGAGGCAGAACAGCTGGTACAGCAGGTGCGAGAGAACCTGAGGGTCGCATAGACTCGTCAGAAGAGCTATGCGGATGTTCGTCGCCGAGATTTGACCTTCGCAGTGGGTGATCATGTGTATTTGAAGGTCTCGCCGATGAGAGGAATCCGTAGGTTTAATGTAAGAGGAAAGCTAGCCCCTCGATACATTGGTCCGTTCAAGGTGTTGGAACGGAAAGGTGAAGTGGCATATCGTTTGGAGTTGCCTCCCAACCTCTCGGGAGTCCATGATGTATTCCACGTGTCTCAGCTGAAGAAGTGCCTGAGGGTGCCAGAAGAGCAAGCACCGCTAGAAGGGTTAGATGTGCAGGAGGATCTGACCTACATCGAGCATCCGGTGAAAATTCTGGAGACGTCTGAGAGAGTTACCAGAAACAAGAAGATCAAGATGTGCCATGTTCAGTGGAGTCATCACACGGAGGATGAAGCTACTTGGGAGCGAGAAGATGAGCTGAGGAAGACATACCCTGATCTCTTTGCTAGCTAGCCTATTCGAATCTCGGGACGAGATTCCTGCAAGGGGGGTAGGTTTGTAACACCCTAAGGTAATTTCCTTAAATTTTAATGAATTTATTTGGGCTTAAATGAAATTTCCAGAGTTTCCTCTAATTTATCTCGCATTTAAAGTAATTTTATAACGCAAGTAATTAAAATTTATCATAGGGTCAACTTGCTTGTGCATTCATGCTGGTGCATTGTTTTATTTGTGTTGGATTTGAATTCAAACTTATTTGAATTCAAATGGAATGGTTTGAATGGTTAGAGTATAGAAAAAGAAAAGAAAAGGAGAAGGAATAAAAGAAGGCAGTCCAACCCTCTCTCAGCCCGGCCCACTTCCTTTCCCTCTTCTTTTCTTTTTCCCCTCCTCTCTCCTGCATGGGCCACGCCGGCCCACTTGCTTCTCCAGCCGCGCCCCGGCCCAGTTCCCACTCAGCCCAAGCCGCGCCCCTCTTCTCTCTCACTGGTCGCCCGACCCCACCTGTCGGCGCCTCCCCTTTCTCCTTCCTCCCAGCGCCCGATTCCCCCCTCTGTTTTCTTCCCCGACGGCCGCGCCTCTGCACCTTGGGTCCACTCCTCTGCGCCGCACCCGAGCCGGTATCGCGCGGGGCCGTTGAGCCGATCCGTTTCTTCCGCACGCCACGGTTTCCACCGAGCTTTCCGCGGCCACCGCGGGCACGCACGTCCAGCTTCCGCCCGGCCCTTAATTGGCTCCGCCGCGCACACCCCTGGACCCTAACCCTCTGGAGCACGCGAGCCCCAGCCACCGCCACCTCTGCAGCTGCCCCTTCCGCCGCTCGGGTTCAGGTAAGCCGCACGCCGCCGCGGGCAATTGCTCACCGCCGGTAGGCCATGGGCCGAGCTGACCCCCTCTACACCTCCACAGGTCCCGCACGGACTCCCTCAACGGATCAGCCGGCACGGGGCACCCCTGCAACGACCCATTCGCATGCGCAGTACCGGCTTCCGCCGTCGGACGTCAACGGCAACGCCTCTGCACGCCGCATCCGGCCAATCTCCGCCTCGGTGAGCAGCACATCATCCCCCGTAACCGTTTGCGCTAGGTGTGGTAGTCTGTAAACCCCCGCAGCAACCCAACCACGGCACGCTGGCGACCCTGAGCCGCCCTCGCCGTGGGGATCACCGACCCGAGCTCCAATCCGCCGCACTGATCACCCAGATGGATTGCACGTGTCGCAAGCATCCTCCAGGGCTTGACCTCGTCCCGGATGGAGGCTGGATGGCCAAGATCGGCCATCGCCGGCGTAGCGCCGCCGCGGGAGCCGAGCTCCGGTGACCCCCCCGCCGCTCCAAGCGTCGTTGACCCGAGCCGCGTAGTCCGGGCCGTTCGATCTGAGATCGACGCGCCTGATTAGAAGCTGCGTACCCCTTTGTTCCGAACTGCAGGATCCAGATTCAACCGTCCTGATTAGATCTTACCGGTTCGGCCTTGCCATCTTGCTAAAGAGTCCCCGGCTTTTCCTGGAATCAACCCGCGCTCCCGTGTAGTTCAAAAGTATTTGCAGTTAAGTCCAGTTTTATTCGTTTAGACCCTTGCGCTTTCAGGTTTTAGTGCCCGCCGTCCATGCCGTGAGTATTAGCGCGTTAGACCCCGAGTCTATGCTTTAATTTCATTTAGGTCCCTCGTTTTTGTCCAGAACCCCCCTGTAGTCCAGTTTTCTCGCAAATAGGTCCCTGAACCTTGTTTCAAGCGTAGTTTTCGTGTCGTAGCTCCGTTTTAGGTGTTATTTATGTCCTCGCGATCGTTGTAATTTGTAGAGTAGTTCTAGGTCAGTTTTGTGTGCTGTTCTACTGTATTGGTGTACTATTTTCTTATAGTTTGCTATGTTTATGCATGTGTGTATGTGTGGACTATGCTTGATGATCATGAGTAGACGCGGAGCCTTTGGACCAGTACCAGGAGCAGCCATCTTCCGAGCAGTTCGAGCAGTAGCCGGGAGAGTACGAGGAAGGCAAGTATAACATAAACCTCCTATCACCTTTTAATACAATTTCATACTGCATTTTAATACTGTAT
Organism: Panicum hallii; assembly: GCF_002211085.1. NCBI lineage: Eukaryota > Viridiplantae > Streptophyta > Magnoliopsida > Poales > Poaceae > Panicum > Panicum hallii. Next base: position 37,480,228 of record NC_038050.1, on the reverse strand, counting down.
GCCTATAAGGATTTCCTAGCCACCATTATCCTTATATATATATCCTTGGGTTGCATTGTGGTTAGTTTTTGCTAGGTGCTGCGCTCTCACATATGTTGGTCCTTTTTAATTAAATTTGATTAATGGTTATATGCAACTTGATTCTGAGAGTGGCCCTCTGTGCTGTGTGCTCGAGTGGCTCACGTCTCCTTAAAAGATGTTTTGTTAGAAACTTGGTTTAGGGGGCCAGCACGGTGCTTAGTGCTTGGTTGGCCACTCTCCATAAGGACCGGTTCATAGAGCGACAACCTGGGACAACCGCGCAACCACAAGACTGGAATGGGACGGTCTTGACTTACTAACTAGGTCGTGTTGGTTCGGGAGTAACTTACCTGCGTGGGCAAGAGGGGTGGTAAGCTTCAATGGTCCCTGCTCCTCCGGCTTGGTCTGTGCTGTGTGTCTTGTACCCCCGGAGGTGGGCCCCTTCGTTGCTGATCCAGAATCCTTAGCGGTTATACCTTACCAACGTGATCCTTTGTAACGGTCTCGTAGTGTGCTTGCTAGCCATCACACCTAAGGAAGTGTGATGAACAACTAGCGTAGCCCACGACTTGTGGGTAAAGTGTGCAACCTCTCGAGAGTGTAAAACTGATATATCAGCTGTGCTCACAGTCATGAGCGGCCCAGATGCTCCTTTTGATTAGTGGGGTTATCAACCTTTGATTAGGGAGATTCCCCGGGTGGTTTTGGTTTGGATGGTTCTCAGTAGTTCTTAATTAATACTGATTAATTTATTATGCAATTGGGTTTATGGTAACTCATCCACTTGTAGTAACTAGCTTTAATAAAATTTGCCAAGAATAAAAGCTAATGCAGTTGAGTCAGCTAGCCTAGAGCCTCATAGTTTGTGTTATACTTGTTGAGTACTAGTTTGTACTCACACTTGTCTCTCTACTCTTCTACTCTATTTCGGATATCTTCGACTGCTGCTCAGTGCCCGGCAACGTGGAGGACTACGTCAGAGGCTTCGACGACTTCTAGGCGTTTGTCTCCCAGTTGACGTCCCTGTGGCGCCCTGCTCTTCATGTATTTATTTTACGCTTCCGCATTCCTTGAACTGACCCTTGATTCAGTTGTAATAAAGATATTCATTTTATAATTTATACGCTTTTATTCATGACATGTGTTGTGATATCTTGATAATCTGTTGTATATATGCGTGACTTGATCCTGGCGCATATATGATTGCTCGATTTATGTTCTTATAAATCGGGTGTGACACATCCCCTGGAAGTTGAAGAGGCACGCCTGTACGGATTTTGGAAGTCGAAGTGGCGGGGCGATTAAAAGAAAAATGGTTTCGGAATAATTATTGCCGAAACCGGGGGGCATGTGTTTTCACCATAATTCAGGCGGGCCAAAAAGGTGGGCCGAGGAGCAAAATGGGCTTGAAAGATGGTCATAATGGGCTTGCGGATTGGACCTTATGCAGGTGTTTGGGCCAAGGTCAGCTGTGTATCTAGATAGGCATGTGTGTTTAAACAGTTTAGATAGAGATAGTTAAGATTTGTGTCATATTTAGTTAGGATTGGTTGGGAAAGGCAAGTCTACTGGATAAACGATAAGGGAATCAGAATCAATCATTCACCAACAACTCTCGGTGCATCACCACCCCTGTTCTAGGGTTTCTCGGGTAAGCGCCGTGCGGCCCCGATCACGCCCTGCGTGATCGGGGCGGCATCATTCTTGCTTATTTACCTTTCATGTTTCTCGTTCTAAAGCGTAGTTGATGGCGAGTAACACTAGCTAACTTAGTGTTTATAAAGTAGCATCAGCTCTTCTATGCTTTAATTGTGCATTGCTTGTTACTTGTCCTGGGAGGGGGACTTCTCCTCCTCGGAGGAAGAAGTTGATGCCCCATCAACCGAGGAAGACTCGGCGGCAGTAGGCTTCCTGCGCGGCGGGTCATCGGAGGATGACGATGATGATGACGATGAAGAGACCGAAGACAGCAGCGGCTACAGCGGTGATAGTGGTGGGGACGATGGCAGCGACGACGACAGCAGCGATAATGATAGCGACGCCAGTGCAGCCCCTCCGCTCAAGCGCCGCAAAGTAGGCACCTACTGGTGGTAGATCGTAGGATCAAGCTGATAGATCGGCTTTAAGAGCAATCGGCTTCCCTTTTGTACTAGTTTCCCCTATGAATGAAGTCCTTTCATTTTAATCCACAACTTGTCAAGAAGCCGATTTACCGGGAGCCGGTGGCAACGCATCGGTCCTTTTCCTCAAAGTGCCGATCCGGATCTGAGTTGATCCATGACCCAATTCCATCTTCTGCTTAAATCTGGAACCTTCTAGAAACAGATCTACACAGATTCTCCGAATCCAAGTTGCTCTCCAAAACCCTTGCTCATCAATCCAATCGCACAACCTGGACCAAAGCCTCAGAGCGCGAACTCGAAACTCACGGAACAAACCCTAGATCCAGTTTCTGAGCCTTCGATCTCCATTGGAGCTTTAGATGGCGAAACTCTCGAATGCCGATGCAGGCGTCCTTGGTCTGAAGGTAAAACTCCACCCTTTTGCTATTTAATGAAGTAATTATTCAATCCCTTGAAGCATTAAATGATCCTTTCCAGTTATTTGGCTCTTATCGATTCTTAAGGTTTCAGATATTCTTTTGCCGCATCCTTCTTCCCCCAATTCCTTTTGTCTTGGGCCTCGTTCTTATGAGAGTCCAGTAGATTTGATCTCTTTTGAGGCTAACAGGATCCCATTTGTAAGCCAAGACATAGATTTAGATTCCTGGGCTGACAGCCTGCGTGCCTGGCCAAATCCTCCCGAGGGCTGGGTATCTTGGTACAACAGAGTGGCAAAAGCCTACCAGCCCACATGGGAAACCATAGGAATAGCCGATGCTCTGTCTCTATCATTATCCCCTTGAGAAGAATGAAAACTTCTGAAAACCATCGGCTATTTTTGGTCGGATGCCCTGAACTGCTTTTTATTTGGCCATGGGCCAATGACTCCAACCCTTATGGATGTGGTGATGATTACTGGCCTGGAGATTGCATCGCCCAGCCCCTCTGCCTTCAGATTGCCTGAGGTCCCCTTTAAATTGTCCTCCAAAACAGAATGCACAAACTGGGGTGCCTAGCTGAACTAGCACGTCAAAACCAAAGGCCCTGTAACTGAGAAAGAACATACGGCCTTTCTGAATCTCTGGTTAGAACACTTACTATTTTGCGGTCCTTTCCTTGCCCCAACCAAAAACTACCTTTTTCTAGCATATGTACTGGCTAAAGGTAATACTATTGGCCTTGGTAAATTGTTCCTTGGGGAAGTCTAGTAGATATCTTCACCTGATGTCTTTGAGCTTGCTTACCCAAAAGAAACTCAGAACCGGTGTTCCCTGGTGGTTCATCCAGTTATGGGCTCACTTATATTTACAGAACCACATTCCAAACTTTCCTGTTCTGGCCAATAACTCCTTTCCATATCAGAATGGGAGACAAATCAGGTGTACCAGCTTTGGCCAAGCTTTGTACAGTCTTCCTGATAGCAAGTTGAACCCCACAGATGCCTCAAGCTGGTTTAGGATATTCTACTGAGGCCTAGACAACCCAATCTTCCTTCCTTATAGAGATTCTAAAATCTTTGAGAATCCAATCGCCTTCAGATTGGCTGACTTTGCCGATGATGATAGCACTTGACATTTATACTCTATCATGATTCGCCCTAGCTTCCTTCCAGTTGACATGAGTGTCAGACCCGGGGCTACCGGGCTGGGCATGTAGCGTAGTCTACGGAGGTTTAAGAGATTAAGTTCGTCTTATCTCTTATTCATTTGTTTATCTTTTATTTATCCCGTTTAAATAGGAGATAGAGCTAACCAACGCGGAGAGGATCTATCCGAGACATGTTCTGGTAGGATCCCTCGGCAAAGGTTGGTTAGCATCTTTGTAACCCTGGCCTCTCGGATATATAAGGGAGGTCAGGGACCCCCTCGAAAAAAGAGAGATCATTAGGTCATTCTATACAGAAGGCAATACAAACCATACAGGACGTAGGGTGTTACGCTCCGTGCGGCCCGAACCTGTCTAAGTCTTGTGTTCCTTGCACCTTCGAGTTCCTGATCTCGGCGTCCCCTCACCCAAAACTTACCACCTTGGGTATATCCCATGGTGGGCAGCCGGTTAAACACCGACAGCTGGCGCGCCAGGTAGGGGAGCGCGTCGAAGATCCACCGGCGAGCTCGATGGCTTCGTTCAGATTCGTCAGGTCGGTTCCCTCTCAGGGCACGACATTTGTTTTTGGTTCATGGGTCTGCATCGCAGATGGTGCAGGCAGTTTCTGGCGATTCCTCGTCGACATGAAGCCAAAGACCTCCGCTACGGATTTCCGCAGCGACCTCGACAAGTTTGTCGACGACCTCGACAACTTGCCGCTCCACGCTCCCGCAGCACAGGTCAAGGTGGAGTCCGCTTCAGCCTCGACTTCTTCTGGTGTTGCGGCAACTCTCCCTGGTTTGGACTTGTTCCAACCTAGGGATTTGCTTAGCCGATCTCAGCTCGGTTTGTGCGAATCGGCCACTGGTCTTCAGGAGGCCGACGCCTTTGGGTCCCTCTCCATGTTTGAGAAGGACCTGGACTTGTTACTCCAGATCAGAAAACTTGAAGCCACCGCGTGTCAGGGGGCTTCGGGTTGTTCCGGTACCGGTGATCTGGTGGTCACCTCCTTGCCGAGGGGGCACGTGGTGCACTGGAGGGGCGTAACGCTCCCCAAACCACTCGAGGCAGAGGGTCGACTCGTGGCTCACCTCGAGCCCTTGCCTTTTCAGGAAGGCAGGCCGTTGGCCACCGCGGCGGAGGGGACGACTGAACTAGTCGACGAAGGTTCTCATGAGCTTTCCTCCCGCCAGGTGCTGATGGCCGAAGAAGGCGAGGACGGTGGGGATTTTCTCATCGACAATTTTGAAGCGATCTCCGAGGATGAGATCACGGCCAATGTTGGTAAAGAGAACGACGCCGATCGTGAAGCGCGGAGGGCCAGAAATAGGGCCCACACAATCCGGCGGAGGAGGGCCAACGAGCGTAGGCGATCTATGCATCGCGAGCTTGATCCTGAGTTCGCCGCCGTCAGCGAACGGGGGTTTCGGACTCCGGTGGCCAACATTGCCAGGGTTACGGCCATCCTCGAGTGCAGCCATGACCCGGAGGTACGTCAAGCACTCTTGTACGCGCAGAGGGCTTGGATCAAGTTGGATCAACACAACCCGGCGCCTACCATCAGGAGGAGCGCGTGGGCGAGAGTCGAAGTCAGACCCATAGCCGAACGGCTGGCGGCCGTCCTCGACGTCAACCCAGCAATGACAACGCTTGCGGGAGCCAGACCCCTGGCGGGAGGCAGCAGCCACCGCAAGGGGGTCAGCCACGACAAGCCCATCATCGACTCCCTCCGGAGGATCTGCGCCAACACATCAATGAAGGCCACGATGCGCGCACCGTGATTTCTTCCAGGCGCAAGACCCGTGAAGAAGTCGAGAATGAAGGTACTAACTGTAGCGATCGATTTCCTGCTTTTTCTGCTCGTTTCAGCAGCTACAAGTACCCGGAGGGCTTCAAGCCGATCGGCATCACCAAGTACGACGGCAAGCAGGCTCCCCAGCAGTGGCTCGTTGCTACTCCACGGCCATTGACGTCGCGGGGGGCTCAAATATCACCAAGTCGTCTACTTCCCGATGGCTTTGGACCCTGCGCCGCTCACTTGGCTGGAGAGCCTCGGCAGCAACACAATCGACTCCTGGGAACGACTTAAGAAGGTCTTCATCGATAATTTCCAGGGAGCAATTACCCGTGCAGGTACTCGACACGATCTTGCCCAGTGCAAGCAGGAACGTAATGAGCTTCTACGGTCCTACACGCGTCGCTTCTTCGACGTCCGCGCCACCATCGCGAACATCTCGGAGGAGGACATCATCGACTGCTTTTACAACGGCATCACCGACCCGAGCATATACAGAGATTTCGGCGGAACAGGCCGAAGACCGTTGCGGGCCTTCGTGATATGATGCACGATTGGTCCGAGCAGGAGGAGAAGATGCGGGAGCGGTTCCCGCGGCGCCATGATAGCAATCTGCGGGCGCCAAACAACAACCGCAGCGACAAGGGCCAGCGGGACTTTTCCGGGGCCACCCCGGAAACGAAAGCAGATGATGTCATCGCGGGCTATCGATCGTCCTTTCGCGGGGCAAGAAGTCGACGACGCAGGAGGAATTTGAGAAATCCTGCAGAAGAAGTGCCCATGGCATCCGGGCGCCAGCCATGCCGCCATTGACTGCTACCACCTTCGGAGACGTTCAGCAACACCGGTGGTGGAAAGAAGAATAAGAAGCCTGCTGACAAAGAACCCGAGGATGACGATCACGATGACAGGGGCGTAATCCGAAGTTTCAGGATGCCTCGAAGGTCGTCAACGTTATCTTCGGCGGTGATGAGGATTTCGGTTCCAGGAGGGACCAGAAGCTGCTTCTTCGGGAGATCTTGTCTGTCGAGCCGGCGGCACCACGGCCGCTCCGTTGGTCGGAGGTCCCCATCTCATTCTCTCGCGACGATCAGTGGACGAGCTTCTCGGAGCCCGGTAAGTTCCCATTGGTCCTGGATCCTGTGGTGGCAGAGGTCAAGCTTACCAAGGTCCTCATCGATGGCGGAAGCGGGCTCAATCTCATCTTCGTCAGTACTTTGAAGAAGATGGGCCTGGATTTCAAGGATATGCTGGTGCCCAGCAAGTCTCCCTTTTACGGGATCGTCCCAGGTAATGCGGCGCATCCGCTTGGCACGGTGGTCCTCCCAGTCACCTTTGGCACGCGGGAGAACTATCGTACCGAGTTCATCAAGTTTGAGGTGGCTACTTTTGATTCCTCTTACCATGCAATATTGGGTCGTCCGACACTGGCTAAGTTCATGGCAGTGCCGCACTATGTTTATCTGCTTCTTAAGATGCCAGGACTCGGTGGAGTGCTCACCCTCCGTGGCGACTTGAAGAAGTCATATGACTGCAACCAGGAGGCGATCCAATATGCTTCGACTACTCGTGTGCCAGATGCTTCGGGAGAAGTACTCGCGGCCGCGCAGCAGCTTTCCCATGTGGGCTGGAAATTCCCTCCAAGAAGGCCAGCAAGTCGAGCATCCAGTCGACTGATGGCGTGGCCCTCAAGTCGATCCAGCTCCAGGAGGGAGATCCATCTAAGACCGCCGTCATTGGCGCGGGCTTAGGCGACAAATAGGAACTCGCGCTCGTCAGCTTTCTTCGGGCTAACCGAGACATATTCGCATGGAAACCTGCGGACATGCCAGGGTGCCCAGGGAGTTGATCGAGCA